>NC_090990.1:121148177-122398177 GCF_041146395.1 Eulemur rufifrons | reverse complement strand
CTGCACTGGAGAAATAGTCTTTATAACACGAAATGGGAACATTGAACCCAAGTTATTTTACTCATGACCCAAAGGAAAAATGATTGCTTCTAAGAGGACAATACATCCCCTTAAAATGAGCATGCTTAGGATGATTAGGGAGACAACATTTATGCTGCAGCCTTGCATTTTCCAAGCAATGAATTCTTGACATTACCCAATGCTTTACGTCCTACAATAATTGTTGCCACTTTAATCCAGACTCGCATTGCTCTTTAATTCTAGCCCATTTTCATCATGCCTGAACAGGACGCTGGATTTTTACTTCCAAAATAGACAAAATTTCAAAGGTTATAAAACAGTTTAAAACAGAATATGCCATTCTTTGATTACAACCAGAGCTTCTAGTGTGAATTAGAGAGGTGGCCGGTGCACGTACGTGTTGCTTATTAGCTTTTATCTGATGATCTCAAAGTGCTCGCAGCAATTCTAAAACACATGGTTTCTCATAACTGCCCTCCACATCTCGTTACGAGCAGAATTATTTTGAGGACAAATGAACTGTGTATTGTGATGTGCTGTGAGTTCCCGAGAATAGAAACCCCTGTGACTAAACTCTCCACGAGCAGAGCAAATCAGAGAATAATAACAAATGCTTTTCTCATTCAGGCTAGCTGAATCACATTTGGTTTTCCATTTCCCTTCAGCGAGAGGGTTCCTAACCCTCGACAGATGTCTGTCATGTTTGGTTTTAAGCTTGGCCTCTGTGCTCTCTGCTCACTGAGGCCAACCACCCACCCCAGCTGTGTGGCTGCCTGAGGAGGGACCTCAGGTGTCTCCCTGGTGCTGGGGAGTAGGAACAGGCAGAAGCGGGCAGATGCTTACTGACAGGGCCTCCTCTCGTGCAAAGATGGAAAACTGGGAGTATGAAGCAGAGAAGGTAGATTTGGACCCGGCCATCTGACTTCTGATCCCCAGGGGCTGGCAAAGTACAGCTCACGGGCCAAATACACAGAGCTGCCTGTTTTTATGAATAAAGTTTTATTGGAACATCTGCATGTCCATTTGTTTACATATTGTCTGTAGCTGCTTTGGTACTACTCCAGCAGAGTTGAGTAGTTGGGATAGAAACTGTATGGGCTGTAAAGCCTAAAATATTTACTCTCTGATCCTTTGAAGAGCGTGCTGATCACTGCTGCTTAGCCACAGGCTTATCATTTGAGAGAGTCCAGTGGTAAATACTTCAGTTGTACGGGGGACACAAATAAATAAATATCGGGGTCCTCAAGAATCCTTCAGCTGAAAAAGCAAAGTGCAGCCATATGAAAAGTTAATTTATAACACAAAAGTTGGAAGATGACACGGGTCAGCAACCAACAATAACACAGTACGACCATCTTACTAGCCAGCAGATACTGAGTGCTGGGTGCTGGGTGCCAAGCCCAATATTAATACTTCTCATGCATTTTAAAGCTTGTTCCTCACAAACATCCCTTTGAGGTAGATAATATTATCCATATGATAGAGATAAGGAGCCCAAGATGCAGAGAGCCCCAAGACATGCAGCTGAAAGGCACTGAAGGTCGTATGTGCGGCCCGGACCCCGTGCTCTAAACCATCAGTTGGGTGGGGCAGATGGTGACGGCGTCAGGAGCTCCGTGATGGGAGGTGTTGCCGTGGCCTGGCTTGGGCTGCAAAGGCTTCAAAGCTGGGGGTGGAGGAGCAATGCCAAGAAGGATGGAAAAGAGTCTAAGAAGCAATCTTCCCCGCATGAGAGACAGACTACACTACACATTAACTATAATCAGCCGGCCCTAGGGGGGGGGCGCTTGGCCAGAGGACAGGTCCTTCCTAGGACCAACTGCTCCCAGACCCCGTTCAGAGCATCCGGGAGGTGTTGCCTGCCACCCCCGGCCAATGGCATCCACCCCAGTCACCACACATTGGTGGGAGGGACCTGGGCAAATGGTGCTGGCAGGAGATGCTGGCTGCAGGTGGCTTGGTGGTGGTCATTGTGCCCTAGGGAGAGGCTGAGGCAGTCTGTCCGACAACCTTATGGAGAGAAGTGTGGCCTCCGCCACCTGGAGGAGAGACTCAGGTCCGGCCTCAACATCCAGGACCGTAAGCCGTCCTCTAATGGCACGTCTCTCTGCAGCTGTCTTAGTGGTGGAACTCCACACAGTGAGGACCCTGGAAGGGGACTTGGGGTCCAAATCTGGGCTGCACCACTTACTAGCTATAAGTCCCAAGACGGATCTCTTAGTCGTGTAGATGGTCTCATCCATAAAGTGGAGTACCAGTGCCGACCTCGCGGGTTGTAGGTGTGAATGAGCTATGGATGGGACTGCACGTGAAAACCCCAGGTGTGCTTAAGCCGGTGATCAGTGTCATTAGAGATGGAAGCTCAAGGTACGTGGCAAAGCTGGCAACAGGGGAAGGACGCTGGAAGAAACGGAGACTGCACCTCTTCACTCTACAGGTCCTTTCTCCAGGGTCAGCTGGGCCTTAGCTGGGCCCCTGGCTGAGCACATGAACCTGGCAGTGGCCACAGCAGGGGGCCGTGTAGCAGCGGAGTAAAAGCAGTGCCCCTCCCCGTCAACGCACCCTCCTCTCACCCCCCACGCCCACGTCCAGAGCTCCCCAGAGATGCTGCTTGCTAACGAAGAGAGGAAAAGAATCACGGAAGCATATATTCTTCCCCATGAATATGCTGTTAATACATCTTCCCGTTCCTTCCCTGCCCCCTAATCCTCTCTGTCTCTCCCTCCCCCAGCCCCTCACCTCTCTCTCACACGCTCCACAGCTTCCTGCAATGGCAGAGAAAACCCAGGTCACCCCCAGTCCTGGCCTATACATCTGCTTTGTAAACAAGCAGGTCTCACTAGCACTAAAATTTCCTCTTAACTAAAACACACAGTCTTGCCTTGCAAGTCAGGGCTGAACCCTAAACCAGTTTCTCGAACGTTCACTGACTACGGAAAGCTACGGAGAAGAATGGCCGATTCCTGCCGTCTCTCCTGGGGAGAGCACGTCTGAAGCCCTTGTTGACACAGAACGGAACTGGAACCACCCGCGCCACAGGTGGAAGCCCTGGCAGCTGTGACCTGGAAAAACAACTTTGTTTGCTCTTCCCTCGCCAGCCAAGGGGACCACGCGGCAGGCAGGTGGGGCCGGCCACAGCTGCCACTGTGGCTTCTCCGCCTGTCAGGGTCCCTCTGCCAGTTCGGACCATGGCTCTGCGGGACCCAGGCGTCAGGGCAGGAACAGGGACAGAGAGGGCCTGAAGCAGGCAGACTGTGAAACCCGGAACAGCCCTGCTGCCTGGATTACCGCTCAGACTCATTTCGAGACTGCAGAATGTGCTGGCGATGTTTTTCTAAAGGGCAACCCCGGTGCTCCCGGTGGGAGGCACCCTCGCCCTGACACGCATGTACGCCCCTTCCACCGAGGAGGGGGCAGAGCTGGCCCAGCGACCCCGCCGTCTGCGCCTGTGCCAGCCATTTCAGCGGGGGCTTGAGACACAAACCGAGCTGGACACGAATGTCCGTGCAGTGAGCGGGAAGTGTCCTTGCCTTGGTGATGCCTGATGCCAAAGCCCCCTGCGAACACGTGAACACGCCCTTCCCTTTCCCCGTCAAGCCTCAGCCCGGTGGACGGCGATCAGCATCCGAAACAAACAAATGGAGCCGCCATAGAAACGACATCTCCGGATAGTCTTAGGAGAAGCTGAGAAGCATATTCTCGTGTTTAAGTAGAAAATTATAATGTTGACTCAAATCAGGATTTTTTTCAAGGGACTTCCTACATGGTGCTAGGGAAATTTCAAACTCTGTCTGTACCTCCAAGGTACCATCTTTAAAAGGGTGTCGTAGCCGGGCATGGTAGCTCACGCCTGTAGTCCCAGTACTTTGGGAGACTGAGGTGGGAGGGTCGCTTGAGGCCAGGATTTTGAGACCAGCCTGGGCAATATAGCAAGACCCCATCTCTACAAAAAATTAGCCTCCAGAACTATGAGATAATAAATTTCTGTTTTTTAAGCCACCCGGTCTGTGGCGCTTTGTCACAGCAGCCCCAGGAAACTGATGCAGTAGGGGAGGGAGGCAGGAGAGGGAAGGAAGTCGGTCAGGGGAGCATGTCAGGCTAGCTGCCACTGTTAACAAGTGGAGCTTCGTCATGCCGCAAATTCTAGGAAACTGTGGAGCAGGTGCCTCAGCGTTGCCACACAAGGGGCAGCAGCTGTATCTGCTCTTGCGGGTTGGGGCGTCCAAAGGAACAGAGCCTCGGAGGCCCTCGCCTGGGGCATTTGTCCTCAGGCTGTGGCCCTGCCCTTGATCACACAGTTTCCCCTTCCTGGGTGTCTTCCTCTCCTCTTTGCATTAAATCCTCCCTCCCCGCGATGCTTCCCTTTACTCCTGCAGCCCGGCCTCCTTAGAACCCCCTGTGAGAGCCCCGGCGCTATATTCCCGCAGCCATTTAACAGGTGTGCCCTGAAAAACCAAATGCCAAACGGGGAGAAAATCAGTCTGCACAGTATTGCGTAACCGCATCTCCCTCCCGTCCCCCGGGGCTGTGTGACGCACATTTGCAGACAGAAGCTTTAGCAACGTCCTGCAGCTCACCAACAACCAACAAAACCCTTCTGCAGGGAGCTTGCTAGAGTTTCCAAAATGTGTGCTCCCTCTTTCTGCAGTACAGCATTAACGTCTTGCAGAACACAGTTTGGGCAACATTGATAGGAACTTGGGTGAACAAGTCCTTTAGGGGCCAGCTCCTCGGGATGAGGAAGGGTGGCAACAGGCCTGCCTGGGAGCAGGCCCCAAGGACGCAGGTCAGGAGCTGGCCCGGAAGAGGGGTGGCCTCCGTGTCAGCGCCAAGGGCCACCAGTGGGCGGTGCCCTGGCCTTTTCATCCCAGAACCAGCCCGAGGGTGGGCCGTGACATTCAGGGAGGGGGTAGGGGAGACAGAGAGCCACAGCTGGTGTTTCCTGGTCTCCTGGAGAAGCACATTCTGTTCCTGCCACCAGACCTGCCCTTTCTAACTCCCTTCTCCACGTGGCAAATAAACCTCAACTCCCCCCTCAAAGTCTATGGCAAATATCAGACAGACCAAGTACCAGCAGACCCCTACTTCTGGGCTCTTAGAGTGCTGTGTACGTCCCCCACCGAGAGGCAGTGTGGCTCATGGCGGGCCCAGGCTGCCTGGGGCCAAAGGCCAGTCCGTTCCTGCCAGCCATGCACCTCTGGGGCTCAGTTCCCCACCTGTAAAATGGGCACATCAATAAAAGTGCTACAGGATTAGCTGACCTAACACGTGTAAACAACACATAACATGAGCCCCTCCTAACAAGTGTCAGGCTTAGCCTCCTCCAGAAATGTGAGTTCTTTAAGAGCAGCAATTGTGACGGATCACCCAGCGGCACGTGGTGAGCAATAGCGCTTGCTCAGAAAACACATTTACAATTAATTCATGCACGGCTATACTCTGTATTTTATTTCTATCTCTGACAATATTTCTGATAATGAAAGGTATTATTAAAACACACACTCTTCACTAATAGGAAAGCTGCTTGTTTCTCTCTAAGTGGTTTTCGTCTTCTGTCCCCAACTAGCTTGCCTGACATGACACCCTATCGCTATTAGAGGCAAGTTGGCTGCCAGAGCCTAGGATCAGAGGGTCACCACCCTCACAGTCACTGTGGTCCTGGATAGTCTCAGCAGAGAGTCAGAGATGCCACTGATTTATCAGCACAAAGAGGCTTTTTCTGTCCCTCCTTGTCATGAATGGGCCACCAGGGTGGGACGGTGGGAATCCTTCTTAGAATGGGCCTTACAGAAAGTCCTTAAAGGAAACTCTTCCAAGTCCTAGAGATCCATCCTGCCCACCCTTAGGAATCTCATCCACTGGTAAGCAACCAACAGGAAAATCTGGGCATGTCTCTCTTTATGAAAATTTAATATATCTGTCAATTCTATAGAAATTCAACAAATGAAAATTCACACTCATGAAAACAACTAAATCAGGAAACGAGTTCTCACAATACTAAAGAATTTACTATAGCTTTTCTTTAAATAACATTCTCCTAAGTAGATGTACATGTTATTATAATATTTTCTTGCACAAAACTTTCTAAGGGCCTCCCCTGGTGCGTGAAGGTCCCCTTGTATGTGGCTGACAATTTCTTTTTTAAAAAACTGCTTTGTTGAGGTATAACTTACATATCATAAGACATTTTCTAAGCCTAGATATATTAACAATATATGGTATTTGGGGCACTCATTAAACTTATTGAACGTCTATATAAACAAAAAACTCTGGCTATATGCACTTATGTGTGTTTGCAGGTCTGTGTGTGTTTATAGCTTTCTTTCTGCCTGACCAGCCGCCTGCTTTGTTCCTGAAAGGATTCTGGGGGGAATGCCGCCTTTGTCTTCTCCAGAAGGCCACCAGGGAGCAGCTCTGTGAGGCAGGGCACAAGGGCCGCCCCTCGCCCTCCCGCAGCCCCTTGCTCTGTGGGCAGGCAGATCAGGGCCTATGGCACTACAGGGCAGAAAAATCTAAGGACATTGGCCACTTGGCCTGTAACAGCTGGAGCAGAGGGAGACCAAGGGAGGCTCTTCAGCAGGGTCGACAGCTGTCTGGGGCGCGTCCTCACTGCAGGGATGACTCAATGCCTTTTGCAACCCCTGAAACAATTGAAGGCCATCCTCCGGCCAGTGGAGGTGGCGGGTCTGCCACCACCAGGGCCTCATGGGCAGGCAGGCTGAGCCAACGGGAACCAGCCACCTGCAGCTCTTCTGTGGCTGCCATTCCAATATGGGGCCTTGTCACACACACCTGAGACCCACATGGCCAGCTCCAGAAGCACCATTTACTTACAACAGGGCGGCCGGGTGGCGTAGACGACAGAGGGCTAGGGCAAGAATCAACAGTCCTGGGTTCAAGTGCTGACTCTGCCACTTGCTTACCATGTGGCAGCTTCTCGATCTGTTTGGCTGGTTTCTTGATCTCCTGGGCCACCATTTCCACCCTGGCAAAATCCAGAAGTGGAACTTGAAGGTGTCTATGACCCTTTTCATCTCAAACATGCTGTGATTCTGACATATTGGCCCAGCCCCACTCTGATCACAGAAAATCTTCCCGGAGAGGTGTTGTCTACTACTCTTATTGCTGAAGGTAAGAGCCAGCGGCCGCGTTCCTAACCTCCATCCGGCCTAATCATGACATTACCACTGGTCACTTCTGACTACACGGTAGTTATGCTTTACGTGAGAGGTACATTCCTGAAGACTTTGCAAAATTCTGATTAATTTCTTATAGAAATAAATGTAAAATTAGAGTTTCATTATTTTGAAAATTACACATAAACTGAGACCTTTTTAATTTTTGTATCACATTATTTCAAATTTATATAATTCAGAATCCCATTAAATGTGACTTGTTGTATATTCTCTTGGAAAGGATTTTTGTAACCTTCAAAAAGAAGGAATAGAGCCGGGCGTAGTGGCTCACACCTCTAATCCTAGCACTCTGGGAAGCCGAGGCCGGTCGATAGCTCGAGGTCAGGAGTTCGAGACCAGCCTGAGCAAGAGTGAGACCCCTGTCTCTACTAAAAACAGAAAGAAATTATCTGGCCAACTAAAATATATATAGAAAAAATTAGCCGGGCATGGTGGCGAATGCCTGTAGTCCCAGCTACTCGGGAGGCTGAGGCAGGAGGATCGCTTGAGCCCAGGAGTTTGAGGTTGCTGTGAGCGAGGCTGACGCCACGACACTCACTCTAGCCCTGGCAACAAAGCAAGACTCTGTCTCAAAAAAATAAATAAATAAATAAATAAATAAAACAAAAAGAAGGAATAGAGGTAACGGGAGAGCAAGGTGATGACCCAGAGTTAAATTTGGTGGAGAAAGATTACGGGTTTGAAAGGACTCTCCAGGGAAAACATCCAGAACCAAGCAAACCAGGCCTCTTTTCTGACCCCATGGAGAAGCCCAGTGACTCAGTATTATTTTCCTTTGGTTATCAGTCAGCACTGAATTTTAGATGATTGGCCGATTGGATTTCTTTTCTTATTGAAATTACTCCAGGCTTGAATGTTGCTAGAACATGTTCAACTCCAAATTTAAAAGCCACTAAATAGCAAATCCTCCCCTTGTCCCTTGGCGTATAGACGCCATTTTTATGCTCTTCAAAATGGCTGAGGGAATTTTCTGAGGAAGATAACAATCTGAAATCAAAACAGGAATTAGATCAGCTTCCAGTCTGAGACTTTGTGTTTAGAGGCATAGTTAGAAACAAACGATGTGTTTTCCAAACCAACAACATCAAGAAATTGTCACGAAGATCAAAAATTGTTCCCTAAATCTTCCCTTCCCTAAATGTCCTCCCCACCGGCCCCTTTGAATTGCAAGAACTTGTGGCTGTAACTATTCACAGTCCATTTCTGGTTTCCAAGTAGCTCTCTCTCCAACGTGAGATCACAAAGCTTTGAAAATTAGAGGCACCCCACGACTCCCACCCCAAAGAGCTATTCCCTGATGAGATGCTCCGCTGAAACGGAAGGAGTTTGCTTTATAGCAGCCTCCCTCATGGAATTAGAGATGGGAACATTTAACAATACAGCATTTGCAATGGTCAGGTGAGAGCTAGCCAAGTTTTTAAAAGGGATTTCACAGGCCAGGTCAGCAGGGAGATGGATGGGTGAGCGGTGGTGGATACAATTATTTGACTTTCCGAGCTGTTCTTTTGAAGCCTCTATGCTTAATAGAAAGAAAAAGAATAATCCTCTTTGCCAACCTTTTGTAGCTCGATCTTTATTGTTCCCACTGAAACCCAAAGAAAACGGACAAGATTCATTTTGTCCAGAAAGCATTTGTGTATTTTATATAGGTCCGGGCTTTGAAGCATTGATAGTTAAGTGGGAGAAAAGACAAAGATTGCTTTCTACTCTGAAGAAATCAAAAGAGAGTTTCCGACGCTCTCTGGCCTAACTCAAAACTGTCCTGGGTGGTAACCCCCAAAATACACTTCTTTTGCTATTAAACTCAGCACGGAAATTAGCACAGGGCCACAAAATGATGAAAATTAGACCAGACCATAAAGAAGTGAGCCTGAAGGCAAATTCAGACTTTTTTGCAAAATTCGAGAACGTGATTTCCGGGATGAGGGAAGCTTTCTTTTACTTATGGGCTCGCGATCACTCAATGTTCACCTCCAAGACATTGGCTTTGTCCATGGGCTGGGTGGTTCCAACCATCTACAGGACTGTTTGTTTGACTCAAGGCACAGGAGAGGTAGTTGGTAAATATTTACTCACTGTTGAGTTGAGTGGCCGGCCAGATGATTTAAATAAGCAGGTATTAAAAAAATAACTATTGGTCTATAGGTTATAGCAACTATCTTGATGGCCAGAGTAGGTCACCAGGAGCCACCTTAGTGGATCGCCTGCCAGTCTATTCTAAGGACTCAAAGGAAGAAAAGCATCAAATTCATTGGGACTATTTTAGCCAAATCACACAGGGTGGCCACTTTGGGAAGATCTAGTGAGAATTTGGGGAGCTAGTAACATTTTTTGCTGACAGGAAAGTGTTCCTGAAACTATTTGTTTCCCACCCTGGGAACGGCTCATCCTGGGGAACCATTTGTGTTGGTTTCTTAACCCCGAGTTCTGAGAACAACTTTCCACCTTCTTTTGTCACTTTAACGCTATGAACAACGTTAGCAGAGGGCCAGTGAGATCCCCACACACCTGAGCTTGGAGTTAAGGGGTGGAGAAGGTTTCCACAGGTGAGGGTAGGGTCAAGCGTGCATTGCAAGTCGGGGGAATTGGGAGGAAGGAAGGTGCAGAGAAGGGATGACACAGGGCATGCTCGGGAGACGGGAGATCGCCGAGGGGACTCAGGCCAGACCAACCTGCGAAGTCTACGCAGCCATGAAGAAGCTGCTCCCAGCTCTCCATGATCCCAGACAGTGCAATTTGGACAGAAGTTTTCTTGTCCCTCTCCTCTGTAGAATCCCTGGAATATGCTCAGTGACATCTACTCACCTGCCCAGAGTGCCAGCTCTGAGCTCAAGTGACATTTGCTCTTCTGTCCTGCTGCCACCAAACTCCAATTAAATGCACACACCATGCACACAAAGCCGCTCATTGCTGCCCACAAAAACACATACCTGCAGGCACAGGCACACGTCTGTCAGCATACAGGTGGGCATATATGTGTACCACACACACACACCTGCATAGGCACACACTAGAACACATACACAAACACACAACAGCACACACACCAGCACATGCACACTGGGGCACATTCACCTACGGCCCATCAGAACACACACCAGGCAGCCGCACGCAGGCATGCGTGTTGCCAGCACCACACCAGCCTACCACCCGTAGTGCTTGGGCTCAGGCCGTTCCCGTGATGGATTCGCCTGGCTCAGCCGCCATCTCTCTGCTGCAGGCTGCGCTGGCCAGTCAGCCTCCTGCACGCCCTTCCCCCAGCCTGTCTGTTCTGCCCTTCCCCTTATTACAGCTCTTCCCTGCAACTCTGCATCATCAGCACCAGCCTGGATGGCAAAAGGGCAGGCCTAACTCGGGGCTGTGATTCACATTAAAGCTTAGAGCCAGTCCGTTTACGTAGTGGGGAACTGGTGAGATACAGAAAAAGAAAGAAGTAGGGCTTGGCTTAATCCTACATGGTAGTGGGGTTTACACTCGGAGCCCTCTTCCCCACTCCCATTGTCTGGCAAAAGCAACAGCATCTATAGCCCAGCACAAACGTCCTGCTGAAGCTTCTGGACATTTCCCGTCTCCCCAGCCCTCCTCCCAGTCGGCTCCAGGGACGGCCACAGTGAGAGTCACGGGTATTGCATCCTGGGCTCTGTAATGCTTTTTGCATTTTGCTCTGGGCATCTGCTTCTTACTGTGGTTTGCTTTGCTCCAGTCAGTAGCCGAAGGTTTGCACTCCCCGAGCCCAGCCTAGGCAGATGCAAGTGGACCCAAGCCTAAAATTTGACGTAAATAATTGCAAACTGATGACAGACATTTGTCACTCAAAAACAACTCTCCCACTCCTGGAGGATTTAGTGAAAAACCAAACCACAACTCAGAGTCTGTGTGTAATGGTGTGCTATTCTTTCAGAAAATCTCATACACATATAACCTTCCACACCACGTGAGAACACATTCTCATCAAACAGATTAATCACTGGCAAATTATTTAGGGCCAAAATCTCTTAAATGTGATTCAATTTACATTTTTATTTGTACCTACACATAAGTCGGGGTGGGAAAATAAACCTGCACACATAGGAATGGACTAAACCTCAAAGTGGGGGCCCAGCCCTCTCAAGAAAAGCTCCAAAACAGGGATATTTATCAAGAGCAAAATGGAAAATACATATTTACCAGATTTGGAGAAAATGTAAGTTCCACTGTAATATGTCAGAGAAAAACCTAGTTCTACACTAACAAGCCAGTATTTCCTACTCAGCAGAAAAAATATATATGAAATGAGGACACTCAGCATCAAAATAATTATTTCTTGCCCCAACAACTGAGAGGAAAATAGTAGTAAGTGCTTACTAAGGGGAATACCTTAAACAGCCTGCTTCAGAATTCAGTCACCGGGGGCATATGATGGTGTGAGGATGCCGGCGGGGCGGCCAAGGGTGGTTGCCCCAAACCGGGGCTCAGACAAACTGTGCTTGGGGCCTGCTCGTACTCTCAGGCAAGTCACCACACCGCTGAGTCTCATTTTCTCCATTTATAAGAAGAGATTCCTAGAGCTTTTTCTGCCACTTGCCATAGCATGGTCATGAGGATCCCACAAGGGACGGCATCAGGAAGCATGTTGCAAAATAGAAATCTGAGACTGGCAGTCTCGACTGGGCAAGGGCCCGGCCTGTCCTTGTCCCGATGCGTTCTATTTATTTTCTTCTCCTTGAGCCTGAAATTTAGTTGCCGAGTAGCACAAATCATAACCGGCAAGCAAAGGGGACAGTGAAAACTCCTAACGTCTCCACCACTGCAATGTGGCTGCTTCAGGCAGCAATTTGCTTTCTGGTCGAGTCAGTTCTCACGAACAAACGTCGCCGTGTGGCCCCCAATAAATCTGCAGCCCACACACACGCACAAGGGACGAGCCAGAAAATGCTGGACTTTGGTCTTGGATTTTTCACAACAGAGGCTCCCACTAGATGGTTAAAAATACTGTCATAAGGTGGGAGTCCAGATAAAAGGTGTATTGGGAGCAGGAGGGAAGAATGAAGTTTAGGTTCTGGATTCTGAGGGCCAATACCCGTGGGGTAGGGTAGGCATGGGGTGGGGCTAGGTAGTTAAATGTTCTTAAAAACTTTGCAATTGCAAGACCACACGTAATGCATCTTGTGGCTAAAAGGAATGTTCAACCTTCTCATCAATTATCGTCTCACAGATGAGAAAACTAAAATGTAGAGAGAAATTGCTGTGCAAGTTCACACTGCAAGTGAGTGTGAGTTTGGTGGTCTTCCTTTATTGCACTGGGGAAATGATATTCTATTTTACAGATTGGGAAACTGAGGCACGTGCGCTAATGGCTATGGCCTTCCAAGCACTTTTGGTGTGTAGGCACTTCCAGATAGTGTCTCCAGTGCACAGCACCCTGCGTGAGGCAGACCGCACAGCCGCCATCTTACAGAGGAAGGACGGGGCTCTGGGGTGGGCCGCTCGGGACGGGGAAAGGCCACGGAGGAACCGGGCTCAGGGCAGATCTTTCTGGCCCCGCAGGCTCCTCTCTCCCTCCACCCCACTGCCTGCTCCAGAGAGGACGCAACACACTTGCAGATGGTAACAGAGAGACAGAAATCCCTCCCTCGATGGGATTGTTTTCAACAGACGTCTAGAATATCCTGCGACATGCTCTTTTACTGTACCCTGTTCTTTTAATCGTCAGTCCTGGGTTTGCCCAAGGAAGTAACAAAAGATACATATGTAAAGAATCTCCTGCAGGAATAGCTATAATGACAAAAATTAGAAGTATGCCCAACCTGTGTCAAAATAAGAAATACTGAAGAAAATATGATGCATATCCGCTATGAAAGCTTACATAGCAATTAAAAACAATCACAGAAGGTAAGCATGAAAAAAATGCTTATAATAAAATAGTATGATAACAACTATCTAAAGATATCACGCATTTATAAAAAATGTTGGAATAGAATATAAAGAAGTGAAAATAAGAAGTTATCGGGCTGGCTTGTTATGGATTTTAAGAAAATTTTAACTTCTTTCAATGATTTAATGATATTTTTATTAAAATACCTCAGATTAAGAGAAGAAAGAAATGATAGCTACCTGAAATATTTATTTAGCGACCGAAGTCAAACCAAACTCTACTGGTTAGATATTCTGCTTTTTTTTTTCTTTACATAGTTTGAGGAAACTGAGCGATCGGAGGCTGCGATTTATACTATAATCCACAAAGTCTTCTTCTCCTTGGCCCTTTCATTAGTTTATCAGCTCATTAGTTAACAATCTCCAACGGCAAAAGCCTTCTTTATTTTCTGCTTTTCCCCAGTGTTAAAGCTAAATCAGAAAAAGGAGGACATTTATTTATTTCTAGATATAATGTTAGCTGAATCAGATGAAATTATCTCTCTTGTAGGTCTAAAAAAATTAAGAGTGGAAATTTCATAAGGTCCACCCGGAAAATTTCAATATCTTAAACCATTCTTGCAACTCATTTCGAATCATTCTATCCACTCAAAGTGTCCTGTCTGCACTTTAATTTCTGTATTTTGTTTTGTTTTGTTTTTAAAGTACGTCATTTCATACTAAATTCTCTAGAGGAAAGGTCCAAATAATGTCAATTCGATATACTCCCCAAATAGATCATTAAAGTTAATTGAATCACATGGAAACATCTAGATTTCCTTCATTCACTCACCTTTAATTCATTCAACAAATACTTGATATTTTTTGCATGCTGACTCTGCTCCAGGTACTGTGCTACGTGCTGGGGTGCAGCTGGGAGTGAGACGGGGCATCTTTTCCCCAGGGAACCTGGAGTCATGTTTTAGGTTGGAAGATACGTGATGTCCATGCAGTGACTAACGTGATCATTTTTTTCAACTAACAGGTCAAATGACTGGTTTAATTATCATTATTTTTTAACCACATTGCCTGAATGTTGCTCAGATTGACTAACACCATCGCTTTAGAGTTAATAAGAACTAGCCTCTGCCCAAGCAGAGCTAAGCAATTTATTTTGAACTCTTTCTGGCATTTAGTAAATCAATTAGCTGACTCATAGATAAATACGGCTCAGGAGAAAAAGGATTCCGAAAGCACACATTTGGACAGCTCTGATCCAAGAGAGTTCCCTCACGGTGCCCGGACCCTCCTAAATAAAACACAAGACACAGTGCTGGGTGATTTTAGGAAGTGAAAGTGTATATCCACCAAAAATTAAATAATTTTTTAAAGGACAAAAGCAAAAACACAAAGAATTTTTAAATGAAGATCGCAGTGGTTATTCACCCAGGCCAGTGCTTCCCAGGGCTATTTCTGGGGGTGTTAGGCAGCTGCACACATGGTCTCTGGGCAGCAAGTCTGAGAAACGCCAAGGTAGAAAAGTCATGTAGCTCATTTGGATGAGCAGAGCCAAGGCCATCGGAAGTCAAGACAACCCGACGGTGAAAACGCCATCGACGAAACACTTGCACTGCATCACTTCGAAGCTTGCCTCCAGCTCCCCTCCAAGTGGTTTTAGCAAAGATTTGGGGCTCCAGGGGTTTGCATGCAGATGCCCAGTCACTGCGCACCCACACCAACCACCCGGCTTCAGAATGCGCTTGGCCGCCCCAACCAACGATGACCAGATGGATTTCGTTTCTAACTTCCTCCCCCTTGACTATTTATATTATTATAATATATATTTCTCAGATACGTTTTCACTTTGGGAGAATACTCCCCTCTAGAGTAAGTGTCTCTAAACAATTAAAACGGTGCTGCAATGGTCATCCTACGACCAGACGAAGCTTTGGTCCTAGCGCTGGGATGGCTGCCGTGTTTCTGTGCGGGGATGGGTGTGCCCAGAAATCAGAAGGGGGAAGAATGGATTTCACAGACGGAGAAAATGCCACCGCTGCCTTACAACACAAGCGAGAGCAGATTAAGAATCTCAGCCATGGGTTTCCATCTCCCGTTCCCAGTTTTGAGAATAAGAAGATGGCCCAAGATGTAATCATGGTAATAATAACTACAGCTTCCATTTATTGGCTGTCTACTATGCACTGGGCACATTACAATCACTTCGCATCTTCGCATGTCTGCAAGGAAGGCATTAGGGGCCTTTCTTTAGAGGGCAGAAAACTGAGGCCCAGAGGGGTTAAGTAACTTGCCCAAGGCTGCACGGAGAGGAAGCGGCAGTGCTGGGATTCCGTCGGTGACTGGCCTCACTCTGCACCGCGTCCAGCTGCCTACCTAAAAGCAGGGCCACTCACAACCCTGGGGGCCTTGCATTTCCTGAGCCCGCATGTCAGAGCTGCATCGAGCTCCTCACTGGACCACCGAGCACATTCTAGGCCGCCGTGGGACAGAGCGTTAGGGGCACTGAGGAGCTGAGGGGTCTGCAGGCAGAAGCGTAGCGGTGCCACCCGGCGCCATCTTAGCTGCTTCTGGCCTCAGCTGGCCGTCTTGGCAGACTGTCACTCAGGGAGGCCTGCTCCTGTGGACAGACGAGGTCCCCATTGATCGTAAGGATCTGGGCATTTCCAAAGAAATGCAAACGGAAAAATGCTTAGTGAAAACTGGATGTTTTAAAGGGCTTAGGAGACGGATTACTTAACTGAGCAAGAAAAGAGAGAACACTTGACTCTCGTTCTGTCGGCAGCCTTTCCGCCAGGGGAAGCGGTGGAGGGTGTCCTCTCAGGCACCATGAGTGCCATCGCGGCCCTCGGCGTGGGGGCCTCTCCGAGCGCCCCTCGCCTTGCTGCGTGTTGTTGCTGGGCTAGGACATGTTGAAATGTTCATCATTTAGCCTTCTCTAAAAAGAGCTAACATGTCAGTCTCCACAGAGGCAAAGTGAGGAGCACTGGAGAGTGAGAACCCAGCCAGCGCACAGTCTTCTCTGCCTGTCCCGTTGGTGGGCGCAGGGCTCGGCCCCATCTGGCCCGCTGGGTGGGGCTCTGTTTACCACGCAGCAGCCACCGCCACCCAAGCAGCCTCTCATGTTCCTGACTCCGCTTTGCCCCTGCATTCGCCCCTGCGCCTGACAAACGACCAGTGAGGAGGCTGCAGATAAAGGCCCGGAAAGGTGAAATTACCTCCCTGGTTCAGGGTCCCAGGCCTGAAGCCCAGAGTCCAAAGCTCTTGCCCTCAGCTCTTTCCCCCGGAAATCACCAAATTCCCAGGCTGCCAGGGACCCTCCCGTCCCAGCACACGGGGACGGACTGCTCTGGGCTCGCCCTGGTGCCCTGAGCCCACAGCCCCGTGGGACTCATACCCAGCCTGGCCCTTCTGAGAAGAGAGCCGTGATCTCGCAGCAAACCCTGCAGTCACATCGTCCTTTGAACCCCGAGGTGCCGGCCAGGGCGGTGCCGAGCTCCCTGGAGGGAACACAAGCACCCACGGCCGCTCCTGCCCTCCACATCGTCCTGAACACACTCCCCCACCTAGCCGAGCTGTCAAGTGGAGGGAGGACATCGTCTGTGACCACTCTCCCTGTTTCTTTACATCCAAACACAGCCTGTCCCGTTTCCTGCAAAAATGCCAAATGCCTGAGCCGTCCACTTTTGCCTTCTTTTCACCTGTTGTCTTCTTCATTATCTGGGCTAGGAAACATGACGGAAGCCAAGGGCTTGCAGAGGAGCCGGGCTCCCACACGCGGGAGTGAGGCAGGGGTGGGTGCTCTGGGTTGTGGCTCACGGTGGAGACTTAACAGAGCACATCCTCTCCTCTGCCCTCGGCGTTCTGTCGGCGAGCCGGCTTTCTGGCTCAGAGAGAGCTGCCTGAGAGGACAGTGGCGGGTGAGTCACCGGGCCCTGGATGGCTGCGTCACAGGGCAGCCCTTGGCCGGGGCACGGGGGCAGCCATGACAGGGCTGAGCCTAGACACGGACCCTTGGGCCACGAGGAGGCAAAGGCTCCAGGGAAGACTGGGCCTCCCTGCTCCCTTCAGGCCAGCGAAACATTCTTTGTTGGCAAGAGCAGAAAGCAAGGGGCTGAGTGACGGAGCCAGCCAGAGGGTAAAAGACGAGGACGCAGAGACTAGAACATCGCAGCATGACAATGGCCTGGCTGACACTTCCCCATCCCACCCAGCTTCTGTTCCACACTCCCTCTCCGTCTCTCTACCCCTGGCCTGCCTCAGTTCCTCTCCTGCCTCCTTCCTCCTCGCCCTTCCCCTACACAGACTTTTCTCCTTTCTCTATCACTGGGAAAATTAACACCTGGAGCAGCCGGCTCTGAACTGATGCCAGCTCAGGCCCTGACTCCTCCCAGCTCAGCAGCCCCTCGATCTGGGGAGGACAGGCTTCGAAGGAGACCCCAGCTCCTCACCGTCCCGCCACTACCCCCTGTGCACATTCACAAAGAGTTTCTAGAAGTTCCCTGCCACCGGCGACACGTCGGCCCTACCTGTAACTGGGAACTGTGCCTGCAGGATGGCCACGATGACAAGCGCCTTCCACTTCATCCTGTCCTTTCTCCCAGGAGGGGGCCGGGAGGCAGAGGCCGGGGAGGCCGGGGCTGGGACGATGGAGAGAAAAGGGGTCTCTTCTGGCTTTGTTCTGCCGCTGCCTCCTCAGGAAGTGGAGGACGGCGGGGCCTTTGAGAGAGCACCTGCCCGCAGGGCTGAGAAATTCGCACTCCCCCTTTCGGCTCTCGGGCAGGAAGCCGCGGAGGGTTGAGGGTTGGGGTGTGTGTGCATTGGTCTGTCTGTCTGAATTCTGCTTTTCCTCTCCTTTCGCCCTTGTCTTAATGTTCCTCTTTTTCTAATTTTGTCTAATTTCTACTCTGACAGGCGAAGTCAGTTTCTAGGCAAAGACAAGTTCCCGACACGTGCGAGAACATTTGCCATCTACCTGGACTGTCAGGTATTTTATGGAGGTTGGTAAAACGACAGCATTCTGGATTCAGAGTCAGGCGTGAATGACATCTCTACCTACCATCTACTCGCTGTGTGTCCTTGAGCAAATCACTCAACATCTCTAGACTTCAGTTTCTTTTTCTATAAATCAGAGCTGGAGTAGATCTGAGGTGGCCGATCTGACCTTGGCCTGAATTCGGACCATAAAATAGTTTGCAATACTATAGCTCATGTAGTATTTTAAACATATTTGCTACTTGTCAACATTTAAACATTGGGGCAATTTATAAATAATAAAAAAGATTAAAACCTAGAAGTAAACCTAATAAAAAGTTGAAAGAAGGCTGGGCACGGTGGCTCATGCCTCTAATCCCAGCACTCTGGGAGCCCAAGAGGCGGGAGGATAGCTTGAACTCAGGAGTTCGAGACCAGCCTGAGCAAGAGCGAGACCCCATCTCTACTAAAAATAGAAAAAATTAGCCTGGCATGGTGATACATGCCTGTAGTCCCAGATACTCGGGAGAATGAGGCAGGAGGATCACTTGAGCCCAGGAGTTTGAGGTTGCTGTGAGCTAGGCTGACACCATGGCACTCTAGTCCGGGCAACAGAGCGAGACTCTGTCTCAAAAAAAACCCAAAAAACAAAAAACAAGAAAACAAAGTTGAAAGAGAAACAAGCTTTAAAACACCCCTGAAGAACATAGAAAGAACTTGTATAAATAAATGGAAAGGCATATTCTTCTTTGATAGAAAGCTCCCTCTTAAGAACACCACAATTCTCCCTAAATTATTCAATCTATCTCATTGAAAATACCAACAAAAGTTTGAGAACAAGATAATCTGATTCCAAGTTTATATGAAAAAAATTAATGTAAAGAATGGCCGAGAAACCAAAAGCACAAACAATCAAGGACAAAATTGATAAACTGGACTTCGTTAAAATTAAAATTTTGACCTGCTCCATTTCCAACCTGGGCTGGTTCACCCCTCCTTAGGCAACCTGGTAGCTCCTCCTGGGAGGTCACTATATTGCCCAGCATAAGGCACTGTGGCCCAGAACTCCTGGCCTCAAGCGATCCTCCTGCCTCAGCCTCCTGAGTAGCTGGGACTACAGACATGAGCCACCGTGCCCGGCAAAATTAAAAATTTTTGTACATCCAAGGACACTATCAAGAAAGTGAAAAGACAACCCACAGAATGAAAGAAGATATTTGCAAATCTCACACTGATAAGGGTCTCTAGTATTCAAAATACATAAATAACCCCTACAACTCAATAATTAAAAAACAATTAAAAATTGACCAAAGATTTAAATAGACATTTCCCCAAAGCAGTTATACAAATGGCCAATAAGCACATGAAAAGACGCTGAACATCATTAGCCATTAGGGGAGTGCAAATCAAAACCACAGGGAGATACTGCTTCACACCTCCTAGGGTGGCAAAAAGAAAAGACAGCACAGGTGAGGATGTGAGCGATGGTACATTGCTAGCAAAAATGTAAAATGGTGACGCCCCTGGGAAAAACCATTTGGCAGTTCCTCAAAAAGTTAAACATAGGGTTACTACGTGACCCAGAAATTCTACTTCTCAAGAGAAGTATATTCAAGGGAATTGAAAATATCTGTTCACATGAAAACTAGCACATGAATGTTTACGGCGGCATCATTAAAAATAGCCCCAAACTGGAAACAATTCAAATGACCACAACTGAGGGATGGATCAACAAAGGTGGTAACTCCAAACAGGGCACTACGATTCGGCCACAAAAGGAAGGCAGGACTGTCACATACTACAGTGTGGGTGACCCTTGAAAACATTATGCTGAGGAGCCAGACACAAAAGACCACATACTGCATGAATCCATTAATTTGAAATGTCCAGAACAGGCAAATCCATAGAAATAGAAAGTAGATTCGTGGTTGCCAGGGGATGGGGAGAGTGGGGAATTGGGACTAGCTGCTAATGGTATGAGGTTTCTTTGGCGGACAATGAAAATGTTCTAAACTTAGATAGTGGCGATGGTGTGCAACATAGTGAATATACTAAAAACCAATGAAGTATATACTTTAAAATGGTAAATTTTTTGTTACACGAATTATATCTCAATACAAAAATAATGCTAAAACAAACAAAAGAGTAGCCAGGAAAACTCTGTAAAAGAGTAAGGAGAGTGACATAATTCTGCTAGATATCAAACATTACAAAGTGGTGTAATTGACATATAGTATTTATGGTGTTATAGACTTAAACACATACCGTCAATTGGTTTTCCATAAAGGTACAAGAAAAATTCAGCAGGGAAATGATAGTTTTTTTCAATAAATGGTGCTAGACCTACTTACTGGATATCTGTATGGAAAAAAATAGTGACCCTAATTTCACACCATATACAAAAATTATCTAAAATGGGTCATAGACCTAAATGTGAAAACTAAAACTATAAAATTCCTGGAATAAAACATAGGAGAAAAATATTTGTGATAGAATCTAAAAAGCATAAACCATAAAAGAAAAAAATTGATAAACTGTACTTCATCAAAATTAAAACCTTTTGTCCATTGAAAGACACCATTAGAAAAATGAAAAAAATCAAAACTTAGACTAGGAGAAATTATTCGCAAACACATACATCAGACAAACACATATATCAGACAGAGGATATATGTAAAGAACTCTTTTAACTGAAAAGTACGATCAATCAATTCAATAAGAAAACGGGCATAAGATTTGAATAGACAAATCCCAAAAAAAGATAAATGAGTGGCCAATAACCACATGAAAAGATACTAAACATCATTAATAATTAAAGAGAAGCAAATTAAAACCACGAGATATCACCACATACCTATTAGTATGGCTAAAAGTTAACAACTGGCCATATCAGCTGTTGCCTGGGATGGGGAGGGACAGGGATCCTCACACAGTGATGGCAGGAATAGAAAGTGGTGTGGCCATTCTGCAAAACAGTTTGGTGGTTTCCTAAAAAGTTAAACATACCCATGACATGATCCAGCCATTCCACTCTTGGGTATTTCTCTACTCAAGAGAAAAGGAAACATATGCCTATACAAAGATTTGTATGTAAATATTCACAACAGTTTTATTTGTAATACTCAAAAACTGGAAACTACCCAAATGTTTATCAACAAATGAATGGATAAACAAATTATGGTATATCCATTCAATGAAATAGTACTCAACAATAAAAAGGCATAAATTACTGTTATACAAACAAAATGTTTGAATCCCAAAATCATTATGCTGAGTGAAGGAAGCTTGGCAAAAAGTACATTTTGAGTGATGCTGTTTATATAAAATCCTATAAAATCTAAACTAATCTGTTGTAACAGATTTCAAAGTCAAACTACAAACTGAAAAAAGGTACTTGTAGCACTGTGACAAGGGGCATCTAAACATTATCCAATTATAGCGAATGCCTTTTGAGTGCCCGCCCAGTGCCAGGCACTCTCCTATAGGCTGGAGATAGGACTGTGAATAAAGTGAACAAAGAATCCTCACCCTCGTGAAATTTTCAAGTTGGTGGAAACCTAAAACAACATTAGAAAAATGACCAAAGGACTTGAACAGAAAGATCATGGAAAAGAAAGTAACAAACACTTTTAAATAAAAAAAAAAAAAACCCAACATGAGTCATAGTAGGAAAAATCAAAATTAAAATTACAATGAATTATGTCTTTACCTATCAGATTGCTATTGATTCCTCACTGGGTTCCCTCCCCTCTTGCTTCCCAAGGACATTGCTGCAGAAGTTCTCTCTTTTCTCTCCTGCATGTCAACATTTTCTTCTAAACTGAATCATTCCTGTAAGTACACAAGCATGTTATTTCTCCCACTGTAAAACACAGAAACAAAACTCTCAAAGGCACACAGCATTTGCACATCTCGACTTGCCTTATTTCTTGCTGCTTTGGGGGTGCAGCCTCCAGTGAAGCAGCCTGCATTAGCCTGCAGGCGACACGGGGCCCCCGCTGGCAGCCAGCTCTAACTTCCAGACAAGCGAGGCCATCTTACCCTATCCCTCCCCCCACTGAGCCACCAGAGGGCTGCAGCCCCACGAGTAACCCCAGGGGAGGCCAGACCCACTGCCTACCTGAGCCCAGCCTAGGTGGCTGATCACGGGATCATGCACAACTAAATCGGCGGTTGTTCTAAGCCACTGAGTTCGGGGGGACTGTAACACACCAACAGATAACCGACTCCCTCGCTATCCCACGTCAATCGCAGGAAATGCTCTATTTGGCTCGTCTTGGATCTTACGCTCACTCCTTGTGTCCACCATCGTTCCCAGGGGGACAAGACAAGATTGGAGCTGGGACACCGTGGTTAACAGCCCCCAGCAGAATCATTTGTACTAGAAGAAAGGGAGGGAAAGGATTCTGGGCGTATATAATATAAAACAATGACTGTGGACTGCAGCCGGCCTTACCCTGATGTGTGCACCGGGATGGGGCTGGCAGCGAGAGTGAGGCCCAGGCTTTGTGGAGGACACGGGCTGGGGCAGGAGCCGGGAGGATGCCAAACAGAACACAATGATCAGCAGCATGAGGTCCTTGTGGGGAAGACCCGCATCTTCCTCACGGTTGAATCCTGGCTCCCGATACATTTTGATGGGAGGGCAGTCAGGGGATAGATGGATGGGTGGGTGGTTGGGCAGCTGGGTGGGATGACAATATCTCAGATGGCAGGAAGTCCAGCACTAAGTAGGAAGATGCCCCAGCTGTTGGGAAGAGCACAGCCAGGGGAATCCAGAACTAGCGAACGGAGCTGCAGCTGGGAAAGGGGAAAGAGCCCCTGGCACGCGGGGTGACCAGGGAACTGGGCAGCACGAAGACAATGTCAAGACCAGGCATGAGGCGGGCGCTGGGGCTCAGGACCAGGGCTGAACTGGTGGACATCAAATGGCTAAAGCTGCAGACAGCAGCAGTGCAAAGCCAGGGGCCGAGGAAGACATAGCATGCGGTGTAAATGAAGTCTCCTAACCCTTCGAATAAGTAACTCTGGTGAAATATTTATTTCAACCTGTCCAGCACCTCTTTCCTCCCCCTTTTTAGGAAGCTGCAACCTCATTTCCCTTGGCGAGGACCACATCTCCCCTAAACCTTGGTCCAGGGGGTTGAGCGGGGTTTATACCAGCAGTGGGCTCCAGGTGTGGGTGTGGGAGCGTCGTATCCTGCTGTCCACGAAGACATTCAGGGAGGGCCAACGAGGGCCCTTTGCAAGATTCTTGCAGGAACGCCACGCAGCGCGGCACCTGCGGAGGCAACGCAAGCCTGGAGCCGGGGGGCATCTACTTCCCACATGGGGAGAGCCCGACGGGATGAGGCCAACGCAGAGGATAGCGGAGCCCAGAGCTGGGACAGGGAAGCACGTTCCTGTTGCCCTCTCGCCTGCCTTTCAGCAACATGAGCCAGTAAATCCCTCTCCGTGCTTTTTGGGTTGATCAGAATTTTGGGGGGAAGCTTTGCCTACAACTAGATGGAGGCTGCTCCGAGGGGAGCGGGCTCTGCCCCCTCCCGCAACCCCTGCTCCTGAGGGCCCTTCCCGGCCTCTGGTTTTCCCGAGTTCTTTCTCCCTTTCCAGCAACAGTTCCCCGGCTCCTGGTTGTCAGAGACAGAAGCACAAAAAAGAGGGTGGGCTTCTGCCTTTCGAGCTTTCCAGAACTGCCCCTCTGAAGACCCCTCTGATGGGAAGCACCGCCCCGGCCCTGGCGGGAAGGCACAGGCCCCGCAGGCTGCTCCCCGACAGACACCGCTTTTCCTGCGGGGGCTCCGGGAGCCGGAGGAGCTGCCCTTCCTGGGATCCTGGCCATGTCCCCAGGCATGCCCTGTGTCTCAGCCCCTCCTTTGTGACTCCAAGCCTCAGCTGGCAGGAATCCCTTTGCCGCCTTTTCTCCACCTGGACTTGTTTTCAGATGTGGCGCAAATGTGCCCTCACTGTGAAGCCTGTCCACCCCCACTGAATCCATGAGCCATGTCCACTGCATGCCCCTTGGTGCTTCTTTAAAAAGCATTTGTCACTTTTCTGCCTTGGTTGTTTGTCTGCGTAGATGTTTGCATGGTGGTGCTCCAAGCTATGGAGGGGGCCTTATTCATTTTGTAATCTATGGTGTCCAGTGCATAGTCTGTATTTAATTTGAGAAACGGGGAGAGAGAAGAGAGAGGACAATTAATTCCTGGCACAAAAGCCAGATTGGGCAGAGAGTAGAGGACAACAAAAGTTAACTCCCTTCTGGGAAATTCAGCCTCTGGGCCTAGAGACCACGCCGTAGGCAACTTGAATGCCCGGAACCGAATACGGCGCCTGGTACATAGAAGGTGCAGCATCAACATTGACTGAATGAACGAGGGCCAGGATCCCCACTACTGGTATAAAGAGGGGTGAGAGGGGTGAGTTTGAGGGGAGGGCCGAGTGGCCCTTTGGTGACTGTCCCAGGTACCTGCCTTCCAAGATGCTACATCTGGGCCAAGCAAGGCTGCCCACTGCCTCCTCCACCAGATCCACATCTCACGGCTCTGACTGATTCCACGGCTTCCGTGACTCCTTCTTGTGTCACCAAAGCTGGAGGAGGGGGCAGAGCCGGAAGGAGCCCCCACTGGCTGCGACTAGAGGCCGAGGAAACTTAGTTACCAATAACTGCCAGACTTTATCTGAGCTGAATTCGGCTGACTTTGCGTGTGGCCCACGGTGACCGCCTGTAGAACGTGATTTCAGTGGTGCCAAGAAGGCTTTCCCATGCCCAAAGCACCCCTTCTCCACTCACTCACTAATCCCCTGAAATACACACTACGAGAGCCATTCTTTTAGCTAAAGGTAGTGGAGGGCTGGAGCCGGCTCGTATCAGCCCATGAGAGCCGACTATTACATTTTCAGCAATTTCTCAAGCTGGTTGGTTGTTAAGCCACTGGTGGCTTGAAATTGCCCGTGGTGGGAGCAAGCGCTATACGTAAGGGTTCGCTCCTACCCCCCAGCACACTCCTGAAACCCTTTTCCAGGGTTCCTTTAAACATTTTCCAGAACACCATTGACTGAAACCCTTTCCTTCCATTCAGAAGCAAACACCCTTGAGAAATATATAAAGCCTTATCAGTTTTATCTATACCTTGGTGTAAAGCATTTAATATCGTGTCACAGACTGTTGTCCAGTTAGATAGCGGCTAATCTTAGCCCTTATTTTGCAAATGAGAGAACTGAAACCCAGAAAGGCGAAAGGACTTGCTGCAGATCCTAGAATTAGCCAGTGTCAGAGTTCAGACTGCATCTGGGGTGCTCTGATTCCCGGTAAAGGGGATGCTACAGTAGACACAATGTACTTTTTATGCCGAGCATCCTTTCCTTCCCCTCCATCCATGGGAATCCTGGCCAGAGCATGCGGGACAGGTGGGGCCAACCCACAGCCCCACTGCGCCCAGGGATGGTCACGTGAGCCAGCCCTGGTCACTCAGAGTCCTCCGTCCTCCTGGCCATTGTAACTGACGTGGGGAAGAGCACGTCAATGCAAACCAGCATTAGTACCTGTATCTTCTAGCAACAGCGACAACTTTGCTTTGAAGAGCCAACTACCCTCCATTGGTTATAGTTTTGATGAGGCTGTTAAAGTCAATCAGCTGCTTTCTCCCCGGAATTTAAATCTTAAAAGAGTAAAATAAAACCTGAGAATACCCCCTGTTTGTTTCTACTGCTCAGATCCATCCTAGGAGCTGCTCATCGTTTGTGGCTGTATAAAAACCCTTCCAGCAAATTTCCTTTTTGCTTAAGTTATCCAGAGTTGGTTTCTGTTGCTTGCAACCAAAGGATGCCATTAATCACATGCACGTTGGGGTTTTCAGAAGTTGTATTAGTTTTATTTTGCTGCCTAATAAACTATCACAAAATTAGTGGCTTAAAACAATACAGATTTATAATCCCACAGTAGTAAGGTAGGTCAGAAGTCCAGAAATAGCATGCCTGGGTTCTCTGCCCAGGTACTCAGGCTCATCTGAGGCTCAGGGTCCTCTCCTACTGGTTGTCAGAAAAATGTATTTCCTTACAATTATAAATGTGAGATCCTTGTTTTCCCGCTAACTATTGGCCCGAGGCTACTCTCAGATCCTAGAGAACGCCTGCGGTTCCTTGCCAGGTGGCCCCGATAGGCAGGTTACAACGTGAGTGTTCGCTCCCTTCTGGGCCAACCAGAGTGCCTCTCTCTGGCTTACTCTTCTGCAACCAGCTGGAGAAAATTCTGCCTTTAAAGGACTTGCCCGATTAGCTCAGGCCCGATGAGGACAGTGTCCCTTTGCCATATAACACCACATGAGCACAGGAGCGATAGCTCATCACAGTCACGGGTGCCTCCCACATTCAAGGAGATTGCACAGGGCACACACACCGACGTGGCTAAAACCTGGAGGCCATCCGAGGATCCTGTCCCCCACAGAAATGCTATTGGAAAAGTTGCTACTTCCTTATTCTCGCTGAAGATCAGGCATGCCTGGTACCCATCTTTTTCACCAGATGGAGGAAGCTTGCCTGGGAACGAAGCCAACACCGAGAGGAGCTGAGCAAGGATGCACACAGACAGGGAGAACACTTACTGCGTCACTGAGAACCTCGCCATGCCCACGTCTGCCCCCTGGGCTTTCCATCTCTTGAGCCAACAACTTTTTTCTTCAGTTATTTGACTTTGATTCTGTAACTTGCAATCAAAATGTTCTCCAATGTTACAGATGCTGAGAATACTAGTAAAGACACATTCGCAAACTTCACAACTGGCACGGGTCCACTTTGGTGGGGCATTTACCTAATGGGCCCTTCCCCTCAAAAAACTAATTGTCCTTTAAAATATTAAGCCACAAAATTTTGGTTCTTTAGTGAGATATTACGGAGGAAAGGCACACCTAATGTCCAAACACACCAGAAAAAAAAAAATAAATAAATGAAAGTAAAAGCCGGGAGCAAGTGGCTCATGTCTGTATTCCCAGCAACTCGGGAGGCTGAGGCGGAAGGACCCCTTGAGCCCAGGAGATCGAGACTCAGCAAGAGCTATTATCATGCCACTGCGCTCCAGCCTGGGTGACTGGGGGACAGGGTGAGACCCCGCCTCTAAGAAAAGAAAAAAAGAAAGTAAAAGATTGTAAAAAGATAAAAGTTTAAAAAGATTCCAAAAGAGCAACCCGGGCACATGGATAAGATTAAAGAGACACTATCGAGGGATGGGATGAATGAACCTGCTAAATATTGCTGTTGACAGCCAAACACTTTCCACTGGAAGAGGGCGGTGCCTTACATTTGTGTCATTTTCACATATGTTGTCATTTTAATCTTGACGACTCAGTCAGGTTGTCAATATTGTATAGTTTCCATCTTATAGTAAAGGAAACAGAAAATTAAGTAATTTGCCCAAGATCACAAAGCTGGTAAGTGGCCAAAACCGGAGTAGAGCTCACGTTTTCTGGGTGCTGTTCCGTAGTAGTGGGAGAACATGAGATTTGGAACAGGCAGACCCAGGTTCAAATTCCAAATTCCATTTACTAGCTGGCTGTACATTTTCGAATGAGTTAATATATGTCTGAAACGCTTTGTTCCACATTGGCTAAAAATGCTCACTGCGTTGGACTATGGGAGGAATGACTAAAATGACACACGGTATGTGCCTAGTATGTATTATAGGAGGTGCTGGGAAATGTTAGTTCCGTTCCACACCGTTCAGGTGACGTGACAAGCACCGTCTGCCTGGGGAAGGGACTCCGGAGGGCTGTCGAATGGTTGGCAGCAGATGCTCTGGACAAAATCTCTCTAGGAATGGGGGGCACCTGGAATAGGGATGGGGTTGCCCACTCTGTGCGGAGGGGAAGGGTGGAGTGGAGCTGATGATGGGGTGGCTTGGACAAGCCCCCCACAGGGAGGGCAGGGAAGCTCCACGTCGCCAGAGCAGGGACCCGTGTGCTTCCTCTTGTCCATCCCCCCAAAGATCTTGAACCCTCGGTCAGAATGTAATGCATCTGCCTCACATTCCTTAGGAACAGATAGTTCCAGTTCTTGGGACTGTTGGAGGTGACGAGTTTCACCTCAGAAGCCTTACAAAGTCAGCTCCTGGGTATCTGATCAATCACAAAACCGTCCTCTGAAATGAGCATGCTTCAAACCCTGAGACCCCAGGCATCTGAAGGACCAGTTTATAACAACATGCTAAGCAGCGATATTCTTAACAAGTTCCTCAGCTGTGCCATGGCTTTTTTTTTTTTTTTTTAATCCCCAGCTCTGACTCTACCAAATGGTCTTCCCCTCAGTGTGGGAAGACCTTCATCCTTCACTTGCTGTGTGACCCTGACCAAATCACTTTCCCTCTCTGGTCCTCAGTGTCCTCAGCTATAAGATGAAGGGGCTGAGCTAGGTGTCCCCCACAAGGTGTCCTCTAGCCAAAAATTATATTTAAGTATAAGTATATTTAAGTTTAGGCAGGGCGAGGTGGCTCACACCTGTAATCCTAGCACTCTGGGAGGCCGAGGCGGGAGGATCGCTTGAGCTCAGGAGTTCGAGACCAGCCTGAGCAAAAGCAGGACCCCGTCTCTACTAAAAATAAAAAAATAGAAAGAAATTAGCTGGACAGCTAAAAATATATAGAAAAAATTAGCCGGGCATGGTGGCACATGCCTGTAGTCCCAGCTACTCGGGAGGCTGAGGCAGGAGGATTGCTTGATCCCAGGAGTTTGAGGTTGCTGTGAGCTAGGCTGACGCCAGGGCACTCTAGCCTGGGTGACAGAGTGAGACTTTGTCTCAAAAAAAAAAAAAAAAAAAAAAAGAAGAAGAAGTATATTTAAGTATAATTCCATATTGCCAATGTCCCCTTCCCTATCAGCTTCACCACTTTCCCCCATGAGGCACGTGGCTGTGCTGTGTGCCGCCTCCGGGCCATGTCCGGGGCACTGTGATGCCGCAGCTCCTTGCTGGCCTGCCACGCGGACGAAGGAGCGGGCACAGCGATGGCCCGTGTCCAGGCTCCCGGGGAGGGTCCAGCTCCCAGCCTGCAGGGTCTGCACCATCTGCTCGCGCGGAGATGCTCTGACCTCGTGCACATCGCATTTTTGTCATTTGCACGAGGGAAGGATGAAAAGCGTCGCCTGAGCTTTCCCGGGGTGGAGGCTCTTGGAAGTCCTCCCCGAGGCCAGCCTGGCCCCTGGGGACCCGGCCAAACAGGCCTGTGTCCTCTCGCCTCGGGAACAAGCCCGAAGAGGACCCACCTCTGGGAACTGTGGGTCAGGAGCCCGGGAGCACCAGCATTAAATGACGGCCCCTCAGGATGGTCACCAGCTTACAGGGAAGGAAGCGTGGTCACCCGGACAAAGAGGGTCCCCGGTTCCAGCAGCGCAGCTGGTCTGGCCCAGGATGGGAGGATTAAACGGGACTCACCTGTCCAGGGCAGAGGCTTCCTGTTGGCGGTTCAGTGCGGCTCCACGGGGACCTCTAGTGGCTATTTTGTCAAACTGCGTTCTCCGGGGCTTTCCTGCTTCTGGCCCGGGGCTCTGAGTTCTCATCGGGAAATCAGGGCGGAATGGCAGACAGCGTCTCACCTGGGCTCTTCTCCCACGCTGCACACGGTGAGGGCGGATGTCCGCAATGCGCACGCGACAGGGGCAACCTTCGCATGGCATTATTACTGAGGAAATGGCTGCTCCTTTGCTCCCCAGCAACCTGGCTAGCTCATGCATGCAGCCCCTCGGGCCATTCCACACCTTGATGGATGCTAAATCACACTAATGACCACTGTTTATCGTAAGTATCACCCCCAACTTACAGAGGGGAACCCCTTGAGGAGCGTTTACCTAAGGCCACCCAGCTAAGTGGTTGAGCTGGGATTTGAACTGGGCAGTTTGACTTCAGAGTTCACACTGCTTTGTCCCAAAAGATGTCAGTGTGCTACCCATGAAAGCCTAGAGTGTTCTAACACCTGGCACTTGCCATTTCTATGCCACGCCCTTTTAAAACAAGTGGCGAGACATTTCTTCAAAGGACCCATGTGTCACCAGCAGTTGAAGGGGCACTGGAATCTTGGAGACAGAACCAGATTTAACGAACGGGTCTGACACAGAACTGTGCCTACTCCCAAGCTAACCACCTGGGAATCCAACCTCCTCCGTGAAATAAGAAAAATAATGGATGCCCCACCTATCTCTTGGGCTTGTGGCAAGGGTTAGCTAAAATACCATGCATGACATCTTTTGCAAAATTAAGTGATTAGACAATCATAACTTTTTTGTTGTTGTTGTTGAGACGGAGTCTCACTTTGTTGCCCAGGCTAGATAGAGTGAGTGCCGTGGCATCAGCTTAGCTCACAGCAACCTCAGACTCCTCGGCTTAAGCGATCCTACTGCCTCAGCCTCCCGAGTAGCTGGGACTACAGGCATGCGCCACTATGCCTGGCTAATTTTTTCTATATAGATTTTTAGTTGTCCATATAATGTCTTTCTGTTTTTAGTAGAGACAGGGTCTCGCTCTTGCTCAGGCTGGTCTCGAACTCCTGACCTCGAGCGATCCACCTGCCTCGGCCTCCCAGAGTGCTAGGATTACAGGCGTGAGCCACCGCGCCCGGCCATAACTTTTATTTTTGTGAAAACTCAACCTATAGTTACTAATTGATATTTGAAGCAAAAGAAAGAAAAGGGACTAGTGATTTTTGAGTGCTTGATATATCAGTGTTGCATGTGCTTCTATTATTAACTTAATTTTTTTCTACCAGCCGGCAGGGCGGGGCAGGTACTGTGATCTTCTGTCTTACTTAGGAAAAGCCTGCAGCACATGCAGAGAAAGTAACTTGTCCAAGATTTAAACAGCTAGTCAGAGGCAGAACGAGGATTTGCACCGACGCGGCCCCTTTGCAGAGCCAGTGTGCTTGATTTTGACACTAACCCTGTTGCCCTTCGAGGATGCCTCCAAAGTCTGGAAGAGAAGAAGCTACGAGGGCCACCAGGGCTTGAGGGTTCCCCTTTTATTGGCCTTAATAATCACAGTGATCATTGCTGTCAGGCACTGTGCTGAGGGATGTGCACACATTTTTGCTAATCTGCACTCCCTGCTGTGAGGTATTGCCCTTGCTTTGCAGATGAGGCCTGAGGCTCAGAGAGGTGGAGCCACTTGCCCAGGGCCACGTGCAGCAGGTGCACGACTAGGGCAGAATGTGCCCGGTGCTCTCACAGCCGAGCCCTGCTCCTGACCTCTGCTACGCTGCGCTTCCACCAGCGGGACCGGGCAGCACCTTTCCTTCCGCACAACTCAGGGCTCCCTCGAGTCTGTTCATGCTCTTTTTTTGCCCCCTCTAGGAGCCCATGCATAGGAAGCAAAAGCACCTAGAGTAAGAAATGGTCCAAAAACCGGGCACTCAGCCTGTGGAGTGCCGTTGTGATTTTAAAACAGATGCCCCCTTAGGGTGACGCTGCTCACACTAGGACATGGACATGAGCATGAGCTGGGTTTCATCTCCTGCTGGCCCCTCGGTGGGTGCCTTTGTGCAGCACATAACGTACACCAGCATGCCGTGAAGACCGTGGCATAGGGCAAGAAGGGACTCGCAACCATTGAGGATGAATCCCCCCGTGTGGGTGGGCCTGGGAGTTATCAAAGGAGGAAGGGTTTGGGATGAACAAAGAGGACCAAGCCTGATCATTTATTTTCTTCCAGACACAGTTGCTACGGACTGAACTGCATCTTGCAAATTCATACGTTGAAGCCCTAACGCCCAAGGTGACTGTCTCTGAAGATAGGGTCTTTCGGAGGTAATTAGGGTTAGGTGAGGTCATAAGGTTGGGGTCCTAATCCAATAGGACTGTAGCCTTATAAAAAGAAGAAGAGATCTCTCTGTCTCTGCCGTGTGAGGACACGGCAAGAAGGTAACCATCTGCAAGCCGTGAAGAGCCCCCACCTGGACCCGATCAAGCCGACACCCCGATCTAGGAATTCCAGCCTCTAGACTGTGAGAAATAAATTTCTGTTGTTCAAGCCACCCGTCTATGGTATTTTGTTATGGCAGCCTGAGTAAACTAAGACAAAGATGAATCCAAGGGACACAGACTTCTAACAGATGACTCTTGGCAAACAAATGAGAGTGTGTTGACTGACTCTGGGCATGTGTACAGTGCACTAAATTTCCCTTCTCAGAGCAGCTGTAAAGAAAGGAGACTGTGCCTCGGTTAAGCTGCTCTGCCCTCGCTCATCAGACATTTTCCAACGGCATCTCTACAGCAGGCTTTGGGAATGGAAAGATGTAGACACAGCCTCCCAAATCTGAAAATCAAAGATATGATAATTAACTCACTTCAAAATCCTTTGCTTGCTCACGGACCATCTGCAGCAGAGCTGCTCCGTATATCCACGAGAAGGACACCCTATCCAAGCCTGCAACACGGAATTTTGTTCCTTAATGGAGTCTGATGTCTGGGGTGCCAAGCAAAGTCTCGCTGACACTTGCCAAGCTTGGGATTAAACATGCCTTTACCGAAATAAATTACTTTATTCTAAGCCACACAGCAAGTTAGAGTTTCAGCCTTCATCTTCCACTATATTCATTAAACTATTTTTTTTATTTTAGACAGAATCTTGCTCTGTTGCCCGGGCTAGAGTGCCGTGGCGTCAGCCTAGTTCACAGCAACCTCAAACTTCTGGGCTCAAGTGATCCTCCTGCCTCAGCCTCCCGAGTAGCTGGGACTACAGGCATGTGCCACCATGCCTGGCTAATTTTTTACATATATTTTTTTAGTTGTCCAGCTAATTGCTTTCTATTCTTTTAGTAGAGATGAGGTCTCTCTCTTGCTCAGGCTGATCTTGAACTCCTGAGCTCAAACGATCCACCTGCCTTGGCCTCCCAGAGAGCTAGGATTACAGGTGTGAGCCGCCGTGCCCGGCCTCACTGAACTTTTAAATAGAAGGTCTGCAAGCAAAACATCTGTTAAACTTTCACTGCGGGGCTATGACATGTAACGGAGTATTGGGACTTGGTTATGGGGCTGTAGTGGTAGATCGGACAATCAGACACGGACTCTGCCTTCAAAGGACTACACACTGCTGAAAAATGAGGGGCGTGAGGAGGTGGGGAGATGCCTGGCTGAGGGAGGAGCACTCACAGAAGCAGAAAAGTCCAAAGGGAAAAGTTTGGGGCAAGACCAACTCAGACTGGTCATAGCATCGGATATACTCTGAGGAACAGCAGATAATGTTGAGAAAGCCAGTTAGGGTTTAATCATGGTAGGACTTGAGAATCTAGCTAAGGAGTGTGTGTGCATTAGACAATCTCCAATGTTATGAGGACATTATTGGAGCCATGCTTCTTTGCCAATCCCGGTCCCTAGAGCCCAGGCTAAGGGATGTAGAGTGTCTCCAGGACAGACTGTCCCGTAGATTGGTCAAATGCCTTCCAAGCTGACGGCGCTAACTCGGCTTTCATCCCTACTGCTGAGAGAACTATGGTTAGGTTTGGGTTGACACATACATAGACTGAAAGAGCTAAGTGTAATTTGGGTTTGTCACCAAAAAAGTGATGATGACTATTATACACAAAATGCATTCTAAATGGATCAAAGAGTTAAGTATAAAAAAATTAAATCATAAAAATGAAAGAAAATCTGAATTGGTATTCATCCAATTTCTCATAGGAAAAGAACTTACGAAGTTTAAAAGAAATTAAAGAAGTCAAGGGAAAATATTAGATTATGTCAATTTTTTTAACAGAAATTGAAAAATGTATAGATCTTAAACAAAATAAAAGGAAAACAAGCTGGGCATTAGCAGTAAATTTAATCACTACATGGTTTCATACACTTAATATATAGAGAGTTCACCAGGATCAGTTTTTAAAAAATGATCCCCAAAAGATAAATGGGCAAAGACTACAAACTGACAGTTCACAAGAGGAAAAACAAACAGCTCATACAATTTTTAATGTTCAGTGTTATCAGTAACCTAAAAATTAAATAACACAATTAAAATAACACACTATTTTTACCTATCAAATTCAGCACGATAAGTGAGCACTTTCATACATTGCTTGCAGGATTGTTAATTGATATAAATTCTTGTTTTTCCCCAGCTTTGGATTAGTTTATGTATTTTCCAAAATTTTACTGCCAACAGCAATTGTGTAATACAGGAAATCTCTGTTGGACTCCTGAATCACCCAAATCAAGCTTGTTATCTAGCTCCCTCCCTACCCCCAAACATACGCATTAGCTCTGCGTTGCACCGGCATAATCTGTCTCAAACACCATCACTATGACCACACGCCAATTTAGTGTGGAGTAGAAGAAATGGCACAGGAACTACAGCCTAGAGACCACAACTGGGTGGCCTTGGGAAAGTCACTTAACCTCTCCAGACCTCCAATTCTTTATTTTTTCCAATTCAGTTTAGAAATTTTTTTATTATATAATTTTCATACATATACAAAAGTGAAGGGAATAATAGCAAAATGAATCTCTGGGTACACGTCACCCAGCTTCAACAGTTAACATTTTGCCAATGTCATGTCATCTAATCCCTATTTTTTTTTTTTTTTTTGCTAGAATATTTTATTTTTTTTGAGACAGAGTCTCACTCTATTGTCCGGGCTAGAGGGCCATGGCATCAGCCTAGCTCACAGCAACCTCAAACTCCTGGGTTTAAGGAATCCTCCTGCCTCAGCCTTCAAGTAGCTGGGACCACAGGCATGTGCCACCATGCCCGGCTAATTTTTCTATATATATTTTTAGCTGTCCCTATAATTTCTTTCTATTTTTAGTAGAGACAGGGTCTCGCTTTTGCTCAGGCTGGTCTCGAACTCCTGAGCTCAAACAATCCTCCCGCCTCGGCCTCCCAGAGTGCTAGGATTACAGGCGTGAGCCACCGTGCCCAGCCTGCCAGAATATTTTAAAGCAAATACTAGACATAGCAATTGATATACATTCTTAAAAGCAATTTATAACGTGTACGAATAGCTTTTGGCCTGGGAATTCCACTGCTGGGAATCTAAGCAAATAAACAGAAATACAGAAAATACTTTATGCATAAAGATCTTTCTCTTATAACAGGAAAAAACTGAAAGTAACCTAAATGTTTAAAAACTAGGGAAAGTGGTAATAGCCCTTAGTTTTTGCCTGCTCAGTATACTTCTGTTAACATAACCACTCTTTTCCAAGTCCCCCTTCAAAATTCTCCCATTCTCTGAGATTCTGAGGGTGCTGAGCGGAACCCCCAGCTGCAGCAGAGAACACATGACCCAGGCTCTGCCAGGGAGGGCACCCCATTCCCAGATACAGTGGGTGTTTGGGAATGGCGAGGGCCCAGCTAGGAAGGATGCATTCTCTTGGCTCTAAGATTACTGGCTGCAATTAAAACCAACACAGCAGAAAGAGGAGCCAGGAAATGAAGACAAGTTCTGAAGGAATGTGTTAAGATCAATGAACTACTTCAATTTGAGTTTCTGTCACTAGCAACAGAGTCCCAGTACAGACCATTATTTTGTAGCCTAGGTATATTGATCTGGTGAAATATTCTGCAGCCATTCTAAGCCATCCTTATGAGTGGTTTCTAGGAACATAGCTTGTGATAAAGTGATACACAATCAATAAACAGCATGATCCTGATTATGTTTAAACATTTCATGGGAGCAAAGATTGGAAGAATATGCACCAAAATATGAGCAGCCATGCCGGCTGGTGAGATTATGAATTTCAAACGTTTTATTTTCCATATTTTTGACACAAATATGTCTTACAATAAATACCAAAGAAAAAGCTTAAAAGATTGACATTTTATTTATACCCCTCCCTTAATTCCCAAAAGTACTACTCTCAGCCACGTGACAAGTTTAGTAGGGAAAGCTCTGTTCCTTGTTGGGGAAGCTTGCAGTCTGGGGGAATTAAGTTCATAAGTTATAATTGTCTTCTCTGATGAAAATTTATATTAATAGAACACCTGGTTTTGAAGTGACAGTTTGGAATTCCCCTAAGAAATATCGATCAACCAACATTACACAGAGTGGAGTTATTTCCTCTGTACTAAAACTGAAAAACATGCTCCATTATAGGAAACCATAATGGTCTCCTCTTCAGTTACCTTGTGATCTTCAGTCTGAGTATTACTGAGAAGGGAACACAACATTAACAATCTCAACAGAATATTTGTGCATTTATTTCATTGACCCTTGTCTCATTTCATAAAGGATTCTTCTCCACTCCACCACATTCCAAAGGACTTTGAACCCGGACTAGAAGACAGAGTAAATGATTAGGGCCATGCTTGGTAAACACAAACGGCCTTGACCAGTTGAGCACAGATCGATGGCCAAGACAAAATCTGCCAAATGCAGCCATCTGGGCTCTGTAGCTTCAGGCTCCAGGGCCATTGCCTCTTTCTACTTTTTTCTTGACCAAGGCCTGCCTTGCTCTCTGGGCCAAGGCCAACCCCCACCCGACCCAAGTCTAAAACATTCTTCTCCTATCTCTTTAAGGCCAGGGCTCTGTAGTCTCTGCAGCAGGGCAGGGTGCAGAGGGCCCAGAACAGGAGCCTGATGGGAAACACATAGTGGGGGGAGGGTGGGTGGTAAATCCATGAAAACCTATCAGCAGCAGCAGGAGACCAGGCCTCTGCTTTTCCTCCTGCCCCTGCTGGGCTGCTTTTAGCCAGTGTCAGCAAGGCCACCCACCCCAACCCAGCCTGTTACAGGCTCAACTAGCTCCACTGTGTAACCCCCCCCCCCCCCCCCCCGCCCCCCGCACTTGCACGGTAAGTGCAAGTCTACAGTGCCCTCTCGTGGCCAGTCAGAATGTAACAGGGACACAGTCTGCACATTCAGTTATCAAGGAATGTGCAGCACCCGCTATGAAAAAAACTGGTTGATTTTACTCTGGATAATTACATCTTACCTGAATATAGATTTTTTTATATAGTGCCAAATGCTGAAGACAAAACTTACAATAAGTGGGCAAAGGCAGAAAACCAGGTATTAGGATATTAAGTATGAAATGTCCGATTTCCTTAAGCACTAAGTTTTTTGACAGCTGATATCTCTGACATTTCACTTTGACACTTCTTGGTTTTTTTTTCCTGTTGTGAAGGAACATGCTCATTCTTTCAGATGCATATTTTGACTTGTGATTATCTTTCAAAAAAAAATTTTTTTAGAGCAACTTTCGTGAAACCATGGATAAGTCAAAAATTCATGTTATTTTTGAATATGAATTCCATCATGGAACTAATGCAGGGCTGACAGCTCAAAATATCAATTAAGTGTTTGGGAAGGATGTAGCTAATGGACACACAGTATGTTGGTAGTTTGAGAAGTTCCATTCTGGTGATTTTAATTTTGAAAGTGAGCCATGCGGATGATCTGAGAACAAGGTGGATAATGACAAGCTGAAAGCTACAGCGGAAGTGAATCCATCTTAATCTATGCATACCTTAGCAGCAAGGTTTGACGTTACTATTCCAACAATATCAGACCATTTGAAACAAACTGGCAAGGTAAAGAAGCTGGATAGATGGGTACTGCATGAATTAAACGAATGTCAGAAGAGAAATCATCTTGAAAATTGCTTTTCTTTGCTGTCACGGCATATAGGTAGACCATTTCTATACCGTATTGTTATGTGTGGTGAAAAATACATTCTTTTTGACAATAGCTAGCATTCAGCACAATGGCTGGATAAAGATGAAGTGCCAAAACATAGTCCAAAACCAAATATTCATCAAAAAAAAGCTAATGGTGTCTATTTGGTGGTCAAGTGCTGGTGTTACCCACTATAACTTCATGAAACCTGGTCAGTCGATTACAGCAGATGTCTACTGCAACCAGTTAAACGAAACGATGAGGATGCTTGCGATTAAGCAGCTCAGATTGGTCAACATGGACAGGCTAATCCTCTTGCAAGACGACATGTCACAAACAACAACGCTGCTCAAACTACAGAGGCTGGACTTGGAAACTCTCTGTCATCCACCATATTCACCACACCTTGCACCAACTGACTACCACTTCTTCCAGGCTTTGGACCACCTCTTGCAAGCAAAAATATTCAGTTCTCAACAAGCTGTGGAAAACATCTTTTGTGATTTCACTGTCACTCGCTCTTCAGGCTTCTTTGCTGCTGGCATAAATAAGCTGCTGTTAAGACGGCAAAACTGTGTCCATAGTTTCGGAGCATACTTTGATTAATCGTACTGCTTCTTGTTTGAGATATAATAAACTTTTGATTTGAAATCAGACATTTCATATTTAATGACCTAATAGTTGTCCTCAACCTAATTCTTTCACAAGGTACACTGGCACCTGAAACCCTGAGGCAGAACCTGTGACAAGGGCTGGATTCCATTAATTACCATCCCCCAAATTTTAGGACACAATGAGCTTTTTGGCAATGGGAAAGGGTGGTATTAGTCACTCCAATTTTTGGAATAACCAGTCATGATTTAAGAGCATGTTAAAATAATAACACTAAAGGTTCTCCACAGTGGACAAAAAAGAGTATAGCAAATGTTAATATCTATGTTTATGAAAATAAATCCAACACATTTCATTAAAATAATGCTTTTAATTATTGATGCTTTGAATAAGAAATCTATTTGACTAAGTTTAGTATAAATCATTTTTCTTAAACAGAAGCTGTCTGCTTGATTTCAGTCCATTTTGTATTTTCAAACATAATGACTCATGTTTAACTTTTCTCTTTACCTTTTAAGAATTCAGTGGCTTGATTCCTGACATACTTCTTTAAAAGGAATTTGATGTCATCTTCTAAAATCATGTGTATGGGTAATAGAATTAAATAGTGTCTTCTCTTCCATAGAAATGTGATTTTTTAAATGCCACGTTCTCTTCCCTCTCATGACCTGGTTTAGGTCACAGCAGCGGTAGGAGCTATTTAGAGATTCAGAGCAGCTGCGGAAGCCTTAGGTCGCTGCTGGGAGTTGCAGTATTTAAAAAGCTATGAAGAATGGTTTGGGAGACAGATTTTGTCTCTAGCCGAAGCTGGTCCATGCCTGAGTTAAAGCTGATTATAAAAGAATAACAGAGACACACCAAATTCCCTTCTTTCTCTTTCTTTTGCAATCCCCCCCAAAATAATGTGTGTGTTTTGATTATACAGTCTCCATTTACGTGGGGAAATCAAATCTAGGAAAAGTCTTATGAACTTCTCTTGTTCTAGATAAGAATCATTTTAGAATGCAAAAAGTTTTTTAAAAAGTTCTTTATACGAAATAGTTTTGTCCTGTGCTGGATCAGTCCCACCCGGGACTGTCAGACATAAACTGCCGTGAGTAGGAAGCTGTACTGGGGCTTCGTCCTGCTTGCTGTTGTGGCGAGGTTTGTCCAGGCACGCGGTCGCAGGAACCAGGCTCCGGCGCTCCGGAGCAGCGCGGCTGAGTGGGCACACTCCCAGCACGGGGGCTTCCAGGAATAAAGAACACGGGCTCCAGCACCTTCCAACACCAAGGGGCAACCTAAATCTGGTGCTTGCTCCTCTTTAAGGAGCACCATTGGAAGCATCTTTGGAATTGATGGAACAAAACTTCTTCAATTGCAGTGAAAGACATTTCTCTATGTAAATGGCTTCAAAATATGAAAAAAAAAAAAAAATCTAGCAACCACATCTCTCAAGAAATCCAGTCCAACTCTATCTGGTAAATAAGGAAACCAGCATGTGACAGAAACCTGACTAATGTTCTGGAAACTTTCCAGAGAAACAGTAAGCCCTGTAACTGTGCGTGAGCCTCCTAAGGAACTTCACTCATGTGGTTAGTTAAATGCGCCACATTCTGCTTCACCTAGAAGGAGGAAGAAAGAGGAAGAATTATTTCATTAAACTGGGTTGACAAATCTTAAAAGTTAGTCCATTCTAGGGGAGGACTAGAGAAACTTCTGATCTAAAAGTTTTAAGATTTTTAGTTAATTTCAGCCACTTTAGTATACTAACAATTGCCCGAGTCTGTTAAAATGCAGATTCCTGGGTTCCGGTTTCAATGGGTTTAGAGTAGGGCCCATGCATGAACCCTCATTTTAGCAAGCACCCCTCCTCTCCAAGTATGATTCTGACATGTTTCAGTAAATGCTGCTGGGATGCGGCTGCTGTTCTTATTTCATTTAAGAAGAAAACCTGAAGGTTTAACAGACAAAAAGCACTGAGAACAGCAGGGGTCCTCAACATTAGGGCAAAAGGGCAGTGCTGAGCCAGTGCCTGATGAAACCGGGAGGTGAACTTGTCCCACATTCTGGTGCAGCCTTAGCCACCGCCGATCTGGCAATCCGTGTCTAGGAAACAAGACCGGGCAAGGTTATAATCAATGGCCTTTCGTGACTTCTGTCTTTGCTAGGAAATGTCTGGATGCACCAGAGGTGATAAAATGAGGCCTCGCGCAACCAGGCTGCTGCTCGGACAGTAGTGATAGGAGGTGATGCTTATACTTAGGAGAACTGCTTGCTCAAGAGTGTCAGCGAATACTCTGTGTACACAGTTAAACCTTCCACTCGGTTTGCAAATATGCTCATGGGGTCTTGACCCAACAGTCCAATGAGGCAAACCACATTCAGTTAGGCTCTTATTAGCTCTAGCCAGTGGTAGACTTCATCTGAGCCAAACAGATGTCAGATGCAGAGGGCTTTATGGTGCTTAGAGAAATAATGTTTCCCAAAACTGATCTGGGCGAGCCAAGCAAGGTGGCTACAAATCTAGGGAAGCTCCAGAATGCCCGTGAGGTCCCTGTGAGTGATTGCCAAGAACATGCATGTCCCGTCCTGACATATTACTGTACACTCTCCAGACTACTAACCAGTTCTGGTGGCAAACCGGGTGGGTGGGAAGCGGGGCCCCATTCCCCGACTCTGAAATGGACAATTCATAGTCAGAGGCACCTGGTCAGACAGGACAGCTTCCAGGCCCTGCTCATTCCCCGGGGTCTGGTGCACTGACTCGGAAGGGCTCACATCCTGCTCTAGGCTTCCGTCCTCCCCTCAGAACAAGGGAAAAATGTTTTGTCTTATCTCTGCACTGCAGCAAAGTGCTCACTCTGCATAATAAGGTGGGAACTCACTTACTCAGCATGGAGACTTGTGGGAAAACAGTTTTATTTTGTGACTAAAGCATGCACTGCCCTTGGGCATGTTATTGATACAAAAATAAATGCACTTCAGAGATTATGTCCTATGAAAGTAAACTTTAACTTTGAAGAGCAGGCCCAGCATTCTTGCTGTCATCCCCCTTGATAATTTGTTGCCTGGGAATAATGTTGTAATTGCTACTTCTAAATTCCTGTACAGTAAGATGTGTTTACCAGCCCAGAAGATCAACGGCCCATTTCTCTTCCCCCACATGCATGGCAGCAAAATAATCGCCAGGACTGTTGGATTCTTAATTCCAACAGAGAGTGTGAGCGTCTTCGTCTCAAATAATCAGCCAGTCATTCCCAAACGCCTGCTCCCTGCTCTGTGCCACACACTGTCCTAGGCCCCGTCTGGGATTTTAAAAACTTAAAAACAAACAAAAAAACCCCCCAAAGCTCAACATGGAACTGTTCTACAGTAGAATTACACATAGATTAAACAAATGCTAAGAATTTAAGCCCCCAAATGGGCTACACCCTACGAGTCTAGCTTAGTATCATCATCCTAATCTCCCCAAACAGCAGTCAGTCATTACGAGCAGAAAGGGCGTTATAAACCACACTGGATTAGGAGCGCTGCCAACTAGCAGCGAGGCAGCCAGAGGGGCAGTACAGCACCATGGCTGGAGTGGGTGACAGCTCTGGAGCAAGAATGCCAGGGTTTGAATCCCAGCACCGTCACTTCCTGGCTGTGAGACTTTAGGCCAGTTTCTTACTTCTCTGTGCATTAAGCATTCCATTTCACAGATGAGGACGAACAGTGGCTACCTCATAGGCTTGCAGTGAGAATTCCATGAGTTCACACACTTAAAGCCACCACTATAGCACCCAGCCAGTAATAAAGGCTCAAAAACACTAGCTGCTGTTGTTATCGTTGTTGTTGTTATCATCTCCTCAGCTATGCCAAAATTCCCTGTCACCTGGGAAAAGAACCAGTCCCTTGTATTCCTTCACTTGAACCTTGACCTTATTCCAGAGAATCTGATCACACCTTCTTCCCTGCCCCTTTCCAGCTTCAGACTCTGCTTCTCCTTCATTCTCTCCCATGGCCTCTTCCGTCTCTGCCTCCTCCCTTGCAAGCAGGCACTTCCTCGTGGGAGAAACCACACATCCCCCCAGGCACTCTCGGTACTGGGAGCTGATGGGACAGGGTCCCTTGCTCAGACTTGGCTGTGGGACATTCACGGTCCAGAAGCCACTGAGTCTGATTCTCATGAGAAAATGCCTTCCCGGGTCATAAGTGGGCTATGTCCAGGGCCCGACGAGCATAGCCCGGAACGGAGTCTCAGCCTGGTGTCCAGGCCTGTAGATAGAGTTCAAGGGGCTGTGACCTTGGCTGGAATTTTTTGTTTCCATTTTCATTAAGCTCTAACTGAAATTTATCATTTCTTTCGTTTCTTTTCATTTTTTTTTTCTTTAGACAGAGTCTTGCTCTGTCGCCTGGGCTAGAGGAGTGCTGTGGCATCAGCCTAGCTCACGGCAACCTCAAACTCCTGGGCTCAAGCGATCCTCCTGCCTCAGCCTCCCAGAGTGCTGGGATTACAGGCATGAGCCACCGTGCCCACTCTATCATTCCCTTCAATGATGAATGTAGGCAATAAACCACAATGGTTAGTGTGTGTCTGTCCCCAACAGAAATATAGAAATCACAATACACCTTCATATCATGTTACAGTTGTTGCAGCTGTCTTAAAATACTGCCTTCAGTCCTCACTACTTTGAAAGTACAGTATGTTAATTAGTAAAACATATTATTATACCACACATTAAAAAATATTTTATAAATGTATTTCAATATAGTTGGTTTCCTTTCTAATCCTATGTATTTTATGAACTTAAAAATATGATTCTGAGAAGCAGTTATTTGCTTTACCAGCCTTCCAAAGGGGTCCATGGCATACGAAATGGTTAAACATCCCCCCGCCCCGACCCCCGACCCCCCATCCCCCACCTTAGAAGGCTGAGGACCACTGTAAGGGCTGCAATATTAGAAAGGCGTAAGATGTGCAACTACTTACTGAAATGTGACATTATAATATTCTTCAGGTGTCACTATTTTTGGTCCACCAAAGTAGTCCAGGACCCAGATATTGGTTATATTCAACTTGGCAAAGAACCAATTATGGCTGGCAGGCCAGGTTTCCATGTCAGGGTGTCGAGTGAATAACGAATGCTTTGCAAAGTCCATTTCTGTTTCATTCACCTAAAAGACACATGTGAAATAAACATTCTCATAGCAGTAACATTTTGTTCTCTCATTTAAGAATATGTGATTCTAGCATCCTATAAATCCTAAGAGTTTACTTAGTTGTAAATCCTGATCTTAAACTTAAGGGATCAAGAAAAAATAAAGGAAACTTGAAGAATGCAGAGAACAACAAAGATTTCAAATGCTGGTAATAACAGATATAATATAGTGGGAAACCACCAGGAGTACAAATTCTCATTGCTAAACAGTAATTTTGAGCTACCAGAGTAACTTGCACAAGGTACTATAACATGTTACTGATAAGACATGTAACATTAGCATATTTATCCCATAATACGCACACGTTAAACACATAGATGAGTGTACATGAAGGATAAAAGCCTTTAGCAGAAGCACAATGGAACTCAAAAGCCCTTGCCATTCCTCCCCGTGGCTCCTGCCAGTGGAGGAGACTCAGCTATGGAGATGCACCCACACAGAATTTCCAGGCCATAAACAAAGCTTGTCTGAGGCTTTCGTGATTGACAAGGTCAAAAAGCAAATCTGCTGGCTTGGCAATCAGATCAGTGCTCAGGGAACCTGCTCACTGCCCTGCCTGCAATTTCATTTAACCTCTTCCCTCAGCACTCATCCTAAACTAAATTCACTTCCAGTTTTTAGTAAGGGATATTCCTCTTATTGGCCTACTTAATATGCTCTCCCTGCTCTAGGCCACTGTTAAAATATGGAGACGGGAAGCCCAGACGTGGGAAATATTGTACAATGTAAAACATGATGGAGAGTAGTGAGCTGTGGTCGAGCAGATGTTCCTTGGCAAGAATAATTTTATATAGGAGCTTTGTAATTGTTACATCCGTTTGGCTTCAGAAAATCATTCCTTTGCCCTATAAATACCATACTGAGCACCTATATTAAAGCAACTGACTAAAACCTTTAATTGTCATAGAATGACTTCACAGAACATCTTCTAACTGTGCATCTCAATCACAAATCCTTACTCTCGAAAGATCTCTTCTTTCATTGTTAATAAGATCATGCCCTTCTAAAACCATCTCTCTTCGTGTGGGGTATCTACTTACCTTGGTCACAGTTCCTGACAGTATTATGTGAACACAAAGGGGACTCTGAGGATCAAATCCATGTTTCCTGCAGAAGTCAGTCTGTGCCAAAGACATGGTCAGCGTGGCATGTGGATTCCCCTGCAGAAAGAAAATGAAGACCCTCTCGTGTGAAATACGGTTTCCGGAGAGGTAATAAATTTCCCAAGTTGCATATATGATGTACCTGGAGCTCAACCGGTCTTCCATGAAACAATGAATTATAAAACACCATCTTCCAGTCAGGGGAAAAATACTACTTGTATAGAGACTGTTCCTGACTCCTCCACACCCAAAAGATGGGGGGAGTCATATTTAAAATTAACTGACTCAGTAAGAATTATTTCAGCACATTTTTCCTTAAACTCTGAATTTGTTCCATATTCATTAGAGGAATTATATCAATAATTACACTACCCAAAGTCAAGGCTGGTCTATAGCCTTCATTGAAAGATCTAAAGAGTTAAACTCTAATATGAAACCCATTGCATAAAAGTACCACAGTTGCTCAACTAGTTAAGCAAGAAAGTAGCTGAATCATGCTGCTTGGTTGTCTTATGCTAGCAGAAATTGTCATGTGATTTTAAAACCTGTAGAAGTTGTTCATTCCTGCTTTAGCAACAAGAGAAGTCTTATCCTAGATTCAAAGTGAAGTAAGCAAAATTCTTAATTCTTATTTAGAAATCAGCTTCGCAAAATGCACTGTTGACAGATTACAGCAGAATTTGCACATTGCATTTCAGACTCTTTAAGCTCTAAATGTCTTCACAGTGATCCATCAAAACAGTGAGTAATAAAGAGATCTCCTTGAAATCATTTAGCCAAATATTTGCTGTCTAGAAACTATTAGACAGCAATGCACTACAGGAGACCAAAAAAAGAAAGGGAGTATGCTCAGATAAGGTCTCTTCCCTCTGTGAGTTTATAATCTGGTTGAAAAGTCAAACATAAACAAAACTCAAATAATGCAAAAGATAGAGAAGTAGTCAGAAGGCAGTACATAACTAATTGCAAATGAATGGTAAAGTGCAATCCAAGTTCAGCATAAGGAGACATCAGCATAGCCTGGTGTGATGGAGAAACTATAGCAAACCTTATCATATATTCAAAGTGAGGATAGAAGTGGGAGGGCATATTAAAGGCAGAAGGAATGATGCCTGCAAAAACCACAGAACGCAGAGCACCTAAGACACGATGGAGAGTATGGAGAAACCCAATTTGCTAGAAAAGAGAGACTTTCAGAGCGAGTGGTTTGGGGTGGCTCAAATCCAAGCTAAGGAGTCCAGATTGTGTTTTGTAAGCCAGCGTTTGGCAGTGCTTTCCAAGAACCATCTGCCTGGAGAGCTTGTTAAAATGCTGATTCCTGGCCCCCACTCCAGACCCAGGTATCTGCATTTTAAACAAACACCGCAGGTGATTCTTAGGCAGCTATGGGCAGAGGATGTTGGTAAAGGCTGATGTATTTTGAGAGGTAGTTTGTTACCACAAATCCGGTGGGCAGGATGGACAGGGCAGATAGGAAGACTATTAAAGAGTTACTTTAAGGCAAGAGGTGATAAGTTTAGATGGTGTGGTAGGAATAAAAAGGAAGGGACAGGAATACAAGAAAACAATAGAAAACTGTCAGGACTTGGGAAATGAGGTATTTGGGGAGGGAGTGAGAATTCCAACTATGTTTACTGAGAAAACAATCATTCCATTAACAGAAATGCAGAACAGCAAGAGTAGCTGGTTTCTGGAGGAAGATAAAGGACTGGATTTAAACATGCTGAATTTGAGGTGGTGGTAAACTAATATGAAGTGAAAATGAACAGCAAGCAGTTAGCAATACAGAACTTTGAAGAAGTCAGAAAAGGACATAAATTTGGAAGTGAATCTTATAATAACTGGGAATAAAGTGAATGAGAGTATATATGATCTTCTAAGGATCATACTGAGAACAGAAATGTAAGAAACTGAATTTGGAGGACACTCATTTTAGTGGGTCAGAGAAAAAAAAAAAAAATCAAGAGTGATCAGAGAAGAGAGGGTCATATCACAAGAGAAGAGTGCCAAGAAGGAAGGGAGGCCAATAGTGAGAGACCTTGGTACCCAGAATCAAACCCCAAGATTTCATTTCTGATTCACTGGCTATGCAGCCCAACCTGACACCATTACCAGCTAACATCAGCGACATCTTCCTAGAAACATTTACTATACAAAAATGCCACCAAGAAAAAAACATACAAAAGAAATGTCCCAGTGGCCAAGTACATTTGAAGCTTACAACCCGTCTCTGAGTTAAAGAGGACAGGCATTTTATGCATGAGAAGTGGTCTTAAACCTAGATCTTGTTTTTTCGGAACTATTTCACTCCTGTCAATGAAAAGACATGAAGTGCATCCTGGAAGTCAGAAAGAAGAGGAAAAGTGGAAAGCACATAAACCAATCTTGAATGGTTAATTGATGGAATCAGAGTCAGACAAATTCTGATGTGGGCACATCTTTTCACTGCCACTGTGAAAATCCTGGGTAGGTCCTTACCATTGCCTCTTTCTGGAGACGTCAAGGACCTGGGCTGAAGTCCTAACCAACAGCCATTAGCTGGCTGGTCACAGGTGAGTCCCTGCATCTCTGAGTCTTTGTTTCCTCATTCCTGCAATGGGAATGGTAATACCAGCAGCTCCCTAGTCACCTCACTAATTTAAATACGGTTACGGTCACGTGTAGCTCAATCTCCCTCCTCCCCCATTAGAATCATCAGAGAGAGGTGTTTTTTTTTGGGGGGGGGAGTGGGTGTTGTTTTAGGAAAAAAATGTGTTTTTAATAAAATGCCTTGGCACTGCATTTTAAACAGTCTTCCTAGGTGACTGATTTGCAGCCAAAGCTGAGCATCACTGATGGACCGGAATGAGTTTGCTTTGAGCACATGCCTAGAGGAATGGAGTGGGCTGGGAATAAGAAAATGGTGAACTGGGGTATATGTGCCTTGGCTGAAAGGGGGCAGCTGCTTCTGTTTTCCTCAGAAAATGTAGGTTCTCAGTGTTGCTAGATCTTCCAATTTTTCAAGAAAAGGTAGAAATTTAGATTTTTAAGTAAAATCTCAATTTAAAAGTGTTGGTAACTCATTTGGATTTATTAAAGACAAACCTCTGTGTGGGCCAAAGAAAACTGGTCTATGGGACATATTCAGGTCACAGGCCACCAGTCTGATTTGTGGTTTGAAGGCAGAGGGACCTGAGATGAAACTAGGGTTAGATCACTAGCTTTGGGCAAGTTACTTAACCTATCTAAGCCTCAAGTTCTTCATCTGCAGAATTGGGATAACAATACCTACTTCAAAGTATTATTAGGGGCGGGTGTGGTGGCTCACGCCTGTAATCCTGGCACTTGGGAGACCGAGGCGGGCAGAGCGTTTGAGCTCAGGAGTCCAAGGCCAGCCTGAGCAAGAGCGAGACCCCATCTCTACTAAAAAAAAACAGAAAGAAATTAGCTGGACAACTTAAAATACATAGAAAAAATTAGCCGGGCATGGTGGTGCATGCCTGTAGTCCCAGCTACTCGGGAGGCTGAGGCAGTACGATTGCTTGATCCCAGGAGTTTGAGGTTGCTGTGAGCTAGGCTGACGCCACGGCACTCTAGCCAGGGCAATAGAGTGAGACTCTGTCTCAAAAAAACAAAAACAAAAACAAATTATTAGATGAATGGAAAGTGAAGGTTGGCCTGGCACATGGAAAGTGCTTAATCAAACATCAGTTTCTTATACCCTATCTTTATCAACAATGTTGTACTTTCCCGGTTGACCTCAAATCTGAGATCTCTGTCAAAGAGACCCTTCACCAAACCAGGCTCCATTCCTGGACTGTATGGCTCTAGCCTCCTAAGCTGTGTGTCTGTGACCCCATCCTTGGGACAGCAGAGGTCCACTGGAGTTGTGAGCTTGGCCCTGCCCCAGAAGATGGGCAGAGGATGAGGAGGAGACAGATCTTAAATCAGTTCTGCCAGGTATTTAGGAAGCCACAATGCATGTGGAGGCCTAAAGTTTGCAGAAATCATTGTAATCGTCCACGATGTTGTTTATTAGTTTCTTGCTGCTGAAGGGGAAATTCTTAACTCAGAAGGAGAGTAAGAAAGAGAAATTCCAAAGTCACGTACGCAAAGTGCTTAATGACCCAACCATCTCTATACCCTGCAAACCCTTTAACAATAAGAACGCAGTTAATGGAGACAGTGTGGCCCAAACCGACTCAGGACGACTCAGGGATGAAAAGTCCTACCGGTACCGGCAAAGAATCACCCCAAGTGCGTCGCCCAGTGGCGAGACGTATGCGAAATTCCTGGTGCTCAGTTGCCCAACATCTGGGATGCTGCAATGCCCAGCGTGCCAGCGAGGGAGAGAAGAAGCAGTCGTTTGAGCCGGGTTCAAATTCTTATCTCTAGGAGCCACGCTCTACTTCCGGGACAGAATTTTGGCGAGAGCCGAAAGGTTCACTCTCCGGCCGCCCCGCCCGTGGCCGGGCCCCCGGGCCGCGAGCTCCGCGGTGCCCACACGGCCAGCGAGGCCGGGAAGCTGCGCGGCCTTCCCGCTCACCTGCAGGTTGTGCGCGGTGAGCTGCAGCGGGCTCAGGTAGAAGTAGGGCTCGCCGCTGCCGGCGCCTGGCGGCCCGTCGCTGAGGGACAGGACGTCAGCGAAGGGCCGGCCGCGCACCTCCTCCAGCGAGGAGGCGGTGGCCAGCGCGCCCCAGTCGCAGAGGTTCGTCACGAAGCGGGCCACGCGCGCCGCGTCCTCGCGGGGCGGCAGCGGAGGCAGCTTGACCGGGTCCCAGTCCCCGTGACCCCGGCCGCCGCGGCCGCGCGCGGGCGACACGAGCAGCGACAAGAGCGCCGGCGCCAGCAGCGCGGCGAGCAAGGCGCGCACGGACGCGCGGGCACGGCCGGCCATGGCGGAGTCTCAGCTGGAGTCCGGGCTCGGCGACCTGCGGGGCGCGGGGTCAGCCCTGCGCGTCCGGGGCCCGCCCCCGCCGAGGGGGCCAATCAGAGCTAAGCAGGACGGAGGGGGCGGGCCCCTCCGCTGCCCCGCAACCCGTGGGAGGCGCGATTTGTTGACGCGCCCTCTGATCGCTCCGCCCCGCCCTCTTTAAGGATAGTTGATGTGTCCTAAATGGGATGTTTATTTTGTTTTGTTTGACAATTGGAAAACGCAGTCCTGGAGAAATTTAAGCAACTTGCCTAAGTCACACTGCTAGGAAAAGACCAACTTCTTGACACATCCACCCCTTCTTTTAACGCCTTTGGATATGGATATCCAGCATCTGAGAGGAAATGCTGCATTTTCAACCCATGCGCCTCTTTTCTGCTGAATTCACTCAGCACCAAATAGCCGCGAGGTTCCCAACAGTGAAGTTAGGCACAAGCCCCAAAGCTCGAGACCTTATAAACTGACTGCCCAGGGAGTCTCTCGGACACCAAGGGACTGTTAGTCTGCTAGCAGTACACCAGGCTCAAATTCCACCCCGAAGGTTCCGGCCCTGTTGAGTCGTCAGGGCTGAGGTCGGTGGTTTCCTGGATTTATTGCCTTCGCCGACCTTCCCTGCCTCGTGTAGTGGGCATTTCTTTTGCTTCTTCTAAGATCTCTTTCACCCTTTCGGGAGTGCTCCCTCCTTCTGCTATCCTGGGAACTGGTAAAGAAGCTGGTAGCACCTGCCTGGCCTACATTCCTTGTAGTTTTAAGCTTTGGTCACATCTTTTCCGAGCGAGATCTTTTTGGCTTGGCCTCAACCCTCACTTCAATTGTTACAAAGATTGCATAGCAGAGCCTGTCCAGGCGTTGTCAGCTTGTAAATCTGGCTCTGGCGGACACGTGGTGCTCTGAGGCTGCGTTGCTTAACAGAGGCGAGGTATTTTCACTCAGCTGCTGTGGGCCAGTCGTGTGAGCAGGTGTGGGCGACAGCTGTGTGCGCCGAAGTCCGCCTCCACGACCTGTCTCAAACCCAGCCTCCTCGTATCCAGCTAACTTCTCAGGACTCTATAGAAACAAGACCCTCTTCTCTGCATAGGAGTCTTCAGTTCCCTCTGGCGGCCGAACGATGTCACACACGCTGGCTTCCACATTGAGGTTAAGAAGCACGTGAACAGCTCTCAAAGTTAGTTTGCTTTTTAACAACTGAATTTGGAAGAGCTTCAGGCTAGAGGGAAAAATAAATAGGAGAAATTTAAAAGGAGGAAAATAAAGGTTCGTCACTTTCAAAACAAATACTTTATACAAATACTTGGGGTCCCTGCCAGTTACAAATATTAAGTATTTCATCCTTAACCTGCTAAGGAAAGAACATATGTAATTTCAAATCGGAGTTCTAATCTCAGGTCTGCACTATCATATCATGTGACCATGGGACTTTTATCTCACCTTTGGGCCTCAATTTTCTTATCTAAAATGAGGAGTTAGATTAGATGCTATCTGATGCCTCCTCTAGCTCTATGTCCTAGTTTTCTATTAACATGCAAAATATAAGCCTTTTGTAAGTTTCAGAGTATAAATTTTCTTGCAAGAGAATGGAAAAAATATTTTTTATTCATTGCCACACCTTATATTGTTGGCATACAACATAACAATAGGCTCTTTTACAGCTTCATTACAAAACAGGTGCCTAGAACTTGGTCTCACACGTGGGAGCACGAGAATGAGGTCTACAAACCCTCTAGCTTTAAGCACCAAACCTCAGTATCTGTCTTTGCACTTGCAGCCCCCTGTGCCCAAAATGCCCTCCTCTCGGCTGCTGGCATGGCTGCCTCACTCCCATTGGGATCTCACCCATCTGTCACTCTTCCGAGGTGCCTCCTAGACCACCCTTCCTAAGAGGCCTTCCCCAGTTACTGTTCATCAGACAACCCTGTTGATTTCTTTCACAGAAATAATCGTACTCTGTAATAACAGTGTTTATTTATTTAGCGACTTGTTAATTGTCCCTCCTGCTAACAGGGAAGTTCCAAGAGAGCAGGAATGTTGTCCATCTTGCCCACCTCCATATCCCCAATGCACAGAGTGGGCACTTAATAAATATTTACTGAATGACTTCCTGACTTAATGAATAATCTCTGGTGAAATTCTTTGCACATGGGGCTGTATAAATCAACAACAGGAAGTGAAGATAACTGAATCGAGATACTTCAGCATAAGAACTGGGCACATCAGCTTTTTCCTATCAAACTGTCCTCATAGGGATGTTAGGGGAGCCCTTAGCCAGGAGTGGCTGAAGTAATCATTCCAGATTCTGCTGCTTCTCATCCTGACTTGTGTTTCTATTTGAACAGCCTGCACCGATCTCCATCCCTCACAGGGCCACCGTGAAATAATTTTCTTCTCCTTATGTGTGAATTCAATCCTGGGGAAGAGCCCACCCTGCAGACTCCCTATTTCACGTGGTATTGCCCGTGTTCATTTGTCTAGGTTGCCATCAGCTGTAGTTCCTTCTAGGTCAGGAGCAGTGGCTTTGTCATTTCTGCATCCCAGCATTGAGCACAGTCCTAGGCATCTAGCAGACACCCATTACGTGTTGTTGACAAAATGAATTGCATAAGAACAGTTATACCAAGTGCAGAGGGTTCTCAGGCTGTCTGCTATTGCTCAGGCTTTAGTCTTTAAAGAATAGAAACCTTCTGCTTTGCATGGTATACATGCTTCAAATAGTAGATGGCCAGTGAAGTGGGGACGAGAGCTAGCTTCAGAGTCGGCCGCTTAAGCATGACCTTAGATAGGATGACACTGAACCACACTTTCCTCATCATTAAAGCGGGGCAAAATAATAGCTCCTACCTCATTGCATTTTTATGGGGAGTAAATGAGATAAAGCATTTAACATAACCAGCATAGTGCCTGGAACATAGTAAATGCTCATTAATTGTTAGCTATGTATTAGTAATTGTCAACTTGTGTTCTATTTCTGTTCCTATTTTTTACTCTAAAAATCTGTAGATTGTTTCTTTTAATCTCTTTTTGAGATTGAATACTTTCCACTGTGGCCTCTGCAAAAAAAAAAAAAAAAAAAAAAGAATCCTGAAAAAATAACTTTACAAAATGTCTGGGAATTCCTCCCCAAGCAACTATTGAGGAAATGTTCATAGCCCACTCCAGCTTTGAGGGAGAAAAATGCATATATATAATATACATATTATTTTTCATTAAGCAGATGTCCTTTCCTCTACAGTTTTTCTCATCTCCCTTTACTTTAATCAAACATTCCCCAAATTTAAAAAGTAGTAATAAAAACCTACTCTTTTGTTGACTACCCTGAGTTTTATATTTTACTCTTTCGTGTATGTTTACATTTGGCTAACAATTATTTTCTAGGCATTTAGGGAACAATTCTTAACTCAATCTAGAAGACATGTTTTCCAAATGTTTAATAGTGCTTGTTAAGTAGAAAGACGTATCAATATCTTTTGGATTACATTTGTTTAATCAGAAACACATTAACTAAGCTTTAGAAAAGCAGTCTTCCCAGTATTTCAATGTGTGAGTAACATTAAACAGGAAAATAAAGTTATCTGTGAGTCAGAAGAAAATGATTAAATTAGAAGTTGCACTAAAACAAGGCCAACCTTTCCCATCATCACCATAGTAATTTTAAAAAGCACAAATGAAAGAGTGCCTATGACAAAATATCTCTCCACTTTGCCTACAGAGGAGAGATGCCAATATTTCCATTACTTATATATTTGTGCATTAAATTTATACATTTAACCAGTATGCATTGAGTGTTGACCAAGCCCTGGGGAGTATGATAGATGCTGAGAAACAAAATATTAATAGACATTGTCCCTGCCCTTACGGAAAATTTCTGTCTAATTAATTCACCAGTATGCAAACAGACAAATTATAATTAAATGTCGTTAGTACAGCGTGGCAGGCTATACATGGGCAAGAGAGCATGGAAGAAGGAGCAGAGGCCTGCCTCAAAGTAGAGCTGCGTATCAGATGTAATCCTTGAGTTGAAACTTGAAGGATAAATAGAAGTTTGACAAACAGTGAGATGGTGGGAGAGAGAGAGAAAGAGAGGAAAAGTTGTGGGTTTTTCCCCCCCTTTATTATTTTTTTTTTTAACTTCAATGGATTTAGGGGATAAAGTAGTTTTTTGATACATGGATAAATTATATAGCAATGAAATCAGGGCTTTTAGTGCACACATCACCCGAATAGTATACATTGTGCCCCATAGGTAATTTGTGATGGGGGGAAGAGTTTCACATAGAGGAAATGGAAGGGACGTAGGCAAGGAGACATGATGTGTTGGGAAAAGCAGCTGTAGGTTGAAGAGAGTGTGGAGAACCAGTTGGGGGAGATGGGCATGTTCAGCTGGGTAGAAGTGTGTCATGCAGAGAAGAGATTTTGACTTTGTGAAGCCACAGAAGTGCATATGTTAGAAAGATCATACTACAGAATAAACTCAGAAAAAGAAGTACAAATATTTGAAAGGTAGAGAAAAACTGTTTTATTAATATGTACTTATGATACAACTAGAAAATTCAAGTGAATTAATTGAAAGACTACTAGGACTAAAGAGAATTCCATAAGGTGGCTAGACCCAAATAAACATAAAAACCAATAGTTTTCCTATGCACTAGCAATAAAGTATGAGAAAATATAATGAAAAAGATATAGTTCACAAAAGGAACAAAGGAAGAACATAAAAAAGGACATGCTTTATTTTTGGATAAGAAGATACAATTTTATAGAGAGATCTGTTCTCCAAGTTAGTCTACTATTTCAGTGAATTCCAAACAAAATCCCTACAGAATTTTTTAGTGGAAATTGATGAGCTTATTCTGAAATTTATTTGGAATTGTCATTGCATAAGAATACCCAAGAAATCTTTGTAAAAGAAAAACAGTCTGGGGGAACTTGCCCTCTAAATATCAAACATACTATAATCTTACTAAGAACTGTGTAAACAAAAATATAACTTAAAGCTTTAAAACAACATTTTAACAAATTGTCAAAAAATACTATTTATAGGACTTAGATTGATTTTGCTACCTTCCAGTGTCATGAAAAACAAATGTGTACATTGACAAAGTACTATAGGTTAAAAATACTATAACTGACAATACGACAGTTGTAGGGACCATGGTATGAACAGAAAATTTGTTACAGGTTGGATTCTTCAGAAGCAGATGCCAACAAGGAGTTTGGACTGCAAAGTATGGCTGGTCCCTGATTTACAATGGGTCCATTTTATCATGGTGCAGAAGCAATACGTGTTCGTTAGAAACTGTACTTCAAATACCTATACAACCATTCTGTTTTTCACTTTCACTACAGTATTTAATAAATTACATGAGATATAAGATACTTTATTATAAAATAGGTTTTGTGTTGGGTGGTTTTGCCCAACTGTAGACCAATGGAAATGTTCTGAGCACATTCAAGGTAGGCAATGCTCAGCTATGAGGTGTGGTAGGTTAGGTGTATTAAGTGCATTTTTGACTTATAATATTTTCAACTTATGATTGGTTATTTTCAAATTATGATAGGTTTATTGGGACGTAGCCCCATCACAAGTCAAGGATCTTATCTGTACTTATTAAGGGTAAACACCTGTGAAAGCAGAGGGGTGAAACAGGATTGGGCAGAAAAGTCAAAGCCCCTCCCCATGAGGAGTTCTGGAGTGTGTATGGTTTATTGGGAGGTGGTCAACCTCATGCTCATTCGTAAGATGCAAATTAAAATCACAGTGTGATATGACTACGTACCCACCGAAATAGCTAAAATCCCAGTGTTGGTGACAGCATGGAACAGTGGGAACCTCCATATACTCCTGGTGAAAATGTGAGCTGGTTCAGCCGTGGTGGAAAGTGATTGGCAGTGTCTATAAACCTGTGACCCAGAAATGCCACCCCTCAGTGTATACCCAGCTGAAATACTTATACTCGTATATACTGACCAAAAGATGTGTATAAGGATGGTCATAGCAGTGTTATCTGTAATAGCCCCAACTTTCCATCAACAGTAGAATCAAAAAATATGGCCGGGCGCGGTGGCTCACGCCTGTAATCCTAGCACTCTGGGAGGCCGAGGCGGGTGGATCCCTCGAGGTCAGGAGTTCGAGACCAGCCTGAGCAAGAGCGAGACCCCGTCTCTACTAAAAATAGAAAGAAATTATATGGACAACTAAAATCTATATAGAAAAAATTAGCTGGGCATGGTGGCGCATGCCTGTAGTCCCAGCTACTCGGGAGGCTGAGGCAGTAGGATCGCTTAAGCCCAGGAGTTTGAGGTTGCTGTGAGCTAGGCTGACGCCACGGCACTCACTCTAGCCCGGGCAACAAAGCAAGACTCTGTCTCAAAAAAAAAAATAATAAAATAAAAAAATAAAAAATAATAAAAAGTAACAAAAAATAAACTGTGGCATATACATACAGTGGAATATTACAGCCGTGGATGCTGCTACGTGAAGCAACGTGGATGAATCACACAAATGCAATGTTGAGCAAGAGAAGCCAGACACAATACACGTGTGATTCTGCTTATATAAAATCAAAAGTAGACAAATCATTCTAAGGTGATAAACATGAAAATAACAGTTCCTTTTGGGGGGTAATGACTGGCAGGGAACACAAGGGAAGCTTCGGGCTGTTGGCAATGTTCATTCTTTGAGCTAGGCGGGGCTTGCACAGGTGTGTTCACCTTAGAAAAACAATCACTGAGCTTAACGCTTGATTTGTATACTTTTCCGTGTGTATGTTTGTGTTGCTCCTTAACAACTTATCCCAAAACCTAGTGGTTTAAGCAACAAACATGTATTATTTCACCATTTCTTTGGCTCAAGAATCTAAGTGTGGATTAGCTAGGTGGCTCTGGCTTCAGGTTTTTCCTGATGGTTGCAGTCGAGCTGTCGGCTAGGACCACAGGCATCTCAAGACTCTACTGGAGCCTTCTTGAAACATTTTCATAATCTCAGGATGACATCCCATCCCTGAAGGTGAGGGAATTAATATAGGACACAATGCCAGGAAGTGAAGAAGGCAGACATATAGGATTGGCAGTGTTACACTGCTCTAGTATTCAGAGAGGAGGGGTCATTATGAAGACAGAAGAACATCTATAACTTATTAATGTATTTATCTCTCGTCCAGCTCCCTAACCTCCTCCGTTCTCATGCCTTCAGTCTAGAAGTGGAACATGATGGAAAGGGGAAGAAGAGGCTAAAAAAGAACCCTCAACCACAAGAACTGAAAGTGCGTATGTCAACAGTAATGTTTGGCAACAGTGGAGGCCCAGCTTTGGCGCCTGGTGGTTGTAGGCCAGAGCCCAGATCTGCAGTGTCTTGTGCAATGGGACCCCCTGAAAAGTGGCTCAACTAAAGGCCCTGACAACAGAAGAAGGGCCCTCATGCAGCTGTGCTGGCAGAGGTGGTGCCAGCAGGCAGTGGAGGTTGAGCTCATCCGTGAGAAACCCACAGTGGCAGGAGGGGAGCTCGAGGTCCCACTGTCATGAGTGGAGATGAGGCACATAAACACAGAGCTACTGGCAATGTGACTCATTTTGTCTCCCAGGCGAACAGAAGCTACCCACACAGGTAAAGCTTTCGTTGGAAAGAAGGGAAAACCATTAGCCAGATAGATAGTGACATGTTGGAGGTGAATGAGGAGTTGGCTTTGGTCAGAGGGCTTGGACTGGCAGCCCCTGGACTGAGTTCAGGTGGCTGACCCTTACATTCTCCTTGTTGCTGGTCGACAGCCTCCCACAGGCTTAGGCTCAGGGTCAAAATCTTCTATCAAAAAAGTGGATGCACGACACAGGGAGGTGTCAGGGGATAGGGAGTGTCCCTGTGGGGCCGTTCATAGCGTTTCCTAAAAGCGAGGAGGAAAATGAAAGCTAAGTAGCGACAGAGATGTTTGGCTGGTATGGAGGCTGCTTCCACCTCTCACTTCATGTTCCCATGTGATCATCACTTAAACCAGGGCTTGATCAATACATATTTGATGTAAGTGGTCTTTGCACAGTAGAAAAGGCCGTGCATACTACACCATGTTCATTGTGTCCAACAGTCACAGGTTTTCATACCAGGAGATGATTTAATTTCGAAGGCTGTGACTCAAGGAACTGCTGGTGACCTGGGTGACTACTAGAATACCAGGTACAGTAACTAGGATGAATTAAGGGCCCTTTAAAAGCTGTGCCTTGTAAATTCCATTAAGGGTGTGTAAACAGTCTTAGATCAGAATGCACTAGAAAAATAATTCTGATGTTCCTTAAGTAATGATAAGCGAGATCATATTTCTTTGCTTAAACCCACCAGTGGCTACTCCTTACGCTGATTATCCACACATGGCTGGGGTGGGGGGGTCCCAGTGGCTGAGCCGGCCCCTGCCTATCTCCCCACCCACACTGCCTCCCCTCAGTCTCCAGCTCCAGCCGCACGTGTCTCCCGGCTGCTCCCAAACATCTCAAACTCTCTGCCTCAGGGACTTTACACGTGCTCTTCTTTCTGTCAAGAACTTTCTTCTCTGAGCTCTTCACAAGCCGGCTTCTTCCCAGCCTTCTCAGCTGTTGAAAATCACTACACAGGGACCCTCCCTGACTACCCCATGGAAAGTACTTACTACTAGTCACTCCCAGTTCCATGATGCTGTTTTATTTTCCTTCTAGCACTCGCTACAATTATATTTCGTAGTTATTTGTCCACCCTCTTCACTAGAATGGAAACTCCATGGGAGAAGGACCTTGTCTGTTTTGTTTGTCCCTGAATCCCCAGGGCAGGGAACAGTGTCTGACGTTGAATGGATACATGGGTGATTAACTCATGGGTCATATGTAAGATGTTTTGGGCTATGTTTACTTCTCTGGTTTGTGTAACGTGGAGTGCCATCTAAGAGCACATCACTCCCCACCCCCTTACTGCTATCAAAAGAACATATTCTTTCCATCTCTGTACCCTCCTACCCCCAATAAGAAACCCAAGAATTCTAGACTGCTCTTAGGTTATGTGGTCAGTCCTGTTACCATTGCAGCGTGCAAAAATACACAATCTAATAACTGAGAAACCAGAGCCCCCTGCAGACAGGCTGCACTCAGAGCCTTTGTTTGGAGCCGTGGAGGATGCACAGGGATTCCACCGGGAATAGGCAGCTTCATGCAGGTGGCAGGCGTGGCTGGGCCTCGCCCCCCTCACCCCCCATCGTCTCTCAGGGTGCAGGGATGAGAGGATGCCCTCTCCCATGGTGTCGTCCTAAGCTGTGGTCACTCTGCGTACCTGTGGATCTGAGCTCCCAATGTAGCAGCTCCTTAGTCACATAACCCTCTCAGCATGATCACCGTGGCAAGTGTTTACCAAGCTCTGTGTGCCCAGCACTGTTCCTAATGCTTTTGGGTACTATCTCATTTAATTGTCACATCAACCCTATACGATTGTACTTATAGGTGCCCGATCTCATATTCTCATTTCCAAAATCCAAAGAGCTCTGAAAATGGGAAGTTTTCGTAAGACATTTGGCAGCAAACCTTACCTCACTGAGACGTTTTATGGTTTTTATCCATCCTATGAACTGTGAGTATTCCTGTGCTTCACTGAAGAATTACGATGCTGTGGAAGAAAAGAACCGGAGCACCACTAGCGTACGCCTTTATTCTAGAACGCCGGGCACGAGAAGTCTCTGAAAGCAGTGTTCTCAAATGCCTTGAGGAGGGAGGGAGGCGATTTTCTTTAATCAGGCCTTCTCAGGGGGTCATCCCTAGCTCAGCAGTTTCAAGAATAGTTGACGACGGATCATCTTGGCAGAGGAAGGACTTCCTCGTGCACATCAGCAGCCCTGGTTTGGGATCTCATTAAGAGGAGTGAGGAGGAGCAGATGAGGGCTAAGGTCATGTGCTAGCGTGGCTAGGAAGAAGAGCTGTGGAGGACAAGGACACGCGAGGGCCTCTGTAGAATCTTCTAGGCCGTCAGTGTCTCCCACAGAGTATTTGGCTGTGGGGTATCATGTAACACACAGAATAGATGCTATGGGCACCTTCTTAGTTTCTCAGATCTGAAAAACCCCAAATTCCCAGACTCTGGCCCCAGGGGTCTTAGGTAAGGGATTAGGGGCTGTTTCTGTCAGCCTGTCTTAGAGCTGAGGGAACGGAGGCCCATGGGGGTTGAAGAACTCGCCCAAGGGCTGGCATTTAGTGAGCAGACTGACAGACAGCCTGTTTCCTGCAAGTCACTCCCGGGTCCCCGAGCGGCTGGGTCGGGGGGACGTGCAGCCTCAGTCAGCCCACAGCTGCTCTCCCTCAGGGCCGCAGCGTCCCGCCCCGGGCTGGAGGCAGTCGAAGATGAGTAGGGAGAAGGCCCACCCTGGCACGGCCATGTTTCCTGCCTGTCCAGAGCGGATGAGGAAGCCTATGGTTGTTTTCCTCTCTGTTTTATTTCCTCCCTGACAGACTTTCTTGGCCATTGACAAAATACTTTTTTCTTTAAGGATTATATAGAATTTTTTCAAAAGCCTAAATGTCCCCTTATTGAAAGCAAAAAAAACCCACTAATAATACTTAAAGAGGCCAAAGTGCTCTGGCCAGGCCTTCGGCCTTCGAGGCCTGACAGGGAAGTAAGAGCAGCCACTTCCCACCGCAGGGCTTCTCGGGCCGAGCGTCTGTGGGGTGAATTTCCCACTAACAAGCCTCCTTTCACCCTCAGTAAAGCCTCTTAATTCTTCACAGGTAAACGTTTTGAACAGCTGACATGTTACAAAAATTTTCAGTGACAACCCCCCCCCACAGACCAAAAAAATCCCTCTCAGGAAGAGCTCCATGAATCTTCATTTCACTGCAGCCTCTTCACAGAACCCAGTTTTGTTCCACAAACAGCCCAAACCACCCACGTGCTTCACACATAAGCTTATGATGACCCTAAATTCCACTTGGATTTCGAAAAATGTGATTTTCTGTTTGACAGGAGGCATGCAGAGGTAAATGAACCCCCTTTCATCTTGCTGGCTTAGGACGCCCTGGAGGGGCCGTGGGTGGCTGAGAAACTTCCCCAGGAGGACAGAGGGGAGCCGAGGCTGAGCTGGGTCCCGCCTCAGCCCCGGGGAGGATGCCTGACTGGCTACAATGTAGTACCTTACCTTATGTGCCAGAGTTTTCCTTAACAGGAAGCTGACATTGGTCAAAGAAATCAGCTTCAATTGTAATTTTAAAAATGCTAACCATCTACATCCTCAAAGAAACCCACCAATGTTGGAGGTCTACACTATTTTTTTAAAAAGCAGCAACTGCCTAGAAAGCGCCATCTCCTTCAGTTTAGTGGGGTCCCTTTTCCCTTTAATATTGAAATAAAAATATCTCCTATGCTGGGCTGGGAAACTCAGCATTTTCCCACAGAATAATGCAGGGTTGCAGGGCTTTATGTTTCTCACAATAGATTTTTGATCTTGCTTGAAGCTTTCTCTTCTTTTTGCCCTGAATTAACCCAACAAACACTTTGCCTTAATTCCCCCATAACAAACACAACTTACTCAAATCATAGCAGGTTTTAGTTGAAGATTTGGGGGTGGAGTTACATTGCTGTGTGCCACAGCAAATTATTTAAAATTGAACATCAGAATCTTTATTCTAGAAAGTTTCCTAGGCTGCCACGAGAGACTTGAAATTTTTTTTCTTAAATATGTACAGTAGTTTAGCTCAACATCTTTTCTTAGCACAGCCACCAAGGCCCTGGGGCTATTTTGCACAACAAAATGGCTTTTCTTTTCATAGCATTTTGTTAAATGAAATATATTTCTTTTTCTAGAGGAATACTGGGCCCAGTTTTAAACTTCCTTCTACATGTTTACAAAACTGCAAAGGGAAACTAAGTAGTTACTCAGTATATGCTGATCAAATAAATTTCAGACATACTGGCTGAATTCATGTTATTATTCCATACCTAAGAGGCGGGGTGGGAGGCAACATTTGAGTAGGCATTTTGTGCCAAGGGTTAGCCTGCGTGCTATTTGTGGTAGGCACTATGCTGCCCACCCAACATTTCTGGCTGTCGACCTTCCAGGCACGAGGCAAGACTGCAGTTCTTGGCCAACGTGGGGTTAAGTGGGGCCATATGACCAGTTCTGGCCAGTGAGCTGTGAGTGGCAACGATGTCTATGTATCACTTCCATGCTGGTGTCTGACCCGCCAGAGGGCTCTTTTCCTCAACCTAGGGAGCTGGCGGGTTCCAGATTGTGGGTGCTCTGTCCACTTGGATCCCGGAGTAACGTAGGGTAGATCTGTCCCCCACCAAAGGTGACCTGCAGTGACCACAGTGAACATGTACTATGAATGGGGAAATAAATAAAAACCTTTGTTGTTTGAAGTCACCGAGATTTAAGGGCTATTTGTTACCATGGCATAATCTATTCATAGCCTGCTTTGACTGACATACGATCTAATTGTAATTCTTACAGCAACCCTCTGAAGTAGGTATTATTATCTCTATTTCACTGATGCGGTTTCCTCAGGTCGCAGAGCCAATAAACGGCAGAGACTATTTTCAAACTCATATCTGTCTGACTCAATGCCTGTGGTCACTGCACTGAGTTTGCAGTTGCATTTATAACTTTGCTTTCTGAGTGTCCTTACAAACTGATTCATAGCTTTTATGAATTTCTGATTCTGCTGTACAGTGATGCACCATAGAATTTTTACTTTATATTATTTCATATGATCCTCACAACAACCCTGTGTGTGAGGCAGGTTCCTATTAGCCTCATTTTACAGATGATCCAAAAGAAGTCCAGAGCCACTAAGGGACATCCCTAAGTGAGATAAACATGTGACAGAACCAGGTCTTGAACCTAAGTTTTCTGACTTCAAGTTTAGGGCCCTTTCTATGTCTAGAGTGCCTTTCAGTTAAACTATTTTTTTCTTCAGTGAGTAACAATTTGCCTCCTGCTGTACTCCCATGGTTAGTAGAGTGAGAAACAATGATTTTACCTTTTTTTTTTTTTTTTGACATAGGGTCTTGCTCTGTCACCCAGGCTGGAGTACAGTGGCTAGATCACAGCTCACTGCATCCTTGAACTCCTGGGCTCAAATGATCCTCCTGCCTCAGCCTCCCAAGAAGCTGGGACTATAGGCATGCTCCACTATGCCCACCTAATTTCTCAATTTATTTTTGTAGAGATAGGGTCTCACTGTGTTGCCCAGGCTGGGCTCAAACTCCCAGCCTCAAGTGATCCTCCCACCTCAGCTTCTCAAAGTGCTGGGATTACAGGCATGAGCCACCACACCTGGATTAATCATTCTTTCACTCATTCAACAAATACTTATTGAGTAGCTCCTATGTGCCAAGCATTCCCCTTAGGCCAAATTGATAAATTCTCGAGGAAGTAGATTAGAAAGAAAAAGACAGCCAATTTCCAGGCAGAAGTTTGAAGGTAGGAACAAAGGCAGTAGTGTGCTGGAGCCAGCCTGTGCTAGTCCTTAATAGCTGATTCTGTGCATTTCTTTCTGTCTCCAAGTTCAGTGACCTCACAGTAGCTTGAAATTTGCTGTGAGAGTCTTTACACCACAGAAATTGGCCAATACTACAGATCAGGCCCCATCACCACCAGAGAGCTGGTTGTGAAACATCTGCTAGCATAGTATTGATGGGGGCTTTGTGGGAATGGTGGTCTTTGCCCTAGCACTAAGGAGGGGAAGATAAAATTGCATGTGCTCCCTGAGCAATCAAGCCCTTGGGCCAGAGACAAAATTGCCCTTAACATCCATGTCCAATCTGGGAGGAGGGTCTGTTATCTGTTAAGAAGAGGGAGAGATATAGAGAAAGCTACCCAGCGAAGAAATGAGGAATGAAGAGTAACAAGTTAGAGGACAGAATCTGGCACAACCCTGCAGTGAACTGGAAGTCAAGAGGGTGAAGAAATAGCAGCTCCCACTCTTCCACTTAATGACTTTGGCTTTCACCCCTATCCTTCCATGGAAGGGTTGACAATACCCCAGTGTTTCTGAAAGCAGTGGACACTTCACTTCTCAGAAGCATTCAACACAACTGCTTGCTTCACTCCTTTTTTTTTTTTTGAAACAGAGTCTCGCTTTGTTGCCCGGGCTAGCGTGAGTGCCATGGCATCATCCTAGCTCACAGCAACCTCAAACTCCTGGGCTTAAGCAATCCTACCGCCTCAGCCTCCCGAGTAGCTGGGACTACAGGCATGTGCCACCATGCCTGGCTAATTTTTTTTCTATATATATTTTAGTTGGCCAGATAATTTCTTTCTATTTTTAGTAGAGACAGGGTCTTGCTCTTGCTCAGGCTGGTCTCGAACTCCTGACCTTGAGCGATCCACCCTCCTCGGCCTCCCAGAGTGCTAGGATTACAGGCGTGAGCCACCGCGCCTGGCCGTGCTTGCTTCACTCTTCTCAAAACATTCTCTCCCCTCGACTCCCTGCTTTGGCTCTCTTGTCTCTCTGCTATTTTTTGGTGCATCTTAGTCTCCTCTGCCTGCTCCTCCTTTTCTAGTTAACCTTAAAATTTGTAGCTCCTGGGGCTCTGTTGTAAGTCTCCTTTCCTTCTTACTCTATGCTCTTTCCCTAAGCAATCTCATTCTCTGCCATGGCTTCAGTAGCCATCAGGTTGACAACCCTCAAATCTGTATGTGCAGCTTCCTAATTAGCACCTGCCCTCGAATGTCTCAACCTTAAGCCTAACCATACACTTCCCACCCAATCTCGCTCTTCTCTTGTATTTTGCAACTGAATAAAGGTACTCATTTAATTTGTCATCCTGAAAGCGTGAGTCATCTTTGCCACCTCCTTCACCTGACACAACTGTGTGGATTCTTCCTCCCATGGCTTCTCTCTGTTTCATTCTTGGCTCCAAAGTCAAAGCCACCATTTTCTGTCACCTGGGTGATTGTAGTAGCCTCCTAAATGTCTCTTCTAGTCTTGCCACCCTCCTTTACCAACAAGCCATTCTCCACAAAGGAGCCATAATAATCTGGATAGATATGAGAAGTTGTGGCATTCTCCCCTTTTAAACCATTTTGCTATGTCCATTGCTTGCAGAATGAAATTTTTCTTAATTGAGGTGAAATTTACATAATATAACATCAATCATGTAAAATGGAAAAATTCAGTGACGTGTAGTACGTTCACAATGTTGTGTAATCACCGCATCTATTCAGTTCCAAGATCTTTTACTCTCCCCCAAATAAAACCCTGTCCCCTTTAAGCAGTTACTGCCCATTCCCCTGTACCCTCATCCCTGGGCAGCCCCCAATGGATTTCTGCTTCTGTGCATTTGCCAATTCTAGATCCTTCATATAACTGAAATCATACAGTATGTGTGTGCCCTTTTGTGACTGGCTTCTTTCACTTAGCACAATGGTTTTGTGGTTCATCCATGTGATAACATGTATCAGTACTTCATTCCTTTTTTATGACTGAATAATAGTTCATCGTATGGATATAGCACAAAGCGTTTATCCATTCATCTGTTGACGGACATTTGGCTTGTTTCTGCCCTCGGGTTATTATGAATAGTGCTGCTATGAAAATCCCTATACAAGGATTTGAATACCTGTCTTTTATTCTTTTGGGTATATACCTAGGAGTGAAGTTGCTGGGTCATATGGAAATTCTATGTTTAATTTTTTGAGGTACCAAAACTGTGCAATGGCTTCACCACTTTATGTTCCCATCAGCAATGGAAAAGAGAATTCTTCACATCCTCACCAACACCTGTAATTGTCCAGTTTTTGGATTATTGCCATCCCAGTGAATGTTAAGTGGTAGCTGATTGAAGTTTTGATTTGCATTTCCCTAATGACTAATAACGTTCGTTGAGTGTCTTTTCATGTGCTTTGGCCATTTATATATCTTTCTTGGAGAAATGTCTATTCAAGTCCTTTGCCCATTTAAAAAATTTGGTTGTCTTTTTCATGTTAGGCGGTAAGGGTTCTTTATATATTCTGGATATAAGACTCTTATCAGATATATGATTTGAAAATATTTTATCCCATTCCATATGTTGTCTTCACTTTCTTGATAATGTCCTTTGACGCACAAAAGTTTTCAATTTTGAGGATGTCCAATTGATCTATTTTTTTCTTTTTTCATGCTGCCACTTCCTAGCTGTGTAATCTTTCTGCACCTCAATTTCTTCATCTGTAAAATGGCAATAATAGAGTTGCTGTGAGGATTAATAGACAGATAAAATGCTTTAGAAAGGGCCTGGTGCAAAATCAGGACTTGATAAATGTTGGCTATCATCATGCTACATTTACTCCTAGGTCAGTGTGCCCTGGGCAAATCTCCATGACGTAAGTGGATGTCGAAGGAGGAGCCCAGACCGAAATTCTAATGAACACATTTCTTTGCTAGGCAGATTACACTCCTCTGGACTTGACCAACATTGAAATCAAATATTTTATTTCCACAAGCTCAAGTATGGTGCCAGTCTCTGGTACTTACTTAGGGGATAATGTCTTCTGAAAATATGCTTTTTTATCATGTGTCTTACAATCATCCGACAATTTTGATGGTTAACTTGTATTTAATAACATATTTGAGCTCTTCTTTTCTACAGATCCCCAATAAACTGCCATCCAGTTGTGTCTGAAACAGCTTTAGATTTCCTGTCATGCTGACACCTCATTTCATCCCAAACACAATTCCTTTCTATTCTTTTTACCAGGGGTTCAGAGAAAGAGTGGTAATGCAATCTTCGCTGAGCATTATGGGTTAAATTGTGTCCCCCCCCAAATTTATATCTACATGTTCTAACCCCCAGTACCTCAGAATGTGACCTTATTTGGAAATAGGGCCATTGCGGATGCAGTTAGTTAAGAAGAGGTCATGCTAGAATAGGGTGAGCCCTGGTCTAATATGGCTGGGGGCCTTTTGAGATGGCCACGTGAAGACACAGATACAGACAGGGAGAGCACTGTGTGAGGAGGAAGGCGGAGACTGGGGTCATGCAGCTGGGGTGGCCCCTAGCAGATACTGCACTGCAGCTGCAATTAAGGGCGCTACTCTGTAGAGATAATTATGGCAGTCTTTTGTCATCCTCCAGGGTCCGTCTGAGGCCAGAATGATAAACTAAGATGGGACATGTTGGGGACCAGCAACCTGCTCCTTTGGTCTGTAAGGATGGCGTGAATCACTGCCGTTTCCCCCGAGGGTGTGTACTTATCGATGTACTATCTTGGATGGGGTGGCCGAGTAGTTTGAGCTCTGCGCTGGCCCTTCCCTACTGTGACGCCTCTCACTTTGCAGGCCAATGAATGAAAATAAGGTTTCTGCCAACCCTAACGTATGTCCATTTCAAATTATGCCTTTGGGGACTAGGATAATGACCCCTGGGTGAGTGTGTGGACCTCGGGGGACCAAGTGTGGGCTAGAGCTAGGCCAGGACCATTTACTACCTGGTCCCACTCACCCCTACTCTAACGGAGGGCCACGATAAGGTCTTAGGTTTCCAGTTTTCAGTATCAACTTGGACCCTGTGTCCTCAAAATGCTTGGGCACTACCCTTTTCCTGGTTACCTAGGTAAACAGCTCGCAGTGTGTGTGAGCAGACTGAAGGAATCATTGCCATTTATACCTGCCATGGTGTGAGGCCTTGCTCCTGGGGATTCAGCCTCTCCTTCAATCAGTGGGTTCTAGGTCTGAAAACTGGCTCAGGGCTGGAAATCGAAAGAGGGATTTTAACTTTTTATTGTGGTGGCTGCTTTCAGTCTCCTAATCATGACTTCTTGATATATATATATATATATATATATATATATATATATATATATTTTTTTTTTTTGGTTGCATGGATTGAGCAAGACCCCTGTTGACTACCTGTTTGTTTACCCCAGGGAAATCACATGCCAGTCACTGTTTCAATAGCTCTCAGGTCAGGGCGCTTTGGCTGCCACTTCAGCCTGACTGCTCTGTACAATAATTGCTCTCGCTTTGCTTCTGGCATTTAAGCACCGTCTGGCTCCTCCCGTTTGATCCTCTCATCTTCCCCTACTGTCAGAGAGCCCAGTTCTGCAACAAGATCTCCCCCCAGCAGCCCTGGCTTGCAGGAGACAGTCTGGCGCCTTCTCACCGGTGCCTCCTTAGCGATCTGATCACCAGTGTGTCCACGGCCTCAAACATGTGGTGGGTTTCCCCGTCTTACAAAGAATATCCACTGCAGTAGACCTCCTCCTCTGAGGCTTTTCATCTTTCTACCATTTGCCGTAGCAATCCTGCATTTCTGTTTCACTTTCTCTAAGCTTCTAAGGGCCACCCTAGAAGCACATTAGCTTCACTTCCATAACGGTGTATTAAATCTATACTGCAGAAGAGTGCTGCCATATTGATAAACTGTCCCCTAACCAACTCTATGTCCCACTCCCCTAGATCCAGTACGCTCAGAATCTAGCACCTTATGTATTCTCCCAGCCCCTGCCAGCACATACTGGTATCTACGCATACACACATAGGTCCTGTAGCTCCTTCTTGCTATAATCCCTTCCCTCCCTTAGTGGGCCGAGCACAGTTGGGTTACGTTGTGATGTGGCGCTAGTTATTGGTCTGGAGGCCAGGAGGGAAGTTGAGAACATCTCCTTGAGGAGTATGCATGTTGCCTTGCAAGGCAAAGGACTTTGCGTTGGCTTAAAGCAAGGTGTGTGGCGAGGTGGGGCTGTGCATCAGAGTGCCATCTTTAAACAGGAACGAGTGGGTCACTTCTGCAGGCCCAGCGGGTACAGCAGAATCTAGGGGTTCAAGATTTTCTAATACATCAACACAGTTGTCCACATCCCATATATTGGGATCCCATTCCTTCATAATTAGGGCTTTAACCTTGGCAAAGCTGGTCTGCAGAACTGAGAATTTGGTCTTCTCTGGAGCGCTTCACTTTTACAATTAAACCCTAAATTTAACCCTCAGCTTTTTTTGCTTTCCAATTATAGGAGATAAGAGTATCTTTATATCCTTCCAAGAATGTCCTCTGGATTTCACACTTAAGCCTTTAATTTATGATAAATCACCCTCAGCCTTTCATTGTCTTGCTCCAAAGAATAGGTTGTTTCCTAACAACAACCATCTAATCTATTGTCTTTATGAGGACTATTCCCACTGCGTCTCTCAAATGCCTGCTACATCGTGCATGCCAGGACATCCCGTCCCACCCGCAGTCCACCTGTGTCCTCCAGTGGTGAAGTGCTAACAGCCGCGCCAGTACAGCAGGCCTGGGTACGAGGGGTAGGTCCCCACTGCTAGCAGGCCAGTGGATGATCCCTCTCTCAAATCCCAATTTATAGTCTTCTTTCTTGGACCAATCCTGGCACTAACCACCACAGATTGGGTTTCCCGGGGGTCGGGTTTCTCCTACTCTGAGCGGGAGATCCAGTGCAAGAAGTGTATTGAGGAGTACCCTTAGAACCAACCCCTGGGGCAGTGGAGGGAGCAGGATGGGGCAACAAGAGAAGCTGAGCAGTGATGTAGTCACCTCAAAGGCTTCAGCTGATCCCAGTGGTCCCATGGAGCTGGGATGGCCCACAGCTGCCCCAAACTGGGACAAGGAGGTTAGACATTTAGACCCCTGCCTCAACCAGCTGAGAGCAATCTCCAGAGAGAGCCTCAGCTGCCAGCTGGGAGTTGCCAACACTCTGAGCAACAGAGGGAGAAAGTGGCCCAGTCCTGAAAGGGGATGGGGGTGGGCATCTGGGGCACACCACAGCATCCTCTATGGGAGGGTCTATGCACAATAGCTTAAGTCATTCTCGACCTAAAGCAGGACCCTAGTGCAGACTCCAAGCAGAATCAATACCTTGAGTGTGAGAGTCAAATGCCATTTGCATAACAAACATTTAGGATTCTTTTAAAAATCATGTAATATTGGTGTTAGAAAAAACTTAGAGAAGATTCTATTTCAATCCTCACTTGTTATTGATGAGAAATTTAGACAGTTTGACCCACACAGGGCTTTCAGCTTCCAGAATTGCTCTTTCTGCTGTGACTTTTTGCTTTTGACTTTATAAAATTCTGAAAATCAATCTCTTTGTATCTGCCAAAGGAGTCCAAATGATGATATTTAATTTGGCAATAAGCCAATTACATCTTTGTTATTTATTGCCTCAGGATGCATGAGATGGAATGGTGATTGAATAGTGATCACTTTCACAAAAGAAAAGAATCAATGATGGACATTAAGTATCATTTTATGTAATACGTAAATATTCATACAGCATTAAAGTATTTATCCTCAATTTTTAAGCTGGGTGATGTATACATGGGAGTTCAGGGTTTACGATATTATTTTATATACAATTTTATATGTTTGAGCTTTTCCATAATAAAAACTTTAAAAAAATATTTATTCTTTGATGTTATAAATATATGATCTCTGGTCTATAAATTGAAAGAAATTTATTTCATTTCAATTTATTTAACCATTATTTACTTAGTACCTACTCTGGGCTTAAACACTGTGCTAAATTCCAAAGAAAAAGGATAAATTAGACACAGTTAATTCATTTGTTTGCAAGTTAAAGAAAACCTGACACTTGCGGCCCCAATTCATTGGGGTTTGGGTTTTTCATGCTATAAGGCTGGAGAAATATAGCCCAGAGCTTGCACAGTGGTTTAATGACATCATCAATGATCCAAGTCCTCCTCTTCCCCCAGGTATATATGGGAGTCTTCAGATAAAATACAGGACACACAGTTAAATTGGAATTTCAGGTAAACAGCAAATAATGTTTTAGCATAAGTATGTCCTATGCAATATTTTGGACATACTTACAATAAAAAATTCCTTGCTACTCATCTGAATTCAATATTGACTAAGTGTCCTGTGTTTTTATTTGCCAAATCTAGCAACCCTCCCTCCAGGGAGCAGCTCACATGTGCCCGTGACAAATACCATCAGTTACTCTCTCAACCCATGTTCCCTAGAAAACAGCAGAGGCAAACCTCATGTGCTACAGCTCTTTCCTGAATCCCAGGGCGGGGGGCAAGGCAGGGAGGAGGGAAAGCAAGTGCACATGGATCAGTTGCCCACAGCTTCACATGGAAAGGCAGCCGGCTGCTTGGGTGGCAGCTCAGTGGTGCAGAATGTTGTCTAGACAGGCCATGTGGAAACATCATGCCTTGGAACCATCCCTCTGGGGGAGAAAGGAAAGAGATAGACCTGCCAGGCCTCTCACCTTCCTCATTGTTAAAGTTTACTGCGTGGGGGCCGGGCGCGGTGGCTCACGCCTGTAATCCTAGCACTCTGGGAGGCCGAGGTGGGCGGATCGTTTGAGCTCAGGAGTTCGAGACCAGCCTGAGCAAGAGCGAGACCCCATCTCTACTAAAAATAGAAAGAAATTATATGGACAGCTAAAAATATATATAGAAAAAATTAGCCGGGCATGGTGGTGCATGCCTGTAGTCCCAGCTACTCGGGAGGCTGAGACAGGAGGATCGCTTAAGCCCAGGAGTTTGAGGTTGCTGTGAGCTAGGCTGACGCCACGGCACTCACTCTAGCCTGGGCAACAGAGTGAGACTCTGTCTCAAAAAAAAAAAAAAAAAAAAGTTTACTGCGTGGGGCGTTAATTTCCCTACACTTCTGGGTTGAGTCACGTGGCTGCTCTGGGCAGTTGCTGGGGATGCCAGGTCCCAGGCCCTGCAGCGCCACCCGTCAGCTGAGCCTGGAAGTGTTGGGGGAGCCACAGCAGCGGTGGGTCCAGTCAGGAAGAATTGAGCGTGCTAGAAGCCCTCTCCGGAGGGGATGCTGAGGCAGCTGGCACTACTAGGAGACGAGGTGATGATAATGGCAGCAGAGCACACAGCCACGCCCTGGGGTGAGGAAGGGGCAGTGTGTATATGTGATATAGGTGGAGCAGAGGGAATTAATACATTACATGGACCATGCTCTTACCTCCTCCTGCTGGAGCCCCCGCTTTCGTGGATCTCCCCCAGACAACACTGCCCCTGCAAGGGTGTCTCTGCATCTGCTGACCCCTTCAGACGTATCCACGGGGGGCCACTGTGGCAGACCCCACAATTCCTGGCTGGGGGCTTCTGCCACCATCTGTGCCACTGGAGCCCCTGAATGCTATGGTAGAAAAGGAGGATGGCCTCTCTTTTCCTTCGTTGGTTTCATACTCTTTTAGATGGTTACCTATGGGGACATTTTCTGAATCCAGTTGTCAGCAAAGTCACATTCAGACTGATTATAGCACCAAAAAGAGGAATGTAATATTCATGTTATTGAAGACATTTCTCAAAAGAAAACATACAAATGGCCAAGAAGTATATGAAAAAATGCTCAACGTAACTAACCATCAGGGAAATGCAAATCAAAACTGCAACGAGATACCACCTCAGCCCAGTTAGAATGGCTACTGTTAAAAAGACAAAAAATGGCAGATGCTGGTGAGGATGTGGAGGAAGGGGAACATGTATGCTGGTTGGTGGGAATGTAAAGTGCAGCCGTTATGGAAAACAGTATGGAGGTTCCCCCCAAAAACCAAAAATAGAACTACTGTAGATCCAGCAATCCCACCGCCGGGCATATATCCAAAAGAAAGGAAATCAGGGTATTGAAGAGGTATCTGCACTTGTTTATTGCAGCACTAGTCACAATAGCCAAGATATGGAATGAACCGAACTGTCCATCAATGGGTGATGGATAAAGCAAATGTGGTATATATACACAATGGAATACTACCCAGCCATATAAAAAGAAAGAAATCCTGTCATTTGCAGCAACATAGATGTAACTGGAGGTCATTATGTTAAGTGAAATAGTCGAACCAAAAGGACAAATATTCCATGTTCTCACTTGTATGTCGGAGCTAAAGAAGTGGATCTCACGGAGACAGAGAATAGAACAGTGGTTACCAGAGGCCGGGAACGGGAGGGGGGCGTTGAAGATAAATTGGTCAACGGGCACAGAAATACAGTTAAATGGAAGGAATAAGTTCTAGTATTCAATAGCACAGTAGGGAAGTTATAGTTAACAATAATTTATAGTATATTTCAAATTAGCTAGAACAGAAGAAGAATTGTAATGTTGCCAACACAAAGAAAAGATACATGTTTGAGGTGAAGGATACCCCCATTACTCGGATTAGATCATCTCACATTGTATACATGTATCACAATGTTACAGGTACCCACAGAATATGTACAACTAGTATACATCAACAACAATTAAAAAACAAATTAAGAAGTCAAGTGTGAAGAAAAGCCCGAGGGGAGCTCTACCTTGAGCCGGGGCTGGGCCGAGAGCCCACGTGCTGTCCTCAGGGTTTGGTTTCTTTCTGCCTCTTTGCTCTGCTCTCTCCGTGCTGCGGTGGTTCTCGGGCTCCGGGTGGGAGCAAACCATCGGAACCTCACAGCTGCCAGGGCGGGACAAGCTGTACCGGTCGTTCTCCAGGAGTCCTGAATTTCCTCTCTTTAGACCAACTCCGGTCGGATGCCCCCTTCTCCGCCAGAAAATGAACGGTGCTGACTGCCGAGGCCTGGCCGCGTGGCTGAGCGAGGGGGAAAGCCAGGCAACGTTGCCGCTGGGAGGCGAACAAAGAAATGTTTACTTACCCCAGACACTAAAGCTTGGAGGTTTAACGTCCACCCCGTCTCTCTATAGGACCGAGCCATAAATTCCTGGGGATGACTAACGAAAGGAAACACTCTTAGTCAGAAATCCTCCCTCTCCCAGAACTAAGCCCACTACACAGAGTCAGGTTCATGATCTCCCCACCACCAACCAAGCTGTCTACATGGAATCAGGAAATTTAAGGTGCATTTGCTCCCAAAAGATTTGCGTAGTCTTGAATAAAAGGCCAAAAAAGGTTTTCTATCATCAGATTTGTCTCAAGTCTATGCCAAAAGAGGCCAATTCATAGTTAGGAGGGAAATTCTCTATTCCCGTAAATGATGGATCAGTTTCTATAATATTCCTCATAAACTCCAGGTTGGTTTTCATCCTTGGTTTCTCAGACCAATATTCCTACCAGATACATGTGGGTTTTGAACCCAGCCGCAGTCTATGACTAATATGTTTAATACCTTGTGGGGAAATCTGTCAGGATCAATATAAAAATGTGTTCTTTAATTAAAATTTTTTTTCTCTGCCTTTGACCCTGTATGGATAGGACAGCTGATAGGTCAAAGCTATACATATTGAATATTGATTTTTCTTCCTCTTGTTTTTTTTTTTTTTTTTTTTTTTGAGACAGAGTCTTACTCTGTTGCCCAGGCTAGAGTGCAGTAGTGTCAGCCTAGCTCACAGCAACCTCAAACTCCTTGGCTCAAGCAATCCTCCTGCCTCAGCCTCCTGAGTAGCTGGGACTACAGGCTTGTGGTACCATGCCTGGCTAATTTTTATATATTTTTTTGTAGAGACAGGGTCTTGCTCTTGCTCAGGCTGGTCTCTAACTTCTGGCCTCAAGCAATCCTCCCGCCTTGGCCTCCCAAAGTGCTAAGATTACAGGTGTGAGCCACCATGCCCAACCTTAAATATTGATTCTTGGTAATTCAGGATACTTATATCACTTTAAAGTTCAGGGTAAAACCACTATGAAAAGATGCCAAGCCACATTATGGATTATAGAAATGAGAGTAATGTTTTATATCCAGTAGGTAGACAAAAATCACAAAGTTTCACTAAACCAAACATCAATAATGTATTATACATGATTGTGGGAATGTAAATTGGTTTAGCCACTATGGAAAACAATTTGTCATTATCTTCTAAAGTTAAATATTGCTTGATACTTGATGATGCTAAAAAATAAAAAAAGAAATTTAAAAATAAAGCTAAGCAGATACATATCCTTCCACCCACCTCTCCTCATCATGGAAATAGTACCCTAGAGAAACTCTTGCTCACATACACCAGGGAACGTGTTCAGGGCAACAATTTTATAAGAGCAAAACCAAAACAAAACAGGACAGAACCTACCCAAATTCCATGAACCAGAGAGTAGGAAAAGAACTTGTGGAATACTCACCCAGTGGAATATTATACAACAATGAAAAATTAATATCCAGCTACCTGCATTAACATGAATATATCTTGGAAATATAAAGTTGAATGAAAAAAATGTCAAGTTGCAGAAGGCTGCCTACCATATAATCCCTTCTTTATAGCTTAAAAGAGAAGCAAAATTAACATTCAGTTTCTACATATATACATCTGTAGTGAAACTATTTTTAAAAAAACCACGTGAACTAAAACACAAAATTCAGGATAACATAACCTCTGGAGGATGGAGGGCTGAGAGGAGAGGTACACAGGTAGTTTAGATGGTATTGGTAACAAGCTAGGTGGTGATGTACAGGTTTCATTATGTTACTATGCTGCATAAACATATGTTACATATTTCCTTTGGATGAATAAAATATTACAAAATGAAGAAAATTCCTTAAGTCAAGTGGGGTAAAAAAAAAAAAAAAAAAAAAAGAGCAAGCCTAGTCTCATCTACATTTCAACATAAACCAAGGAATCATTTATGAGAATGCATTGTGATTTCTGAAGCCCCTTTCACTTTTTAACATTTGCAATCTTTGAACCCCACTGCCTCCCTCCTTGCAGTGCGTAGCTGGAAAACATGCTAATATGGAACAAAGCAAAATAGAAGTCAGGGTAAGCGTGGAGTCCTGATAGATCAGGCAACAATTTTGAGTGGGAGACATAAATCTTGCTTGGAAAGAAACACCCAGAATGTTAAAGGTAGGACTGGCGGGGAAAGAGGGGTTTTGACAAGAGGAAACTTGCACTTTTTACTTTTTACTCTTCTGTGCTGCTTGGGTTTGTCACAAAGAGCGTGTGTTACACATGGAAAATTTCAGAACGATGAGAATGAAAAAAAGCAGAAGGATTTTGACCTCACACCTTTTCAGTGTGTATCTTATGGATTGCTTTGCTTTCAGATAAAGAGGAAGCATGTGCATTTGCTACTGAGATCAGGAAAGCTTTTTTTCTAAGCGAGGTGGCATGGCTTTGATGTTGCCCACCAGGCCATGTGAGACAAAGTACCTCTGGCCAGCTACAGAGTTGCCCTGAAGAAGCCATGTTTGCTCGTTCTGCTTGCCAGCACAGCTTCCCAAAGCCCGGCTCAGGGTCTGAGCCGCCCTGCAGAATGACGCCTTGGAGACGACAAGCAGGGCAGAGCACAGGTTCCCAGTCTCTTGCCTGAATCCCTGCATTTTTTAAAAAAGATAAGCTCAATGAGCCCTTGTCTTTTTCTGTACGTAAGATAACGTCTGACAGGATTAAGGATTGTGCCCCTGTAATATATAACCAGATGTACTCTCACACATACCCAGACCTTGATGAGACTTTGCATTAATGTAACTTCTGAGCACGTGCAGAACCACCACCGCCTCTGCACAGGCCGAGGGCTGAAGCATCGCTTTCGAGTAGTCTAACGGAAACTCTTTGAAAGACTCTCCCGAATTGCGATCCTCAGTAAGACTCTGAATAAAACTAACTTTAATTCTTTGAAAACCTGATGTTTTTTCTTTAGTTGACAGTACCATCGTGCCTACTGTCAATAGACAATTGATCTTCTCTCCTAATCTATGTCCATAAATGGCTGTGGCAGAGCCTGCTAGATGTCCCCAATACCCATTTCCTCCTTTTCCTTTTGCAGTCAACCTCCATGTTTAGCTGGGCATGTGGCCATCCAAAATACAGATTACATTTTCCAGCCCCTTCCCCCGCCCCAACTCCTTGTAGCTAGGAATGGCCGTGAGACTCAGCTCTGGTCAATGAAAGGTAAGCAGGTGACCTGGGTACACGTGGAAGGTGTCTTGAAGGGAGGGAGTACGTCCACCTCTGCCTTTCTCACTTCCTGCCATCTGCGATGTAGAACTACGGCGGGAGCTCCAGCAGCCTCCTTGGTGTGAAGTGGAAGCCGCGTGCTGAAGACCAGAGCAATGAAAGCAGCCCAGGTCGCCGCCATTGTAGAGCACGATACCTGCTCAGCACTGCCAGCGCCGACCCTCATTTCTGGGAGACAGAACATCTATGTTGTTTACGCCATTGTAGTTTTTCTGTCACATGCAGCCAACCTGATTCTAACTGATGTAAGGGCTTCAGTTTACCTACTCTAAAACCAAATCTGTTTGGGCAGGCAGCCTCCAACATAAATTACCTTATAGCAGCAATTCTATACAGCAGATCAAAACATTCATCTACTCGGGACTCACAAACAAACTAATTTGTCCTAGAGGATTTCCCAGGAAATTATAGCTTAAAATTAATACAAGTTGGCCGGGCGCGATGGCTCACGCCTGTAATCCTAGCACTCTGGGAGGCCGAGGCAGGTGGATCGCTCAAGGTCAGGAGTTCGAGACCAGCCTGAGCAAGAGTGAGACCCCGTCTCTACTAAAAAAATAGAAAGAAATTATCTGGCCAACTAAAATATATATAGAAAAAATTACCTGGGCATGGTGGTGCATGCCTGTAGTCCCAGCTACTCGGGAGGCTGAGGCAGTAGGATTGCTTAAGCCCAGGAGTTTGAGGTTGCTGTGAGCTAGGCTGACGCCACGGCACTCTAGCCTGGACAACAGAGTGAGACTCTGTCTCAAAAAAAAAAAAAAAAAAAAAATTAATACAAGTTAAGGTGTCTTATTGAGAAATTTTTGTCCAAGTGAGAAATCCTGAGCATTTGCTTTGAATATTTTTCCCAGCTGGGGTTATCATAGCTTTGCTTTAAGGCATTGTCCCTGTCCCAGTGGTTTCCTGAATAACCATTTGGAATGCAGATTCATAGGCCCACTCCAGAACAGAGGAATCAAAATCTATGGGGTGCGTCCCGGGACTCTGCACTTTTAACAAATATCCCAGTAGATCCCCTGCACGATAACATTCAAGGATCCTTTTGATGTCTCCCTCTTTCCTTCACAAGCTAGAGAAGTCCCCAAACTGTTTTTTGAAAGAGACTTTGGCTTCTGCTTCTAGGTACTCCCTAATCCACCCTCTGCTATCCACCCTCTATGCATCTGGATAGCATCCTTCATTCTCTTCAAAAGACTTTATTCTTTCCCCTTTTAATTATAAAAACATGACGATCTTCCTTTTTTATCAGCAGCATAGCTTCTTTTGAGATGTTACAACCTCGCTCTCTGCCGTGCTCAGTTTTATCAAAAGCCTGGTCAGAAGAAATAACATCTATGGTGGATTTCCTAAGAACATGCAGTCCATTCTTCTTCTTTTTTTTTTTAATCTGTTCTAAATGTTAGCCTTGAAATGTGTCAGAGTATCAGGAATCCACCTACTTGGACTGTATTGTTTTGGTCCCTTGTTTGGATTTGTTTTTGCTGAATTGTACTCTGGAGTTACATTATCAGCCTTGCTTTGAACATTGTAATAAGAAAGGACTTTAGGGATCCTTAGTGAGCTACTGGGGGGCTGTTGTTGAGGATGTTTCCCACCGTAACACAGTCCTTTCTTCATAAGCATCCGTAGGAGAATTGGTTGGGTCTCAATATCAGAAAGCATAATACTTCCAAAGAACAATTGGTTCATTTTAATCTAATGGAGATGATAAAAACAATTACTAATTATTTTTCCTCTTTGCTTTGGTTTCTGAGAGATTTCACAGTGAAATATCTTCGGACCTACTTCAGCAGGTGTACAGGACTCTGTGGTATGCATTACTTTGTACCAGTCTTATCCTCGACCTTTTATTGTTACACATGTTTTCCTTCATCATATCCATTAAAGTATATATAGTGCCATTTTTACTGTAAGTGTTTTAAATAAACGATTGATAATCCTTTGTGGAAAGAACAGGGAGAAGATACCAAAATCTGTGGATGCTTCAGTCTCTGATTTAAAATGGCACACTATTTGCATATAACCTGCATATATCCTCCTGTGTACTTTAAATCATCTCTAAATTACTTAGAATGCCCATATAATGTCTACACTTCATTCTTGTGGGTTCAACATAGTGCTTGGAGAATGTCAAATCCAAGTTTTGCTTTTTGGAACTTTGTGAAACTTTTTTTCCAAATATTTTGATCCTCAATTGGTTGAATCCGTGCATGCGGAACCCATGGATATAGAAGGCCAACTATATTCCAGAGTTACCGCCCTTCATTCTCTCCTGCTGGTCCGAGTACTTAGTTTGCCTGTAGGTGGAGTTCTGTAGGTTTAGCAATTTTTCATCACTTCTCCCCAGCATGTTTCAAAGACACAGAAAGCAAAAACGAAAACAAACAAACAAAAGCAAAAACTAAATATTCCATAGTTTTAAGACTGTTTAAATGTGTCTTTTTCCTGAGTTCAAATGTGAGTTGTACTCCGGACACACGAGGGCACTATTTCTATAGTTTATCATTTTCCTGGTGCAGAAATTCTTGTGGGAAAGTCAGTCTGTGGCACTCGTGGCTGGGGACATGAAGAGAAAAGGGGTTTGCCCTGTGTGCTAGGCTCGCCATGTTTCCCAAGTGCAGCATGTCCTGATGCACCCAAGGAACAATGCCAGCGCTCTTGGCCTGTAAACTGTCTTCTGGCCACAGGGCTGCTGTGAACCCCTCAAAATCAGGACAATTGCATCTCATTTATCTCTGCAAGGACAGAACTAGAGTGTTAAAATACCAGCTTTGGAGTCTGACCTAGAATGAGAGATGAACGACCTAGAGCAAGCTGCTTAAATTTTTCTTGCTCTAAAAATGGAGGTATTATCTCACGGAGCTGTGGGGAAGCTTAAATGGGGTGATCTATCTAAAACGTCTAACACAGCACCTGACACCCAGCAGGGACTCAGGAAAGAGGAGCTAATACCATTTGTGACTTAGCAGTGCTGACATACAGTGGTGCTCAATATATGTTTAAGCAAAGGAATGAATGAGGTGTGTAGAATCACACAGATTTTACTCGACTGAAGAAAACTAACATTTTTGAGCTTTTTTTAGTGTTGAATCACCCCAGGACAAAGTCTGCAGTAAGACGCTAGAACTCTGTAAGTCCTCTCTCCTCATGGGGCCAGTGAGAACAGAGGTGAGAGGGAAAAAGTGATGCACCCAAAGCTTCAGAGCCGATTAGGGAATAAGGGTGAGACCCCAGCACAAAGCTTAACCCACAGGGACCCACCTGGCTGGACCTGGGAGTTGAGGGGTTAACAGATTGATCCGGGAAAACAAACAGGCTTTTGGCAAGGTTTGGCTGTGCTCCTGAGGGGCCCCTCCCCGAGCAGTGACCCCATCCAGGGTGGAAAGAGCCAGAGCCACAAAGGGAGCCCCATCCCCAGCTGGCCCGGGGGCTGCTGCCCAGGGTAGGCCTCTGATCTGAAGACATCCTGGGGACAGCTCTCACTTCTGCTTCTATGTGTGTCACAAGAGGCCTTGGGTCACCTCCTTCCTTTGCGCAATGAGATCGAAAGAGCAGTTTCTGCCTCTGCTGCTGCTTCTTTCCTGTCACCACTTTCTTTGCTTTTTGGGGATAATTGAATTCTCAGGACACAGCCCTGCCCTGGCCCTGGTTGGCTTTCTCTATCACAAGGCGTCCCCTGGCTCTCTGACATGAGCAGAGGGCCCTCTCCTTCCCTGGTGACACAGGATGACCTGGGTGGTCCAGCCCCTCTGCCTTTGATCTACTGGCAGGAAAAAAAGCAATAAAAGGCACTTGCCACGTGCCTGCTGTAACCATATTTTCCAAATTCAAAAGCAGGACTCGTTACCTGGCCGATGCAGGTGCCCTTCTAAGGACTTCGGGACAAAAGATGTGAAGCTGGACCATGCCAGGAAACCATCACGGATGGTTGCCATGCATATGCCTCATGGGAAATTCCGTCCTCTGGGGGATGCCTGCCCAAGGCGCCATCTGCTTTTGCCACAGACGCTAGCTGTGAGCGTGGCCAGACACTGCCACAGTCGGCCCCTGGTTAACTCCTGCCCTGACTCTGTCAGGAAGTCGGGCATGAACAGCTGTGCCCAGGAAACCTTCCCCAGTCTCACCTGCTTGTTTTATCTGCATGACAATCCTGCTCCCAGGAAAGCTGTGCAAGGCACTTTCACTTTCGACTATTGGAATGCAGCTGTGATTCTTTTAAAAATATACGTCCAACAACTTTGGAATATCCAATAAATATTATTAATACAATGACCTGTTTCACCTGTCAGGTACTGTGCTGTGTGCTGCCAGAGATAACATGGTGAAAAACGCCATTCACTCTCACTCTTTGGAGGCCCTGCTGGCATGACATTTTGTTGGTGCTCAGGGGAGGGTACAATGGATACCCGGTTTCTACCCTTTCATGCTCGACTATAGTAACAACAATCATGGCATCGGAGAAGGGAGCCAACCTTGGCATCGTGGTCCTGGATTCAAATCTTGCCTCCTCCACCTGATGGCTGTGCGGTGCTGACCAAGCTGCTCTTTCACACCCTGACTCCTCAACTGTCGAGAAGGAAGCCATAATCCCTGCTGGCAGCGAAGCTGGTGAGAGGGATCGATGCTGGCAAGTTGCTTATGTGCCCACAGTATCATAGCTGCTGAGAAAAGGTTTCTTTGCTTCCTTCTTAAGGAGCTTAGAGACTAACAGATAAGAACTGGTTCTGCTATAACTAACACACACTGCAGACTGTCATACAAGCAAACCAGGGCTGCCAAAGCATGCCAGGGTTGTCCTTTGTGATTCGTTGCAGACAAGGTGGGAGAAATGGCTTAGGCTGGCATTGCTGGGGGCCGTTTGCTGGGTTTCTTCCTGCCAGTCCTGTTCCAGGGCTCCCCACCCAAATCCACGCTGGGAGGAGCAAGTTTCAGAGCCTTCTTCAGCCACATGTGACTGGAGCTCAGAAGGAGCCAGTAGGGGTGGGTTGCCGTGGCTGTCACCCCCGGGCAGAGTGGGAGCCAAAGTATCCCCCTCCCCCAGAGTAGAAACACAATAGAGAAGGATTTCAGATATGTGGTTTGCATCCTAAACCAAGCTGGGGGGCCAACACCAAGTGCTTAATGACGAAACAAACAACCCTGAGTGTCCCAAGGCAGTAGCCCTTCACTTTTCATGTGATCTTACAGCAGAAACTAGGCACTCCAAGACATTAGATTATTCGGGCCTCCTCACCTCCCGGTGAGGTAGGCGGACCAGGGATCACGACCTCATTGTACAGAGGGAAAAAACTGAGATTCAGAGAAGTTACACACCTTGCCAAGATCACACCAAAGTGGCAGAATCGTGGCTCTAAGCCAGGTGATCTGACTCTAAGTCCAGACTTCTTAAAGAAAACATAATGTCAATTCATGGTAGTGTTGCTGTAAGTTCTCTGCTATATTTGTTCTCTTTCTCTATGGCAACAGAGTTTTCACTGCGTACATGACAACTCTGCTGAAGACTGCATTGCCCGGCTTCACTTGCACCTATCATTGTTCGTGTCATGACGTTTGGGCCAACACGAGACATAAATAGAAGTGATATGTGTCATCTTCCAGGACAGACCCTTAAAAAGAAGCCGTGTACTCTCCTCCCTCCTGGTGGCAGGGATGCAGAATGTGATGGTAGGAGCTGAGGAAGGTTTTTTGGGGCATGCTGGCTTTGAGCCACTCACCTGGAATTTCATGTGAGAGAGAAATATACTTAAGTTTAAGCCATTGTATCTTGGGTTTCTTTCTTACAGAAGCCTAACATTTTACTGTGACTAATGGGGGTATATGTATCTGATAACAGTTGTGGGGAAAGAAGACTATGGGACAGTAAAGAAAGAAGGATAGGAATTAAAGCCTGGAGGACATGTAGATTTTGCCTGATGCAGAGTCTAAATTATATTCACTGTGTTGGGCCTCACAGAAGATGTGCCCACAGATTCTCATTGCATTAAAATGGAGCCAACAATCACCCTTTCTCTCAGGGTGATTCCAAGTGTCACGATCCAAAGGACACCAGAGTTAAGGTCAGAAAGCCAGAGGTCTATTCCCAGCTCTGTTTTGTTTTTCTGCCTTATGCAAGTTACTTAATCTTTCTGAGTGTAGGTTTCCTCCTCTGTAAAATGAAGATGATGGTATCTGTCTCCGGGATTATTGCGAGGGATGACTTAGTACAACGCTTGGCCCACAGCTGATACTCGATACTGTCCCTTCTGCCCAGCCTCTCTGCCTTGCCCCGTGCAGAGCAGCCTGTGACACAGGAGCATTGTGGGAAAAGCACCCAGGGAAATGTATCCAAGGGTTCATTAGTTCACACCAAGGGGCCTAGATTTTGATGAGCAGAGAGAGAGAGGGTCCCAAGTAATGAATGCTGGCAGAGTCCAAGAGTCATTTCATAAGCAGCAGTGGGTCAGTGAAACCTGGAAGGAGGAGAACCTTGTAGCATTTAGGAAACACAACAGTGGGGTTTAATATGTGGATGAAGTGCTGAGATCAAGATCAGAGCCTCTGGGCTCTTGGCATGACCTTTGGGGTCAGAGGTGCCTGGGCAAGAATCGCTGGTTGGTTCAAGTTCAGCATGTCACAGTTCTGGTGGCTCCAGTCTCCACTGAGAAACCTGGGAAAACCTCTCTGCTGGACAGCCCGGGCGCTGACATCAACCTGAACTGCTACCAAGTATCAGGAGAAGCTTTCTTAGCAAATCAGGAACAATTAGACATTGTGCAAGCAGGTAGATCCCAGTCTGTGTCCAAACCCCACAACAAGCATTCTCGAATATCAGCTTACAGCACCTGGAGAGAGGTGTTGTTCAGCGGGGGACCTGAACTCCTCAACCACAACCTCCAGCCATGACTGGCCCTCACCAGTCCCCATGTGGCTCCTCGCTGGTCGCTCGGTCCCAGCCCTGTATGCAACTCTAACCGTCTGGGACCTGCTGGATTCCTGGAGGCTAAGCTCCGGTCCCTGCTTGCCCATCCTTATCCGAAGCCTGACTCAGGAGGATTATTTACCTGGGAAGTCAAATTAAGACAGCAATAGTTTTGGTGTCACCCAGGGTGGAGTGCAGTGGCCAGATCATAGTTCACTCACTGTAACCTCAAGCTCCTGGGCTCAAGTGATCCTCTCACCTCAACCTCTCAAGTAGCTGGGACTACAAGCGCTGTGCCACCACACTTGGCTAATTTTTTTTTTCCTTATTTTTTAGAGATGAGGTTGCACCATTTTCCCCAGGCTAGTCTTGAACTCCTGGCCTCAAGCCACCCTCCCACCTTGGCCACCCAAAGTGCTGGGATTACAGGTGTGAGCCACACCATGCCCAGCCAAAGAGCAAGAGTTTAAACAAATCAGATTTTCATTTTAGGGGGATGATTCTGAAATAGGGTTGCCAAATAGGACACTAAATTCAAGTTGAACTTCAGATCAATTATTGCATGGGATATATTTATACTAAAAATTATTCATTGATAATCTGAAATTCAAATTTAACTGGGTGTCCTATGTTTTTATGTGATAAACCTGGTAGCCAGCCCTATTCTGAAAGTTTAAGTTATTCTCAGCAACTCTTACTCTGCCCTCGCTCCCAACTCCCCCACCCTGGCATTCTCATGCTTACCCCCTGGCAAATCAACCTCACGATATCTTCCAAACCCCTTTCTTCTTCTCCGGCTTAGGTCTTCATTATGTCTTAGCTCATAGGGACCTGGCTTGTTTTCCTGTCTGCAGATGTATTGATTCTGAGTCATTCTGCTGCCAGAGTCATGTCCTAAAACGCAAATCTGACCCCTGCAAGACAGCTCTTGCCACGTTGCCCCTTCTCCTACAGGATAAGATCCAGACTCCCTCGTGTGTCCAAATCCAGCCCTGTCCCCCCACCGGGCCAGCCACACTGGACTTTGCTTTTCGTTCCCCCTTTCACATATCCTCCGGTTTGCCTCCGATGGCCTCGCCGCCTGGAAGGAGCTGAGTGGGGTCTTCGCCGTGAATTCCGGCGTTGCCTGCTCGGTGCACCTGCCCAGCACTCGGCTCTCTGTGCTGCCCCATCTCTGCGCGGGGACGGGGGCATCTGGAGGGCACTGGCTACATCTGCGATGCTCCCTCTCAGGTCCGCAGCGGAGCCCCTGAGGGGAAGCGCCCTCAGGGTCCTGCCCGACACAGGACACAGGAAGACCGGGAGCCACCGGGCACCAGGAGGTAGAAGGAGAAGAAAAGGGACGAGTAGAAGGATGAAAATAAAGAACTTGGAAATGCTGGTTCCTCCTACTCCTTTTCTATTTTAGTCACCGTTTGCTGAGCGCCTGTGTGCAGTGATCTGACCCTCTCCCCACAGCAGCCCTGCAGGCTCGTCACCCCGATTCTCACATGGGGGACCGACAGCAAGAGAAGGCGTGTGACTTGCCCCCAAAGGTAAACCAGTCAGAAAACAGCTAGACTTGGAACCCAAGTCTTCCAGGAAGAAAACCAGTCTAGTACCATTTATCGAACTCTGCCACCCCACCCCAAGTCCCCCCTCTCCCCCGACTTTGCAATCCAGGACGAGGCCCCAGAAAACAAACCATTTCTTCTTTGCAGGCTGCGTGCTCTTCATTCTGTACATGACAACTTCATTTGGTTTACTGTGTTGACTTGGTGACGATTAGGATTTTGCCATGAATGTTTTCAGAAAAAAAAAAAATACAAAAAAGAATGGATTCTTTAATTGCTACTGGGGCAAACAGCTGGCTAAACAGGGCTGATACATTTTGCAAAAGGGAAAAAGCAAGGTGAAAGTCTAGGGGGTAGAACTGGAACCCTTTCTCTGACCCGTGGCTATAGGACATTCCAGACAGCTTTCTCCTAGCAGGAGACTTTAGCTTTCTGAGTCGCGAATTCAGAAGAGTTTTCTTAGACCCTAAAAATGTTATCTTAAATTTCACTCCATTGGATCTCTTTTGGAAATTCAAAACACTTCCAGTTTTTTCCTCCTGTTTGTATTTTTGTTTATTATTTCTTTGCCATTATTATTTTTTAAATTGAATTATAACATATACAGCATAGAGTGCACAAAAGTGCACTGATCTTAAATGCCCAGCTCTGTAAGTTCTTACATTTGTGTACACCAGCACCCGGATCAAGCGTCAAACATTTCCATCACCTCAAAAGGGTGCCTTGTGCCCCTTCCCCGTCAACGCCACAGTCCAGGGGTAGCTGTTAGCATCATTCCAACATCTGTCACCCTCAGTTCGTTATGCCTGTTCTTGAGCATCACAGCCAGTGCTCCTCTGTGCCTGCTTCTCCTGCTCAGCACTGCGTTTTTGAAATTCATCTATGTTATTGTGTGTGTCAGTAGTTCTTTCTTTTTGTCACTGAGTAACATTTTGTTGTATGAATATTCAACAATTTGTTGATCTGTTCTTTGGCAATTGGATTGTTTCTCGTTTTGTACTATGATGGTTGAAAGAGATTTGTCGTATTACGATAGGGTGTGCATGTCTTTTGACAGGTGTACCCACCCATTTCTCTGGGGAGGCTGCCCAGGCATGGGATTGCTGGGTCACGGAGCAGATGCTCCAGTTTTTAAGGAAATGAATAACGTACCTCTTGCAACCACCGTAGGAAGGAGGCTGCCCTTAAGCAACCCTCCAAAAGAGATAATTCCTCGACCCTTCTTTCTCCTACATCAAGAACCTGTCCTGGGTCACCATGAGTCGGTTCACTGTTTTTTTATTATTATTATTATGGAAATTTATAAGGATACAAATGCCCAGAGAGAACGGTGCTGTGAATTTCCACCTGCCTGCACCCAGTTTCAACAACTATCTACACACTCCCAGTCCTGCCTCATCTGTGTCCTAACCATGTTTTCCACTGGCATAGTTTAAAGCCAATCCTGGACCTCACATAATTTTAGCCACGAATACTTCAGTATGTATCTCTGACAGACAAAAACTTCTATATCTATTCATAAAGTAACCACAACATCACTATTACACCTAGGAAAGGTAACATGGATTTCGTAAACATCATCTTAGATCCTTTCTGTGTTCAAGTTTTCCCAACTGTCTCAAAAACAATGGTGTGTTTGAATCAGGATGCAATGAAGGTCTACACATGGCATCTTGTTGACACTTCTCTTAAGTCTCTTTAAATGTATAACGGCTCTTTCTCTCTCTATTTTTTTTAATGTCGTTTATTTGTTAAAGAGTCCGGTTTATCTGATCTATAAAAATTTCCTACTTTCTTGGTTTTGCTGATTGAATCCTCGTGGGTCTTACATGGGCCTTCTGCCATATTTCCTATAAACTAGACGTTAGAGCTAGAGGCCTGGTTAGACTTTGGTTTAACTTTTACTTTTTAAAATTTGTATACTTTTTCAAATTTCACATCCTAGGTGTCACTGTGTCCTCCTGATCACATCATATCAGGAGGCGCATGAAGTCTTTGTGTCTCACTATGAAAGATGCTACGAGCGATCAGTGCTGCCCACCTGTAAGCTGCTCTTCTCCCTTCCACTCACCTTGGGCTTTGTGTCCTGCGCTGCTCCTGCCCCTCCCTCAGTGCCCACACAGCACCGCCCCCAGCCCACCGGACACGCATTGTCAAGCTGGCCTGTCCCCGTCCACTCAAGTGTAGCTTCAGTCTGTGGCTTCAGCAGTTAATTTCACGGCTAATCACAGAGAGTGAAGTAATGCGCAAAGCTAAGGGGACTTCTCCTCTCCTCTAACCACTTCTCAGCCCAAATTTGTGGTTTCTAATCTCAGAATCTCCACACTGGAAACTACCTTGAAAGTGAAGCAGTTAGACTCTACCAGAACATGGATGTTTCTATAACATCCCGTACGTGATTGTCTGAGATTGGCTTGTCATGTCCAGTGCTGGGGAACACACTCCCTTCCAAGGGAGACCACAGCTAGGAAACTTATTGTTATATAGGTGTTCTCTTTATTGATGTCAAATCTGCTTTCTTAGAAAGTTTTACCCCATTAGTCATATGCTTGGCCTTTGAAGTTAACCCAAAGGAGTGGCACCGATGGTGGCAATTTATGGTCAGGCATATTCAAATGTTCACAGTTTTACTTTTAATTGGGGCAAAAAAAAATCATGTAATATAATATTTTTTTTTTTTTTTTTTTTTTGAGACAGAGTCTCACTCTGTTGCCCAGGCTAGAGTGAGTACGGTGGCGTCAGCCTAGCTCACAGCAACCTCAAACTCCTGAGCTCAAGCGATCCTCCTGTCTCAGCCTCCCGAGTAGCTGGGACTACAGGCATGCGCCACCATGCCCGGCTAATTTTTTTTTTTTCTATATATATTTTTAGCTGTCCATATAATTTCTTTCTATTTTTAGTAGAGGTGGGGTCTCGCTCTTGCTCAGGCTGGTCTCGAACTCCTGAGCTCAAACGATCCGCCCACCTCGGCCTCCCAGAGTGCTAGGATTACAGGCGTGAGCCACCGCGCCCAGCCTAATATTTACCCTCTTAACAATTGTTAAGTGTGCAGTTCAGTAGAGTTAACTATATTCACATTATTGCATAACAGATCTCTAGAACTTTTTCATCTTGCAAAACTGAAACTGTAAACCTATCAGACAACTCCCCCTCTCCCCCTCCCCAAAGCCCCTGGCAACCAACATCCTACTTTCTGTTTCCGTGATTTTGACTACTCTAGATATATCATGTAAGTGGAATCATAGAGTCCTTTGTGACAGGCTGGTTTCACTCAATATAATGTCTTCAAGCTTCATCTATGTTGTAGCATGTGACAAGATTTTCTTCCTTTTTAAAGGCTGCGTAATATTCTATTGTATGTATATAACACATTGTCTTTACTCATTCATCTGCCAATGGACATTTGAGTTGCTTTCACCCGTAGGCTATTGTGAATTATGCTGCAATAAACATGGGTATGCAAATCTCTCTTCAAGATCCTGTTTTCAATTCTTCTGAGTGTGTATCCCAAAGTGGGATTGCTGGATCATATGTAATTCTATTTTTAGTTTTTTGGAAAACCTTCACGTTATTTTCCATAATGATCGTTTTACATTCCCACCAGCAGTGCGCAAGGCTTCTAATTTCTCCACATCCTCACCAACATTTGTTACTTTATTTTATTTTATTTTTTTTTCCTTACAGGGGTTATCCTAATGGGTGTGAGGAGGTAATATCATGGTAGTTTCGATTTGCATTTCTCTGTTCATTAGTGACATTGAGTATCCTTTCATATGCCCGTTGGTCATTCATGCATCTTCTTTGGTGAAATGTCTATTCAGATCCTTGGCCTATTTTTTAACTAGGTTACATGGTCTTTATTGTTGAGTTGTAGAAGTTCTTTGTATATTCTGGATATTAACTTCTTATAAGACATATGATTTGCAATTATTTTGTCCCATTGCTTAGACTGAAATTTCAATGTTGTTTCCTTTAATGTGCAGGAGTTTTTAAGTTTGATGTAGTCCCACTTGTCTATTTTAGCTTTTGTTGCCTGTGCTTTTGGTGTCATGTCCAAGAAATTAGTGCCAAATCTAATGTCATGAAGATTTTCCCTTATGTTTTCTTTGAGGAGATTTATAGTTTTAGGTCTTAGGTTTAGATCTTTAATCCATTTTGAGTTAATTTTTGTATATGGTGTAAGGTAACAGTCCAACTTTATTCTTTTATATGTGAATATCCAGTTTTCCCAACACCATTTGTTGAAGAGACTGTCTTTCCCATTGTGTGGTCTTGGTAACCTTGTTGACGATCATTTGACAATATTCATGAAAGTTTATTTCTGGGCTTTCTATTCTGTTCCATTGGTCTAAGTGTCTGTCTTTATGCAGTCCCACACTGCTTTGATTAACGTAGCTTTGCAATATGTTTTGAATTCAGGAAGTGCGAGGCCTCCAACTTTGTTCTTCCTTTTCAATTGTTTTGGCAATTCAGGGTCCCTTGAGATTCCACAGGAATTTTGGATTTTTTTTTTCTCTTTCTGCAAAAAATGTTATTGAGATTTTGATAGAAATTGCATTGAATCTGTAGATAGCTTTGGGTAATATGCACATTTTAACAATATTACAAACCATGAACATGGGGTATCTTTTCATTTACTTGTGCCTTTAATTTCTTTCTGCAATATTTTGTAGTTTTCAGTGTATAGGTCTTTCACCTCCTTGGTTAGATTTACTCCTAAATATTTTAAACTCTTTTTGGTGCTTTTGTAAATGGGATTGTTGTCTTAATTTCCTTCTTGGATTGTTCATTGTTAGTCTATAGAAACACAACTGATTTTTTGTGTTAATTTTGTATCCTACGACTTTGCTGGATTTGTTTATTGGTTGTAATAGTGTTTTGGGGTGTAATCTTTAGGGTTTTCTATATATAAGATCGTATCATCTGTGAGCAGAGATAATTTTACTTCTTCCTTTCCCATTTGTAGGCCTTTTATTTCTTTTTCTTGCCTAAATTGCTCTGGGTGGGACTTCCAGTACCATGTTGAATACAAGTAGCAAGAGTGGACAAATTTGCCTTGTTCCTGATCTTAGAGCGAAAGCTTTCAGGTTTTCACTGTGGAGTATGATGTTAGTAATAATTGTGGGCCTTATATAGTTTTACTTTTAAAATATGAGGTTTGGGGACTGATTTTAAAATATTAAATCTGGTAGAAACTAGCCAGGCATTAGAAATGACAGCCCAGGATGATCAGTTGGCAACAGAAAATCTGCATACGGATTCTCCAGATGTGTTTTCTTGTGTGTATGTGGTTTTGTTTTGTTTTTGAGGCAGGGCTTCATTCTGTCACCCAGGCTAGAGTACAGTGGCTTTGTCATAGCTCACTGCAACCTCGAACTCCGAGGCTTGAGCTGTCCTTCTGCCTCAGCCTCCCAAGGAGCTGGGACTACAAGCATGCACCACCACACCTGGTTAATTTTTCTATTTTTTGTAGAGACAGGATCTCGCTCTTGTGCAGGCTTGTCTTGAATTCCTGGCTTCAAGTGGTCCACCTGCCTCAGCCTCCCAGAGTGCTAGGATTACGTAAGCCACCGTGCCCAGCCTCAGATGTGGTTTTATGGAGACACATGAGGCCATGCCTGTCTTGTGAGCTATGCTGTCTCATGCTTAGTCTTCAAGGGGAGTGATTGACAAAGCATAACCAATCCATATAACCAACAATAAGCCATTTGCTGGGTGGTCTTTTAAAGCCAACCCTGACGTTCTACAAATGTGAGCTCAACGGACTAGCCACTGTAATGAACTAGACACTCTTCCCGGGTCTGTTGAAGAGGAAGCTCTTAGAGAGACTAATCACTACTTTTCTTTGAGGTACTTGGTGGCTTCAGAGACTCAGGGTCTCTAAGATTAGAGGTCTTTTCTCTGCAGATGTTGATGAGAGGCAGTAGAAGGAAAAGCAGCCAGGAAAAAGCAAAGTCGTCCTCTGATGCATCTCAGAACCACACACTGTTGAGTACTAGGACAGACATTTGGCAAATAAGGAGACAGAGCTGTGAACTGCAGCTACAAGAGACTAAGAACTATCACCTTGAGCAAGACCAAGTTGCCTTTGGAAGCTGGGGCTGGTTTGTTTTCTTTAAGTGAGAAACGGACATGGAATAAAAGGAAGGAGAGAAATACCAACTGCTTCCTGAAAGTGCGTGTGTGGAGACGGCGGCTAAGCAGCCGCTACAGAGGACCCAGGAGAACGACACCCCCACCCGCTGTGATGCAAGCCAGAGGTGAGCACCCTGAGGGGTGAGAACTGTGGGCCATGCACACTGTCAACGAGTTAGCAATTCCCCTTCCCAAGCAAGTGACCAGGTCACCACCCTTAGCTCGTCAACAGCTAATATTACAGGCCCTAATGTGCTTTCTTACCATCCCACTTCCTTCTCACCAACCCTCGTTCTCTTCCTGCTCTGCTGGCCTTAGGGTAACCGTGACTCGGTACATGGGGGTGAGAGAAAAAGCACCAGGCAGACACACAGACTGACCCAAGACTCAGAGCCAGAGAGATAATTCATGAAGCCTTAAACACAGCTGCAGAATTAAAACAAAAATGTCAAGGGGACAGCGCGTTCCAGCTGACTTCACTTCCTGTTGATAGTCTCTGGGGAGGAGGGGTGAGGTCTGGAGCCCTGGGGTTGGGGTAGAGCGTGGGCAGCGGGGCTGGTGCAGGTGGGGGCGGGACCCCAGCGCTCTCAGGCGTGCTCACTTAGGACCTGGGTCCCCATCTGCAGGGCCGTTGACACCCGCTTCCTGAGGCTGGCCATGGCCAGAGGAGGCTTTCAGCTACTGATGTGCCCAACCTACAGCAAAACAGGATGTGAGCTTTCAGATCCGACTGAGCCATGAGATGCAAATTCCTTTTCCGCCCCACCCCCACGCTGCTCCCAATCACTGCCACCCACACCATTCCCCGCGCCACAGCGCAGGAGCGTTCATCTCCCCGTGTGACCTCCATCTGGGGCTGTCTGCACCCTCTGCTTCAGCGCCTGCTGCCTGTGTGGGGGCAGATTCAGCGCTTCCCCCATCTCATTATGGTTTCAGAGTTACGGTCATTGGGATTAGGAATTCCTTACCGCATCCCAGGGTGACTGGCGAGAACTATCACAGAATAAGGAGGTGAGAGTGTTAAGTAACGTTGCCCTCTACAACCCCCTGTGTGGCAAGGCCTTTGAGTCCCCAGCCCTCACCTCGGTCCCCGTGCCTGCAGGGTCTCTACAGGTGAGCGGCCGTCGTGTGTCTCTCCCTTGCTCACTCTCACCCTGTCTCTTTCTCTTTGTTGCCGCCTAAAAGCCCCTCCACCGGCAAAGAAGGAAACAGAAGCAGAAAGTGCAAACCAGAAGCAACTCTGCTCAAGTTCAGTAATCTTCAAAATGCAAATACCACCCACTTTCACAGAGGCAAACACCAAGCGTAACACACTTCCAGAACACGGCTCTGGGGGCAGCGGGGTTTCCCTAAGGAGGCTAGATGGATTCCAAACTTCACGCCCACGCGCGGAGCTGTTGGAGCAGCCCTGCAAACCTGGGGAGGCCTGGGGGGGCTCTGACCGGCCCTCACACCCCTCCCCACCCCCTCCACAGCCTCCGGCTCTTTGCTTTCAGAGGCTTCCTTCAAAGCCCACGACCCCGCTCCCCACCGAGCCTGCTGGGGTCAACTTCCTCTTTTTGTTGCCCCCCCCAGGCCTTCCCTGGTGCTCCGTCCTCGTCCACCGGCCTTCCTCAGGGCCCAGCAACATCCAGTCATACACTGCTCTGGGACATTTAGTATGTAGTTCATATTCTGAGTCAAACGTTCAAGGATCTGTTTTGCCCTTTTAGATAAATGGCACTCTTTTAAGATAGGGACCCTGTGCTTGCCTCCTGGGTCCTGGGGTGGTATCGGATACACTGAGATAAGTCTTAAAAAATCTCAAAGACTATCACGTATCAGGAAGCAGGCCATGTGATAGCAACATCCCCCCAAACGGTAAAATCTTGGGAAAGACTTTGGTACCAAAAGCTGTGAGGTTAAACAATGGAATGAGAGCGAATAAACTAGTTGACAGGTGGTAAAATTTAAGGGAAAAATGTACCAGAAAAATCACCATGGACATTTATTTATGCAGTATTTAATTCCAGGTAATTCAAAACTGGTTTCCGTTAGGAAGAAACACTATTCAAGATACTTACTTAAAACTAAGGTATTAAAAACTTACCCCTTCTTATTTTTTTGACATGCGCAGACATAAAATGCAGAATTGTATCTGAACTTAGAATATTCAAGAACTGTTGGATAAAGTACAGACAAGAAGAAATAAGACAAAGATGCGTCTTTCCTCCAAGCTTAGGCTGTAGCCAAGCAGAGAAATTCATAACAAGCAGGTGGGAATCACAGGTGAATGGCTTGGAAGGAAGGGGCGAACATGGAGTCATGTTGCCAAGGAAGCCTGGGCCGGCCCCTGTTGTAATCCTTGCTTCATGCTAAAGTGTGGTTGCCGCTCTTATCGTTACTATGACAACAATGACCCAGTATGCACCTACTATGTGCGAGCACTATTCTAAGCATTTCCTATGTATTAACTCTAATTTAGTCATTGCAACAACCCTATGCAGTAAGTTCTGTTATTATCCCCATTTTACAGATGAAGGAACAAAACGGTTAAGGAAGTCGGCTTCAACGCTGATCTCTAAATCACTATACTATATCTATATTACCACTCATTACGTTATTGCTACATTTTTAGGTGGACATGCAAGAACTGGATTACAAAACAAATTATCTACCTTTTTGCATGGGCCAGTGTCCACTCATTCATCCAACACGTATGTATTCACCATATTCGAGCACAGCACTGATCACAAAACTTTGGCCAAGACAGAATGGGATGTGTCCTCACTAAGCTTAAGGTTTAGCGGGAGGATGAAGACAGTAAACAGGCAATTTTGGAACAATCCTTGCAATGACAGAAACAGTACAGGCATGAGGCAGCGAGTAGGCAATGTGTCTCTCACGGGGGGGTAAGGGAGTGGGGAAAGGGGTGCTGGTGCTTAGGACCATCTTCCCAGAGGAAGCCTAAACTGAGAACTGAAAGATGTTCAGTTGGCTCTGTGCAAATCAGGAAATGCATTCCAGGTGGAGCAAAGAGCCCCTTCAGGGACCTGACGGTAGTTCAGGATGGCTGGAGTCTAGAGTACTGGGTGTTCTCTGTCGAGAAGAGGCCAGACAGATAAGCGCAGCCGTGTCAGGAAAGAGTGTGAGTGAGCCGCGTAAGAAGTGGGCCTTCCTCCTGAGCGCTCCTGGAAGGCAGCTCCATGTCTTAGAAAAATAACTGCCTGTGCAGTTGGAGATAGACGGGAGAGACGGCGAGTCAAGGTTGGAAGTGAGGAGAACAATTAGGAGACGCGGAGATTAACTATGACACTGTCTTCTTAATCCGGATGTGAGACAGTGGTGACTGTGAGGGGGAGTGATGTCAGGGTATTTCAGAGCTTGGATCGCAGCACCTGGCTGGTAAAGATGAAGGCAGAATCAAGAATGACTCCCAGGTTCCTTTCATGAACCAATGGATGGAGAGCGAGACCACCACAAGAGGGAAAGAGAAACTAACAGGTGGAGACACGGGTTTTTAGTAGATTTTGCAAATGAAGACTTTGCCAGAGTCGAAAATGAGAGCATACTGTGCAGAAAATTTTTCATGTGCTTCTCTGCCTGTTACCCATGTAAAAAGACAAAGGGGATGAATCGTAGGTGGGATCTGGATGCCATTCTTTCTTATCATCTGTTTCAATTTATTTATATATCATCCTTGCAGATATTCATCTTCAGGCCACGTGAGTAATCTCCAGCTTTCGACAATCCTGCCCAGTTCAAGATCCTGATTTATAGTAGTAAATGCTGTCAGTGACAAGACCACAACATCACTTAACATCGCTAACGATATCCTAAAGGAATTATATCAAAAAATTGTGCCTTTATTTCAGTGAATATCACCTCACTTTCTAGAAGACACCAGGGTTTTTCTTGTTGTTGTTAAGAACAAGAAAAAAAATAAAGGATCATAGATACCAACTGCTGTCTAAAATTTAGATAGAAATTAAGACACTTCCAATTCTGATGATGATTACTCTTATTTTATCAATCTAAATGTTTTTTTCCCTCCCCAAAGGACATTAGTTAGCTTTCCCACTCCCGTTTTCTGCCTCACCTTCTCCCCTCTCTCTGTTTATCTCTGTATGTGTGTGCTTTGCTTTCTGCCCTCCCTGACAGCGTCTTTGTCCCCATCTTTGCTGCACATTTTTCTGAGGGTCTGCCTCCTTCTTTGTTCTAGTGTGTGTCTGATTTTGTCTTCTTGTAAGTTTGTATCTACCTGAATAAGTCAGATGTCTTGAGCTATAACTGAACATCATAACCCAAATGGCTTAAGCCATAAAGAAATTTATTGCTTCACATAACAAGAAGTCCAGGGGAAAGTCCCCTCAGGGTTGGTCAATTCAGGGCCTCCGTAAAGTCATGTGGTTATTTATTCAATGAATATTTACGGAGTGCCTATTTGTGCCTGGCCTTGATTTAGGCACAGAAGATACACACTGACAAAAAAGAAACAACAATATCTGTGTTCATGAGGGTTACGCTCTGGCTCTTCTCCTTTGCCTCATGGTGGCAAAATGGCTGCTGCAGTTCCAGACATCATTATAAGAATGTAGGATAACACCCTATATTTATAGGGTGTCTCTTCTTATATGTTTGTTTATTTATTTATTTATTTATTTATTTTTTTGAGACAGAGTCTCGCTCTGTTGCCCAGGCTAGAGTGCTGTGGTGTCAGCCTAGCTCACAGCAACCTCAAACTCCTGGGTTTAAGCGATCCTCCTGCCTCAGCCTCCCGAGTAGCTGTGACTACAGGCATGTGCCACCAGGCCCGGCTAATTTTTTCTATATTTTTAGTTGCCCAGATAATTTCTTTCTACTTTTTAGTAGAGATGGGGTTTCGCTCTTGCTCAGACTGGTCTTGAACTCCTGACCTCAAGCGATCCTCCTGCCTCGGCCTCCCAGAGTGGTAGGATTACAGGAGTGAGCCACCGTGTCCGGCCCCTATATGTTTATTTATCAGAAAGGATAACGGTTTCTCCTTTTTGTCTCAGCCAAAATATTCTCACTTATCCCTCCCTAAAACTATTTCTGACAAGGGGAAGGGTATTTCCATAATTCACTTATATTATTCGGGATTTACCTCTTTCCTGAAGCTTAAATAAACTACTATCACCAGGCCCTGCTCCCTCTTGGTCTGCGGTGAGGTCCAGGCACAGATATTTTTTCAAGGCTCCTTGGGTCATTCTAATTTACAGCCGGAATTGAAACTGGAGCACAGGTGCTCTGCATGATGTACTTTTTAGGTTTGAGTTTCCTTGGTAGATCTTAATTTCACTCCTAAAACCTGGGATTATGCATCAGAAGGAGAAGAATGTGATCTGTTGGGACCTCCAGACCATCCTCTTGGATTTTTCATCAACACTGTTGTTTAGCCTCAGTGATTCGACCAGTGTGCTGACGGGGCTCCCCCCAGCCCACCCCTGGTCAGTCCTTCTCTCAGGTAGAGACCACCCAGCCCTGTCCTAAGAGCACCTGAGCTGAGCGCAGTGTCCATCGTCACATCCAGCCTTAACTCAGCCCAGCTCGGCTCTTTTGCTTTCTTCCTTTTTAAAAATTAAATCTGTCCTCCAAAGTCATAAAAACGCATGTGTTTGCTGAAACCACTGAAACAACACAAAGATGTTTTTACAGAGAAAGATTTGAGTGCCCTTCGCCTTCCCATCTCCATCCTCTGTCATTCCAGAGGGTCAGGCTCTCCCTGTGGCCCTGTCCATCTCTCTCCAAGGCCAGTGCCATCAGGCCCCTGGCTCATCCCATGAATCTCTGGAGCGGGGTGGGGTGGGCGGGATGGATGAGGAAGGGACGGAACAGGGAGTCAGTCCAGAATCAAAGCTCAATACCTCCCCCCACTACCCTTTTTCTTAACTTTTTCGTTTGAAACAATTTTAAACTTCGAGAAAACTTGTAAAATTAGCACAAGGAACTTCTGTATACCCTTCACCCAGGATTCCTTTCAGTTTTGCCAATTATCCCAATATTCGTTTAATATGCTTTCTACTCAAAGGAGCCAACCCAGAACCACACATTTAACCCAGCTGTCGTGTCTCCCTGGTGTCCTTCAACTAGAGCCCTTCCTCAGCCTCTCCTTGACTTTCCTGACGTGGACACTTTTGACAATCACAGGCCAGTCATTTTGAGGAATATTTTCCTATTTGGTTTGTCCAGTGTTTCCTCATGATTAGATTCAGGTTATGCCCTTTTGGCCAGAATACCATGGAAGTGACAGTGTGTTCTCATTGCAACCCATCAGGTAACATGTGATGGCAAGTTGCGCCATTACTGGTGATGTTTACTTTCATCACTTGATTAATAGGGTGTCTATTCAGTTTCTCTTCTGTAAAGTTACTTTTTCCTCCATTGTGATTAATCAGGAACTTGTAGGGAGCTAGTTTAAAATTATGTGAAATCCCGTTCCTCACTCCACTTTTACCCACTGGAGTTAGCACAATGTGACAGTGTTTTGAAATGGGACCTTTAGGAGGTGATTAGGTCATGAGGGCTCTGCTCTCATGAATGGGTTAATGCTATTATCCCAGGAGTGGGCTTGTTAGCAGGGGAGTGGGTTCCTGATAAAGAGTGAATTTGGCCCTCTTCCCCCTCTTTCTTTCTCTCAAGTTCCCTCTTGCCCATGCGACACCGTCCGCCATGTTACAGTGCAGCAAGAAGGCCCTTGCCAGATGCCAGCACTATGCTCTTGGACTTCCCAGCCTCCAGAACTGTGAGCCAAATAAATTTCTGTTCATTATAAATTATCCAGTCTGTGGTATTCTATCACAGCAGCATAAAATGGCCTAAGACAGCATGTGCTGTAAGAAAGCTTTCTCTTCTCTGTATCCGTTCAATTCTCTATATCATTGTGGACTTGTAAACTTCTATTTTATTTGAAGAGTTATAATCCATTGCTGTCATTATTTATTTTGATTTCTATACTATCCCAACATTTCTAACTGGAGCTCCCACAAACTGGCTTCTGTATTGTTTTACCACCTCCCCATCGTTCATTGAGCAATTCCTTATTTTCTGGTACAATAAGATGTTCCAGACTTGTCTCATCCTATACCTGTCCTGGCCCTGTAATTAACCATTTTCTCCAAGGACTCCCCGTTCCATGAGTGGAGAATGGTATTTAGAAATCAAGGTCTGTGCTCTATGTATACCTGTGATCACCAGCATGTCATTGCTCCCAGATTTTCTCAGTGCATCAAACTGGGAAATACATGTATGCATATGTTACATTTATTTCTATTTCTATATATATGCTGAAAACCACGAGTTCACACCAATACTTCCTATTCCAATCCAACACCACAGGGTTCCTTCTCACCCTTCTCCTTTGCATATTTGTACATCCCTTCCCCATCAGTGAGAAACCTGTCTCCCATTGTCCTCGACATACCTACTCACTTGCTCAATTTCCCTGTGCAGCCACTCTCCTAATCTCCACAGGGCCACTGCCCCACCACCTGGCCAGAAGTCCTCCTCATGACGTCCCCCACCCCTGCTGACTGCCCTCTCCGCCACTCAACGCCCTCCCCACGCAGCCCCGCTGCTGCTGCGCTGCCTTCCTCCTCACTGTCCTCATCTTCTTCTGGGAAACCTCCCTTTGCCCTTCCTCAAACGCATAAAAACGCTTCAGCTTTTGTGTTTTCATTTCAATGTGTTCAGCTTTGTTCCCCGATGATAGTTACTTGTGACAGAATGAATTGGGTTTTTTTTTTTGATGTTTCATTTTATTTTGTTTTGCCAAATCCCCAGGATTTAAGACTGACATGTATGTGTGTATATATATGAGTACATATATATGTGTATATATGTATATTTAGTTAGTATGTAAAGTAATGAAAGAATATTTGCTTCTTGCTCTTAAGTTTTAAAATAGATGACCAGCAGCAAGTATGGCCAGCATGAAGAGCTGATTGATTGGAGCTTTTTGCAGCTCTGCTTGAAAGATAATTAAGCTACTATGTAACTTGTTGTGACCTTTCATGATCTTTCCTCCCACTGTGTCCTTTCTCCCATTGCAGAGCCACCTTTGATCTAAAGGCAAAATTCTACTAATTGGCTTTACTCACTCCTTCATTCATTCATCCATATGTTTATTTGCCAAATATCTACTGAAGGCCTACTGTGTGTCTGGGGCAACCTGTGGGAATATGGGCACCCCCACACGTCCCTCCCCTGGCCTGAGCTGTGTCTCGGGTGCTCCGTGTTCTCAGGTCCCTGACGATCTCTATCGCCCGGCTGGGGCAGGCGATCAGGGTTTGTGGGGCAGGCCCGGGGGAGTGAAGGAAGTGGGTCCTTGTGAGCCAGCCTGAGCCCCGAGAGGGAAGGGAACCAACTCCTCAGAGGGCCACTTTCCCTTCCCCTTGGGCTGTCAGCTCCTCCCAGCCCACAGAGCAACCGGTCACAATCCCCAGTAACACAGCAAAAACAGCCTGTTTATCACTGGGCTATCTCTCTTCTGGCTTCTGGGGATCTTCCGTAGAGGCCAGAGGGGAAGAGGTGTACACACCCCACGCCTACTCAGGAGCCCAGCTCTGGGCTACCCCTCCTCCCCTCGGCCCCTCCCTCCCCATTCCCTACCCCTGTCCTCAGGAGAAGGTCTCTGCCTGGGGCCCAAATAGCTCTGGAGTAGCATTCAGCTCAGCACTTGAGACCAAGGAGGACCGCAGAGACCAAGGAGCATGGCAGAGGCCACGCCTGTTTGTGCTGTGGTCATCTGTTCTCAGCAAAGGGAGGCCTGAGCAGGGCAGGGGGAGCAGCTGCAAGTCACCTTGGGTGGCTGTGATGTTATCTGGCCTAACGGTTTCCTTTGGGTAGGCATTTCCGCCCTTCTGTTTGTGAAGCCAGAAACCTGTGCTGGGGCCGCCCCATTCTGAGCAAAAAGGAGGACGAGTTTGAGGGAGAAAGGAAAAAGCCCACGCACAGGGTTAGAAGACATGGTAATCCTCGATGCCTCTATCACCAACTCTGTCCTGCACCTTTGAAAGGAAGAAAGAAAAAAAAAATCACAAGCACAAGTGTGCATTGCAGGTTACCTGGAAATTTCCTTTCTTTGCTATCACTCTGCCCTAGTGTCTTCGCCTCTGCAGCCATGTGGCTGGCGTAGGAAGGGGCTCACCATTCATCTCTGGGAGTAGGGGCTCCTTTCACTGGGCCCCTGAGTGCCTGGCTCTAAATGAAAGAAATATCACGGCCTTATTCATTTGATGCTTATACATGAGGCTAAGCATTATAAAAATAGTCACTCTTTCCAGAGTGTCTACTACACTGTATAAGTAAGGAAAAGGAGAATCAGAGAGGTTAAGTGACTTGTCTAAGGAAACACAGCCAGAAAGTAGCAGAGGTGGGATTTAGCCTTCAATCTTTCTGTTTCTGAAATCAGGGATCTTGCCCCTATGCTCAGCAGAGTTAAATGAACTAGAAACCACTCTGGCATTAGGACGGCTAGAGTTTTAGAAAGTCAGAACTTAGAAGGTTCTACAACAGGAAAGGAGCAATATTTCTAAGAGTGGTCCCCGAAACAGCCATCTAAGTGCCTGAAGGTCCACAGATGGTGTTGGGATGAGCAGAATCAGGGTGGTTCTTTGTGGCGTGAGCAGGCACTCAGCGTGTGTCCTTAGCGGTTTCTCCACACCTCTCTTCGTAGCACTCAACATCACTTGTCCCATGGTCCACCTCTGTGATGGCTTTCCCTTTCCCTGGTTGAGTTGGGGTCAGGGACAGGGGACAGGGACAGGGTTGGGAGCCATGAGAATTCTGCAGGATGACACGGAAGTGTCCCTGCCAGCCAATACGCTTCCACTCACAGGTCTCCGAAAGGCATTTCCCTCTCCTTCTCTCTGCCCAGCGGGAACGACTGAGCAGGGGCACCCAGGGCTGGCAGCGGCACATGAACTGGCAGCAGAGAACGACCTTGGTGCAGATTCCAGTCCCTGAATCCCTCCCATGCAGCCTCTTTGCCGCGCTCTTTGCTGGGACAGCCCTGGGGGAGGGTTGCTACGCTGGCCCTACGGGAATAGGATGGTCAGGCTCTTGCCCTTTACTATATTTAATAGGAATGGAGAGAAGGCCCTTTGACAAGCAGTTCGTGGGAGCTGAAATTCCCACAAAGCCCAACGCATCCATCAAAGCAGAGTTGGGGGAAAAGATTTACTGTTTCAGGGAGCTTGGAAAACTTTGCTTGGATCCCCTGTTTTCCCCTTCTTGTCCTCACACACAGACGACAGAGGGATAGATTGATAGTGGTTTCCTGAAAATGTGACCCCGCGAGGTGGAGAGGAAGAGATGCGAAGGGAAAGGTGGTCCCGCGGGTGCCGCGCTGAGCGCCGACGCCGGGTCCGGAGCTCCTCTGCGGGGCCCCGAGAGCTCGCAGGGTCCCGCAACCGCGGCGGGCGCTGACTCTCCTCCGAGGACTCCAGGGAAACCAGGTATGACACTAACGCAACCGAAAACAGAGAGAGAGGAGATAAAAAGCAGAAAGGATGGAAGAAGGAAATCGAAAGGAAGGGAAGTGAAAAGGACTCTAATTTGGACGACTCTAATTTGGGGGACAAGAAAAAGGAGACATTAAAGGAGGGGAAGGTCGAGAAGGACTGAAACCGTGGCCCAGCCCGGGGTCCCGAGGCACGTAGCAGAAAGAGGGGCACGGCGCGGCCCGTCCCCATGTTTGGGCACGTTACGGAGTCGTGGCTGCCGCTCGCGAGTCCTGCCCTGGGAGGGACAGTATCTGTTTAGATTTGTGTCTAAATTTAAACCCTGATCGTCGGCCTCCCTCCCCTGCTCCCCTCTCCTCCCTCCTCCCCCCTCCTCCCTCCTCCCTCCCTCCCTCCTCCTCCTCCTCCTCCTTCCTCGTTCTCTCGCGCAGGCCCCCGGGCCGGGGCAGTCCCGCAGCCGAGCGCAGCCGGGCGCGCGCCGCCGCCCACTCGCCCTGCGCCCGCTGCAGCCGGACCTGGCCCCTGCCGGGAGCCGAGGGGACAGCGGGGATCGTGAGCTCCGGCCCCCAGCGAGCGGGCGCGTCAGCCGCGGAGCCAGCACCTGAAGGACATGGAGGTAAAGGAGCCCGGCGGGGGCGCGGGGCTGGGCGGCGAGCGGGGTCCTGGGCGCCCGGTTCCCAGGCGGCTGCCCTGCTCGGAGCAGGGGACCCACGGGTCATCGCTGCTGCGAAGCAGAGGGGCAAAAGCCTGCGGCCCCAACGCCTCCTTGGCCAACTCCGGGGGAGGGTCGTCCCTGCTCCTACCTAGGAGACCCCTGTGGGCGGCAGGGAAAGACCTCAGAGGAAGAGGAGAGGGGCCTTCCTAGAGGGCCAGGTGTTTTGCTTAAGAACCTCAGTGCTTTAGAAATAAAAGTGTCAGTCGCAGCCCGGGTTTGTAAACGGGTAAACGTGTGATCAAAAACTCTGCAAGAAAGCAGAAGCCCCGCATCTGAAGAGATGGGTATTGAAAGAGAAACGGAACTGGCAGCACGAGGCGAGCACTTCTCTGTGGGTCTGTGGGCTTCCGTTTTCACTTGCAGAGTGGCCTTTTAGGGAGTCCAGTTGTCCTCTTGCTTCTGAAGTCCCTCTTGTGTCTGTCACATCTTCTTTCATAACTTTCAGAGAAGCTCCTCTCACCGGGCACTCAAATGACCCTATTTCTGCTAAAACTTGAGACTCCTCTGGAAGCCGCTGCCTTCTGAGACTGTGTGTACGGGGGTGTCCCGGCCACATCGTGGGTGTGCCAGAGTGAGGCCCAGCACTGCTCTCCGTGCTGAGAGGAGGCCGGGGAATTTCCTTGCACTGCGCCTACCTCCAAGGGGCCTGGCAACCACCTTTCAGCAGAGGAGTGGCTGGGTGTATCCCTGCTTCCCTCCCTTCCTGAGGCTTCCCTAGGTTTCCCCCTTGAAACTGAGTCCTGATATTTAGCCCTAAGTCGACCTCAGTAGGACCTGGGGCTTTTGAGAAGAAGAAAGGAGAAGGTCCAAATGTTACCTAGTTCTTAAGGTGATTCCCACTCATATTCAAAAGGAAAGCTGTGCTCTCCGGAGACTGTGGTCGGCAGCAGTCGGGATTCGCAGTGATTCTGCTGTCTCTTCCCAGCTCTAGGCTCTGTGCCTGAGCCCTGCTTGTTTCTTCTAAGCTAGACTCAGTGCTTGCCCGTGAAGCTCTGTGACTTCTCGATAGTGGCAATAGGTTCGTCCCGGACAGCTGTATTCAGGCATCCAGCTCAACCAGTTGTCTTCCAGGAGCAGGGATCACCTTCAGGGAGACTTTACAGAGTGTGACAGCCACTGGAGTCTAAGATGGACTCTCTATAGAAACATTTGCAAGGTAGGGAAACTCGAGCAGATTAGGGCTGGGGGTGAGGTACACACCCAGCAAAGCTCAGCAGGTGGTGTTCACAAGTCTACTCAAAGATCGTGCAAGCACAAAGCACCAGGATTCTCTCTGAGCTGGCTACTGCTTCAGGGCAGAGGAGACAAATGGCCCAGGGGACACCGAGCTTGTTGGGTTGGGTAAAGGCTCCTTAAGAGATTGCCTTAGAAGTGGCTTTTCTCCTCTGGGAGAGTACAGGGTACCTCAGGCCCCAGGCTGGAGGTTCAATATGATTTATGACCCGTCTAACCTCTTGCAGAAAAGGATTGGAGATAAGACAAAAGCAAATCTTAGGCTTCAAGCAGGTTGCTGCTTGAGGGCCGCCAAATGCAAGTTTGAACTTTGTTCTAGCAAAACATAGAGGATGTCCTTCCACAGAGGCACTTTCTCCCCCCTCCGTTGAAGAGGGAACAGTGTGTGACAGAGGCCCCAAAACTATCAGCTGAGCAACTTCCTGTGCAGCCTGAGAGGGGTGGGAGGCAGGAAAAGAGAAGGCCCTCCAATCTACCGAGATGTGTAGTAACTGATGAAGGGTTCTACCAAGACGCCGAAATCATTCCTGTTGTGCTGGGGTTTGGGAGTCCCCAGGGAAGGAATCGCTCAGCCAGCCAGGAAACCTGGCAGATCACCCTGCATCTATTGCAGGTCATCGATTTGCCGGTTGCCAGTAGCTGCTTTTGAAATTTCTTTGTCGAAACTCCTGAAAAAAAAAAAAAATCTGCAACTGCTAGCACTGGTGAAGGAAGTGAAGGGGAAACCAAGGGGCCAGGGAAGTGACGATTCTCAGACAGGAAGTAAACTTTTCACGGTAGAGTATGATATGCAGATGATGTGCAGGATTTGGGGGTTTCTGAAAACCTCAGAGTAAAACCCTCTTTTGAGAGATGAAGCCCATTTTTGACACATGAAGGGACTACTGTATTTGGGAAGAAACTGAGGGATATTACTTCTCAGTATTAGGAATTCAAACCAGATCAACAAGGCTTACTCAATATTCATTCTCTAGAGCCCACTTACCCACGGGAAGTCTTTGAGAAATCTAAAGTCACCATTACCATTGTTGACAACATCAGTCATGACTTCAGCCCTCATTAAGACCTTGGGAAAGGTAAAGATGCCATCTAATCCCTGCCTTTTGAAGGCTCACAGTTGGTAGAGGAAATGAGACTTACCATCAGCGTCAGACGAGCACTGCTGCAGACCGTGAGTTCTGCAGGAGTTCAGCGCAGATGAGACTCAGCAGAAGCCTTGAAAGGAAGGTGGTGGTGAGGAGGAGAAGGCGTAAGGAATAGGTGCCGGGAGAACATGCCGGCTTTGCCCAGGAAAATAGGCCAGTTGGCTGGAGAGGAAGGTAGGGAAACAGTAAGAGAAAGAAATGAAAGCAGTAAGATACAGCCCAGGGCCACGGAGTAGAGTAGATACCCGGCTAAGTGGGTAAGTGGGAGCTGAGATCCAAGCCACCTGCAGGAAAAGGTTACTTTCTCTTCATACAAAGTCTCCTTGCCTAACAGAGCCTCAAAGAAGTGGCTTTTTCTAATTCATGCAGAGGCCATCTGCATGGCCCTTGAGGGCCAGATTGTGCATGGCCCTAGATTCTGCTCCATGGACAGCAGGACACTCTGAGAGGGGTTGGGCACGATGGCAGCCAAGATGTAGCTGTGATAATACAGCAAAAATACCAGTTCATGGCGTGAGCAAGGGAACCCGGTGAGGGAGCTTCTTTGAGAGCCTAGGTATATTCTGACTTCAAGAGACAATAAGAATGGAAAAGACGGAAAAGAGTAAAGACCATGTGTGGGGTGGGGGAATCAGAAATCACCAAGGTGCTCAGAAGAGTGGAGCTCCCCATGGTGCCGGGGAGAATGGCAGTACCGGCTTTGACAGCTCTGTCAGCCCTTTGCAGGCAGGGACTGTCTTATTGGACTTTGGGTCTCCAAGGATGAGCACAGTGCGTAGCATGTAGTCATATAACTTCTCAGTAAAACTTGGCTTGATAAGTGATTAACAGAAATAGGACACTTCTGTCCCTCTCAGTGTGCAGCTCAAATGCCTCTACCTCTGAAAGCCTTCCACGATGTCCTCAGACTCGACAGCACTCTCATTGCATTTTGTTCAAACTACTGTTAGAGCACCAGGCAGAATTGTAACTGCCAACCTACCTGGCCCTCTCCCTGGAAGGCTGCCTGAAGGCAGGGGCCATATCTTACATATTCAGGACCTAAAGAGCACCCAAGAAAGACTTGTTGAATGAGTAAATACATTACTGACTATGGGAGAACGATCAGATTTTTTAAACCAACGGTGTTTAGATATGTTGGTTTTGATTGTTCTAAGCAGAATGTCCAGCACTCCCTGAGAAATGTAGATCTGTTATGACACAAATGTGATTCTTCTCTAGAAAAGATCATAGGTGACGTTATTGTGTATAGGAGCCCAGAGGACAGAGGTGTATGATAAAGAAAGAGCTGAAAATGTAGGACATCAGATTTAAATTGATATTCTTAGCTGCATAAATATAAATCCTAGGCACTGCCAGGTAGCCTGAGGATGCTTGGAAAATGTTTAATTTTCACTGACTAAATCCTTCATTTGTTCATGGAAATAGTAGACACATGGTTGCAAGGAGGTAAATTTAATTCTTATGTGTCTACTATTTAGTTGAACAAATGAAGGATTTAATCAGTGAAAATTAAACTTTATTGCCACTGAACAAATCGTGAATTTCTAACTTAGATGGAGACAATGAACCTTGTTCTCTGAGGCAACTCCAAGATCTTTCCAGGTATTATTTGCCATTCATCCATTTATTCCATATTTATGGAACATGGATACATAGCAAATCTTGTGTTTAAGTGTTTCTTAAAAGTTGCAGGACTATCGTGTCTTTTCATCCTAAGAGACTGTCAGTGTTACTGTCGATGAGGGCGTGTGTGCGTGTGTGTGTGTGTGTGTGTGTGTACTTACCGGCGTATGTAATGTGTTCATTTTGTAACCTACCTTTTCATCCACATCTTCTTACCTCGGTAAACACTGTCTACCACATTACCACATTTAGAAAAAAATGTGGGGGCTAGGAGATAGGAGAGAAACATGGAACCAGGATCCAAGCCTTAAAAAGACCATTTTGAGATTTCACCATGAAGCGCTGGTGGAAACACCCATGGGCTCTGCTGGTTTTGACCCACCGGCTCAGTGAGCCATGCTGGCTACTGGTTGGGGCCGTGGGTCCTAATTAGGAATCGCACGGCCTCCGAAGCAGAGTTTGGCTCAGTGGGCTTGTGGGTAAGCCCAGATACCCCGCATTCCTCTCTGGCTCCCACGTGCTCTGTGGGACCCTCACAGTAGCCCTGGCTTCCCCCTAGCAGACGGCTTCCATGTGTGGGACTGCGACAATGGGGGAGTTTCGGGAGTCAGGCTGAGGGCCCGGCCCAGGCCCTGTCACAGGAGGGTGAGTGTGCATTCCTGGGAGGGAGTCGGGTTGCAGAGCCTGACCCCCAGCGCGGCTCCCCACAGCAAGGCCAGCCGGAGCCTGGCGCTCGCGGTGCCGTGGGAATCCGAACGCTGGCGGCGCAGCAGCCTGGTAATCTTATCAGGGCAGCAAGAGAAAGCATTTCAGTTCCAGAGAAATCTGAAGGCAGCTCTGCCTCCCTCCAGCAATAATATTTGAGGTCTGCAGAGCCAACCTGACCACCCCTATTCAGTTCACTATAATCTAACAGTCTCAAAACTGGGGGTGGAAAAAACAATCTCTAACCCTGCCATAGCGAACGGGAACAGAGCAGCTCACGGAGAGGTACGCAGAGGATTTAGGTGCTATTGGGTCTTTGGAAAGCCAACGGCTTGCGATTTTTCTCCTCTCTGGGGACTAGTTCAGCCTAAGCCTTAAGAAGTAAGACAGAGGGATGGTTCGCATATTAACGAAGTTCCAGTGATGCCACGGACACAGGACAGACACTGAGCCACCACCATCAACGGTCTTGCTGGAACCCTCAGGAGCGCATCTTCTGAGCTAGACCAGAGTGAATACTCCCCTGTCACTTGGTCTTTTGGGCAGTGAGCTTCCCATCTTTTTCCTTTTGGGCTTCCTCAGTACCTATTTCCTGGGAATCGTGGAAACCGACCGCTGTGTTCAGGAGGCTTAGCCTGTCAAGTCACGTATTTGGATGTATTTGGATGGCTCAAACCCTCTTCCAGGGGAAAGGTCTCGAGCCACTGCAATTCCAGCCTCAGTGGCTCCCTAGGAGACGTGAGGTGGTCATGCAGGGCCCTTACCTCTGTGAGAGAACCCTCTGAGATACCGTTAGATCCCACCCTTAACGGATAACATTAGGAGCCCCAAAGCTGGATGCTCTCAGATGGGGGCACCTAGAAGTTCTGGACGTTGGAGCTGACATTCTCTCCAGCCAGGAAATTGGCACCTGCATCATAGATGTCTCCAGCCCTTTGTTTTGAACCTGCTTGCACGGTATCAGGGCCACCCTCCTGGCCTCAGGGTGGCAATCACAACTCTTCCCCCGGCTGAATGTTCTATAATCAAGCAGTAACAACTCACAGCATGCCATGCACTAGCTTTTAAATTAGGTTCAACAAGCACGCACCAATCCTTACTGCCTGCCAGGCACTGGGGATCTATCGGCTTGTGGGCCCTTGAAGAACTCACAGCCTAAGAGGGGAGGCAAGCACCCAAACAGATGATTGCTGAGCGGGGATGAGACCTTACATGCACACGGGAGGGACATCATACTCAGCCTGGGGTTCAGGGAGGGCTTCCCGCTAGAGGTGATTTCTGAGTAGAGTCTTGAGGGATGAGTGAGAGTTAACCAAGTGCAGAACACTCGGAAGAGCATTCCAATCAGAGAGAATGACAGGAACAAAGCTGCTCGTGCAAGAAACAGCATGGCATGCATGGGGACCCCCCTCCCCCAGAAGTTCATCCCTGGAGGGCAAAGCAAGATAAAAATTTTTGAGGCTGGAGAACTAGAAGGGGGTATATTTATAAGTTGCAGTTCCTGCCATAAAGGAATTCTCTTCTATTTCAGGAAACAAGATACACACACATGACATAACATAAAAAACATGCAAGGTAGTATCTTGATAAGCTCTGAGGTATGTGGGCGTTCAAAGTCTCCTCTAACAGGAAGTAGAAACTGACGACTTCTGCTGGGGACTCCTCTACACGTGCTGCTCTTCCCGCCTCCTGGCAGCGCTGAGGTGCAGAACACACAGGGGACTTCAACCTCAGGGCGAGCACCTCCCACCTGGGGTCTGCACCCCAAGTCTCCTGCTGGGGAAATCAATTTGAAACAGGCTCCAGGTCCTGAGGGAATGCCTTTGGTCAAGTTCACCAAAAGCCACCCCAAGTCCTCTTGCCTTCTCTGATAGAAAGAGGACTCTGGGAATAAACCACACACACACACACACACACACGTACGCACACACACGCATGCACGCACACACACACACTCACGCACAGCCCCATCACCTGTTCCCACTCACATCCCACCTGCAGCCCGGTTCATCCCTCCCACTGTGGCCACATGTCCTATGTACCCCCTGAAATCGTTTCTCCTCCTTGCCCAGGGGCAGCCAAGGGATGCACCAGGCAAACCAAGCAGCAGCAGCTGACCACATGCGTCAGCCCAGGCCCAGTGAAACACCACAGAAACAAGAAGCTGGGCCTCGCAGCTGCTGTTGCACAACCCGGGCACCCACTCCAGAGGTTCCAGAGAATTTCCAGCTCACAATACGCCACAGAAGCCTTTGGGCCTCCCTGCTAGACCCCCACCCTCGATAGCTCGTTCCAAACACATGAGCCAGATGCACATTTCTCCCACCCGTCTGGGGCCACCGCCACCCCATCTCAGCCTTCGGAAGTACATTCCCAGGGCTCAGGTCCCTGGCTTGTCATGTTTTAGAGATATGTTTTGATGAATAATGGGAAATTCATTTCTGAGCAGCCACACCGATTTCAGTGTGGGAGAGACCCAAAGCTTGTCCTCGTGGTAATTACTACCATTTGTTGAATGCCTGCTATATACAGATGTTTTGCACAAATTTATTTATTTTTAATCCTCATAAAGTCCTATTATATCTTTCTCTAGATAAGAACGCTGAGGCTTTGACATGTTTAAATAATTTGTCCCAGGTCTTTTTTTTTTTTTTTTTTTTTGAGACAGGGTCTTGCTATATTGCCCAGGCTGATCTTGAAATCCTGGCCTCAAGCAATCCTCCCAAAGTGCTGGGATTATAAGCATGAGCCAGCACACCCAGCCCATTTGCCCAAGGTCTAGGAGGTGGTTACTAAACTTCCAGTGTTTAAAACTACGCTGTTGGCGGGGATCCCACAGAATAGGACTTCCTCTGGCTCGGGAGAAACTCGGGTTTCCCACAGTGCCTGTGTGGGCTCCAGAGAGACCACATGCCCCCAGCCTGGCCCGTGTTCCTCCAGCTCAGACCAGGCTGTGGTGGAAGCCAGGCGGCTCACGCTTGGAGCTTTCAAGGTCTGTCACAGATTCACGCTGAGCCCTCACCTCCACACCTGAAAGACCTCTGAAAGGCTCTCCTCGGTTGTCTCTGGGTGACAGTAGTGCCCACACCTAACGTCAAAAGCAAGTTGTTTTAAATTCATTTTCAGAGCCCTAGAATTTTAAGAGCAAGAAGGAACCTTAGCACTTTCTTCCATTCCCTTTATTTGAAAGACAAGGAAACTCAACATAAGTGATTTACTGATGGTCACACTTAAGGCCACTTAGTGGCAAAGTCAGAATTAAAACAAAGGTCTAGCCGGGCATGGTGGTGCATGCCTGTAGTCCCAGCTATTTGGGAGGCTGAGGCAGGAGGATCGCTTGAGCCCAGGAGTTTGAGGTTGCTGTGAGCTAGGCTGACACCACGACACTCACTCTAGCCTGGGCAGCAGAGTGAGACTCTGTCTCAAAAATAAATAAATAAAATAAATAAATAAATAAAATAAAACAAAGGTCTTCTAACTCCCAGCACACTAGGGCACTTTTGATCTGTGTGTTTAAATTGACTCATAATGACTTTATTGCCACCCGGCTTCTGTGTGTTGTCTTCCTGAGGCTCTCTGAAGTCTGCCTCAGTGGTGCTCAGTTTTCTAGGTCTTATCAAGCATCCAAATCTGCAGGGATAAGGTAGGCGGGGAGAACATTTATTATCATTGTTTTAACAACAAGTGCCAAGAGATGCAGAGCTAAGGCTAGGAGGGCCCCGCCCCGCCCGCACGAGCGGCACCCCACCTGTTCTACTAGGCTTGTTTTCTACCATGCTTTTCAGGAGTCTTTCCAGGGGAGCCCCCTGGCCCTGTTGCCCAGTCATACCTGAATCCCTCACAAAGGCCTGAATTTAAGCACCCAGAAAGAAATGAACAAGGATGATTCTAAATCCTGGTTTTTCCTAGGGGAAATGAACGCCCCAGGCTACTAGACAATGCCACAGTGCCGCCCAGATGGAGAATCTAAAGCCAGTGACGCTGGCAGGTGTATGAGTTTGCTGGGGCTACCCTAACAAGTTACTACGAACTGGGTGGCTTAAACCTACAGAAATTCTCTCGCAGTTCTGGAGGCCCGACGTCTGAAACCAAGGAGGACCACATTCCCTACAGGGCTCTAGGGAAGAATCTACTCCACGCTTCTTGTCACTGCCGGTGGTTGCCAGCTTCCTTGACTTGTGGCCACACCACTCCAGTCTCTGCCTCATCTGCACGGTACCTTCTCAGTGTGTCTCTCATAAGGACATGTGTCATTGGATTTAGGACCCACACTAATAATGCAGGGTGATCTCATCTCAAAATCCTTAACTACATCTACGGAGACCCTCTTTCCATAAGGTAACATTCGCAGGTTGCAGGGACTAGAAAGTGATCGTGTCTTTTGGGGGACCATCACTCACCCCACCACAGCAGGCAACATGCTATCCATGTAGAGATAGGGGACTTGGGGATGGAAGGGTGAATTCTGGGTTATTGTCAGGCTATATTGTGACCACCCCCACCCCCACCTCCCACGAGTGCCTTGGGGGTAAGTTACCAATGAATATTCATTGATACCTGTTGTGTGACTGATTCCCTGCCTCTCTCTCTGTGGCCCATATACACTACTGTGTCCTCCACACCCGTATTGGTGTGGGTCACAGCTACAGCTGTTCAGAGAGCTGCAGTCAGCAGGGGCGACTCCAGCATTTTCATGGAGCTATGAGGATCATCTCCCCCCAATCCAGTCCCCTTCCAGGGACATAAATGTGGCATTAGCAGGCTGGGAAGAGCTACTCAAGATTAGCTAGGGTCACCACCACTTTATAAGGGACTGTGCCTAGCAAGATTGTAAAATTACATTTTACATGTTCTCATGTGATATTCTGTTCTCAAATACTTTATTCATTCACTCATCCCCTCATTCATTTATTTCAAGACATGTACTGAGCAGCTACCAAACGAGAATGAGCAAGGCACATACTTGCCCTCAAGATCCACAGTCTGGAGGTGGAGAGGGGCAGAAGTGAAAGAAATTATTACAGAACAATCCTGCAGATTCCTGGCGGTAGGAATTGATATTGTGAAACATTGTAACAACGCTGAGTGTGTCCTCTGTAAGAAAGGACCGGTGTTCTCTTTGCCTATGGAAGGTGGCAGAAGGGAGGGCGAAGAGGGTGATGTTGGTGAATACGAGCAAAGCTAACCCTTCCCAGAGGGGCTTTTTGTAGCATAAAGGAGGCTCTGACCTATGCGGTAGTAATCAGGAAGATACTTTACACTTCTATCACACTTCTTTTCAAAGCACTTTCCCGTGTCTCCTCGACTAAACTGTAAGCTCTGAAACCCCCATCACAGGCCCCAGTAGCCCATGTACTCAACACACCCTTGCCCGTGAAGGCGAGGTGGCTTCCTATCGCCACGTGAGGAGGCGGCGTGGCGAGGCAAGGGTTAAGCATACAGACCTGGGAGCCAGAAGGCTAGGTTTGCGTCCTGACTTTGTCATTTACTAGCTTGTGACTTCTCTGTGCCTTGGTTTTTCCATGTGTAAAATGGAAATAACAATAGCAACTACCTGATAGGGTTGTTATGAGGGTTAAATGAGTTAATGTTTATGTAAAGTGCTTAGAACAGTGCCTGGCCCGTATTAGGTGGGATAGAATTGTTTGTTGGATAAGTAAGTAGGTTTTTGTCATCATTTAGAAGAGAACAGCATCCCATGCTTCTGGTGCAGCTCTGACTGGGACACGGGAGGGACAAGAAGACGTCTGAAGTTCTCTTCCAGCCTGAGAGTCTGACAGAGGGCTGGTTAGTGCACGCCACAGGCAAACTCCTCCTAGCAAAGCTCCCTGCGCTTCTGCAGGAGGCTGGGCCTGGGCCGTGCTGGAACAGTATCCCACATTAGTCCAGACTAGAACCTGGGAGACCAGGGGAGCCTTGAGCACGGAAGAGCAAATCTAAGCTGCAGGCTCAGCTGCAAGACGAAGTGAGTGTCGCTGGCTCAGTAAATACACTTGAAAGAAAGGGAGGGAAGGAGAGGAGACGACAGGCAGGTATACCTCGTGGGTTTGCCCTGTTAGAGCAGCGGAATGAGGAGGTAGGAAATGCGGGGGAGAATAGTCCCACCGCAGTGGAGCTTCCCTTCGCCTCCTCCCCCTCGCTTACCTGGGTTACCTATGCCCAGACAGGTCCTCACCTTTCACGTTTCCTTGGGGTGGGCCCTGCTGGGGAGCTGGAACAGGGTGGGATCCTGAGACTGCTGAGACAGCCGCTGAGATTGGAGAGTGGGAGGCCAACCCTTCAAACCAGAGCCCTTCTCCCCATCTCAGCTGATATCAATCCTGAGCTTCCGGCTTTCCGGCTGGGCTTAAGCAGTTGAGCGCTTTCAGATGCCAGCAAGGGTGTTCTGATTTCCCAGATAGTCATAGTACTTGTATTACAAAGGATCTTTTGGCAAGATAAATTCACTGCAGGTTGAGCTACCTTGGCCAAAGTACTCTGACTGAGGACCCTAGGTCTTTCCTGAGGAAGGTCTTCAGGGGCAGGCCACAGGGCTCTGTCCTTGGCCCTGACTTGCTAAGCATCTTTTGTTAACGACTTGGATACAAAAAAAAAAATAGAAAGAATCCAAATGACCCACAGCTGGGATAGTTAATATGCTACATGACATATTCAAGTTCAAAATGATTTATATAGGAAGGGATGCTGGGCCAAAAGCAACATAATAAAGTTAAACAGAGATGAATGTAAAGTCCTCTGCTTAGCTTTAGGAGACTGTCATGCACCAATGTAGGGCAGACCTGGCTTGGAAATACACGTGCATCTTGCAACCATCCACAACTATTTACTGGGCCTACCGTGTAATAAATGCTGTCTGGGTTCCTGGAGGGAGTAGAACACAAAGACCATATCTCAGTAAGCCGAAAGTTCAGTAGTGGTGGTGGGAAGGGAAGTGACTTGGTAAGACGTGTCCCTAAATAAAGCAGGGCACGGGACGTGCTGAAGTGTTATGTAAGTGACAAGGCTACGAGGCTGGGGAATTTCACAGAGAAGGAACATTCCCAACTGGAGCAGGCTGCGTGGGAGAGGGCGACCTCAGAGCGGCCACTGAAAACGAGGAAGCTTTTTGTTTGACAGGTGGCCATAGTGAAGGGGCCACAAGGGGTGGCGGTGAGAAGCTGGGGTGGCAAGGAGTGGGAGTGAAAGAGGCACACGGGCAGCTGGGAGGGCCCTCATCAGAGCTCCCCAACCTTTTTAGCACCAGGGACTGGTTTCATGGAAGACAATTTTTCCACGGACCAGGGGTGGGGTGGTGCGGAGCTCAGGTGGCAATGCGTGGCCCATTTCCTAACCGGCCATGGACCAGTACCTGGCTGTGGCCTGGGGGTGGGGGACCAGGGCCCTTAGAGACCAGCTTGGAGGGCTTCTGAACCCACGTGTGTAGGCGTGCGTGCTCACGTGTAGGCGTGCGTGTACACGTGTGTGCACACGCAGATGGGGAGAGGAGAGTAGACAGTGCGAGAAAGACTGGATGAAATGAGACTGTGCACAGAGTAGAGGGTCAACACTGACACTTTGTGTTTCTTTCAGGCTGTCATGAAGGTCCTTGCAGAGAGGGGAGAGGGGCGAGGGGCTCTGAGGATCAAAGGAGCACTGCAGGGCCATGAATCTGGCCCCGGGTGGAGGCTGAATGGGTGGGGGGACTCCAGAGGCTGAAATACCGCTGAGGGGGCAAGGCCCCAGCCAGAGGGAGGGGCTTTGAGATCAGACAGATGAAGGAGCTGGGAGAGAAACTGAGGGAAGAAGCTGCAGCACACGTTTGGCGTCCAGCTGGGGGCTGCCGCGCGGATAGGGGTTGGAGAGAAAGTGATCGATGGATCGATCGATCGGAAGGTCTGCGTTTCCGCCCAGGAGCAGAGCGCTTTGCTGGTTTGGGGACGGGCGGGGGACAGGCAGAGTTTCTGTTGAGGCCCTGGCAGGACCCACGGAGGAACTTCAGGACTGGAGCTTGGGGGGCGCTGGGCCGACACGCGCTCGGGGGTCACCTGCGCAGAAGGGGTTCCCAGGTGACTGTCCAGGGAGCAGCCGGGAGGGACACCCCCCACGGCCCGCACAGGGGAGCAGCACCGGGAAGACCAAGGACAGTGAAGGGGCTTAGATTCACATGAAAGGGGGTTGGGGATTTTAGCTGACTATTTACTAACACTTTTCTTAAAAAAAATACAGTAAGATTCAATTTTAGTCTTTGTCGCTCTGCCCCACAGATACAGGACTTACCCTCGCAGGACTCTCCTTGGTGTGAGCCCTTTCTGCTTTCCCCAGCTCCTTCTCAAGCTGGGGACACGGGGGCCTCGGGGGACACGGGGGAGCAGGGTCCTGGCCACTTCCCGGCTGTGACCCCAACGCTGGGGTAGTGGCAGCCCAGGTGGAGAGCCAGGTAGAGGTGACAGAATTACTTATCCATTAGGCAAATGTCTTTTAGTGCTTTTAGTCTTAATCAGGCTACGGGTCCCACATCAGATAATTTATAAATCTACAGCCACACCACACTTTGGGAAGGTCTGAATGAGGCATGTCCTTGTTATTATTTTTAAAACAACGATAAAACCACAACCAGCAAAAAAAAAAAAAAAAAAAATCCTTCTAGAAAAGCTTATGACTTTGTGTTTAGGGTATTTTCTTTAGTTTTTAGTCAACTTTGTTTTAAAATATTACTTTGTTATGAAGCTAATCTTAAATATTTTAAGATTAAAAATTCCTCATCCTAAACGCAACTATTTTTTTTTTTCTTGCTGTCTTCGGAGCCTCAATTTTATCCCTTTTATCACTTAAAAAAATCAGGAGAAAAAGACAATTCTGCTTAATGTAACTGCTTCCAGTGTTGTGTGTCTTTATTATTTTTAGCCACATACATAATTCTTACGTAATTGTAATCAGTGTATACACAACTCTGTACTCTGTCTTTTCACTTAATGTCATTTCCAAGACAGTATACTTATTCTACATAGTCATATTTTTGTTTTAAGTATCTTCATAATATTTTATTATACAAATATACCGTAATTATTTAATCATTTCTCTATTTCAGGACATGGTATTTGCTTCAACTTTCTCCTTATAAATAACGTGGCCATAAACAGTACACTATCCTTTTTCTTCTTTTGAATTATTTCTTTGGAAGCAATTCCCAGGAGCGGAATTATTAGGTCAAAGGATGTGAATGTTTTTATGGCTCTTGATGAGTGTTGCCAAATTGTCCCCGGCCTTCCTTCCTTCTGCTCACTGTACCTGGTGTGCACAAACTGCAGGCTCAGCGAGATGTGCCAGGAAGGGGACGCGAGGTGAGAGCGACCCACGAAGCCTCAGCCTCGTTCAGCAAAGAGCCCTTTCCTCCCAGTGTGCTCCTCCTACCTGCTAGTCCTGTGGTTCCCCCCCACCCCCGACACCAGCAGGGAGCGGGGGAGGGGAGGACAGGAAAGGGGTGTGGACACCCTGGGAAATGAAGCAATCGTCTGGTACTTCCCTCTGGAGCAGCTGCAGATAGGGGGAAATTACACACCAGTGAGGCGGAGGCGGCAGGCGACAGTGGGCCTGGGGACACCAGGACACCAGGAACCTCACCCCCCCCACCCCCCGTCGGGGATAGAGGCAGAACACTGAGCATTCGGGCTGTCCTCTAGGGAGTCCCTCGCAGGCGTGGGCAAGAGTGGGCTGGGTTAGGGGGGTGAAGCAATCACTCTCTTGCTTACTTAATAAACAGTTCAGCAGTGCTCGGTTCTGTGCCGGGTATTCTGGACGAAAAAGGGACTAAAACTTGGACCCTGCCCTCAGGGAGCGTGCAGTCTAGGAAGGGAGTCAGAATGACAACAGGCGATCGCACAGTTGGGTCACGCACTCTGATAGACCTGAGCTCAGGACACGGATGTGGTATGACCTGCTGTCTTGCCCAGAGTAAAGCAGGGCTGGGGCCAGGGAAGGCTTCCCAAAGGAGGTCGTGCCTGAGCTCAGTCCGGAAGACAAGAAGGAGGTGGATAGTTGGAGGGTTTTTGGTGGAGGAAGCAGTGGGAGAGAGGATAGTGTGTGAAGAACGACTGGACTTTGTGAACCAGGCAAGACCTCAAGAGCCTCCTCAAGATCGACCCCAGAGGTGCCAGGGTTTCCACGCTGACCGCGCTTAGGGGCACCGTCTGATTGCAAGGGGAGAGCCTGCAGGGCGAGCCTTACCACCTTTATTTGTATGACAAGCACACTTTTCACCTAAAATGGAATATGTATTTGGTGTGGCTGATGAGACAATGGGAGTTAAAGCTCTCGAAAGCCACCTCTTGGTGTCACCACTTGTTTTATTCTCAGAGCAATGGGGGGCGGGCAGAGAGCTATATGATCAGACTTAGATTTTAGGAGGCTCGCTCTGGCTGTGGTTCAAAGGACGGGTCGGAGAGAACGTGGCATGGAGGCCTTTAGGAGGCTGAGCCGTCCTCTGCGCTAAAGACCAGGAGAGCTGGGCTTCAGAAGGGACTGAGGAGGGGAGAGGGAGAAAGGAGTTTTAGAGGAGGACCCTGCCTCACAGGGACAGGAACTTTCTACCCAAGGCCTCGCTGAGGGCTGACGGAAGGAGCGACATTGTTCCCAGGGGCCTGTGTGCTAATGGGGATGCCCAGGTGTGGCCGTAACATTTAAGGGCAGACAGACCAGGGCCTGGGTTTCTTGTGTCCATAATAAAAAGCAGCAGCTCACCTGTGCTTCCCGTGCAGCTGTGAAGGTGCAGCGTACGTGTGTGTGTGTGTGTGTGTGTGTGTCCCCGTGTGTGTGTGTGTGTGTGTCCCCGTGTGTGTGCTGGCAGGGAACCAAGCGAGTGCTAACGTCTAGCTGGAGAAGGCCAGGCAGCGTGGCAAACAGCAGTTCCAGGCTCTGGCCCAAAGTCCTTTGCTAAATTGCCATGGGATCTTGAATCCACGGCACAAGATCTGGGGCCTCACCCGGATGATAATTCCATCCCTGCCTGGCTTACTGGGAGGATTAAAGGAGATGATGTATTCATGGTGAAGGATCTGGAAAAGGTTTAAAGGACTCCACAGATGCAAAGTGTTGTCACCACTGTGTTTTGGAAAACACAGGGAACTATCTGGAAATAACTCGGTCCCTCAAAGAGAAGCAGGTGCTCTGGAGCCTGGGGAGCGGGGCGTGAAGCTGCGGGGCGTTCACCTCCGCCGGGGCCTCTGCTTCCTCCTCGCCTTGTGGCTTCCCTTTGAAGCTCCCGGCAGCTGTTCCAGATGAGAGGTCGGGCTGCGCCAGGCCAGACCACTCGCTTAGAGGCAGAGGCTGTGTTTGAAGCCGGCAGCCAGGAGATGGGCAGGACTTCCTACTCTCTAGTGTTGGGGTTCAGCTCCTGGTACCACCAGGAGGCCCGGGCAGTGAGGAAAGGCCTGCTGTCTGCGCTGGAACCACCACTGCTCGTCCCTTCAGCCAAGAGCTCCGTTCCAACCACAGCCAAGGCCAAAGGCCAGTAGCTGCAGGCACCACCCTCCGCCCAGGGAAGTATTTTGAGTTTTAGAACCAAAAGCACCCAGTAAGAACAACAGGGAGCAGAGGGGCCAGAATTCTGGCCCAGCCAATGGCTCTGCTTATGTGACGTTGGCAAGTTTTGATAGAGTAGGAGAGAGGACGCGAGGAGAACCTGACCGGAGGCAGCTTCCAAGAGGCAGGTTCAAGGCCTTTATTAGTTCGCTACGGCTGCAGTAACAAAGTGCCACAGAAGGGACTGCAGAGGCAGCGAGGGAGACTTGAAACAACAAAACTTTATTTTCTAACAATTCTGGAGGCTAAAACCTGAGATCAAAGTATCTGCTTTGAGGCCTTCTTCTGAGGCCTCTCCCCTTAGCTTTGAGCCGGTCACCTTCTCCCTGTGTCTTCACGTGGTCTCCCCCCGGGGTGTGTCTGTGTCCTAATCTGTTCTCGTAGGGACGCCAGTCAAATGGGACTGGAGCCCATCCTAACGACCTTAATCTAATTACCTCTGTAAAGACCCTGTCTCCAAATACAGTCACATTCTGAGGTATGGGGGTGGGGGGGGGGGTCAGGGCTTCAACATAGGAATTTTGGGGGATGCAATGCAGCCCAGAAAAAATGCCTCTAGCCCAGAGCCTCCCTTCCAGTTGTGGGTAAGAATGGAAAGATCGCAGTGGAGGTCACCACTCCCAACACGGGGCACAGGGGCAGAAATGGAACGCCACGTGCTCGGAACACCCGATCCGAGCCGGAGTCCTTTGCCTCGGGTGGCCTGGCTCCCACCTTTCTCTCGATGCCTGGCGCCTTCTGCCATGCCTGTCCCCGGGCCACATCCTAGAAAGAGAGTGCCGGGCACTGTTGCCTCACAGCTCTCCTCACGCTCCCTGCTGTCCCCCCAGGCGTGGGCGCAGTCCCTCTGTCGCCTCCTTCCAGGTTGGTAAACCTGTGTCACCTCCTGCTAACACAGAGCGCAGGGCTGCCGGCCGCGACTGGGCCCTCTCCAGCCATCCCGAGCCACCCGCCTCCGCGGAACCTCCCCGCCTGTTTCCACGGTCTTGCAAGGAGCTGTGTCGCTATGAGGTGTTTCGGCCAACATGATCAGTCCACCGGGGAGCCATGTCCTCCCGGCCAAGACAGAGGCAAGAGGCTGCAGTGTGGGTGAGGCACAGCGGAGACAGCCAGCCTCTGACGGGCCTTCTCCTCCACCTCCACCCTTATCTGGGGTGGGCCCAGATGTTTCCTCTCACCCAGACAGTCAACAGGAGGCCGGGGCCCCGTGTCCAGGCCCAGGGGGAAGGAGATTTCCCCGAGCCGGCTCCAGTCTCCCTCATTCTTCATTCCTCGTGGAGCTGCGATTCCCCTCTTATCATCTGGCCCGGAGACGATGTAAGTTTAAAAGGAACTGGGCCCTTTGAAGTCGACACCTTCCCGCAGCCAGATGCTTGAGTGTATTTTCAGCCAGGAGGCCTAGGTACAGACACCGGCAGTTGTCACGCTGGAACCGGGCCTGCCCCTCCCCGGACACAACCGACAGTTGCTGCCACAGCGGAGGACACATATTTTCTAATTATTATTTTCTAATTGTGAGAAATGTGAACTAACTCAAAGCTAACGGACATGCCCTTTTTTGCCTGTCCTTCCAAATTCACTTCCAGTCTTTGTAACGTGGATGGACATGGCGCCGTGTGACTCGTCACGTGTGCAAAGTACTGTGGATTTTGCAGCCGTTTTGTTGTTCCATACACGTCTCCACGTGCTAGAAATGCTGAGCATTTGTCATTGTGATGGGAGCGTGATGTTTATGCTCCACAGTCTACTTCAGCTATCCTCCAACTTTAGCATTCAGATGGCTTCTAATGTCTCACCTTTATGTGACTTGCACTGCCATAGAGAACTTTGAAAAAACTGCATTCTTCTTCTTTATTTCCTTAGTGTCTATTCTAAAAATAGAACAAAGATTTCCGAGCTCTCGTACATAGTCCCACATTATTGTCTTAAAGGAGGGCAGAATTAATCAATGTGTAATGCTAACAGCAGTTTTTAAGGGAACAATCTTCCCCATAATCCTGGCAGCTTTGGCTTTTTGTCACTGGGAGATATTTCAGCCAATCTGTAGTTGTGCAGCGATAGCTTAGAGTTACTTTGCATTTTATTAATGACTGTTAACGTCATGTGTTTTCCCAAGTGATAACTTCGGGTTGGTCTTTTCTCCCCTTGCTTTGGAAGTTTATTTCCTTTAGTTGCTTTCTGGTGTTTACTTTGCACAGATTTCACATGTATAAACATGTTGTGTGTTTTTCTTAGCAAGCTTCTTCCCTGGCAGCCTTTGCCTCCATCAGTCTTCTTTAGATTAAAGCTGCGGTTCTCAGCCCCGATGCCTGCGGGAGTCCCGTGGGAGAGTTTCGTAAATACCTGGCCCCGCTGGCGATAAAGGAGAGGCTCTGAGCAGACTGCTGGTCTTTGTTAACCAAAGGAGACCCCAGGGCACAGTGGCCCAGAGACTTGACCCAGAAGGCAGAACCTCACCCTTTGTCCAATGGCGGATGCTTTAAACCCACAGATATTTATGGCGCACCTACTATGTGGTGGCCACTCTGCTAGGAATGTGGGGATGCCAAGGTAAAGGCTGTGGTACCTTCCTTCAAGACAGTGGTCACACTCTGGTGAGAGGGACACACAGTTCAAGGTAGCAAGGTACGTGCTATGGGAGAGGTTCGCATGGGTGGTTGTGTTGACACAACCCAGGCGAGAGATCCATGGAGGTTTCTGGAAGGCGGCAGCAAGGAGCTGGGTGTTGGTGATGACTCGGAGCTATCCAGGGAGGGAACGAGGACTGAGCCATTCGTGGCAGAGGAACACGTGTAAAGACTCAGAGGCAGGAAAATGCACAGTCCGCTCAGGGGGCTGCAGGAGCTTCGTGGTGGGCAGAGGAGGGGCCTGGAGTTGGACTGCCAGGGTTGGAATCCCAGTTCCACCGTAGCTTTGTCACCTGGGTGAGCGATTAGGCTTCTCTGAGCTCCGGTGCCACCATCCACAACATGAGGATCCGAAGGTGGTTGTGAGGATCAAATGAGATCATCTTCATTAGTCCCCAAGCGTAGCATTCGGCACATGGTAAATGGTCGGTAGCTTGGCTATTGTTAGGGAGAAAGCGTTACCTTTTAGGAAGGAAAGGTGAACAGGGCCTTATAGTCTATACCCAGGTGTTTCACTCATATACGGCAGCTAAACCAAGCAAAGACGTGACGAGACTTAGATTTGAGAGAGATTATCTGGGCAGCAGAGGGGAGAATGGACGAGAGGGAGAAGAGCAGAGGCTAAGAAACGAGTTAGGTGGCCAGAATCCCTCCCCGCAGTCAAGGGAGAGATGACGGCAGCCTGAAGTTCCGTGACTACAGTGAGGACAGAGTCCAGACCAGAGACACACAGAGAAGGCAGAGCCACTGGGCTCGGTGACAGGGGTGTGAGAAGGCAGGGGAGAACGCAGAAGCTGATGTTACTTCACTGCCGTCCCCAAATCTGCTCCTGAGCTCAGCCGGCTCCTGCAGACCCAGCAGTCACGTCCTCTCCAGATGGGCCTGCCATCGCTGCTCTTCGTGGCCCCCAGGGACGGACTTCCCGGGATTGGGAAGACTGGGGAGGAAGAGCAAGGGACCCTTGTTTCCAAAGCTGGTTGGAGGCTACACCTCTCCCCAAGGAAATGAGCTCAGCTTCCCCTGACCCTCCCTCCTGTAAAAGAAATCCCACGTTCGGAGACTTGGAACCTGCTCCAAGACCCTCGGTGACAACCGCCCTCGGGCATCCGGACGTCTTGCTAGAGCCTGCGGTCCAGGTCCCTCTGCCGGGGAGGGGTGGCCCGCGGGAGGGATGTGCTTTGCAGAGAGGAAATGGCTCAAACCAGATCCTGCTTCGTTTGTTTTCCCTGTGAAGAACAGAGACCGTTTGGCTTTCCTCTTTTATTTATTTTTCGAGGATCAGGGAGATATTTTTAAATCCTCTAGTTTCCTGCTGTCTACAGGTGTTTCCTATGGAGTGGCTGTCAGAAAGGACAGAGCTTGTGACATAATCAGCCTCGTTCCTGAGATTTTCAAAGTCTCCCAGCTATGACCTGTGTGTGCCGTCCGGGCACGGTGAGGGGAAGACACTGCGCCTCCGTAGCCTGCCCCGTGCTGCCCGCGTTCACCGTGGGGACCAAGGCGGGGCTGTCCCTGAACACCAGCTGCTGTGAGGTACAGGAGGGGCCATCAGGAGAGGAGGAAGGCTGTGGTCTCCAGTGATACTCTGGGCTGTTGAGTTCCGAGCTACTGTGGCATTAATGACAGAGCTGCTAGGCAGCTCCAGTAGAATCTTCTTTGCTTCTCGGGCTTAAAGCAACAGGTCACCTTCAGTGTACTCCTTTACAGCCCTGCAGAACAGGTGAGGACGCCCTTGCTATCGAAAAGGCAGAATATGTGCTCCTTTTTATAAGAGAAAGTGTTGCACATAAACTAAACTTTTGCCGAAAACATCGTGTTCTCTCTGCACCAGAGAAGCCCATTATGGGAAATCCTTTTATAAAGTGAAGACACTATTAGTAAAACAACATAATCTCTGTCGTTGTATCTGTTTACAATATGCATGGATTGAGGCAGCCTCTCATCTGTCTTTTAGAAGGAATGGAACAAATATTTACGGAATATTTTTATTACACAGCTTATCTTTTTAAACCCTCACAGCCATTCTGTGAGGTGGGTACTACTGACTCATCTTACTGATTAGGAAACTGAGGTCAGAGTAGTTAAGGGTCTAGTAGCTGCTGAGGGGAAGGAGGGGGACTCGAACCCAGGTCTTCTCATCCTGTCTGATGATGTTATTTATGTTCTGTATCATAATCCTCCCTAGAATTCAGTGACGAGGTAGTAATACCTTTGATATTTTTTAATATTAAGAACAATGATGGGGTGATGTACGTATAATAATTTAAAACAAATTAACATATTAAACCAAAAGACACCTCCTGGAATTGTCCAGGAAAGGGGGGCGGAATAGGGTAGAAGCGTTCTTCCCGTCAGTGAGAAGTAGCAAACTTGTGCCCTGCTGGGCCAGATGCAGCGGGCCAATATTTCCCTCTCCGACAGAGGTTCTTCTTTTCTTTTTTTAATTGAGCTGATGTTTTTAAAAAAGATCAACAGATTGTACTTTTAAAAATCTGGATTTTAATCTTCTCTTGAAAAGTCAGAGCATTTAGTGATGCTGGGCCTTAAATAATCTTTTGAAAGATGACCCAAGGCGACACAGCAGACAGTGGGCTGCAGCTGACGGGGAGCAGTCCCCTTCGTTTGGGTGGGACGGGTCACCTTCCGAGCACTCTTCCCATCGCCCGCCCAGCCTCTGAAGGCACTGGATGGAGTTTGCAGCACCGTCCTAAATGAGGGGCGAGACGGATGGAAACAGGCTCCAGAAGGGGTCCTTACCCATTGGGGAGGGCTCCATTTCCCATCCACGCTGAAGGGGGTCATTGCTCCCGAGTGTCAAGCTGCATTCTCGGAATGGGAGCTCCCGTTCAGGATTTGCATCACCGGCATCGTAAGTGGAAACAGATTTCACAGACGGGAGGACGGCTGTGTCATGTTAAGAGTCAGGCGGGACACGTTTTGGACCCAACTGCACTGTGCCAGCACGTGACCGGGGAAAGCTCCTTTATCTCCACGCTGCCCTGTTAGATGGGACTGAGAATATCATAACGCCACTTGTTAGGGCTGGTAAGAGGATTAAGCGAGCTGATGTCTGTGATGTGCCTTGCACGTGGTAAGCACTCAATCATTGTTGATTCTGGTCTTCTTTCCAAAACTAATGAATACATGACGCTCTGGGGGCATAGTCTGTTCGTCACCAGGGACGCAGATGAGTCTATGCCGAGTTGTGCAAGACCTGGAGAAAATCAGGAGTTTGGGGCCGGGCGCGGTGGCTCACACCTGTAACCCTAGCTCTCTGGGAGGCTGAGGCAGGAGGATCGCTTGAGCTCAGGAGTTCCAGACCAGCCTTAGCAAGTGCGAGATCCCGTCTCTACAAAAACTAGAAAAAATTAGCTGGGCATGGTGGCGCGTGCCTATAGTCCCAGCTACTCGGCTGACGCCACAGCACTCGCCTGGTAACAGAGTGAGACTCTGTCTCCAAAAAAAAAAAAAAAAAGAAAGAAAGAAAGAAAACCAGGGGTGTGGGGCCTAAAGGAAATCACCTATGTTCCCGGTCTCCTTTCTCTTCTCTTATAATTTGGTTTTTCTAAGAGTATGTGCTGAGATGGAAGGGGCCATTTTGGCTTCAGATTGACGTTTCCTTGAGTAGAGAGTAGCAGCTAGTAGTGAAGGGAGAGCATTTTTAAAATGTTTGGGGCTACTGCTAATGGTGCAAATTGGCCTAGATTTTAGTGAGCCTCAAACTTCCTAAAAACTGCAAGATATATATATTTAAATTTAGTAATGAAATATCTTTATGGGATTATTAGTAACTTCACCCCTTCCTCCTCCTCCCCTCTGGGCATATGTGCCCTGTCTCTAGACACTGAGGACTTGGTTTTCATATTTTGAGAAGAATGACACCCCCCCCCCCCCGCAGGGCTGTTTTCCAGGTATTTGTTCCTTTGCTCAAACCAGACTTCCCCAAATGATTTAGACAGCAGAGCTTGAAATTCTCATTTCCATATTCAAAAATTTTTTCTTTATTTGATGTTTTTCACAATGTATATCTTGCTTTCTTTCCTTTGAAAATAGATCATGGACATCCCCATAAAATCAGTTCTAATTTACTCACGTGCACACACATACACACACACACACACACACACACACATGATTTTACATAACTGAGGAGGTATCTAGCAGACTGGGTGTACAGAGCAGTGATTTTCATTTGGTTTGCTGCCTCCAAACCAGCTCCCCTCCCCACTGTCTCAGCTTCTAGAAACCTCATATATACTCTTTTGCATAAATTCGTTATATAGTTATATGTTCATATAACTGTATAAATATCGATAATTACGTATACATTATCACATATGGGTACATAGAGATATACACGTACACACATATAAGGAGTAGGTTTTTGAGCCATTGCTTTGTAAAACTGGGATCAGATTATACACACTTCTCTGCATTTTACTATTCTCATTTTACAATTTTTCACGGAAATTTGCAGTGCTCTAATTCATTCTTTTTAATGGTTTCTTTATAACCCATTATGTGGATGGACCATAAACCATTTCCCCTTTTATGGGTGCTCTCTTTGTCTCCAGTGTTTTGTTCCTATAAACAGTGCTGCAGTCAGCCTCCACGCCCTTGTAGACTGGACTTTTTTTGACTATGGGGCAGATTCTCAGGAGCCTGGAGTGAGCTGAAGAGTTTGTGTAATCTCATTTAATAGATGTTGCTAGATTACTTTCCCAAAAGGCTGTGACAACTCACATTTCCTCCAGCAACATATCAGTGTATGAGGGTTTCTTTTCCCCATTTCCTCGACAGCAGTAGGTGTTCTCTCTCTTCTCTCTCTCTCTCTCTGTCACTTTCTCCCTCTCTCTGGCTCTCTCTCCCCCACGCTCTCCCTGCCTGTCTGATAAGCATAAAGAGAAATCTCAGTGTGATTTAGCTTGCATTTCTCTGACAACTACTGTAGTAAGTTTGAGCATCTACTTATGTTTATTGGCTTTTTGAATTTGCTTTTCTAAGGGTTTCCCATTTATATCCTTTGTTATATGTTATTCTTGAGAGCGCTTTTGCATAACAGATATTACCTCATTTTTATCTGTGTTACAAATACTTTTCCAGATCTACGGTTTTCACTTTACTTCATTTATGGTATTTCTATATGTAAAAGAAGTTTTACCTTTCTCTAATAGTTAAAAGGGCTTTTGTTTTCTGGGTTTCAAAAAAATTTCAATAGCTTCTGGGATTTCTGTCTTAGCTAAAAGGGGAAACATTTATTTGAACACCCTTGTGTCCTGCACGCTGCCGCTGCATCCTGTGTTTCTGCTGAGTGACCCCAGTTTGCCTCCAGAACGCCGCGGAGTCCAGAGTCCCAGCAGAGCATGCTGGGAACTGCCATCGCAGGCCCCCCTGAGACCACGTGTCCATTCTCTGGCCAGATCCTGGAGCTGATACCAGTCTGGAATTTTTCTATCTCCAGCTCTCAGCCTCTGTCTTCTCTTCCCTCCCCCGCAGCCCCCTCCCCCATTTGCACCTTAAATGGAAGTTTTCCTTCCGTCTTCTCAGCGCTTTTCTATATTTTGCCCTGCTCTCTGGCGGGTTAGACTCGGAATGTCCCTGAACTCTCCATGCCCTGCCCCAGGGCCTCCCAGGGTTACAGGGTCCTTTCCTGCCACTTCAGCCAGGTCACCGGCCCTGCCCTGGACGTTCAACCCACTCTCCAAAAGGGTATCTGCGTCACGGTGGGGGCTACCCAAGTGCCTCTTCTTTGCAGTCTTGGTTTGCACGTAAGAATTCAGGACAAGTGTTTTCTCTTAACCTCCTTGCCATGCTTACCCCTTCAGGATGGACTCCAAATACCTTGGCTTCGTGCTTAACAGCCTGCATCCGCTGGGCACTTGTGTGTGTGCCAGGCTGTGGTAAGCACGTCCCATGTGTTCCCTCCTTAGTTCTTCCAGGAGCCTGTGACATCAGGTGTTACTCTCCCCACTTTACCGATGAGGCCCCCGACGTTGACAGAGGTTGTCACTTGCCCACAGTCACCTAAGGAGCAGAGTGCAGACATGAATTAGATACTCAGTCTTCAGAGCACTGTCCGTCACCACCTTTGACCCCATCTGACCCCCTGCCCTGCCCTGTCGCTTCTTTCCTTCCCAGGCCCTTAGACACAGCCACACTTACGGCCTGTGCTGCTCCTTGGGCATTAGTCACGTGACTTCTGTACCATTGTCTTCTTCTTTCACTCTTGGATTTGATCTACCCTGGCTCCATGTTTCCCAGACTAGACTGTCAATGTCAACGGATCAGGGATCATGACTTAATTTCTCTGTAAACACCACTGCTCCCTAAATCCGTTGACGGATTGCTTCTTATTTTTCAGGAAATTCCTCTGGTCTCCCCCGATATGAGGTTTAGCCAAGATTTCTATAGGGATTTTGAATCTTCTTAAATCTCATTTGCTTTAAAACACCTGCAACCATGAACCTACGGAAGTCTCTGCTTAACTTAAGGTCTTGACTACCAAGCAGGTTCTAACCCCAACGTGAGCCAGTTCCTAACCATATTAAGTAAAATCCGTCAAAAATAGAAACCATACATGCTGATAATTTGTTTTGTTTTGTTACTAAGTATTGGTTTATGAGGTATTTCCCATACATATTATTTCACTCAGTCTTCAACATGATCCCATGTGGTAGATACCGTCCCCGTTTTACAAAGGAAGAAAATGAAGTCCAAGGTCACCGCTGTGAGGGGCGGGTCTGGGACTAGACCCTGCACTTCCCATTCCACGTCCTGCCCTTGTGGAGTGTCGAGTGCAGCGTCTGGTCACAGATCCGCCACGCCAGCCAGTGTTGGACGCCGGGCCAACTGCAGATAGGCCGGCATGGGGCAGTCTGACCTCATCACCAGCCCCATGCTGACCCGGGGTGGAAATGAACACCGTTTGTGCTCTCTGCTTTCTGTGGGGGTCCAGAAGCTCCTTTTGCAATCACAGAGCCTCTCTGTGTGAAGTGGGGTGGAAGCTGCTAAGAGTGAGGCTCCACCCTGGGCTCCCTGGAGGCAGCCAGGGAGAGTAGGTGGGTCTGTGCTGGGGTGACGGGACACAGTGCTGCCTGGGCTGTCCACAGCTCCACTGTTGATAAAAAAACAAATCATCCTGTGAGTCATCTGCCCAAATAACTGCATAAGGAGCCAACTGACTGGCGTACACAGACTTCTCGTGCATCTGGTGGAGGACAGTGTAGATGATAGGAGTGTAGCAAGAGGAGGTTGATTTATTTGTATCTTAGATCGCGTATACATTGCTTCTGGGGCTGGGGGCTAGTATATTTTCTGTGCTCATCATTAGAAGGACCCTTCTTGGGTTGCCTATGAGGAATAGAATGCACAGATTGTTCTGTACAGCAACCTTGGGGGTTAACCTCTGCTCAGAGCCTGGGAGCCCTCTGCGGAGAAGGGCCCCAGTCACTCAGCCCGGGGGATTAGTGAAAAGCCCTGTCTGTATCTACTCCAAAAGCTTCCCTAGATGACCCATTCTATTCTTAGAAGCCCCTGCTTCCGTCCTGACTCTTCCTGCTCTGCAACCATGAGGCTGTCAGGCTGGCCAAGGGGGCTGGGCCTGTGCCCTTGGTGTAGCAGACTGCAGAAAAGTGACGTGAAAGAAAGCAAAATCTTCATTTCTTCTTTATATGACTTCTCTGATAAAAGCAAAGTGAGGGTTATTTTTTCCCTAGCTGGGCAGCTGCACCCCTGCAGGGGGATGGGGATGGATATGTAACCCCCCCCCCAATTTTCTTTTCCCTTTCACAGTTACTCTTCTTCCAGCCTTGTACCCTTGACCCAACTTGGGCATTGTTCCTCATTCCTACTTTTTCACCCACTTTCCTCTTCCATTGCTTGTAGACTCCTCCTAGGCTATTTGAGCCCCCATCCTGCTTTCCTGAACTGCTCCTTTTCAAAAGAATTACTGACCTCAGGCTGCTAATTTGGAATGAAAGGGTCATATCACATTGGCTGTTTTATTCCTGATTTGTGAAGGGTAGGGGGTTCCACTTCTAGAATCATCTTTGGGAGGAGGAGGAGGGGGGGTGGCATGCATCACTGGGAAGAGTTGACGATGTTCAGGATGCCGTGCTGCATTCCCTTGGCATCCCTGAGTTTCCTGGCAGAGTGTGTCCCGGTTCTTCTTGAACTTAATTAGGCGATCCATTATCCACCTTCGTTTTCATCTACGTAAGAAAGATACCCCAAGTTTTTCCAATTTTCTTCACAGCAATGTGAAAAGATAAAGAGCCGGCAGCGGAAGGGACCTCAGGCAGCGTCCTTGGTGAGCCCCTCACTTCGCAGACTGGGACGCGCAGGCCGCAGAGAGGCAGTGAGTTCGCACCGCTGCCCCGACTGCCCGCCAGCGCCCTCCCGCCTCCGGGCGCTCAGCTCTGAAATAACCCCTCTGGATCCTGCCTTGCGACTTTGCAGGACAGAGCTTGTCTGCCCAGGGCCTTGACCCCTTGTTCCCACTCCCTGGGCCACTTGGAGACAGGTGTGTTCCCCGCAGAGCTACTGAGGCCATTCAGCCCCGGAGCACCTGCTCCCATGTGAGGAATTATCACAGTCAGGCTTAGACCTGTGGGGCAGGCACCGCCCTCAAGCTGTGGCCACACCCCGGAGGCCAGCTGCCACCTTCCTCTTATGGCCCTTTCCTGCCGCGGGCCCTGGGTAAAGGCAAGACCCTCCCCCACCTGCAGGGGCCAGAAGCAGGCTTGCCTCGGAAGCCCCTCTGCCTGCTGACCCTACCCCACAGCCTCCAGACGTGCACTTGAATGGCCCCGCTGTGAGTTAGCATCCTCGTGGCTGGAGGCCAGATCACACTCCCATTAGCCAGTCTGCTCTTTCCTGTGATTCAGAAGATTCCCATTTGTAAATTCCTCTGACCCTGCTACGCACTGCCAACCCCTCCGGGCTGCCAACTTGTTCCTGCCACCCCCGTGCCATTCTGCAAGGCCAAACTGGCAGCAGCCTGGCATCCCCACGAGGAGTGCAAGGGAGCCACGTTTCAGCTAACACCTACTGTGTGTCTGCCAGTAACCCAGGTGACAGCAACAATAGCTAAGTCGGGGGCAAAGCTTATCATGTGCCGGGCACTGTGCCGGGTGGGCTTTATAACAATCCTGTGAGATAGGCGCTGTTATAAACCGTATTTTACAAGTGGGGAAACTAAGGCTCAGCAAGGTCAAGTGTCTTTCCTAAGATGGCATCTAGTGAAAGGCAGGGTTTGCGTGTGGATCCAAGGGGTCTCATCAAGCACCGTCCCTTAGCATCCCCATGACCCTATAGAGGGCGTTATTAAATATTGTCCTCACTTTATAGATGAGACTCTGACCGGTTAATTGCCTAAGATCCCACACCCATAAAGCATAAAGTGGGCTACAAACCTGGCCTCGGCAAATCCAACTTCTGCGCTCTCTCCACTGTCTGCTGCCTGAGTGCTGGCAGCAGCCCTGGGTTGCACAGCAGTGGCTGGATGTGGCCGGCTCCCGGCAGCTGCCAGAGGCTGCCAACCTCGTGCAGCCACAGCGCTCTCCTGCCGCTGCCCTGGGCCCCCCGGCCCCGGGACTAGGCTGGTGCCCTGGCCCTAGGGCAAGTGAACAGAGACTTCGTGCAGGCCGAGTGTACCTCAGTCTTTGTATCTGAACTATCGTGAGCACTTTAAAAATTTTTTATCACCTTTATGAGGTAAAATCTACATCCAATAAAATTCACCCATTTTAAGTGTGTAATTTGATGAGTGTTGACAAATGTGTATAGTCATACAGCCACCACCACCACCAGATATAAATGACAATGAAGATATAAAACATTTCTATCACCCCAAAAGTTCCCTTATACCTTTTGTGGTCCAGTCCCTGCCCCCACCTCTGGTCCTAGGCAATCTGTGATCTGCTTTCTGATGTTACGCTTTTGCCTTTTAAAGAATGTTGTATGAATGGAATCTCGTGTCTCACTTCTTTCACTCGGCCTAATGCTTTTAAGATTCATCTGTGTTGTATGTGTCAGTAGTGTCACCTTTTTATTGCATGAGTAGTATTCCACGATGTGCCTATAACACAGTTTATTTTTATTTTTTTATTTTTTGAGACAGAGTCTCAATCTGTTGCCCAGGCTAGAGTGAGTGCCGTGGCGTCAGCCTAGCTCACAGCAACCTCAAACTCCTGGGCTCAAGCGATCCTCCTGTCTCAGCCTCCCGAGTAGCTGGAACTATGGATGCACACCATAGAGCCTGGCTAATTTTTTCTATTTTTAGTAGAGATGGGGGTCTCGCTCTTGCTCAGGCTGGTCTTGAGCTCCTGACCTCAAGTGATCCTCCCACCTCAGCCTCCCAGAGTGCCAGGATCACAGGTGTGAGCCACCATGCCTGGCTAACACAATTTATTTATCTACTCACCTAGGTGATGGACATTTGGGTTGTTTCTAGATCTGGGCTATTAATAATAAAGCTTCTTTGAAGATTTGCATACAACTCTTTATGTGGACATATGTTTTCATTTGTCTTGGGCAGATATCTAATAGCAGGATTATTGGGTTGTTTGGTGTATCATAGGTATACGTTAAACTTCATGAGAAGCTGCCAAAAGATTTCAAATGGCTATGCCATGCAGCATTCCCACCAACAGTGTGTGAGAGGTCCAGCAGCTCTGCATTCTTTGGCCATTCTTGTGACTGTACAGTGGTATCTCCTCGTAGTCTTACTTTGTATTTACCTAATGACTAATGTACTTATTAGCCATTCATATATTTTCTTGGTGAAGTGTTGGTTTAAATTCTCTGCCCACTTTTTTTTTACTGGTGTGTTTGTCTTATTATTAAGAAATTCGATGAACACTTTTTAACCCCAAAATGTAAACTCTCAAATGGCTTGGCTGATGAAGGCAGCATGGTGTTGCAGTTATGAGCACAGGCTTTTAGTAGATCGTCTGAGCATAAATTCTAGATCTCCCATCAATAGCTGTGCAACCCCGGACAAGTTACTTGAGCTCTCTGAGTCTTGATTCTCTCATCGGTAAAATGGAGATGATTATGAGCCCATGTCACAGAGGTGTTGTGAGGATTAAATGAGATAATACGTTACCTGGCACAATAAATATCCAGCAAATTAGCTGTTTTATTATTGTTGAGCAAATACATGAGAAAAGGCTACTATCCCTAATTCAAAACCAGTACCTAAAGAGAGACATTTGAGCAATGGTAGTGGGTGTAGACAGAATCACGGAGTGTGCTGATGATGCTGGGTGTAGACTGGGACTTGAGCAGCCCACAGTCACCCCCACACACAGGTCTGAACCCACGTGGGCCTGCTGCCCTAGAGTGCTTTGAGTCCGCCCCTGGAGGGGACACTACCCATGAATCATGCCCCAGAGGAGCATCCAAGAGGAGAGGGCAGGTGGAAAAGAGAAGGCTAGACATCAACAAGTCTCTGCAGGCTGAAACCAAACACCCCACCCTGCCCAGTCTTCCCTTTTCATGCTAGGAGGTCAGCTGTTTCGCTCTATAAAACCCCATAGAACATCCAACTGAATCAACTCAACTAAGTTGGGTGGTTTGGGTTTTTTTTTTTTCCTTTTTTTTTTTTTTTTTGCGGGGGGTGGGGTGGGTGGGTGGCAAGAGGAGATGGAAGCATTCATTTTAAAAAGTAGCTTCAAGACCGCTTTGGTCCCATTGCAGCTGAGGAGGCTTCCAGGGAGGGGAGAGCCCATCCTGTGCTTGGGAGAGGGCCCTCTTGATGTACCAGAGGTTGTGGCTCCTGCCTTGAGCACCCCTGGGCAGCAGTGGAGCCCTTGGAAGGGGCCCAGAGGCATGGAGCCTCCCCTTGGTGACTGAGCACAGCCGCTGAGACCAGACCCGAGATGTGGACTTCAGATCCTGGGGCAGACACCACTGCACATTGATAAGGGACCCATATTTTTCCTCTCCTCAGTTTTCTCCTTGACAAAATGAGTCTGAAAATATCAAGCAGCTAATAGAAATATTCAACCGTTCCAGACAAAGAAATAGACAAATTTTAAGTATTTTTTTAGATATGTCACATTCTAGAATAGGTTGGGTTGTTAAAACTGGAGGAGACAGATACCCAGGGATTGGAATATGAAATCATAATGGATTTCTTAGCTCCAAACAGAGACAGGAGGCTCAGATTGTTAAGTAATGGCTTGGGCAAAAGAAGGGCTCATTCTTTGCCCTTTGGTTGCTATTCCAGTGATCTTGGACGAGTCACTGAAACTTAATGAAAATATTCAAGCCTAGTATCCTTGGCTGACACTTTGTTTCCATTTCACCTCAAAGTCCTGATCTATATTTAAGGCCTCATCATGTTGGCCCGGTGGTGTTGGATTACTCAGGCATGATTCAGTTATTCATTCATTTACTGGCATTTACTGAGCACCTACTATGGGCCAGGCAATGGGCTAGGGGATAGGGCCATGAATAACACATGGTCTCTGTGTTCAAGGCTTATAGTAGGAGAAAACCTTGCAAAACTTCAGGCATTTTAAAAGCTCTCTGAGTTCCAGCCACAAAAGCCTCTCTCTTTCAGTTCCTCAAACACCTCCTATCTCTCCTCCGGGAGGCTTTTGTGTAAACTGCACTTACAATGTTCTTGGCTGCCTCTGCCCACCCCTCCCCACACTTCCCCCACCCCAAACCTCACACTTTGCCTGGATCACTTCTACTTATCTCGGTTTCAATGGTCAGGTTGTCTCATGTTCTCCTGGAATCCTTTTCCTCTGCAGCATTTATTAGCCTAACAAACAATAAACCGAGGGTAAAATAACGACAGTTGTTGAGTGGATGTCTCCCCTCCTAGACTGTAACCTCCACATTGAAAGGACCTGTTTCGTTTTGTTCACTGTGATCCGCTGAGCGCCTGGTACAGGGCCTGGCGTCCAGCAATAATGGATGAATGAAGATCTCCAAGAGGTGGTAAAATGAAAAGAGGGAGCAGCCACTTCTGCCCGGAGAGGGGAGGGCGGGTGGTGGGCAAGGGCAGCTTCACACAGGATTTGCTGGAAGTGCCCAGGCTGAACTGTGCTCGAAGGGAGCGCAGGTGTCAGTGTTTCAGACCGTGTCCTCTGCATAGCTGAGACATAGGTTCTTTCTAGAGTTTTCCATAGATTCTTTCTAGAGTTTTGCAAATGTAGTTAAACAGGTTTGTGAGTTTGCTGATTTATAAAACCTTAAGTCTGTGTTCTTCTGACGTTCTTCTGCCTCCAAATCGGACGCTTCCCCACGTATTCATTCCAAGTACAACCAAGGATCAAGTAAGTAAATGGCACCCATGAGAAAATTTCTGCATGTTTGCTAATAATCTAATGACTCTCTGACTTCAGAACATTGGAAACACCCTGATTTATGAGTTGTAGGGCTCCTTATCTGGAATTTTCAAGGGATCATGGTCAAATAATAATAGGCAAATTGATCAAGTGGGCGTGTTCTATAAGAACGTCGGTGCAGACAGGTCTTGAGTAAAGTGGCAAACGTTCACCTCCCTCCTAGCTTCCCGCTCTGCCGTTGCCTTGGTAACGAGAGCCAAGGTCCATCGGCCTCCGCAGGACAAGCCCCTGGCTGCGCGCTGGGCGTGCTTGAACCTGCCTGCCCCGTCCCTTCCACGACAGCCCTGAGCCTCTGAGAACCGGCCTGGGAACCCTCAGAAATCACGTCTAGGAGCAGCAGGCAGGGCCTCCTCTGGTCTCCAGCGTAGCCCTTGCCCCATTGCTCCCTTCCGTGTACGTGAAATTCTTCATTTATGGGACAGATTAGGAAGTTCTGAGCAAATGCCCCAGAGTGACTCCAGAGAACTTTCCTACCACCACTCACTCGGTACAACTTTGAACAAGCTACTTAACCTCTCTGGGCCTCAGTTTCCTCAGTCAAGCAGGGCTCACTGAGTCCCTCTTCAGCTTATGATACACACTTAAACGGGACCAGGCACACCGAGAGCCTGGCATGTGTGGCTGCTCCGCACGTTGCAGCTGTTGGAATTATCCCCATGGATTTCTTCTGCGTGTGACCTGGATTCACAAGTCAGATGCAGACGTCTGTCTTGACTGATGGTCCTCTCTCCCTCCAGGAGCCCCGTGCGAGGATCTCAAGGGCAGGGACCAGAGGACACAACCGCAGATCATCCTGGGGGGCTCCCCGCCAAGAGTCCAGCTCCAGAACGGAGCTCGCTCCAGCCGGCGAGGGAGGCGGGAGGGGAGGCTCTGTAACAGGAGAGGCTGCAGCTGGCAGGGAGGCAGGCCTGGTCCTTGGGAAGCTTGTTCTAATCTTAGAAGGTATGCCTCGGCGTCCTGCTGTGGCCTGAAGGACAAATGTCTCAGACCCCAGGGCGTGCACACACACACACACACACACACACTCACACACACGCACACACTGTCACTTGACTCCCACTGGAGAAGCGGGAATGGCCGCTAGCCAAGGGTGTTTCCGTGGGGCTCCAGGTGGCTGCGGCGCACCCCGGGCTGCAGGCAACCCTGGCGAGGGGCTCCCTGGAGCCCAACCCACCCTTCAGACTCAGAGGAGCTCTCACTGAAATCAAGTTTATTATCGGACTAACCACCGTGAGAGTAGCAGATGACAGGGAGTTTCCAAACTTACTTTGGAGAGTAACAAATTGTACATTATTTTTTGGCCTGGGTGAGCGAATCCATCTATTAATAAATCACCCGTGCCAGCTATGAAGATGCACTTTTTTCCCACTCTTCCCCTTTGCCCTAAAAAGTTAAGAAAAAAACAAACCCCAAGCTGTTCAGAGGCTGCCGGATGAACGAGGTTGAACTTGATCTGCTCCTCTGACCCTGCACAGCCTCTGGTGGGAGCAGGAAGGGAAAGAGGAAAATGGCCGTGTGTCACCCCTGGGGAGGTGGCTGGCTTCTGCCTCCTCCTCCCAGCCCCGCTCCGTCTCCTTTGCAGCCGTGCTCACCCTGCCTGTCTTCACGCTCTGCCATCACCTTGTAACACGAGCCAAGATTCAACCCCAGTTTCATCTGACTCCAAAAATCCCAAGCAGGTGCTTCAGAGCCTGTCCTGGGCCCGCTGCTCTGGTCACTCACCCTGTATGACACTCTTCCCGTGACTTGGTGACTTGCCATCTCTTGCCGCTTCCCTCCCAGTCCTGCTCCTCCGCTGGGCTCCTCCTCTCTGTAAACGACACCCCTGTCCACCCAAAGCCAGAGCTGGAAATCTGGCCAGCATCTTGACTCCTCTCCGCACCTGCCCGGTCAGTCACCAGTTCCGGGCGGTCCTTCCTCCTAAATTGCTTTGAGTCCTATTAACGATCTCCACTCCACGGACCCTACCCCAGTCCAGGCCACCATCGTCTCTAGTTTCACAGACCCCTGAGGTCAACAGAACATTGGCTCCAAACCACTGGATCCGAGCCATCCTGGAGATACCTGCTCCTTCCCAGATGGTCTTCCGTGCTCGTGGGCACCCCTGGGCCCAGTTCTCTGCCTCAGCTGAATCCTTGTCCTCCCTTTTCTTATAAGGTGGGAGCCTCCTCTGCTCTGCTCCCAGGAACCCCTAGAGCCTGCCTGGTGTCTGATGCGTGGCAGGGACTCATTAATGTCTGCTGAGTAGCTGAATCCGTAAACTCACCTCCTAAAGCTATCCCTTAACCCCAGTAAATGTGGGCCACAGACACTCTTGATTGTCACTCTACCCCTTTAAAAAGTACCCACAGATAAAATCTGCTGCATGCAGTAGAACTTGTACTGAAGGTTTGAGGATTACAGGAAGGGGTCATGCTGACACTACACAGCTAACAATTGTAAATCAAGGATCAGAGACTCCTGATCGTCACAATCCTTTCAACCATCCCGGTGCCAGAGGTTTCTTTCTTGCTTGGGGCCTCACCCCAGAAGGGGCTGGCCCCTGTCTGTGTCTCAGCTCTTCCCAACACTCTTCCCAAATGCAGCTCACGGCCCGCTGGGCAGACCCAACAAGCTCAGCCCAGTGACAGGACCTTTTGGAACCAGGATCCACCCTCTGCGGGAGGCAGTGTGGTTCTCAACTGCTGGTCTTCTACCGTCCACAACCACGGCAGCGGCCCCGCTGGTCTACCCGCCTCCTGCCTCCCTACTCCCTGCCCCCAGGCCGCCTGCTTCTTGCACTGCAGCCAGAGGGAGCTTGCAAAATAAATCTGATAGCTTTGCTCTTCTGCTTAGAACCGTCCAATGACTCTGGATGGCTCTTAGAACAGCGTCCTGACTTAGGGGCCCTTCACCCTCTGGCCTCTGCATCCTGCCTCCTCCTGCTCTCTGCCCGTGTGCCCTACACCAGGCCTGGGAACATCTCATTACTCCCCAAGGCTCCGCAGCCTTGAAGTCTTCACACATGCAGCTCCTCAGCGGGAATGTGCAGCTCTGCTCACCCTTCAGGCTTGGCCAGGTTGGCGCTTCCCCCTGGAAGCCTTCCTGGGTGCCTCTGGCCAGGCTGGGTGCCCCTGCTGTGCCTTTCACCCTGTCCTTCCATGAGCACAGCACCTCAGCTCAGTGTCACCTCCCACTCCTCTCAGGAGGTCTTTCGTGACCTCCCTTGCCGAGGTCGTGCCCAGCACCCCTTCTCCCAGTCGCTGTCTGTCAGATCACCGGCTGACTCACGCACGCAAGGTGCATTCGCTTGCTTATTTGTGCACTACCTGTCCCTCCCCATGGGACTGTGACCTCCAGTGAAAAGCAGGGACTTTCTCTCCTCGCCACTGTGCACTCAGGACTCAGAGCACAGAGTGGGTGCTTGCAGATACCTGACTGACTGCCTTAGTTTCCCATGGCTGCTGTAACAGGTGACCACCAGCTTAGCGGCTTGTATAGCACAGACTTATTACCTTACAGTTCCAGAGGTCAAAAGTTCAAAATGGGTCTCACCAGAGGAAAATCAAGTTGTGGGCGGACTGCGTTTCTCCTGGAGGCTTTAAGGGAGAAGTCATTTTCTCGCCTTTTCTAGTTTCTAAAGGCTGCTGCATTTGTTGCTTTGTGGCCTCTTCCTCCATATCCAATCCAGCTTTAGTGGGTGGAGTCTGTCTTGCCTCCCGTCACTCTGACTCTCACTCTCCTACCATCCTCTTCTGCTTTTAAAAGCCTCACAATAACATGGGCCCCGCTCCAAATAATCCAGAAGAATCCCTCTGTTTTAAGGTCAGCCGGTTGGCAGGCTTCATTCCATCTGCAACCTTAATTCCCCTGTGCCATTTAACCTAACATATTCACAGGCTCCAGGGGTTAGGACCTGGACATCTTTGGAGGGCAATGTTCTGCCTACCATACTGACTAACCTAACATGCTTTAGATACTTGCTTAGTTGTCCCTGTTCCCCAGTAGCCCATAGACTCCGGAGGTATAGACCGTACTCATCCTGTCCTCTGTGTGCCTCTCACGAGGGTGCTTCCATTCGTTGTATCCTTAGAACCTCACGGCTATCCCATGAGGAAGGCAACATAGGTGTTATTCCCATTTTACAGAAGAGGAGGCTGAGGCTTCAAAGGCTCATGTGACTTGACCAAAGTCACACAAGAAGGAGGCTATGGATCCAAGACTATGCTCAGGACTTACCCAGCAAGCCTCTGAGAGCTCCCTGCATTCAGTGGTAGGAGAGCATATAAAATAATACCAATAATCATAAGCAGAAGAAATGAAGGAGGAGGAGGAGAGAAGGAGGAAGACAACAACAGCACCACACTCTTCTCTTGGATAGGACTGCCTCCGAAGAGCAGCAGCAGATTCCCTGCAGTCGCCCAAGGTCCTGAGAATGGGTCGAAACATACATTGTTACAGTATCTGCTCCCAGAGTAATCCTTCTGAACGGCAAATCGTGTAACTTCCTGGCCACTCTGGCCTAAGGAATGAAGTCCGCATTTTGTAGCACAGCCGGAGTATAACAGCTTTCACTGAGCACCTCCCAGGTGAACTTGAGCTGTGAGCTGGCACCAAGGAAGCTCACAGTGAGTGTTGGCTATGACAGCTGCTATTGTCTTAGCTACTCCTCATCACAATGCAACGACACCGTTATTGCCAACCTGGTTTTACAGATGATGAAACTGAGTCTCAGAGAAATCCAGTGACGCCCCCAAGGTCATCTATACAGCTAGTATGTTGTGGAACCAGAATTAAGACTTAGATATGCCTTACCCTGGGCAAGCCACATCTTTCAATTTTTCTACCTCTCTTCTATCTCACTTTTTGCTTAGACCATATTGAACTAAAGTTTCCCAAAGACATCATGTTCTTCCATGTTTTTGACACTTTGCAAATGCCAGCTAGTCCCTGTACCTGGACTGCCTCTGCCCTCAGCCCCACCTTCTCTCCTGGCAAGCTCTCGTTCATCCTTCAAGACCCTACTTAAGCATCACAGCCTCTGTGAGGTTTTCCCTGATTCATCTAGGCAGACTAAGTGCCCCTCCTCCTAAGCTTCTATTGTAGTGTTGTGCGTTTCCCAATTACGGCAGTGGCCTTTTATCATCATGATAGGTAGCTTCATTACAAGTCTGTCTTTCAACTAGACTAGACGCCCCTTGAGCTCCAGGACCATGAAACTTCATCTTTACGTCCCCAGACCAGACCAACGCCAGGCCCACAGGCGTTCAGGAAATAGTCGCTGAATGAGTGAATAAGTGAGCAGTCACGCACTGAGTGCCCCCTAAGTGTCAGACCCTCCATGGCCCTCGACACCAAACTCATTCTGTCGTCCTCCCAGACCTGTAAGCCCTCCTGGCAGCGGGTTGGAAGAGCCCCCCCAGGTGTGTCTGCAGCTGCAAGGCATGCTGGGACAGGGAAGGGCAGAGCTTGGGGGCGGAGGATGCTGAACAGCAGGGCAGGGAGGCAGGGGGACAGAAACAAAGCCCCTGTCTCCACATCGGCCCCTCCCACCCACAAACCTACACACTGAGTGTAAGCACTTGACAGTTTTTTAAATGGCAGTTTTACTGAGTTATAATTTACAAACCATACACGTCACCTATTTGAAGCGAACAATGAAATGGGCTTTAGTATATTCACAGACATGTGCAACTATCATCACAATCAATTTTACAACATTTTCTTTCTTTCTTTCTTTTTTTTTTTACTGGGGAAGGAGGTGGAGGGAGGGGTGTGTGTATGTGTCTAGAACATTCTCATCATCTGAAAAAAAAAAGAAACTCTGTACCCGTTAGCTATCACTTCACCTCCTGTCTTCTCATCCCCTCTGGGCAACTATTAATCTACTTTCTGTTTCTATAGATCTGCCTATTGTGGACGTTTCATATCAGTGGAATCATGCAATATGTGGTCTTTTGTGACTGGCTTCCTTCACTTGGCGTAATGTTTTCCAGGTTCATCACATTTAGTGTCTATGAGAGCTTCAGTCCTTTTTATAGCTTGAAAATATTTCATTGTATGGCTATATCGCATTTTGTTTCTCTGTTCATTGAATGGACGTGGACTTGATATTTTGATTCAGCTGTTTGATTTGACACAGAGCTTTGGACAGCTGGGAGGTGTGGGTTATTCAAGACCTGTGTCGTGACCCTAAAAACCATAAAATTAAACGTAGCTTTATTTATTTTTTAGTTGCTAGATACCACGCACATCAGTTTCTCAGGGACGATAGGCGCTCAGGGATGGGGGGAGAGTGTCTGTTAAGCTCCTGCCTTGGTAATAAAATTGCCCACCAAAGTGGCAGCGTCAAGATATCCACTCTTGAGCAAAGAATTACGAAGCACTTCCTACATGCCAGGCCCCATGCTCAGCATTTCACCTACTTAAACTCATTAAATCCTTCCAATGACCCTGCAACATAGGTGCTATCATCATCATCCCCATTTTACAGATAGGCAGTCTGAGGCACAGAGAAGTTAGGCAGTTTGTTGAAGGCCACAGAACTAGTCAATGCAGAGCCGGGATTTGAACCCAGGCAGTCTGGCTCAGAGGCTGAGCTCTGTGCTACTCCCTGTGCAGAGGGCTGTAAAACTGTCATGCACCCTGCCTGGGGAGGACAAGGCTAATTCCGATTCCTATCGGGACTCGGGTTATTGGCCTACTTCCCGCTGGCCGTGGAGGAAGGGTGGTGCAGCTGCCAGCAAGCAGGGCGCTCGCTTGCACGCTGGGTTGGAGCGGAAGCTACGGGATGTCACAGCCGTCAATAACCTCGTATACAAATGAGGAAACTGAGACTGGGAGCGGGTCACACCCAACATATGCCAGAGGCAAGACTGAAACCCAGACCTGACTCTGGATTTGTTTCTCCGACTTATAACGTCTCCACGCATCCCCACCCCCACCAGACTCAAACTAATTTCTTCCCTTGTGCTCCTACAACAGGTAACAGGTTTGAGAGAGAAACTTCCCGCACATCATCTGCCAGATTACATTGATAAAGTCCTGTCACTAGCCTGACATTCAGAGGGGACGTCTCCCTCCCTGTGTCTGTTATCCCCTGCTGTTACCTGGGAGTTTGCCCGGACACTACCCGGGCCTGCTCGGTCACCGCTACATCTACTGGCCCCCACCTGGAGGGCGCTCCCAGCCACCTGTCGCTGTGGACCACGCTGAGTCTAAAACCACTGAAGCAGTCGGGACTGTGTCCCGCTGTGCGAGGACTGCTAAATCCTGTCCAGGCCATGGGACTGCGACACCAGTTCCCAGGAAGAAATGGGAAGCCCTGGAAGTCCCAAACAGGGACACGCTCCTGGGGTCGGTGCCTGTGGCTGCTTTGTGTGAGCGCGGCACTCTCGTGGGGGTGGCCCAGGGAGAGCGCAGCCGAGGCAAGGGCCGCCGCTTGCAGACCCTTAGAGCCTGCACGTGGGCTGGCAGGGGACATCCGGGACTGTTCTGGTCTCGTGTGAAACATTTGATCACATCTATTTGTCCACCTGTACCTGTTTCTGTTCTTCTGCCTTATCTGTTTTTTGTTGTTTTTTGCTTTGTCTCTTCTACCTTCCTCCCTCCCCTCAACAAGGCTGTTTGCTCCTTGGGGGCCGTCACTGTTACTCAGGCCATTCCACGCTGTGCACAGATGCTCAGGAAAGGACGGATGAAGGACCCAACAGCATGGATAGGGGACACCACACTCATGTGCGACATTCAGGATTTCTTTCCCTCTGTCACCTTAGCCAGAGAAATCTCTGGCCCCAACCCACCCCACCCGCAACCTACCCCACGGTGTCTTTGCGGCTCCCACTGGAATAACAGCAGCCGTCCCCGCCCCTTGGCCAATGAAAGGCAGCGGGAACAAAGAGACAACTCAGAGTCCAGTCTTTGGACTCTTCTCTTCCCTCTTCTACGCTGCCTCTGGTTTTGTGCAGTCCTGTGACCCTACCTGCCACCTCTAACTCGTGACCCTCAGAGTTTTGTCTCCAGCCTGAACCCCACCTCTGGACTCCAGACTTGGGTGCATTTTCAGTTTCCTGCACTGCACTGCACTCGGGTGTCTAAGAGACACTTCAAACTTTCGTGACCAAGAAAGGACTACTCATTCCCCACCTGGCCCCACCCATGTCTCTCTCCTCACAACCCTTCCCGGGTGCAGGAGAAAACACCCCATGCACCCCACTACCCCAGGGAAGCGGCCAGGAGTCATCCTTGATGCCCCATTCCTGCTGCACCCCACGCCAGTGTGTCCCTGTTCCTAGCGGTCCCGGTTCTAGCAGTCCCGCCTCCACGTCCCACCCCTGCTGCGAGCCTGGTCCACGCCAGCACCTGCCTCCTGCCCTCTCTGCTCACTCACGCTCCAGCATCCTCCACGGGCAGCCTCTTGATGTGTGATTCGGTCACATCCCTCCCCGAAACCCTCCAGGGGCGTCCCACTGGCTCAGAATACAACACAAACTCTGGGCTCTGGTCCACGGGGCCCCACGGGGCTGGCCCAGGCTACCACGTGTCCCCTGTCCCCTTTTGTGCACAGCATGTCCCTGCCACACCTCTCTTTTCTGTCTCCCTCAACCTTTGTTCTTGTCTGTGCTTCTGCTGGGAACAATTTTCCTCCTCTCTTTTCCCCAGCTTGGATTCAGGTCAGATGATCCCTCTTCAGAGACGTCTCCCCACACCCTCATAGAAAAGGTGGCCTATTTTATGTTTTCCACAGCATTTACAAAGTATCTCAGGTGTTTTGCGGTGTATGTGTTTATTGCTGGAATAGCAGCCCCTAAAGAGCAAGAACTCGCTCTCGTTCACTGCTATGCCCCAGGGCCTGGAACAGTAGACGTGTATTGATGAGAGACTGAATAAGATAACCCTTCTAAAGGTGTAGAGTGAGTATAGCATGTTGGTATGGAAAGAGCCAGAGCTTTGGAATCCAGAAAATTCTCATGCTCACACTTGCTAACTGGAATAGCAAGTTACTTAGCAACTCTGGGCCCCAGCTTCCTCATTTAGAAGAGGTAAGAATCACCGAGAACATACCAGCTGCCATGAGGACAGTGCCTGCCACGTAGGAGGTGCTCTGGGTAGGTAGGTAGGCCGAGTGGACCCACCTGGTTCCCACTCTAGGATGGTAATGGTCAAACATTGGGATGGAGTGACGAGCTAGGGTAAGGTAAGGGTGTGAAGGAAGATTCTGGAGTCATTGCAGCACCCCAGAGAGGCTCTGTATTGATCCTTTTGAGGTGATAATGTAAGTGTGGTCACACTGCAAGAGGTGAGCACCCTGCATGCCACCCTGAGACCCACTTCAGTGCTGGAGGACTGGGGAGGCTGGCACACTTGGAGGCTCTGGGCTCTGGCCAGTGTCTGGTGAGCAAGAAAACCTTCTTTTAGCCAAGATCAAGGTGTCCCCAGCTCCCCAGCCAGGCCTCGCATTGCTTCTGCTCTCGAGCTGTAGAGGATAAGGCCTCCCTGATGCCTTGCTTCCCTAAACCATGGCCCAGAGACCGCTGGACACTCAGTCATCGGGCCAAAGACAAGGTGGAGAAGCAGGGCAGAGCCAGGGAGCTGGGCAGAGCCTAACTCTGGCCTGTACACAAAGCTTTCCTTATGCGGATGGGCAGTAGCATCCAAACTGTGTTTACCCAGCAGGGCAAGAGCGCGGGGGAAGTTCCATGCATCCAGGCACAGGGGCTCCTCAGTGCTCAGAAGAAAGTCCCAGAGAAATGGAAAATAAACACCAGAGGTGATTTTCCCCTGGCCCTGGCAAAGCCAGACGGTAACCGCGGCATGGTTTCCGAGCTGGCTGGCACAGCACAGCCAGAGAGGCGCAGGGTGGGCTTGCTGAGCAAGACCTGGGCCCAGGAGGACGGAGATTGCAGGAGCCCCGCCATTTGTGAAGACAAGTGTGCACGAAAGCAGCCACGAAGGGAGACGAGGCCAGAAAACCGATTTAAGACACGGAGAACAGCCCAAGAGGAAAAAACAAGCTGAAGTCAAGGCAGTGACCAAGACGCAGAGAGAGGATGCTGGTGGGGGGAGGGACCCGAGACTGGGTGTGGCCCCAGGGCTGCGTGGGGGGTGTCGGTGACCCTGGGAGCAGGCTCGAACAGCTCCGGACAAGGGGAACCATCCACTGGGCTCCAGGGAGACACACTCAGAAGTATCATAATCTTCCCTTCAACCCGGCTTTTACGCCCTACATGCTTCCATAAGCCTCATAGTTCTCTCGCTTCTGAGCCCCTTGCCAAGCCCAGTTTTGAGACAGGGCAGTCAGGGCGGCGATTTTGATTCCTGTATGGCTCTATTTTTAACTGGAATGGATCTTCCTGCACCACCAGGGATTGGCGCCTTGACTCCGGGATAAAGTGCAGCGTCAGCGGGACCCGGGCAATAAATAGCATAGACGGAGACTGATCCGGGACGCGGGCGGGAAGTTAGACAGATGGACAAACCGATCGGCCCAACGTCCTTGCCAACAATGGCTCAATTAACCACACTCAGACCCTAAAGCCCCTCTGTTGTTCCAGGAGGACAAGGACCTCTCCCAGCATGGCAAGTGTGAGGGTTAGACAGGTGCAAGTCTGTGAGCTCTGCCCAGGGGCAGCCGTCAGGGCGGGCGCCGGCCTCCCTGGCTGGCCCCCGGCACCACCGGGAAATCTGGCATCTCGAATAGAGGCGAATCCTTTTGTATCTTTATGCAAAATCAGCATTGGGCGTCTAGGCTGGAATGGAGATGAGCCTGAATTACAGTAGCGAGGTACCTGTCGTCTTTTCCCCCAGAACAGCCCTTCACAGCTCAGAAGGTTCACGGCCCCAGCGGGTCTTTCACGTCTCTACATAAAGCCTTCTCCTCGAAGCTTTGCCCCGTTTACTTAACTTCACTGCTGGGAGTTGGCAGGAGGTGGGGGGGTCTACCCTCCCTTGCTCCAAGGGGCCAGCATCATAGAATGGCCAGTGGGATTGACTTTGGAGGGACCCAAATAAGAAAGCTCGGAGACACTATTAGCACAAAGAAAAGAGCCGTGGAATCAAGTGTGTGTGTGTGTGTGCGTGCGCGTGTGTTGCACAGCGGAGCGAGCTTACTGCCGGAGGGGGGCATGCCCTGTCTTTGTGGGCCACGAGACCCACGGAAAGGCAAGGGTGGACTTTCGTAGACAAACTGCTGCCCAGATCCTCCCAGGTTCAGGCCAGACGTGAGGAGGGCAAGTGGGAGAAGTAGCTCTCAGCCCGAGTACGAAATGCTGCCATTATGGTGACAAAAGACAGAAGCCTAATGTCTCTGAAGATGTAAAAGAAATTATTAAAGCTGAGTGGTTATGTATCCCCAAGTAACAAGGCCGAAGTGAGGGGCCATTTCCAGCGTCGCTGACTCACCCTCCGTGTCTTGGTGACAAATGGCGCAGAGGAGTGAACAGTGTCCTGGGGCGCATCTTGGCCTCTTCAGGGAACCTGGAGGCACCTTGTGGGAGGGACAGTAAACTGATGACCTGGCCTGAGGCAAGACCATTGCCAGTAACCAACACAACCCCCTTCCACAGCTCTCGCAGTGGGCCAGGCCTTGCCCCAGCCCTTTGGACTTACAGCATTAGAAATCACTTAATCCGAGAAATAACCGTGTAAGTGACGTGCTACGGTGATCCCCGCCAAGGCACAGAAAGCCGTCTGCCCCAGGTCCCCCGAGCTGGGAAGAGACGGAGCAAGTCAGGGGTTGAACCCGGGCAGTCTGGCTCCCACCCGCTAGGCTACCGGCTCTCATGTCATTTATTTGTTAATTCACAAATATTTACTGAACACTTCTTTGCCCAAGGCTCTCAATTAAGTAGGGAAGACAGGACGAATCTATGTGTTACAAGTTCCATAAAGGGCATCTGCTCGCCCATTTCCTGCTCTTAAAGGCCTCTCTCTCCAAGTGCATTTTGCCAGCCCCCAGTTTTCAAAGGAGCTGAACAGGGGAAGGAGACTCATACGCTGTCGCTGTCGCCGATGCAGGCCTTTTCCTGTAGGGCCTGCACTGCCTCCAGGACCCCCAGGCACCCCTCCAGGACACGACCAAGTTTCATTTGTCTCCAGGTCCCCAGAGCTACACCCAGGGCCGAGCACATTGTAGATATTCACTAACTGTGTTTCGATGGTTTTTAAAAAGCTTTGAGTGCAGGCGCCTCACGGTCCTGCCATTCCTGCCCGTGGCCACCAAACAAGTGCCTTCCTTGCATGGCACCTGGTACCTGATCAAAGAAGAGCCGAGTGCATGTTTGCTGAGCAACTGTTTCTCCTCCTTGATTTGCTAGGAAAGGCTGGCAGAGCCCAACGCCAACATGGACAACTCGGCGTCCCCCTCGGTGGCGCAGCTGGCCGGGCGGTTCCGGGAGCAGGCAGCTGCAGCCAAGGAGGTGAGCTGGGCGGCTTCTGAGCATCCGCTGCCGGGAGGGCCTGGAGGCAGTGAGTCTGGGTCAGGCCCAGTGCAGAGGCAGGGAGAAGGCTTGGCAATTTCCAAATTAGGAAGAGGAGCCAGAGAGGGGTCCCTCTGAATGTGAGGAATGTCCCACTGCCTCCCTGCCTGTGCAGAATCCTTCCCGGCAGAGTGAGGCTCTCCCTCTGCCAGGGAGGGGTGGGCAGGGAGCTGCCAGGCCTGCCCGCCAGACAGGGGAGTCCGGATTCGTTTCCCTCTTGATCGTCCACCGATACAGACTTAGATCTCGCACAGCTGCGCCAGGCCTGGATGGGTTCAGGTTAAAGGGGTCCCCATGCCCGGCTCCCACCCTGTAGCCTGGAATCAGGAGCGAGGCAAGGCTGGGGCGGATTCCGAGTTGAGAAGGAAGGGAGGACGGGAGGGAAGCACGTTCAGACGGGAAACCAGGGATCAGGAGGGAAAGGCACCCAGTGGCCAACGGGAGCAAGTGTGAAAACGGTTGTCTGAGCTTTGCAGAGATTTGCAATAGATTCTCTCAAGTCCTCCAGGGTGAGGAGCCCGTTAGAGGGGAGAGGAGGGGCGGTTCCCCAGGGTGGAGCGAGGTCTATCATGGCCCCTGGGGCAAGAGAGAACTTACTATAGTAGCCTTGTCTGTTAGGTGCACTATTTTGCAATTTCGTTTTCTTATCTGAAAAATAGGGTCCATAATTTCTAGCCATTATAGGAATGTCATAAAGGATAAAGATGACAGCATTGAGCTAAGGTGCTGGCACTGCCCAAAAGCTGCATGTCGATGTCATTTTGAGATGCCGGTTCAGCCCCATGACTCTCAAGTGAAAGAGGATGTCCTAGCAGGAGAGGAGAGGCTGAAGGTCAAAATGGACAGACCGTTAGATAGAACTGTTAAATAATTTAAATAGTAAGTGGGCAGTTCCAAAGACTCGAATTCCTCTCCCTCCGTGCTTAAACATTCCTAAACTTCCCTAAACATCCCTCACATTCCTAAATCCAGCTTCCACTTCCTTCCTCTTCCTCCCTGTTGCCTGATTAGCTCTTTCTCTGTTTCTCTCTGTGTCTGTCTGTCGCCCCCTCTAGACACCAGCCAGTAAACCAACAAGAAGGAAACCGCCCTGTTCCCTCCCCCTGTTCCCCCCCAAGGTAGAGCTGGGCCAGAATGGCGAGGAGGTAAGTGTCGTTTTTTGCCGGGACTCAGAGGACGCTGGTTATGGGTTTTCTTTCTCCTTTTTGTAGGAAGGGGCCCCAAACTCACACTTTCTGACCTCAAAATCTGTGCAGGGGGTTTCTCCATTTCAGATTCAGATGTCTCTCCTCTTCTTAAATGCTTCCTGAATCCTTTGCTTTGGAAACTAGGCTCCTCCTTCAGTCTCTCTTCCCGAGCCTTCTTGATGATTTGTCGTGGACAGGAACACCGTTTTGCAAGCCTGAGAATTTCAGCAGAGAAAATGGGCCATATATGTTAGTAACAGACCAGATTCAGGCGTCAGGACAGTTACGGTTTATTCCCAGTTCTAACCTGGATGATCTTGGAACAAGATGTGGAGAAGGCACCTGGAAAGAGGGGCTACACTCACCTAAGGCAGAATCGTAACACGGGAGGACCCCCCGTGCTGCGGTACCCTAGTGAAGGCTGCTGCCCCTCAGGATCCCTGGAGGAAAACCAGGGCACACAAGAGGCCTCACTGCCCGCAAGTATAAATAGCCAGCGTTATCAGCATAAAGGCTGTGGTTTCATACATCACAGCCACCAACAGGTTCCCAGCCTGCACACTCACCTGTCCTGATTTATCTCATTGTAGCTGTGAGAGCAACTTCTCCACACCCTGTCCCAGCAGCCCATGAACCTTCCCTGTGGCCACGATCTGTGCCAGAAATGAATTTGCGTGTTCTGTCGCCAGCCTGGGAGGCCAACCCCAAAACAGAGCAAGCAAGCCAAAGACAAGGCAGTTCCCGAACCCCACTTCGACCACCCCTTTTTTTTCTCCCCTCTTTTTGGGGGCCAGCGTCTTGACAACAGACACAGGGTACCTATGTGAACTTGGGCAAACCTCTCGGTGCCTACATTTTCTCATCTATAGCGTGAAACGGTTGAAGTAGATCAATGGTTTTCAAACCTTTTTGTCAACCCACGGCTTATGAGCAGAAACCCATGAGATAAAGCAGAAGCTCAGAGCTGCCCCTGGTCACGTGAGATGGGGAAAGGGAAGGGGAGGTCTGGAGCTACATCTGCTCCTAGAATACCCCCTCCCTGCACCAAATGAGGGTCTTATTCTGGGATGAGAACCCCAAGGAATACAGATCTAAAACACCGAGCTTTTTGTTGGGTCCCTTCAAGTGCTAATGATTTGATTCTGGGCCTTCATGGGGTTATCAGCCAGTTCTGTGAGCAAGCACATACCAGCAACTTCTCATTCCAGAGGATCAACTTCTCCTTGTAACCCTCACCCTCCAGGCTTAGTGTCTCTCTGCTGCTTTGCAACAGGCTGAGGCTGCGGCCATTCAGAGCTTACTGTGAGGCTGCCCCTGATAACCCGGGCTTGGCCGGGAGAAGTCCCTGCACCACGCTGAGTTTGCAATGTGGGCAAAAACACTAACTGGACAGATCATGGCGGTGAGGTGGGGAAGTTGTATATCCTGGAATAAAAACAGAACGAGTCAGGTGAGTGGCGAGTGAATTAAACAGCTTTATGTCAGTGGCCCTGTGGAAATAAATTTACAAGTTTCATCCCATGGGGTGCACAAATACATACACATACACATACATACATACATGGGGATGTGAGGCTGGTTTTTCTCCCACGACTGGGTTAGTCCCAGCCCCTTATTAAACCGTAAAGGAAATGCTGCCACCTGCTGGCACTCCCAGGAACTGCATCAGTGGCTATTTTGCATTCTTTCTGCTTTGTGGTTCAAATCCAAAAGGGGTTTGTGGAACATCTGCTGGGTCCCCAGCACCACACTGTGGTTAAGGGGCAGTGTCTGTTGAATTTCCGCTGTCTTCAAAAGACAGCAGTCAGTTGAGGAAGCGAAGAGTTTATAGTGTTACATAAAGGGAAATTTTATCAGCAAAATTTTTGCTGCAGTTTCTAAAACAGCATCTTCAAAAACCCCAGCCCCTGTGAAATGTCACCATGAGGCACAGAAACTAGGGACAACCCAACTGGGGCTGGACGCTCTTTGTACTCACCATAGACAAAAGGCTCCTTAAAGATTGTTCTAGGAGTACGTCTGACAGTGTTAACTCATGCAGGCTGCAAGCGTCCCTGGAATCATTTGTTCCAGCTCGCTTGTATCTTGGTAGAGGAGGCTGAAGCCATGGGCATCCGTCTGGCTCCGGCCAAAGCTGAATGAGAAGCTGGAGGGGGTCTCCTGAGTTCCAGCCCATGCTGTCCCTTGCTGTTGGGGCTTGGAAAGGTCAGAAGAAGTTCAGCTGAATGAGTCTCCTTCCTTCCATCACTAAAACACAATCATCTCACTCAAGAAATATCTCAGAATATTTCTCAGCTAAGTGTAATTCTTCCTATGATTCAGGTAAATTAGTACGTGGGGGCCAGGGGCAGGGCGTCCATGCTGGTCTCCACACCATGCGAAAATCCCTGCTCTGCCTCGTCCTCTGCCCGGCAACGCGGATGGCATCTTCTTCTTTCTCGTCATCATCATCGTAGCACTGTCATCGTTTCCACATAGTTGTGGAGATTTTACACGCAGCAAGGAGTCAATCTTTAGAGAACATAGAATCCTAAGGAAGACAAGATTCCTGACACACATTCGTCACAAAAATATCTACAAGTGAGCAGACACATGATTATGTAGCACGTATATCAGCCGCTGGCCAACTGCTCCTAGAGGGCAGAGACGGAATAATATTCGTCTTTATGTAGCCAACACAAGGCCTGCAATGTAGCAGATACTCAATAAATGTCTGCTTAATTAAAATGAATATTCAGTGTTTTCGAAAATGGGTAATTTATGAATAACGCCGTTGGTGGGATTTTCCAAAATATTAGTTCAAGGGAGGAATTTCAATAATACCTCTGTCCAGGTTTCACTCTGGGTCTGTGGTTTCTTGTTTTGTTTGTGAGAAACAGGAGGGTGATTTTTGCTCTTTTCTTTGAAATTCCCTCCAATTGCTGATTCTCACTATTGAAGGTCATGAGACTTTTACTCCCCTCCCAGCTTTCCCTCGTAATGACAACGTCATCTCCCTGGGAGAGGAGGCCTCTGTGTTAGAGACATCTGCCCTGGCTTCTCAGATGCATAGATGCAAGTGGTCTTGCTATGGTGAGGCGACAGGGGGGAGAGGGGAGCCCGCCTCTCCCAGGCCCTGATGAGCTGGGTGGAACTTACTGGCACTAAGTGATTAAGGGGTGAAACCAATTTCTCCTCTTCTTTCACCTGGAACTTTTGGGCTCCAGCCAGAACTCCACCGCACTTCACCTCACTTACTTCGTGGTTTTGGTTCATTTGCTCTGCAGAAATCACCGCCCAATGCCAGCCACCCTCCTAAAATCAAGGTGAAGAGCTCGCCTCTGATTGAGAAGCTTCAGGTAAGTGCAGAATGCATCACCCATTGCTACCTTGTATCCACCTCCACTTCTGATCAGCATGGGAGTTTTGACCTGCTCCGTTTCCGACCTGGGCCAGTTCACCCCTCCTTAGGCAACCTGCTGGTCCCCCGCTCCCGGGAGGTCACCATATTGATGCTGAACTTAGTGCGGACACCCGATCGGCATAGTGCACTGCAGCCCAGAACTCCTGGACTCAAGCGATCCTCCTGCCTCAGCCTCCCGAGTAGCTGGGACCACAGGCGCGTGCCACGCCATCCGGCCCAACTCCACTTCTTATTCAAAACTTTCATGTCTCTGGGGCTCCTAGGGGTAGCCCAAGCGTCACCTGGATAGTTGGCCCCTGATAACCAGCTGGTGACCAAATTGCCCTAAAGGATGAGGGAGGGAGGGCTAACATGAGGACCATATCAAGGATAAATTAAGATAGTCAACACTAATGGCTGGTGGCTGATGGATAATGGGATGCCTCAGGATTCTTATGGGAAAGGACATTGTAGTTGCAAGAAACACTCCAGAAATAGCCCAGCCCTCTCCCCGAAGGCCTGAATGCAACCATTTCAGCCTTACCCAGGGCTGAAGGTCAGCTGCTACCCACTGCACCAGTGTGGCCAAATCCATCGTTTGAGAACCATTCTGCCCGGGCTCTCCACCAGCACCCTGTGTGTCCAGAGCCCGCGCCCTCTGCACCCCGGGCTGGCTCCCTGGGAGTGCAAACAAAGCAGAAGACGCTGCCCCCAAGCTCACAGTCTGTGGAGACATGGCTTTCACACACGGTACAATAAAAAGCATGTGGGAGTCAACACCAGAGCTCTCAATCATGTGCCACCAGCTGCTGCTGCTCAAGACGGGGTTTCTCAGCCTTGGCATTATTTGAGCTGAATAATCTTGTCGCAGGGGCTGTCTTCTGCATTTCAAGATGTTCAGCAGCATCCCTGGTCTCACCCATTAGATGCCAGTAGCACTGTCCAACAAAGTTGTGACAACGAAAAATGTCTTCAGACATTGCCAAATGTCCCTTAGGGACACCATCAGCCCCCAGCCCCACCCCAGGTGAGAACAGTGCTCTAGGATTTCAGAGCAAGAAGAGGGAAGAGTGGGCAGGAGCAATTGATGAACGCTCTGTGAAACACCTATGCCCGTAGCTGGTCCTCAAAGGCTGGGTGGCTGGAAAGGAGGGAGGAAGGGGCTTCTGGTGAGGGAACAGCATGAGCTGAAGCACAGAGGAGGGGTCAGGTTCTGTCCCGGTGGGCCTGCAGGGGAGGCTCCTGCTTTCGCCCCAGCCGCCATCCAGCCACCAGGAGAAGCAGCAAGGCTCTCCTGTGCTGTATCCTCCCCTCCAGGCCCAGCTGAGAGCACCAGCTCGCCAACTTCCTTGCTGAAGCCATCAGGGGGGGTGTCAAGACACATAGCTACAGCCTCTGCAGCTCCCAGCCGTGGGATTTGGATCCCAGCCTGATGTGGGGCTACGGCAAGCATCTCTGGTTTCTTGAGCTTACCCTATGGAGGGTGGGGAGGACTCTGCAGTGTCTTCCTGAAATTTAATTCTTACTAAGAATCCCTGATTCTGCCCCAGCTATAGGGAGGGGGTGGTGCTTCCTGTCACCCTAGGAGGCTTCAGGCTCCCCTAGACATAACAGGGAGCTCTCGGAGGGGATCCCAGAGCTTCAGCATCTCTCCTAGCAGCTAGCTGAGGGGTGCAGCCCAGGACCCCAACCTCTGCCTCCCTGCAGCCCACCACAGCCTTCATTCAGGGGCCAGAAATCAGCTCCCAAATGTTCTGTACCCTGTAGTTTAGTTTTTTTTTTTGTTTTTTTGTTTTTTGTTTTTTGTTTTTTTTTTGAGACAGAGTCTCACTCTGTTGCCCAGGCTAGAGTGAGTGCCGTGGCGTCAGCCTAGCTCACAGCAACCTCAAACTCCTGAGCTCAAGCGATCCTCCTGTCTCAGCCTCCCGAGTAGCTGGGACTACAGGCATGCACCACCATGCCCGGCTAATTTTTTCTATATATATTTTTAGCTGTCCATATAATTTCTTTCTATTTTTAGTAGAGATGGGGTCTCGCTCTTGCTCAGGCTGGTCTCGAACTCCTGAGCTCAAACGATCCGCCCACCTCGGCCTCCCAGAGTGCTAGGATTACAGGCGTGAGCCACCGCGCCGGGCCCTACCCTGTAGTTTTGGTCTCATTCCCTTTTCTAGTCATTATTAAGCCTTTTTGGGAAACACAACAACTTCAGAATGAAGTTTGGATGTCTAATTATTTAATCTCATTAAGAATGTCAGCAACACTATGACAATTTAGTCAAATCCCACAGGAACCTTACTTAGGAATATGTGGGGGAAAGAGCTAAGAAATACATCAGCAACTAGATTTTCTTCTAACTATTCTATTGAATGAGTTATAAACTATGATTTTTATTCACTAGAATAATCCAAAATCCAAAGTTCAGATTTTCTGCTGGCTCGCAAGATCCATTTTATTTGCAAGCATTCTTTCGGAGGGATTTTCCCGGGTTGAAATTTAGAGGAGGGGGAGCTCTTTTAATGCCCAGTTCAGGCCCCTCTGCCATGAAGCCCCCTGAGCCGGCCCAGCACATGGACTCCCGCAGCATCTGTGCTCCAAATCCTTCCCTCGGGCTCCTAGCATCGCTATTTAACTTTCGTATTTTATGTATTTAGTTCTTGCCACGACTCAGTCTTATCTGTCTTATGTTTTCTTTCTTAAGATCACAGTGAAAACACTGACACCTTCCTAGACATGCACAGTGCTTTCCAGCTGCAAGTCCTGAAGTACACGCAGGCGTTGTCCAGGGCGGCGGGGTCCGGCTGGCGGGAGGGTGAGCCGAGGGCAGTGGAGGCAGAGAGCGTGCGTGTGGCAGGAGAGAGTAGACAGGGACCAGGTAGGAAAGACACTGAAGACCAGGCTAAGAACTTTGGACAAACAGAGAATCTGAGACTCAGAAAGGCTATTGGACTTGCTTAAGGTCTGCAGGTCACACAGCTCTTAAGTGAAAGATTCAATATGTGGAGCCAGGTCTGTGGGCGTGGAGAACCCGTGTACCTCCCACCATCCCTTCCCTGTGAGGTGGCACTGCCGTCTGTCCCCATGCGGCACAGGGCCAGCAGCCAGGTGTTGAGGGCAGGAGGAGGAAGAGTGCCCCTAGATGGCCCTAGAGAAGATCCTGGTCACTCACACTCAGTCCCTCTGTGGACAGCTTCAGGCACCGCCACCTTCTCCATGACAACTGGGGGTGGATCTGGGACCAGCCACCAGGCTCAAGACTCCGGCAGGCTTTGGTTAGCTTTGGGTTACTCTCCCGTTTGGTTGCCCTCAGGGTTTGTTTTGGTCTGGTCTCACCTGAGCTGTGATGCCCACGTGTGGCACACGCTGTGGCTTGTTCCACCGCCTCCCTCCTGCTGTGTGCACCACTCTGCCGTCCACCGGGAGGGAGCCTGGGACCTGGAGGCTTGAGGGACAAGCAGACCTGGCGTGAGTCTCAGGGCAGATCCCTTAGCTGCTTGCCCAATGTGTGCGACAAGAACAAAACCGAACACCTCAGTCGTCGTGGAGAAGACAGCTGCGTGTGGCTGGCACACATTAAGAGTGTGCGTCCGCGTAACACTGTTGACTCTGACGAGAACGGTGATCACGAAGGCTGACTTCCCGTGAGACCCTGGTGCTGGCAGTTGCTATTTTGGCCACTTTGCCTATACGTTGGGGCTGTTCCAGGCATTTTTGTTAGATCCACATCGGTGCTGTCTGAGCATTCTGCAAGGCAGCCCGTGGCGGGCCAGGCAGCAGGACGCGGATTGAGTAGGCAATGCTTCCAGAAGCAGGACATGATGTGACAATGGACAATTGGCTGGGAAGTAACATGAAAAGCCTCATGTCACCTGTTCGCAGCCAGTTCTCAGGCCAGGCAACCAACAAGCTAAAGTAGAAGCTCTCCTCTTCTCCCACTCCTATTTGAAATTCCTCATCTTTTCTCGGCAGGCCAATTTAACCTTTGACCCAGCGGCCCTGCTGCCTGGGGCCTCACCCAAGAGTCCCGGACTCAAGGCCATGGTGTCGCCGTTTCACAGCCCACCTTCCACCCCCAGCAGCCCAGGCGTGCGGTCTCGGCCCAGCGAGGCAGAGGAGGTGCCGGTCAGCTTCGACCAGCCTCCGGAAGGCAGCCACCTGCCCTGTTACAACAAGGTAAACTCTGGTCCCGGTGCATCGGGGTGTGTCTGGAAAGGTGGGGACTGGCACTCCTGAGTCTTCTCTACACTGTTCTTGCCCTAGAGAAAGGGAGAAACCTTTGGCGCTGGTTTCAACAGAAGTGAGATTTGTCCTCTCCTTTGCAAGTGATTCCTGAACTAAGCCCACCCCTCAACCTCGCCGGCCTCTCTCCCCTCCTCTCCCTATAACCGTGCCATGCACCCGAAGCCAGGCCTGGGGGAGCGAGTGCTCTCTGCTTTGTGGAGAGAGGGGTGGGAATCCAGGATGGATCCCGCCGCACAGACAGTTGATGTCAAAAGCTGAAAACAAAAGCTAAAGGCCGGACCAGCGGTTCACACCGAAGGCTGGGCAGATGGCCAGGACTGCAAAACATCCCTCTCTGGCTTGATGTGAATAGTCCTGCGTGTCCCCGTGTGGGCGCAAACCATTCCTACCACAGCTGGCCCCAGTTAGAGAACACCCAAATGGTTCCCTCTGCGGAAAGTACACGTATGGCAGGGCTCGTTTCTACAGATGCCGCCCTGACCCTTTGTGTGAGCTGTCACCACGCCCAGGCCCCACCGGGGGAGGTGAGGATCAGAGATGCAGCCCAAGCAGGTGCTCAGCAAACTCGGGCAGAGCCAGGTGGGGGCCGAGATGTGAGGGGGTCTGACGCCAGGGAATGCCGAATGGGTATGACTTTGGGGTTAAGGATGGAGAAGTGATATCTTCTAGGCCATTCCAGGACATCCATCTAGCAAAGAAGGTCACATGTACAGAAATAGGGAGCGCCCAGGCAAATGCCCTGGTGGTGAGAAGGGGATGGGGCAGGCTTGAGCCTGCTGGCTGGGGACAGAGCGGAGGTGCTCCAGCCCCGGGTGCTGGAGACCCTGAAGGACCCCAGTGGGGAGCCTCATCTTCTCCCAGGGTGCCCAGGTGCAGGCAGGGGCTGGAGGGAGGAGCTGCTGCCTGGCCCAGAGGGCCATGACACCCAGAGGCTTTGGCCTTCTGACGGCAGCGAGGGAGCAGGCAAAGTTGCTTCCAAACCCTGCCGGCCATGAGGGCTGGGGCCGCGGTACCCTGCAGAGCTGGCCCCACCGTGGACTCCGGAAAGGCCCAGGAGACCCTCGTAAACCCAGTATTCCTTCCAAACCTCTGGGATGGAACCAGGATTGACAAAGCCCAGTGGGCCCGATTCTGAGATTCACAGGCTTCCCAGAGAGCACGTCCTCTTCAGGCAGCTGCTGGGTGCCAAGGACGGCTTCTGACCGGGCGCCTGACTCCTGAAATCCCGAAAGCAAAGCGCTCTCGGGCTGCTCCTCGTCCCCGGTGTCAGCCAGCGGTGGGGACGGCGGGGCTGAGGCGGACAAGGGAGGACGCTGGTCACCAGCCATCCAACGAGCACCCAGGCGGTCCCTGCACCAGGGCCTGGCCATCAGCAGGCCTCCACCCCTCTTCTCTGTTGGATTTTTGTCAAAGTATAATTTTCAAAATGTTAAAACCTGGCCCTTAGACAAAACAGAGGGAGATTTTATTCCATTTGTTAACTTAGGAGGAAACTAGAAGACGGTAAAGCTCACTCAAAGAGCATTCAAAGAACTGGTTACTTATAGACAATTTTAAAAAAAATATTAGAATACAATTGTTAAGTTAGACACCAAACTGGTTAAAGTTTTACAGCGCAGTAAAATTGTAAGTTATCTTTTTTCCTGGACGGAAAGCGCTTGCATCTTCGTAAGACAAAAGTCTGCAGGTCACCATGTGATGTCACAATCCCGCGGGGCTCTAACCTGTGACAAATCACGAACAACCATAGGTTCTCCCAGGACATTAGCTGGGCTTGCTAAGCGGTGCTTTGGACCGACGCTGAAAGGACGTGCAGTCCTCCTCTTGGCCTTTGCGACAGCTTTTGGATAATTTCCCTTCCCTCTTCTTCCAGGTGCGGACGAGGGGCTCCATCAAAAGACGCCCCCCTTCCAGAAGGTTCCGAAGGTCTCAGTCGGACTGCGGGGACCTGGGCGAGTACAGGGCCTCGGAGTCATCTCAGGAGAATGGTGCCACGGAACAGAACGGGGACGAGGTGTTCCCACCCAAGAGCAAGGCCCTGGGACCCCCTTCCTCCAGCGAGGGGGCAGCGGGAGAGGGAGTGAGGAGACACCCGGAACCTTCGGAAAAGCCCCCCCTGAGGAGGGCGTCCAGCAGGACAGAGAAGCCGGAGAAGGACGGGCCTGCAGAGGAAGCCGAGCTGGGTGCCCGGGAGCAGCCCCCACCCCAAACCTCCAGCCCGGAGGCAGAGAATGGGCGCGGGAGCCCCCCGGAGGGAAAGCTGGCCGGAGAGGACGCGCAGGCCGCGAAGGCTACGGGGGTGAAGGAGGAGAGGGAGCAAAATGAAGAGGCCGGGCCTGGACCTAAGAGCCAAGACACACAGAAGCCAGAGGAGGGAGCGGTGGGGGAGGGGACCCCCGAGAGTTCCCCTGGAGGAGTGGAGGGTGACGATGTCCCCAAGCTGGAGAAAGACAAGGAAAAAGAAGAGGAGGGGGCAGTTCTCGAGCCAGGCTGCAGCCCTGGGACCGGCCACGCCCAGCTGGAGACCAGCAGCGAGGTCCAGGGTGGGCGCACGTCCCCCGCGGTGGAGGTAGGTGGCCCGGCTTGTCCACACCGGAGGGCGGTGCTAGGGTTTGCGTGTGCCTTTGCCGTGACCCCTGTTCCTCACAGCCCCCTCCTAAATCAGCTCAGCGTGCAGAAACAAAGGCACCAGGCTCCTGCCTCTGCAGACTGGATGGAGACAGGCTGTCGCTGGGGCTGAGGGGACAAAAGGACACAAAAGGGAAGTGTGTCTCGTGCTCTTTCCAGCTTCTCACTGACCCAGAGTTCTGCTGAGCTTCTGGGTGTGTGCGGAGTGACGAGGCTTGGCACTGCGCAGTAACCGAGGTCTGCTAACGTCGGCCAAGGGTCTGCTGAGGGCAGGGGATCAGAGATGGACAGAGGGAGGTGGCAGGTGGCAGTGGGCAGGGGCATCCCTGGGCAAGCCCGGAGCACAAGGGCAGGAGAAACCATCTGTGTGTGGAGAGTGGGGACGAGAAGTTGGGGGTGCTTCGGGGCCACGGTGGCATTTGAGTTGGGCCTTCAGAGAAGGGGCTGTAGGTGACACCCATTCACGCGCAGGAGTCGGGCACGTCCTGCACACGAGGAGGAGGGAGATGACTCACTCCCCGCCCCCCGCCCTGTCTGCCCTCACTCCTGGCACCCACTGCACCTGGCTGTTCCCCGCTGGCTCCCAGGAAGCCCACCTGGAGCTCTGGGAGCACTGTCCCACCCCCAGCCCCTGTCCCTAGGAATCTCAACAACTCAGTCACCTGCAAGTGTGCCCCCTCCCTTTTCAGTGCCTTCCTTCACTCGCTCAAGCCATCATTCGCTTCCTGCTACAGCAGCCTCTTTTCTGTCTTGCTGCTTCCACTTTTTTTTTCCAGCCTATATAATTCATTGCCTGGACAGCAACCGGAGGGTTGGTTTGTTTGTTTGTATCATCTACTCTTTGCTAAAATTACTCACCTCTTATAGTAGAGTTGCCATAACAAATTACCACAAACTTGGTGGCTTAAAACAACATCGAAGTACTTTTTCACAGTTCTTGAGGCCAGGCCTCCAAAACTAAGATGTTGGTAGGGTTGGTTCCTTCTGGAGGTTCTGGGGGAGAATCTGTTCCTCTCCCCTAAGTTCTGGCGGCTGGCTGCAACCCTGGAATCCTTCCTCGCCTCTCCCAGCTTCTGGGGCCTGTCAGCAATCCTTGGCATGCCTGGGCTTGCAGACACGTGGCCCCAGTCTCTGCCTCCATCTCCACCACGTGGCCTTGCATTGTGCCCGTGTCCCACACGTCCCCCTCCTTCCTTCTATAAAGACACCAGTCAGCAGGTGCCCACCCTAGATGGAGAATGACCTCATCTTGAGATCCTTAATGACAAGGGCAGTGACCCCATTTCCAAATAAGGTCACATTCACAGGTGCTGGGGGTTAGGATACCTTCCCCCCAACACACACCTCGCCCGACTCTCCCCCTTGCTCTGCTCCAGCCATGCCAATGTTTGGGGGGGCTCTCCAAGGGCCCTCACGTTATTTTCAAACTAGATCGGGGAGGAAAAAGTAGAGTCTCAAAGACTCACGAGGTATGACCAAGACCCTAGGTTGAGTTGTTAGGGAAAGATGCCTCGTATTTCTTTAATACCTTCTATTCTAAATGAGCAATCCTTAAATTAGATTTAGAATGAGCAATCTATGGATTTAGGGTCTTTTGTAGCTGGGAGATTCCACTAAGTCTCCAGAAGCCAAATACAGGCCCCAACCCTTAGTCCTTTCTGAGGATGAAGCCGCTGGGTTCAAGGACTCAGCTGCCAGTGGTTGCTACACCTTATTTTCAAGGCAGGAGGAACCTGCCATGCCAGGACACCTTCCCATCTCACTGACAGCATCTTCCAGTCCTGAAGGGTTAAAAAGTCACCTTGGTTGAAAAGCCAGCAGGGAAGGGGATTGCTTCTGGAAGGTCTCAGGTAGAAAAAGGCCTCCTGGCCGGGCGTGGTGGCTCACACCTGTAATCCTAGCACTCTGGGAGGCCAAAGCAGGAGGACTGCTTGAGCTCAGGAGTTCTCAGCAAGAACCCGTCTCTACTAAAAATAGAAAAAATTAGCCAGGCAACTAAAAATAGAAACAGAAAAATTATCCAGGCATGGTGGTGAGCACCTGTAGTCCCAGCTACTTGGGAGGCTGAAGCAGGAGGATCGCTTGAGCCCAGGAGTTTGAGGTTGCTGTGAGCTAGGCTGATGCCATGGCACTCTAGCCCAGGCAACAGAGTGAGACTCTGTCTCAAAAAAGAAAAAGAAAAAAAGAACTGATGGAAAGTAGATAAGACCTGAGTACCAGCACAGAAGGAGCTCAAAGTGATACCTTTTTTTGAATGGCTATTGAGACTGGGTTTGGTGGCTCATGCCTATAATCCCAGCACTTTGGAACCAAGGTGGGTGGATCCCTTGAGGCCAGGAGTTCAAGACCAGCCTGGGCAATATAGCAAAAAAATATAAAAAAGGAAACAATGTTGAATAAATAGCTACTTTGCTGTCCTTTCACTCAAGTATCAGTATCTTATTTTCAACCCTTTCCGTTCTTTTTCCATTTTTATGCTGCCAAAAAATCTTGCTCAGTGCTTCAGGAAGAGGTCATTGAGTGGGAATGAGTGAGCAGGTAAGAGGCCAGGCCAGAGGGACGTGGAAGCCAGGCACCAAGGGATGGTCAGTATCACCTAGTAGTTGAAGATTCAAGCTCTAGTTCCTGGGTTTAAATCCTGACTTCACCATTTACTAGCTGTGTGAGCTATGGGAAGTCATTTAACTTCTCTGTGCCTTAATTGCTTCACCTATAACAGAGTTAAATAGAACCACCCACCTTATATTGCTTTGGGGAGGATTAAATGAGTTGGTGCATGTATAGTTAAAAAAACTATGCCAGGCACATAGCATTCTCATTGCTATCATTATTGGTATTCCTCCTGCTATTACCATTGCCTGATCTAGGATCCCCAAAGAGATATGCTCAGTGTCAGGATTTCCTCACCCTTTTCCTAATTCATTCTTTACTCCTCCATTCACAGGGTGACACTCCTGTCCAGGACACTAAAATGTGAAGAAGAGCTCATTGTGCCCTCGTGACGAAGCTGCTGGAGACATCTCTTTGGAAGTAGCAGCAACAGTAGTCGCAGCAGCAAACGAAGCCATCGCAGGAGCAGACGGTGCTGAGTCTGGAGTGAGGCTGAAGACCAGGGCGGCTATTTCCCGGCCTCCACACCGCACGCTCCTTCACACACCGAGATTGGATCTGAGGGCAGCAGACTTTTATCAGCTTGAGTTTATGGCATTTGGTGGACTGGGTTTAAAAAAGAAGCTTATTTAAAACAATGTCCTGTGACAACCATCCAGGGGACACTGGGCAGCCTCTGGAGCCCTGGCTACTGTCCACGCCCACCCGTCCCTGCGGCTGACCTCCGAACTGAGCTCAGATTTAGCTTGTTAGGTTTTGCTTGTGTAAAGTTACAGCCGTTTTACTGTTCTAAAGTTTTTATGGTTTTCAAACATAAGTAAAAACTAACTTTAGGTGGTCAGAAACAAATGAAAATAGCATTGCTGAAAATATAAATCCGATTAAGTTACAGGCGACCTTAAATTTTATCAAGACCCTAGAATAACCTTTTGGCTTGGTCCAAATCTGAACTGGCCAACCAATTTTTAGAACATCAGACTAGAAGAGGTAATTATTGAACCATTTTCAAAAGTGTCTGTTCCACCAACAGGAGCATTTCTGGTCCTGTGGTTTTCTAGCTGGTGACCACCACGGGCAGTCGCTGGTCCAGCTCGCTGCCTCCAGCGCCCTTGAGACTGGAAATTCCCATGAGAACGTCAGGCAGTTCGTGTTTTGCGCTGCATCTCCTCATCCTAAAAGCTGAGCAGTAAGCCCTGAACAAGGCTGGCTCCCTGACTCGTCCTGCAGGGATGAATTCTGCACTTCCAGAGGGTGACCCTTGAGCATGATGAGACGTTTCCTGGGAGGTGCCTCAAGCGCTGTGATGTGCAAGCTACACAATGAAACATTCATCCTAGTGAGTTGGGGTCTTCAGTCTGTTCTCACTGGGTTGCTCTTGCTGTATCATTCAGTTTGGGGAGCACAGGTGGTTTTGAAAGGGACAGGGGGCCGACTGCCTAGTCCTTAACTTACTCCTCTCCCCTCTTCATGGCCTCCTGCTGAAAGACATTACTCTAAATACATGTTTAATCTTTAAGGTTGGTCCTTATTCTGATCTGAGTATGTCAGTGTTTCAATGTGCTGATTTGGTGGTTGGAGCGATTGTTTTTCCGGAGGTCTGTGAGACCACACCCTCCTCTGACTTCAGAAAACAGTCTCTCAGACAAAAAGGCCTTATGTCACCACTGGTACCTCAATTTTCTTGTCCCATTTACAGTTTTTCTAACTCCAGGATAGTGTTAATATTTGGGAAATACTTTTTTTTTTCAAAACTATTTTTAAATAGTTTGTAACTTGTAACAAACTTGTAACCTGGTCGAGACTGATACTGTCATAGTTATCATAAACTTTGGATTTTAGCAGAGTTTGGGTGATATTTGTGTGTGCGTTATTTTGAGATCTATACGCTATCAATCATCTGTCTACCTATAGAGAAGTCTACCCCTTAAACAATACATGGTTTTATTTAAATATGTCTCTGAGTTGTCGATACACACACACACATCTAGGCAAGTGCTTTGTGATTATGAGTATGTCACGAAAGGGGCCACTTTCCCTTCCTTGAGAAAGGCATGGAAAGTGTGGGATACAGATATGAAAATAAAACTGTATTTTTCTTCTGGAGGGTCTAAACATCATAGGAGCAGATGAGAAAGGAGCAATCAAAAATGATACGAATGTGATGCTGCAGGAACATCCTTGCTGGTATCAAAATACCTTTCTGTCCCCCCAGTCCTGATAGTCACATTATTTGGTCAGATTTTGTAAAAAACTCAGATGCCCCATTGCCAGGAGTTCTTAATTAATGAGGGGGCTCTTGGGAGGGCATCCGTGAGGCGCAGGGACTGATTTTTGTTGGTGCTGTGGCCCCACTGCTCACAGCTGGCCTTCCCAGAAGCAACCATGCTTAGGCGCCGCACTTGCATGGTTGATGCTGGGATTTCTAAATTTGGGTTAAAGAAATCCACTGGTGTCTTAGGTAGCACAAAGCCATTACCAGGCCAGGAAGACCTTGTTTCTGTCAGGCTTCCTTAATAAGCTTGGAAGAAAACACTGATACTTTTACAGCAACAAGGCTAAAGAGAAGACTCAGAATCATTCTTCCAGTATCTTTGTAGTCTAGCTTGAGTTTCAAACTGCGTCCTTCCTTTCTCCAGAGAAGGAACAAGAAGAGAACCTGGATGCTTTGAAGGGCTGTGTCACTACTTAAAAGGGGGCTGTGAGGCTGTTTCAGCTGCATATGGAACTAGGTAACCAGGTGACCGCGAGATGCCCCGGGGGCCTTGGAAACTCCAGACTCTTCTCACAGAGGTCACCCAGGACAAAGCCAGCTTGCCATGCAGTGACCAGTTAACTAGATGTTCAATAAGTCTATGTCCAAAAACAGGGACAAATGAGTGAAAGGCAACCAGTCCATCATCCTCTGATTAGGTTTTGAATTAGGTAAACACTTAACACAGCTGAATGAGTGAGGATGCCCAGCAGCTGATGGCAGGAACGCGCTCAGACTGGCTGATGAAAACAGACTATCCCTGTCTGTGAATCTCTTGCCCCTCCCCTTTTACTTACACACTGAGCCAGACAACTGGAAGTCCATGGAAAGACCTAAATTCAGTCACTCAGGCGATGTCAGGAATCTCTCTTGGTATTGGTCTGCCTTCCTCTGTGTTGGCTGTGTATTCTCAAGTAGGCTCCTCCCGGCCTGCAGACCCAAGGGAAGAGCTTCTTTCCCAATAACTGTGGGGAAAACACCCTGCAGGAGCTTTCCATGGGCCCTGTGTGGCTCAAGGGCTCACACCTGACCCAATCATTTCGACCAAGGAGATGCGGAGCTCAGGTGCCCTCTCCCGGAGCTGGGGCGGGGTGAGTCAACCCTACACAGTCTATAAGGACTGCGAACAGAGCGTGGGGATTCCAAAGCGTGAAAGATGCCAGGCAGGCAGAAACAGCTGGTCCCTACAGGGCAAAACCCAAAATGCCAGATGGCCATTCCATTGTTTGCACCAAAATTAAATTTTGTTTGACCCCGACTAGTTCTAGTCAACTTGGTGCTCTATGGACTGGCCAAAAATAGGATGAACAGAATGTCTCTATATGATGGAGAATCAGGTGGCTTATGAAGAGGTCAAGAGCAGTGAGCAAAATTCAAATGCTACTCAAATAAAATGGAATTAGGTTTCCTAAGCTACGCAAGTAAATCAGTCCGATTATTTTATGTAATAATGTATTGCTGCGCCCAGAGCTAACCCATGGCTCCATGAGAGCACAAAGTATCTATTAGTATTCACTGTACACAGTGCCTCATTCATGGCAGGTGCTCAATACATATTTGTTAAATAATGAATAACTGAACTAAGTTCAGGGGTGGGATAGAATTATTTTCAACAGTCATGACTGCCCAGTACCTCCCTTATCTGATACCAGATGCCTGAAATGTCTTCATTAGCCTCCTTCCCAGGCAAAATGCAAATACTCCTGAGAGAGAATTATTTTAAGCCTCCTTTGTCATTGACACCTCCCGTGTGAGTTGGCTCCTGAGACCCTTCCCAGAGGGGCTTACAAAAGAAGAGCAAAGTACTCAGAAGCCTAGGGGCAGGAAACACCCTGACTCCCCAGTTTTGCTTGGGGTAACCAGGCTCACAGTGAGCCCAGTCAGGGTCCTGGCCAGAGTGGCTATGGATGCTGAGAAGACACCATTATTCCAGTTTTGCCCTCAAATCCCAGGAGGGCTGTGGGAATTCCAGAGAGGCCCCACTGTGGCCAGATGGGCCAGGAAACCGCAGTTCTTTGAGACCACTCAGAGGAGGAAGAGATGATGAACACATGCTATGCCTATTCCCAGTGGGCAGGTCTACGCAAACCCACATCCAAACGCTAAAGAAGCTGACAGGCCAAAGAAAGAGGCTGACAAATCCTGTTTCTCAGAAAGAAACACTTAAAACAGGGACTTACAAACAGAAGCCATGTCTTGGGTGGCCTCCAAACACGATGGTGGGTCCCCTTCCCAGTCCCCCCCCAGACCTGGGGCTTACATAGGGAAGGAAGGTGTAGGGCAATTGACCACTCAGGGAAAGGCAAGAATTTGCCTAAGGGCAGGATTTATGGGTTATTTACAAGTTTCGTCTGTTTTGACCTAAGGTAAATATGTGAAAGTAGAAACCTCAGAGTTATTCCCAGAACTGGGTTAATGTGAAGTCAACGTGGCAGACCAGCATCCAAGGTGCCCTTGCTTTAGGCTGCACAGTGCCTCGTGGGGAAGAGGGAGCCAAAAGGGTAAACACACCCACCTCCAAAACAAGAGTGAAGAGGCTTCTTACACCTCCTAACCCTGGAAAGTTGTGGGGCTTCTCCGTGGGAGCTGGCACAGCCAGGGAGATGCCATGAGGGAAGCGGGGTGCAGAAGGAAGAGGCGAAGACAGGCCAGGTTCCCCGCTGGGTCCTCCTGTAAGTAATGACTCTGGCCCTCCATGATGTAGTTTACATAGAAATTTGAGAAAATTACTCGAACTCAGGCAAACTATAAAGCCAGTTATCACACTTATCAACTGCTTCTGTTTTAAAGAATGAGTGGACTGAATTACACTTTAACCAGCACTCAGAAACAAGACTTTAGAATGATTATATGGTTGGAACTCAAAGGATAGGTATTACCAAGAGGCAGATACTCATTCCCCTCCAAGAAAATAACGGTTCTTCAAACCGTAAGATTTCCAGTACTAGTCACTTCTGTTTGACTGTCTGAGAAAGCCACAGGACAGGTGCTGGATGGTGTCAGGCACATCCCCATTGTGGCTGCACCCGGCCTCTTGGGAGTGACAGAAACAGCCTTATTGATGACCCCTGGAAGCAGATGGGATGGGAAAGCACAAAAGGGCTGCTTTGCACTGCTTCTAATGCTGTGTTTCTATTCATGCTACCAAGCACAAGGGAACACATGGTTTTAAGAGCCCTGTTTTCTTTGCGGTTTAAAAATGTTAATTATCCTTATTTTTTTCTCATTATAAAAGCACTACATCTTTCTTTTAGAAAACTCATGGAGTAAAAGAAAAAAATGTTAAGAAGTAAATAAAAAATCATTTATAATTCCACTATCCAGGGATAATTAGTGTTCATATTTTATAGCTTTTCTTCTGGATTTTTAGTGCCTTATATATGTTTTGTACTGTTTTAATTCTTGGTTGTTACAAAATAGGAATCTTACTATATCTAATTTTATATCCTCCTTTTTTGTAACATACTCTCATGAGCATGTCTTCATAAACAATCACAAGTTTGATCGTGAAGACTATGTACTTTTGTCCTCTCCTATTAGCCCAACAACATCTGGAGCAGGACTAGGTCTGTATAAAACAGAGGAGTAATAAGATTTCCTGGTGGAAGTGAAGGTGTCTTGGTGGAAAGCATTTCTTTCACAATCTAAATCCGAGATTCATATCACCCCATGGGCTCTTAACACTTAAAACAAGTGAAAACTTTTGAATGAAAAATGAAGGGGCCGAGGCAGCTCCAAGAATTCATTAATGATGACTCAGGGAAGGGATTGTAAAATTCAGAGGGAAGCATGAAATAAACCTCAGAAAAAGGATCATTCAGGGAAACCAGATAGAAATGTGTTTAGCAAAAAATAGCTGAAGCTATTGCAGGATATTGGACTGGAATCTGAAAAAAGACACAAATTTGCAGTCAGATCCAAGTTTCTGTTTAAACTGGGGCAAGGCGTGCAGTGAGTGAATCGAACCTACCAAGACAACTGCTATTGCCCTCAAAGTCAATCAGTGCATAACCCCACAAGCAACGAGGAAGGCTTAGCGCATGGTCTCAAGGACAGTCCTGTGTGCCAAGTTAGCAAGAAGGTTCCTTTGAATGTCAGACCCATGTAATTATGTACATGTATTCTCACTTCCAAGGACTCAGCATTCCTAGTCAGAGCCAAATCTGCACCACTTGAGCCTAAACTGGGTCAGAATTCAGTGGATTAGTTATAAAACAGTCACTAACTGCCCTCTACAAGTGATTTAAAAGCCCACTCAGTTTCAATAACATCATCCCAGAGTTATTCTAATCATCTCCTAATAGACCTACTATTTTCTAATTTCATCTTCTTCCTCTCATGCATCTGACCCCAAGTCAAAATTGTTAACTTCAATAATTCTTTTAACATTATCACCATTCTCAAAAGCTTTGATGCCACCAAAACCTGTAAGTAGAATTAAAAGATTGAATCATGGGTTTGAAAGTTCTCCTAGAGCACTGGTTCTCTTCTTCTACACGTTTCTATCTTACTTGCTAACCAGTTAGGCCAAGCCCCTTGGCATGGAACTATGGCAAGAGCCATCAGAGTGGTCAAAGCATCAAAGTGTTCATCACCTGTGAGCATGCCAACTCTGGGAATATGTCCTAAGGAAACAATCCAAAACATGGAAAAAGTATATACACAAATGGGCTAGTCAGACAATGTTTATATCAATGAAATGTTGGACACCACTTAATTATAGTGGAAGAATAATTAAGAAAATTATGTGCCATTGTCTTGATGGAATAGTATGAAGCCATTACAAACAACTTAAAGGGATAGAAAAGTAGGCTTGGGAAATTAACAACGAACAACAAAAACCTTGAGAGCATATACTCAGCAAAGGCAAGAAAGGTCTCCAGCTTTGCCATCCCTCATGGCACGTGGTGAGTGGAAGAAATGACCCAGAGCCCCTCAGAGTGGCGCCCTAGCAAAGGCGCGCTCCCAAACGGGAGGGCAAAACTTAGACGGCTCAGGACTTGCTTTGATGAAATCTCCTCCCTCCCCACCCTCACCCACCCCGAATCCATTCTCAAACTACCAAAAAGCAGGTTAAAAGCAATATCCAGCTTTCAAAGGAAGAAAGGTGGTCTCAGACAAGGAGAGGGTGTCAACGGGGTTTTTACATAGTAATACTATCAAAGCAAACAGGCTTAGAGCCGCCCACCTTAGACGCGGCCTCTGCACCAAGGAGGAGCAGGGCTCTCCGCATCACCAGACTTGGTTAAAGAAAGGTTTGTCAGTTTTTGCTCTTTGTTTCGAGGTGTCTTCATTGTATTTCCCCTGTCACCCCCCCCCCAAGGGCATGAGCTCTGGTCCTGACCTTCTGGCACCCCAAGAGCCCACTGGCATTAAGAGCAAGGGAGGAGAGGAGGAAGGGAAGAGCTGAGAAGCTGGTGCAAGCTGGAAGCTTCCGGTCAAAAGCACTTGGACCCTCAGGGAACGGTCTGACCAGGCTACAGAGCAATGGATTCCATTTACCCCGAACTGAAGATAGTCTAGGGATGGGAGAGGGCTCGAGAAATGAGGGGCCTCTGCAGCCGGGCCGCGGGGCTGGGCTTGGAGGGGTCGGGCAGGCGGCGAACCCCGCCGGCGCGGGCCGCGGGGCCTCGGGGCGGGAGGGAGGAGAGCCGGTCACCGCCTCTGCCGTCCGTCCTCGGGGTTGCCGAGGCACCGACTCCTCTCCCCAACCCCGGTGCTTCCGCCTTCCAAGATCTCGGGAGTTTCTATATTGGCGCCACCACCACCTCCTACCCCCGTGGGCTTCACTAAGTGAGCTAATCAACATCGCAGGGCCTCAGTTTCCTCATCTGCAAATAGGGATAACAGTAACACCTCGTGGATTGTTAGGAATACCCAGTGAGTCTAATACAAGCAAAGGGCACAAAAGAATGCATCATTCCAAAACGAATGTTCGGGAAACGTTAGCTATTAATATGCTGTATCAAGAGCAGGGGCCCGAGCATCCCTCTCCCAGCCGGGACGGCTACTCCCTTCCCTGGCCGGCTCTCCTCACTTTCGGTCCCCCGCCCGCGCACCGAACGAGCACCGTCCGGCGGCCCCACGGGGCCGGGGACTCGCGCGCGCCGCACACGTCCGCAGGCTCCCACGGCGGTCGGAGGGGGCGGCGGGGCTCCCCGCAGGGCGCGAAACCTTGCGGCCGGGCGCCGCCGGGAACGGGCACCGTGGGCGTCCGCCGCGTCCGGAGGCGCCCGGGCCCGCGCCTTCCTCAGCCCCGCCTCCCGACGCGTGCCGCCGCCAGAGGAATGGCCGCGGGCGATCCCGGGCGCGGGAAGGCGGCTTCCGGGAGCGTGCGCGAGCCTGGAGCCCGGCGATGGGGTGAGCCGAGCGGCCCTGCTGGGCAAATGCGTGTCCTTCCCTGCTTCTCCTCGGCACGGCTGGAAAGGCTCCGACCCCGGGCTCTGGGAGTGAGAGGCCCACGCAGGAAGGGAAGGATCGCGCGCTGGGGACGTCAGGAAATAGGGCGAGAGGCGGGGCGAGCCAGAAGAGAGGAGCCCGGAGCACCTTAGCCGAGAGCGGCTCGTTGGTCTAGGGGTATGATTCTCGCTTCGGGTGCGAGAGGTCCCGGGTTCAAATCCCGGACGAGCCCAGGCTTTTTCTCCTTCACACGCACGATCGTTTTCTCAGACATCCCATTGAAAGACTATTCTCGTTCCATGAGCTCAACTGTCGGTCCTCTGAATTTTTGGAAGCAGGAACCAGATGAGCTTAATTAATACAACATATGATGACTGTATGTCCGAGGGCAAGGCATTACAAATTGCGTTGTACCATTTAAAACACAGGCTCTTGAAACACAGACGTCTAGTGCGGGATCCTGGGCAGCCCTCCGACGCCTTCAAAGCCGAACAGGGGACGTCATGGTTTAGCGGGTCCCGGAACAGGGGAATGAGCGTTTCCGACGGAAGGGGCGCGCCTTCCTCATGCAGCGGACGCCCCCAGCCCGGCCGTGCCTGCGGACGCGCACTGACGTGCGTGCGTTTCAACCACACTGGCGGTGACGAGGAACACACCCTAAACACCGTGCTCCCTCCGCGAATAGGCAGGGGTGGGGACAACGTTTCTGCAGTTCCACATTGCTAGCAAACCTTTTCCATTTTCACCTTAGACCTTTTAATGTTATTTGAATGTAAAATGTGCTCTAAGTTCGAAAAGTCTCTGCGTTGCACTCCAATTTGTATTAATATTTATTACATTTACTCGTGTATCCTGAAAATAACTCACTTCGACATGACATAAAAAAAAAAAAGGGCTCGTCCGGGATTTGAACCCGGGACCTCTCGCACCCTAAGCGAGAATCATACCCCTAGACCAACGAGCCGCTGTAGTTAGATATTTCCTGCCGTTTTAAAGGAATGTTGAGCTACTTAGTCCTGCGCCTCCAAGCGGTTGTCTATGTTGTATTTACGTCCTCCGGTTGTGTTTGCGTTTTATGGGTATTTAGTTTTCACTTTTCTTTCTTTTCTGTTTTGCTTTTTGAAAATCAGTAACACAGAAGAAAGCAACCGTTTCATTACCGGTGAAATATTGAGCTCATTTCGAAAACCGTAATTCTATTCATATGCATGGCTGATAAATTGCAATGAGTGTGCGGCAATGTCGCTGCGGCAGATTCCAGGCTCTCTCCCTTTTCTAAGTTCTGGATGTCGCTTTCGTCCTCTTCCGCATTTTTCAATAATGGCAAAAGTGGCGGTTTCTTGTCGGTATCTTTTTTATTCCAGTGTTCAAAGCCCCACCTTTCTAGCCTTGTAAATTCCCATCTGTGTGTTTTTACCCAAACTATTCTCTTCAGCTGGAAAACCTATTTTGCTTTTGGATAAATCCCAACTCTAACCTTTCCAGAAAGGGATCCTTTCTTAGAGCGCAAGACATCTACACCAATACTTAATTCTACGGTATAATTGGCAACCAATAGTATAATTGCTGCCCAATTGTCCCAATATGTTTAATTAGATAAAGAAGGCATGATTTTCTTAATTATATTTTAAATCTTTAAATACTTAGCATTGAGGCTTACCATAACAAAGCTGGTGCTCAATGGATAATTCTACTGAACTGCCAACTTTCTTCTTATGGTTTGACACCAGAAGATTATAGTTTTGGAGCTCTAATATTGTCTCCACCTTTCTTTTATTTTATTTGAAACTGCCCTAACTTGAGTCTTCAGGTCTTCCTAGAGCTCAAGACAATAAGAATAAGAATACCGTTTAAAATATTAAAAAGTTCTAGACGCCAGGCCATCAAAACCTAACTGGAAAAAAAAATTGTGCCCTGAACACCTAACATACTCTCCCTAAAATATAACTCAACTCGTTCAATAAATAATGTAACCACTTCAGATTTCTGAAAGCCTCACTCTCAAGTGGTAAGGTCTCTATGTTCTCCTTTCTCACTTGAGTTTACTATAGCTATTATCATTTTAGGTTTTTTTTGGGGGGGGGGTGGTTTTTTGTTTGTTTGTTTTTACTTCTGCTTCTCTCTAGTGATTGAAAAGGAGTTTGTATTTCACTCTGCAGGGTAGGCCCTAGACTAGAGTATCTCGTTTGCCCTCACAACAATGATGCAGGAAGACTGACAGTAACAAAACCCAGAATATCAATTGCCTAATTTACAGTGGGAAATACCTTTATCTTGGTAGAAGGAATGCCTGTGACATCTGTCCAGGGCACATCCTTCCCTAGAATTAGGTCCTTGTAAAGCAGACATAGTACATAGATGGTTGCAAGGCACAGGGAGACAGAGAATCTTAAGGAAAATTTTATCCTGGCTACAGTGAATGAAGAAGCCTGGTGACATATCCTTCTCCTATAAGAATTAACACCTCCCTAAGTGCCCTATTACTCTTTTTCTACCAATTTAGTGTCCCTGTGCCCAGGGGAGGGAGGCACTAGAACTCTAATTTTCAGATTTTCAAAATTTTCTAGCAAACATGCTTCTCCTGGATTAAGATATATTTTTCTGTAGAATTGTTAATGAAATTGATTTGACTTCAGGCAAGTCTTTCTCAGAGTGACCTGGGATTCATCTTTGTATCTGATTGTCACCCATTAAGAGTCAAATTCTCAGTGTTCCTGGAATGTCTTGCTATCACCACCCACAGATCACAGTGTCCCAATTTTCCTCTGGCAACAAATCTTAAAGACAAGGATAGACAGGCTAGAAATTGAGACTCTTCTCTTGTTTATACTTTCCAACCAGTTTATACCCAGTCCTGTCATTCTTTTTCTGAAATCTCTCAAATCCTTGCCTTCCTCTCCACTCCCACTGCCAGTATCTTACTTTGTGCTCTCTTCACTCTTGCCCTGTTTCAGTGGCTCCCTTTTAAAAACACAAATCTAGATTTATTACTCTCCACTGCCTATAGAATAAAGACAACTCAAGGTTCTTCAAAATATGACCACAGCCTACTTTTCTAGCATTCTCTCTTTTCCCTGAAGTTTCAAACTACACAAGATTTACCTACTGTTTCTCACACCTGGTAGATGTTTTCCTGTTTCTCTGAGTTTGTCTTTTCTGTTTCTCCCCGGTAAACTTTTATTCATCCTTTAAAATGTTACATCCTCTGTAAATCTGTCCCAGGTGCCTCTTGGGCCAGAGGTTTTGGGGAGAGTTTTATGTGTTTGGTGAGGTATGTCACAATCAGTAGAGAAACATTACAAGTTTCCAAATGTGTCTGAGAACTACTGCCCCTGTTGGCTTTGGGCTTCTCCTTTATTCACTCTTCTAAGTATTTTTAAAAATTTAATTGAGTACTTGTTTATTTACACTGGTAGACTAGGTACTTTTCGAGAGTCACAGTTCAACAAATGTATTCATTGGTATCCTTTCCAACCTATGGCATTCCAGACACACTACAAAAGGATCTTGCTGACAGAAATAGGGCAAAATGGTTCTGCTATGCTTTTTTAGTCTTCTCTCACTAATGTTACAGTAATTAGTACGAGTTTGCTGTACTACAAAGCTAGTAGGCTAAAACAGCAAAGATACCAGGAAGGGTGTTAAGACTGACTTTAGTCAAAACCCTGAAGTCAGAGGTTGCCTTTTGGGTTCTCTAATCACACTCTTCCTCCTCTCTTGTCCTAATTGTCTAAAACTTGTTTCCCTCCCTTCCTGTATCACCCTCCCACCTGAATCTTCCCTTTTCTTTTTTCACACTCTTCTTTCTTGTGCGCGTGTCCCTCCATTTTTTCCTTTTGTAGGCCATTTTCATAAGGATCCTTCCAAATACTTTTTTGGTTTTTATTGGGCAACCACTATGTGGCAGACTGTTCTGGGCCAAGGTAGCCGAGTTGAGTAGGATCAGCAAAGGCACTTAGGAATTCAGGGTGAGAAACGTAACCCCATCCCAATCCCTCCCAATCTTTATTGACACAGAGAGGAACGTTGACATGCAAAAGCAAAACAAACAAAAAGCACCTTCATTTGTGTTCTAGGTAGTAAGAGAGTTCCAAGTTCCCACCCCTTCTCAAGCCAAAAGGGGGGGTTCTAAGAGGAGGTTAAGGCAAGATCGAGACTTCTTTTTAAACTAGCAGATTTCTCAAATTGCAACCCATAAGTTATCTAGTCCAGGCAAAGGACAGGCCTTGGGGACAGGACAAGGGTGACATGTATTCTACCCGGACAACTGAATCAGAAGTCTCTTCCCATCGATCGAACTCCTCTTTCCTGTCTTTTTTTTTTTTTTTTTTAAAGGTAAATGAACTGCTTCTATTTCGTTAGGCGAGGCCGGGAGAAATCGAGAAGAGCTGAAACAGAGGCGAGGTCAGTACCGGCAACGACCCGTTGCGACGAGAGACAATGAGGAGCACTGTGGGACTGACCCCAGAGAGGCAGAGGAGGCGCAGGCAGGCGGACAGCCACGCAGGCAGGCAGAGGGCTCGGCCGCGACCGCCGGGGACAGCTCGGGCTCGGCCTCCCGCGCGGGGCTAAGGCGCTGGGGTGGCACCGAGAAGGCGGGGCCCACCCGAAGGAGGATGATGGACACTCGCTCTCTCCAATCGCGTTCCTCAAAGGGTGCCGGGCAGGCCAATGAGCGCGCTACTGGGGCCGGCGCGGGGCTGGGGCCGGGCGGAGGGCCGGCGCGCCGCGGCTGGGGCCGGGAGTGGGGAGCGCGGCGTGGGGCTGCTGCTACCCGGCGCGGGGGCTGCGAGCTCGGCGCCCTGTGGCCCAGACGAGCCACCCTCAGCGCGGACCGGGGCCCGGGGCGTGGCGGCGGCAGCGGCGGCTGCAGCGGGAGAACGATGGCAGCGCTCGCCGGAGCCGGGGCAGCGACTGCAGCCCCAGACCGCAGACGCTGGCTGTGGTCGGTGCTGGCGGCGGCGCTCGGGCTCCGTGAGTGATGCTGGGCCGGGGCGGGGGGGCTCCCGGGGCCGGCACACGCCCCTCGCGGCGGCCGCCGAGGTGGGGAGGGGGCGCGGCCTGCGCGCCTCGGGGCCGACGGAACCCGTGGGGACGCGGGCCCCAGCGACTGCCGCGGAGGCGCAGCGCCTTTCTTCTCCTTCCTGGGTCCCTGAATGTGGAGGAGGAGCGGGGAGCTCCCGACCCTGCTCCTCCCTGGGGGGCTGTCCGGGGGAGCGGCCCGGCGGGCGGCTGCGTTACGCCACGCAGCGTCCCCTGCCACTCCTCCTGGTGACTCGGGATCGCCCAGGCCCTCCCTGGATTCTGACTCAGGAACCGGGATTCTGGCGCTCTCCACCTTGGGGAGGTGGCGGAAGGTTGCAGGGTTTTCATACGTGGGGCCTTTGTTGGTTGGTTTCTCTGTGTTAAGCCAGTGTTTTGTTTTTACCTTGTTCTAGTTCCAGTGCTCTCAAATCCACTTTCAAACCTTCGTGATAGCAGAGTCCTGAAATCTCATTTGCCTCGTCTCTGTGGTCTGCAGAGCGCCAAGAAAAAAAATGTGTTACTTCTGGGTTAGAATGCAAAGAGCTAGGAATACCAGTAAGATGACCAGGCTTAAAAGAATTTTATCAAATCCATAATAATTCCAGACATACCTACCGTAATTTTAACAAGACACAGAGCATTGAAAAGCATAATTTTCCTGACGAAAGAAAAAAAATCTCTTTTTTTTCCTTACGACATTTCATGGCTCAAGCTTAAAGTAAACCTCAGGCTCGATTTATGGGAATTGGTTGAGTTGTTTTATGAACATCTGAAGTGGTGTCTGCCACAGGACTTTTTTTGTGTGTTGTTGTTCTTCAAAGCAAAGTACTTATTGGTGTCTCAGAATTGGTTAAGTAATGGTTATAAAGAGAGCCAGCTGCTCAGAAACCACATAGGTATTTTCATTTCTTTTGTTTTCAAAATGTCAGTTGCATCACAGTATCTGACTGAATACCAGAGTTTACTCAGTAGTTTCTTTCATGGAAAAGTTCTGAATGTAATCTTTGGAACCAGGGAAAATAGGTGAAGTTCTGTTGGATCATCAACTGTTCCACTTAGCCAATGATTCCAGGGCTGTAGAATATAAAGTAAAATCCTCCCACCCTCCAGAGATTAACAGATGAAGACACACTTTTTATATATGACATAATCCATTCTGTATTAATGTCTCTTCTAAGAAAAAAAGGTTCAAAGGGTTTTTTTTTTTTTTTGGTTGCTGGTGGTATTTGTGTCTAATCAAACAAGTAGAAAATAGCCTAAAACTAAGGTTTATCTGAAATTTTGTGTGTTCAAACAGAATTAATATGCAGAAGTCATTCATTGCTATGGAGGACAAGCGGTCAGGGTGACCTTAATTAAACTCAGGGTATTAAGAGAACTGAAAAACTAAATATTAATGAAAAGATCACCAGAGTAATAGCCACATATACCTTGGACATACTTTTTCAGTAATGAAGACAAATGCTGATATGTGAAAGTCAGCCGCTGATTTTATTGGTTAATTTTAGAAAATTATTAAACGTTTCTTCTCACCAAGTTGCCTTTTCCTGGTCATGGATACTGCACATGAGAGTTTATGTTTTACAGAAAAGCATAAGTTTGATCCAGACAGTTATTTAGCAAACATTTACTAAGCACCTTTTAAGTGCTAAGTGCTAAACTATTCTAGTAAGGATAGTCCTCATCCTCAGGTAATTTACAGTTCAATGGGAGAAACACACTGTGCTATGTATTATAAGAAGTCTTTTTTTTTCTTTTTTTTTGAGCTGGGGTCTCACTGTGTTGTTCTGGCTAAACTTGAACTTTCGAACTCCTGGGCTCAAGCGATCCTCAGCTTCAACCTTCCAAGCAGCTGAAACTGCAGAGCTAGAAGCCTTTTAAAAAATTTTTATTTTTTTAGAGACAGGATCTCGCGCTGTCATGCAGGCTGGAGTGCAGTGGTGCAATCGTAGCTCACTGTAACTTCAAACTCCTGGGCTCCAGCAATCCTCTTGCCTCAGCCTCCCGAGTAGCTAAGACTACAGGCACACACCACCACACTTGGCCTAGAAGCCTTTTAATAAAGGTGTGCTGTAAGAGCTTGAAGAAGGGTCATCTCAGACCAAAGTTCACGATCCTGTAGGAAGGGATGTTTAAACTGAGTAGGCATCGGGGGAGGAAACAGTACATACAGAGTTGTGAATGAACCTTTGGGTAGTTCAGTGTGGTGGGAGGTTGAAGTGTCTAAGGGAGATGGTGGGAGTTGAGGTAGGAGAGCCAGCCAGAGGCACGATTTACGAAGGGCCTTGTCTGCCCCACTTAAACCCAATGAAGGATTTCTCTGTCCATTGAGATGTGAAGGGTGGGTTAGAGTGGAGTGAGGCTGAAGCCAGAGAAACCAGAGGGCCATTGTAATACTCCAGGGGAGGATGATGAAGACCTGAAAGAAAGCAGCCAGCTGTGAAGAGGGCATGTTCATGAGCTAGTTAGAAAGTAAATTTGATACCACTTGGTTGAGTTTATGTTAAAAAAAAAAAAAAAAGAAAGTATATTTGATAGGGCTTGAAAACTGATTTGATGTGGTCTTGAAAGAAGAGGTGGATAAAATGATTCGTAGGTTTGGGGCTTGGGAAGCTGGGCATATTTTTAGAAGGTGAGGCTTTTCACAGATGGGGGAATAGGAGCATTGGGGGGAAGAAGATGATGGAGGTACTTTTGGATATGTTGAGATGCTGGTGAGACATCCAAATGGAGATGGGCAGAAGACAGTTGGATAGATGGTTCTGGAGGTGAGGAGAAGGTTCTGGTTGGAAATTCAGATTTGAGAGCGTTTATGTGGCTAATAACTAAAGCTTGGATTGCTTAAATGCAGTCATCAAGGGAAAATGTATTGAAGGACTTAACAGAGGGCCAAGGACAGAGTTCTGAGGCGTATGGAACCTGAGAAAGAGGCTCGAAGAGTAAGAGAAAAACCAAGAGAGTTTGGTATTTTAGAAACCGAGAGAGAATGAACTTGGTTTTTTTGTTTTGTTTTAAGAGATGGGGCCTCACTCTGTCACCCAGGCGAGATCATAGCTCACTGAAGACTCCTGGGCTCAAGCAATCCTCCCACCTTCGTCTCCCGAGTAACTGGAACTGCAGGCATGCATCTGCATGCTAGCTATTTTTTTTTTTTTTTTTACTTTTTGTAGAGCTTGGGGTCTTGCTATGTTGCCCAGGCTGGTCTCAAACTCCCACCTTGGCCTCTCAAAGTGCTGGGATTACAAGCCCGCCTGGCCAGAATGAAGTTTTAAGAAAGAGGAAGTGGTTAATGTGGTCAGATAAAGAGAGATGTGCTAAGGATGCACTGAATTTAGCAATTGAAATGTCTTTGGTAACCCTTAGGTAGGAATGGGCACACAGTATATGGAGAATAAATCTCACTGATTTGTACCTCCCATTTCAGTAAATGGCACCACCATACATGTAATTGCTCATCCCAGAAACCTAGGGTCCATCCTCGATTCTTTCCTATCCTTCATCCCCCCACATCCAATCAGTGCTCCCATCTCCAGAATGCATCTGGAATTGATGTTTTTTTGCTATCTCCACTCCTAGCCTTTTTAGTCAAAGTCACCATCATTTCTTGCCACCCAAACTGGTCTCCCTATTTCTCTCTCTTGGTTCTTTTTCATCTGTTCTTTGTATAACTGCAAGAATGGTTTTTATTAAAATGCAGATCAGATCATGTTGCTTTCTTGTTTAAAGCCCTTAATGGCTTCCCATTACACTTGGAATGAAATCTGAACTTTCCCCCATGGCCTACAAAGCTCTTTGTGATCTAATTTCTTCCTATCTTTATGACTTCAGCTTGTGCCACTTGCACCCTTGCTCACTATATTCAAGCTACACTGCCATCTTTCTGCTCTTTGACACCCATCCCCACCTCAGGGCCTTTGCACTCGCTGTTCTGGTATGCTCCTTCCCTAGAACTGCCCAGAGGGACTGGCTCCTTTTCATCTCTGAGGCCTTGACGTAAGTGTCACCTCTTCGGAAAGGCCTTCTCCCACCACCTTATCCCAGGGGAGTCCCCTCTTACGATTTGCTGGGCTTTTGTTTATATTCTTATTGTAATTTCTAACTATTTGGGTTTTTTTCTCTTTTTTTTTTCTATCAGAATCTAGGCAAGAGATAGCATCTGTCTTGTTCATAGAAGTATCCCTAGGGCCTAGTGTAGTGGGTATCATAGATGCTAATAAATATTTGTTAAGTGGCAATGAGGCACAGGCATGTCTTGACAATAGTTTGTTAGCAGTTTGCAATATGTAGTTAATATTTAGCATGACACATAGGTACTCATAAACATTTGTTGAAAGGATATTTTTTCTAAGTGATTTCATGCATTATCGGATGATTTTTCATTATCAGTTTTCTCCGCCTTTTATTTATTAACTAGTTGGCACAGTCAGATAGAAACTTAGTCTTTTTAAAAATATGTATGTATTCCACCACTTGTTTTTACCTCAACTCCAGGATATTCACTAGACTCAATGCTGCCAAAAGAAGAAATAAAGAGAAATATTAAGTGAAAGACAGCTACATGTGAAAGTACATAAAATGCAAGTTTGTGTGTTACAAAGTCTTACTCAACTAAATGAACACATCCTGGGCACCAGGCTGCAGCAGGGAGTCCATGTTCTAGTTATGGTACGTACCGGGGAGGCCACGTTCTAGTTACGGTACGTACCGGGGAGGCCACGTTCTAGTTACGGTACGTACCGGGGAGGCCACGTTCTAGTTACGGTACGTACCGGGGAGGCCACGTTCTAGTTACGGTACGTACCGGGGAGGCCACGTTCTAGTTACGGTACGTACCGGGGAGGCCACGTTCTAGTTACGGTACGTACCGGGGAGGCCACGTTCTAGTTACGGTACGTACCGGGGAGGCCACGTTCTAGTTACGGTACGTACCGGGGAGGCCACGTTCTAGTTACGGTACGTACCGGGGAGGCCACGTTCTAGTTACGGTACGTACCGGGGAGGCCACGTTCTAGTTACGGTACGTACCGGGGAGGCCACGTTCTAGTTACGGTACGTACCGGGGAGGCCACGTTCTAGTTACGGTACGTACCGGGGAGGCCACGTTCTAGTTACGGTACGTACCGGGGAGGCCACGTTCTAGTTACGGTACGTACCGGGGAGGCCACGTTCTAGTTACGGTACGTACCGGGGAGGCCACGTTCTAGTTACGGTACGTACCGGGGAGGCCACGTTCTAGTTACGGTACGTACCGGGGAGGCCACGTTCTAGTTACGGTACGTACCGGGGAGGCCACGTTCTAGTTACGGTACGTACCGGGGAGGCCACGTTCTAGTTATGGTATGTACCGGGGAGTCCACGTTCTAGTGGCAGGTGACAGACTGGAAACACTTACTCAGATGATACCAAAGGATAGATTAAATTCCTGACAGTCACCACTTTTAAGAAAATATGATTTATCTACTATGAAAATTTGCGGTAATTTCTTAAAAACGGAGACCCTTATTTGCATTACAAAATAGATATTTTTTAAACTTACAAAGGATACATTGTAGGAAGTTTTTTTTTTTTTTTTTGAGACAGGGTCTGGCTCTGTGTAGTGACATGATCACCCATAGCTCACTGCAGACTTGAACTCCTGGGCTCCAGCGATCCTCCTGCTTCAGCCTCCCAGAGTGCTAGGATTGCAGACATGAGCCACGGTGCCCAGCCCAGATTTCTTTAAAGGTTGATCTTTCCTCCTGAATTTTGAAACTGTAACTTAATTGGGAAAACATAGCTTTCCAGAAATATTGCTGCTTACCCTCCATCTAATACATGCTAGCCTACCTACTAAATATTTCTCAAGTTCCTTTCCATCCACACTGGAGGCTAATTTCGTTTAGCCACAGTCACATCTCTCCTGGATGATTAGAGCCTTCGAACTGGAGCCCAAGAGTGTTTTTATTTAAGTTGTATCTTTTATCTGAGAATTTGCATTCTTCATGTAGCACCTATATCTCACGTGTACCTCAACCTAGGAAAGATTTTAATCTTGCTGTCTGAGACCACTGATGTCATTTCAAAAGGGAGAGTAAAATGGTTTGCTTTGGCATAGAATTAATTATAGATTAGTTTGGTCTTTACCCTCCATCAAAGGGAATTTAATTATTAGAAGAACTAGAAGCATCTCCTGAGGTCTCAAGTATCATATGGCTCCGAGTTTTGGTCCCTAAGGCTGGTGAGATATGAAACCTTTATGTATCTTGAATGATATTCCTTTTTTTCCTTTTCCACTTTCACTTTGCCAAGTTGGTTGACATTAGCAATGCCCTAGAGTCCAGACGAAAGTCCTTGGAATTTTGGCTGCTATAAGAAAGCAGAGGTCACTTGGCTTCCTGACCATAGCGTATAAATTGAGAAATTGTAACCATCCCTTGAGACCATTATATCTTTTCCCTTAAACCCCTTTGTTTATTCATTATCTTTTTGAATGCATGTGGCTGCTGTAATTTTTTGCTCACTTACACTTTTCCCTTGGTTCTGTTAGGCCTTTATGTAAGATGATTTTATTGATAAATTCTCCTTCAGTAATTTTCTTTTTCTTCCAAATGCAGATTCTCTTTAGAAACCTCTGCTCTATTGTCAGGGCATGTAGTGTGAATAGTTTCTAGCAATGGTGATACATAATACCCAGTACTTAGGTTTAACTGATAGAAGTTAGAAATGCTCTATGACTTTGCTGATCTTATGTATTGCAACAAGATTGCCCATAGAATGAAATCCATTACTTAAGCTTTGTTAGTGTCATGCTGCAACCAACTGAATAAACTTTGATGAATTTGCAGTGAACATTTTCTATCTTGGGACCTTGATATTCTACTTTGGGATCTGAGGAGTTTATCGTGTGCAATTTAAAATCATTTTAAAAGATGATTTTATCAGATTTAAGAAATGTGCTCTTTTCTCCCAGACATTAGGGATGCAATGTGAAGTTATATACATTTTACATAATTGTGTGCTTCCTCCAGAGGGTAACACCTGAAAAGATGAAGAGTTATAAGGTGCTATGTTGTTGACTGAGCCTCAGTGAGAACTGACTGACCTACGGCCAGACAGCGTCTTATAGCTACTCTCCAGGCAATCCTGGTCGTAATTGCATTGCTGAGGATTAGGAAACAGCAGTAAAGGACTCAGGTTCCTACAAGAAAAATGTGTAAAAATGCAAGTATTTGAAATCTCATAGATGATTAAAAGGGGCAGAGAAGAGAGAGAAGGAGTCAGCAGTTAGGGAGAAACTTTGACTTCTCTCTTTCCCTTCCTCTGGTTGTCTCCTGTTTCTTGGCCCTTAGAAGTTTGGACACACAACTAGGTTCACATTATACCTTTTGCTCTGCCCTTTGTTTACTGAGTGCTTGCTGTGCGCCAAGCCTCTGCTAAGCAGTTTATATACATTATCTCATTTACTCCTCACAACTCTGTGCGATAAATTATTAATTTTTACAGATGAGGAAACTCAGGTTCAGAGAGGTCGTATGAGGTGTCTAAGGTCACATGGTTAATATATGGTAGAGCTGAGACTCAAACTCCAAAACATATTTACAACCACTCTGCTATATTACAGAATTTCTCCTTTGAAGTGCAATAATTTTTGAGAGGCTTCTGGATGGTCTTAAGTATTAATATTTACAGAGCAGCTTTTTAGCTGACGTGGGGCATCCAGATTCCCCCCTCGTTGTGGTGATGTTTGTGCCAAGATCCCTGAAGCTGCATCCTTACCAACAGTGTAGGGTCTGTTTGTGCCACCCCATGCTCTGACCGCTCCTTGGGGATTTTTAATGGTGTAGTTCTTATAGGTGCTTCTTACTCTTATATTTCTCCTTCTGTCTCTAATACAAGCATGAATCCCTTTTACTGAGTTTCTGATTACCATAGTGGACTCACAATGGTTCCTTGCCTTCATCAAGAGGCATCACCTGTGGACCAAGCCCCTGGGCCTTGACTTTCATCCTTTGAGGTGAATCCTTCCCTGAAGGCTTGTGCAGGTCCTTCTGCAATCAGACGCCTGGCATGCTTGCCCTACGGGATGTCCAGACAGGCTCAGGGCGCCCAAACCAGAGACTCCTCACCTGCAGTTTTCCTGGCCTCTCCACCCCGTTGGCGGAGGTTCTGTAGCCTCGCTGCCTTCTGTCTGCCGCAGGTAGGAGGTCGGGCGCTTGTCTGTTAACTATCGGGAACCTTGAGTCTCGATTATTTTCAGCTATTAGGAATTTAATTCTTTTTTTTTTTTTCAGTGACTGCAAGTTTAGAGGAACCATGTACACTAGAGAAGTTAGTGAGTGGATGAATGACAGACGGACACTATTTTGTATCAGTTTCAGTAATATGGATTTCGGACCAAAAAACGCTAAGAAGGCAATTTCTCGTACTCATTTCAAGCTGTAGGTCCAGAGTCCCTCGTCTTCAACTCCAAAGTCATAGATGTTTGAAAGTCAAAAGTTTTTTCTTAGATTTGATAATTCTTTGCTTGCAAAATTCAACCTGAACTAATGAGAGATTCTTTACAGTCGTGATGCCATTTGCCACCTCCATTCCAATGGCTGCTGTTCTCATTGTTGGCTACTGTCCCAGTTGCCTTTATCTCAGGTGACCCAAGCAGAAACCTTGAGCATCATCCTGGAATCCTTCCTTTCCCTCACCCCACTTCCCTGAATTTAATCAGAGCCCTGCCAGCGTTTGCCTTCTGTTTCTGAATCCACTCCTTCCTTTCCATTGTGCTAGGAAGACTCAGTCATTTTAAGTCCAGGTTACTGCAGCAACCTCCTCAGTGTTCTCCCTAACGCTGGTCGTAGTGCCTTCAGGGCTGCCCCCCCCCCCCACCTGTTGCCAGAAGGATCTCTCCCATGGGCAGACTTAATTGTACCCTCTTCTGCTAGGGTCCTCCCTCCCTCCCTCCCCATTATCTCTAGGAGAGACTCAGGTCCTTAGCTTGACTCATGCCTACCCTCAGTATCTGCCGTCCCCTTCCCTGCACTTTATTGATTTTTTGTTTTTTTGCAACATTTCTACATGATGTACTGTTTTATGTCTCCTTGATTTTCTGTATCGTATTTTCACTCACTCTCTCTATTCATTGCCCTTCTCCCTATTTATTTACCTAGCTAACCCCTACTTAGCCTTCCCAGGTCAGGTGTCATCTTCTCTGGCAGATAAGCCCAGGCAAAGCCAGGCACTTTATCTAAAATTATCTTTTTATATGATTGTCTCCCCAAATGCAGGAACTGTAACTCTCCAATGCTTAACAAAATGCCCGGAACAGAGTAAGTGTTAGTAGATATTAGATGAACTGTTGAACTGAACCCAAAGTGGGAATTACGAACATTAGAGCCAAGAATGAGTGAAAATAGGTAAACAGGGCCTCCCAGAACTTGGGATCTTAAGATCGAGGAACTGGTCAGTCCTCCAATTTGTAGTCCAGACACTGGGTTTGACAGCTATACGGCTCAGCGGGGAAGCTGTCAAACCAAGCTCTCAAGGGCATGATATCCAATGAGATCATAATATCAGCTTATTGACTTACAGTGAACTTTATAAATTGTAGGGGACTAGTATGCTTAAGTGGATTGGGGTGTTAGTACATTTTCTCCCTGTGCTAACATAGATTATCCTCGTAATATTTCCCAGGGACTATGGGACCAGCTCCGTGGATGTTTATTGAATGACCTCAGTGGGTCCAGTCATCAAACTATGATAGCCTAAAACACCGCTTTCACCACAGTAGGAATGTAGGTGACCGATGCGTTGAACTGGTTAAGTCACCCTCTTCACTGGACAGTCTGCAACGTGCTGACCATTGTACTTTAGATTTAGAATACAGCCTAGAAACCCTGACTGGATTTTGAGAGTTTTCCTGGACCCACCCTGTCATTTAGAGTAGATTGTCTCTACAGAGGACCAATATTGTCCATTGAGTATTGAAATTTCTTGTTTCAAAATTCACTACCCACCTTTTTCAGTTTAACTAAACAATCAGGTCTATACCAGATTTCAAGATGTTTAATATACTAATGTTAAATTGAAAGAACATTGGATTTAGGAGTCAGAGAGCACAAAAATGAATATGAGGACCCCAAATATGAACAATGAATGCAATGGCACAAATAAAATGTCCATGTAACTACTACCCCATTATTTACTGATCTCCATTGCTCTAGTTTGTATTCTCCCTACTATTTATAGCTAGAAATATATTATTTTTTCTTTGTATGTTTATTGTTTCTTGACTTCCCTCTAGAGTATAAGTCTCCACTGAAGCTCAGGAAAGTGACTGGGACATAGAAGGAATTCAGTAGGTGTTTGTTGAATGTGTCTGTTGGTGGTGTGTAGAGTTTGTTGAAGTTTTTTAATTGAAAGTTTTTAAGTAGAAGAGCTTATGAATTTTTAAAATAATAATTAAAGCTTTTTAGAATTATTATTTTTTTTTGAGACACGGTCTCACTCTGTTGCCCAGGCTGAGTGCAGTGGTGTCATCATAGCTCACTGCAACCACAAACCCTTGGGCTCAAGCAGTCCTCCTGCCTCAGCTGCCCAAGAAGCTGGGACTGCAGACGCATGCTACCGTGCCCAGCTAGTTTTTTATTTTATTTTATTTTTGTAGAGACGAGGTCTCGCTATGTTGCTCAGGCTAGTCTTGAACTCCTGGCCTCAAATGATCCTCCCATCCTAGCTCCCCAAAGTGCTAGAATTACAAGTGTGAGCCACCACGCCCAGCCACTTTCTAGAATTCTGAGGCATAGTTTACCTTACACAGATACAGAAGTTGAGCTCTGAAATTCTCTTTTGGTGCTGCCTCTCCATAAACATTAAACACAGCCAGGACACCCGCAGAAGCCCCAGGGAGCCTGGTAAGCAGCCGTACACCTGGGAACAGAGCCAGAGAGATGGTGTGTACCTCACTCTCAGAAAGTGTCTGGATTTGCCCCTTCATTGCTCATATCCCTGTTGACTGCAGTCACGTGCAGGAAGTCCGGGCCCTCCGGGCATGTGCCGTCTCTGGAGGAGTTGTTTCTTGCTGCTCTGAACATCTACTTTGGCCCTGTCTCCTACCTTTCTTATCTGCTCTGGACTTCGTCATTACCAGCAAACGTACCAACTCCAAAATCTTATCCCACTCTTCAAGCACCGTCTCCTCTTATGGTTTCACTGCAAGGCTTTCTGGAACTCATCAAGACTCCCAGTCCCTCCCCACTCTCTTATTTGCATTAGTCACTTCCTGGCTGCTCCCCTCTCCCTCTCTGGCCTGGAGTCCATAGTCCATTGTTACAGTCCCTCCTTTGCCAGTACTCCTGCCTCCCTCCCCTCGCCCTCTGCCCCTTTGTGGTGCTCACCTGGCCATCCCTCAACCCTGGGAAGACCCTACCATCTCTTTTGATCTCCTCAAGGATTTTTTGGCTTTAATTATTGCCTCTCTTTGGATCATTCTTATTATAATATGAATGTGCTCCAGAATTTCTAGTGTTAAAAAACCTTCTCTTGGTTCCACAATCCCGTTTAGCTACATTTCTGGGCTCCAGTTCTTAGCAAAATTTTTCAAAAATTGCCTGCACTCCAGTCTTTGTAGGCACCTCTCTCTTCCCACTCTTTCTTCCATCCAGCCTTCCCATGCTGTCTCGGCCGCTGCATTGAAACCTTTCATGTCAGGATCACCAGAGGACTTCGGGCTGCCAGACCCTATTGGTCCTTCCCTGTAGTCACCTTATGTGACCTCCCAGCTCTCCTCTTTTCTCTTGGCTTTGCTAACCCCCATTCTCCGGGTTTCTTCCCCTCTCACAGTCTGTTCCCTTCCAGCCACCTTTGCAGGGTCTCTTCTCCTTCCCTGACCTCTGCGGGTTGGTGTCCCTCCAACTTAGGCCTGGCTCTCATCTTTTTCTACATTATTTTCAGATATAATGGCATCTTCTCCTGTGGTTTTAAATACCACCTCTACGCTGGTAACTTCCAAAATTTATATACAATCCACACCTCTCTGAGCATCAGACCTGCATATCCATTGACCTACCTGACTCCATTTGGAGATCTCAGGGTCTCATGGACAACTCAAACTTAGCATTTACAAAAATGCAGGTTGCTTTCAATTTCTTCTCTCCAGTAAAATCTCTAGCTCAGCAAGTACCTTCATTTATCTAGTTGCTCAAGCTGGGAACCCAGCAGTTATTCTTGATTCATTGCTTTCCTTCACTTCCATATCCAACCTACCGTCAAGAAGTCCTGGCCGGGCGCGGTGGCTCACGCCTGTAATCCTAGCACTCTGGGAGGCCGAGGCGGGTGAATCGCTCGAGGTCAGGAGTTCAAGACCAGCCTGAGCAAGAGCGAGACCCCGTCTCTACTAAAAATAGAAAGACATTATATGGACAACTAAAAATATATATAGAAAAAATTAACCGGGCATGGTGGCGCATGCCTGTAGTCCCAGCTACTCGGGAGGCTGAGGCAGGAGGATTGCTTAAGCCCAGGAGTTGGAGGTTGCTGTGAGCTAGGCTGACGCCACGGCACTCACTCTAGCCTGGGCAACAAAGTGAGACTCTGTCTCAAAAAAAAAAAAAATAAATAAATAAATAAGAAGTCCTGCTTACTGCCCATTTCCCTTTTGTCACCTCCTCCCCTCCAGTCTAGGTCACAGCCGCGGTACACGGCACCAGAGCTACTGTGCTCACTTCTTACTTGGTTTCCCAGTTTCTGCCCATATTCCCTCTGTTCCATTTTCTACATAGCAGCAAGAACTGTTTTGATTCAGGTGATGTCACTTTCCTATTTAAAACCCTTCAATCTTATCAAATTATTCTTATTTTCTATAATATCAAGAGCCTGGAATAAATAAATGGAAGTATGGGAGTATATAGCCTAATTGTCATATTATAGGCATGTTAATAGTATCTTTCAAATAAAAAAGATAAGGCCGGGCGCGGTGGCTCAGGCCTGTAATCCCAGCACTCTGGGAGGCCGAGGTGGGTGGATCGCTCGAGGTCAGGAGTTCGAGACCAGCCTGAGCAAGAGCGAGACCCCATCTCTACTAAAAATAGAAAGAAATTATCTGGCCAACTAAAAATATATATAGAAAAAATTAGCCAGGCATGGTGGCACATGTCTGTAGTCCCAGCTACTGGGGAGGCTGAGGCAGAAGGATCGCTTAAGCCCAGGAGTTTGAGGTTGCTGTGAGCTAGGCTGACGCCCGGGCAACAGAGCAAGACAACAGAGTGAGACTCTGTCTCAATTTAACATTAGTATATTAAACATCTAGTTATGAAAGTCCTGGATTGCATCTTCTAATATAAGGTTGTTAGGTATGCAGTGGAAATCTGTTGTTTCGTGTAGCCACCTTCTTCAGTTATCTTAGCTAGATCTGGATAACTTGCTACAGCTTTAACATCAGCACTTCTTTTTTTTTTTTTTTTTTGAGATAGAATCTTGCTCTGTTGCCTGGGCTAGAGTGCATTGGCCTCATCATAGCTCACTGCAACCTCAAACTCCTGGGCCCAAGCAATCCTCCTGCCTCAGCCTCTTGAGTAGCTGTGACTACAGGCGTGTGCCACAATGCCTGGCTAATTTTTCTATTTTTTTGTCAAGATGAGGTCTTGTTCTTGCTCAGGCTGGTCTTGAACTCCTGGCCTCAAGTGATCCTCCAGCCTCAGCCTCTCAAGTAGCTAGGACTACAGGTGCATGCTACCATACCTGGCTAATTTTTTAATTTTTTTTTAGAGATGGGGTCTTGCTGTGTAGCCCAGGCTGGTCATGTGAACTCCTGGGCTCAAATGATCTTCCTACCTCAGCCTCCCCAAAGCATTGGGATTATAGGCATGAGCCACCACACTCAGCTTATAGTCTTTTTTAATACAGATTCATTTACACTTCAGAAAAAATATCCACGATTAGACCACAGGTTAGGGAAGACTTTACAGTGGCGATTGTCTTGGATTTGCCTTGAAAGAATAGTAGGAGTTGGCCCAATATGAGTGAGTGGGTTGATGGAGAAGGCATTCAAAGAGAGTGGCATGTACAAAGCATATTGCGTGATAAAGAGTGTTGTGTGTTTGGGAAAGGGCTAGAAGTTTGATAGTGCAGACATGTAGGATCTGAGGAAGATTAGGGAGAATGATAAAGCGGCTGGAATGGGAACCTGGAGCCAGGCTGTGAAGGCTCTGTGTGCCGTGCTGGGGAGCTGGGCTGTTTTGGTATGTTATGTTCTGCGTTGTAAAGCGGCTCTCCCCCGTGTGCATCAGCAAGGGGGTGGGTAGTGTTGGCAGAGATAACAGAAGAATGTAGATAACACAGTATGTCAAATAAGATTTGTAGTACAGAACTTTCCAGAATAGAACCAGATAGAAGAGAGAACTTATTTACCAAGGGGAGCTATTTTCTTCTGCCCCTGTTGTGAGTGGAGTTGGGGTTTGGTGGCCTGTTTTAGAAGCCTATTTCTGGGCTAGCTCTATGTCACACTTGTTGAAAAATGGGGAATGGCTTTCAGAGGGCAGTTTTAATCTAGTTAGATGGAAACTTACGAATGGAGCTTGTGTTTTTAAGCTGTTTTTGGCTTTTTCCTAAGGGTCATTTATTCTTAAATTTATTCTCGATGTATTCTTAAATTAAGGATCATTTATCATTCTTAATTTAATTTCCTATAAAATTATAACTTTTGGTGAGGGAGGTTTTATCACAAAGCTTAAAAAATAGGTTTTGGGTTTGTTTTGTTTTGTTTTATTTTTTACAAGTTTAAGACTTTGATCCCTTATAGGAGAAATTTGTTCAGTTTGGGTCTCTGAACAAAAGAGACAAATTTTGTTCATCAGGGAGCCACTGAAATATAGAGTCAGAAAACCAATCAGGAAATGTTAATGAAACCAGAATTATACAGTAGAGGAAAGAAAACTGTACTAATTTTTCTGTTACTTTAGTCTAATTTTAGCACGCATTACCATCTGCAGCCCGAGTGTGTTGTTTGGCATAGAGCCCTGCATTGCTAAACCAATAGAAGGAACTAGTCTGTTAAGAACATTTTCTAATCTCATTTCACTTCCGATTAAAACTTTTGAATAGCACTGTGTTGACATACATCAAAAGTTAAAAAAAAAAAAAAAGAGTCCATGGTAAAAAAATCTTTCCCCTGTTCTCCAGTGTTCTTACTGAGGAAGCCATTGTTAGTTTCCTGTATATCCTTCCAGAGATATTTTATTGAGATATGAGCAAATCCGTAAGTGATAGCATCCTATACACACTGTTTTACACCTTGTTTTTTTTTTTTTTTGAAACAAAAGCATTATTGAGATATAATTCACATACTATGAAATTCACCCATTTCAAGTGGAATTCAGTGGTTTTTTTTTTTTTTCCTTATTATATTCACAGAATGGTACAGCCATCACTACTATCTAATTTTAAAAGACTTTCATCACCCCACAAAGAAACGTTGTACCAATTAGGGGTTATTCCCCATTCCTTCCCCCAGCCCCTACTGATCTACTTTCTGTTTCTATGGATTTCCATGTTCTGGAAATTTCATTTGAATGGAATCACATAATATGGGGCCTTTTGTGCCTGGCTTCTTTCACTTAGCATAACAATTTTAAAGTTCATCATGATGTGGCATGTATCAATATTTCATTTCTTTTTGTGGCCAGATAATATTCCATTGTATGGATATAACACATTCTGTTTATCCATTCATGAGTTGATGGACATGTTTTTCTCTTATATATACATTTGTGAATGCAATTGCTGAATCGTATGGTAACTCTATGTTTAACCATCTGAGGACTTGCCAGACTGTTTTTTAGAAGGCTGCATCATTTTACATTCCCACTAGCCATGTAAAGTGTTCTAATTTCTCTATATCCTTTCCGGCATTTGTTATTGCCTGTCCTTAGGGTATAGCCATCCTAGTGAATGTGAAATAGTATCTCGTTGTGGTTACATTTCACTATACATTTTCCTAGTGAATAGTGATGTTTGAGCATCTTTTTATGTGCTTATTGGCCATCTGTATAACTTCTTTGGAGAAATGTCTATTCAAGTACTTTACCTGTTTTTAAATTGGTTTATTTATCTTTTTATTATTGAATTGTAAGAGTTCTTTATAAATTTGGGTAGAAGTCGTTTATCATATATACGATTTGCAAATATATTCTCCCATTCTATGAGTTGCCTTCTTGCTTTCTTGATAGTTTAAAGCACAAAAGTTTTTAATTTATATTAAGTCCAGTTTACTTATTTTTTCTTTTGTTACTCATGCTTTTGGTGTCATATCTAAGAAACCGTTGCCTAATAAAGATCACAGAATTTACTCCTATGTTTTCTTCCAAGAGTTTTATAGTTTTAGCTTTTACATTTAAGTCTATGATCCATTCGAGTTATTTTTTGTAAATGATGTGTCTACATTTTGCTTTTTTCATTTAATAATTTGTCTTGGGGGTTATTCCATATTAGCACTAAAGAACTCCCTTATTCTTTCTTATGATAACTATGGTATTCCCTTATGTGGATATACCATAGCTAATTTAAACAGTTCCCCATTGATAGAAATTTACATAAACATTTGGATTTGGAAATTATTTCAAAATATCATTGTGGCTTTAAAAGTTATTTTTTATCAGCCTCCTCAAAAATACCCTTTCAACCATTTGACAGATTTAGTTGTTCCAAGCAATTCTTGCTACCCAGAAGCCTTTGAATAAATGCCAGTCCTCGGGTAGAATGACCCTAAGGACTTCTAGAGATTTCATTCCATCAAATGTTTACAGTAAGTCAGGAAGCAGAAAATTCTTTCAGTTATCTGAAAATATCTGGAAAACTACTTTCGGAGGAACAAGGTGCTCTGAAATTTTGTTGTTGTACATGCTAAGCTATATTCATTTTCAGATTACTTAACATCAGACGTTCTTTTACTCTTGTTGTGTTGTTGTCTTTGTGTATGTAAATCAACGTGAGTAGCAATCTAAACTCTGGGCAATATAGCCAGCCACTTAGTAAGCTATAAAATATCCAGAGATTATGAAACATATAGGTTTCTTTGTTAAAGAAGGAGGCTCAGAGGAAAATCTTGAAATATACCAATACTTTACTAATCTGCAGAGGCTTATCTGGCTATTTGAAAGTAAACAAAAAAGGCCAATGGGAGGTTAATACTAAATAGTAAAGCCCATTCCTTCATGTTTTTGAGCTTTGCCTGTAATATAGTTCTTCACCAAGATACCATTCTTATTTTATACACTGATTAAATTAGCATGATACCACAAAAGTGACCTTTGGAATTGTTTAAATCTTGTTTCTGTTCTTTATGATCTGGATACCTTCAGTGAGTTCCTTACCTTTTCTGGGCTAGAGTTTTTTCCTCTGTAAAATGAATGTGAACTAGATGGGTTTCCAAGCCTATAATACATTAGAACAATTAATTAGAAGGTGCAATAGTAGCTGCTGGAGGCAAGCTACAATCAGCGATGGCCACAGCTGACCTGATCCGCATGGAGCACACAGTAAGAAAGTTTAAAGCATTTACAGAAGTTCAGAAATAATCATGGCTGGGACATCCAGACAGGGGCAAATAGCCTGACATGTCTAAGTGGTCCCAGACGACATCACTAAGTTATATTACATTCCTTATGTCCACACAAGTCCCGAGTTATGAAATAAAGGTTAAATGGAATACTGTATTATCTTTCTTTTCCATTTTTATTTTGATATAATTTCAGACTTACAGAAAAGTTGCAAAAGAATGCAAAGAATACCATCTGGCACTCATCCAGATTTTTCAAATGTTAATATTTTATTACATTTGTTTAATTTCTTTTTCTCTTCTCCCTTCCACCCCTCCCTTCTACAGATTTTTCTGTACCATACGAGAGCAGCAGACATGCTGCTCCTTGATCCCTAGATATTTTAATGTGTATTTCCTAAAAACCAAGGACATTGTCTTATATGATGACAGTGTAATTATCAAAATCAGGAAGTGAATATTGGAAGAGTACTGTTATCTAATGTACGGACTTTAGTCAAAATGTTGCCCATTGTCCCCATAATGTGCTTTATAGCAGAAGAAAATCCAGAATCACGTGTGCCACTTAGTCATCATGTCATTAGTCACCTTTAATCTGCAGCACTTCCTGAGTCTTTTTCTTTAAAATTTTACATTAATATTTTTAATGTAAATTATATAAGTCAATTATATAGTAGATTGTCCCTCAATCAGATTTGTCTGATGATTTAAGTAATCCACATTTGGCAGGAATACCAAAGAAGTTACGTTCTGTTCTGCACAGTATGTGATATAAGGAGATAAGTGTTACTGATTTGTTCCATTACTAGTGACATTAACTTTGATGCTTGGTTAAGGTAGTGTCTGCTATGTTTCTCTACTGTAAGGTAACTATTTTTTTTCTTTGTAATTAATAACTATCTTGTGGGGCATGGTTTGGAACTATGTAACAGTCCTGTTTCTCCTTCAGCTTTCACTCACTATATTATCTTTTTATTAAGACAGAAGAAAAATAATACATTTTAGCAAGAGTCCCATCAAAACGGTTGTAGTATTTAAAAAAATAACTTCAAGGAGCATGTAGCAGTCATTTGACAAATATAATCGTATAGAATTCCTAATTATTTCAATACTTAGTTTTAGAAAATATCCTTCATATATCTAAAGTCAATTTGTAGGCTTATACATATAAAAACAATTTCATTTGTTAGTAATATTGTTGTTTTTGAAAGATTTAGAGATGAGTCACTCCTGGAAATTTTTCTGTTTGTCCAGTGTTGAGGGCAGAATGAAACAAACAAAAATCCTTCAAGAAAAAATTATTCCAAGTGTCCTTCTTTTCCTCCTTTTTCTGTGTATCGTCACAACTCAACCAAAAGGTCCGCTTTTACTGTATTGCCCTGCTTAAAAATCCTCCGTGGTGCTCACTTCCACAGGATCAAGTGTCAGCTTCTCGTCTGAACCCAGCTTACCTTTTCAACTTAAAAGTTTTCCTCCACTACAAATTAATAATTCCTTTTTAAACATCATCTCATGCTTTTCTGTCTGTACAAAATGCCCTTCTGATCTGTTTTGATTCTTCCCAACATTCCTGATAAGATTCAAGCATATCTTCCATATAATATTCCTTGACCTCTTCGTTTTTCAAACTTAGCTGCATATAGTCTCTGCTGCTTTAGGGGGACAGTTTAGTAGGAACCTTTACAGGGAAGATAAGGTGGCATAAATAATAAATAAAATACAGCACATGATCCCTGTGTCGAGGGCTGTTTTCCCGTGCCCTGCATGTGCCCAGGCCCTGCACACTGTAGGTACTCGGTGTTTGTTGTATACATTCTTTTTTTTTTTTTTTTTTTTGAGACAGAGTCTCACTCTGTTGCCCGGGCTGGAGTGAGTGCCGTGGCGTCAGCCTAGCTCACAGCAACCTCAAACTCCTGGGCTCAAGTGATTCTCCTGCCTCAGCCTCCCGAGTAGCTGGGACTACAGGCATGCGCCACCATGCCCGGCTAATTTTTTGTATATATATATTTTAGTTGTCCATATAATTTCTTTCTATTTTTAGTAGAGACGGGGTCTCACTCTTGCTTAGGCTGGTCTCGAACTCCTGACCTCGAGCGATCCACCCGCCTGGGCCTCCCAGAGTGCTAGGATTACAGGCGTGAGCCACCGCGCCCGGCCGTGTTGTATACATTCTTGTGTATATGCCCATGTATAGTATTGAATGAGACCGCATCCCCCACGGAATTTAGCACTTACTACCTATTCAATAAATCAGTTATTTATTTTTTGAGACAAAGTCTCGCTCTGTTGCCCGAGCTAGAGTGAGTGCTGTGGCGTCAGCCTAGCTCACAGCAACCTCAAACTCCTGGGCTCAAGCGATCCTCCTGCCTCAGCCTCCCGAGTAGCTGGGACTACAGGCATGCGCCACCATGCCCGGCTAATTTTTTCTATATATATTTTTAGTTGGCCAGATAATTTCTTTCTATTTTTAGTAGAGACAGGGTCTCGCTCTTGCGCAGGCTGGGAGTTATTTAATTGATCTTATCTTTTTTTATTCTAATAAAGCCTACATACAGCTCACGGGGCGGGGGGTAGATGTTTCCATTCCCTTCTCGTATTTTACTTTCTCCTCAAGGGTAAGCATTTACACTTTGAACTCTTTCTGGCCGTGATAAATTGGTGCTGATTAATCTGTACTCTTTTGCCAGATTTTTCTAGGAATCAAAGAGAGCTTAACCGGGGTTAGGCATCCATTGAAGGGCAAGTTGGTTTCTTTATTTTAGGAAAAAAATGGATGCTTATATGTTTCATTAATCATAACTTCACATTACAGGAATCTGAAAAATTCCGCTGTTATCTGTTCTCTCCTTTTTAAATGTTCTTTGAGAGCTCCCCGACCACTAGGAAGGTATCCTAGGTGCTGGGCACACCAAGGTCAAACAAGGCGTGGTTCCATGGCTCCAGGAGTCGTGGGTCTAACAGGGCAGCTCAGGTGAGTTGAAGGTGTAGCCTCCGTAGACTGTAGCCGTAGAGTCACATGCGAGAAACTCTGAGTAGCGGGGCAGAAGAAAAGGTGGTTGGATCAGGGAGGGCTTTACCAAAGTCAGGTTGAGGTGGAGTCTTGAAATTCTGTAGGATTTAAGAGGTGAGCGCGGAGATGAGCTGACTTCGTGGCATGCTGAAGGGAGCAAGGGCGAGCTGGTACCAGCTCCCGGCAGTGGCCCTTGCCAAACGTAAAGCAGGGAAAGGAGGGGTTACTTTGAAAAGGCTACTGTGCCAGGCTGAGGATTATGGACTTTGTGAAGCAATGGAGGAGATTTTAAACTGGATTTCAAGTAAGAAATTGGCCTGGACAAATTTGCATTAAATTCACATTTGGTTAAGAACCTGCCCAAAGGATAACCCAATGGTAGACACAGCGCCAAGAGTACCCATAGCTCTAAAAACGGTGAAGTATTTCTCCCCCGATTTAATTTACTTCCCCCTGTAAGGTTAGCATGTGGTTAGCCTGTTTGTCCGTTTTCAGGCTAGACTCTGGTTTTACCCTCCTGCAGTAAACCCGAACTTCTCAAAATCAAACAGAGCAGTGGTTTCGTTTTTAAGCTCTTTTTCAAGAGAGTCCTAGGGGATTCTGGCAGCTGTGCTTTAGAGTGGTCAATGCTTGAGGCACATTTAATTTATTTTTAAAGTATATTTGTAACTATTAAAATCACAAAAAAGAATGGCGAGCACACTTATGGGTGGTTATATGCATAATTTGGAGACCACTGCCATGTTAACTCAGGCTGCCAGTGCAGTCTTCAGAATAAAGTAGATTTTAAACATTTCTCTACATACATTTAAACTTGTAAGTGTATTATTAAGAAACTTAGTAGAGCACTGCCCTGGTATTTTGAAAAATTCAGGCCCATGCACGTGCACCAATGCATATTTTGCAAGTGAACATCCGGATACCTGCACTCATCAAATGCCAGACACGGCTGAGCTCATTCGCTTCAGGCAGGGTCTTACTGTATAAGGGGATCATACGTGAAGTCCCAACACCTCACTGCTGCACTGCATAGTGGTTAAACCTTTAGAATTGCCTGAGGGCCTTTTAAAGATCCTGGTGCCCAGGCCACATGCATACCAATTAAATCAGAATCCCTGGAGGTAGAAGTGGGACCCAGGCGTTAGTTCATTTTTTGTTTTTTTTTTTTTTTTACATAGACTTTATTTTTTAGAGCAGTTTTAGGTTCATAGCAAAATTGAGAGGAAGGTATAGATTTCTCATAAATCCCCTGTCCCTACACATGCATAGCCTCTCCTATTATAATTAGTAATGTCCTCCACCAGAGTGGCATGCATATTTGTTGCGATTGATGGGCCTACAGTAACACATCATTATCACCTAAAGACCATAGTATTTATATTAGAGTTCTTTCTCGGTGTACATTTTTATGGGTGTGGACAAATGTATAATAGGCATATCTATCATATAGAATAGTTTTAGTATTTTTCAGTAGGCATCAGTATTTTTAAAATGTTTAACATTTTTGCCATGTTTTGGAGGTGAGGAATATACCCTTATTGCCATCAGCCATAGGCATATCCTTTCCAATCTCTTGTTTCGTCCTTGCAGTAATATTTGTATTGGCCTTTTGTGGTTTCAGTTAAATTGTGGTTCATATATTTTCTAACGTGCTGTAAATCTTCTGATAAGATTTGAGAACTCAGAAAGGTTTAATGCAGTGGTCTTTTGCTTGAAGAGAAATTTTAATATGCCAGGTTAGCACCTGGGAAGTGTAAAATATGTGAGAATGTTATTCTCATATCTCTCAGGTATGCCCCCAGAGCTTTCAACATGTTCTTCGTGTTAAACATTTTAGTCCACTATAATCTATCAGAAATAAAATTATCAGATTTCTTGCCAAAAGTTCCCTATTTTATCTGCTTGCGGAGAACTGAGCAATGTTTGGATGCGTAATGCAGATAAAATTAAAGTTAACTGCAACTGTGGCATTCTTGTTGCCTGCTTAATTGTTTTGAACCTTTCGTCTTTGGTGGAAGCCCTGCCCCATGTAAAATCCCCACAAGGGCACCCTGTGCATCCCAGGGGCCAGGCACAGTGCTTCTGTTTATTTGTCTCCACTGTCAGCACATTAGGGTGGAGGCTGAGTCTGTGTGTGTCTGAAAGCATGATTGAAAAAGGGAAAGCAGTTGCAGGAGACAGATGAACAGTACATACATAGCGGAGGGCAAGAAGAAATCCCAGGGCTCTAAAGAGTCAAGTGATTAGTTCAATGACTGGCCTGATTCAGAACCTTTTGAATATTTCTCATTGGAGAAACAGAAAGATCTTTGTTGGTGCAAAAGAGGTTAAGGACAGAGATGTGGCCAGCTGGACATCAATCATGAGCAGAAGGAATTGCCTCTGAGAGGGATTTGGTGATCCTGTGTGTTAGTAAAAGTACATGGATTTGGATTTTTTTTTTTTTCTTATCGAACACGTCAAAAAATGAGGCTCCTTTGGGATTTTCTCTACATAGAAAGATGATTCTCAGAGGAAACCTATCTGAGTCTCCAAGGTAGTGTCAACATTCGAACTTGACCCTGAATAATCTCTGCAAACACCTTTTGTGTTGCACATTATGTGAAGCCATTCATTGTGAAGCAAGTATGATTTTTGTGGCTGAGCTTATCTGAGTTGAGTTTGACAGGTTGTATTCTTCTTTCTTTTTTTATTTCATTCATTTCTTTGAACAAATGATTTGAAGACAGTCAAACGAATGCTTGTTGAACACATTGAGAGAGGGCCAGGCGTTTGCCAGGTAATGAGGGTATAACGGTGAACAGGCAGACACAGACCCCCGCCCTCTGATGCCTGCAGATGCTCCTGCCAGCGAGTGAGGAGACCATTGACAAGGGGAAGGACAGGATGTCTGGGAGCACAGGGTGGAGAGTCTGGGGCAGACACTGGGAGGAAGTCCCTTGAGACTGAGGCCTCAAGCATAAATTCAGACAGAGTGCAGAGGAGTGTGTTCCTGATGAATGAAAAGCTTAATTTATTAATATTTAGGGCTCACTGAATGGACTGTATTTTTGCAGCCTCCCCCAGCTCTGTGCCATTCAGCCGAGGGAGGTCCGGAATAGCAACCCTGATTCGCAGAAGAAAGGAGCCCGCTTCAGCGGCTCAGCGGTCCTGCCCGGAGGCCGTTGAGGCCTCTGACCCCGCAGTGGCCCGAGGCAGCTCCCACCTGCGTGGTCTCCACCCCCCCTTCGCTGAGTCGGCTTTGCCTCACGCAGCCTGGGTACAGAAGTCACGGCAGACGCTGGGAGGGAATCACGTGTCGAATGCTTTCACTGGAGCATTCTGGAATTTAAAAAGTAAATCTTTTATCACCTGACTAATGTTCTTCTTTCTGTATTAAAAATATTTTTTATTGTGAAAAATAAAATATATAGGCCAGGCGTGATGGCTCACACCTGTAATCCTAGCACTCTGGGAGGCCGAGGCGGGCAGATTGTTTGAGCTCAGGAGTTCAAGACCAGCCTGAGCAAGAGCGAGACCCCGTCTCTACTAAAAATAGAAAGAAATTATCTGGACAGCTAAAAATATGTATAGAAAAAATTAGGTGGGCATGGTGGCGCATGCCTGTAGTCCCAGCTACTGGGGAGGCTGAGGCAGGAGGATCGCTTGAGCCCAGGAGTTTGAGGTTGCTGTGAGCTAGGCTGACGCCACGGCACTCACTCTAGCCCAGGCAACAGAGTGAGACTCTGTCTCAAAAAAAAAAAATAAATAAACAAATAAAATATATACAAAGGAGTGGACACCCATGCATGCACTTACTACCAGGCTAGGAAATAAAACAATACCAGTAGTGTGTGCCTTTCACATCCTGCGCCCTCCACCCTGTTTCAGTCGTAACCACTTCCCTGTATTCTGTATTTAACGTTCTCTTTTGTTCTTCTCTTTATGTTTTAAAAGGTCATATTTATGCGTATGTGGGGAGATAGCGCAGTATCAGGCTATCACTGTATACCAACAGAGGACAAGAGATAGGCCAGAAAGCTGTTTAAATAGATTGATTGTGCTCTTTTAAGCAGGAGAATATGCTGGTAACATCAAAGTGCTTCAAAAAAAAAAAAAAATTCAAAACAAAATCCTTTCAATTTCAAGGAAAACCTTAACAAGGTTTGTTAAAAAGATACTGTTTCTGCAAACCAGTGTACTATAAATGGACCCAGCAGTAACATGACATGGAATTGCTTCAACCAATAACAGTTTTAAGATCCCTGCCTGTGCTGTAGAAATGTTAAGTTCTTGACAATGTTACTCCAGTGTATTTCAAATGATTTTATGGCACAAGAGTTTGAATTTACTTAGAGTAAGATCATCGTGGCAGTGGTTGGGAGGTATTATCGACTTTGTATTACTTCAGTAATTCAGAGTATTGAAATAGGTTGTGTCAGGAAATAGCCTCTTGGGCAAATCAGTCTTGAATTTGCTTTTGTCTCTGTGATTGTGATGACTATTGTTTTGTATTTTATATTTGCTTTTCTTTTTTTCTAAAATGTTCTGCTTCTCCATCCAGAATGTAAAAATATCAAGTTCTGAGTATCATTTGATTATTGTAGAAACGACCCCTGGACAGATGATGATTCCATAGATTTTTGATTACTTGTCAAATGATTTTGCAGGCTATTTTCATGTGAATTGATCTCCTGCTTTGAGGGTCAGTATCATCTCACTGCTAAATTATACCTTTGGGCAATGCAGTACGTTTTACAAACCTTATTCCCCAGAGTACGCTAAGAGAGGGGTTGTTTTGTTTTTGTTTTCTTGCCCTTTAAACTCTAGCATTACTCAGCAGGGTTTTCTACTTCTCATGGAAACCTTGTCCAGAGAGAAAGTAAGCTCAGCTCTCTTTACCATGTTGAAGTTTATATGTAAATTCATATGTAGGCCAGAATCCAAAGTTGACCAGATATGAAAACATTTATATATGATTTAATATTTTTATTTTGTTTCAATTTCATTTCTGTGCTTTTATTCCCAAGTCAATTGGCTTTTTCAGCAGTCAACAGATTTTTTTCCACATCTTCGAGTTTTTGAACCAAAGCTTTAATAAAATTCACAGCCATTTTTGCCAGTCTACCATAATTATAAACCCTAAGCCTGAAAGGAACCTATTTAATATCTTATTTAGACTGGGATTCCAGTCTTCAGTGACACAGAATATAGATTAGAACAATAGTTTCTGTATATCTCAGTGTTCTTTACATATGCATTTTTAGCCATTTTGACAAGCTCTAAAAACTCCCTTTTCTGACTCTGAGGATGAGCTATCTGAATAACACAATAACTTTACTGTGTATTTTCATAATTCTCCTAGTCACTTAAAAGTGGGGAGGGGACTGGACAAAGCAAACCATTCCCAAATGTTTAAGAAACCAGTAAAATCATCCCTTGCTTGGACTGCCTACAATGCAGTCTGAGAGGGAGACCTGTGTTTTAGTTTCATTCTTTATCCACACAGGAGAACATTTTTCTTTTATTGTTGTTGTTTTGAGAAGGGGTCTGGCTCTGTTCCCCAGGCTGGAGTACAGTGACATGATCGTAGCTCACAGCAACCTCTAACTCCCGGGCTTGAGCAATCCTCTTGGCTCAGCCTCCTGAGTAGCTAAGACTACAGGCACACACCACACTCCCTGCTAATTTTTAACATTTTTTTGTAGAGACAGGGTCTCACTATGTTGCCCAGGCTGGTCTCAAACAATCCTCCTGCCTTGGCTTCCCAAAGTACTGGGATTGCAGGCGTGAGCCACAACGCTGGCCCAGGAGAACATTTCTAACAAGATGCCATTCATACCCATTGCAGTTGGTAAAACACTGCTGCACCGTGCTTGGTAAAAGTACTTTGGATTCTAGGTGCTATTATATGCAAGGAAACCACGTGCATTTTTAAGCAAGGATCTCCACTGAAACTTCTCCCTGAGATCAACTATGCAGAGCACCAGACTCTCGGCATTTAGCACAGTGGACTGCTCTTCTTTTGTCTCGCACAGCGTCATGATTTTCTGGGATACCTCTGGTCTCTTTGTCGGTAGCATTCACTATCTGGGGTATAGTTGTCACAGGCAGAGGGACGACAAGCCCAGGGAGGCTGCTGCAACATGTTCGAGGGGGAAAGAGTAGGAAATGAGGTCTGAGAGGTGTCCGGGAGTTAGCTCAAGTAGGGTTTAGTGGACCACATGAGAACTGGCCTGACCTGGGCTGATACAGGAAAACTCTTGCAGGATTCTGAGTAGAGCAGTGATATGATCTGACTTGAATTTTACTGAGGTTTCTCTGGCCTCTCTGTGGACCAGTTGCAGTGAAGTGGGTAAGGGTGGGAGCACAGACAGCGGTTGGGAAGCCATTGAAGTAATCCAAGTGGAAGATGATGGTGGCTGGGACAGATGGCACATTGAACGTACCAGGGAGACGTCAGTTTCTAGGTATGTTTCTAAGCAGAGATAACATGTGTTACCGTGTAGCTAACAGCCTGGAGGTGAGTTGTAAGAAAAAGAGGAGTCAAGAAGGATTCTAGGAGTTTGGCCTCAGCCGCTAGAAGGCTGGAATTGCCATTTACTGAGATAGAGAAGACCATGGAAAGGTAGGTTTGGGGGTGGGAATCGGGAGTTCAATTTGGACATATTAAATTTGAGACGATGCCATTTATATCCAAGGGAAGTTGTTGATGCCAGTTAAATCCAATGTGTATGTGTGTATGCACGGGTCACCAGCATTTAGGGGCTTTTGAAACTAGATGAGGTCACCAAGAGAGTGACTATTAAATAGATAAGCAGTCAGAGGAATGATCTGGGGCTCTTTAACAGAGAGAAGTCAGGAGAACCAGCAACGGAGCAGGCAGTGAGAAGAGGAGAATCAAGAGGCAGAGGCCTTGTAGGAGCCAAACCGCTAAAAAAAAAAAAAGTTGCAAGGAAGGAATGATTATCAAATGTTGCAGATGGGTCAATAAGACAAGGTTTGAGAATTAGCCATTGATTTAGCCATAAAGAGATCATTGCATTCCTTAACAAGAACAGTTTCAGTGAAGTACGGGGATGAAAGCCTGAATTGGATTTATTCCAGAGAAATCAGAAGAGAAATTTAACAAAGTGAGAATGGACAGTTCTTTTGAGATTTGTAAAATAGAGGAGGGCAAAGGGGCCATAGCTGTGAGGAGATGCAAAATCTTTTCCCCTAAAGCTGGGATATAAATATAAGAGTGTGTGTGCGTGTGTGTGTGTGTGTGTGTGTGTGTGTGGTCATTAAATATGAAATGTCCGATTTCAAATCAGAAGTGTAGTTTATTATATCTCAAACAAGAAGTACAATTAATCAAAGTATGCGCCTGAACTATTGACACTGTTTTGCCATCTTAACGGTAGCTTGTTTATGCCAGCAGTGAAGAAGCCAGGACAGCGAGTGGCAGGGCAATTGTGAAAGGTTTTCCACAGCTTGTTGAGTATTGATATTTTTCCTTGCAAGAAGTGATCCAAAGTCTGGAAGAAGTGGTAGTCAGTGGGTGCAAGCTCTGGTGAATATGGTGGATGACAGAGAGTTTCCAAGTGCAGCTTCTGTAGTTTGAGCAGCGTTGTTTGTGTGACATGTGACACGTGATCGAGCGTTGTCTTATAAGAGGATTGACCAGTCTCTATTGATCAACCTTGGCTGCTTAATCACAAGCATTCTCATCATTTCATCCGTTTGGTTGCAATAGACATCCACTATGATTGACCAGGTTTCATGAAGCTGTAGTGGATAATACCAGTGCTGGGCCACAAAACGGACACCATGAGATTTTTTTGATGAATATTTGGTTTTGGACTGTGTTTTGGCACTTCATCTTTATCCAACCATTGTGTCGAACACTTGTGATTATCAAAAAGAATCCATTTTCATCACATGTAGTAACAATACTGGGTAGAAATGGTTCACCTTTATATTGTGACAGCAAAGAAAGGCAAGCTCCGAGATGATTTCTTTTCTGATGCTCGTTTAATTCATGCAGAGCCCATCTATCCAGCTTCTTTACCTTGCCAGTTTGTTTCAAATGGTCCAATATTGTTGGAATAGTAACGTAAAACCTTGCTGCTAATTCATGTGTAGGTTGAGATGGATTCGCTTCCACTACAGCTTTCAGCTCATCATTATCCTCCTTGGTCTCAGGTCATCCACATGGTTCATTTTCAAGGTTAAAATCACCAGAATGGAACTTCTCAAACCATTGACGTACTATGCATTCATTAGCCACGTCATTTTCAAACGCTTCATTGATATTTCAAGCTGTCTGCGCTGCCTTGGTTCCACAAAGGAACTCATATTCAAAAATAACACAAATTTTTTTTATAAAAATTGCTCTAAAAAATTTTGAAAGATAATCCCAAGCCAAAATGTGCATTTGCAAGACTGAAGATATACCTTCACAATAAACGTAAAACAAGAAGTATAAAAGTGAAATGTCAGAGATATCAGCTGTCAAACCTGGTACTTAAGGAATCGGACATTTCATACTTGATAATGTATATGGCTTACGGTAGTAATTCAATGGTGAGAAATTCAGGAGAAGGGAGAATTGCTGGGTCAACGTCCTTAGGTAGGCAAGAGACGGTGAGATGCAGTGTGCAGTGGAGGGGTTGACCTTGGAGAGGAGCGCAGACATCTCCTACATGGTAGTGGAGGGAAGGGAGGACATGTGGGCACAGATGCAGGGAGGCAGGTAGGTGTGGTGTGGGGACATAGAGAAGGTCTCTTCTGATTGCTTCTGTTTTCTCTGAAATAGGAAGCACAGTCATTACCTGAGCGTAAGATGCTCGAGGGGATGGAAATTTGAGTTTAGAGAGGAAGGTTTAAAATAATCCTCTGGGAAAATGGAGAGTAGGTGGATTAGGGAAATGTGGTTGGATTGCCAGGCGGCATTATGAGTCCCCTTGAGGTTAGTGGTCATTTTAAGATGAAACCAGTCAGTGGGGTTGTGTGCTTTTCTCCAGCCACGGTCAGCCACGCTGGTAGCGAAGCAGAGTGGGTATAGAATCAGATTTAACCAGGACTGAGGTTTGGCCAGGTGAATGCACTGAAGGGAGACCGAGGCCAGGGAGCTGATCATGCATGCAAGGGGTGAGTATAACGATGGACCATGTGTCTAGTCTGAGTAAGGCAAAGACATGCTGGGATGCGAGACAGTGTGGAGATTGGAGGATTGATGGATTTTAGTTTCTGATGTGGCAGAAGGACCAATGAAGTCAGGGTTTTGGAGATATTGGAAAGCTAGGAGGTGATTAGTCGGAGAATAGAGTGATTAGTCAGAGAATAGAGAACCCTGAACTTGAGATTGTGGAGTGGGTGCATGTGTGTTGATGGGGTCTAGAATGATGATTCTCACCCAGGGGTGATTTCACCAGAGGGGGCATTTGTGATATCTGGAGACATTTTTGGTTATTACAACCGGAGGTGGGAGAGATGCTCCTTTTACCGAGGAGAGGCCAGGGGTGCTGCTCAACGTTGTCCAATGCACGGGACACTTCCCCACAGCAAAGAATTATCTGGGCCAATTATCAACAGTGCTTAGTTGAGAAGCCCTGGTTTAGGGTGTGACCACAGGAATGAGTGGCAGGGATAGGCCTGATCTTATCCAGATTATTGGAGAAGAGAAAATAAACAAAGAGACCAGCCTTTTAGAAGGTTAATCTTATGAGTACAAGAGTAGTCTTGGAGGAAAGGATAGACAGGGAGGAAGTTAACTTCCTCCATATAGAATCGTTTGCTTTTTCTGTTGCTAGCTGATTGGCTAGAGTTGGAATTCATAATCCTGGCTCTAAGAGCCACAGGTTCAAATTAGCCAAAGAGTGATGGCATATTTTTTAAAAAGCCATTTGTGTATTAGCCAGCTTTGGTGTAACTAAATCAAGTCTGTCTTAAATAGATTTTCTAAAAGCCAATTAGGGATTTGGTTAGTCTTTTTGCTTAAAATTCTGGGACTGTAAATTTGAACATGTGGCCTGGTCCCGTCTTTATATACTGTCTCAGGGTAACAGTTCTTGCAGCCAGGCCTTGAGGCAGGGATCTGGCTTAAGAAAATCCTTGAGAAACCTTATTCCTGGGCTTTCCTTTCAGTCTTATCACCATGAAGACTGGTCAAAATCACACAGAGTGAGTAAGGGTTGCAGACCAGTGCTGCTTCCTGGAACAAGCCGGTCAACTTGTTTAGTCTTGTGCTCTGTCCTTCATTTTGAACTCAAGTGCCCTGGGGCTGCTTTTCTGCCTACCCACAATGGCAAGGCACGCCTTTTGTTTTCTTCTCATCTGAAAGAGAGGCTTGTTTTGAGGTTTGGACCACAAATAATAATCCGTTGTTTCCTATAATAATAATCTACCCTCTTTAGCAGAAAAAAATCCGCTCGATACAGTGTGGCTATCAGTTTATTTAAAAGAATAGCCAAAAGTGTCCATTGTGTCCTGAGAATAAACATTTGGAAGATGGTTGGGAGGGACGGGGGAGTACTCTTGTTCTCCTTGGCCCGGAGTCACAGTTGAGCCCTCAAGAAGAAAAAAATTCTGAAAATGACTGTCAGTTCAGGGTGACAATAGCCTTCGTTATTCTGCCTGTCTGTTACATTCTGAGAATAATTGGAACACTGCAGATATTTATTCCAAACTCTTTCTTTAAAAAATATCTTATTTTGAAAATGAGTGTTTTTAAGTTACCCATTTTAGGCCAAAGAACTTTCTTTCTAACCTTCATTTAGTCTGTGAAGTTGTCTCCTTTTGAGTGAAGACTATTTTCTTCTAGCAGCAATCCGTAATAATTCCTGCAGTTGCCTCTGTCTGCAGATCTTGAAAAAAGGGCTTTTTTCATATTCCAAGTGATAGATATATTTTAATTACTGTCTCTTGGGCTTAGGCTAACTGAAAAAACTGAACATGTGTGAAAAAAATGAAAATGTGGTAAGTGTAGTCAGCTATTTCTTGAGTACACATATACCTTGCACACTGAAATGAGTAAGATTTCACTGACAAGACCAAAATGTATTACGCATCTTTCTACATTAAGACCTTTATAGGAAAAGGATCAGGTAAATAATAACAGGGCTTAAAATGAAGTGATATATCTTACTTAGAATAGTTTTAATTGATTTAAATATGGAAAGTGAGAAAAGTTTAATGTGGTAACAATTGCAATATAACAGGTGAATATGAAAACTGTTTAAAGAAGTAAAAATACGGCCTTCATATCATTCAAAACAGAGCATCAAGGAAGCAACCAAGAAGTCCTTCAATAGGTGAATGAATAAACTGTAGCACATCCATACAATTGAATATTACTCAGCAATAAAAAGAAATGAGGTATCAAGCCACAAAAGACATGGAGGAAGCTTAAGTGAATATTGCTAAGTGAAAGAAGCCAACCTGAAATGGCTACGTACTGTGTAATTCCAACTATATGACATTCTGGAAAAGGCAAAAACGTAGAAATAGTAAAAGGTCATGGTTGCCAGGGATTTGGGGAGGAGGGGAGGAATGAATTGGTGGAGCACACGGGATGTTTAGGGCAATGAAACTATTCTGTATGATAATGCAGTGGTGGAAACATGTGCTGTACACATTTGTCAAAACCCATAGAAGGTACGACACAAAAGTTAACCGTAATGCAAACTATGGACTTTAATTTACAATGTAACAATATTGGGTCATCATTTGAAACAAATGTGCCACACTGACGACAGAGGCTAATAATAGGGGAAACTGGAGGTGGGAGTTGGAGTGTAAGAGACTAATGAGAACCCTCTATTTTCCACTTCAGTGTTTCTATAGACATAAAACTGCTCTTTAAAAGGTCTTTTAATTTAAAAAAGCGTAATTAGTACGTATAGGCAAACTAGTAAAAATATTTTCTTAACTAAAAACCAAAAACAGTAAAACCCCCAGACTGTCAGCAACTATTCTATTTGTAGGAAGTACTTAGTTACAGACTATCCTACCAGAAATGTATAGTATAATGGCAGTGGATTACTGTATATATCCGGGAACTTTCTTGTGTCTTTTCTTTGTCATCTTCTGTGATAAATATGCACGGTAGTATTCATGCTAAATCCTACTTTTAAACTGTCCTTTTTCCTTTCTCTCCAGTGACAGCTAGAGTATCAGCCTTGGAGGTCTACACACCAAAAGAAATCTTCGTGGCAAATGGGACACAAGGGAAGCTGACGTGCAAGTTCAAGTCTACTAATACCACTGGCGGGTTGACCTCGGTCTCCTGGAGCTTCCAGCCAGAGGGGGCCGCCACGACGGTGTCGGTGAGAATGCTTGACTGCTCGTGGCCAGTCCTACCTCCCGGGTTTCCTTATTGCTGGGGTGCAGTTAATGATCCATTCTTCCGATCTCGCATTTCCAACATGAGTATATTTATTATCTATTCTAGACTTCAGGGCCCTTCTCTGGCTTCAAACTCTCCAGGAAAAAATAAGTTCAGCGTCTCTTAAGTGAGCTTATTTCCTTGTCTCTGCGTATCATTCTCCCCTGGCAGTCCCTCAGTTCCTCTCCACCTTCAGATCCTGTTCCGAAATTGATCTGTTCCACAGAGCAGTCCTTAATTGACCATGCTGACATTCATTAGGGTTTATCCTGCATCCTTTCAGCTTTTATTTGCCCCCTTTTTATTTCTATTTCTTTTACTTATTACTAAATTTGTGTGTGTGTGTGTATGCACTCCCTTTTGATTTAATTATGAATTTTGTTGATTTAGTTTATGGGCCATCTGATTCATCAATATTTATGGAGAACTTACCATCCAGTGGGTATAGAGGGCCTTCAAAAATGTCTAAATCATAGTCTTTGCTCTCATCTAGAAAGTGATCAGGAGTAAGACTAGTATATAGATGACTTCAGAGTAAGATGAGGAGGACAACAAAAATACAGCACCAGAGGGTTGAAAGAAAATTTAGTTAGTTACTAGCTGAGTGCTGGTTATGCAGTGGGTGCTTGTTAAACATAGACTGACTATTCAGGTTCTTGTCTATAAAACGGAGATAATAAAATCTCCCGTGCAGGGGAGTTAGGAGAATAAAGTAAGATTATACAGGATAAGTACACAGGACAGTGTCTAGCTCTTGAGGTACTAATATGTACTATTTCTTATATTACTGTTGTTCTCTCAGCAGTTGAATGTCCTTCAAATACTGGCACACACTCTAATGGTGTTGTACATTTCAGGTTGTCAGTACTTGGCAGGGAGAGCGTCTGCCGTCTATCTTTAAATAAGAATACCCAACTCTTCTCTTGAATGATGATGAGTTACGCTTGTTGAGCACCACCCAGATGCTAGGCCCATCATCCATTTAATCTTCACACCTCCAGGTGGGGAGGGGTGGAGGACGGGGGACGCTGACTCAAGAGTTGTTATCCACCATGACCGCACCACCCAGGCCAGAATTGCTCAAACTGTGTTGTGTTGGACTCCAGCTACTATACTGTTTCCTTTATGTATTATTTCTCTTTCCGAGAGAAAAGTCTGTTGATGATATTTACTGCCTGTAGGCTTTAGAGATTGCCTTAAGGCAGTGCTTCTCAATTTTTAAAATTTATTTTTAAAATGAGCCCTTTTCACATTTTTTTCTTACTCTCTGCCCCCTCCCATGAAATACTACAGCTATACTGTAGTATTTATATATATATAAAAATTCTCATTTATATACATATATAAATTCTCATTTATATACATATATATATATATATATATATAATTGAGTAAGATTTTCTCAAACCTTCCTACCCAAGAGCCAATGTTTGCTCCCTAAGGGGAGATATTGCCCCTGTTGAGAAAGCCTAGTCTAGGGGGTTTTATGAGAGACCCTCCTTATAGTAGCTATGAGGGTGAGAGCAGGAATCCTACAGATACCACGGGGAAACAGACACAGAGCCATTCCCTGCTTCACATAAATACGGCATCAGCATAGAACACACGCTAATTCTCCTACAGAGGCAAAATTAAACATATAAGTTTCCTCACGGGAGTTCAAGGAACTATCTAAACTTGTGAGGATTTCCCACTGAAGTCTTCTGCAAGAGTGGATGTGAGGGCTGTTATTTAGTCCACAGAAAATAAAGCAATCATCAGGAAGACACCCAGAGGTGATAACTTTCTTTTAAAAAGTGATTCTGTTTATATTCAAGACATTCTTGTCATGTGGGTCAAGAGAAGTTTATATAACTCAAGACTTAAGAACATGCTGTATTTCCTGATTAATGTGTTTAGCTAATCAATTTATACTTACATACTTGCCTGATTACAGTTAACTTCAGAATGCTGTTATTGGTATAGGAGCCATTATCTCCAAAATGTCAGGATACATTTAATAAGATGAGCACGTTGCTTTTTGTTTTTTTAGATTTTATAGGAAAAGTGTATTCAAACCCAGCATACCATAGATGGCTTTTCTGGTCCACTTAGAATCCACACGTCTAAAACGGAACTCATTTTTTTCTCCCCTCTGTTTTTTTTTTTTTTTTTTCTGCCTTAGGGTAGTTGTGGTCGTCTAGAGATGAATTTTGTGGGGATTTTTTTTGGATTTTTTTGTCCTTCCCTCCACCGTCCCCTACCACTTCCCTTCTGCCCTCAAGAAACAAGAACCTTTGCTAGTTCTTCCTACTTCATTTCTGGCATCTAGCTTTTTCTCAGCCTTGCTGCTTCTCTGGTCTCTGTTGAGCAGTGTTAACTGTGTGCCTGGACTGGTGCAGTAGCCTCTTGGTTGTTCTTCTGCTTCAGCCTCACATGCCACCAGGTAAATAGTCTTAAAACAGTTCCTTTGCCTCGCCACTTCCCTTGACAGAAACCCCTTAGCTCCCCGTTGCCGATGATGCTTGTCTAGAATTCAAAGTTCGTTACAATTCAGCCCAGCCTACCGCTTCTGCCTCGCTTCTGTTCTCTCATGCGATCACCTCCAGTCTAGTAAAAATGCTTTATGCTTTGTTTTGCTACCTTGGACCTCTTGCCATGTAAGTTGTACCTGATCTTTATCTTCTGACCCTCCCCGCCATAAGGCCTCTTTTCTAACTTTTTAGCCCTTCACACTCACTCCTCACATTATCTGAGCCACTCCTGTGATACAGATCCCTTAATACGACAGTTTTTCTCTTTTCATCCGAATATGGGTGTTTCAACAGGAGATATCTGTGTTACCTCTGTGGCATTCCTCATAGCTTTAGCACAGTGGCTTGCACTTAAAAAATACTGGTTGAGAATGAGATCTGGTCTTTTCTGTGAATTTTTTACTATTTCATTTCCATCTCTTCACTGGTTTGACCAAGGCATTATTCCTCAATTCAGTTCAGGAAGCTGATGTAGCTCGTGCTGTGTGCTGAGTGCTGAGGAATGCAGGGTAGATACAACTCGTCCCCTGCCTTCAAAGGGCCCCCAGTCTGAGGAGGAACACTGACTGAGGGAACCGTGTAGGACCCAGCGGTGGAAAGCAACAGAGTGTAACTGTCATTGGTGGTTCAGAAATGCAAAGTAGGGACTATTTGGAGATGATGGGGGAAGGGAGGGCAGAGCCCAGATGATGGAAAGGTTTGTTTGCTAAGCTGAGAGTTTATGGTTTATTTCCTCGTGAAGAAGAGAGAGTGAAGGACTTTGAGCAGACACGGCATGATTACACATAAGAAGCAATAAATAATGGAAATAGCATAAGCTTTGAAATCAAAGGTGAGTTTAAATGCCATCTCTAAAAGCTACGACCTTGAGCAAGTCACCAGGCTTTTCTGAGGCTCACTTTCCTCGTTATGACATATCAGGCAGGCAGAGCTCTCTTTGCAGGGTGGCTGTGCGCCCTGGAGGGCTGTTGGGGGTAGTTTCCCAGGGGTCTTTCACGTTTCTGCACATCTTGCAAGCAGGGACACTGGCCGCCTTCGTTCTGGTCTTTCTTTGTACAGTGACTAACTAGCCTTGGAAGACGGAGATAATGTTTGCCTCTGGGGCAGAGGACAGATTTGGTTACTGTCCAGTAGAGTAAAGATAGTATCTCCCTTCAGGACAAAAGTCAGACATGCCTTCTGCCCATTATAAAACATTGAGTCCCCTAAGTTTGGGGGTCCTCAGCCGGGATGCAAGGCTCTGCAGTATCACCTGAGCCCTCCATGCCATCCTCTTGGGACTTGGGGGGCCAGGGAGACAGATAAACACTTGCTTCCTGCTGTAGCACAAGTAGGTTCTTTGCCTCTGAGTTTTCTGCACGGGAGTGAAAACTGCACAGGATTCTGTGTCTAGTGCCAGCATCTATGAACCTGTGACAAGCTAACTCGGCTGGCTTGCAAGTAGGGTAAAATCTCAGACCCTTCAGTATTCCTAACAAGCTTTTAGGTCATATCAGTACAGGCTAAACATTGGATTAATGGTAATAATAATTATTGTTTATCAGTGGCATTTTGGCATCGTGGAGGACGGACTAGAGGAAGTTGAGGCTGGAATTAGACACAGCAGTTCAGAGGCCATAGTCCAGGATGACGAGAGCATGAAACTAGGTGTCATCAGTGGAAATTGCATAGAGAGAAGAAAACTAAGAGAAATTTATGAGGCGCATTGACAATATTGGGGGATTAATTAGATGGGAAGAAAGAGGAATCAAGGATTACTCCAAGATTTATGGTTTGGGAGACAGATGGTAGCCATCAGTCAACAGGAGATACATAGGTAGAAGATGAAGTTTATAGGAGAAAGTGACAAGCTTGGGGGACTCTGGCAGCCGGGTGGTAAAGTGAGTAAGCAATTTTGGGAGGAGTCTAGAGCTTAAGGGGACACTATTGATGGAGAGAGAGATTTGGGAGTTAAAATATAGATGGTCCTTAAGTCACGGGAACCGGTGAGGTTGCGCAGAGGTGTTTAGCATGATCAGAAGGTTCTGAAAATGTTCTATATGAATTGCTGGTGGAGCTGATTTCTACCCCCGGCCCCACCATCACCCCATCGATGAACGAGAACAAAGACACCGAGCCTCCAGCAGAGTTGCTTGGATTTCAGCTGAGTGTGCCGGTAGCTCCCCTCCCACTGGGCCTTACCTTGCTTCCAAGGTGCTGGGTTTGACAAGGTTCACTCTGAGAAACGAGTTCCTTTGCTAAAGGCAGGTCTGAGGAGAGAGTGAGGAGTAGAGAGAGAAAGGGGCCAAAAGCTGAACCTTCAAAGGCAGGCGAAAGCGTTTTGTTATCTGGGCTTTGTTCCTTTCACACACCCATGACTTTTCCATAGGAAACCAATAAGTAAGAGGGAGAAACCCACAGATTTGACGGATCTATGGTATTTAGGATTCTTTTTCATTATGCCTTTATGTATCTCAATGGTGAGCTTTGTGAACAGTTAGCTTTCTGAAGCCTTTGGATTCACTGGGCTCAGACATGGTGGTGCTGGAAGAGTGTTGGCTTTGAAGAATCAGATGGGCCTGACTTTGACTTTGACTCTGGGTCCCTCCCTATCATGCAACCTTGGGAAAATGGTTTCTTTGAGTCTCCATTTCCTTATGTAAGTGGTGAAAGTAGCAATAATTATATTAATGGGGTATTCAGAGGATTAGAGAAGATATATGAGTCTGTTTCTTCAACTGAAACCTGGCAGGGTTGACCCCTTGATCTCTAAACCCCTGTCTGACTTAGATTCCATAGCTTGAGGTTTACAATATGCTATTGCCTTTCTTTCTGCGTGAAGTCTTTTTTTAAAAGAACCTTTTGCAGCGTGCCTGTTATAAAGTTTAGGAATTCTGCCTTTGAAAATAGCTCATGTGTTCTTTTTTTCTAATCGCAGTTTTTCCACTACTCCCAAGGGCAAGTGTACCTGGGGAATTATCCACCATTTAAGGACAGAATCAGCTGGGCTGGAGACCTCGACAAGAAAGATGCGTCAATCAACATAGAAAATATGCAGTTCATACACAATGGCACCTATATCTGTGATGTCAAAAACCCTCCTGACATTGTTGTCCAGCCTGGGCACATTAGACTGTATGTCGTAGAAAAAGGTACTTCTTGAGTATTTTTGCAGTAATGATGCAATCTCCTTTATCTCATGTTTAGCTGGAGAACAAGAGATCCATTTCAAGGAGTGTCTGAAGGTAGTATTTTTGCCTTACAGCTGAAGAACTGTTGCTCATTCCAGCCAAAGCGGCTGATTTCTTCATTTTTATTCCTGCTGTCTGGAGCCTATTGTTCTGATTCCAGGACTATTAGTTTTTTAGTGTAATTAGAAGAAAGACCAAATTCATTATGGTTAGATATGGTGGGCAGTGGGAAAGAAGGAGATTAATACTGTTTTATATTCTGTTTTGACATTTCCAAAACACTACGGTGATTTCTTCTTTTTTTTGAGAACAAGCAGGAAATGCAGGTTCTGGTGTCTCATTTTGAGACAAAGTCTGCTTTGTTAGAGAGTAGATTGAGGTACAGTCACATCAGTTTTTCTTTGATTTTAGAGCATTCAGAGAGACTGTAGATGTAGAAATGCTTAGTTCTGTAGTTCATTCCTATCTATCTAATGTCATCAGTTAGATACTGGGATCTCATCATTTAGATAATAAAAGACGGTATGGTAACTATTAAAGGAAGATACTTGCTTATTAATTTAATAATTTAATAAAATTCCATTTTTCTCTCTATAGCAATGTATGTTAAAACTATTTTATTCTTTCTCTCTAGAGAGTTTGCCCGTGTTTCCAGTTGGGGTAGTGGTGGGTATAGTTACTGCTGTGGTCGTAGGTCTCACTCTGCTCATCAGCATGATTCTGGCTGTCCTCTATAGAAGGAAAAACTCTAAACGGGATTACAGTAGGTAAGAAACACTTTTTTAGGGGAGGGGTGGAGGGAAGGAATCAGGGTTTATAAAAACTTACGTATTTTTATGGGAAAAGGATCGTGAAGAATTAACTACTGTTTGCTTTCATGTCAGAGTCAGGCTGTCTCCTGGGGAGGTGTTCTGACATGGGCAAGAAGAAATTAGTGGCCTGCTATTAAATGTGGAATGTGATACTGATCCCTGTTCTACAGGTTCCTTTTTAGGTTTGGTGAAATGAACTGCTCGGCAGTCTGTGCTCTGTATTTCAGTACTATCCACTCTGAAATTAGTATTCTTAAGCTACAGGTATCACTTGCCCAATTTAAGAGTTTAATTTTAATTTCTTTTTTTTATTTCAGCATGTTATGGGGGTACAAATGTTTAGGGGAAGTTTAATTTTAATTTCTTGGCAATAATCTCATAAGGTTTTTTTTTTTAGTTGGGTAAACATAAAACCCCAATCAAGAAGTTGTGAGCTGGGCATGGTGGCTCATGCCTGTAGTCCCAACTACTTGGAGGCTGAGGCAGGAGGATCTCTTGAGCCCAGGAGTTTGAATCCAGCCTGGGCAACATAGTGAGACCTCATCTATTTAAAAAAAAAAAAAAAAGTGGCTGAACACAGTGGCTCACACCTGTAATCCTAGCACTCTGGGAGGCCACGGCAGGAGGACTGCTTGAGGTCAGGAGTTTGAGACCAACCTGAGCAGGAGTGAGAGACGTTGTCTCTACTAAAAATAGAAAAAAATTAGCCGGGCATGGTGGCACAAGCTTGCAGTCCCAGCTACTCGGGAGGCTGAGGCAAGAGGATTGCTTAAGCCCAGGAGTTTGAGGTTGCTGTGAACTAGGCTGATGCCACGGCAGTCTAGCCCGGGCAACAGAGTGAGACCGTGTCTCAAAAATAAAAAAAGGAAGTTGTGCTAATAAACTGCCACCCTCAGCCCTATGTGATGATATGCTAGCGATAAAGAAAAGTGGACTTTCTTTTTGTTTATGGCTTCTCAAAAGGAACACACTTGAGCATAGGGTCTGTGTCTAATTGAAGGACCTTTCTTTTCCCTACTCCAGCAGGAAAGCTAACCCATATAAGCTATGTAAACTCATGTGGTAAGACTGGAAACGAAGGCTGGATTCCAGTGGATGTAGCATGAGCAGTGTCGCAGATGCTCAGAACTAACGTTAACCATCTCGAGGGGACTGTGATTTGAGAGGATTGCATGCGCTAAACTCTCTTGCTGGTGGATGGCGGGAAACTCTATTTATGGCTCTGCTGATCTAGAGTGTTTAGGAGTGCTGTGTTTTAACAAGTTTGAGTGTTCAAATTCAGATATTAATATTACTTGCTTGGAGTGCTTCTGTTCTGCTGACTGTATCTGCCCCCTTGCATGGTGAGTGTTTTATGATTAAGTATAGCTGGGTTGTTGGTTTACAGCGTGAGACTAATCCAGGGTGGTAACCTGCCAGTCTTTGTAGTTCTTGCTTTTGGGTTAATAAAGGGACAGGAAAGTGTCCCTTAGAATCCTAATCCTGCATGGCATCATGAATGCTGCTCTTCTTCTTACTTTGGTTTTTTTCCTCTTCCCCTGCCTTTTCTCCCTTGGTGTGCTGGGATCAGATCCTGCTTATCTTCCACTTCTTAAGAAAAGCTGACATAGAAGACACATTGGGACTATAACAGGGCTGGGTCTCCTCTTCCACTCCCACTAGACACATGGTAACTAATCACATTGCCCGTCGCTGTTAATATTCATGTGTACGTATTCAGCCCATCTGAATACGTTGTTGACAACTAACCAGCTAGCTCTGAGCTAACCCAACAGCTATTATGGTTTGTCCACAAATATGTCACGTGTTTGTATTAGAAACATGTTGAGCATACCATCTGGATGAAATTGAGTTGTCAAGTTACATAGAGGTTTTATGATCATCTGAATGTGTATGCTCTTCATGTAAAATGCCTGTGTGTGTGTGTGTGTGTGTGTGCGCGTGCGTGCGCGCGCGCGCGCGCACACGCACGTTAGTTTTCTTTTTCATTGATGAATTGTATTACCCTTTTGTGATAGAATAATCAACCATTTTGGTTCAGAACATGTAGCCTCCCATTTCAAGGAAGGCACAGTTTGCAGAATGCATGGTATGCTTTGGTCTTAGTAATGACACTTTAAATGTGATCCTCACCAAACTCCTAAGTTTTTTGAAAAATGTGAAGGATTTAAGCTGTCCTGATGACACATCTCATTAGGAAATCCCTAATGAGATACTTCCTGGCATTTACTTTCCTTGATGTATGAGATAGTGCTTGTTATAAAAGTCCCCTATGCCCCTGAAAAAAGTTCAGCCTGTGTGACATGGCATTCCATAGTTTCTCATCATTCACAACTTCCTGGGGTTTTGGGTTTCATTGTGGTATTGGTAGGGAATAAAATATGGAGAGAACAAGACAAGCCAAGACTACGAACGAGCCTGGATGTATATCTGTAATTTTTAAAATACATTCGGAAGAGGCTTGCCTTTGATAACAAAAGCGAATTGCCATTAAGCCATTAAGAAGGTGCTCTATAGTTTGCTCATTTAAAAACGCCTTTATCCCAAAGGAGAGTTGGTGGCAGGGGGAAAAGACAAAGCAGCAAAAAGGGTCAGTGTGCATTGTGACCAGAATTGCAATATCATTGTCGTAAACAAGGGTGAGGAGGTTGTACCGTACCGGTTTCTGTGCCTCCCTCACTGACTTAGGAGAATGTGTGAGTTTCAGGGATAGAAAGTAGTTTTAAGATATGTGATTGTTTTGTTGTCTTTTGTTTTTATACATCTGCTGCTTCATTTTGCCATCACTTGCATTTGTATGTTTTTGTTTCTGTTTAATTTTTTTTTTTTTTTTTTTTTTTTACATTTGTTTTCCAAATTGTCCATTCATCAGCTGCAGTACATCAGAAAGTTTGTCACCGGTTAAGCAGGCTCCACGGAAGGCCCCCTCCGACACAGAGGGTCTAGTAAAGAGTCTGCCTTCTGCATCTCACCAGGTAATGGCTAATTACAACTCTGCCCCTGGGCCCTGCTGGCTCTGCTCTGTCACTTGGTGCAGGAAGGAATCCTGGGCGGTGTGACAAAGAAAGAGAAAGGCAGACAGACAGAAAGACAGACAGAGAAAGCGGGGGAGAGGGGAGTTAAAGGGCTGGTCTAGGAAGACCACAAGAAAATAAGGTGGAAAATCTGACCTGAGTAAAGTTTCCACAAAACCACCACTAACATGAATTGTTGACTCATAATGTGGCACCTTTGGCCCAAGTAGAAACAGAAAATGGCTCTGTCAGATGTAAAAGATTCTTCTTTAATTGCCCAAGGAAAGAAGTCTAATGAACTAGAGTATGTATTGAGGCACCCCGTAGACAAGAAATTAGCAGGAAAAAAGTTGATATTCTTGGTATTGACAATGAAACAAAAATTATTTTATGTGGATTCTTTAGAAAAAATTGAAAGTAAACATGTGTCTGAATAATAAGCTTGATAAGGAATGGTTTTAATTTCTACTTCTAGTAGAAAGTACAGAAGAGAAATAATTTTTATTTCCAATTTAGCATAGCATCTAGCCTGGTGTATTTTGGCTATGCTGTTTTAACTATAATTGTGGCAAGGCAGAAATTCCATAGCTTAGTACCAATTTGGGTTCTTCTGGGGTAGAAGGCATCCTGAGGAATTTGGCCCATTGTAGCATCATCCTAAGGAGAATGGATTTAAGAGGAAGTAAAGAGAATAACAATGTTTTGTGGAAGAAGTGCCCATTGTCTTATTCCATAGTTGTTACGTGTAGTGAGGAAACTATTATACCAATGAGGAAACTAAGGCATTATGATTATTAAATTTCTAAAAGCACACGCTCAGTGACAGAATTGGGACTGGAACCCAGGTGTGTAGATAGTGAGTGTTCTACCACGGCATCAGGCTCATTACCTGTTCCCATTCTGTCTGTCTAATACACCTCCAATACCTGAGTCCACTCACTTGCATTGTGAATGGGAACAGGGTTGCGAATGAAGGCATGAGAGTTCCAGATGGGCATCACATCTAAAGAAGCCCTGGAACATTTTCCTTCTGTCCCTGAAGTGCTGTCAGAGTTGCTCTTTTGCTGAAAACAAACTAGAAAAAACAAACAATGGTTTTCATGATATTGGAAAACAGATTATGCAGCCCTGTGACCCCCGAGAGGAAGGAAACAAATAATGTGAGCCCTGTGATTTCCCCCGTTTACTGACTCGAGACAGTTTCCACACTGCAGTGCAGGGAGGGAAAATGGAAATAGAGCCCAGCTGTCTCACTGAGTTGAGGAGGCAGAAATCAGAGTTTGAAAAGGTCAGGGTGGCTAGAATTTGTGTACCAGAGAAGAAACTAGAGAGAGAGAGAGCATGCATGCACACTTCAGAGATCTGGAGTGGGGCCCCTTGAGTCTTTGTCTGAGTACAACTTTATGCATGGGTAGGAAAAAACTCTCTGAGACCAAAGAAAGAACTACCTGGAAAGCAGTAGTTTGCACAATGCCTGGAGCTCACACAGGGCTGGGAATGGTTTGTGTTCCTAAAAGCCAGAGTAGAGAGACTCATAATATACAGGGTATTGGTTAGGGTGCTCAGAATGGTCATGCCTTAGTGTGGGGCTAAATTAGCACCACAATAAAGGATGCTATAGACCCACCATAACAAAGCTTGAAAGGAAGCCTTTAAAGAATCAAACTAATCTAAAAGTAATTTAGCTGCATTCTACAACAAAATCCAATACTATTTATAACAAAAATTCAGCACCAGATACTGTAAAAATTTATAATGTCTGGCACCCATCAATAATTACCAGACATACAAAGAAGCAAAACAATAAGACAGAAAAGCCGGGTATAGTGGTGAACACCTGTAGTCCCAGCTACTTGGGAGACTGAGGTGGGGTGATCACTTGAGCCCAGGAGTTCGAGACCAGCCTAAGCAACATGGTGAGACTCTGTCTCTAAAAAAGACGTATAACCAGGAGAAATCAATCAGTAAAAACAAACCCAAAAATGAAAGAGATGAGGGGATTAATAAACGTTAAAAGACGTTAAGACAAATATTATAAATCTTATTAGTAAACTTAAGGATGTAAAGGAAAGCTTGAATATAATGAAAAAAAAATAGATATATAAAACAAACCAAAATGGAACTTCTAGAAATGAAAAAAAAAGTGGATAGCATTAACCAGTTAAATACTGCAGAAGCAAACATCAGTGAACTTGAAGGCATAGCAACAGAAACTACCCAAAATGAAGCATGAAGAGAGAGAAAGTCTGGGGGGAAAATGAACAGAGCTTTATTGAGCCAGTAAGCAATATCAAGCAATATAATTAGAGTCTCAGAAGGAAAGGGAAGAGAGAAAAAAATTTAGAGAAATAGTGAAATTTTTTATAAATTTGGTGAAAAACATAAACTCACAAATCCAAGAAGTTCAATAAACTCTAAGTAGAAGAAACTAGGAAAACCACCCTAAGCCACATCATAATCAAATTGCTTAAGACCACTAATAAAGAGAAAATCTTAAAAGTTGTCAGAAAAAAAGAAAGAGACATGATGATAGAGGAACAAAACTAGGGGTGACATCAGCCTTCTCTTGAGAAACCATAAGGCCAGAAGACAGTGGAACCAGCACTTTTAAATTGCTGTAGAAAAAAAGCCAGTCAACTCAGAATTTTGTACTTAGCAAAAATATCTTTCAAATATGAAAACAAATAAGCAAAAAAGCTGAGAGAATTTATCACCAGCAGACATGCTATATAAGAAATGTCAAAGGAAGTTTTTCAAGCAGAAGGGACACCAGATGGAAGTTTAGATGTATACACAGGAGTGAAGAGCACTGGAAATGACAAATAAGTAGAAAATATAAGACTTTTTTTCTTATTTTTAAAATACCTTTAAAAGTAATTGACTGTTTAAAGCAAAAATAATGACAGTGTTTTATGGGGTTATAAACGTAGAAGTAAAATGTATGACAACAGTAGTACAAAGGATGGGGTAGAGAGGATGGAAGGATACTGTTGTAAGCTCCTTACATTATCTGTGAAATTGTAATTTGAAGGTAGATTGTGGTAAGTTAAAGATATATACTGCAAAGCCTAGAGCAAACCCTGGGGGAAGAAAAGAGGTATAGTTAATCAGCCAACTAAGGAGCTATAATAGAATCACAAAAAAGTACTCCGAAGCAGAAAAGGAGGGAAAAATGAGCAAAAGATAGGTGGGACAAATAGAAAACATATAGTGAAATGGTAGATTTCAGCTCCACCATATTGATGATTACATTAAATATAAATGAGCTGAACACTCCAGTTGAAAGGCAGAGATAGATTGGATAGAAAAGCAAGACCTAATTATATGCTGTCTATAAGAAATGACTTTAAATATAAAGATCCCGATAATTTAAAAATAAAAAGATGGAATTGAAAGCAGGGTCTTGAAGCGCTAATTTGTACATCCATGGCCATATCAGTGTTATTCACAATAGCCAAAATGTGGAAGCAACCCAAGTGTCCATCCGTTTATGAATGGATAAACAAAATGTGGTACATATGTACCCAATGGAATATTATTCAATCTTAAAAGGACGGAAATTCTGACACATGCTACAACTTGAATGAACCTTGAGGATATGGTGCTAAGTGAAATAAGCCAACCACAAAAAGATATGCTGTGTGACTCCATTAATATGCCATGCTTAGAGTAGTCAAATTCATAGAGACGGAATGTAGAGTGGTGGTGTTGGGGGAAGGGCGGAATGCGGAGTTGTTCAATGGGTACAGAGTACAGAGTCTCAGTTTTGCAAGTTAAAAAAATTCTTGGGATGGCTGCACAACGATGTGAACGTACTTGACACTACTGAACTATATACTTAAAGTGGTTAAGATGATAAATTTTATGTATATGTTATCACAGTATTTTTAAAATAAAAAGATAGAAAATGAAATGCTATGTTAACACTAACCAAAAGAAGTCTGAATAGTTATGATAATCAGAGTAGGTTTCAGAATAAGAAACATAACCAGGAATAAAGAGGTACTTTCCATGATGATAAAGTGACATATTCATAAAGAAGACGTAATCCTAAATTTATACTTCTAATAATAGGACCTGAAAATAAATGAAGTAAAAACAGAGATTTGAAAGGAGAAATACACATATCCACAATCGTAGTTGGAGGTTTCAACATTCCTCTCTCAGCAAGTTTGTGAAAACAAGTTTACAAAAAATCAGAAAGGATACAGAAGACTTGAACAACACTGAAACCAACTTGACCCAATGGACATTTATAAAATACCACTTTCATCAAGAGAGTTCTCATTCTTTTCAAGTGCACATGAAACATTTACCAAATATAGGCCACATTCTGGGCCATAAAACAATTCTCATTAAATTTTAAAAGGGTTAGAATAATTCAGAGTATGTTCTCTGGCCACAGCAGAATTAAACAAATCAACAGAAGGATACCTAAAAGGTCTCAAATATTTGGGAATTAAACAAATAACCCATTAGTAAAACAAGAAGTCACAAGAAAAGTTACAAAATATTTTGAACTGAGTGAAAATAATAACACAACATATCAAAATTTGTGAGGTACAGCTAAAGTAGTGCTTTGAGGATTTGTACCATTAACAGTTTATATTAGGAAAAAAATAAAGTTATAAAATCGATGATCTAGGCTTCTAACTGAAGAAACTAAAAAAAGAAGAGCAAATTAAACCCAACAAAAGCAGATAGAAGGAAATATTAATAATAAAGACAGCAGCTGTTGAAAAATCAGCTGACGTTCCTGTTCCTCTGTAGGTCACCTGCCTCTTCTCTTTGGCTGCTTTTCAGATCCACTCTATACCTTTTTTATTCTGCATTTTATCTACAACTTATTTATTGATTACCCCTTGTTGCTCATGCTTGGAATTTCACTGGACTTCCTGAATCAGAAGGTTCATGTCTTTAATAAATTCTAGAAAATTCCCAGTCACTATCTCTTTGAATTTTTCCTTTCTCCATTTTGTCTATTTATCTTTTTATGGAAGTCTAATAGACCTTCTCACTCTATGTCTCTTAACCTCTCTTTCTTACTTTTTATCACATTGTCTCTGTGCTGTTTTCTGCATAATTTCTTCATCTGTATTTGAATTCACTAATTGTTGAGCTTTGTCTAGTCTGCTAATTCAATTTCGTATATCAATGTCTCTGTTTGGCTCTTCTTAAAATACACCATGCCTGGCTTGCTGATGTTTTCTTTAAAAAATAAAAAAAATAAATCATAAAATATGCCTGGCTAATTTTGATAGTTGCTATGACTTCATTATATTTTCAATATCTTATTTTTTATTTAAGCATATTAAATTTTTTATACCTCAAAACTGGTAACTCCAGTGTCTGTGATCTTTATTGATCTGACTTCAGTTTCTGTTTCTACAGCTCTTGCTGGTGGTTTATTTTCTCCTGTATTTTATAATTTGAAGACTGTGCTTATGTTTCTAGGCACTTTATGCAAATTGAGTCTTCATTTAAAATTTATTACTCATGAGAAGATTTTTATTTCTTCTGCCATGTGCCTTGGATACTACCAACCAAGGGCGTTATAAACTAAAATTTTGGCTTAGGGTCTTTGGGGTTATACAGCTCGTTTGAATTCCACCCCTAAATCTACATGAATATAGGGCTGTAGCTATGGAACTTGTGGGGGGACCTTTTCTCTTTGTTGCTCGATGCAGGGCTAAGACCAAGAGATACTATGACCCCACTTTAGGCCAGGATCTTTTTCTAGTTTCCTTTTTGAAGATACTGTCTTTGGGATTTTCCAGCTTTATTCTCAGTTCCCAGTTACCACCTGGCTCGGGCCTGTCCCCCTACAAGTATAGCTTATTAAAATCCAGGTTTAATTTTTTTCACATCATGGCACAAATAGAAAGTGGCATTTTTACTGTAAAGTCTTCTCCAGAAATCTGGTTTGTCATATGGCAGGAAACAAAAATACTAGAGGGGAGAAATGCAGCTTACAATTTGCATTCAGATCACAGCCTTGTATTTGTGTACCTCCTTTGCTGGGTCAGCTTCAGTTTCCCAGGCCTTCCGCTTCCCCCAGGTAATAAAAGAAAATAGTTTAAAATATCAAGTAATATGGTCAGTGAAGAAAGCAGCCCTCCTGCCCCACACCTTCCTACCCTGAGGACCAATCCTCAGAGGCAAACACTCTGCATTATTTTAGCTGTTTCTTCTGGAATTCATCTTATTTCTAAAAAACTTGTATTTCTATTTCTAGATTTTCAGTTTTAGATATTATCTGTTGACTCCATACTATGGAAAAGTGAGGATTTATTAATTTTATCCCCAGCCCTTCCTTTCAGCACACAAGGCTCACACACATACCTACACGCGTGCCCCTTCCCAGTGTGGTTGGGTTGTCATGTTTAGGTACATTATTCAGCGTTACATGGACCTGTTTTTTTCGCTGTCGTACCACATTCATTTGCTTTCTTGTACAGTTTTATCTACCATGGAGCCAATATTTGCCTGTTTTTACTTGCTTATACATATTTATATTCCATCTCAAAACTCTTAAACAGAATTTAAAACCTCTGAGCACATTCAAACTTCACCTGTTCTGTTGGTTTCATTTCATTCTTGGAGACAGACGCGTGTGTCAGTCTGGCCTTGCTGTGCTCTAGGCTGCTCGCTAGCCGTCAGCCTCGGCTTCCCCGCCTCTCTCTTCTTGGACCCCAGGTCCTCATTGTTCTTAGTTTAATTCTCATATTATGATGGAACATACTCTGCATAACTTCTCGAGGAAGAATGCACAGGAGGTCAACATTTTGAAACTTTGCATAGTCGACAGAATATTCCCCAAGGAGGTCCACATCCGAATCTCTGGATTCTGCGGGATATGTTGCCTTACGTGTCAAAAGGGACTTTGCAGATGTGATTAAATTGCCTTGAGATGGGAAGATGTTCATGGATTATCTGGGCGGGGCCTGTGCGACCACAGAGGTCCTTGCAAGAGAGAGGCGGAATCCTGAGAGTCAGAGAGAGGTTGGAAGATGCTATGCTGCTGGCTTGGAAGGTGGAGGAAGAGTTCGTGGGCCGAGGAATGGGGGCAGCTTCCAGAAGCTGGAAAAGACAAGGAAACAGATCCTTCCCTAGAGCCCTCAGAAGGCACACAGCCACACTGACACCTTGATTTAGCCCAGGGAAACACATTTCAGACTTCTGACCTCTGCAACTGTAAGATAACACGTTTGTTTTTAGCATCTCTGAAATTGTCTTGATGCTCCTCCCTCAAACTTGATTGATGTATCTGGTTGGGTAGGGTTTCCTACCAAGTTGGAATTCATTTACCTTCAGCATTTTGAGGCATTGCTGATTTTTCTAGCTTCCATGCTGTGGCTTAGGAGCTGATACTGTTCTGATTCCTGCTCCTTTGTGTAGGTGAGGTTTTGTCCCTCCTCTTAGATCTTTTTTTATCCCTAGTGTTCTGAAATTTCATAAAATTGTAGGTCTTTATTCATTGTCCTAGATACTCAGTGGGCTCTTTCAACCTGAAAACTAGGTCCTTCAATTTTAGGGTATTTTCTTCCAGTGTTCTTTGGAAAGTTTTCTGCTTCTGTTTTCTATTCTTTCTTTTGGAAATTTCTATTAGGAATTGGACCACTTCCTAGATCGATCCTTTAGTTTTCTTATTTTCTTCTATTTTGAAGTTTTTGTTCTTCTTTGTAGAAAATTTCTGTATCTTCCAACTTTCATTGAATATTTAAATTTATGCTATCATTTTAAAAAATTTTCAAGTGCTTTTTCTTATTCTCTGATCATAATATCCTATACTTGTTTCCATGGATGTATTGTCCTATCTATCTGAACATAACAGTTTTTTCTCCTGTTTTGTGTGATTTTTTTCAAATGTTTTCTCCTCTTACTTGATTTTACTGTTTCTTTGGAATTCTCTTTTTTCCTCTTATGATTTCTGACTTTCACGTTAGAAGCTTTCCTCAAATGCCCAGTGATCCTTTGTTATCCATTCATATTAAAATAGAATCTCAGCCAGGTTATGATGGCTCACGCCTGTAATCCTAGCACTTTGGGAGATCAAGGCAGAAGGATCGTTTGAGGCCAGGAGTTCAAGACCAGGCTGAGCAACATAGCAAGACCCTGTCTCCACAAAAAATAAATATAAATTAATTAATTAAAATAGAATCTCTTTGTTCAGGCACAGCACTGCGTAGTGGGCTTCACTGTATAAAGTGTTCTCTGACTTTCACTTGGGGGTCTCTAAACGTCAGTTTCTGAGGGTCTCTCCTCTCGGTGTAGTCAATTTCTCCAGAAAGACATCCTCTAATTTCCTGCTTGGGAGTTGAGCAGAGGGAGGCAGTCTCGCTGTCCAGTAGGTGGACTTCTTGCCCATTCCATCCTCAGTGCTGACACCTCCCCCTGCTGTGCCTGAGTCAGAGACTTCAGCTCGTTTCTTCTGTGAATAAACCCCAGGGTTCTACATAGGCCTAACTATGTGATCATGGCATTTTCTGGAGGTTGGTGAGAAGTAATTCAGCCATTACCTCAACCTGTATTGGCCTTTTACAGCTATTTTCCTATCTGCAGACATCATCTGAGAATCTGACAGCATGAGTAATTACTATGTGGATCAGTAAATAACTCCATGTCATTTTACCAGAAGAAAAGAAATACTAGTACCCGAAGAAGGAAATACAGAAAAGGTGCAACGTAATGCCCAGCCGTCTGTCTTTGGTCACTATTTTTGCTGTAATTGGGAAAGACTTAGTAACAGAAGACTAAACTAGCTTTAACAATAAGAAGCTAATTAACTCACAAGTGGTCCCGAGGCAGGGCACTTCTGTGTTGGTTCAGGGGCCCAGCAATGTCATGAAAGGCACAAGTTCTTTCCATTTTACTGTTTTTCATCCTCTGCATGTTGTCTTCATTCTCGGGCTCGTTCCCTCAGCCTCAGCATGGCTGCCTCGGTCTCAGGCATCACAGGCAACAGGAAAAGAGCTGAATCTCCTCCCATGTAATTTTTACTGTGGAGGAAAATCTTTACCAGAACCCGCCCCGCCAGGAAACTTCTAGTCCCCATTGGCCAAGAGTGGGTCACATGCTGATACCTCTATGGTCACCTGCAAGGGGACAGGAATTGTGACTGGCACACCCATCGTGATTCACCCCTGAGAACAGGGGGGGTGGGGACCAGACACAGAACCAAACTGGGGTTCTCCAGCAGAGTAGAGTGGGAGGTTGGGTAGGAAAGGGTATTAGGTAGGCGCTGCCTAGAGTTTGGAGTGTTAACGGTGTCGGGGAAAGATAAGTAAAAAATCTTTCTTGTAGCCGGGTGTGGGAGGCGGAGGCAGGACGATTGCTTGAGGCCAGGAGTTTGAGACTAGCCTTGGCAACATAGAGAGACCCCATTTCAAAAAAAATTTTTTTATAAAGCTTAGTTTGACTGAGATTGCTGTACAATAATTTTTGTATAAATATTTGATGAATGTTTATACATAGTTGGTTTTCTAGATCCTTTTTTTGGAAATGGTTAATGTTTTATACGGAAAAGTCAGGTTTTGTTTCTTTTTTTGAGAACAGTGATTGAATGGAATATTTATGTATCTGTCAGCTATAGTACGTAGATGCAGTGATGTTTCAAAAAGAAGCACATTATGTGCATCTTCTCTTTAGTCTTCACGACAGTCCTAAACGTAAGTTCTTTTGTGGGCTCTGTTGTACACATGAAGAAACTGAGGCTTAGTTGTGCTGAGTCACTTGCTTAAGGTCAGTAGTCAGTGGCGGAGCTGGTGTCAGACTCAGTCTGTCTGGCTCTAAGGCATGGCTTATTCTGTGTTGCCTGTTCAATTCTTTTCAACTCTGTTTTGAGAGTCGCTATTAGTCTCATTTATCTCAAAGGGAGTCGTAATACATAGCTGTGTTTTGCATATACATTTGGCTTTAAAAAAAACAATGAAATAAATAGGAAAAGTATTTTGTCAACAGTCGATGAGCTATTGTAAAAGCAGATGTTCTGTCTGAGTGTTACGATGCCAGGGAGTTGGGAGTGAGTCCCCTAATGCCTGAAGGATCAGAGTCCAATGCTGACGGGCTGCACAGGCTGTGGACAGTGTGGAACGGACGTAACTCAGTGACTTCTGAGACTTCACGTGTATGTAGAGGCAGGGCCCTTTGCTCTTCTAGAACCCTTTCTTCCTGGACCTTCTCCCTGCCTTCACCAGTACGTTATTTATATTAGAGTAAATTTGATACAAGTGGAATTCAGAGGTAATTTTATCTCTAGTTGTAACTAAAAAAATAGGCCTGTGTCAAGCAGTTTGTTTCTTGAAACATTTTCAGTAGATTAAGGCCTATTTGTGTAGAAGATACTTGGGAAAAAGATACATCCATACACAGTTTTCACTTGATTGTTGTCATTCTTTGTGGAAAAGCCAAAACAAACAAACAAACAAAAATCAAACAAGTGGTGTATGAGGAGGGTGAATGCCGAGAGGTACAGGGAAAACAACTAGGTTAATGTAGGTTTTGTTGTTGTTGTTTTTCTGTATTCTTGCACACCCAAAAGTGAACGTCGTAGCAATAGTGGGTTCATTTCCAAGTTGATCTTGGTTCGGTGGCTCCTTCTGATTCCCGAGCGGTCTTGTTGGCCCTCTAAATCAGAGTGCCTTGGGCTTCTAAATATCACTCAGAATCAGACTTCAGAGAGCTCTTCTAGACTGAGCTAGATCCATGAGCAGATCCCTGCTCTCCACCTACGTCCACAGTTCCTTTGGATCCATTATTTCGGCCATCCCTTCGTCTAGCACCTACAATCTGCCAAGATCTAGGCAGTTAACTAACAGAGCCCCTGACCTAAGACCCTACTTCATTCTAAGGGGGAAAGGAGTAGGGATGACATCAGACAGTGGGAAGCAAGTTGAAGAAGACCAGAGCCCCCAACAGGAAGGGTTCCTTCAAGGTTTTCCAGTTACTTTCAGCAGATAACCTGCAGTCTCCTGCCACGAAAGACAATACTGTCTCACATGAAAGGCCTTACTGGTATTTTAACACTCACTGATTCGGAGGTAATTCTGTGTTTTTCTTATTTGCTTTCTCTGCTGTCTTTCTTGCCTACTGCTGTGTAACAAACCAGCCCAAAATATAGTGGCTTTAAACAGCCACGATTTTACTTGACTCCCCATTCTGTGGCTTGGTCAGGCAGGTCTTCCGGTCTGGACCGGTTCAGCTGGTCCCTGCTGGCTCACTCATACATCTGTGATCGGCTGGAGGGTGGACTGCAAGCTGGGTGGTCTCCAGTGGCCTGACAATTGGCAGGCTGTTGGCCGGGCAGAGAGATGGCAGCTGGGCTGTGTCTCTCTCATGGGCTAGCAGGCCAGCGTGGGCTTCCTCACACAGCAGTCGTGGCTATGTGGGTCCCAAGATCAGTGAGAGAATGGAAACTGCGAAGTCTGTTGAGGTCTAGGTGTGGAAATTGCACAACCTCACTTCTTCCTTATTCTTTTGGTCATAGCAAGTCACAAGACCAGATTCAAGAGGTGGAGAAATAGATTCCCACTCTTGATGGAAAGATCTGCAGCATTATGTCACCAAGGGTGTAGCTGCAGAGAAGGAAAGAATTACAATACATCACAGGTTGTAAATTCCTTCCCCCATGAACATACCTCAAAATTCCTAATGAGTCTTTAAGAATTATGATACAGGGTTTTTATCTAGGAAGTTACATAATTTAATTTTGGGAGGTCTGTCTTCCTCTTGGAAGTGGCTGTGACCAGGGAATACTTTGTTTCCATTCTGTTCTTAGTAGTAGAAAATAGTGTTGGTTTCTTTTAACTTCTTTTTGTTCCCTTTTGGGTTAGCATTTAACTTGCAGTTTTCTGAGATGAATATAGAGGGTTTCTGTATGATTTAGTAAAAACAGTGTCATCTGTTACTGTTACCCGTGACAGGCATTAGAGAGTATCATTTATAGACTAAAGACAAGCATGGAATTTGACTATTTGATTTACTTGATCGGTTAGCTCAGTGTATTATAAAGTGTTTTGTGTAACAAGATGTTTATAATAATAACTATTATGGATTGAGAGTTAACTGTCAGACACTGCCTAAGCTATTTATAGGTATTATCTCAATGTAATCCTCAGAACAACACTAAAAGGTATAGATATCGTTAGTACCATTTTAGAGATGAAGAAACTTAAGCTTAGAGGTTTGCAAATAAGCTCGAGGCCACATGACAAGTGCTCGTCTCTACCAACGAAGACTGTCTTATGAATTCCGACTGCAGATCCGTGCCCGTGCACACGGATCTAGTCCTCCAGTGTTGTTTCATGTTATGACCCCACTTTTAGATGCACCATTGTATCGCCCTTACAGCTGGCTCTGTCTTCTATAGACGTTGGAGTGCCTGAACTCCAGAATCCCAGGTGATGCTCCAAGGCAGCAGTCCCCAGCCTTTCTGGCACCAGGGACCGGTTTCATGGAAGACAGTTTTTCCCCAGATGGGGGTCGGGCCAGGAAGCATCCCTGGCTGGCCTGCCACCGCTGTGTGCTCCCCCCATGCCATGGGACTTTCCTAAGTTTCACTTATTCTACGGGGTGGGGGGAGGGGGCACCCAGCTCTGCAGCCCTGTCCCTGACAGGCCTCGGACGAGTGGTTGGGGACCGCAGCACTAAAGGATGCAGGTTATGGGGCTCCTGGGTTTGGGTAAGGGTGTTTATTTTAAACCACATGCTTCTGGCTACTGAGCTTACGATTTCAAAGCTGAAAGTTTAAGCACACTATTAGACTTCTCAAAAATAGTTCCCCTAGAGTGGGAGAAAAGTTGATATTAAATTTTTCTTTTAAAACCAGGGCTATTTTTGTGGTTGATGTTTACAATTTTAGAATCTCTAGGTTGAAAGGGACTGAACGTGCAACCTGTCTGACCTCTTCCCCCAAGAGCTGGGAATTCACTTGCTCCGAGGCAGCCCAGTCTTCCTTTGCTTTCCTGGATTGGACCCTGACAGTTGTCTGGGACTTTAACCGCTCCCTTACTGCTGAGGCTAAGAAGAGGATCTTTTCTACTTTAGTCCATCTGGAGTTTTCCATTATCTCTATATATTGTGGCTTTTTGGTTTTTTTTTCTTTTTAATTTTATTTTAAAACAAGAAGAACAGTTATCTGATACTAGAAATCAAAGAAGCAATTATTTTATTGGTCCTGGTAGGATCAGACTAAAATAATTGTACTATTAGTAGTTGTATTGAAGAATATTGAAATGTTTTTAAGTACCTATTTGTATAAAGTGACCGGATCAAATTGATTGTATCTTTGGGTGGCACCAAATATGGCAGTTTCTTGCATGGATTATTCTGAAGCTCATGACTTCAGGGGTCTCAGGTTGGTGGGCGTGCCCGTCTTAGTCCTTAAGACTCTGATCCCACCTGTAAGGGTTGAGCAATTTTGTGGTGGATATTAAGATAAGGGGTATTCCTAAGAAAAAATATTTTGCTGGTATAGAAATTTTCAAACATCAAAAGAAGAGAGGGGGGGTGGGGAAAAAAATATGAAACTGTTGTTTTTAACTTGCATTGTTCACTTAATAATCTATCATGAATATTTCCCATATTATTTCATATCATTGTACAAGAAATAATGTATACATTATGAGGACATACTGTATCTAACAAGATATACTGTTAGACTCTTTGATTCTGTAAAATTAAATTGTTATTAATGATAAAAAATAAAAAAAATAAAAAAAAAAAAGTAGAGAGAATAATGTAACAAATCCCCATGCACTGACTTTAACAGCTATCAGTGTATGCCCAATCTTGTTTTACATCAATCCTGGACATAGCATTCGTAAGAAGTCTTCTCGAAGACATTCAAAAGAGGGAACTCTTTGCTCTGAAGCCCTAATGTTACCCCTTTAATTATGGCTTCGATGGCTGGTGTGAAGGGAACATGAGCTAACCCTAACCTCTAATTCTTCTCCTTCTCTTTTCCAGGGCCCAGTCATATACGCGCAGTTAGACCACTCTGGCGGACACCACAGTGACAAGATTAACAAGTCAGAGTCTGTGGTGTATGCAGACATCCGGAAAAACTAAGACCCAGAACATCTCCAGAGAAAACACAAATCCAAACTGGACTCCTATGCAGAAAATGTAGCCCATAACCACATGTGGCCTTAGGCACCCAGGCAAGGACGAGCACATGTGTACTCATAGAGGGGGAAAAAAATGTGTATAAAGGATATGTATAAATATTCTATTTAATCTTCCTGATGTGAGGAGCCAATGTTGCATGATGAAAAGATAGTATGATTCTACGTATGTATAAGTTGTCTTGCTGTTTTTGTACTTTCTTTTCAGGGGCATTGACAAATGGGAAATTTCAGAAACATTCCTGTCACCATCATTTAGAAATGGTTTGCCTTAATGGAGACAGTAGCAGATCTTTTAGTATTTCCTATAGACATGGCCTTTTTATCAAAGGGCTTAATCGGTCTTAGCATTTATTGTAGTTGGAGAATGGAGACACAATGATGGAAGCATGTCCAGGGTGGCCTTTAATGGTGTCAGCACCAGTTACTTCATTGCAGCTTTTAGAAAACATCATTGGCTGTGCCCTTGAAGACGGTTTGAGAAGTTTGTGTTGATGTTTTTCTCTCTAAAATATGGGGCAATTTTTAGCTTTATATGTTGTATAGACTTAAACTTTACACCCTTTAAGAATATCATATCAACTTGTGGATTGATAATAGCAAGATTAGCAAAGGATAAATGCCAAGGTCACTTCCTTCTAGGTACGTTTAGATCAATACCATAGAGATAAATAGAAAATCCAGGCTTTGCTTGAGGAATATTGTACCATACGGAGAGTAAAAGGTATCCGTTTTGTTCCCTGCTGAAGTCCTTCCTGCTTGAAATAAAAGTCTCCATACAGCTGAAGTAGAGGAGTTTCTTGTCTTATAAGTAGGCAGAAATGGGATCATTATATTGCCACTCTCCAGGGTCCCACAGCTCTCTCTTAGAGAACATCTTCTTTCACTTTTAATTTTTTTAGGTTTTTTTTTGAGATGGGGCTTCACTATACTGCCCAGGCTGGCCACAATTCCTGGGTTCAAGCAGGAGCCTCCCAATTAGCTGGGACTACAAGCTCGTATCTCGGTACCCAGCAAAAGTGCCTTCTTTATAAAGCTTCCGTCCTGATTCCAGCAAGAGGCAGCATCAGTCATGGCTTCACGGATAGCTTCGTGGTTCCTCAAAGACCTTTGAGGTTAAAGATGGTCTATACTTCTTTACAATCAAGGAGGCCTAGTATTACTGCTTTGGGAGTCTCTGTTTCTTTCTGTTGTTGTTCTGATTTTCACCACCCGCTCCCCCACCTCAGTTACACGGACTCGATAAACAAAGAGATGAGGGAAAATACAGACAGTTTGGGGTATCTTTCCTCAAAACTCATTTTCTCCCATTAACCGTGCCACCCCACCTCAATCTAGGAGTTTTTATTTTTTACTGGAACTAAAAATCTTGGTCAAAATTGTTAAACATGTATATTGTCATTTTCCCATTTTCTCAATTATTTTGTTTAAAAAATTTTTTTCCCCTTTAAAATAGTCTGAAGGCACACACGTATGGGAAGAATACTGTCTAGCTGGTCTGCAGAACATGTCTAGGACACATGGGAGTGAGGGGTAATGTTAGTTTTTCTCCCATTTAGTTTGAGGTTTTCTTTCCTTCCTGTCTTGCCATCTTTTGGGGGTGTTTGAAGGCTGAATTCTAAGAGCGTTCACAAAGGGAATAAAGCAGGATTTAGATTTAAAGGTGTGCGTGAGGTGGTAAGATAAAGGACACAGGGCTTCAAAACTCACTGTCTCCCATACATGAGGCCTTTTGTTTTCTAAGGAACTATTTTTCTTATTCTCATCATGCTCCTGCTACACCCCATGTCTATGAGTAAACAGGGCTCAGGTTTTCCCTTCCTGCCCCCAAACACACACACGTGTCGTCGTCTGGAGCTGGGCAGCCTCTGGTCTACCTTCTGTGTGGCATGGAGAAAAGCATGCCTGCTCTGCTGTTCGTAGGCCCCGCTCGAGAGAGTGACACAGAGTGACACAGAGTGCTGGCCCTGAGACTTTGCCACAAAGCGGCCAAATCTGCCTTGCCCCCTAAAACTTCAGGAGCCTCTGGAAGACCTCCTGTGTGTGTTAGGAGGGGAGGGGTGTTGGGATTGTCACCGTTGTTCTTCAAGCCCTGCCACTGTGGGAACTGCACTGCCCGGGGTAGAAGGGACCCACGTCGTCGAGAGCCCAAGTGTGTGCATTTAGATGTGTCCTGTCTCCTTCCGGTCGTTGTCACATTTCTCAACAGTTCCTGTGAACAAACCGTACGTTCCTGACACTCCCGAGAGCAGGAGCCCTGATTTGTGCTTTCGGTGCTGGGACGGTGCTGTGAACTGGTGTCCAGGGCGCTCGCTCGGACGATGCCTGTGGGCCTTTCCTCCGTCCCTGCCGAGCCCCAGCCGGCCACCCAGTCTGTGGGCACTGCGCCCTCCGGCAGGGCACCTCCTGGGCAGCCTTCGCCGGCCGTCCTCCCTGGGCAAGGCCGTCCTGCCAGCATCGCTGTTGGGGTCTGCGGGACGGGACGGGACGGGACGGGACGGGACGAGCAGGAAAGTGCTCACACCTGGGTGGAGCAGCTCAGGGCAGGGCCTTGGTGACCTGCGCACACTTCGGACTCTGCCCTTCTTCCTGCGCCTCAGCATCCCGGGCCTGGCTGCGGGTGGCCAGCAGTCCTGCTGCCTCCACGTGGCTCGCCTGCCCTTTTCCACGTCCTCTTAGTGGCAGAATGAGACCTCTTAAAATCATATGTGAATTTTGTAAGGGGCACCAAAATGGGATTGCTTAGAGATTAAAATTCCAAACCATCTGTAGTTGTTCCATGGAAATGTATCCAGCTCGGTAAAAACCATCAAGCTCATTGCTGGGTTTTTTAATCTTATGTTTCAGTTGTATTTTTGTGAATATTTTAATACATCTTTTTCGGCTTCTGAATTGTGTTGTGTGCTTGTTTTTAATCGGATAGAAAAGAGATAACAGCCGTCTCATTCACCCCACTGCAGCCACACCGGCCCCCCTTTTTCTTCAAAAACGTCATCCGTGAGCCCACCGCGCCGTCGGCCAGAAACACGCTGCTGCAGACCCCCGTGTGGTTTGCCCTCGCTTCCTGTAAGCCCCTGTTCAAATGTCACCTTCTCAGAGAGACCTCCTAGGACATATAGAACAGCAGTCGCGCCCCTACCCCGCTCTCCCTACCCGCCTTGATCCTGCTCTGTTTTTCTCCTCGGTCCCACTACGTGTTGGCTTTTCTGTGTCCCCACTAGAACGGAAAGCACCAGGGGGCCGGGGCTCTGCTGTTCTGTCCCCTGCTCCATCTGCAGTATGTGGGACAGGGCCTGGCACTTAGCAGCTGCTGAGTCCACACTGACTGGGTGGCTGGGTGATGGTGGCTGTGCTCAGCACACAGAAACAAGGTAAAGCTCCTCAAGGAGCCTACTGCAGAGTGAAGGTGACAGAAGGTGACATCATAGGAATAACTAATAATTATTAATACTAAGTAGTTGTTGTGTGCCAGACACTTTGCATTCCTTGCTCTATTATGGCACTGTGAGTTAATACTCGTTGTCCTAATCTTTTTTTTTTTTTGAGACAGAGTCTTGCTCTGTTGCCCAGGCTAGAGTGAGTGCCGTGGCGTCAGCCTAGCTCACAGCAACCTCAAACTCCTGGGCTCAAGCAATCCTCCTGCCTCAGCCTCCCGAGTAGCTGGGACTACAGGCATGCGCCACCATGCCTGGCTAATTTTTTCTATATATATTTTTTAGTTGGCCAGATAACTTCTTTCTATTTTTAGTAGAGACAGGGGGTCTCGCTCTTGCTCAGGCTGATCTCGAACTCCTGACCTTGAGCGATCCACCCGCCTCGGCCTCTCAGAGTGCTAGGATTACAGGCATGAGCCGCCACCGCGCCCCGGCAGATTGGTTCTCCTAATCTTAAATTCACTTTTAGAAAGACAGTGTCAGGCTCAGATTATATAGTTTGCCCAGGGTCGTTTAGCTAATAAGGTACAGAGAAGCGGGGCTGGGGCTGTTTGGTCCCAAGCCTTGTTCTTAAACCACTATGCCCTGTGGCCTCTCACACCAAAGGGAAGAACTTAACTTCTTTCTTACTCAAAAAAATATGCTGTGTACCTGAAATGGCAGTGCAGTTTCCTCCCTGCTCCTTGGAAGCTGGGTGGGGATGACATGCGGATTGCAGAAGATGCAGGTGTCTGGGGGTCTGAACCTCAGTTTAGAAGACAATGTGCTTACTTAATGTGTTGAGAGCTCTGCCGCAAGGAATATGTTGCTAATAAAGCATTGAAGTTTCCCAGTGATTTATTAATTTTATGTTGCCGTGGATTCACAGGGAGTCCCCCTGGCTTGCATCACTTGGTGCTTTCTAGAATGGGAGTGAAAGAGTGGCAGCTGGCAGCAGCACCCCTCCCTGGAAGGGATTCTCACAAGTGAACAGCATCCATCCTGTGTGACGTGGCAAAAAGAACAGGGATGCTTCCCCCAGCACACAAGGGCAGCAGGGATAGAATCTTACAGGTTTCATCGTCCACGGGTCCTTCCAAGTTAGAACTCAGTGTTGGAGGGCTTCCTTCTGCTGGGCCTCTGGTTGCCAAGCTATGTGGAAAATGCACCAACCAAATACATACTTACTATTTATGAGGGAGCTGAGGTGGGCAGTGTTTGAGATGAAACCTCAGATACTCTCTCTTATTGCAGACTGGCTCCTTCTCACCCCTCTGGCCGATGCTGATGCTAACTACATTTGTGAACCCCTGACTTAATCCTCCCAACTGCTTAGGGAAGGTGAGGGAGTATTCAAGTAGGTGGGAAGTGGCATTATGTGGCTTTGGTAGAGGTGGTGGTAGGAAGCCACCGTCTGCTTTTATGGTGGGTTCCTCCCTGCACTTTCCTCCTGTATTTTCAAGATTTTTGTTTGTTTGTTTTGTTTTTACAAGATGAGGTCTTGCTCTGTTGCCCAGGCTGGAGTGCAGCAGCTGTTCACAGGTGCAGTCATAGCTCCCTGTAACCTCAAACACCTGAGCCTCCCACCTCAGCCCCCGAAGTAGCTGGGACTACAGGTGTGCACCACTGTGCCCAGCTTCAAGATTCTGCATTATGAAAAATTTCAATATGTTTTGTCTTTTTATAGAGTTACTCGAATGAAATTACCCTTTGACATAATTCTGTCAGCCTGCATCGAAGTATATCATCAAAGAGTCTTATGAAACTATTTGCTGTACTCGACTGCCACGATGCTTTTGAAAACATTGTTCTCTTTAATTTTCTAATTTTATAAAGGTCAATACCACAAATTTCTCTCTGGATTTAATACCAAGAAAACTTTCTCGTGAAAAATTTTGTTTCATGATACTCTTGTTTTGCACATTAACTCTTGTCACTGGTTGTATTTGCCCATTTGCTTTTGCTACTGTGTATGTTAAAGCCAAATTGTGGGTCATTTCCTACCACCGTACGAAGATTGTCACATACACTTCGCACATTGAGCTTATAGCTTTATGTGTATCTTGTATTATATTTAGCTGTGTAATCTGTCTCAATTTTTCCCAATGATAGAATAATAGATAGACTGATTTAGATAGAGAATATAGGTAGACAAACATCCTGGCCGTGGCATCAGAGAGATTCATCATGCCAACCACAAACTTACTCTGACTTCACAAAAACCATTTCACAAATTCATACTGTTGCCTAAAAGGAGTGAGAATAAGAGTATATGACTGGCTCAGGGCAACAAAACTATGTGTCAGGAGTTACACACACACACACACACACACACACACAGCCTATATGACCATTCTCATGTTATACCCTGTTGATCAGTGATGGGGAGCTGGGTTCTTATGTGCTGGAAGTTCATCTGTTACTGCAGGTATGATTTCCATTTGTATCATGAGCTTGAACTATGACAGCAACTTAAATTGCCCAGAGGCACCAACTGACGTGAGGATTTCAGAGCATGGATCAACTTACTTCAGGAACGCTAACATTTTTGTTTGAGATAGCCAGTTAAATAGGAAACTTGAAAGATAATTGTTTGCTTCAGTTATTTGTATCGTACTGAAAGTTGCTGAAAAAGTTCTTTTTGTCCATTCAAGACATTAAAAGAACAGATCATAGTTTGCCCAATAAGTTGTTTGATCCTTTTGGAAATCAAAGGATTCCTGATTGGTTGATTGATTGGATTTTTCTAATTTTTATTAAATTGTCATGGCAAAGAAAAAGGGAAATTCAAACGTACACAAGAGAATAGTAAAATCAACCTCCATATACCCATTTTCAATAATTATTTCATCCAGCCCTTTTCCTCTCTTCTGAATTATCTTAAAATAAATTCCCAAATCATATCAGTTTACCCCTACATTCTTCATTGTGCGTCTTTTAAGAATATGGACATTTTCTTACAAGATAGTACCATAATATCTTTTCATGTTTAACAAAAACATTTCTTAAAACACATTTTAAAAAAGCAATTCCTTCGTTTCATCTACTGTCCGGTTTGTATTCAAATTTCTCTTGTCTCAAAAATAGCACTTTACAAATGGTTTCCTCCAATCAGGATCCAAACGTGGTTCTTACAAGGATATTTTGCCCGTTTCGAAAGCAAAAATGAGACCATGGTGCTCTGCAGTTTGCTTTCTTCCCCTTAGCATTGTGCCAGACAAGTTTCAATGTGAGCACGTAAAGAAACTAGGCCGTTAGTTGTTAACACCTGCAGGGCTTTTTCTTGTGTAGATTCACCATGATATTTTAAACCATTTCTGACTTTCTGCACATTTAGGTTGTTTCCAGTTGTTTTGTTAGTGTCATTTGTCTTTGTGAACCATTCCAGGAAAAAAGCCAAATGTAAATAATGTGCAGCCGCGGAAAACCAGCACAGAATCAGTCCTCGGGCCTTGGAAATGGCATCTGATATCTGAGAGGGATGAAAGTGCCCCTTGAGCTCCCTCCCCGCCTCACATCCTTCCTAGAGCCACCGGGAGCTGGCACCGGGCCACTGCTCTCTCGAGTCTGGGGTTGTTAGAAAAACAACTGGGGGAGGAAGGCTTGAGGGAGGCTAGAATCTACAGGAGACCTGGCTGTGTTTACAAGGAAGGAAACACAAACCTTTCAAGCTCAGAGGAGTCCCTAGGGAGCCCCGGCTTCCAGCTCCCATTTCCTCCTGCAAGCAGGATGTGAAGCTATTGTCCCTTCTCAGCTCTGGCTTTTGGAGTTGCTTATCCGTCCATTTCTTTGTTGTGGGTTTTGTGACGCTGGCCTTTATTGTTCCGGGATACAAGAAAGGACTGACACATGTATTTTTAACCTCCCCATCTGGGAAGAGGAAGTCTGGCAGGTTTAACAGTCTCACGTTTGCTCTCGAGCCCTGCCCTCCGGGCTGTGCGGCTGACATGTCTGTGGTTACTTTGCCCTGCAGTGTGCTAAGTAATTCCAGGGGTCTGTACCTGAATCCCCTCTCTGCTATGGGCGCGGGGATAGGGCAGAGCTGAAGTCCGGCTTGCTTAAGGCCCGAGGTTTCTCATTCTCTCATGAGGACTCCAAGGACACTGAATGTTTTAATCTTTCTAGATCACATTCTTGGTTCTTTTCTCTACCTTTGGATAGTTATTTTTTAATCACAAAGTCGCTTTTAACTAAATGAAAGAAACGAGTTTTACATTTATCTTGTAGGGGATCTCTTAGAACGCACAGGAGACCCACAGGAATGTGGCACGTTTTGCAAAACCCTGTCCTGGCTCCTGCTGGCCCAGCGGAGCCCCAGATGTTTGTTTATAACGTGCCTGGATGTTCCTCTCTGAGCAGAAGCTTTTACTGTAAGCCATTCCTGAAGGAAGTCGCTCAGGAAGAGGGGGAAGCTTTCTGAAAAGCTTACTCAAGTATCTCAGTCCCAAGAATGTGAAGCATCTGCGGGACTGAGCTCGCGGGGTTAAAGGAAGAGGAAGCGGCCAGGGGACCAGCTGCGGGGAGTGCCGCCCCGTCCCCCTGTCCCTCTGACACGGGGCCCTCCAGTCGGGGCCTCTCCAGGCTCTTGGAGAGGACGTTGAGCTAATAATTTAACGCTGACTAATTGGGGTTGAGCAAGAGAGAAAAAAGTCCTGGGGAGAGAAATGAAATAAACTTAGGAGGAGAGCTAGCAGTTGGCTGGAAATAACTGGGCTGCCTTCCATGTCCTCTCTTAAAAATACCGTAAGAGAAGGTTAAAGATGTTTGGTTTCTATTGCAAATTTTGTCTATTTAAATTAATTTCATGCTTTTAGATTATGATTCTTCTGTGGGTACCGTTCATGCCTCCTCCTAGCAGTAGGCGTGCATTCAAGTCACTGCAATAATGCCATCCCTTCCTGCAGAGGCAAGGAGGCCACGGGGAAGAGGATAGAGAAATGTAGGCAGCTTAGCCAGATACACTAATATCTAATCTGTTATTCTGCACTAACATGACATCCTGGAGTCACATTAGTTGGATAACTACATATCGATAAGAGTTTTAGCCTGATGTATTTATGTATTAGAAACTCCCTTCTCATCCAAGCTGCTTACTATTCTCTGCTGTAGACATGTCTCAGTTCAGCCTTCAGCGGTTCTGTTTTGGCATGTTAAGGTTCATGCAGACAGGTATAGACCTGCACTGTACCATATACGGCAGTCACTGGCCACATGTGGCCATTTAAATTTCATTAAAATTTAAAATTTGTAGCTTCAGTCACACTAACCACATTTCAAGTGCTCAGTAGCTACATGCATCTTGTGTCTGATCAGAGCAGACACAAAACATTTCCTTCATCACAGTAGGTTCTGTTGAACGACGCTAGTATAGACCATGCCGGAGTCAGCATCCTTTGCAATAGCTGTTCCAGGCTATACGCGCACACACTCACAGAATTCTCCTACACGCTTTTTTTCTCTGGTATGGAGGTGTGGGTGGGGATGGGTGGGCACCTCACAGTGGTGGCTCCTGGTGGCTGCCACCTTCTGGTGGGTGGACAGCACATGCTCCTTCAACCATTCACTCAACAGACTGCCTACGGTGTGCCACACATCACGCAAAGGGCTCCCGTGCAACTGTGAACAACTGTGAAGTTCAAGCTCTGTGAACAACACAGAGCTTGCTGAAAACTTTCTAATCTTTGACCCTATGCCAAGTTCTGGGGATAGAAAGACGAGGGAGACAGAATCCCTGCCCTTGATGAGCTCAGAGGAGACAGTCCTGCGAGAGCCACCCTAACGAGGAGGGAAACGTATCTGGGGAATAACAGGGACAGTCTGATGAAGCCAACCTGCAGCAGAGAGAAGGTGCTTTGAGGCAGAAGCATCTGAAAGCAGATTGGGCCTGCGCACGGTGGCTCTCGCCCGTAATCCCAGCATTTTGGGGGGCCAGGGAGGGAGGGTTGCTTGAGGCCAGGAGAATCTGGTAAAGACCATTCCAGTTGGAGCAACCAGCCACGAGGGGTCAGGGTAGGAGCGAGGCCAGTGTGGTTGCAGCAGCGGACCTGGGAGCAAGCCAAGCCTTAATAGCCTTCCATTCCAGCGCAGAAATTGGGATGTTGTCCCGAAGGCAAATCAAATTGTAAGTAGAATAACCAGTGGGGATTGGCGTTTTAGCACGCTTTACACTGCCAATTGTTGGAAATTTGAAATCAGATGGAAATCTGAAATTGGGAGACCATTTAATCATGCAGCCCTTACAGAGCTCAGCTAGAGATGAAGGAGCTGGGAACTTCAGCAGCAGTGGGAATAAAGATGATAGAAGGGATGTGGGAAATGTTTAGGAAGATGTTCAAGAGCACTGGCAGAACACAGCGACTGCCTCTGGGACTGAAGAGAGAAGAGTCAGGTGAGCAGGGACTGGTACCATAAACAGACACGGGAAACTGGTCATGAGTAGGCGACCCAGGCGGAAGGCAGCGTTGAAGGCTGAGGTTTGGTGGCAGAGGGAGGAGGGGCAAATATAACAATCCACTTAGCAAGCAAAGGGAGTCACGCAAATGCTCGAACTTACTCCGTCCTTGGTTTACTTAGCCTCTCTGCATTTGTTAATTTTGAGCATCCTCCTTGAAAAGCCCATCTCTGATTTCGATATGTTCTACCTCCTCCAATATCTTTCAGATCAATGCCCTCATCTCTGTCTCCACTGCCGCGGGCCACCCTAACTCCGAGCTCGCAACAGCAACTGTCTCCCAGCCTTCATCGCCACTCAGCTCGCTCCTAACCCTTTTCCATAAAGAGTGGCGGTCTCTCTAAAACAGAAACGTGGCCCATGCACCTCCTCAGCAAAGCCGTTCAGTGACTCCTACCGCTGGCAGATGAGGTCCATAACCCTACCACCACCTGGCCACAAGGTCTTAGGGGCTGTCGCCCCCAGGCTGCCTCCTGGTCACCACACACACTGCCTCGCTCAGACCCCGGGGGAGGACCAGGCCCTCCAAAACGTCTCCAGCACCGAACACTGTGTCCCAGCCCAGCAAGCTCTTCCCCTGGCTGGGTCCCGCTTCCCCTCCCAGGAAGCTTTCTGCAGCCTTCCAAAGCCAGGCCAGGGTGTGTGCCAGGCCCCTTCATAGCTCCACATTCTGAGTGTCTGTCCCCCGGCAGAATTCTGAGAGCTTTACCTGTGTTAACCCACAACAGCCTTAGGAGGTGGATACTGTTATCATCCCCATTTTACCAGCAAGGGGATGGAGATACAAAGAGGTTAAATAACTTGTTCAGCAGCACGGAGCTACCAACGGGACCCACTCTAGTGAGGTCCAGGCCCACCTCTGTAACCACCATGCACGGTGTTTCCTAGTCGCTGTTTCAACCCGACTGCAGAGCCTGGCTAGTACGATGTTCAGTAATTTTTTGCTGATCTCCGCCATGGTCCGTATACTTTTCTCATTCAACAAATATCAGGCTCCTACTTCTAAGGCTGCCTGTAAGGTTTAACTTGATCAAATGAAAATGTTCTTTACTACATTCATTAATTCACACGCTTTCTGAACCCTTCCCAGCGTGCAGGCACTGGGCTTTCTGCAGGAGACGGACGAGGACAGCACCTCTGCCCTCCAGGAGTTCACAGACGCGGGGACAAGTCCAAAGGCTCATGGAAAAAAAAAAAAAAAATCACTTTTCCATTCCTCTCTGTTCCTGAAGCTTTCATGGATTATTTATGTCAGCCTTCTCCTAGAAATAATTCTATCCGGGATGCTCCCGAGAACGTCACACTGGAAGCTTCCCGCAGGTAAGGAGGGGAGCAGGGTGGAAGGTGCAGGGGTACAGGGCGCCGGGGCTGCGGGCGGGAGAGCGTGAGCAGAAACGGTTCTGCGGGGCGGCAGCCGCGGCCGAGCCAGTGCTGCCATCTGCCGGCCAGAGAGCAGGTCACCACGCCCATCCTGGCGGTGGGAGGCGGGACCACAGCCAGATGCTGCAGGGAAGGGACCTTATCACGACTTGTTTAGAGACGAGGAAACTGACGCGAAGGGACTTGCCCAAGGTCACATAACTGGTTTGTGGCATAGTCAGGGTCAGAAACCCAGTACAGGGTTTCTTTAAAATCTGATGCATGTAAAATTCAGGCACGTGGAGTGTACAATCTTCAAATCGCAGCCTAGTTTTTCTTTGCCCACCTCTTCCTCTGTCTCCTTTTCTCTTCTCAGTCCTGGGGGATAATATCACTGTACTTCCCATAACGACCCGCCCTGGCCCTGTCTATCTTCTCCAGCCCAGCCCTGCACGGTCTTTTGTTTGGCTCGGTCAGAAGTCAGATAAGATGTGAATGAGACTTTTGAAGTCTTGAAGGGCAAGGATGGCTGGGCACCCCCAGCTTCTCCCTGGAGGACTTCGTCTCCTGGGAGGCTCGCAATTCACGTGGAAGCCCTGACAAGTGCTCTGGAGGTGGGGAGAGGGAGGACACTTGAGGACAGTGCAGACTGGACCTCAGATGCTCAGGCTTCCACCTCCTGTAACATGAGGAAAGCTCAATGCCAAACCCCTCTTTTCTACAGGACAAGCATTGCTCCAGCCTGTCGTCTTGTGAGCACGCCCACTGTCTCTCCTGCCCCCACCCACTCCCAGCGAGGGAGAGCCCTTTAGCAGGAATGCCCTCTGCTTTGCCTCCAGAGGGTGAACAGCAAATGGGAGACCCCCAAGACCCAGATGGACATCCTCAGATGTCCAAGTGGCAGTAGGCAAAACAACTTTACAGAGAAAAAACAATTCCTATCACTTTATCCCCACAGATGACCTTCTAAAGGTGATCGCTGGAAACTGTCTAACACAGCCCCTTTTTTCGTTTTAAATAGATGAAGTAGTGGAGGCCCAGCAAGAGGGAAGAAACAACAGAACAAACTTCCATTTCTTCTAAGGATGCCCAGCAGGTTGAGTAAGAGAGCATTTGGGGGCTGGGGAGAGTGGTCTGAGAAGAGGTTAGAGAGGCAGGCAGGGGCCGGATCACACAGGACTGGTACAGCTGCGTAAGCAGTTTGGGTCTTATTCTGTTTATCAAGGGCAGTGAAAAGGCACTGGAGCGTTCGAAGCAGGGAGTGCGACATGGTGTAACTTACAGGCTGATGATGCCTTCTGTGTGGAGAACGGTTCAGAGACGGGCAAGAGTGGGAACAGGAAGACCGCTTAGTTGGCCTATGGCAATGGCGCCAGTGAGACCTTGTGATGGCTTCATCGAAGGTGGCAGCGGTGGAGACAAGGAATGGTTATGCCCAGATGTACCCTGGCAGCACCTGGATTTACCCACGGACTGGGGGGGGGTGGGTGTTGAAGAAACAGAAGAATCAAAGATAACTAGATTTTGGATTTTGAAGGATTAGTGCCATTTCCTGTGCTGGGGAAGTTTGAAGAGGGACCCGTTGGCTAAGGACTGGGGAGGGGGCAGCCTAGCTCTGTAGAGGGAAAGGAAGCCTGTTGACGTATGTTTTAGGATTCGTTTTGGTTTTAAATTAATAAACTTTACTTTGTAGAGCAGTTGTAGGTTCATAGCATAACTGAGGAGAAGGTACAGAGAGATCCCACATACTCCCCGACCCCCTGCTATCAACATCCGCCACCAGACGGGTACATTGGTTACAAGTGTTGAACCCACGTTGAGTGACACATCATTGTCACCCGGAGTCTAGAGTCTGGAGTTTACATGAAGGTTCATGCTTGCTGTTGTGCATGCTGTGGGTTTGAAAAGTCAACCTTAAACGAGATTCAGAAATTATGATTAAGTGTAGAGTTTATTCTAGCACAAAGTCTTGGGGGTGGCCACCTGGAAGACACCAACTCCAAACAAACAGAGTCAGCATTCCAAATTGGAGAAGTTATGGTTTCGCTTATGTAGGCAGAAACAGAGAAATCTTAGCAGATTACATTTTGCACGTGAGACCAGTGCACACATTAATGATTTGAGTGGTTATACATTGGTACATTCCAAGGAAGATTTACTTTATTATTCCACAAGGATGGGTAGTGATCGAAAGGGGTCTTATCTCTGGTGTCGTTTCGTCCTCCTAATTATTTACAGGAAGGAAAAAAAAGGCAGAAGTTGCAGCTGAATACCATGTGACTTAGGCCACACAGCCACATTCCTCTCAAGGCTCAGAATAATTTAAAATTCCAACAGCTTTAAGTTTGAATTATTTAATTTCACAGAGTAAATGTGTATAATTACGTGTCTCCACCATTACAGTGATGTACAGAATAGTTTCACTGCCCTAAAAATCCCCTGTGCTCCTCCTCTTCATCCTTTCCTCCTACCACACCCTGACAACTGCTGATCTTTTACTGTCTCCAGGACAGTTTTGCCTTTTCCAGAATGTCACATGGATGGAACCACACAGTCTGTAGCCTTTTCAGACTGGCTCATTTCACTTAGTAATATGCATTTAACATTCCTCCATGTTTTTCCAAAGCTTGATAGGTCATTTCTTTTTAGCATTGAATAATACTTCATTGTCTGGATTTGTCACAGTTTTTTTATTCATTCACCTACTGATGGACATCTTGGTTGCATCCAAGTTTTGACAATTATAAATAAAGTTGCTATAAACATCCATGTGCAGGGGTTTTTGTTTTCAGCTCCTTCCGGTAGATACCAAGGAGTATGATTGCTGGATCATGTGGTTAGAGTATGTTTAGTTTTGTAAGAAACTTCAAGACTGTCTTCCAAAGTAGCTGTACCATTTTGCATTCCCACCAGCAATGAATGAGAGGTTCTGTTGTTCCGTATCACCAGAATTGTCAGTGTTTTGGAGTTTTGGACATTCCAATAGATATGTATGCTTTAGTATTTTAGTAATTTGGGAGATAAACAATTCATCTCAGCAATCCTCAAACTCATTAGCACTATCCGCCCCTAGGACCAAAGTCACAGCACAGCCTGGTGTTGAGCTACAAAAAATCTGAACATCTGCCTGCAACTCACAAAGAGCACTGGGGTGGGCTGGGACTCGGGCTTGTGGGCAGCTCTTGGGCAGCTGAGCATGAACCAGGCTAAGATGGTAAGGGCAGAACCCCAGAGTCCTGTCCCCTGACCCTTTGTTCAACTAATACAAAGTGGCAACCAGAAGATGCTAAACTCTAAGGAGATTACTCAATATCATTATCACTACGTGCAGTTACAACCGGGAAGGCCTAACATGGGGTGTAGAACATTTAAAGAAAAGGAAAAATTGTAAGCTAATAAGAAAGGCATATACTAGAGATAAAGGCCACCACCCAGAAAGAGCTCACAAAGGCTAACTTCGTTTGCCCACCAGCTTTTATACACATATTTGATTTTAGTTTACTTCTCTCTCACTTGCTAATAGCAGACCACATACTTCTCTGCATCCTGCATGCATCATCTGTTCTCTTTAAAGAAGAAAAACAAACCGTGTAAGTACAGGATGGGAAGAACTTGTTAGAATACCTGTGATAGTATTAAGGGGTAACACTTATTGATCTCAAGGATACCAAGCAGTGTTTTAGATTCTTTATACATTAATTCATGTAATCCTCAAAAAAAAAAAAAAAAAAAAAAAAAAAACCTTAAAACTCCATGAGGTATGTACTATTATTATTTCTATTTACAGATGTGGAAACTAAAGCACAGGTAATAAGTGGGCAATTTGGGATTATTTTCCAGTCACCTGGAATATGTCCATAGTGACTCCAAAAATGGCTGCCAGAAGAGTAAAGGTGCATAAGTGGTTTTAATAGGACTCTTATAGGTAGGACAAGAGAACTAAGAGTCCCCTTGTGTTCCAGGTTGGCCATTCCATATGGAACTCATATATAAAAGAAATAGAGATAAATTTGAGTATATTCAGAGAAAGGTGACCAGGTGCTATTTGTAATACTGTGTTACCTCCAAAAGATTTAGCAATTGGACATTTAAAAAATAAAATTTTCAATTTAATTACATTAACTAGAAACATGCCTGTCATAACACAGGCTGTCGCACCATCTTGTGTTTAATATTTTTCTCATATGATACAATTTTGCATGGGCTGAAATAAACAGGTCAAGCTAAAACAACATGAAGGGCAAAGGCAACTTTTGTCAAATTGGGAGAAAGTAAAGCATGACACTGCTGACCCTTTTTGACCCTCCAGAAAGAGAAGAAACCAATGTGTCTGCTTCTGCGTCTGGAACAAGAGAGAAGGTAGGAGCCTGGAGAGGGCTGGCTACAGAGAAGGGTCAATAATGGAGAACTGCAAAGGCTTGGTTCGTACTAAAATCTTTGTTCTTTTCATGAAATGTTAGAAAGGATTGTCCAAGATATTAACTCTCATCATGAATTTGTTTTTTTGAACATCCTGCATGTTTACCTCGCCTGATACAATTTTGTCCCATGACGGGAGACTGCTGACTGTTTTAGTCCAGTGGGCTTCCTCGAACTCGGAGCTTGAGTACCACCATTCCTGAGAGGAGGGAAAGAGAACAAGCAATGATGGTCCTTAACTTGGGTCATAGAAAGTGGCCTCATACCAGACATGGCGAAATGTCCTTGAGCTTTTAAAACCATGTGAACCCACAGGCCAAAATGAATTTTGCTGCCCAGAGGAGGACGCTGACATATGCCTCTTTAAATAGACAAATAGAATTGTACATTCATTCACTTATTCAACAAAAACTGAGTAAGAGCCACTGTGCTGGGAGGATGTGTGGTTTTTGCTTTCAAAGACTTCGCATTCTTGAGGGGAGGAAAGACATGCAAATAAATGTAACATAAAGTAGAAAGTGGCCACAGAAAGGAGCAGAGAGAGATATGCTAAACAAGATCTGGACGAGGGAAGAGAGTCCATGAGAACTTAAAGGGGAAGAGGAGGCTCACAAACCTGAGCTATGGACATGTCACCCTTTTGGTAAGAATCTAGAAAGGCCTATAATGACTTCTGTGGTCTGAATTTGGCATCCCCCAAAATTCGTATGTTGGAACTTAACCCCTAAGGTAATGTATTAAGAGTTGGGCCTTTGGGTGGTAATTAGGTCATGAGGGCTCTGCCCTCCTGGATGGGATTCGTGCCCATATAGGACTTGAGGGAGTGAGTCTTCCCCTTTCACCCTTCTAGGATGTGAGGTCACAGCAAGAGGCACCATCTATGAGGAATGGGCCCTCACCAGATATCAAATTTCCAGTGCCTTGATCGGGGACTTCCCAGCCTCTAAAACTGTGAGCAGTGAATTTCTATTGTTTATAAATTACCCAGCCCGAGATATTTTGTTATGGCAGCCCAGCAAAACTTTCACCAGGCAAAATGACCTTCTATGCCTGGTGAAACCTAGCCAGGCAGTGGGATTCTGGGGCTTCTTTATAAGGGTGAGCACCCCCCACCCCAGCTTGCTATCTGGTGATACATACTTTGCTCATGTTCAGCCAGCATTGCTCCAGCACATTCCCCTGTGTTTTGGAGAACTGCAAGGCTGTGTTCAGGAAGAGGTCGCAGTTATGCCCATCTCCCATTAGTATACAGACATAGGCCATCAAGTGGTAGAGCCTCGGGTAAAAAATGGGGCCAGTGATATTTTGAGCCACCAGACTCTCCAAGTTCTAAAGAGAAAAACACAGCATATCAGAATTAGACAGGGGTCCTTGCCTGCACAGATGATCTGGGACTATTTCAAGGATATAAGCAGTCAAGTGGGAAAGTACATTATAGAAACACGCACAGTAAGTATTGGAATAAGATAGTAAATGTCAGGTGGAATAGCCCCCATGGTCCACCCAGATCAGAGACTGACATGAGAGGGCCCATCAATATTTCTCTGCAACAACTTTAAAAAAAAAAACAACTTTCTTCTGATTATTAAACAGGGGAAAATTGGCCAGTTCTGCACGTAAGGAGCTTGGAAATCACCATTCGGCCCTAGAAACAAATAATCTGAACAGACTGAAAAATCAACAACTCTTCTTAGATCCATCTATCAGAGAGGTGAGAACACAGGGCAAACTGCTGCCCTCAAGACTGGGGAGATACACAGATGCGTACAGGGAGCCACAGCTTATCAGAGCAGAGACCATGAGTGGAAACCACTGTGCGGACCAGTGCCAGGGCGGGAAAACCCGAACTGTAATTGATGAATTCCTGAAGACTCAAAGTGGACAAGTCTGTAAGTTAAAAACTCCAGGGGGAAGAGGATTCTGGAAGGATGGCAGAGTAGGAAGTAGCAGGTATCTGTGTCCCCACCTGGACAATAATTAGACTGGCAGAATCTGTCAGAATATAACTATTTTAGAACTGTGGAGTCTATTAAAGGCTTGTAACTGCCAGAGGAAGGCTTGGATGGTAAGTTAAAGTTGTCAGTTTCAGCTCTCGGCATAGTAGCACTACTTATTCCCCCCACCCCAGCCCTATAGCAAAGAGCTGTGCACGTGTTCCTGAAGCAATTTGCACAGAACTTGTGGGAACCAGGGTGGGCAAAAAGGATCCTGTCCTAAATATCAGGGATCTGTGCTTTGATCACTGATTGCTGCTTCTGACCAAAGAGGTAGACAACGAGGGAGGCAGCCATTTTTGTTACACCCTCTCACCCCCCTTGTCACAAGTCCCTCTCCGTCTGGCTGAAGTGACTTCTGGGGATTTAAAAGGCCAACGCCTCTCACCCACCTTCACTTTTCTCTTTTTCCCCTTTGAGAGCCAGGCATTAAATCCTAGGACATTCCAAAGCAACTGCCTATATGGGGAAAATTAGAAAGTGACTCTGCGTGCACAGGCTCAGAAAAGACTTGAGACAAAGCAGATCTTTGGCACAGAAATAATCTACAAAAATAAAAAACCAAAAACAATGACAACAATAACAACAAAAACACAGCAAACTCTGGAGAAGAGGGAGAATCTGATATCTAGAGCTACCATATAATTAAATTCAAATGTCTAGTTTTCAGCAAAATAATCACAAGGCATACAAAGAAACAGCAAAGTATGGCCCATTCAAAGGAAAAAAACCAACAGAAACTGTCCCTGGAAAAGATCTGATGCCAGATATCCTAGATGAAGACTCTAAAACAACTCTTAGAGATGATCAAAGAATTAAAAGAAGATATAAAGTCAAGAAAATGTTGTATGAACAAAATGGAGATATCAATAAAGTGACAGAAAATCTAAAGGGCTTAAAAAGAAATTCTGGAGGTGAAAAGTTCAATAACCGAAATAAAAAAATTCATTTAGAGGGATTCAAAAGCAGATCTGAATAGGCAAAAGAAAGAATCAGCAAACTTAAAGATATGACAATGGAAATTATTGAGTCTGAGGAACAGAAAAAAGATTGATGAAAAGTGAACAAAGCCTAAGGGACCTGTGGGATACAAGCAAACCAACAAATTCATTGTGCAAGTCTCTGAAGGAGAAAAGAGAGAGTAAAGAGCACATTTGAAGAAATAATGGCTGAAAACTTCCCAAATTTGAAAAAAGACACAACTATAAATATCCAAGAAGCTCAACAAACTCCAAGTAAGAGGAACTCAAAGAGACCCACACTGAGACAAATTATAAGCAACTCATCCCTCTTATTGAGGGATCCTCAATAAGATTACCAGGAGATTTCTCATCAGAAAATTTGTAGGCCAGAAGGCAACAGGCCAACATATTTCAAATGCTAAAAGTAAAAAAAAAAAAAAAAAAAAAAACAGCAACAATAACAACAACAAAAAAACTGTCAACCAAGAATCCTATATCTGGCAAAATATCCTCCAAAAGTGAGGGAGAAATTAAGACATTCTCAGATAAACAAAAGCAGAGTGTGTCACCACTAAAACTTCCCTGAAATAAATGCTCAAAGAAAAAAAAGAAAGAAATGCTCAAGGGAGTTCTGCATGGTAAAATGAAAGAACACTTGAAGCTGTATGGAAAAATAAAGATCTTAATAAAGGTAAATATATGGACAATTATAAAAGCTAGTATTATTGTAACAATTTGTAAGTCTATTTTTTGTTTTCTACATCATTTAAGAGATTAATACATTAAAAAATTACCAGCCTAAAAGCTAGTATTGCTAGTAAGTTTGTTTAAAGGCAAGCAAAAAAATGAGGTTTATTGAGGAGAGAAAGGTAGGATGATAGGGCAAGAGCGAGATATAGGTTTACAGAGCATGATACATACGCCACAGATGACAACTGGACCCATTGTCGCAGCAAGAAAAGAGGAGTTTTGCTAGTGTTGTAACTTTGGTTTGTAACTCCACATTTCGTTTTCTACATAATTTAAGAGACTAATCATTTAAAAGAATTATTAGTTTATGTTTTGGGGTACACAGTGTATAAAAATACAATTTTGTAACATCAACAACCAAAATGGGTGGGAAGTTATTAAAAGAGCAAAGTTTTGGTATCCTACTAAAGTTAGCTTTAGGATATTAAATATAATCCTCAGGGTAACCATAAAGAAAGTAGCTATAGAATATATACAAAAGAAAATGGGAAATTTGAAGTGTCTCATTATGAAAAATTCAAGCAACACAAAAGAAGACAGTAATATAGGAAATGAGGGACAAAAAAACTATAGGGCATATAGAAAATAAATAGCAAAATAACAAAAATCCTTCTTTATCAGTAATTGCTTTAAATGTAAATGGATTAAACTCCCCACTAAAAAAACAGATTGGCAGAATGGATTTTCAAAAACATAATCCAATTACATGCTACAAAAGATTTGCTTTCAATCCAAAGACACAAATAGATTGAAAGTGAAAGGATGGAAAGAGATAGTCCATGCAAATAGTAACCAAAAGAGAGCAGGGGTAGCCAGACTAATATCAGACAAAATAGACTTTAAATCAGAAAAAAGCTTACAAGAGGCAAAAAGGACATTATATGTTAGTAAAATTTCAAATACAGCAAAAAGACATAACAATTATAAACATTAAAAACATTTATGCACTTAGTTAGAAGACCACCAACATATATGAAGCAAAACTGATGGATTGAAGGTAGAATCAGACAGTTCTACAATAATATTGGAGACTTCAATAACCTTCTCCCAATAATGGATAGAACAACCAGAGAGAAGATAATAAATAGAGGACTTAACACAATAAACCAGCTGGATCTAACAAACATACACATAATGGGTACAGAGTTCCAGTTTTACAAGATGAAGAGTTATGGAAGGCCAGGCGTCATGGCTCATGCCTGTAATCCTAGCACTCTGGGAGGCCAAGGCAGGTGGATCGCTCAAGGTGAGGAGTTCGAGACCAGCCTGAGCAAGAGTGAGACCCCGTCTCTACTAAAAATAGAAAGAAATTATCTGGCCAACTAAAAATATATATAGAAAAAATTAGCCAGGCATGGTGGTGCATGCTTGTTGTCCCAGCTACTTGGGAGGCTGAAGCAGAAAGATCGCTTAAGCCCAGGAGCCTGAGGTTGCTGTGAGCAAGGCTGACGCCACAGCACTCACTCTAGCCCGGTCAACAGAGTGGGACTCTGTCTCAAAAAAAAAAAAAAAAAAAAAAAAAAAAAAAAAAAAAAAGAGTTATGGAGATGGAGTCAAAGGTTTATGAATGTATTTATACCACTAAACTTCACATTTAAGAACAGTTAAGATGGTAAATTTTATGTTATGTTTATTTGACCACGATTTTTAAAATTTAACCAAAAAAAAAAAAACACCAAAAACACTTCCAGATAGGCCCCCATACTTTTGTGAGTTTTACCTCCAGGAGTTCAACCAGAATCTCAGGTAAATATTGGAGAAAAATTCGCTCATACTTCTAGCAGAGGGAGAGGAAGAGAAACCATTTTTATAGAGCCAGAGCACTCTGTTCTTCTTAACCAAGTTTGCCTTCAGGAGAAACGATGTAACCAGAGCCTAACCGACCTGGGTGGAGGGGGGTGGTGGCAGGAATGCGGGGGCAGGAAATACGCCAACGGAAGCCAACTGTAGCTCTCCTGTCCCACCTAAGGGGAAAGGACTGAAAAGTATTTGGGAAGTTCTTAGTCCAGAGGAATAGGCTCACTAAAAGACTGAGACCTCTAATCACAGGACTATAGAATGCTTTCTCTCCCCCCAACACCTTACCGTCACGTTACTAAAGATCTATTTATAGCAAGTCCTTTTACCTGGCACATCATGTCTGTCTATCAGGAAAAATTACAAGGCATACTAAAAGGCAAAAAACACAGTTTGAAGAGACAGAGCAAGCATCAAACATGGCAAGGATGTTTTGAATTATCAGACTGGGAATTTAAAACAACTATGATTAATATGCTAAGACCTTTAATGAATAAAGTAGAGAGCCTGCAAGGACAATATAAGCAGAGAGGTGGCAATCCTAAGAAAGAATCAAAAAGAAGTGCTAGAAGTCAAAAACACTTTAAGAGAAATGATGGGCTTAATAGACTGGACACAGCTGAGAAAAGAATTTCTGAGCTTAAGGCTGTATCAGTACCAACCTACAAAACTGAAAAGCAAACACAGACTGAAAAAAAAAATAACAGAATATTCAAGGACTATACAAGTCTTTCATGAGACAAGTACAAAAGTTATAACACATGCATAATGGAAATACCAGAAGGAGAAGAAAGAGAAAAGAAGAAATATTAGAAAAAATAAAGACTGAGAATTTCCCCAAATTAAGGTCAGACGTAAACTGCAGATCCAGGAAGCTCAGAGAACACTATGCAGGATAAATGCCAAACAAACAAACAAACATACAAACAAAAAAACCCACATCATTTTTAAACTACAGAAAATCAAAAGATAAAGAAAAAAATCCTGAAAGAAGCCAGGGGCAGAGAGAGGGCATCTTACCTATAGTGGAACAATTTCATTTGACATTTCCTCAGAAACCATGCAAGCAAGGAGAGTAGCATGATGTATTTAGAGCGTTGAGAGAAGGAAAAAAAAAAAAAACCCACTAACCTAGAATTCTGTACCCTGTGAAAATATCCTTCAAAATTGACAACAAAATACTTTCTCATACAAACCAAGATTGAGGGAAATCGTTGGCAACAGACCTGCCTTGCAAGAAACATTCAAAGAAATTCTTTAGAGAGAAGGAAAATACACAAGTCAGAAACTGGGATCTACATAAAGAAAGGAAGAGCATCAAAGAGGGAATAAGTGAAGGCAAAATAAAAATGTCCCTTTTATTATTCTTAATTTATCTAACGTACAAGCTTGTTCAAAATAATAATAGCGACATTCTGTTCGATTATGTATGCTAACGCATACATCAAATACATCTTTGAGCAGAGATTCCAGCCAAGCCCACCCAGACTTCTGATCTGCCAAACTGTGCGAAGAGAAGTGAGGGTGTTTTAAGCTGTTTGGTTTGTGGGAATTTGTGACGCAGCAATAGAGAACTAACATACCTGTGCTCAGTTTTTTTTACAAAAACGAGGCAAACAAGTGCCAAGCCCAAACCAGAGGGTTCGCCCCTCATTCTCTCAGGGGGTCTGCCCATAGCAGGCTGTAAACTGTCAGAAGCAGGCACCACACCTAACCTGCTCACTCCTACAGCCCAGGCACCTATTGTCTGGTGCTTAATGTATGGGAGTTGAATTTTAAAAATCGTTGTGTGCAGAGATTTATCTACCAGGATCCTTATCACAGCAATAGCAGTAAAATACTACAGAAAAGTTCTATCCAAGAATAATTGGGCTATATTATAATCTAATACTATATTCATAAGATAAAATACTATGCAGTATTAATTAGTAGTGTGAAAAGCAGTGTAATGACATGGAAATTATAATATATTTAAGAGCAAATTACAAAATGGAAATGAGCATGCACACATAGGAAAAAACTGAAAAGTGGTATCTCAATGTATAAAAAAGTGGTTATCTCTTATTATCAAGCTTATGGGCAGTTTATATGTTTTTCTTTATCATTTTGAGGGGGTGCCTTCAAAAACTATTATAAACATGTGTAAATTCCGTAATCAGAAAATAATTCGCACAGGAGGCAGACAGGAATGCATTCAAGGAGTGATTTGTACTGGAAACTGCAGAACAAGCCTCACCTTGAGCATCTCAACACCATTCTCCTGGGCATTCTCAGTCTGTTCTTGAATTTGTTTTTGAAGGTGAAGAACTTGCCCCTCCATGTACCTGGCAATTCCTTGGTAGTAGAGAACTGTTGGAATTCTTCTTGGCACGAGATGTTTAGCTCTATTGGAAAATAGGTGAAAGTTGTCCCAATCCTGAAGTCTAGCGTACCTGTACCGCCACAGGAGAGTAAGAAAGATCAGTATCACTCTTGGAACGGGCTGATTTGCTGAAATGGCCCTCTCTGGATGCTTCCCATACTGGGGTCTCTGGAAGTCTGCCTCCCGCCCAGCCCCACTCCACTCTCTCCCTAAAAAAGCAGGAAATTCTGTGATATGGAACAAGGAAAGAGTAGAATTTTTTGATGACTTAAGACGAACAGAGTTCTTGGGAACACCTGGGTAATAGTAGCCACCTTCTATTTCACTCTTTGGATTTTTTAAGTTAAAAAGTGAGGCAGATCAGATACTTGGCACTATAAATTCTAGGGTTTGAAGATGTTGCTTCAGTTGGAAAGAGAGAGAGTAGAGTGTAGGCTAGCGCTACTCAAAGTATGCGCCACAGACTGGCATCATCAGTGACACCTGGGTCCTCCTTATAAGTGCAAATTCTCTGGTACAACCCAGATCTACTCAATCTGACAGACTCTGCAGGCGTGGAGTCTCTGAGGCAACACGCTCTCCAGGTGACCCTCGTGCCCACTAACGGGTGAGAAGCATTTGCCTAGGACACAGGTGTTGCAAGAACTCTCCAGCTGAGATAGAAAAGAATATGAAATTAGGCTGCTTTTTGGACTTCACATTCCTTGATCTTTAACTCACCTGGGCAAGATAATTTGACTTTGAACTTTAACTGGCAAGGGTAATTAACTTTTGGATTTTAACATCTCCCAAGTAATTTTATAATAAAAGGGAGGTTCTATTCAAATTTGGAGCTGCTCTCATTTGTGGCATTTTGTATAGGAATGTCTCCGCATTGTCATTTAATCTGATCACACAACCTCTAGGGGACCACATTGGACAACATGGCTGTATATAATTTGAGATGGGAAATAGAAGACTTCCTGGGGATAGTCATGGAAGCGATTTCGTGAATGTTCTGTTCTGACCCATTTTGGCGCCTTACTGTTCATCTCCTTCCTTGAAGGCATGGCCATGGCTGCAAGCTTGCTGAGTTAAAAACTTGTTAAGTTAAAGGGATTAAGCCTCAGGCCTAATGCGTTAAAAGAGTACAGGGCTGGCGCTGCTTCCTCTCTCCTGAAGTCTTGCATGTGAGGGGCCTCCATTAGTGCAAGCACCAGCTCTCTTTCCCCACTTCACTGGCTTCACTCCTTCCTCCAATGAAAAGGAGTGGCCTATTCTTCAATGTTCCATGGAGGCCAAACAAAAAAAAAAAAAAGGAAAACAAAAAAACAAAAGAAAAGGAGTGGTCTGGTGATTTGGGGAGAGGAATTGCACAAGCATAGCTCACAGCCTGTCTCTGCTTCATCTTCAGAGCCAGTGAAGGTTGGGCGTTGTGGCTCACGCCTGTAATCCTAGCTCTCTGGGAGGCTGAGGCGGGAGGATTGCTTGAGCTCAGGAGATCAAGACCAGCCTGAGCAAGAGTGAGACCCCGTCTCTACTAAAAATAGAAAAATGAGCCAGGTGTGCTGGTGTATCTGTAGTCCCAGCTACTCGGGAGGCTGAGGCAGGAGGATCACTTGAGCCCAGGAGTTTGAGGTTGCTGTGAGCTAGGCTGATGCCACGGCACTCTACCTCGGGCAACAAAGCGAGACTCTGTCTCAAAAAAAAAAAAAAAAAAAAAAAGAGCCAGTGAAGCCGATGGGGAGTATGGTACTGATCTGCTCTCTGCCACATCTTAGAAAGAGGCCTGCCTTGATGTGGGGAGATCTGCAGTCTTCCAGAACTTCCTGCTGCTGAGTGGATAAGTCTAATTTTGGAGCTCAATATTAGGAGGCCCATTTGTGTGCAGATATAAGCCATATCCTCCGACATCGGGTTTGTCAATAGTGTTTTTCCATCTGATTAGACCTGGGTGAGCGCAGGTAGGCGAGCGGTGCTGTTTATCGGCCTTCCTCAAACCCCAGCACTTTTCAGAAGCAAGTCACCTTTATTTAGCCCAGCATCACCAAAGCATAATATGTTTGTAATAAATGTTCATTGCATTGAACATAATTGAGACATCACTTTTCTGTCCTTGGCTGAGGGGGATGATCCCTAAGGTCTCTTTCAGGCCCATATTCTCTGATGCCTTTAAGCTGTCTCAGGTATAAATTACGAACATTTTTCTTTCTTTAAACAAAATTTTTATAGAACTCTTCTTCAGTATTCTACATTTTTACCTTGGGGAGTTAGTGATATGCAATACATTCTTACCAGATAGCTACACTCGAATAAAGTCCCAGGAGGAGTCCACTTTGGAACTTGAGGATTCTGTTGTCGTCGTTTTGGGATATGAAATCCAAACATTCTTCAAATGGTCTATAAACAAAGCCTAAAAGAGAGAATTGGGTGAAATTTGCTCATGGGTGGGTGATCATCTTTCAGACTATCCATTCCCGGCAGAATTTCCCACTGCAGGGAGAGTAGTCTCTGGTTACTTCATGAATCCAAAGGGTCCCATAGATTGCAACAGGCATGTAACTGAATTGCCCTGTGTTTGTGAGTCCCAGCTATTGTGGAATGTTATGCATACATAATTCCATGGTCTAGACCAGGCAGGTGGGTTTAAACCACCCCTTCCTGGCCAAAGTGCAGGGAGTTGGCCTTGGTATGGCCTAGGGCTTCTGTCTTCCCACCCATGCTTCCCCTGTTGGCAGTAATATTTGCATCCCCTTTCAAAATCATATGTGAGGAAAACAATCCCCAGGTTGGTCCCTCTAGTTTAATGTGTACACTTCAAGTGACCTACTTGGTGTCACTGGAAGGTTATCGGGAAAGAACTTGTTTTCCAAATCACTAACAGCTACCAGCCTGGAACTCTCACCATTAGCAATCCAATCCTTCATTCTAAAGCATGCAGGCTCTAAGTACATCCTGCTAAAAATTAAACACCCCCAGTAAAAGGCACGTGGTAAGACAATGTCAGTAACTATCACTTATGTGTAAAGTTATCTGACAGTTTATAACTGGCAGCTTAGACCCAACAGGTTCCTCCAGACTGCATTCCCCTTCTTGCTGCTCCCTTTTAATCTTTGCACCTGCTAGACAGCTCCTCAGCTCACACCACTAGGCTCTCTGCATCCCTGTCCTATAATAACTCCATCCCACCAGAAACCTAGTGGTCCCAAAGCCCCAGCCCTGGCAGTTGCCACAACACACCGGCATAGGCACCACATCTCCAAGTTCTTTTACATTCCAAAGCCACTCTTACCAGAATAAAGCATGATATCCAAGCAGATAGAGTAGAAAAATGCCTGGCTGAAGATGTGTTCTTCTGCTATGGAAAGATCCCACAGCCAGCCCAGCACCTGGATCAATTGCTTGTATCTGTGGAAGAGAGAAGGTGGTGGCACTATACAGCAGTGGAGAGGAGAGGATGAAGGTCAGTCCTGGTCTAGTTTTGATCCTGCGCAGTAATTCAGAACCAAATACAACTCTTTTTTTTTTTTTTTTTTTTTTTTTTTTTTTTGAGACAGAGTCTCACTCTGTTGCCCAGGCTAGAGTGAGTGCCGTGGCGTCAGCCTAGCTCACAGCAACCTCAAACTCCTGAGCTCAAGCAATCCTCCTGTCTCAGCCTCCCGAGTAGCTGGGACTACAGGCATGCGCCACCATGCCCGGCTAATTTTTTTCTATATATATTTTTAGCTGTCCATATAATTTCTTTCTATTTTTAGTAGAGATGGGTTCTCGCTCTTGCTCAGGCTGGTCTCGAACTCCTGAGCTCAAACGATCCGCCCACCTCGGCCTCCCAGAGTGCTAGGATTACAGGCGTGAGCCACCGCGCCCGGCCCCAAATACAACTCTTAAGCAGACTTGCAACCCACCTCTACTCAGGACTGGAACATCTCAAACTGGCTGTTTTTTTTTTTTCAAATTTTTCTTTCATGGTGTCTCTATATTAGGGTGACCAGAGTCAGGCCAAATCGGCCTGGACCTCAAGTCCTGGTTGCTATTCTCTGGGCATTTGCCTCCCTGGTAACCCTTCTCCTTTCTCTCCACTTGGCAGGGGTGGCAGCCGACCCCCACAGTGGGGACGACTGTCTGACTCCCCTCTGGTCATTGGCCAGAGCAACCAGATCAGAGAGGATGCACCTGGAAGAATTCTATTAAAAAAGCCTCGGTATCCAAAGCTGAAGGATGACTATCAGTTAAATCATCTTCCTGCAAACAGTACTCCCTTCCCTACCCTACAGCCAGACTAAAGTGATAATATGGCCTCTTCCTGCTAACATTGGAAAATGCTTTAAGATAATTACCTGCATTTCAAGAAGAGCGATTTACTAAGTCTGCAGAGGACCATATAGTACTTGTTGGGATTCCGGAGCCGTGACCACATCTTATGGGCTCGAGAGCCTGGGAAGAAAACAACTCCAGCGTATTTGGGGGCTTTACTTGTATCCTCATTTCCCTCCTTGCCCAGCCAGCCCTTACCTAACTCAATGGCCAAGTCCAGGTGTCCCATTAAGAGCTTGATGTAGCTCAGTGTATCTGCCATGTATGCCACGATTTCAATGTCCTCGCCTTTCAGGGGGAGGTTGAAGATCTGCTCCATGGCCAGGACTTCGTATTTGAACCACACGTCCTCGTAGCCATCCAGGTGGTGGTACAGCGAATAGTCCAGGTAAGCCTTAATGATCTGAAGTGGCAGAGGAGAGGAGAGAAGGGGCAAGACTGAGGTGGAACCCAAAGCAGAAAGCCCTGGGACATTACTGAATGTCTGCCAGTAAATATGAACATCCGTTTAGTAAGCTTGGGAATGGCACTTAGATACAGAGATCGAACTGGGTTTCTGCCGCCTATTCACCAAGTCATCCAGGACAATCCCTGTGGCCCTTGCTCATGGAGTACTTAAATGAAATATAAAACTTCTAATTTCTGTGAAAAATAGAAGCAATAGCTTATATGTGTGGATCTATGATTGCATAGCAGAAAGGACGCACTCTGAAGTGTAAATAATGGTTACCTATTTGTTGAAGGAGTGGATCTGGGGGTGAAGAGGGACTTTCTTTTTGGCCTTATGCACTTCTGTGGTGTTCAATTTGTCATACAAAACATGTGTTACTTGTATAATTTAACAAAAAAAGGTAGGTTGGTTTGGTTTGTTTGCTTTAAAAACAAACTAAGGACTACTTCTAAACTTAATTTGGAGATTTAGAAAAGTTGGTTACTGTTTGAACAGCTCTTTAAAATGATAAAATTCCCTCGGTATATAAATGCTTAGAGAAGGATAAGAAGAAAATAGCTTCTTCTAAGGGAGTGGTTTGGTTCTGTATATAAAAATGGCAACAGAACACATGAAAACTACTTTGAAAAATACAAACAGGAGAACTTTAGAATCTCTCATGATAGAAGTATTGGGTTTTGGGGGCAGTTGGGTAGGGGAAGAATTTTAGAGTAGGAACTTTTTTCCTGGAATGCCTCAAATCACAAAAAATAACCAGTCTACAAAATCTGTGTTAAAAGCAGTTCCCTGGGTACTTGTTAAACCACAAAATCTATCTCAGGGAATTACTTTATTCCTAGTTTAGAACATGCTGCATATAATGCTACCAGATGGGAAGGATAGCCAGAAATGGTGGTGGGGGAGAGAGAATTGTTAGGCAAATGAGGAATCCAAGGCTGCAATAAAGCCAAGGGACTTCTTGGATTTGGACCAAGACAATGGAGTTCAACTGCTTCACTTTATGGGGAAAATATAAAGTCTGGAGGTTACGTGGCTTTACCAGTGGTGCCACCGCAGGTAGGGAGAGTCCTGGAAACCACTCTCTGGGCTCTCCGTCTCCATCTTTCTATTCTCCTACGCTGACGCCCTCATCTGCTTTTGAACACCGGGGTGAAAGCTTCCCCTGCTGTTCTGCCCTCAGCCCCCGCCATCTTGGTAATAAGTGTCTTGATTCACTTTCCAACTTGGCTTTTCCATTTTTATCCTCCCCCCTGCATCCCAACTCCACCACAGTTTTTAGGGTACAGCTACAAATGTGGAGGAAAAGTTAAGCATTTTATTCAATAAATATTTGCGGAGCACCTGTCATGTGCCAGGCACACTGTTCTGGGTGCTCAGGATGTGACCAAGACAAGAGAACAGACAAGGTCCCTGCTCCCGTGGGGTCTACGGGATAGCAAGGGAGACACACCACGAAGCAATGAAGGAACAAACAAGAAAATGTCAAATGGCAATAGGACAGACCTATTAAAATAGGGTGACAGTTTAGACAATGAATGGGTGGCTACTTTAAATTAAGTGGTCAAGGCCGGGCGCGGTGGCTCACGCCTGTAATCCTAGCACTCTGGGAGGCCGAGGCAGGTGGATTGCTCAAGGTCAGGAGTTCGAGACCAGCCTGAGCGAGACCCCGTCTCTACTAAAAATGGAAAGACATTATATGGACAACTAAAAATCTATATAGAAAAAATTAGCCGGGCATAGTGGCGCATGCCTGTAGTCCCAGCTACTCAGGAGGCTGAGGCAGTAGGATCGCTTAAGCCGAGGAGTCTGAGGTTGCTGTGAGCTAAGCTGACGCCACGGCACTCACTCTAGCCTGGGCAACAAAGTGAGACTCTGTCTCAACAAAAAAAAAAAAAAATAAATAAAAAAATAAATAAATAAATAAATTAAGTGGTCAAGAAGGCCTCACTGAGGAGATGGGCTTCGCGCTGATAAGGAGTAGGCCAGTAGGGGCAGGAGATGGACACTCCAGGCAGAAGGATCCAGTGCAAAGTTGGGATTGAATTTCTCTGTTTGAGGAACCAAAAGAGGGCCCATGTGGCTGGGCTGGACTTGTGGCTCCTAGTGACAAGGAGTCAGGAGAGGAGGATGGGAAATAGTCAGGGGCCCAAATCTCGATGGGCTTTAAAAACACTATGTATAGGCCGGGCGCGGTGGCTCATGCCTATAATCCTAGCACTCTAGGAGGCTGAGGCGGGAGGATTGCTCAAGGTCAGGAGTTCGAGACCAGCCTGAGCAAGAGTGAGACCCCCCGTCTCTACTAAAAATGAAAGAAATGATCTGGACAGCTAAAAATATATATAGAAAAAAATTAGCTGGGCATGGTGGCACATGCCTGTAGTCCCAGCTACTCGGGAGGCTGAGGCAGAAGGATTGCTTAAGCCCAGGAGTTTGAGGTTGCTGTGAGCTAGGCCGACGCCACGGCACTCTAGCCCGGGCAACAGAGCGAGACTCTGTCTCAAAAAAACAAAAAACCAAAAAAAAAAAAAAAAAACCCAAATACTATGTATACTGGGAGAGCCAGCCTGGATCTACTGAAAGGAACTAGTGGTAGGGACAGACTCCTGGTTAGGAATTTAAGTTCCTCCAACATTTACAGTGCTACTTGATGATTAATGACTCCAGGAGGAAGTTATTGCCCCAAAAGAGACCCACATTGATGTACTTTTATAAAGGAGCCAGGTCACTCTCATTAGATGAGTTGGATTTAACTTACTAATTTCTTGATCTTGTCTCCTGGTGTCTTCCTCATCCAATCAGAAGCTCCCCAGTTTATGAGCTAGACTAGTGGTTTTCCCAGTTGGCCCCAGGAACCCTAGAGGTCTCTGAGACCCTTTCAGAGAGCACACAAGATCAAAGCTAGTTTAATAATATTGTGGCATTATTTATGACAGAAAAATATTGAAAGACCTTGAAATGGGCTGAAACAAAGACTTAGTGGTTGTCCTGTCTAGCTCACCAGTCAAGGTTATCTCTACCTTCATTGTCTCTTGACAATTTTACAACTCAGCATATTGTAGAAAACTGGTAATAATATAAACGATATAATTCATTTTCATATAAAAGGTCAATGTTCAGTGGAATACAAATAATCATTGCCCTGTGACTAGACTAGTTTTGTATCCATTCAGTAAATTGACTTCTCCTTGGAACTAGTTGTAACAGCTTACTGATTCTCTCACTGAGAGTTAAATAAAATATTTGAACATGTACTTTTCATATTTATGTGCGTTATGATTCTATCACTTTTAAAAGAGCTGTCCTTAACATTTTTCTTTTTCACCCTCATTCTTTCATGAGTATATAGTGGAGTTTTCCTGACGCGACATACGTCATATTGCGACAGATTGAAGGGTGGAGCAGTAGGAGAATCTAGTTGTCTTCTACGAAGCCAGACATAGATATTTGCAAAAAATTGAATACACGGCCACGCTTCTCATTACATTTTTTGTTTGAGAAAATAAAGGTCTTTTTTTAAAAAAAGAAAATGTTAATTATGTTAATATGTAATGGGCTTATTAGTTTTATTTTAAAATAAATATTTTTAATTTTCTACTTTTGTTTCTTCTATGATAATAGATACAGCTCATATAAATAAAAGCTACCTAGGATCCTCTATAATTTTTAGGAGCGTGAAGAGATCCTGGGGTGTTTTGCTGGCCTCGGGGACACGATCCGCTCAGAAAGGCTTTTGTTGTTTCCTCGTGATTTTGAATCCCAGTTGGCTTTCTCTAGGCTTTTCTCTCCAAAGGAGATTCAGAAATTGAAAGAGCAGATACCAAAACACCCTACCTGGAAATCGTTTTGCGTTTCCAGTGCGGTGTTCACTTGCATCATAGCGGCCAGGCGGCCGTAATACTTGTAGTGAAAAAAATAATTTAAGCTATAGATCTGCCACAGCAGGGAGAAGCAGGCGATTTGCCGGTGAAGTTGTGCTAGCCTCTTCTTCCTGTTAGACGAGGTAAACACAAACGGAACATAGAAGGTATAATCACCACCATGCTTTAGGGGAGCACAGGTACCCAGTGTCCTCACCGTGGGCTTGGGACTCAGCACTGACTTGGCTTCGAGGCCTGACTCTGTTACTGGCTAACGAGCACATTAACTTTTACAAAGCATGCTTTCTCCATTGTAGAATGGGGACCATGACACCTACTTTATGATGATTAAGACATTCATCACCTGTCCCATGTCAGGTAATTGCCAGTTTAATGAAGCTATTTAAAAACCACACTGATGTCATTCACCACATTTGATTCTAATGACAATCCTACAAGAAAGAGGGGAATAATGAACCCCATATTACATATGGCGAAGGGAAGGTCAGACTCGGGTTAAGTAATTAACACAAAGTCACACAGCCGGAAGGTGGCGGTGGCAGGACTCAAGCCCCGCCCACCTCCAGCCTGCCCAGTCCAACGTGGTATTTCCCCCAGGCACACTGCTTTTAGGAACTAGGTCTCAGCTCAACAAAGGAATTGAGCATTTTTTTTTTTTTTTTCAGACAGAGTCTCAATCTGTTGCCCGGGCTAGAGTGAGTGCCGTGGCGTCAGCCTAGCTCACAGCAACCTCAAACTCCTGGGATCAAGCGATCCTCCTGCCACAGCCTCCCGAGTAGCTGGGACTACAGGCATGCGCCACCATGCTCGGCTCATTTTTTTTTCTTTCTATATATATATTTTTTAGTTGTCCATATAATTTCTTTCTATTTTTTTTTTAGAAGAGACAGGGTCTTGCTCTTGCTCAGGCTGGTCTCGAACTCCTGAGCTCAAACAATCCTCCCGCCTCGGCCTCCCAGAGTGCTAGGGTTACAGGCATGAGCCACCGTGCCCGGCCAGGAATTGAGCATTTTAAACAATTACACTCCAACAGTGGGATGGAATGTGGCAGGAGGTGGCATTCAAGGGGAGGATGGATGACCTTCCACAAAGAATGTTTGGGTTTTCAGCACAAGTCTCAACAGGCCGTGTAACTGATAATGTAGCCAAAAATCCGCTATGCGTGTGATTAAAAAACAGGACCTCCGTAATATGGCTGCAGTATTAGTAATGTAACAAAACCAGGAAAACAAAATGTAATTAGAAATATTTCTTAAAAGGTAGGCTTTAAAATAAAGATGAGAAGGGAGGAGGAAAGAGGTATGAGATGATGCTGAAGAATTGCGGGTATTTTAGTTGAGATGTGGACGACATTGAGTCGGTTGTGCAAATGAACCTTTTTTAAAGGTTCTAAGGAAACAAGAGCAGGGTAAAATCATTTCTAATATGGAGCATTCACAAGGGCCATAGACACTCAGACATTAAATGTTGCTTCTTATCGTCCTGATTTTTGAAACGGGAACTTTTGACCTGCAGGTATTTTAAGCCAATAGTGCTGTGCTTTTTCCTCTTCAACACTTTTCTACCTTTTCTTCTTGCGCAGGTACTTCTTTATTCCTTTTACAAAATGTGGTTGCAAACTAGGGTTATCTGATTCAGCAGATGAAAATACAGGATTCTCAGTTAAATTTGAGTTTAAAAACTAATACTTTCTTAGAATGCGTATGTCCTAGTTTGTGGCATATGTGTGATAAAAAATTATTCATCATTTATCTGAAATTCAAATTTAACTAGGCATCCTGCATTTCCTATGGCAACCTTATATGTGCCCCAAAGACTACTTCCTTCTTACTCTCAGAGAGATCTCTGCTGAACGTCTCCCCGCCCCTTCCTCCTGCGCCCCCACGAGCAGCCCAGTAGTCCCAGGAGCCCACCTGCAGCCTGGAAAGGAGCTCAGCTTCAGCTCATTTCCTTTCTGCCTCAGAATCCCCCACGTCGAAGGAAACACTTTCAGAGGCTAACGAAGGGAGTTTTTGGAGGGGTTGCGAAAGAGTTGTAGTCACTTGCTCATAAGAACAGATGTTTGTATCTTAGGCCGAACCTGTAGGAATATTGCTACTGATCTCTCCCAGGATGGCAGAGATGTCCTCTGTGAGCTCTCCAGATCCCCAACGAGGTGGCATCTCCGTTGGTGTGAATTGCTGAATAGATGGGATTTTTTTAAAGCTTTTATTATGGAAAAATTCAAACACCCCTGCAGCAAGCCAAAGAGTATAATGAGCTACAGGAGCCCAACACCTAGCGTAATTGTAACGGCAGGAACAGCCCAAACAACGGGCCCTCCTCTGTTGATTACGGGATATCAAGTTACCTTGTAGGTACAACAGAGCCCAAACTGCAAGTCATGTATCCCAGGCATGCACAACAGAAAAAGCTTTGACCTCTGACAACACCCAGAGCCAACATTTCCTCCCTGTGGAACCAAGAAGACCAGGACATGACTGGAACCCGAACGCAGGAACCCTCGCAGAAACCAGGGTCTGCTGGCCGGGAAAATCCAGGGCTAAAATCCACCTCAACACACCTTACCAAAAACAGTCAAATTTGAAGTCTCCAATCAGACCCTGCCAAGCCAACATTTTTTATACTTTCCCTTGCCCTCCAATCCCTTAAAACTCGTTCCAGACCCCAAATCAGGGAGACAGATTCGCGTTGCACCTCTTGTTTCCTTGCTGGTTGGCCTTGCACTAAAGTCTTCCTTTTCTCAAAGGCCAGTGCCGTAGTTTCATATCAGTTTCTGTGAGAGCCAGGCAGCGAGCCCATTGCTCTATAACCCTAGCTTCAACAACTATCAACATTCTTATTTCATCTGCCACTTACTATTTCTTCCTCCTCATTATTATTCTTTACAGCTCTTTTATATGTAAAATGTACGTACGTACGCACAAATCTTAACAGTACAGTTTTGACCAGTGGATACCCCCATGTAATCCACGTCCTTATCGAGACACACAGATGGGTGGGGAGTTTTGTCCTTAGGCAGATGTCTTTGGGGCTTGCTATTCTTTTGTGAGGCAGGGACAGAACCCAGCCTCTTAGCGCTGAATGGAAGGGGGCTTGTGACTCGGGCTCCAGGAGCAGGTGGACCAGGCTCCAGTCAGAACGTAGACGGCCGGACGGGGTGCACTGGAACTCACCTTGCAAAGGGGTCCCTTATGTTTGTATTATCTGAACTGCCTTTGACAAAAGCTGCCTGTAAAGTGCTTGGGGGCAACCCAGCCCTGGCCTGGGAGCACCTCCCCCACTAGGTAAGTGCTCTGAGCCAAAGAGGAGTCTTTGCGCCCCCTGCAGGCTCAGGCTTGGGGGCTGACTGCTGGGTCATGTGTTTGTTGGTCTCTCTCCTCTGGGCAATGAGATGAGACACTCGGCTCTCCCCAGCTCCTTCTCTTACCCTGGAGGGGTGGTCTCTTGGGCCTGCTGATGCACATAACGAGAGTGTCTGTTTTTCTCAAGATGGGTATGGAGAAACACGGAGATTAAGCTGTAAGGAAAGACTCGGTTGAGGAGCTTCAGTGCCTTCCGCAGCATCTTCTTGGCAAGCACCATCTGGCCCATATTGAAACAGACCTCCAGGAAGATGGGAGGGGAAGAGGAGAAAAGAGGAAAAGCAATGATTCTGGACTTAGTAGGTTTCAACAATACATATTTTAGGGACTGTCATCAAAAAAAGTAACTTATGGCCCAGAAATAAAACCCTTCTGTGCCTGGCTGGCATAATAGCAAATGCACGCAGGAAGGATGGTTGAAGGGCTAGGACTTAGCATGGCAGTCGGGCAGCATCTGCCTCTGAGGAAACGTTCACCCACTCGTGTTCAATTTTAGAGGTTGTTGCAAAAATATAAAGATGTTAACCTGGAGGACAGGGAAGATCTTGCTGCTGGTAAGCCATGGCAAGAGGTTCGAGTCCAGGGGCTTGGGGTTCTAGAGTCTTGGATAGGAATCTGGGGCAGGAGATGGGAGCAGGAAGTAGGAAGTATAGGGATGACTTCAGTGGAAAGGCCTAAGACAAATCACAGATTAATTCATGTCTGTAATGGCTTCTTACCTGACCTTTGAGGCTATAAAAGGTGGCAGACTCAAATGTCTGATTCCAAGATTTTTGTTTCTTGAGAATTTTCAGCAACTTCTCTCCCTCATTCAAATACATGTATGCCTGCAACCAGCCCAAAGAGTAGAAAAGTATTGAGTTGTCAGGGATTAAAACAACAGAGGGGCCAATGTCCCAGACCCTACTGAAGGGAGAGAAGCAGGAGCCACTCCAGTTACCACCTCCAGTGATTAGAATGGGTTTCCTAATTCTAGACAGGAGCTGGATGTGGTAAAGCTCCCCCTTCATGCCAACCTTTGCAGGATCGCTCAATCATGAGGATGAATCTAGACATCTCCACCTTTCCTTATGCTATCCCATAAGTTGCCTTACCTGAAGTTTCCCCCGGGGCAATTACCTTTCCCCAGGGTAATTCCATCCTGACCTCCCAATTTCTGACAACATCCCCACTGCCCCTGAGACAACATCCCCACATCTCTGAGAAGCTGGTCTCTACTTTGGGGTTGAGTGATGAATCACTCCCATTTCCCTTGCCAGGGCCATCTTTGGGAGGTGGCAGATGAAGGTAAGGCCCTAAGCAGTTCACCTCACTTCGTCTTCAACCTCCTGAAGTCATTAGACAGGTGAATCTTGGCATATGTGAACGCCAAGGCAAGATCAGACTTGAAGGGTAAAATAAGATGAGGCAATCCCTTCTAGTCTCATGAGGTATAAGGAATGTGTGTGGGAGGCAGAAAGAGGGAGACACGATGAGCTGGCTGCCAGCACCAGGCCCACCAGATTTTCTCTGATGGAGAAGCGGTGCGAATGGCACATCCTAGGGCCCTTGCACCAGGGCTCGGCCTCCAATCATCGTCTTCCTGGTCGTTCAGCGCTCCACGTGGAATGAACTGGGGTAGCACAGCTTTTAGAAAGTTGGCCCCCGGGGCCACCTAAGCCTCCCCTTGCTGGGACTCGCTGGGCACGTCCCCACTATCACCCCAAATGTGCACGAAATATGTGGGGGACTTTCATGCTTAACATAAATACTTTAGAAAATCTGGGCTTCCTCACATTTTTTTTTTTTTTTTTTTTTTTTTTTTGAGACAGAGTCTCGCTCTGTTGCCCAGGCTAGAGTGAGTGCCGTGGCGTCAGCCTAGCTCACAGCAACCTCAAACTCCTGAGCTCAAGCGATCCTCCTGTCTCAGCCTCCCGAGTAGCTGGGACTACAGGCATGCACCACCATGCCCGGCTAATATTTTTATATATATTTTTAGCTGTCCATATAATTTCTTTCTATTTTTAGTAGAGATGGGGTCTCGCTCTTGCTCAGGCTGGTCTCGAACTCCTGAGCTCAAACGATCCGCCCACCTCGGCCTCCCAGAGTGCTAGGATTACAGGCGTGAGCCACCGCGCCCGGCCCCTCACATTTTTAATAGTTTAATTTAAAAATTTTATGCAAATCTAAGGTATGAGGGTTGACTAGGCTGCTGCGATCAACAGCAGCTGTAAAATGCGAACGAGACCACCCGTGTGGGCAGGAAGGACTAGAGACGTGGCTACTCAGGTGTGTTCAACTCTTCCTGAAGCTGGCTGGAGTCAGAGGAGGCTCAGCCCAGAAAAACATTTCCTCAAGTGAGTTCGGGGAAGGTTAGTCCAGCCAGCTATTCCACGAAAAGTGATCTAAGGGCAAATAAGTTTGAGAAACACAGTATGCCTCAGCCTAGCCTGACCCTTACCTGCTTCTATCCTCTGGAGATTTATATGTATCTTAGCATATAAAAGGCCCTGAAATAGGTACAGTAAAGAATTCTATTTAGCTGTATTCAGCTTGGTGCTTTCTAACTTACTGAGCAGTAAATTCTTTTTATTTATTGTGTGTATCAAATCCCCCTGTTTCTCGGGGCATGTTGCCCTGGAACCTTATAACTATCCTGGAGAAACATTCACTAGTGCTTTGGTGGTCTAAAGGTGTGTGTGATAATCCAGCACAAATCGCATGAAGATGGAAGTGGGTGAGCCTCTTTGGGATCACAAGATTACAGTGAGAATTGCACCCATCGGAAGACATAGAGGTATTTTATGCTCACGGGGGACAACAGAGGGCAAATGCCACTGGGGCCTTACTGAGGAAGACTATGCTAAAACTGAAGCATTGATACTAAAAGTCCTCTCTGTGTTGATTTCGGAATGAGAGGTGACCCCTTACTTCCCAGACTGGCAGATTATTCATGGCAAGTTTCTAAAGGTGGCCATACTTTCAATAAGGTATAATGCCAGTTACAATTTGTTCCACCTGTGTTTTCTCAATCTGAGACCATTTCCCTTCTGGGTAACTGATTTTCAAGTGAAAGGGGTGGTGGCAGGAGTCAAGAACACGAAGAGCTGAAAAGGCACACGGAACTTCCCTTCTCGCTCTGCGGTCTATGAGTCTCTCTGGGGTGGAGGAGTCTCAGTAGCAACAGCTTACCATATAGTTATCACCCAGGATGAGATAAGCAGATGCAATTTCTAAGAAGTAATATAAGGCTTTGTTGTTTTCTCCCAAAGCCAGAAAATGGTAGGCCAGAGGCAAAATGACAATCTCTAGGATTTCCTCACACTGGCAAGATTCCAGAGGGATGATGTCTTCCTCAGCTGTCCTCATTTTTGTTATAATAATGTCAAAGAAATTCAAGATCTTTTCTCTTACTTCTTCAGGACTGTCCAAATGCAGAAATAAACAGGAGTAATAACTTGTAGATATAGTATAGCTTTTGACACGAAAGTATCTTTAAAAACTAATAAAAGAGCAAGGTACTAAAACCTAATATGGATACTTCTGTCCAAACTCACCATGCATGCCCCCCTCCCATTTTTTCCCACTTGTACCTAAGAGGCCAAAACTACTGACCAAATGATCCTAACAGTGTTTTGAATTTAATGACAATTGTTTATGCTCTACTTCCCACACAATTATATGTATCCATACCTCACATTTTCAGAAAATGACCCAGATATCCTAGGAAAGTCTGTTTTGGAAACGGTAATCTCTGCTTCAGCTAGAAAATAAATAAACTGATTAGTTGTATGGATCATTGAAATGTTCTCTATAATGAAGATATCTGGGATCTACCAAAGACTCTTGTTCCCTTTTCACGATATGTAGCTGTTGCTGCCCAGCCAGGAACTGCACTTCCCAGTCCCCATTGCATCTTAGGTGAAGTCGCGTAATTAGTTCTCACAATGAAATTAGATCAGAAGTGATATATGTCACCTCTGGGCTGAGATGGTTATTTGTCCTCTCTATCCTGTCCTTCTACAAGAAAACAAATCATTCTAAGGACCTAAAGAATGGCAAAACCACAAGTTGGGAGGAGCCTGGGTCCCTTACTAACTGTGTGCAAAGCCATTTGTCAACACTTTCATTGTCTATTACGTGAGCAGGAAATAAACTATCGTTCTATTGTGTTAACCCATAGAAATGTTGGGGTTTGTTATAGCTAATAACATTATCCTGACTAATTTACCCTACAATAACTAAAATTGTGAGTTAACAATCCTGAAGAAGGTGACATCAGTTCCTAGCAGAGAAATACATAGATACTTAAACTAAATACCCTCAAAAGGCTAACTAAAGGGCAGAGAATCTTGAATTTAAAACCTTCAGTTTAACCAGACTTCAACAGGTTAGAAAATTCCATAATGATTTTAAAATAGAAAACAAATGGAGATCGTCTAATCCAGCCATTTCTCCGTTCAGGAAGAAGAAAGAATCCTAGAGACGGGAGGAACTTGTCTCAGGTCACGCATCCGTCAGTGGTGGAGGTAGGACTAGACCGTCAGTTTTCTGGCTCCAAGGCTAATGCATTTCTCCATAGATCTTTTAATTTATAGAAATGTAGTTTGAACATCTACGAAGTTATCACCCTCTTCTGAAAGCCTTCTGTGCCCTTGCCCCATAGAATAAGTGCCCAAACTCATGTGTACCCATCAACTCTGTGCAGACCTCTATCATAGTCCTTATCACACCATATGGCGATCAATTTGTCCACCTGTTCTCCTAGACTACAATTCATTGTATCCTTAGTGAATAAAAGCTGAATATATTGAACTATGCCTCTGTCCCCCTACTCCTCTAAAACGTCCCCTGTCAAGGTTACCAGTGGGCCATCATCTTGCCAAATCCAAAGGGTAAATCTTCACCTACGTTTTATTACACCTCTAGCAGCAAGTGACAAGTGACCACTCTCTTTTCCCTGGCTCTTGTAACACACATTCCCTTGGCTCTCCTTCTCATTGGCTGCCCACTTAGCTGGCTTCTATTCCTCTACCGACATTCGAAATGTGGGTAAGCCTCAGTGTGGTCCTGGACTCCCTTCTCCATCCACAGTTTCTCCCTAGGTGATTTCATCTGTCCATGACTTTAAATTCCATCTATATGCCAATGACTTTCAATTTTATCCCTCTGCGCCCTGACATCTACTTTAACTACAGACCCGTATATCCAAATACCTCCTCGGCAACTGCCACTTGGATTCATAACAGGTGTTTCAAAATGAACATGGTTCAAACAGAACTCTTTAATCTCATTTCCATAAACCTACACCCACTTGCATCTTTCCTGTCTTAGCAACTATCACTGCCATATATCCATTGTCTCAAGCCAAAATCGTGGGACGCAGCTTTGATTCTGTTCTTTCTCTCACCCCATCCCCATTCAATCCACGAGAAAGTTCCCAACTTTGAGTGTTGTTGAGCCTAAGAATACTGAGTTATAGAAATGCCCCCTGTATTTTTGGAGACAGAGATGATCTCAGAAGTCAACATGAGCTGTGCCTTGTGCTAATTACTTTAACCGCAAGGTTCCGTCTGGGCCCGCTCGGGCATTAGCATATCTGTTTGATCAGCTCTTAGCATATCTATTTGATCAGCTCTCATCTCCAGCGGCCTTTGTTGATCAGCTCTGGCAACCTATGACTCTAGGTAAGACCTGCCTTGTCTTTCAAAACAGGTGAGAACCATAAGGCCCAGCTTATGACTGTCACTTTGAATGCAGCTGTTACTGACCATTGAGACGCCTTCCTGAGGCGAGGCAGCTTTTTGATATGCGAACTAACATGCTTATTTTTTTCTTTAAGGCAAAGCCTTATTTGACTTCTGAAATCAAATCTTGTCTCCAAAAATACAGGGGGCATTTGTACAAATCAGTGTTCTTAGGCTCAACAGAAGAAGTGTGCCCCCAAATTATCTGAATCCATCTTCTTCTGTCCATTTTCACTATAGCACCACCCTAGTCCATTACCAAGTTTATCTGGACAACTGCAAAATACTGATCTCCCTGCTGTTCTTTCCCTTTCAATCTGTTTATCTAGATAAGGCACAGTAAGTTTTTAAAAACATTATTCAGATCTCTGTGGCAGAAACTGCTGGCTTCCCATCCCAATCACCATTGTCCTTCTTCTCCTTAGTAATAGAACTCAGTTTTATACAGGACAGCTACATTCTCCAGCTGGACAATGCAACTAGCTCTCGTCATGTGACTAAGTTCTCGCCAATGAGATGTAAGAGTAAATATTGGGTAATACTCCCAGAAAATTCCTTAAAAGGGAGGGAGGATCCCTTTAATTTTTTGGCTTCTTTCTCCTTCCTCTGGCAATAAATGTGAACATAATGGTTGGACCTCCAGGAGCTGTTTTGAATCAAGACCCCTGACGATAATGAAGCCTCCATGCTAGTCCTAGTGATGAGACAAGCATTTGACATGAGAGAGAAATAAATTTAATAAATTTAATAATAAATAAAGTTAAGCCACTCTAGTTGGGTTCTTATTATATGTAGCCAATACTAATTCTAATCAATACCTCTCCAATGTGTTCCAATACATGTACAATGAAATTCTAGGTCTACAAGGCCCCTTGATGGTTTTATTAGTTAATCTGTCTATTGTCTGTCGGCTTCCACATATCTATCATTTTCACCAATATAGCCCCAGTACCTAGATCACTACCTGGCATGATGGATGCTCAGTAAATGGTTGTTGCATTAATGCACATTTGTTTGAGAAGAAATCAGTTACTAAAAACAAAATACTGTTCCTCCTCTAACATCCTGTATATTTTTTATGCTTAAAATTGTAATGGTGATAGAATGATATCTGGATAGATATGCAAATGCAAATGGATAGATAAAGCAAATAGAGTCAGGGTATACAGGTATGTTCCTTGTCATATCCTTTACCCCTTGTGGGAATGATATTATTTTTGGTTCTCAATTTTCTCCATTTACAAAACATATATTATCTTAAGAGTTCTCTAATATAAGGAGGATCTGTAAAAGTAAAAAAAAAAAAGAAGAAGAAGAAGATACAAAATGTTTGTAGGTTCTCAGAAGAGAAAAGCAAAGATATCACCTGCTCACCCCATGCTTCCAAAGACCTAGAAATGAGACTTTAGGTTCAAGGTGTCAGACTGTCCTCTTGTGTTCTTCTCCTGTCTCCCCAGGATCAGGACATTTTAACCCATTAAATGAGAATAAGATGATTTTATTTTATTTTTTTCTTATACTTCAGAGAATGATGTAAAGATGATTTTTCAAAGCATAAACCCACAATGCCTAGGATGGAAGGGATCACATTCCCGACCCAGGGTGGTTGTACTAGCTATCCCCTCTGCCTAGAATACTCCTCCCAGCCACCCGCAGAACAAAACCCCGCACTTCCTCTGTCCCTATGTGAATCTTACTTCTCAGGGAGGCCTGCTCTAGTGGTTTTGCACTCCTAATCCTCCTTGCCCTGCCCAACATTCTTTTCTGTTTTTCTCCAGGGGATGTAGCATTTATAACAAACGATACTTCTTTATTATATATTTTTTCACCACTGTCTACTTTTCCCCAATAGAATGCTGTTTTGTTCACTGATGTATCTCAGGTGTCTACGGCAGTGAGCAGTGCCTGGTATATAATAGGGACTCAATAAATATTTGTTGAGTGAGTAAATGAAATGTTGATTGAAACTTCAACACACTCCTGGAAGATATGGGAGTGAGAAGAGTGGTCACTGATGAAGTAGAAGGAGGAAGCTGAAGGAGAGAGCCCAGGAGGGCTGTCCATCCTTGAAATGGACCAAGACTCAGGAAATAACAGATTTTTGTTTCCATTGGAGCCTATTTCAAACTAGACCAACAAAGCAATAACGTTCTTGCCTGCCAAAAACACCATTTCCTGGTGGATTTTGCTTTTGCTCCCACTTCATTATGTCAGACTACATCCTCCAGGCTCCTGGGATTCCATCCCTTGGTGTGAATTAAGTGGGACATTTTAATTTGAGCTTTGGTTGCACCCGGTTTTGGCAGAACCCCTATCCCCAAACCCTCCCTGGCAGCCTCGTGGTGATATTGGCTCTGCTAGACTTAGCTGCAGGTGCACTCCCAACGCTCCCCTTCCCCAGTGTCCTGTGCTGCTGGAGTCTCATCATTCTTTGTGCCCAAGCCCTCAGGGGACTTGAAACCCTTAAGGTCCAGATCCACTCCTTCTAGATCTCAGTCTCCAGATTTCTCAAGAATAGTTAGGATTAATTAAAAATGGTAAGTTTACTTTCAAATCCACAGGACTTAGCCATCTTTTTAATGGTATCCATGTCCAACGTGTTGAGCCGAATGTCCACTATGTAGTGGTGATAGGGAATGAAGTCCCCGTTTCTGCAGTAGTCACATTTGTGGGCATTTTCTTCTAAAAAGCGCGCACATTTCAAGTGCATGGCTTTCTTGTGGTCTTTGAGCCACAGCTCAGAGGCTGTTTTCTGCATCATAGGGTTACAGAATCGAATGATGTGGCACTCGATCACCTCGCTTTCCAGTTCACGAAGCTGTTCATCTTCGCCATGAGCTAGAGAGAAGAGAAAGGGTTTTTCAGCCAGGTGGTGAGCGACAGGTCAGTTCCTGCTACCTAACATAGATCAATCCTTTTCTCTAGATGTGCCTTTAGGAGGAAATATGGGTCACTTCCAGGTGCTACTACTCACCCATCCCTTCACTGGGCTTCAGAGACAAGGAGCGATAATGCACCTCAAATGAGGCCACGTTCTGTTTCAGGGCCATTCGGAGATCCTTGCCACTCCGGAAACAATCAAAAACGTTAGATTCCACTAGGCTTGCCAGGGCCTTGATCATCATCTTCATGTTCCAGCAAGGGAGAATCTCAAACAACAGCTCTGTAGTGAAGGTCAGGCCAGTGATGGCTGCACATCTCACCAACATTTGGTGGGAAAGGCTCATGCTATCCAGCTGGATCAGAGAGATTTCTGCAGGTAGAAAGCCACACAGTAGGAAACTAGGCATCTGTCTTTATCAAATACGTTCCCAAGGTGGACTGGACAGCCATCCTGCTCTACAGTTCTTGTTCACAGAAACCTAGCCGAACTAAGTCAAAAGAAGTATTTGTTTAACATCCAATTCATAGATAGCACTTGTGCTGAGAGTATAAAAGATGGAGATGTTATGGTCCAAAAAGACACATGGCACAATGATCAGACAGACAAAAAAAGGACTGATTTCATGGTGTTCTGGTTTTGTGTTAAAGTGTGACAAAGGTGTATGAGGCGAGTAGAGGCCACTGCAGGCCACAGTAGTCTGAGGAGCAGGGCCTACCATATAGGAGTCCTTTGTTGACTTCCCCAGCTGGTCTTTTTCTATCTTCTTCCCTGGTTCCTCTTTCTCCTAGAAACCCCTAGCAATAACACTTCTCTCTATCTACCCCAGAGGTTCACTCATTCTCATGATGTACGTTATCATCTCTATGCCATGACTAAGTTCCAGAGACTTCATAGCTCCTATCCCAACTTCTCATCTAAACTTGAGTATCATAGATCATGTGGCTTCCTGGACATTTTGACCAGGATGTCCTTACATTAGGGACAAAATCTGAACTTCTCAACTTCCCCATAGAACTCAGTAGAAGCTAAGCTAATCTACCTCTTACTTTAGTAGACACAGTGAACGAAACATAAATGAAGCTCTTTTGGAGACTGAGAAACTTCAGGTACCCTGAGGTCATCCTTCTAGACATTTAAAGTTACTTATGGATGGCATGGATTGGAGCTGAATGCATACTAGAACATTCCTTGAAAGTCATTTTTCTTTAAAAGACTAATAACATATCTTTGATATAAACTCCCTTGGTCTGTCATTTCTCATAAAAGCAGAAAATGTCTCAGTATTAGCTTTTTCTCCCTCATTATTTGGTTTCTGTTTAATTCCAAATGTACTATACCTCATTCCTGTATATAGCAGAATAAACCTTTGTTCAAATCAGACCCCAGAATATGCACAGGGAGAAGGTGGCTTCTAAGTAGAAGAAAAGCCAAGCCTACCATGGAACTTTCCTACTGCCTCAGGCAATACAAAACAAACAACCAACCTATTTTTCTTGTTTCTTTTTTAGACAGTCATCCTAGAGAAAGCAATAGTAGAGTCTAGGTACTGGAAAATAAATACCAGGTCAAATTTTCTTACCTTTTAATGATGCTGGTGGTGACAGGTTTTTCAGTCTGACCCCACTTACAAGGTTACAGACTGATTTCAGTCCCTCCTCACAATGGTCACTAAATGTTTTTAATTCCTCTGTTGGCTTAGTGAAATTCTCTGTAGGAGAATAAGGGAAGGAAAGTTGAGTCCTTATCCTGTCTTATAAGGTTCGATTTTCTAATCATCTTTGAGATGGATCTCATGTGAGAAATGGTGGCCAGAAATGTGTGTTGGCTAACCAAATATTCTGGGATACCTTGTTTTACGTAAAACTGATATATGAAAGTCTAGATGTACTCAAAAATGTTTTGTCTCCCTCCACCCCAACCCTGCCCAACAAAAAGGATTGGCACTATTGATGTCTTCCATAGGATATAAGGTTTTACAAAAAATTTGATTCACAGATCATCAGGATGTATCTACCTTACAGCACGTAGTAACATATAGTTGTATGCACCTCCACATCCCTACACTCAGGTACAAACACGTTCTGTGGGGGACTAATTAGGACACAGCTACTATCAGAAAGAGGTATGTAAAATGGTGACGTTTGAATAGTAAATTTACCCAGTAATTTGGTTTCCTGGTACTTTAAAATGCATTATTTATCTATCCCTTCGCTCACTCAAGTAGCATTTGGTAGCTGCAACCGCTGTGGTAGATGGGGTGGAGATATAAAGGTGAACATAACCAAATTATCATTTCCTGGAGACATAAGTCACGTATATAAAAAGCAGGACTGCCAGGCAGTACATGAGTGCCACGTGGTTGGGCACAAACAGGAAGCATCAGAGAGTTCATATCAATACAGGATGTATTTATTATGGACTTTTTGTGCATCTTGTCGGATGAAGGCTATAAATGTGAATAATGTGTGCTTCCAGCCCTCAAGGGGCATAATTAACCATAACACCAGCGAAAATGACTTGAAGAGTAACATGTTGTGGGAACAGAGAAGAACAATTAATTCAGACTCGGTAGATTCAGAAAGGCTTCACAGGGGAGGAAGTATTGCATGTGAGTGAATGAGTGTGGCTAACACGTGGTGCCCAGCCTGCTGGAGTGCCACTGTGGGAGACGTATCTAGGGACCCCATTTGGGAGCAGAGCATGGAAAGCATTTAACAGCATACTGTGAAGACAGGACTTTATAGACAATAAAGATCACAGGTTTCTGAAGAGAAAATAGTAGTAATCCAGCCAACTATTTTTAGACAGGTAACACTGGAAGCAGCCTATGGGGGAGGTGAGAAAATAGAATAGGGAAGACTGTGTAAGAAAGCTATAACAGTGGAATACCAAGAGGTGAGAATGGATACAGCCAGGCAAGTGATGCAGCAAGGAGAAGGCAAATGCTAAAAATGTTGAAGAAATGGGGCCTAAGCGAGATAGTGATGGAAGTGAGGGAGACAGGAATGACGCCATTGATGGAGGAAATACAGTTGGGGAGGGAGGATGATGCATGACGTTCTAGCTGTGTTCAGTTTGAGGGTCTATGGGTCTGGAATTAAGAGTGAGGTTAGGGTTGGAGATCTCACACACACACACACACACACACACACACGTGCGCACATATGCACATGAAGGCTGGGGAATAAATGAATAAATGAAAACAACTGGGGAGAGAGTACCGAACTAACAAAAAGAGAGGGGTAAGGATAGAATTCAAAGAACGCCCTCACAGGAGGGGGAGACTGGCCAGAGAGGTCAGGGAGGGGAGCAGGGAGAATGTGGGAACAGGGAAGCCAAGGGAGGGCGGCATGCCCAGAAGGGGGCCAGGTGTGAGTGTGTGTGTGTGTGTGTGTGTGTGTTGGGGTGAGAGGGTGGGGCGCAAGGGTATGAGGTGGTCTATGCTCCTTTATGCGTTTTAATTTCCCTTTCCAGGACCTCGCACTGCCTATTCTTTCTGTCCCTCAGCCAGTCTTAACTGAGTGCCTCTAGGGAGGATCATTCTAGAACTGGGGATCCAGGAGAGTAAAAGACTCCCTGCCTCAGGGAGATCACATCCTAACAATGGGAGACAGACAATAAACAACAGGTAAATAAGCTAATGGGATGATCTCATAACGCGATTCAGTTGTGTGAAAGAAATAAAAGAGTGACAGGCACTGTGTGCTCTGCTCAAATTTCACCTGTTGTTAACCTTTTGCCCCATTTGCTATATCTTTTGTCTTCTCTGTATGTACATATTTTTTCTGAAGCATTTGAACATGAATTGCACACATCACACTCTTTACCCCCAAATACTTTACTCTGTATTTCCTAAAAATAACAACATTCTCGTATATAACCAGACTAGAGTGTACTTACCACCTTCAGGAAGTCTAACATTGATACAATACTTTGTTGTCCACATTCCAATTTTGTCAATTGACCCAATAATGTCCTTTAACATTGTTTTTTCTTCCAATATAAAATCCATTCTAGGATTATGTAATGTATTTAGTTTTTTTTTAATTGAAGTGAAGTTCACATAACATACAGCTAACCATTTTAAAACATATAATTAAGTGGCATTTAGTTCATTCACAATATTGTGTAACTAGCACTTCTCCTTAGCTTCAATAATTTTTCCTTACCTTAGAAGACACTGAAGGGTGTTAAATAGGGAAGACACCTGATTGTTTTTTAAAATGCTCATGACAGACACTGAATAAATATTTTGTTGAATGAGTAAACAAATAAACGTACAAAATGTAGGAATGGTATTGTTCTATCTACGGTATTTATATTTACATATTTCCTTCCCTTGATTCATTGGCTAGCTAATATAATATTATAATGGAATTATTTAGTCTAAAAATAATGGTCATAGCAGTCATTATCTATTTAGTGATCCATTACCATCCTTAAAACTAATTTAGCCAGAGAAAGCCTTTTCTGTTTGTTCATCACAATCTTCCAGAAAAATAAACTGATCTTTTCTTAAAAAGCAAGCTTATGTTTCTTGTTCATTAAAAAAAATTATTTTTAGCTTTGACCCTATTCTTCTTTCAGACAACCATCTGTCTCGTTTTCCCTTCGGATGTGACCACCCAGGCCACACGGTCTGCAGTCAGTCACTGCACAGTGGGAGGCAACAGGTGTTTCAGAGACTGAAACACAGTTCATGGAGGGAGATGGGGCAGCTCAGCTTCATTCATTCATCCAGGAGACAGGGGGATTTTCAGGAAGCAAAGAGAAATCTTTTGTAAAATTTCCCTCATTACCACCCGTCGGTAGTGATTTTCTACCCTGCTGTGTAGAGACAACAGCACCATCAGCTCCTTTATTCCACGATATTCGCCTTAACATGACACTGAATTTCCACCCATATCCTCACCCTTAAATTTAGTCTCAGAGGAAGAAGTTTGATCCTACAGGTTTAGTAATATTAATGTGCATAGTGCTTATCGCCATTAAAACAGCATCACTTTTTTTTTTTTTTTTGAGTCACAAAAAAATTAAGAGACTTTCGATTTCAGGAAGATAGAGTTGACATGTTTTTCCCTATTCCTCCTGCTAAGTACCACTGAACCCCCTGGACATTATATGTAAAACAACAGAAGATGACGTTGAAGGTGGAGAGAAGCCAAATTATCATAGCTAGGGACCTCGGGACCCAGGGAACAGCATGGCAGTGAGTTCTATGGCAGGGTTTCCTGAGTTTGCCTCATGCATCCCAGACTGGGAGCTGAAGAATCTGGAACCCAGAAACACCAAAAGGTACAAACAAAAAAAGCTTTAGTGAAGGGGTAGCTGTAAGTGTCCCTAGCCTTCATCCTCTGCTTTCCAACTTGCATCCTTACCCCATTCTCTGATCCCCACCCTTCTTCCTGCATTAAAATTATTTTCTTAAAAATTCCAACTGGCCTCCAGCATGCCATCATCTCAAATTTCATGCCCCTAGTATGTTTCTGTAGCGTAGGAAACTTACCACTCACTTTGACCAAGTAATTTTACCTCTGGGAAACAAGAGAAATTTTTTCTAGATAACATCTAAGCCCCTCTTTGGTTCTGATTCTGGGCCTTAAGATTTCTCAGTGTTCTGCCACATGTATTACGGGTGCACATTCTTTAGATCTGTCCAGTGAGTCCTGGGCAATACTAAATTCTCTCATAATCTGGCATATCAGATCCGGGATTTCTTGCTTCCCGCAAACCCTCTGACCCTGCAGGGAGTGTTAGCGTTAGCGTAGGTAGGAAACTGAGACATGAACAGAGGAGGCAGGGAACGGAAGGGGCAGTCTAAATAAACAGGATACTTAGTAAGAAAACACACTGCGAGAGAAGGGGAGCTGTGAGTGTCACGAATGTTAGCATAAGAAAAGTGAGACACAGGCAGAGAAAACGCAAAAGCCAGCAACTTAAAGGAACGGGATGCAGAGTAAGAGAACACACTGTAACACTAACAAGATAAGGGTAACCACAGCCATCACAAGAAACAGAAACAACACAGGGCACATTATACATTACATTTTGCCCCCCAACCCCCACGGCCTTTGAGCTAACGATGTACGATGGAACACTCCCACCCAACAGCAGGAAGGAGACAACATCCTCATTGGCCAAGAGAAAAAGAAGAGACAACCTCACAAAGGAGCAGAGGCCGGACAAAAGGAAAAGGTATGACACAGAGACCCCACGGCCACTGTCTGCTGGGACCTGTGCCTGTTCCTGTCCCTTCTGGAGTGTACTAGCACTTGCAGATTATGACACAGCAACCCCAGGGCCACCATCTGCTCAGACGTGAGCCTGTTCTTAATCCCTTTAAGAGTAAACTTTCACTTTAGTAAACTTTGCTGCTTGTCGCTTCAAAACCGTCTCTTGCTGTCATGCTTCGATTGCAAGAAGACAAGAGCCAGGGAGTTCAACAGCCGGGAACAGGGGCAGCCTCCGGCATCGCCCTTTCCTGCACGAGGACTTTTTAACACAGGACAGAGTGAGCAAGAACGGCCGCTGCAGGACTCACCGAACAGGGTATTCCAGGTCACGCTGGTCTTTTCCTCAGACTCCATTTGCTGGAAAACGAAAACTCTGTGGTGGTTGAGGTTTTTTATCAGTTCTTCACAGTAATACGGAATCCCGCAGCTTCCCTCCGCCAGGTACCTGCGGCGACAACAAGGCAACCTGTTTATACCGAAGATCCATCTTCTAGGAAGGAAAAATATCTGAGTCTTCTCAATCGCTTGGAAACAACTTCTCATTCTTCATTTGTTTCCATTTGTTTTCTATTTTGGGGGGGGGGATGGCTTTTTATTTTTATTTAACTATTTTAAGTTCCATAAAACATATCCTTCCAAAGCCAAAACTCTATAATAAGGTTACTTCCTCCATCTTGCTCACCCTATAGGTAACCATTTTGATTAGCTTTTGTTTTACCTTTCCAGTATTTCTTTTCAGAAATATAAACAAATGCACACATACACCCTTACTTCACCCCCTTTTAAAATAAAAGACAGCAGGTTACTCATGCTGCATACCGGACTGCTCCTTGGTTTTCACTCAACCATATATCCCGGTGATCTTCCATGTCAGCAGATCTTTCTCATTTCTTTTTATTGTGTTGGACGAACCCTAGTTTATTCAACCTACCTCCTTAGGGATTGACCTTTGGTTGTTTCTAGTCTTTTTTTTTTTTTTTTTTTTTTTTTTTTGAGACAGAGTCTCACTTTGTTGCCCAGGCTAGAGTGAGTGCCGTGGCGTCAGCCTAGCTCACAGCAACCTCAAACTCCTGGGCTCAAGCGATCCTCCTGTCTCAGCCTCCCGAGTAGCTGGGATTACAGGCATGTGCCACCATGCCCGGCTAATTTTTTCTATATATATTTTTAGCTGTCCATATAATTTCTTTCTATTTTTAGTAGAGATGGGGTCTCGCTCTTGCTCAGGCTGGTCTCGAACTCCTGAGCTCAAACAATCCGCCCACCTCGGCCTCCCAGAGTGCTAGGATTACAGGCGTGAGCCACCGCGCCCGGCCGTTTCTAGTCTTTTATTAATACAAACAATGTCCCAATAAAAACCTTGTCCACACGTCACTTCATATTTTTGTCAATATATCTTTAAGATAGAGTCTTAGAATTGGGATTGCTAGATCAAAAGGTTAATGTATATATTTTATATATAACATATATTTATAATGAGAGAGAGAAAGGGAAAGTGTGTGTCAAATTTATCCTTAGAGTTATCCTAGTTATCTTAAATAAACCTTTGTCCAAGACATCTTTCTGGCCTGGCGTGGTGGCTCACGCCTGTAATCCTAGCAGTCTCTACTAAAAATAGAAAGAAATTATAGGGACAGCTAAAAATATATATAGAAAAATTAGCCAGGCATGGTCGCACATGCCTGTAGTCCCAGCTACTCGGGAGGCTGAGGCAGTAGGATCGCTTAAGCCCAGGAGTTTGAGGTTGCTGTGAGCTAGGCTGACGCCATGGCACTCTAGTCTGGGCAACAGAGTGAGACTCTGTCTCAAAAAAAAAAATAAATAAATAAATAAAAAGATATCTTTCTTCCAGAAGCAGGGCAACCTCATTAGAAAGAGCAGATGCAGATACCAAGGTGAGTTGCAAACAGCCAGCTAAAGAAGAGATATCATCTGTGTTGTTAAGGGGATTGCTGTCAAGACCCCAGGAAAGAAGTCCCTGAAAAGCTCAGAAAGCACTCACCAGAGAGTCAGCTTTCCACATCTGCCAGAGACAGGGAGCACCAAAACCAGACCACACTACTGCTAGCCAAGTCAGACCTTGCTTAATTGTAGCTCATAGACTTTAATGCTTACCAGGTTGCCTCCTGTAACTTGCCCATGACAAGTCTTACTTGCTCTTACTCACTGTTGATTAGAGTATACCCATACCCGCTATAATGAAAGGGAAACAGACCCAACTAAGCGCAGTTTGAGAAGGTGAAGCAGGAACGGAACATGGATAAGGTGAGCACCATCCATTCGACCAATGAATGGCCCCTTTAAAAGGTGGGACCAGCAAAAATACTGAAATAGGCACTACAAGGCACACACTAAAAAATCTGATGAAGTCAGGACCGGGGGAATGAATGTGGACGTCAAGACCTCAGGTTAGAAACAGGTTACTGGCCGGGGCGCGGTGGCTCACGCCTGTAGTCCTAGCTTCCTGGGAGGCTGAGGCGGGAGGATAGCTGCACCTCAGGGGTTCGACACCAGCCTGAGCACAGTGAGACCCCGTCTCTATATAAAAAAAATTAAAAAAAAAAAAAGAAACAGGTTACTTACAAGTCCAGTTCTTTGGGGATGCTGCTCACATTGAGGTCTAGACAGACCTTGTTGTGGATGTCCTTAGGCTGCATTGCACCGAGGGTGACAAACATTGTGTTCCTGTTCTTCAGTATGGCATGGGCTGCTGCACAGGGGATGCCGAGGAAGGGAGCCAGAGACATAATGATGAAGACAGGAACATTCCGAATAAGCCTTTCTATAAAGGCCCAGGAGGTCGAATCCACAAACTGGGCCCCGTCAATGATGAAAATAATCCTTTCCTCTTTCGCTGTCTGGACAAGATCGAGAAACAGAAAGAAAAATGCTGTGGGAGTTCAGGTTTGTATCTGCGTATACGGGTATGCACTGAGTTTTGTGGTTTGCTGACGAAGAGAAAGAAGCAGCTAAGTTAAATCTTTTTCTTTCCAATTACTTTGTATTAATTTACATTCCATTAACTTGAGATTCATGGCAATTTGGACATAGTTGGCTGGAATGGACTCCTACTTGGTCAAATTTTTGTGTAAAAGTATTGCAAATTTGTAGGATAAATGGAGCTGTAGAGGTAACCACAGGAACCAAGTAAAAGTTCCCATCACCTAAAAATAACTGCTATGTTAACCACAAGTCACTTTAATCTACTGATCAATGAAGGTCTCCTGGGGATGTCTACTTGACATTTATTCAACTCACACATATTAAACACATGCTCACTGAGCACCCACTGGACTAGGTGCTAAAGGAAACTGATCTAGTCCTTGACCTGCTGGCAGTTTACACTAGTCTAGCTCGAATTGTGGCATATGTTACACCCAAAAGCCGATCATTTTCTCATATAGACTACCCTTCCCTAACTAGTCTGAATTATTTATTTACTCATGAAGCATTTATTGTGCATCTATTAGGGTCAGGCACTGTTCTAGGTGCGGAGATACAGTCTTAAACAAAATACGGAGCTTGCATTTTAGAGGCAGCTGCTTGCATTGCAGTCCCTACCTTCCCATTGTGTGAGACATCTCAACAGAAAAAACCGTCTCCGCAGCTTCAGCTGTAGTGAGGAACAGAGGATGAAGGGATTCCAGGGATGGGCCAAGGTAGAGGGAGTAGGACTTGGCAACTGAGTAGATGTGAGGGATATGGGTGAAGGAGGAGGCAAGGCTAACTTTAAATGACGCATGCTGCATAATTTGCCATTAACTAAATCAAGGGTCAGGATCAGGATGGAGAAGAAAGGGCATTGTAGCGGGGGAAAAAAATGATTTTGGTGTTAGACACTGAACTCTGTGAGTTACAACATCCATGTGGAATGTATAGAAGGTTCTTGGGAAAATGCTTCTGGTGCATATAAGAGAGGTGGGGACCAAAATATAAATTTGGTGATCATCAGCATATAGTAGACAATTGGGATCATGAGATTAACTCAGAGAGAGCGTGAACACTTGTTGAGTGTTTCCTACGACAGAGGCACTGTTCTGTGTTTACATATCATCTAGGCATCTAAACCTTACACCCATGTGAGCTAGGTACTACTATTTCCCGCTATTTGATAGATGATAAAACAGAAACGTAGGTAAAGTCGCTTGCTCAAGGGTTGCTCAGGTACAAGTGATGGGCCCAGGGGTTCAAGTCTCAGTAGTCTGGCTACAGAGCCTGCACACGTGACTGCTTTGGTACGTTACATATGGAGGGGGAACAAAAAGCACTGGGACAGGCCAGACTTAAGGGGTTCCTTTCAAGGATACCTAAATTCTGAACAGACTCTTAGCTCCAGGTTTGGAAGGATGGAGGGGAATTAAGCCCCTTGGGACAAAGCTTTCACAGACTTTAAAACCTCTTGCCGATGGAGTCTGAACCCCGCCGGCCACCTGGCTTTGTAGGGATTTGCCCAGTTTAACTCCCCGCATTGCTTGACCCACAGATGTTCTTACTTGCTCCAAGATCTTCATAAACAATGCTTCCAATTGCTTTTGCTTTCTCCAGGTGCTCATTCTGGAAATCTCTCGTGAAATAGGGAACTGTACAAAGAATTATGAGAATACTGAGTATGGGAAAATAGCAAAGGGAACTGCTAGCTGTGATAACTTTGGGCAAAATATTTAGCTGTTCTTTGCCTTAAGATCTTCAAGTGTTAGATAATCCATAATGTCCCTTCCAGCTCTAATATTCTTTTTTATTTTATTTTATTTATTTTTGAGACAGAGTCTCACTCTGTTGCCCAGGCTAGAGTGCCGTGGCGTCAGCCTAGCTCACAGCAACCTCAAACTCCTGGGTTCAAGCGATCCTCCTGCCTCAGCCTCTCGAGTAGCTGGGACTACAGGCATGCACCACCATGCCCGGCTAATTTTTTTTCTATATATATATTTTAGCTGCCCAGATCATCTCTTTCTATTTTTAGTAGAGACGGGGTCTCACTCTTGCTCAGGCTGATCTCAAACTCCTGACCTCGAGTGATCCTCCTGCCTTGGCCTCCCAGAGTGCCAGGATTACAGGCGTGAGCCACCGCGCCTGGCCCCAGCTCTAATATTCTATGTCATTGAATCTAATAGACACAGGAAAGAACAGGGCACACTCTGTCTTTGTATTGACAGGCACCTGTGGGAGGAGAGTGACTTAGTGCCCCAGACCACCTAGTATAGTATCGCTATGATGGAAAAGGTGAGAAAAAAATGAATCAGCAGGTGGCCACTTGAATTTTCTCGAGTATGGTATTTCTAGATTCCTCCAATACACCTCAAGAATGTGGATACACATTCAAGGAAGATTGACAGCCACTGACTAACCACCTGGATGCTCTAGATGAGAAAAAAAAATGGTAATAAAGTTCAAAGAGATGCTAAGTCATAAAGCATGAAGGAGTTGCTGTGCCTGCCCGTGGCTATTTCTTGCAGAAGTCTAATGCTAGCTAGTTACCTGGACATAGAAAATGTCATTAAGGAGACAGTAAAACTTTTCATCCAGCAGTGTCTTGACTTTATTTTGGAGGTTGGACTGCCGTTCTTTATAGTGTTTACAAGCATCCAGACCTAGTACGCTGGCCACGAGTATCTGGATGGTATGAAACGTTTCATAGAAGCTGATCTTAGTCAATGCAGCAGAAACAGTCCTGTTTATGAGAAAATCAAGAAACAAAAGAGAGTTTTAAACTATATTTTTTGAAAATAATAAAAGTTGAAGGAAAGCTCTGACGCTTCACATTCAGCTGCAATGATGGAGATTAACCAAACTATCTGAAAGCTGTCCGTTCTTCCTGCTTCTGATAACACAGCCTCATGCTATTATAATCCGAAACCCTGAATAATTTAACCTACTATCCCCTCCCTTCTAGTCCTACCATCACTGCCCTGGTTCAGGTCCTCCTACTCCCACCGATGCTACCACCATAGCATGCCACCATTCTGAGGGTCATGGCCCTCGGAACGCATCACTGTCACAGAGACCTGAAGCATCTAGTTACATGCAAGTCTTCTTGTGTCACTCTCCTATTTAAAATTTTTCGGTGGTTCTCATTGTTGAAAGGCATAAACCCAGACTCCTTTATGTGACATACAAGCCTTTTGTCTTCGGCCCTACCACGCTGAATGTGCCTGATCTCATCTGATCGTGGAAGCTAAGCAGGGTCGGACCTGGTTAGTACTTGGACAGGAGACATACAAGGCTTTTCAAAGCCTCATTCTGTCATTTCTTGCCACTGTCTGCCTAGCAATCTACCCTCCAGGAACAATAAGCAGGTGAGAGCTCCCTGCATACCCAGAGCTGTCTCCGCAGCTCGGAATACTATCACTTCTCACAGCTTCTCATTCACTATTCATCTGCAAGTCTCAGCTCAAATGCAGCCTCCTAGAAACCTTCCTCAGTGCCCGAGGTTGTATTACATACCCCTCCTTCTGAGCCTCCACAAACATCCATTGCATGTCACTGTCACTGCCCGCACCACATTCTATTTCTACTGTTAACTCTCTCATCTCCTCTTCTGTGAGAGTTCCTTGATGGCAGGGATCAGATATTATTCATATTCAGGGCTTCAGTACTTATTATGGGTTGATTTGTGTCCCCTCCTAAAATGTGACCTTATTTGGGAATAGGGCCATTGCAGATGTAATTAGTTAAGATGAGATCATACTGGAGTAGGGTGGGCCCCCTCATCCAATATGCCTGATGTCTTTATAAAAATGGGAAACTTGGACACAGACAACAGGGAAAGTGCTACGTCAAGATGAAGGCAGAGACCAGAGTTGAGCTTCTACAAGCCAAGGAACACCAAAGATTCCAGCCAACCACCACAAGCTTCAGCTGTATTCACAGCCACTCCCCATCGCTTGCATCTTTGCCTGAGCTCCACCTCCCCCCGCCCCCTCCTCGGCCCACAGAAAAATTGTCTCCCATGAAACCAGTCCCTGGTGTCCAAAAGACTGGGGACCACTGGTTGAAGTCACCCCATGTGTGGTACTTTGTTACAGCAGCCCTGGCTAACCAACATAGCACTTAACAATTCCTGGAACATACTAGGAATTCAATAAGTGATTAAATAAATGAATAAATTAATCTCTTCTGGTCATTGTGACGTATGCCCTCAGCAATGTTAAAGATATTTTTAAAACTGGTCTTTTTCAGGCCTGACATTAAAGAGACATGGAAATACAGCTAAAAGTAATATGAGGTTAACAAGCATTTCCCCCTTATAGCCTTTAAGTGAGACGGTCAAACGACAGGAGACATCATCATCGTTGTGGTTGTCATCACTATTGGTAAAGACCGTACTGTCCACTTCCCTGAGGGTGACAGGTGGATTGTCCCAAAGAGAGCCCTCATGACATTCCTTATATGAAAATAGATAAACGACAAAAATCCAGAGACCTGTCATTCTCTCTCCCCACTCTCAGGGCTTAATGGTTTGAACTAGTGATTCCCTGTCAGGTAGCTGGATAAACTTCCATGTTTGCTCTGCAGACTGAATCCAGCCTTGATTTCAGCATCTCAGCCTGTCTACATATTGGGATTACTTCAGAAGCATTAAAGCACCTAAGCCCTACCTGGCATTAGGTCAGGATTTCCATGGGTCAGCCCAGTTTCTCTTTTTCTTGGTTCAGTATGTTCATCATTAATTATCTATTTAGGCCGAGCACAGTGGCTCACACCTGTAATCCCCGCACTTTCAGAGGCCAAGGTGGGAGAATCACTTGAGACCAGAGTTCAAGACGAGCCTGGGCAATGTAGTGAGACCCCCATCTCTACAAAAAATAAGAAAAATTAGCTGGGCGTGGTGGTGTGCGCCTGTAGTCCCAGCTACTTGGGAGGCTGAGGCAGGAAGATCGCTTGAGACCAGGCCTTCCAGGCTGCAGTGAACTGTGATAAAGCCACTGAGCTCCAGCCTGGGCAACAGAGCAAGACCCTGTCTCTTAAAAAAAATTATTTAGCACAAGAGTCATGGCATCCGGCAATTATAGATTGTTTACATAAGGTAAGTTATATAAAGGAGAGAAACATCACAATAAATGAATCTCTTAAGGGTGTCAGGATTCTCTAAGTTCAAAAGGGAATGATAATTGCAAGACACTCACCTGTGGTTCTCACCTTGGGCCAGAGACCTAATTTCTGTAAGTATCTGGCTTTTTCCATATCCTGATAATCCTTCGTACATTAGGACTTGGCTGCGGTTAGACGTCAAAAATTCCGCCATAGTATACCTGAAGTATCTGATTTCCTTTTCACGTCCTGTTGTTTTAATTTTTTTTAAAAAAAGATTAAACTCAATCAATATAAAATATGCTAGAGATATAAAAAAGCACATAGTGACACCCTTTCTAACAATATCCTTGGAATTTCCACAATATTGTTCATGGACTTTCCAGCAATGGGCCCATTTCCAGAAGATATAAGTAATTCTAAAAGATCTATAATAAAAATATAGCCCACCTGAAAAATAGGTAAAAGATTGTACAGACACTTTTTGAAAGAAGATGTCCAATGGCCAATAAATATATTAAAAAGGAACCCAGCCACATCAGGGAAATACAAATGGACACCACAATAAGATACCACTATACACCCAACAGAATTATTAAAATCATAAAAACTGATAAAACCAAGTTGTTGGCAAAGATGAAGAACGACTGGAACTCTCATAACATGGTTGGTCAGAATATAAATAAATACCATTTTGAAAAACCATTTGGCACAATCTACCAAAATTGTAACCTTTGTCCCAACAACTTCACTCCTATGTATGTACTCAACAGAAACACACACGTGTTCACCAAAAGACTTGTGCGAGGATGTTTATGTCAATATTGTTCACAAGAACCGAAAACTGAAAACAACCCAAAGGTTGTACAACAGAATGAATAAATTGTATACTTATAAAATATGGAACACTACATAGTAATGACAGATAATGCATTACAGCTACACCCAACAATATGGATAAATTTCATAACACACCATTGAGTAAAGGAAGGTACAAGGTATATATAATTGCATAATGCTTGATTTCATCTATATAAATTTCAAACAGGCATAAGTAACCTAAGGTGTTAGAAGTCCTTGGGGAAAGGGAGTGGGAGAGTGCATGTAGGATTTTGTGGAGTATGGCTATTTTTCTATTTCTTGGCCTGGACGATGATTAATTGCCATTTTGTGATAATTCAGTAAGCTGCATATGCATCATGGGTGTACTTTTCTGCATGTTTTCTTGAACAAAGAAGTTTGAAATCAAGGCCCACTACCTACCCAGCAAGGGGTAATCCTCATTTCTCTTGCAGACGAGGTATGCCATACCAAACTTGCTGAAGAGAAGAAGAAAAGAACAGATGTTAGATTCAAAGCAGAGAAATATTGAGAGCAAGAGTGACTAGTTCTTAGTGCCTAGAAAGCCTCCTTTCTAATCTCTAACAAGAGTCTGTCCCCTGACTCAAGGGTTGTAAATGCCAAGAGAAGGAGAAAGGAGACGTTCTTGCTTGGTCATAGAGAACCCAAACAACTTACATAGCAGCTGTTACCATAGCACCTGGCGCATTGTTCAGTAGATGCTAGCTGAGTCTGCACTGGTTTCACCAGACACCTAACATATGACCCAATAGACTTGTATGTGGTGCAGAGTCTCACATCTGGGCAGATTCCACTGATTGCTCAGACAATACTAGCTTACCTTTGTCGGGCACATGCTGTGTGTCTGGCACAGTTCCAAGTGCTTTCCATGTATCATTTCCTTTTGACAGAAACATCATTAAGAAGTACTACTATTATGTCCATTTTACAAATGAGGAAATCGAGGTACAGAGAGTTTAACTTGCCCAAGATCCTATAGCTAGTGTTGCCACAGGATACAGACAGTCTCTAAACCTAGGCCGGGGGTTCATATGCTTGCCCACTACATAAGACTATCTTTCTCTCTCTCTCTCTCTCTCTCTTTTTTTTTTTTTTTTTGAGACAGGGTCTCATCCTTTTGCCCAGGCTGGAGTGCAGTGGCACGAGCTCATTGCAACCTTGAACTCCCGGGCTCAAGCAATTCTCCTGCCTCATCCTCCCCATTAGCTAGGACTATAGACTCCAGCTACCATACCCAGCTAATTTTTTATCTTTTGTATAGACAGGCTCTTGCTATGTTGCCCAGGCTGGTCTTGAACTCCTGGCCTCAAGCCATCCTCCTACCTCAGCCTCCCAAAGTGCTGGGATTACAGGCATGAGCCACTGCGCCCAGCCAGTACTATCTCCTGATGAAGCCTTTTAGTCAGAATGAATTATTTCGCTCTCTGTACTACCATGCTACTTTGTTATGCCTCTCTATAGCACATATCAAAGTCCCCCGTGTAACACAGAGCTAATTTTGTATATGTTGGTCTTTCTCATTAGACTGGATTTTCAGGGCAGGAATCAGGCCCTGTTCATATCTCTGTGTGTGTGTGTATTATATATATATATATATATATGTGTGTGTGTGTGTGTGCATTACTACACTCTTTTATCTGCAGAGATTGTATAGGAAAATAGTGAAGAATACAGGCTTTGGAGTCAGATAGCCCTGGGTGTGGTAGACTGACTGCATTATGGCCCCATTTCTTCACCACTACCTGTATCTGTGCCCCTTACTATGTGACTCGGCAGTGCCCTCCTCCTCTGGGCTCAGCCTTGTGAATGCTTTGGTCAATGGAGTATTGACAGAAATAAGACCTAGGAAGAGGCTTGGAAAATGCTTGTGCATTGGGCCTTGTGCCTCTGATGTTGCCATGACAACATGGCTGATGGAGGGTGAGATACATAGAGCCAAACTGCCCCACTTATGTCAGCCAGACTGCCCCAGCTATCTCAGCCGCGGCCATCCTGGATCGGCCAACAGCCTGCTGACCCCCAGGCATGTGAATAAACCAAGGCAAGCTCACTAAATTCCAGCCAAGATCAATTGCACCCCACATATTTGTGACATAAATAAATGTTTATTGTGCATACCACTGCGGTTTTATGGTGGCCTGTAATGCCACATCATTGTGACAGTTGGATTTTGGCTCCATTGCTTACTAGAGCTATGACCAACCACACACAAGTCACTTAACATCTCTAAGCCTCTGTTTTTAAATTTATAAAATGTAGATAATAGCTTCTACCTCATGCGGTTGATATTAAGACTAAATTGTATATTTTGAGGTAAAGTGCCTAACATCTAATAAACACTCACTAGAAATTATTACTCAGTCGTACATTTATTCAAACAACACTTCATGGACGGCCTAGGTATGGCAAGCGCAGTGCTAAGCCTCAAGAACACAAGTGTGAATAATAAAGACACCTTGAACTAACTGCAGATTCTCAGCCCTGAGGGGACAATGGGGTCTTCCACCATGCCGTGATATCAGAAGGATGGAGGGAACATGGATTTTGGAGTCTGGGCCTCGGTCTGGAGAAAGAATAGATTTCAAGTTCATGAATTGGCTTCAAATCTCAAATGGGCAACTGATTGCTTTGCTAGCATGACTCCCCTCTTCTTTATAAAACCCACTGCAAAATCAATGTGCCACACTCACACTTTTTCTTTAAGGCCCAAACACTGATAGAATGGTCCAGAATCTCCAACACCTTTCATAACTTTCTTTGGAAGCTCTTTAAAAAAGTAGGCTGGTAGGTTGCTGCTATTGTAGGTGATAGAGTCACAGGTCACGATCCCCGGGTAGCACGTCATCATCCTGGCCGCTATGTTGACTTTTTGACCAATGACTACAACAGAAAGGAGAAAGTCAAAGATCAAAGGAAAAACAGCTATTGACTGAGTGTCATCTGAGGCCTACTGTCCCCAAATAGCATCTTACTCTTTATCCCCTATGCCTCTCATCAATGACACACAAGTCTAGCCTTTAACTACCCATATTCAGCCAATGGCTCTTAAAAAAATAAGCAGGGAGTTAACTCAGCCATTAGCAAAGTTTCTACCTCACTTGGGAGACCAAGAGGACAATCTGCTCAGGGCCAGAGGGGGCCTTGCATATGGAGAAGGTACCGTAGGTGGCATGGCCACAGGCCTGAGGGCGCTCAGAAAAAGTAGAGCAGGTCGTCTGCTATAAGGTGGACAAGCACAAGCTTGGCCCTACATGAGGCAAAAAATTGTGTCTTTGTGCTCCTGTGAATGAACCTTCATTTGGTAATTTATTGAGAGTTAGTAAACAGGGCTGGAAAGCGTGTGCGTGGAGGATCGATTGAGGGGATATTTGAATATCGGACTCTGAAGCCAGACTGTCCAGGTTTGAATTCACAGCTCTACCTCTAACTACTGTGTGCAAATTGCTGGGCAAATTGCTTTAACGCTTCCTGCCTCGGTTTCCTAATTTATAAAATGCGGTGATAACTGAACCTATCTCAAAGGGTAGTTTATGAAGATGAATGCGTTAATGTAAATTTATCACTGTCAGCAGTGCCTGGCTGCTTGTAAAACCTCAATATTAGTACAAATTAGGTATTGAATGTTTCATTTTAACATAAACTTGATGGCCGGGCGCGGTGGCTCACGCCTGTAATCCTAGCACTCTGGGAGGCCGAGGCGGGTGGATCGCTCAAGGTCAGGAGTTCGAGACCAGCCTGAGCAAGAGCGAGACCCCCTGTCTCTACTAAAAATAGAAAGAAATTATATGGACAACTAAAAATCTATATAGAAAAAATTAGCCGGGCATGGTGGCGCATGCCTGTAGTCCCAGCTACTCGGGAGGCTGAGGTAGTAGGATCGCTTAAGCCGAGGAGTCTGAGGTTGCTGTGAGCTAAGCTGACGCCACGGCACTCACTCTAGCCTGGGCAACAAAGTGAGACTCTGTCTCAACAAAAAAAAAACAAAAAACAAAAAAAAACCCATAAACTTGAATACTTCTAATCAAGATGTTCTTTTTTAACTGCTTATTATGGAGACATTTGATCATACAATAAAGCACAGTATCATGAATCTACATGCATCACCCATCCCAACAGCTGTTACCCACGGCCGATCCTGCCCCATCTCCTCCCCACCCTCTGTTATTTTGAAGAAAATCTCAGACATTGTATCATTTCAGACATAACCTATTTCAGAATTTTAGATGTATTCAGGATTTTAGATGTATTATTGCTGAACGTCTTAAAAGGAATGAAGAGAGAAATAATAGCAAGAGTCGTGAAACCTGGAGACAACATCTACTTATCACTACTCTCTTTTGAGAGCATCACTATTTTTCAGTAATGCCAATATTCATAATTTTTCAGAAGTGGTCCTACCCTGTTCCAGGAATTAAGAGGAGGAACTGTTTAACGTTAGCGAGAAGTCATTATAAAAGGCCCTCACTCCGTGAGCCTGTAGCCTGGGTCCCGGCCCATGACCGTGCATTCCCTGCGCTCACGCACAGCCCCGCAGAGGCCCGTTTGCAAAGCACCGAACTGTCAGCGGGTGAAGCTGCAGGGCTTCGTTCCTTCTGGAAGACCGTCCACTTTCCGGGGGCGGGGCCCACGTCTCACTCGTTTGGGGGCTTCCTCCCACAAGGCCCAGGGGGGAGGCACCGCGTCTGCTGAAACGCAAGCAGAGGCCAGCTGGCTCCGCACACCTGTGTACTCGTGTCTCACGCTGTGCCCGACGATCCCACAGAAGACAATCCCGCTGGCGACGCCGATGGACACGGTCCTGGGAAGGAGGGCCGTGGGGAAAGAGAGAAAGGCAGTGAGCGCACGGAGAGCGCGCAGGGTGGGGCGAGCAAGACTGGGGTGCGGAGGGGGGCTGGAAGAGATTTCCTCTAAAGCTTTCTCTCTCCATTGAAATTCATTCACGGCAGTTGTCCCTGGCCTGGACGTGGGGGAGAGGGACAGTCTGAGACACAGAACCAAGTTCTTAGTTCTCCTCCTTTTCTGTTCCCTGAGCCCCCCGCCCCTCCCGTCTCCTTCAAAAGCCTCGGGGGCCACCAGGTGGGGACAAGGGTCAACACTCACTGGATTTTGTGGACCTGAGAGCAGAAGTCAAATATATCCACGGCACTTTCCAGAGCGTGAGTGACCTCGTCTGGTGCCTTCTCGCCGGGGAAACCAAAGACACAGAGGAAGGAGCAGCCCTGCGAGGGGGACAGTCAGAGGGGGACAGTCAGAGGGGGACAGTCAGAGGGGGACAGTCAGAGGGGACAGTCAGAGGGGGCAGTCAGCGGGCACAGCATGGGGGGGGGCGCGAGCTTTAAACCCGGCCAGCCCTGAGCCCCGAAAGACAGGCCGGCTGGGCAGCAATTTTCGCTTTCAGAATTAGATTTCACCATGATTTTTCTCACACCTATTTTATTTTTGGTAAACTTCGTATAACTTCTAGTGCGTCATCAGCAGTAGGGCCCGAGCTCTTGAGAAGCACTTGCCTTTGCTGCAGAGATTGAGCTGTGCTGAGCTATTTGTGGGCGCCCGCCCGCCTACTCTCTCCTGGGGCCCAGGTCTTGGGTTGCAAGGTGCTAAATTTAAGTCCACGAAGCAGCAGCACAGAGCAGTGGAAAAGGCACCAGCTCTGGAATCAGACAATCTGTGTTCTCAGGCCGCTTCCCAACTGTGGAAACTTGGATAAGTCAGTTATACTCTATGAACTTCAGTTTATCAACCTAAAAATGGATATAATATAGACCTGCTACAGAGGTGGCTTTGGCCACTAAAAGAATTAATGTTATATATATTAAAGAAGCTTTGTAAACTATAAAGTATTTTCAGTTACTGTTATTATTCTTAGGGATAAAGACAAGCTGAGAGTAGGTTTTCTTGGTATAAAGCTAAGTTGTTCCAACCAGGGGTGGGGAACCTGTGGCCTTCTGGATCCTTGAGTGCAGCCTTTCGACTGAATCCAAACTTCACAGAACAAATCCTTTTACTTCTGTGAAGTCTGGATTCGGTCGAGGGACCTCATTCTTGCTATCAGTCACTTAAAGAAATTACCTTGGTCAGATGCTGTTGTCTGTAAGAAAAGGGCATAGTGAATAAAGGGTGATGGGTTAAAAATTTGAGTTTTTGACACGTTACGTCCTGATGAAATGCAAAAGAACACTAAAATACCTCAATTTCTTCAACCTGCTTCAAAAAAATTTGATCAAGTGTCAGATCCTGAAAGAGGCTAGGCTATGTCTTGACAGGAGAAGAAAAGCCACAATTCTAGATATGGGTAAAGACTAGAGGGCAACCCCTTTGGGGGCACCAAGGGGTCTGCTTTGCCTGGAAATTTACGTAGTGGCTTGGCAAAGTGAGCCTTTGGCTCACTCTGCCAACGAGAATAGCAGCTCTCATTTACTGAGCGTTGGCTGTGAGTGCTGCACGCATATTGCATCATTTAAAACTTTCCAAAAATCATTTGAGGCAAATACTATTCCCATTCAAACAGGAATAATTCAAGACTCCGAGAAGTTCAATGACTTGCTGAGCTCACACAGCTAGGAATGGTGGGCACCAGGTCTGCAAAACGCTAGAGACCGTTTCCTTAGATTCTGTGGTCTTTTCTTATCCTCGTGAATGAATATTGGAAGAAGGTACTGGAGGGCACCAGGCTTGAAGTAATCCCTCCCTCAGAATTCTCATAGCACAGGTAGTTTTTCACATGTGGAATTTGTGGCTTCCTGCCTGCCTGTGTGGCTGCCTGGCCCTAGCTTTGGGCCTTCTACAAAATGCTCAATAAATGCTTATTGAATGAATGAGTGAGTGAGTGGGTGTGGATCAGTAGTTAAGTGCTCTGCTCTTAAGATACAAAAACACCTGCGGTGGAGAATCAATTCTCACGAACACTCCCGTGGTCGTTTGTTTACCACATCATTTTTCGATGAATTGATTAAGAACAGAATGAAAACCCATGGGAGCTGGGGGTGAGCCCCCTCCCTGCCAAAAATGAAGCTGAAAGGGGAACTGGAGGGGTGGACATGGCAGGTGGGGATTACTGGAGACAAACTTCTGGGTGTGAAGGTTACTAGACTCCTGACCCAAACTCCCTGGGAAACACATCATCTGCCGGGCTGGAGACTGTGTGCCGTGAAAGGCAGGCCAGCATGGTGAGCTCCAGCTGGGAAGGCAGGTTTGGATCCCAGCCCACACTTACTAGCTGGATGATCATGAGCAAAACTTAATGTCACTCTGTCTCAGCATCCTTATCTATAAAATGAGAATAATAACATGGAGTAGCTTGGAGTAGCCATGAGGATGAAATGAGTCCCTGTGTATAAAGTGTTGAGGACAGTATCTGGCACACACAGAGTACCATACACACCAGGTGAGCTATTATAATTATAAATAAAGACTGATATTTAGGTTAAATTTCTAGTATCTATTCCCTCAGTCTCACCAATGTGCTTGGCCATGAATGCTAACCTCCAACTCCTGGTAGGTTCCCACCCTCTAGTTCACGTTTACCTTGTCAAACATGAAGACTTTGTTGATTTGGCCTCGGAAGACCTTCAGGATGGAAGTGATGTGCATGCAGGCATCCTGGATGGCCGAGCCTATGGCTTCTGCTTTGTTTTGTTCTTTGAATATCAGGTTCACAAATACAATCGTCACTGGGCGAAGTTCAGACAAATAACCCAGAAGCTGTCTGTCATCAATCTGCAAGGCGGAGAGCAGGTTTTCAAAGCATGTGTCCCTAGCAATGGACCCTTCCTCCCGATACCACCTCCACACCCAGAATCATCGGTGGGGAGAAAGTAGCCTTTTGAGACTCTCTGGGGAAACGGAAGTTATCGGAATGTGTGAGGAACCACATGGCAGAGCCAGCCCACCAGAACTGAGCAGATGAAAATGGAAGGCACTATCAAAATCTCTTCCAATGGGGACTAACACACTTGCTGATTTTTGGCCAGCAACCACGCCATTACCCCAGCTGCTAGCTCCCTCATGCCAATATGAGCCATTGCAGTAACAGAAAGACCCACTGTTCCTTTTGGCTCTCCTATTTTTGCAGTTTAGGGATAAGAATAGCATGCTATGTAATTTAACCCTATATTTTCATCACCGGTTGCCTTCTGGAATATTTTCACATTCCATCCTACTCTATCTTCAAATGAAATAAAAATCAGCATTATCATCCCCATTTTACTGATTAGATAACTGAAGCATGGAGATGCAAAACAACCTTCCCAAGGTCACGTGAGGAGACCAGCAAACTAGAACCCCAATCTCCAGACTCCTAGTCCAGCATTGCAGCTACCACGCATGTCTGCCTCTCCGGGGTGGTGTATTTCACGTAGCTCCCCTCTTCCCTCCAATCCCACCTACCGTAGGCATGGGGGAAGGAGAGGAGAGTGTTCCCAAATTATCCCTGCCAACCAGCATTGCTGAATTTTGTTAAATTAAGTGCATAGCAAACCAGAAGGGGAAAATCATTGCACTTTCTACCCTAAACAGCACAGAAGTGCCAGAGTCTCTATTGACAATGTGAAACACACCTTCTAGATGAAAGAGGGAATTGGTATAGGGAATAAGCACCCATGCTTCCTAATTGCCTAGGATGGTCCTGGATTCATGCAATTTTATTCTTTTCATAAAAGGTGATTTAATAATTTCTTTTTTTTTTTTTTTTTTTGAGACAGAGTCTCGCTTTGTTGCCCAGGCTAGAGTGAGTGCCGTGGCGTCAGTCTAGCTCACAGCAACCTCAAACTCCTGGGCTTAAGCGATCCTACTGCCTCAGCCTCCCGAGTAGCTGGGACTACAGGCATGCGCCACCATGCTCGGCTAATTTTTTGTATTATATATATTTTAGTTGTCCATATAATTTCTTTCTATTTTTAGTAGAGACGGGGTCTCGCTCTTGCTCAGGCTGGTCTCGAACTCCTGACCTCGAGCGATCCACCCGCCTCGGCCTCCCAGAGTGCTAGGATTACAGGCGTGAGCCACCGCGCCCGGCCTAATTTCTAACCAACCCATGTAATAATTTTCTTTGATTTTTCAAATACATTTATTGAGACATAATTTAAAAATTAAATTATTCTGTCAGACCACGTCTTCTGAGTTTGGGCTTGGAAAAGAGGACCACAGTATCTTTAAGTACCTCTATCCTTTAGGTGCAGGGGCAGGCCTTGGTAAAACAGTGACAAGTCTGTTGCCTCCTTTCAGCCCCCTTAGCTATACCTGTTTCCTGGGTGTTTGTTATTGCTACCCGCAACTTTCCCCGCAACTCACAGAGTCCATTTATAGCCCATTAATGTAGATCTTGCTCTCAGCTGGTTGCAGCTGGAGAAGTGTAATGTGTTATATTTATTGGGGGTAGGGGGGGGAGTGGGGAGTGACTTTCTTGAGCTTCAAAAACCTTGAAGAGTCGAACAGCTGCAGGCACTAGAGGTAATGTTTTTATACGGGGTCGAAGGTGGGAGGGTACATCCTGATACCTCTTCCACCCGCACTCTGAAGAAAGTTGTCCAGTGGTCAGGCTTACAAAGATTTCCTCCAGGACACAACTGTACTTGGACGGGTTGAAGCATTAAAACAGGCAAATGTTAGGAGAGTGGATGGCCTACACAAAAATTGTAGGATTCAGACAGACCAAGATTCAAATCTTAGCTATATACATTTTACTTTACAACCTCAGGAAAGTTCCTCCTAACCTTCTGGGTCTCAGTTTTCTCATATATAAAATGGGGATAAAAATATCTACCAGGGACTGTGAAGAATAAATACATGAAATAGCAGAGAGACTGGCATATGGTGAGTGCTAAGAGACGGTTACAATTCAAAGGAATTAATACATTTGAGAGAACCCAGATGTAAGAGAATAAAAAAAGAAATCTTTGGGTGGGGGGTAGAGGTAGTTCAGAGCATTCTAATTACCTGTATTGTTAAATCTCGAAACTTAAGATCTAAGGCAAGTGACTTAGAAAAAGGGTGTACCAATGTTCATCCAGTTGATATCTTTCTGCTATGTGGCATATAGAAAGGGTGACCATATGTTCTTATATGTTTGCAACAGCTCCTGTTTGCCCAGTTATTTAAGGCAACACAGTCCTAGTTTATGCCTGTTGTCACAGTGACATTATGAATAATGCCCCTTTTAACTCTTAAGAGTATCCTAATTTGAACAATAAATTTTGCAGTCACCTACACATAGAGAATATCTTTTTATTTATTTAAAGGGAACATTTTACTAGCTGCTGAGTTTTTAAAATCTCTGCAGCTGTCCAAGATCCCTGACACCCCAAAATGCAAAAAACTCAATTATAAAAATACCTGCTTCAAAATGCTTTCCATCACATACTTTTGTAGGGACAATTCCAGAACAGGATCAGACGCCAGCATGCACGCACGCCTCAGGAGGTCTAGCAGGGCAGAAGGAGGGGACAGGCTCAGAGAGGGAGGCTGGGCTCTGCAGTGCTAGAGAGAGGTGCCTCCCGGTCCCTTGGGCTGTGGTCCTGTCCTTGAAGTTCAGTCAGGAGGCTCTGGGACACCTACTGGCCAAAAAGAGCTCAAGGGAAATCCGAAGAGGTTGTAGGTTTCCCAAAATTCAATTGCATGTGGCTCAAAACTCTGTTCTATTTGGGACATCATGCTTTGGGACTTGGGGAGATTTTCACCTCTGGGTTTGATCTAAAACTATTGGCACAGGGGATGGGAATGGACAAATGAAGGGGTGACGATAGAGGAGAATGGTGACAGAGGGGAGGATAGAGTTGAAAGAGCAGCAGGAGTTAGGTTCAGGAGCCTGGCTTCTGATCTCAGGCTTGATACCAACTCACTGTGTGACCCTGGACAAGTCACTTCAGGGCCCTGCTGTCTCCTGTTTCCTCACCGAGGGCAAAAACCAGGTGGGCTTCATTATCTCTGCGGTCCCCTTTACTATCAATATAATGGTTGATAGTTCCGTGCTCTAGAATGGCCTGAGAAGATATGGTAGGAAGGAGCTTGAAGAAATTTTTTTAAAAAGGGGAGAGAGAAATGAGAGCTGTTCAGCAGGGAATAGAATGATAATGTGAACAAAAGGAGATGAAAAATAAAAACAGAATCTAAGAGAGACAGAAATTAAGAAACAAATTTAATTTTGAAAATGCTTACTGATCTCTTACTCTATTTCAAACACCATGCTGGCATGGTATGGGGGGAAAAAGAGTAAGTGAGGAACTTGGCCTTTTCCCTTGAGGCACTGACTGTCTCACTGGACATTCAAATATAACGTGTAAGGAAAAGCTAAATAGAAAAATGAAAGTCGCTAGACCAAACAAGCTAGTAGAGGATAGCAACTTAGCAAGACTCAGAGGAAGCAGTGATCAATGTGAGCTGGTTTAATCAGCAAAGCCTGAAGTAAATTCTTACAGGAGAAGTAAGAATTTAACTGGATCCTGACTGACTTACAGCATTTTACTGGAAGGATTGAGGGGGGCGTGCCTAGCAGAGCAAGCCGCGTAGATGAAAGCCAAGAACGAGCACAGTCTAGTGAAGGGCTGTGAAGACTAGCCTGGCTGGAGTCCGATGTGAGCACGGAAGGTTAGGAGGAAATGACATTGAACAGATGGAGGAAAGGAGCTCAGGGAGAAGGGAGTGTTTGCAAAGGCCTGGACCACGAGGGCACAGTGATCGTGGAGAGCTATGTGCCTGCTCTATAACAAAGAAGTCAGCTGGTCTTGGTTCCAGGTTCCGGGGAGTTAAACTTTTAAGTCCTTGGAATTTCCTGAGGAATAGGAGAGTCTTCGTTATTCATGGGGGGCCCTCCAGAGCCCCCCGAGTTTACAGCTAATGAGCTGAGTCAGGACAGTGGCTGGCCAGAATGACAACCATGTGACTAGCGGGTTGGGACTTTGAGCCGGGAGGGGAGAGGGCTGGAGACTGAGTTCAATCATGTGGCCAATGATTCAACTAATCGTGTCGATGTGATGAAACCCCAATAAAAACTCTGGACCCCCGAAGCTCCGGCGAGCTTCCCTGATTGGTGACAATACATCGATGCGCTAGGAGGGGGATGCTCCCTGAGGATGCCGAGACTTTTTGTGTTTGGGACCCTCACGGACCCCACTCTGTGTGTCTCTTTATTTGGCTGGTCCTGATTTGTATCCTTTCTAATAAAACCACAGCCCTTAGTGTAGCGCTTTGCTGACTTCCATGAGTCATTTCAGTAAATTATTGAGCTTCAGGGCACTGAGGAAATCCCCAAATTGGTAGGCCGTTGGTCAGAAGTTCAGGTGGCCTGGGGATTCCAGAGCTTGCAGCTGGTATCTGAAGTGAGGGAGTTTGTAGAGGACTCAGCCTCGGGCGTCCTGCACTAACTCCGGGTAGTTTGCATCCAGATTGCATTGCGGTATTGCAGCGCCCAAAGTAAGGCTTAAAGAAACCCTTTACAGAGGCACCGTTAAGCTCTTGGAGGTGGGATGGGCTAAAGCTCAAGAAAGGTCACTGGGCTTTCTCCTTTGTCTCACCTGGTGCTTCTGGGGCGCTTGGCCTCTCCTGACCAATGTCCCTGCAGCACCCCACTCCCCACCCCGTGCCGTTACCCATACAGCTTCCTGAAAGTACAATCTACTATTTGTAACCGTCAAAACATTCCAGACCTGTATGTAAGTGAAGGGGAAAAATGAGTCAGAGATGTTTCTGAGATTTCTAGTTTGGATGAAGAAGCAGTTTTTAGAGCAGGATAAACGGCTTAAAATGTAGATATGTTAATGTTGAGTACTCATTTGACATCCTTGGAGATGACCTATAGGCAATTTTTTTTTTTTTTATGAATTCAGGACAAAAGTCTGTCCTAGAATTCAGGACCAAGGACTGGGCTGAATTCAGGCAGTTGGGGCCAGGACGTGGGTGAGGCATGAAATTTGTGGGACCTTAAGGGTGAGTTCCTCCTTAAACTTTGTGCCCCAGGCTTCCCACTTGCCTCCCCCTAGTCATACGAAAGTTAAACACGAATGAGGGGCTTAGTAGAGAAGACTAGAAGGTCAAGGACAGATTCCCAAAGTCACCAACATTTAAGGAATGGGAAGGAAACTGAGCAAAGGACACTGAAAATAGGTGGTTTGAGGGGTGAAAGCGAAACCAGAAAAGAATACTCTTGAACCCAAAGAAAAAGGAGGAGGTGGCATGTCTGAAAAGAGAGTAATCTAAGGTCCACACCCAGGACGAGGCCTGAGAAGAGGTCACCTGGCGGGGCAGGTTGATGGTCACTGGTGGCCTTGACATAAACAGTATCAGCAGATGGAAGGGGACAGGGCAGAAGCTGGACGTCAGCGGGGCAAGACCAAGGAGCAGGTGCGCACAGAGTCGGAGGCGCTTGCAGTCGGTGCTTACTGGGTGAGTAAATGAACGAGCGGGTAGAAGAACAGGTACAAGTACATTCACAGAGATGCCTCTTCCAAGAAGTTTGTTGGTGGTGGTTAGGAGGGAGAAGTAGATTCCAAGAAGCTTTATTATTTTTCTTTCATCATGAGGGAGACTTACTTACACATGTTTGGCAGGCAAGGGAAAGCGGTCAGTGCCTAGGGACCGATGGGGGGGCATGAGCAGGGTCATACTTAGAGTCGCTGTTCTGGGGAATGGGAAGCAGGTCCCCTTCGAGTGCTGGTAAGGACCGGGAGCTGTGCTGAGGGGTCCAGCCCCTCTTAACGGAGTTGTTGGCATTGGTTTACGATCCTACTGACTGCTGGGCGGGGGGGAGGCAAAGGCTCTTGTCCATGAAAGGTACTTACTTTTGTTGTCATCAGAAGGATAACAGCTCATGAAACCCATACACCTGGTGAAAAATTCTTCGAAGTTAAAAGTGGGAGGTGTTTTTAAGAAGGTAACCTAAATAAAATAAAACGAGAAGTTTTTGGTTTTCCTGAGGGTTTGTCTAGTCCTTTGAGTGTAATTTCTCAGCGGAAAGTCAGGCCGTTTGCTTTTGAATGTCTAGAAAATGGTAAACGGTGGTTAGCATACTTAAACACTAAAGATCTTCAACTGGGAAAATTGAAAATTTTAAAAGTCTTTCCAATTACAGTATGTGTCCATATTTCAATATTTACTATATATACACAGAGGGCCATTCTAAGGGGACTAACCTTTATACTTTTCTACCCTCAGAACTTTTTTCTGTTTTTTTTCCCTTCATAATATTTTAATTCAAATAAAACCTGGTTAAACTGTACACTATTTATTTTTTATAAAGGTTAAAGGACAAAGGGGGCTGATGTCCAAAGAGGTATAAAGGACATCACCAGAGATAAGACGAATCAAGATCATGAACCCCATGATATGAGACACTGAGAATGGCACGAACGACCTCATTTCTTTCTTTTTGGTTTTTTTTTTTTTTTTTTTTTTAGAGACAAAGTCTCACTCTCACTCAGGCTGGAGTACAGTGGCATGATCATAGCTCACTGCAGCTTCGAACTCCTGGGCTCAAGCGATCCTCTTGCCTCAGCCTCCCGAGTAGTTGGGATTACAGGTGTGAGCCACCACACCAAGCACAGCCTCATCTCTGTGGTATTCTTGCCAAAACAAAAGTGCCTAAACTTCATCCAATAATGAGAAAGCATCAGGCAAAACCAAGTGGAGAGACATTTGACAAAATAACTGATCGATATTTCTCTTAAGTGTCAAGGTCATAAAAGACACGGAAAGACGGAAGAACTGTTACAGACTGCAGGAGACTAAATAAAAATAACAACAAAATGCAATGTAATATCATGTATAGAACTGGAACATTCCACGAAGGACATGAGTGGAAAAACTGGTGAAATTCAAATAAGAGCTTTAATTAATGAACAGTATGGTACCAATGTCAATTTCCTGGTTTTGACTATTACACTGGTTATGTAAGATGTTAACATGAAGGGAAGCTAGGGGAGAGATATATGGAAACTCTGTATTATTTTAACAACTTTTCTGTCAGTCTAAAATGAATTCAGATGGGGAGTGGGGTACTGCCATGGGCCAGCTAGGCTATGCCTGGTTTAGGTGGCGAGGGTTGTAGACTCAGGCATGGGGGGCCTGCCTCCTCTCTTCGCCAGCACCCCCACGGGTCCTCGTTCTTGTCTTTCCTTCTGCCGTGTAGGCTATGTCTTTGGCTTATCCAGCGTCACAGCTCTCCTCGCCTTTCACACCCTCCAAGCACAGTTTCTCTAATTGGCCATATACCAGGGACAGTCCTGCTTGTAGTCAACCTTCAACTTACGCACAGTGTTTTCCGTGAGGTAGAGGCATGGGAAAGCCTCTCTTCCCTCACTGGACTTTGCTGAATTGCTCACCTCCAACTCTTCCCTCAGTGATCCCTTGCCCTGAGTTAGGAGGGTGTTGGGTAGAGAAAGTGAGGGCCAATGGCAGCCCTCTAAACTACTCCCCGCTGCTCCTGGGGGAGCCACCAGACCCTTCCTTTTCCTTAAGCAAGGTCACTAGCCTCCCGGAAAGCCTCAATACCCAAATGCCACATCCTAAGTTACCCTCAGGGAAGCCTGATCATTTCCTGCTTGAGAGCACCAGCCTTGGCTCCTCCCAGAAGAGTCGTCCTGGACTAACCCAGACTGACCCCTCCCCAGTCTCCAGCCCAGGAGCTCCATGGCAGGGAGCCTCTGGCACAGACTGGCAGAACTTTCTGCAAACGGCAGCATCACACCTACCTTAACTGCCCTCTGATCTGGAATCCTCTCGATTTCAATCATGCTCCGGTCACAGAGCTGCCAGCAGTTGGGTGACAAGATGACATCGTTCATGTGTGCCATGTTCTGTGCACGGCGCACATCTTCCACCGCCTGACCCATCACCAGAAAGTAGCTGCGTGTTTCATCTCCAAAGACCAACATGCTGATGTGGCCGGCAGCCAGTCCTGGCAAGAAGGCAAGCAACAGGTTTGCACAAGAATTCTGCGGTATTTCCCAGCAGCATGGGTTCTTGGAGAAAGCAGAATCTTGGTGGGACCATACTACTTCAGAGCAAAATCTCATTTCTCAAATTTTCCATAAGAATCAGAGAATGCCTCTTCCAGGCCCAGGCCTTCTGAAACTCCCCTTCTCCTAAAGTTAGAAAGTTCAGTCACTAATTTTTGCCTTTCTGGGATATTTATCTCCCTAGATGATCCTATCAGTCCCAAAATTATTTTTACCTTTTCTTCAATTATTTATACTTAAGGGTAACAGAGGAGAACTTTAATAATTCCTATTTTGGGAGAATTTGCATTTTATCAAAGATTGAGGCTCTAACTAAAAATAATACCTTAGGGTTGAATGTTGGACCACAGCCAGAGAGGATGGGAGAAAAGAAATAGGCATTCGACAGTCATGTGTCCCATCCCAACAACGGTTCTTTCAAGTTGGGAGATGAAGGTTTTGGCACCTGAGCAATATTATGACAGGTATACAAAATATATGTATAAATGAACTACGTGTGATACACATTTCTTTTAAACAGCTGTAATATGATCAAGGATTTTTTTATTTTTGCTCTCTGCTGTGCTGATCTGCCAAGGCTGATTTCCCCTGATACTATGTATGGTTAGGTTTCCGTCTCAAACACACTGATGCTTAGACCCACCGAAGGAAAGGGTGCTGGAACCCAGCTCTCTAACGGCCAGTTGGCACGCACCTGAGGGACTTGGCATCTGTCATTCTCAGGAAGGAGACTGCATCAGACTCCCTGAGTGGTAAGTTGGAAAAAATATTCAGTATTATAAGGACTCTGATTTTTTTTCAAAAAAATATGAACTTACTTGGAAATTTTGAATAACATCAAAATGTGGAATAGAGTAAAGAAGATTGAGAGACAGTTAATTGCATAACCCCGACGATCCCATCAGCTCTGACACTGGAGAGTTCTAAGTCTTACAGAGTTTAGCTGGGCAGAAGCTAACAGCAACAGCACCAACCATAACTCTAGCTGTTGCTCATCATTCGTGCGTCTCAGAGTCACATTCCTCCTCTAGGAAATGGAAACAATGATGCCGGTAGCTCAGGACTGTGGTGAGGCAAAATGGCATAATGTGCGTGACGTCTGCACTGCCATATGGAAATGCACGTGACTGTGACTATGTTATATTAATATGTATGACCTTAAGAAGCCCTGTATACAGCTGGAGCTGTGTTGCAGGCTGACCTGTTAAGCCTTTCTTGCATATCATTCTTGTGAAATGGGGGATGAACCTTCTCATGCCATTGCTGAATCTATGAATCTGTGTAATGACCAGCTAGCTACTCTCCATTTTATTATACTGCACAGTCTTGACAAGCAGCAAGATATAATCATAATAACAGCAATAGTAGTAATAAAGACTATTTTGTTTAATGATTACTAGGTGCCAGTATACTAACTGACTTTGTATAATAGCCTATTAGGTAGATATTATGATTAGCCCCAATTCTCTTAACTGGTAAGTGAGGGAGCCGAAATGCACATGCTGGTCAGCCTGATTCCAAAGTTCCAGGCATGATGGGGTTGAACCACCAAGTTCTACTGTTTTCCCTTTGGGAGAGAGATGCCCCAGGAGTCGAGACCCATATCTGAACTGCTGTAGCATCTGTCCTTCTCGCACACTTACCTATTTTGACTTGGACATCTAGGTCTTCTTCAGATTCCTGGGTCTCAAATAGTCCATGGATCTCCAGGCTACATTTAATTACCACCGTGATGATGTTTCTCAGGTGCTTTCGGTCTACCTTCCACAGGGCTAGCAGTGCGTCACCTTTAAGAGAGAGACATACTGGGGACCTTTGACCTTCCCTGGGGATCAGTCTTTTTTTTTTTGAGATAGGATCTCACTCTGTCACCTGGGCTAGAGTGCAGTGGTGTGATCATAGCTCACTGCAAACCTCAAACTCCTGGGCTCAAGCGATCCTCCTGCCTCAGTCTCCCGAGTAGCTGGGACTACAGATGTGAGCCACCATGCCTGGCTGATTTTTTTTTTTTTTCTATTTTTTTGTAGAGATGGTGTCTCACTGTGTTGCTCAGGCTGGTCTTGAACTCCTGGCCTCAAGTGATCCTCCTGCCTCAGCCTCTGAAAGTGCTAGGATTACAGGTGTGAGCCACCATGCCTGGCTGGGATCAGTCTGTTTTGTATGAGATCTGTACTGAAACTTACTCGACAAGCATTCCTCAACCCACCTCCTGGACACTACTTTCTCTGAGATGCCTCCTCTGAGCATCGGCATCTCAACACTCCTGTCTCACCCCTCCCTTCTTAGTTTGCCTCCATACCTGCAAATTTTAGGATGTCTCCTCCATAAATCAACACTTCTGGGGGGAAAAATAAATAAATTAATTAAATCAAACCCTGATTCCTTAAAGCCAGTAAAAAGAATTCATTCTTCATTAGTAGAATCGAAAATGGGTCAAGAGAACAGCAATTCAGAAAATAGGCTTATACTAAAGATGTTATCTCAGACAAATCGCTTAACCCACTTGGGTCTGTTTCCTCAATTGTGAAATGAGTATGCTGAACCCAATTCTGTCTTTGCTCCATATCTGTGAATGGGGAAAGACAGGAAAGAGGATGGCGAGGTTTCAGAGGACACCTGAGGACAGCTGCCTTCCTCTCACAATAATGGAATGCTTTTTATTGATTTATTGATCAATATATGTTACAGGTTGGGATGTGGCACCGGTGGGTAGATGAGTGACAGGATTACACAAGAAAGGGGAGTTAGGAAATGGGGAAATCACCACCATGGTCAACTTGAGTTTTGTTTGTTACCAACTTGCATTTTGTTTATTTAGACTTTATGGTATAAATGGACGTTTTTTCTCTTAGTGGTGTGTCATCACAAATTTGTTGAGCACCTGTTGTTTTAAGCAGGATGCAAAAAGGAATTAGACACAGTTTCTGCTTTTACGGAGCATTAAATTTTATCTAGTGGGTCACATTAAGATATTATGAGGGAACTTAGAGCGTACTAAAACACGAAGGCCTGGAGTTTACCTTGACAGAGTAAAATCTTTCCTTCCTGAATAATAGTTCAAATTAACAATGCACACAAGGTGGCAGTCAGAGGTTGAAAAGGGGACTAAACTTCAGACAGCTGTCAGTGCTTCAGTGTCCATCGTTAGGAGACAAATTGATAAATTAGTTATAGATCACTCTTTTCTATTTATAGAATCTCTGACTATGTTTGGGTTATACTGATGCTAGCTTTTTAAAACATTTGAATATATTGAATATAATAAAAGTATTACTACTACAGTTCTTTTAAAATCAGTTTGTAATGCAGCCCTTTAACCCAAAACATCCTTTCTCTCAAATAGTCTCTATTGGTGAGGCCTCATTATATTTCTTCAGTTGTACTATATCATATTTCAAAAAAGACTGGTTTCATACACGCTTCTTGGGGAAAATGAAGAGTGCTAAGCAATTCTACTCTATCAGGTTATAGCCAACTACAGAAAAAGCAATGCATTGAAATACTCTTGAGCCAGGAACCTCTGGGAAGACTTACTCTCCACAATTGCACTTAGGTAGTAGTTGAGGATCTCCACCAATTGCTCAGCCCCGCGATCCATGTACATGGCTGTGCTGAACTTCTCAGTCATCGCGGTAAAACCTGTAAAAAATGTGCAGCTGGTTTTCTTGGCTGCTTGGGGGAACCAACCAGAGCCGGAAGAGGGCTGTGCTGGAAAGCAGTGGGCCTTGGCTTCTAGGAACTGGCAAAGTTTCTTCTTAAGGATCTCTGTGGCTAATCAAGTGTTAGACATGTAGCCTCCTCTATGTTCATTATTTTAGAGGTCAGGGAAAGGCTCCAGATGTCCTTTCTTCCAAATTCTCAACGGTCCAGCCATGAGTGCAATTCCTTTAACTAGGAATAGAACTTTCATTCCATGGTGATGAACATAGACAAATTTTAAATACTTCTGAAGAGGTGGCAAGTTTACCATTAGGATGTAGACATCATCTAGGGAGATCATTTTCTGAGGTCAATTTTGATGGGGATGGGTGAGGGGCTTGGGACTTGGGAGGATGCGTCAGTGAAGTTGGGGCAGGGACACCGGAACCTGAAGTTCCAGGCCTAGGACTTGGGCGTCCTAAAGATACGCCCATGAGTGGAAGTGCAGGGTAAGAAAAGATGAGAGCGAGCCAGGGCCAGAGGTCATCCCCTCCCTCTTGTGCTCTCAGTGGAGAACATCTGTTGCAACAGCCCAGGGGCTGGAAAACAGCCTCCCCCCACTCTGCAATCAGGCTGAGCTCTGCGTGTACATTCCGAGGTGAACCTGTTGCTCAGCCCATTAAACAAACATTCCTTTGCACTTGCCTGAAATATCGACAAACATCAGGACTCCATCAAAATAATCTACAGAGGGTAGCTCTGGAGGGATATTTCCATAGACGATGAGGTCTGGTAAATGAGCTGCTATTTTGATGATGGCCCGGTCCTGTAATTCTTCTTTTTGAGCGTCCATGTTCAAGGCTAGTGTTCAGTATTTTATGGTGACAGGAAGCAGTCCCCAAATAGGTCTTCTAGAAAGAAAAGTTGGGAATAGATGACATCTGACTTGTTCATTCATTCACTTTCCTATTTCTTTTTCTCCCGTTGCTTTGTTCTAATGTACGGACTGCTTATTTAAATGATTGAATGGTGATGCCAGGGTTGTGGGGTCATGCTCCAAAAGGGTCAATTTCCTATACAGAGGAAAAGCTCTCCATCCCTGAATAGCTGTTACCTAAACAAGCACCGTCACAAAGGGGCTGAAATGAAAGAGGGTGGCTGAATGGGCCCACCCATGTTCTGGAAGGGGTAAGCCTCACAGTGCAAGGCCTGGGGCTGGGGTCCCCTAGCACTACACGCTTAGGCCAGACTCCTTTTTCTTCTAGCCTCATGTTTCCTTTTCTCCTCCCCCTTCCATTTGGTCTCTTATCTTTTCTCCCTACATTTGTTTTCGTTATTTTATTTTATTTTTTATTTCAGCATATTATGGGGGTACAAAAGTTTAGGTTATGTATATTGCCCTTCCACCCTCCCCCCCAAAATCAGAGCTTCAAGTGTGTCCATCCCCTAGACGGTGCGCATGGCACTCATTATGTATGTATACACCCATCCCCTCCCCTCCCCCACACCTGCCGGACACCCGATCAATGTTATTCCTAAATGTGCTCTTAGGTGATGATCAGTGAAACCAATTTGATGGTGAGTACATGTGGTGCTTATTTTTCCATTCTTGGGATACTTCACTTAGTAGAATGGGTTCTAGCTCTATCCAGGAAAATACAAGAGGTGCTAGATCACCATTGTTTCTTATAGCTGAGTAGTATTCCATGGTATACATATACCACATTTTATTAATCCACTCAGCTACATTTTGAAAATTAAAAAACAAAGAACAACGTATTGGGAGGCTGAGGCAGGAGGATGGCTTGAGCCCAGGAGTTGGAGGTTGCAGTGAGCTATGACGACACCACTGCACTCTAGCCTGGGCAACAGAGTGAGACCACCTCTCAAAAAAAAAAATGTGTAGTGAGTTTATGTGTGCGAATATTTATATGAAGGTGAGTAGAGTATTATATATAGACAAGAGATTAAGTCTATAAAGTTATAACATTAAGTACAGGGAGGGAAAGAGTTCAAAAGGGTGTGTGCGTGTGTGACAGCTGGAAAGCTGGACAGCCTTCAACTGTAAGTAGAAGGAAATGTTGAAATTTCAATTTGCTTCCCAGTTAGTTCACAGAAAACTAGGATTTCTTAAGGCCTTCCTGTAGCTGCTGGGGCAGAGTAAATGCTCATGCCCACATGTTGTAAAAATCATGCTCTACCAGCCTGAATCGTAATAGCATCCCCAACTTTTTCAGTGCCATCCAAGTTTCTGGAATCGGTGATAAAGAAAATAAGAGATTTTTTTTTTTTTTAAAGGAACTGTTGGCTGGGTGTGGTGACTCACGCCTGTAATCCTAGCACTCTGGGAGGCCAACGCGGGAGTATTGCTTGAGGTCAGGAGTTCTAGATCAGCCTGAGCAAGAGTGAGATCCCCGTCTCTACTAAAAATAGAAAAAAATGAGCTGGACAATTAAAAAAATAGAAAAAATTAGCCAGGCGTGGTGGTGTGCATCTGTAGTCCCAGCTACTTGGGAGGCTGAGGCAGTAGGATTGCTTGAGCCCAGGAGTTTGAGGTTGCTGTGTGTGAGCTAGGCTGGCGCCACGGCACTCTAGCCCGGGCAACAGAATGAGACCCTGTCTCAAAAAAAATAAATAAATACATAAAAGGAATTGTTATTGTTGGTTTATTGTTAGCAATTTCAACCAAACATTGGTCATATTTGGATACATAAATGTATTAGAAGAAAAAAGTGAGATAATCACATATATTCCTTAGACTTAAGGAAAGAATTTAAAAAAATGTCAGGGAAAACAGTAGTATATTTAACAAACTTTAAAATGTATAGAAACTTCTAAAAGTGAGTATCAAATATTAGATATTGGATAACCTTTAAAAGGAAAAGCCCTGGTAAATTCAAATATTAAGAAGTGAACAAAAGATAGAAGAAACATATAAGATTTAAAAAAAAGGGTAGCATTAAAAACATAATAAAGACCATAGCATGTACTAGAAAATAAGTAAAGCAAATAAATAATTTTGGATGGTGAATTTGATAAGTGCTATATGAACTTTTAAGAAGAGTGTGAGAAAACTGAATACCCAGAATGAGCTGAGACTTAGGGAAAATGCCAAAGTTAAAAAAACCCAGAGGGATTTTAAGCTTTATAGAAAGCAGAAATAGAAAGAGAAAGAGAAATAAGGACAAAGCTTAAATATGGTCTACCACACAACTCTTCTTTTGTTTCTGTCTTCTCTACCATAGAAAATTGAAAAGTATAAAAATATTGCTAAGAAAGAATTGAAATTTAAGAAAGTAGTGATAAAGCACTCACCCGGTCATTTTAAATAAATTCAAGTAGCCATCCCCAATTTACATCCTCAAATACTTAAGGAACCTACAGATGTAATGTCAGTAATATCAAAAAATAATGGAGAACGACAGATGGTGTAGAAACTGCAGAGGGGCACATTCTCTTCTGAATTTCAAAAAGGTAAGTCTACATGTGGATTCCAGAAAACACAGACTGATATATATGACGTATGAGTCAAAATAATCTAGTTGATGCTTCATTGACAAATGGCCCCCAAATCTCAATGGTTTGAAATAATAAAGGCTATTGCTCATACTACATGTCTGTTGTGGGTTGCCTTGGGCTCTCCTCTGTTGTTGCCTTCGCTTTGGGACCCACATGGGGACATTGTGGTTGCCAAGGCAGGGGGAAAGACGATGCAGTAGGGAATACTCATTCTCTTCTCAAAAGTGACGTATTTCATTTCTACTCATGACATTGACCAAAGCAAGTTACATAGACCTACCTAACTTCAAGTAGGCAGGCAAGTGCAATCCTACCGTGTATGCATGAGGAGAGAGAGAGAGTTGGAGTATTTGTGAGCAGCTTCAATGGTTATTTAGATCGGCAAGAGGTGATTAAAAGGAGTCAAATGAATTCACAGCTAACCTTCTTTCCTTTCTTAAAAAAGGGTTATTGAGCTTTTAAATCAAGACAATCCTATAGACAAAGTATATCTTGACTTTAACGAGGCATTTCACCAAATTTCTCATATCCTTGTGTGTAATAGGAATGATGAAAATATAGTTAGGTGGTTAACAATCATACCTAAAGGATATCTATATCTATTAGTGTTCCAATGTCAACTCAGAGGGAAGTCTTCATAGGCATGCTAGAGAACTTTAATAAAGATATACTTGGAAGACAGCCATTAGGGAAAACAGTAGGATGGGCCTTAAAAAATTAAAAACATAACTACATATGATCCAACAATCTCAGTTGTGGGCATTTTTTTTTTTTTTTTTTTTTTTGAGACAGAGTCTCACTCTGTTGCCTGGGCTAGGGTGCGATAGCGTCAGCCTAGCTCACAGCAACCTCAAACTCCTGGGGTCAAGCAATCCTCCTGCCTCAGCCTCCCGAGTAGCTGGGACTACAGGCATGCGCCACCATGCCTGGCTAATTTTTTTTTATTATACATATATATTTTTAGCTGTCCAAATCATTTCTTTCTATTTTTAGTAGAGACAGGGTCTCACTCTTGCTCAGGCTGGCCTCGAACTCCTGACCTCAAGTGATCCTCCCGTCTCGGCCTCCCTAGTAGCTGGGACTACAGGCATGCGTCACCATGTCCGGCTAATTTTTTCTATATATATTTTTAGTTGTCCAGATAATTTCTTCCTATTTTTAGTAGAGATGGGGTCTTGCTCTTGCTCAGGCTGGTCTCGAACTCCTGACCTTGAGCGATCCTCCTGCCTCTGCCTCCCAGAGTGCTAGGATTACAGGTGTGAGCCACCGCGCCCGGCCGGGTATATTTAAAAGGAAATAAAATCAGTGTGTTAAAGAGATATCTACATTCCCATGTTCATTGCAGCACTATTCACAATAGCCAAGATATGAAATTAACCTAAGTGTCCATCAACAGATGAATAGTAAAAAAAAAAAAAATGTGATCTATATATTTATATACCATGGAATATTATTCAGCCTTAAAATAGAAGGAAATCTTGTCATTTGTGACAACATGGATGTACCTGGAGGACATTATGTTAAGTGAAATAAGACAGGCACAGAAAGACAAATACTACATGATCTCACTTATATGTAGACTCTAAAAAAGTCAAATTCACAGAAGCAGAGAGTAGAATGGTGGTTGGCAGGGGCTGGGGTGTGGTGGGAGGAATGGGAAGATATTGGTTAAAAGATACAAAGTTTCAGTTATACAGGATGAATAAGTTCTGGAGATCTACTGTACAGCATGATGATAGTTAATAATGTATTGTACACTTGACAATTGCTAAGAGAGTAGATCTTAAATGTTCACCACAAAAGAAGGATAAATATGTGAGATGATGGATATGTTAATTAGTTTGATTTAATTACTTCACAATGTATACATATATCAAAACATCACATTATACACCATAAGTATGTACAATTTTTATTTGTCAATTTTACTTTAATAAAATTGGAGGAAAATAAGTAAAGTTAACAAAATATAATTGGAGGAAAAGCTAATGAATGATAGAATCAGGATCTTAAAATATCTTAATCAACTGAAATAACAATGAAATTTCAGAAAAATAAGTGCAAAATGCTGTTTTTAGAGTTTTTAACAAAATCAAATGCATAAGCACATGATGTAAAAAACTAGATTTGCTACAAATTAATGCTATCTTTTAAAACACTTTATTGAAACATAACACACATGCAGAAAAATGCACAAATTATCAGTGTATAGCTTGAATTACTATAAAGTAAACAAACCCATGTAATACCCGTTCATATCAAGGAAACATTACCAGCAGTCCAGAAGTCCTTCTCAAGCCATCTCCCAGTCACTCCCCTCTTTTCTTTTCTCCCCGAAGGTAACCTGATTTTTCACACTGTAAATCACCTTTAACAGTTTTTAAACTTTATATAAATGGAATCATACTGTATCTTTTGTGTTTGTGATATTCATCCATGTTGTGCCTATATCAATAATTGTTCACATTCAATGCTGTATAGTATTCCATCACGTGATTATACCAGTAAGTATTTGTCCCCTCTATTACTGACCATGGATATGGTTGTTTCTCTCTTTAGACAATTAGGATTAATAACTGCTAAGAAAATTCTTGTGCATGTGTTTTTGTGAACATATCTATGCGCTTTGGGTATATACCTAGGAGTGAAATTAATGTGTCATAGGATATACATGTATTAAACTTTCGTAGATCTTGCCAAACAGCTTTCCGAAGTGGTAGTACCAATTTACATTCTCACAAGCAAGGTGTAAGAGTTCAGTTGCTGTTTTTCCCACTCAGCAGTTAGTATTGTCAGTCTTTTCAAGTTTTAGTCATCTTGGGAGGTAAGTGGTGGTATCTGTAGTTTTGTGTTTCCCTGGTGGTACTAATGAGATAAAGCACCTTTTCATATGCTAATAGGCCATTTTGATGCAATGCATTTTTTTTGACAACACTTGAATAAACCCACATGCAATGCAGTTTTAAGGTACCTAAGGTTCATATCTGATCCAGAGGATTGGATTTAGTCTGCCCACTTTATTTGAAGTTCTGGCACATGAGGAATGATGGAAGAGATTGGAAATGTTAAGTCAGGAAATAATGACAATGGGTTAAAAACGGTAGTTGTGCTCAAATATTTGGACTGAAATGTGGGGTAAGTAGGAGACACAGGTCCCCATGCAAAGTCTAATGTGGGCCCCTGTAGTCAAGAAAAGAATGCCCCTGTTTTCTGATGTAGGAATTTGGTTTGGCTAAGCAAGAATAAAGTTCATGGGAGGTGTGCAGAGGGAAAGGAGAGTTGGTGTATTTTTCTTCACCGGAGAGAGCTAGTTATCAAAGAATAAATGACTTCAAACAGTATGCTTTTGTAGGCATGAATGCTCTGGAGAGGCTTCCATAGACGTGCTGAGCAGACACAGAACTGAGACAGGACAGAGCAGAACTCACCAGGTTGGAGGTCTGTTCTTCCCTCTCCTGCCCCTTGTAAGATTGCCAGATTGAGCAAATAAAAATATAGGGCACCCAGTTAAACTTGGATTTTAAATAAAGAATGAATATATTTTAGTATACATATATTCCACATATTGCATTTTATCTAGCAACCCCATTTTATCTAGCAAACAGCCTCTTCAATCTTGGCAATACTACACCCTCCTCACATGAATGGTATAGACTGTTTGCTAAAGTTTCAGCACTGTATGGAAGATGGGTTAGATTTATACTTTGTTGCTCCAGAGGACCAACTAGGATCAACAACTGGCAATCACTCAGACGGAAATATAAACACTGTAAGAATAAACATTCAAATTGGGCTGTTTTAGGAAGTACTGGATAGCTACCTATCTGCCTGTGAGGTTAGAGCTGATTTTTTTTTTTTTTTTTTTCCCAGAGACAAGAGTCTCGCTCTGTTGCCCTGGATAGAGTACAGTGGCATCATCATAGCTCACAGCAACCTCTAACTCCTGGGCTCAAGTGATCCTTCTGCCTCAGCCTCCCGAGTAGCTGGGACTACAGTGTGTGCCACCATGCCTGGCTAATTTTTCTATTTTTTTGTAGAGATGGGGTCTCGCTCTTGCTCAGGCTGGTCTTGAACTCCAGAGCTGATTCTTTTATTTAGTGGGAAGATGAATTAGATGATTGCTAAGATTCCGTTGTTTTAAGGAAGATAATTAGAGGACTTGGACAGATTTTTCTAAGTTTATGATTACTAAGCAAGGAAAGTCGATGCATTTTGAGATTAAGATAACACATTTGGAAGTGAAGCTAAAGGAGGGAAGTTATCTGTTCATGGGTTTAAAAGGTAGAGACATCTAAAATCAACGCCCATTAAGAAGACAATAGAAAGTTTCTATTTTAGAAGACATAGTCGTCTGCTTTAAGTTCTGCAACATCAGAAACTGAGTAGTGTTTACCTTTCTATAGGCACATACCACATTATTAACACCTTTTTATGTGAAGCATTTTACATTGGTCGCCTCATTTAATCCTCAAAACAGCACTGGGAGGGAGGCCTGATCCCTATTTTGTACATATAAAAACCGAAGCTCAGAGATGCTAACTTGCCCTAGGTAACACAGCCGGAAAACCCAGGTCTGTGGGACTTGACGGTGCATGTTCTTTCTACCATACCATGCTATATCCCATCTGTGAACGCTGTATGACACTTTGGGGGATGTTCATAACCCAGAGAAAAGATGTGTCTCATTTTAGAGCACTGGCGGTGCATGTTGACAGTATCCTCAATTGTTTGGCCGATTCTATCACAGTCAAAGATAGAGTCTGAACAGAGTGGTCACTGAGGAAGCACGGAAGTACCTAGGAACGAGGATATCTGAGTGAAAGAGAAAGCAGGATTGAGGCCCCAAAGATAAACCGGAGAGTTTCCTGAATGAGGGAAGGAGTGAGTAGTTTCGCTCTGTTTAACCTCAGCAGCACCCAAAAGTGAAAATTAAAGAGAAACTACAGATCCATTATCCATTATTGTTTCTCTAAACATCTCTTCTAGAATTTTCTAATAGATTTCAGCTTAAATTCAACTTTTCATCAATATGGAAGGTCAGGTTTCATAAGAGTCCGAAGAAGATACTCTGAACTTAAAGGGATAGTGTTGCCTGTCACAAAATCTTGCCTGACCACTCTAGCCATGATACTTTTTCCTTCTGAGCTATTATGGCACTTAGTGTCTATAAATTGATGTGGCTTATTTTCCAGATACATATCCTTATCTTTATCTTTTGAACTGTTGATATTTTGTCTTCCTGGATTCGTAAACTTTAGAGACCATGTTCTACATGTCTTTGTTTTTGCCACTGCAGCTTCCTAGTGCCTCCTTGACGTCGCAGGCACTTGTTATTTGACGACTGATTAAAAGGGAGGCTATCATGTGAGAAATTGCAGAAAAGAGGCAAATAAAGAGGGTAAGCTAGAAAGGTAGAGCATCCAGGATAAATACGATGAGGTAACATTGAGCCTCCACGCTTCTAACCTCACTTAACAGGCTGACAGAAAGATACATACAAGCTTGAATTTGGACTCCTAGCCCAAGGCTTTCCCACTTTTCCTGTAAGCTCCAAGCTGTCTTCGTCCCAGACAGTTGCCCTCGTCTTTAGCTCGGCAACCATTCTTTCTACTCAGACTCCTACTTCCACATACCTCCTCTTCCTTCAGGACTGAAGAGAAGCCAGGGCCTAGATCTTTCAGGAGTGCAGAAAACCGGAAAGGGGCCTGGGTGACATTATTCTGCAGACGGCAGAAGTGCCATGTCTGTCTATAACTGACCCATAAAACGACAGTTTTGGCTAAAAGCCGTTTTCCAGGCCACACCCTCACCAGCAGCTCATTGTTCCACGGGCACTGACTATGCTTCTGATTGGTTGGCACTGCCCTCCCCTCCCCCACCAACCTCAGCGACCCACTGCTCATACAAGGGTGGGCTCCAGTTCTCCTGTCCTGACATGTTGGGGCGAGGGTCAGGGATACGACCCCAAAGTAGTTTACGCAACTCTTTCCTTGACCACGTGGAAGGTGGTTGAAATGAGACAACCACCAATCATTAGGTGATTATCCTACAACTGTCTCCAGTGTAAGCAAACACCTAACTTTAGTCCATAATGACTACAGTTTGTACCAGGACTATGAAATTAATCAGTTATAATGAATTCAGCACTCATCTTCAGAGATTTTTGTGAGGTAAATTTTTGTTTGAAGAATTACGTACCTGTCTTTTCTGACTGGTCAAGTGCGTACTTCTGACCTAATTTATCCCAAAGATAACCTGAAATCCAATGTGGCACTAGATTTGAGTTTTCTTCATCAAATGTGATACTGGGAAAATGTGTTTTAAGAGGGTAGAATATTTTCTAACAGCTTAAATCATGTTTTCTAGGTGATCTTATATATATCATAGCTACAGTGAACATTTAGAGGGGCACATATTTAAAATTTGAATTAAAAAAAATCTAATGAAAAAAGCAAGCAAATGTTCTTAAAGCCCCGCCCGATAATTAAATTTACTATGTTAGGGCCGGGCGCGGTGGCTCATGCCTGTAATCCTAGCACTCTGGGAGGCCGAGGCGGGTGGATCGCTCAAGGTCAGGAGTTCGAGACCAGCCTGAGCAGGAGTGATACCCCCGTCTCTACTAAAAATAGAAAGAAATTGTCTGGACAACTAAAAATATATATACAAAAAATTAGCTGGGCATGGTGGCGCATGCCTGTAATCCCAGCTACTCGGGAGGCTGAGGCAGGAGGATCGCTTGAGTCCAGGAGTTTGAGGTTGCTGTGAGCTAGGCTGACGCCACGGCACTCACTCTAGCCCGGGCAACAAGCGAGACTTTGTCTCAAAAAAAAAAAAAAAAAATTTACTATGTGCTTCAGAATGTTGTAAAACAGTTGTCTTGAGGAAAAAAAGTTCATTTATGTTATGTTTGTTGAGTGAATTTTCTAGTGTGAGTTGTGAAAACCAGTCTTATAATTAGAATCATACTTCATATAATTAAACAGTACATACAGGGAGAGAGCCTGTCTAAATAAACGCCAGCGTTTTCTGTTTCATTATATCAATAAACAAGCTCCAATAGAGACTTGTTTTATAGAGAGGAATCTGGGCTTTGGGGCCAATCCTTGTTAACATTCAACCTTTCACTATCATTTTAACAACTGAAAGAAAATCTGTTTACTATGGAGAAGCAGCAACACTGAGGTACCTTGGATCAATCAATGTTTCCTTGCTATGAATGCCAAGCCACAAAAAAGATTAAAGAATTTATCTCTTACTGAGCATTCTCCACACTGCCTCCCACTCCCCACCCCAAGCAGCTTGTTTTTTGCTGTAAATTGTGAAAGCCTTAGGAGTTCTAGTAATTAGTTCAGAAGGTGTGCAGATAGGTAAACACAGACTATACTTTGTGCAGCAAGATTAAAACTTCCTTAGCCTAAGAATTTTCTGGATCTACCTTCAATTAGTAAGCTTACCATTTTCTAAACTTTCTACATTTAACATTCACCATGGACCAGGCACTGTGTTAAAACATTGTTTCAATCTTTACAACAATCCTGTGAAGTAAGTACTATTATCATTTTACTCTTGAAAATATTAAAGCTCAGAGACAGAGGTTACCAAAGTCTCATAGTTAATATGTGACAGAGTTGAGCTGAAACCCAGGCTTTCCAGACCTGGCACTGAGAAAACTTACCTGAGGCCATCAGTAAGGACCTACCAGAAAACTGTGATGTGGAATTTAACTCAACTATACCAATCAAGAGATTTGTACCATCGTAGAAGGTATTTTTAGGGAGTTCAGTATCTACTACACATTGATAGTAAGGACTTCTAATATGTAAGTTCTTTACTAAGTTTTTGAGAGTGGTTGTGAAATTGATCAACAGACTATGTGTTCTAAGTGGCAATAAGAGTTTTTGACAGGATACATATGAGTCATTTAATTTTTAAGATGAAAAAATAGGATGGATTGAAAGGTTCTGGGCACAAAGGAAGCATGTGATGGCGGTTTGTCAATGAAACTTCTGAGAACCAAGAAAGGAGGACTGCCCGTGCATCTGTCTATTAATAAATGCTATGATGATTTTAACTGCCAAGTGGGGCTTAGGAGACCTCATATAGGAGAGAGCAGGTTTTAATGAAAAGTGAAATAGCACTTCAACAAATACCTTTTAATAAACTTTTTTGTGTTTATGACATCTTTCATAATGGATGTTTTTCCTAACTTAGGAAACACACGTGTGCAAACACATGCCAAACAAATGAATATAACAGCGTGATTTATTAAAAAGAAAGCAATAATAATTTAATTCTTCAGAACCTCTTCACTTTTACCTGTGTCAAATTCTCTAATCCTTTCTCCTCAAAGATGGACTATGGGTAAGGGACAAATGATAAGGTGCAAGATTTTCAACTGCTAAATGCTAAATCTTCAGCAGTTATAACATTATTCAAAAAGTTCTCTTGTTTCCTTTCTTCAAATTTTGAAATAAGTTGCTTTGCTGATTCATCTGACTACAAGTCTAATGAAGACTGGCTTTAGTAGCACTTTTAGAAAAAAGCTCCATACTTCACACTGAAGGCCAAATCAAATGGACTGTTATTTCTAGTGTGGAGTCATCTATGCCAATCTCTCCTTACATGGGGAATGATGGGGACAAAGGTTCCAAACATTTACAGGAAGCCTACTTAGGTCTCAGGTACTATGCTAGGCTCTTTCCCTGATTTGTCCAAAGTCATAGCATATAAGTCACAGATCCAGGATTCAAATTCAGGTCTATCTGACTCTAGAGCTTTTTCTGCTACATTCTATCAGTTACTGAGTGTAATTCAAAAATGTAATACTCATCACGGACCAGGCACTGTGTTAACACATCTCAATTAATCTTTACAATAATCCTATTTAAAAATCTGTAGCTGTAAAAGAATTTTATACAATATATATAAAAAATCAAGATTTTTCATGCAAGCTAAAATATTTAAAAGTAGTTAGAGGTCATTTTCATAGCCATTCTGCTATCCATTTCTCACTCTCTTCAGCAATATTTCCTTTCACTTGTAGCTACTGGACCATCCTACACTAAATAGGCAGATTATTTAATCTTCCAACTGTCTTTCAACTTGCTTGAATTTTGTGTGCTTTTATATATACACACTTTGGTTATCTAGAACAGAAAGAGGCTGGGGGTATACATTAGCAAGTATGATTTATTAGGGATAAATGGTAGGAAAAAATGTTACTAATATCTGTATATAAGTTTCTTAAGTCATATGTAAAGAGAGACTGTTATTAAAAGTTTGCTTTATTTTTATGTTGAAAAGCACAGTTAGATTTTTTTGTGCCTTCCAAGTGTCAGCCCAGTTAACATTGCCTTATCCAGAATCAAACAATAAACTAGGTCCCAGTGGTTATGTTCACATCTAGAGTGTTCAGGACATCAGGAACTCTTTCATTTGTTTGCTTTAGCTTTTAGTTCTTGGTTATATCTATAAAGAAAACAGAAAGAAAAATAATCATCAATAAAAATAGATAATATTTATGGTAAGGAGAGAATGGGAAGCACATTTCATTCCTTTTTTCCTAGTTGTCTAGTGGCTATAGATTATAATCTTTCTAGGAGCTTATAGATATAACAAGCAGAAAGGAAAGTGACCCAAATAGTTCATTTGCATCTGATTTGTGTTTCAGATAATAAGATCTCAACTGCCAAATTTGTTTTTTTTTTTTTAGAGACAGAGTCTCATTTTGTTGCCCAGGCTGGAGTGAAGTGACATAATCATAGCTCACCATAACCCCAAACTCCTGGGCTCAAGTGATCCTCCTGCTTCAGCCCCCTGAAAAGCTGGGGCTACAGGCATGCGCCACTATGCCCAGACAATTTTTAAAATTTTTTTAGAGACAAGGTCTCGCTATGTTGCCCAGGCTGGTCTCGAACTCTTGGTTTCAAGTGATCCTCCTGTCTCAGCCTCCTGAGTTGCTGGGATTATAGGTATGAGCCACTGTGCCTGGCTCCCAAGTGCCAAAAATTTTTAACAGTTTAACTGACATATAGTTTCCCTGTGCAAAAGCATTATTTTAATGAATATTTTCATTCTTAAACTATAGAAGAGTGTGACAAATGTGATCACATGAATAAAATTTAGCAAAATGTGGTCATCTAGAATTTTTCACTTTACACTTTACTTAACACTTAAAAAGCACCTTTTCTAAGAATAAAATCAACAAGGAATGGGCTCCTGTCTAATCATTAAAAGTAAAATATACATCCGTGATGGCTACTGGGTTAATCAGGTTGTAAACACTTAAGTTTATTGAAGGCTAAGGACGATTTTCTCAATTCTCGGTCCAAAGAAGTAAGCACAGAGCCACAGAGTCTTTCCCTTCTACAACACCCTGGGCTTTATTCACTGTTCTTCCCAGCTTACAACAGAGTGGAGAACAGTATAGCACAAGAAGGAACTTATTCCATGAAGCCAATCATACCTCCTGGATTTCTCAAAAGATCTTGATTTCAAATATTTGATCATATTATTACCAGTAAGTCACTGACAAATAATGTTAAATACTGAATAAATAGTTTTAATAAGTTCCAGTGCTCATGGAACACTTTCCAATGAAATGTATTACCTCACTCAATCATTTCCAATATTACATAACTATACAGTTAAATCCTACTTTATTATATATAGTTGAAAATGAGTGATAAAAGGTTCATGTAGGATATTCTTTAATAAATCAAAAATTGTACCTGTTGTCTTAACAAAAGGGACTATACGAAAGGGCTATCCATCTAGACAATGCACAAAAAAACTAGGCAACATATTGCTTAACTGCTTTTAACTTATTTGTCAACTCCCAGACTTTACTAGAAATGTTAAATTTCTGCTTTAGGCACATTCCTGTCTTAGCATTATATGTGAATCTTTTTTTAAAAAGTTATTATAATCTGAGTAGCTTCTCAAGCAGATTGTTTTTTATACTTTTGGTAGGCTTACCTCCAAATTCGAAAAAGCTGAGAGGCTCCTGCTGCCCCCACAAAGAAATTAACAGCAAACAGACTCCAATTTTTTGGAATAATTACAAGTGAGTATCTTGACCAAATAAACCCTGTTGAAACAAAGTACTTTTTTAAAAAGCACAGGTAGTGCTACAATAATACATCTGAACATTTAACACTGAGAACAGTAACTACAAAGAGGACTATGACAACAGTAATGTAAGATGAAGGACAAAGAAACGCTGTATCTTGAATCTTTAATAAAGTTTCTATAACTCAGTACTACACAAAATACTACATTAAAGGGGAATCTTTGTAGGGCAAGTGAATATTAACTGTAATTTTTTTTCCTACTTACAAAAATATATTGATAGCAAAAATCTAACAAACAAAAACTCATGCAGATATTTATTCTTTCTCTGTCCTCTCCATCCATAATTTAATAACTTCCTAGACATAACACTGTTAAATTCCTTTATGTGTATGAGTGTATGTGTATGTATTTCAAACACTAAACTATGAAATAAATTGATATAAAACAAAATAAAAATCATTTATGTTCTATATGTAACACAGAAGATATTCATTTAATTTACCTGTAGCCATTAAAACAGCAGATTGAGCTGTGCTGAGTTTTTCTGCAGGTCTGGCCATGTCAGCCAATCCAGCACACACCAACCCCTGGGAATACATATTAACATCCAGAAAGAAAAAAAGCATCATGAGTGTGGAGTAAAGGTTTTTAGCTTTAAATCAAACACAAAATGTTTCTGAGATTTCCATATGAATGCTATAATTTTAGCATCCATGCATTAAGAAAATGTAGATCATGACAAAAGGCAACAATGAATTAAAAAATGCTTTTTGAGTTTTTATTTTGTTAATCACTAAAGCACCCTCATATATTTGTATATCAGTAGTATATAGCCTCATATATTTCAAAATCAGTTTTTTGAGTCTACAAATGATACTTATTTCACATATGAACTTTATATTCTTTATACGCGTTGGAAATCACTGGCATGGAGGCTCTGAAAGCTCTCTAAGGTCCCTTGTATAGATTATTCCTCCCTTCATGTTTTCTGTCAATGTTACTCTTTTTTAGAAGTGGAAGTATCAGAAAAACTCTCTGTTATAATTTTAGGTTTTTGGTTACATCATTTTTCTTTAACATCAAAGTATATATGGTCATTTCTTCTCTGCTATGTTTTTAATATTTTCTTTTAGAGAATCATCCTGCTCATATCCTTACATCAGGATCATTCAGAAAGTGTACTAATGAGTCCTCATTAGAATATTGGTTATGCTACTTTATTGAAGAATATATAATAAAATGATTTTCATTAACGAAAAATTCAAACCTACACAAAATAAGAGAGAATAGTACAAAAAATCTCCACACAGTTATCACCCAGAGTCAACGATTATTGAGATTTTGCCACACTTGCTTTGCATCCCTTCCTCATTTCCCTTCTTTCTCTTTTAAGTATTTTAAAGCAAATGTTAAATATGTCATTAGAAAATATGTTTTTGAGAAATTATTTTTTAGGTTTTTACTGAGTTTCTAAAAGATGCTTTTGTATGGAGAATATACATCAGCAAAGGGTTTTGCTTCTAAATAAAACACATATATTTATGAATTTTTATATACATTTAAAACAAGTCCAAATGGTTTTGAATTAATGAAGTTAGTAGTTCAAGAAAGCAATGATTCCAGTTTAAAAAGAGGTAAATGGTTAAATACAGGGGTACAACTGGAGGCAAATCGTGACCAACACTACCTTTCTTCTTATTAACATTTACCCATAGTTCTGTGATTTCTTCCCAGGTACCTTCCTAATCCCTCCTTTATCCTTCTTCCAGGTCCCAATGCACATTTTCTCTCCTCTATATTTGTTCTAGTTCTTCTATAGGGTGGAAAGCTGCTATTGTATGGGGAAAAAAGGGACTGACTTTTACTATTATTCTACTGCATCCATGTATTGCACTGTGGCTTACTGAATAGTTCTATGAAGACTATGGGCTATATTCTAGCATTTGCTTTTTGAAGAAGTCAGCAGTTATGATTGTTTATACTCTCAGCATACATTTTATTTTTCTGGGATATGTTAGTAATTGTTCTCTTCCACAAAGGTCTTGAGAGCCTTTTCCCATGTTTCTAAAAAATCTCTTTCTACTTCAATATCATTCTAACCTTATGTAAATTATTTTGCAAAACCTCATCTGTGATTTATTAGCTATGTGACTTTGACCAAGTTATGTAACAACCAGTCTTAAAATTCTTCATAAGTAAAATGAGAATACTAGTACCTACCCTTGCAAGAGTGACATAATGACTAAATGAGATACTTTAAAAGTATTTAGCACAGTGCCTGAAAATATCATCTTTAGCAACAAAAATACAGTAGCTAACACCTTTAGAACAGCACAGATAAAGAAATGTCAGTCTCTATACCCTTTCCTGCATTACTAGCAGGATGAGGGGCAGAAGGTCCATGTTCCTTTTCATCTTTATTCTGGACTTTACTCAAATAACAGAACTGTAGATTCAGAAAGTGCTGAGAGTATACTACAAGATTATATAAAATACTCCCTAACATACTAAGAAAGTATGAGTTTTAGATAGATCCACAGTGACTATTTTAAGGTGCTAAAATAAGTGTTTAAGAGCACAGGCGTTGGAGTCAAATAGATGTAGAGGATCAAATCCTGATTCTGCCACTTACTTACAGTAGTAGTATGTACAGTTATATAGTTCTTTGAACCTTAGTACCGTTACCTGGAAGATAGTGGTAATATTTATTTCTCAGACTTTTGGGGGGTGAAGATTAAATATGAGATAATCTATTACACAATCTAATACAACAATTTGACATCTAGTAGACTCAAGTTAGCTCCCTTTGTTTCTAGCAATTAAAAAATGTTTTTCAAATGTCTGAAGCCCATGTTTGTGATTCTAGCATCTGACTGTCTTCACTAGGTTGGGATAAATATTTATGAGATATTTTTAACTGTTTTTCTTTTTTCTTTCTTTCTCTCTTCCTGCCTTCCTTCCATATTTTCTTGTTTATTACAAAAGATGATACTTTTAGATAACGAGTGTTAAAAAATGAAATATCACCATGGATGATTACAATTCTAAGATGCTTAGAGATAACAAAGTCTTCAAGATTTTAAACTGTGAATGAATCTATTTAAGTAGTTCTAGCTGGAAAAGCAAATAGGTATTAAAAATCTGCACAGACAACTTTGAAATAGTTTGACTTATTCCCAAAGAGAAGAGAAAATAGAAAAATTAGCTACACCAGATGGTGTACTGTTCAAGAGCTACGTGGTGACAGTGCTGTGCAAAAAGACCATGAACAAAAATAAACTGACCTCTTAACTGACCTTCACATAAGTTTCCCCAGGTCAATGATCTCCATTCCTTTCGTAAACACACTAACAGATGCCCATGGCTTGCTGAACACTTATGGCTAGTGGGCTACTCTCTGTTGCATTCATCCATTTTTGCTCCTATCAGATGTGCTGTATTTTTACCAAGCCACTATGTCTGTCCCCAAGCCTGTTTATGCCAGTTTTACCTGTTAATATAATTTATATAATTGACTACAACTATTACATAACAGATGAAATACAAAAAGAGGGTTGCGATTTCAATGAAAATTAAAGTGACTGCTTGGGAAAGATTAAATAAAGGCAAGTTGTTAAAACCTGTGAACAAGGTGTGAATAAGACACATGTAAAAAGGTTGGGGGAAAAGCCATATCAAAATCTAGCAGGTTTCTGTTTTCATATTCTTTGAAAGTGTCTATGAACTTGCTCTGCTTTAAAGAAAACTAAACTGGATATTATATTGGATGTACCATGGTATAATTTATCCAAGGTAGAAAATGTGGAACTCAAAATCAGTGAATCCACACATAAATAAAAGCTTTAGCTGTGTAACAGATGATTGTCAAATAAATATATATTCTTTAGGTTAAAATAAAATATGTAAGGTATGTAGGTATTGTTTTTTTAGGATTATCCACTTTGGCCTTTATGATTATTTGGTTTCAACCTTTTTCACGTGGCTAAGAACTCCACTATAGTTAAATGTCTGAAGAAGTATGGTCTGAGAGTCTTGCTATAGAACACATGAACACATGTGGCTTGCCAGGTGAGGTGGCTCACGCCTGTAATCCTAGCATTTTAGGAGGGTGAGGCTGGAGAATCGCTTGAGGCCAAGAGTTCAAAATCAGTCTCAGCAATGCAGAGACCCCCTCTCTACAAAAAATAGAAAAATTATCTGGGTGTGGTGACACGAGCCTGCAGTCCCAGCTACTCAGGAGGCTGAGAAAGGAAGGTCGTTTGAGCCCAGCAGTTGGAGGCTGCAGTGAGCTATGATGGCACCACTGCAACAGAGAGAGACCCTGTCTCAAAAAAAAAAAAAAAGAACATATGTGGCTTGTGGTAGCAACTGTAACATGTCATGTATAGGCTACCACAGATAAAATTACCAAATAGTCTGAGTTAAGAAAACACATTAAAATGTACATAAGGTAAATATCTAACCAAAGAAGTTTCCCCACCAGAGAATGAGACACAGAAGTTTCCACTGCTATGCTCTCTCATCAGCAGACTATGTATGATTTCAACATAAACTTAAAATAGATATTTCTAAAGGAGACAGAGATAGTCAAGGTGGCACTTATGAGTACATAATACTGTCTATGTCTCAAAACACTGATGGACCAAATCAAATAAACACCGAAGCTATTGATAAAATCAATAAACTCCTAAACTATGGTAAATTGGGGGTCAGAGAGGCCCCTAAATTTATTGTAAATAAACGAAATTACTCTCTTTTAATGATGGTGATAGAAACAGTACTTCAGCAATCAATTCTACTTTATATATATATATATAAAAATATATAATTACTATTTAATTTTAAATATAGATAGGGAAAAAAGAGGAAGGAAAGAGTAATATACCTTCCATTACCATAAAGGCTTTGGGACCTATTCCCTATATATAAATATGAAGAAAAAACAAAGAACTGCTCCCTAGTTCTCTGTAAAAACATAGCAGCTCCTATACCACTAATCTATTCTAATCTTGTCTTGTTTTTTGAGACAGGGTCTTTCTCTGTCACTCGCGCTAAAGTGCAGTGGCATCATCATAACTCACTGCCACCTCAAACTCCTGGGCTTAAGTGATCCTCCTGCCCCAGTCTCCCGAGTAGCTGGGACTACAGGCGCATGTCACCACATCCGGATGGTTTTTCTATTTTTTATAGAGATGAGGTCTTGCTCTTGCTCAGTCTGGTCTTGAACTCCTGGCCTCAAGCAATTCTCCTGCCTTGGCCTCCCCAAGTGGTAGGATTGCAGGCGTGAGCCACCGCACCTGGCCTACATCTTGTCATTTTATAGTTGAGGAGACAAAATGCCAGAGATAAAACTTGCCTAAGGCCGTAAGACTGAGGCACAGCCAATTCCAGCACTAACATTCTTAACCACTCAAATGTGCAACTGAGTTTCTGAATTGTTCTAACAATTTAAAACGGTACATTTAAGAGAAATAAAATAGCCTGCAACTCAACAACAAAAACCAAACAACTTGATTATATAAAAAAATGGGTGTTTGAATAGACATTTTTCCAAAGGAGATACACAAATGACCAATAAGTAAATGAAAAGATGTTCAACATGACTAATCATCTGCGAAATGCAAATCAAAGCCACAATGAGATAACTAACACCCATTAGGATGGTTATCATACAAACAAAGCCCCAAACACCCTCTGACTCCCCCATAAAAGTAAAACGTTTCGAGAGGATGTAGAAAAATTAAAACCCTTATGAATTGCTGGTGGAAATGTAAAATGATGCAGTTGCTGAGGAAAACAGTATGGTAGTTCCTCAAAATATTAAAAAGAATTACCATATAATCCAGCAATTCTACTTCTGGGTATATGCCCCAAAGAAATAAAAGTAGGGACTTGCACAGATATGTGTACAGCAAGGTTCATAGTAGCATTATTCACAATAGCAAAAACACAGAAGCAACTTGAGTGTCCAGTCAATGGGTGGATGAACATAAGTGGTATATACATACAATGGAATGTTATTTAGTCTTAAAAAGGAAGAAAATTCTGACACATGTAACAATACGTATGTACCCTGAGGATATTACGCTAAGTGAAATAAGCCAGCTGCAAGAAGACAAACACTGTATGATTCCACTTACTTGAGGTACCTGGAGTAGGCAAATTCATAAAGACAGAAATGTAGAATGGTGGCTGCCGGGGGCTGGGAGGAGAGGGGAACGGGGAGTTGGGTAATGGGTACAGAGTAGTAGTTTTCTAAGATGAAACGAGTTCTGAGGATTGGTTAACAACGTGAATGTACTTAAGAGTACTGAACTGTGCACTTAAAAATGATGAAGATAGTAAATTTTATATGTATTTTACCACAATTAAAAAAAAAAAAAACCTACAGACTAGTAGTTCTCAAACTTTAGAGGGCATCAGAATCACCTGGAGGGTTTATTAAAACACAACCTACTGGGCTCCACCCCTAGAGTTTCAGATTTAGCAGGTCTGTGACTAGGCCTGAAGACTTACATTTCTAACATGTTCTCAGATGATGCCACCGCAGGTCCAGTGATGAATGACATTTTGGGAAGCAAAACTGGCCCTTTCAACATAAAATCAATGATTTTCTACAGACAGCCACCACGTATTTCTTTTCAGCTAAACGAGAACTTTGGGAAAGGAAACTCTGGGGAAGGATGAAAGCACTGGGCTTGGACTCAGAAGTGCTAGGGTCTATCATTTACCAAATGCTAATATTTGGATAAATCCATTACTTTTTGAAACTAACTTTCCTCGGCTCTATTTGGTGTCAGTACTTTCCGTTCTCACACTAAATTAATAATAAAGGTTAATTTGGGGGTCCTAACTATTAATAGCTTAATGTTTTCCTTAGTCATATAATTTTGGAATGAAATTTTATATCCCTAGGACCTATACTTCTAAGTTTTTGAAATAACAAATACGTTCCCAGAAGGCCTCTTATCTAAAGAGTTCAGATAAACGAAAGCAGATAGTGTGTTTTGTGCAGTAAAAACGATATATCTGAGAATATTTGCCATGAAATCATTTAGAGGCATACCAAGCATAGTTTAAAGTACATCCTCCATAAAAGGTTATTTCAAATTAATAAGGTCCTATTAAGACTTTTGCAAAAACTCAAGACTTACCCATTTCATAATTGGAGCCCAGAAAAAAACTGTTCTAGGGCCTGGAAAAAAAAAAAAAAAAAGAAAAATTCAGGAACAAAATATTTTATACATGTCTTTTAAAATCCATCTTTAAATTTAAAGACTCAAATTATTTATCAATTTATTTCTAACCATTTTTACTATGCTTTCCATATTCTTTGTATTTAACATTTAGAAAGACCCCCGAGTATCACAGTACAGTTGACCCTTGAACAACATGGGTTTGAGCTGCTACTCATATGTGAATTTAAAAAAAAAAAAATATTGGAAAATACTTTGGAGATTTGTGACAATTAAAAAAAAACTCACAAATGAAATGCATGGCATAGAAAATTAAGAAAAAGTTACATATGTCATGAAGGCATAAAATATATGTAGATACTAGTCTATCATTTGCTACCATGAAATATACACTAATATGTTATAAAAAGTTAAAAATTGTACATACACATTTACAGACCATACATGGTACCATTCACTGTTGAGAGAAATGTGAACAAAACATAAAGATGCAGTATTAAATCACAAATGCATAAACTTTACTGTATAGTCCATAGTGTACTACTGTAGTAACTTCATAGCCACCTCTTGTTGCTATTACCATGAGCTGACTGTCGCAAATATTCACTTAAAACACATGTGATCCTAATCATCTCTACATGAGCAGTTGTCTCTCCAGTAAATTGTGTATGGCAGTAAAAAGTGATCCCTCATCTTGTGTATTTTTCATTGTGTTTAGAGCAATATTGTAAACTTTGAATAACGCCACAGGACTCATATGAAATGTCACCAGTGATATTGAAAGTGCTCCCCCAAAGCAGAGAAAAGTCATGACATGACAAAAGCTGAATTGCTTGATACGCACTGTAGACTGAGGTCTGCAGCTGCAGCTGTCCGCCATTTCAGACAGATTTTGATTCATCTTATAAACAGATGATGTAAACTTACGGTATCAATAAATACAGTATTATAAATGTATTTTTCTCTTCCTTATGGTTTTAATATTTTATTTTCTCTAGCTTACTTTATTGTAAGAATACAGTATATAACACATATATAAAATATGTGTTAATTGATAGCTCATGTTACCAGTAAGGCTTCTGGTCAACAGTAGGCTATCAGTAGTTAAGTTTTTTGGGAGTCAAAAGTTATACTGGGATCTTTGACTGCATGGCAGTCAGTGCCCTAACCCCCATGTTGTTCAAGGGTCAACTATATCAATCTTTCACACAAGTTGTTATGATCTTGTCAATTATTTGTATTTTTGTGAGATGTTAAAAATTAGCTAACGTATAATGGAGATGATTTTGGAAACCATTCCCAATGCTTTGCCTTAAATGTGGAAATTAAAGCTAGTTCAGTTACAGATAATCGAGTCAGGGAAAATGCAAATTATGAAATTTTAGTGATATGAGCTTTAGTAGATATGTGCTTATTCACCAATTTTATTCATGTTTATAACTATAAATGACACTTTACCATATATATCCTAGTAAAAGTTCTTGTAAATATTTTACATATTCTAGTAAAAAAATTAATGAATCTAATTTTAAAGTTCATAAGAGAAAGAAGAGAGACTAGACTTGTAAGCTCCTTAATAGCAGAGAACTTGTTTTAGTCATCCTGGTACCCGTCTGCCTCATGTAAAATGTTAAACAAACGTTTGAAGTACTGAAAACAATTCTGGTTTCTTAAATAACTGAGAATTTGAGAAGCATGATGTTTCAGAACTGGAAGGAAACTCAAGAGATCATCTAATCCAAATCCTTCATTTTATCAACGAGGCTTCATGACCTACTTCAAGCAACATAGTTAGTGGACAGTAGATTATGACTAGAACCTAAGTTTTCTAATTCTTAAACGAGTGCTCTTTAATTATATATCTCTGCCCACTTTTACCTCTTCCAAATCTTACATTTCATTTTAACCTCCAGGGGATACAATGAGAGGAAAGAGAGAGACTTTGTCCATGGAAATTGAAAATGTAACCAGGCATGCCAAATTCAACATATACAGGGCACTTAATATGTTGTATATGCTCTCACACGCTGGATTGTCAAAATAAATTTATTTTGTTACACACAAATTACACAAGTTTATATAAGACAACAGTGATTAATAAGCAAATTCAAAAAGTTTAAAATCCTATTATATTCATGACTATTATTGCTGCCTTAATATTCTACTTTTCTTTGCAAGAATAAATTCTTCATGGATCATAAAACTTAGATCTAAAATCACTTTACTTCTTTTCATTTACTCTTTTCATCTACTCCCAATTATAGGTGAGTATTCCTTCTCATTAATAATGTAAACTAAAATAAAATTTTAAGGCTCACCCCCTCCCCCCCCACCAGCTGACTGAATGGACCCCCTCGTGGCCAAAGGAATATCCTAAAACTAAATTGCTTGCCAGGAGGAGGGAGGTCAAACATGGCTCATCATGCCCCCTCCCTTCTTGGGGACATCCTTTATGGCCCATTAACAAGCTTAAGGGTATGCAAGACAAACCTACAGGCCCTCAATTTACACAACAAATCTATGTCAGGTGGCTCATCTCTGATAAACAGCAACTATGTTAAAACATTCCAAGCCTTTAGACAAAGCTTCATGTCTTTAACCACTTTAACCAATTACAAGCCAAAGAATCTTTAAACCCACCTATAACCTGTAAGCAGCCCCCCACCCCCCAGCTTCAAGATGGCCCACCTTTTTGGGCCAAACCAATGTAAGATTCCCATGTATTGATTTATGACTTTACCTGTAACCTCTGTCTCCTTGAAATGTATAAAACCAAACTGTAACCCAGCCACAGCGAGTCCACTTGCTCAAGGCCTCTTGGGTGTGGCTCCGGGTCATGGTCCTCAAACTTGGCTCAGAATAAATCTCTTTAAAATTATTTTACAGAGTTTGGCTTTTTTTCCGTTGACAATAACAAGGAGTATTTCTGTTCACATGGGCTTAAATAACACTTAAAAGGTAAAATTGAGTTAAATCTATTATTTAGAAACAAAAGAAAGATAGTGATATAGAAAAAGCACTAAACTAGGTTAAGAGTCAGTTGTAGTTCTGGGTCTAATCTGTCGTAGATGGGACCATCATTCTTTCATTCACCCATAATAATTACTTCATGCTTTACATTGTAGTAGGTACTGGGGATATGCTGGCAAATAAAATACAGTGCTGGCTTTTAATGACTTAACAACAAAAAACTGTTCAGGTAAAATCATATCTGGAAGCCATATAAAAACATTTTAGGGAAACTTAATTCTAAAGTACTTTCATCAAAGCCATACTAGTTCCACACTTCGGTAATATCCTCATTGCAAGTAAAAATGAACCCAGTGGTAATACCCCTTTTTGTGCATATGGCTGATTTACTGAATTTGGCTCAATTATTTTCATGTTTGTCTGTGCACCTTCAAAAGTAGTTGGTTAATCTTAACATTAAGCAGAAAAATTTGAAAAATGTAAATATGGCAGTTGCATCCTCTGTTACTTTTGCTTATTAGGCAGTTCTAGAAAAGCATTGTAGTGTAAACTATTACTTGCCTTTCACATTAAATCACAGCAATGTTATATATTTTGGACTATTCTTCCACAATTTAACATAGTCCTTGATATTTTTTACTCTCAAACTAATTCACATTATTCTTACAGCAAAATTCATTAAGTCAATGTGATCTTAATACAATGTGATTTTAAACCTACCAGAGTCTACTTTAAATATTCTACTGTAGTTAGTTGTATATCTACTTACCTATCAAGATCATGACTTTCTTGAGGCTAGTGGCTAAATATTATTCATACTTATATCCCTATTACCTAATAGAATATTAAATAAAAAGGAAAGTTAGCCAGTACAGTTGCAAGTAATTTATACTAATTGGATTTTATTACCCTTTTATATAAGTAAATATGAATGTGTATACATAAGTACATACATGTGTGTATATATACACATATGCAAATAACTTTTAAAATACTTTAAAATCGTAAGTTGTTTTTATCAGCCTGATACTTAAATATTGATAAGTCTGGCTTATACTTTTAAGAGTTTTAGAATGTGTTTGCTGATTTTCTAATTTAATCCTAAAGTCCTTCTACTACAATCTCAGTTTTATTTTTCTCTTCTTATTCTTCAAAGAAGCTGGATATCATCTTTAGAATAATTCTTCAAACACTAGAAGATCATAGCACAGACCCTGTCTTTCTTTGTGGGCTCAAGTAATTATAATGCTATTATAATTTTAGCATTTTCTCATATACATCTGATATCTAATCATTTTCATGTTCTTGTGTACACCTCCAAATTTTCCATACTTTAAATTGTGAAACAAATCTGGAGACAGTGTTGAAACAGTTGCTGGTAGACTCAAAACCGTCAAGGAGTTTTAAATTTTGATGTTCTTAAAACTGAGTAGAAATATATTCAGTTTCTGGGTTATTGGACTTAATCTTTTACCCAGTTCCCTAAACTTTGTGTTGTTCTGATCACAGCCACCATTACACATAAAACTCCAGCCACATCCCTTTCTATCTTGAACAAGATACGGAAACAATTTTCTTTCTTCTTTGGTTAAGACTAGGTTGGAATTTCAAAAGAAATTTTTACTAAGAAAAAAGAGGAATATAAAAGAAAACATGAAGGCATTGAGTTTCAGAATATAAATTTCTAATATTAATTTAACTAAATTTTAGCCCAGGTCAGTGGTTCTTAACCAGGGGTGATTTTACCCCGGGAGACATTAGGCAATGTCTGGAGACATTTTTAGACGCCACAACTACTATGGTGGTGGTGGTGATAATGCTGCTGCTACTGCCATCTAGTGGTAGAGACCTGGGATGCTGTTAAACATCCTTCAGTGGACAGGACAGCTGCTCCGAGCAAGAATCATCCAGCTGAAAAAATGTCAATAGTGAAAGATTAGGAAACTCTGGCCTAGGTAGACTGACAAGCTAGGCAATCATTAAACTAGTTTCATGCTGTTTTATGACTCTACACTTTATGCTGTCCCCTTGGAATAGTCTACCTTGTCTTCACCTGACTAATTCCTATCCTTCAAAAACTCATCTTATGTTTCATCTCTTCAAGCAGGCCTTTTTAAAAATTTTCAGGTTAGGCTAAATGGTCCTTCTCTGAACTACCAAAGCAGCTTGTATATTCTTCTATTATTTTCTGCACTAGTTAAAATGATTTATGCATCTGTCACTTTAATCAGACAATAAGTTCCTTGAAAACAAGACCTGTTTCTTAAGTTTCCTTGGCAAATAATAAATATTTGTCAACAGAATTGAATTGGATTAACCATGTCCAGTACAGATGCTAATCGAAAATATCCAAACTTTAGGTTTGATCCAGATTTGCCTTGATACTGCTTCATCGTTAAGGCTGGAATTTGCTATTTACTCATCTCTAGGGACATCAGGTTCCCTTTAAACCAGGGAGCTGTATTACACTTTCACACGTTAGTTACTCTACTTTTAGACCATGGCACTCTTCCCCTGAATCTGGTAATTTAATCTAAGTTGAGATTCTGGGACTCTTATCAGAACATCTGATTCATTTTTCTTTGTCATACAGAGTGTCTGGATCACATGCCGTATCACTTACCAAGTTTATTTTTTATCCCTGCATGAAGCTTCTTTATCACTAAAGGATAAGTCAGGATATTGTTTTAGTGTTAGGCTAAATGGGTATTCTTCTGTACTTTGAACTCTTCAGTAGACTTCTCTCTTCCTATTTTGAAATTGATGTTTCTTCTATTACACCCACATTGTTTTCTGAGTAAATGGTTCTAGATTCTGGTTTCTTTACAGGCTTAAATGGTTGATCCTTCAGGGTTAATGAATAGTCAATTTTTTTTAGTAGGTTTTCTTGGTAACTAATTTACTCAACTGCTTGGAGCTAGGTGATAGTTTTAAAATACTGCCCTTCCCCTCCAACCAAATAAGAACAAAAAAACTTCAAACATGAGATTAAGGTTGCTAGAACCTGGACCAAGGGAGGTATTTTAGTTAATGAATAATTTTAAACTATGAAAACAAATCTTAAATTAGTTTAACAAGTGCTATATATTAAACAGAAAAAATATCAGTAGCAAATGTATAAGACTTTTCTAAATTGCTAATTTTTCTGAGATACTAGAGGATGCTTACAATTGCCATAAAAAAATCAGAGTTTAATATTTATAAATGCAAATAAGTAGTGCTTTCTTAATTGCCAAAAAGAAAAAAGAAAAAATGGTTAGCAATACCTGTGATCACACAATGGGTTAATAAAAATTTTAAAGAAAACTTAGCCTACGCTTTCATTTTAGCTAATTAGCATTCAATTAGTATTTCTTAGCTAATAATTTTTTACCTTAAGAGTAAATAATAAGTCAAATAAATTTAGACAAAAAAATTTAGACATTTATAAATTCAGCTATAGATGCTGTTTTCCAAAAAACAGTAATCAATCAATAGTGGATATGGTAATGAGGAAACATTCCAACTTACTTCAACATTTCTAAACAAAGTTTTGACAAAACCAAGGATTTAGAAAGAGATATCGCTCAAACGGTCACAACACAATGTCACATGTCATTCTAGACCTGGAAAAAACAGGTTTATGTTCTGTACAATGACATAACTATTCCCATGGGAGGGCATAAAAATAAATGAGACAATTATGATACCTGAAGTGATTATAATACCTTAATATTAGAATAAGTAGAAGTACAAAGTCAGAGCGTTCCCAGCTAACATCCATTATGATAAATGAAATAACTTGAGTAGGTGGAAAATTTGAACTGCTGGAAATACACTGAATAAAAATTGCCTCATACGACATTTAATTTGTATCTTGAGATGAAGGAAATGTGTCCCCATTAGATATAAATATAAATTCTTTTAGACAAAGATTAACTAACCATTAACACATTTTCACCTTGTTTCTTAGAACTCTTCTATTGGAAGTTGCAAAAGGCCTCAGATACTGACGATTTACAAACATCAAACAAGTATTTCAAAAATACACACATATTTAAAACTATGAACTATTTTCAAAAATAACAAAAATACGGAGAATATAACAGTTATTTTCTTTTGTGCTTTGTCTTATTTTTAAAATAAGAATAAGGTAATTTATTGTATATGTGATCCTCTCCCTAAGTAAAGACTTACTTCTTGAAACAGAGGTCACTTTTACACACATGCACACATACACACTTACAAATACTGATCTGAGGTATTTGTTATGTCTTAATGTGGAAAATAAAGTTTCTTACTGAATGCTTAGAGGTTGTAAAAATCACTACCTTTCTCTACCTCTTTCCATCCCTTTCTTACCACTCCTCTATGATCTGTTACTTTTTAACGTCCTCTTAGTTTGTATTACACAAGTCCACCTGTTTGCTATAATATGACAAACTACATACAAATCCTTAGACTTTGTAAAGATTAATATTTGACACAGATATTGACTGCCAAAAATCATTCCTTTTTATTTGTGCTAAAACTAGTTCTGCTTTAACACTGAGGACATGACTGGGCTACCATTTTAGAATCATACAATCTTCTACAGTGTCATGGAAACAGCTATCACTCATATAGTATCCAAAATGGCATGGGTATATAATGTTTTTTAAAATGTTGATTGAAAACAGGCTTTGGTTTGATAGTTCAAATTAAAAAACAGCTGAAGAGACTAGCTAAAATAGCTAAGATGCATCTTAGGGTTGATACATTTTAAATTTACATATTTCTTCAGTTACAAAGAATCAGTGATTTTTAGATTCATAAAGATTGTTAAAATCATCTACTGTAGGCACTCATATTATAAATCAGGTAGGTAAATGAGGCCCAGAGAGATAAAATTACTCGTGTAAGATACATAGCATGGCAAGAATGACAAACTAGATCCCTAAATCCTAATCTAATAATAATGATATGATCTCCTGCAATGAAATCTGAGTTTCCTGAAGACTCAGCAAGTGGGAAAAACCCTAGTAGAAACACCAAATTGTAGATTATTACAGCTGGCAAGACCCGTAAGGAAAATCCAAACTCCCTTATTTTTCTAGATGAAAAAGTGGAGGCATTTAAAATTAAGTAATTTGTTTTACACTCAGGTCCTGGATAAAGGAAGGACCAGAACACAAGCTTCTTTGACCCTAGTCCTCTTTCTACTATATCATACTATTCTTTAACTATATTTCAAACTCTGTTAAAAGCAAAAGTAATATTTTTACCTGAACTGGAAACAATAAATTATTTATAGCTTTTATTAAGGCTTTCTTCTCCTTTGGTATGTCTGATGAATCAAATTAGGTAAGGCATAAAAATTCTAATTTATTAATTAGTTTAAAATCAGGTTAGTGGACAAATGTTAAGTGTTGAACTAACAACTATGGCAAGAATTGTATTCCTTTTATGATCCCTTTTGAGAATATAAACTGAGTGGGCGGGGATTTTTATTTTATTCACCAATGCATCCCAAGTGCCAGAAGAATGCCTAACACACAGTCCTCAATAAATAATGAATTATTCAACTTTCTCGGTAGCTAATTGTTTAAAGATATTCTATTTTCATCAATATCTTACAGTTGTATTCAAAATCTCAACTTTCTATTTCTCATCCCTGAATCTTAAGATAACAGAGTAAATTATTACTTTAAAAAATTACATGTGTATAATTACATATTTAGTTTAAATATGTAAATATATTAAATATATATTTAAGGATATATATTTTTACATAAATAAATATCATAGATGGGCATAAAAATTTCCCATTGACAAATCTCTGCAGCAAGAAAATAAATTGTTCTAATAGGAATAATAAAGAACTGCCTTAATTCAAACTATGTGGGTATGTACACTGATTAGTTGATCCACACCTGGCTTTATTTACATATAGTAAAACAATATATATTTTGAACTAAGTTGCATTTAGCTATCTAGTGTAATATCAATTCCCTTAGCATTTAATTTTGAATTTTTATGATAAAGACATTCCCTCATAAACCCTTATGAACATTCATTCATTTAGTATGTTTTTATTCAAAAAGAAATATCCTCTAGGTCTTTAAAATAAACAATTCTTTTACCTAAAAAAATTGCAAACATTCTTCTTCTTAATACCTTAAAGTAACTTCTCCCATGAGTCTTCAGAGAGAACACCATATAATACAGAGAATAATATTCTTAGCAGCAGCACACTAAGCACCACAACAAGTTTCACAGAACTACTTTTTCAAAAGCTCTTCCTCTTAAGCCAAAATGTAATACAATGAAAGCAAAGCTACTGTGAGCTAAAATGATACAGTTCAGATAGCTTAGGCTAACTTCACCAAACGATAGTTTTTAGACTCTTTAGAGCTGTGATCTTCCAAGTTCTTTTGAACATATGCCCCAACAGTTAAAAAAAAATTGAGCCCACATCCTCTTTATATATAGTTTATATATTCATAAGCTATATATAATCACTGTACTAATATATTTTGTTATAAAATCCATACACAATGAAAAATTTAAAAGGATGAAATAACAGTAAGCATTAACAGAAGTTCTACTATTTTCTTCCTACCTTCCAGTGTTTCATTTTTTGTACCCTTTGGGATGATTCTCTGTATTTTGAAGCTAACAAATACAAAGAAATGACACGCCTCCACTAATAATTTTTTTTCTCCACTAAGCTTTTAAGAAAACAATGGGCAACATAACTTCAAGGTTATTTCTCTGACAAACACCTAGAGTATAGCTATGCAGCTGGTTAGTGTGGCGTCACATACTTTTATAGTCAGGTGGAAGGATGGGAGGAGTGACAGACATTCTCTTATGTGAGTTAAGGAACTTGATTAGGACACACATTTGGCTAGAACTCTACTCCTCTACAGAGGCAGATCATGCTGTGCCAGGAACAAAGCAGGCAAATGGATGACAAAGGTTTCAAAATTCTGGGCCACAGGTCAGAGCAATACTCTAACTATAATAATATACCTATATAAACACATATTCTTGTTACTTTTATACTTGTCAGTGATGAAGTTAAATCTCAAAAATTTAGAATCAGCAATGTGTAGTTTCCAACTGTTAATATTCTAGCCTTTCGTATCATTTTAAAAATCCCTTCTATGTCAATCTAGTCTAGTGTTTAAAGGGTAATTCAATAGCAAATACTACTATGCAAAACAGTATGCAAAACCTTGAATATTCACTCTGGATAACTCTTAGAACAATAATCAGAGTTTCCTCAGATTTTATTCAATACTGAGTCAGCAGTTATATTTTTCATACTTCTCCATTTCTATATTGGTATGCCTGCAATTTTTCAATCATAAATAATTTAGCAGTGATAGGTATCCTTACTCTGCATATTGTTCAAAAGCTTAGGTGGGAGAGAATTAACATTTGTTGAGAGTCTAAATGTAAACACTGTGCTACATGTTTTATAGACATTGTATCATTTACTTTTCACAATTCTTAAATGGTGATAAGTATTATTCCCATTTTACAGATTAGAAAACAAAGGCTTGGGAAACTTAAGGTCAAAGTTACACAGCCAAGACTCAAATGTACGTCTGTCTTGCGTCAAAGACTATACTCCTTCTACTACACTGAAAAAGGAGTTAAAATAACTGAACCATTTCAAGGATATTCAGATGAAATGCACATTCTATAAGAGAAAGGAAACTCCACTCTGAAAGTAAAGTATTGTAGGCAATAATCACTAACTTAGCTAACAGCCAAGGCCTTGGAAAAGATCAACATAAGACTGTCCTCCAAATCTGTATTGTTTTAAATGGTTCATGATTGCTCCACTTCTACCCTGCCCTTATCCTACAGTCCACAAAGCTTAAGATGGTCAGAGTTGACTACACAATTCAGTTGCCTCTGTAATGCCCAGATCATTGCAGAAGCATAGCCCAACCCTGTCTCCGGAAAATCATTGCCACGAAACACAGGACAATTCCCAAAAATTCAGTGTTTAAGGAACTAACAGGCAAATAAATAACTTCTTTATCAATAACAACCTCTCCTTCAAGATCAGTTTTCTAATGGGTTCAAGATTGCAGTAAACTATATTAAGTAGAGAGAGGCACTTTTTGGGCAGCACTTCTATCTTTCAATTTATAACACATTTTCTCATTTGCTAGTCTTAGGCTTGAAAGAGACCTCAGAATAAATGTGATTTTAGTCTCTAGCCAAATAAGCATTATTACTTCCCATTTTGTAGAGGAAGTAACAGCATTCTGTATCTTTAATAAAGAGTTGAAGGGACTGTGAGTCTTCCAGTTTCTTACAGAATTATTTTTTTCAACCACAAGAACACTGTTTTTCCAGTAGGACATTTACCGAGCATTTACAAAGAATCAAGCATATGTTATCTTTAGTTCTCACACGCGCCCCACATTTTACAAAAACTAACAGAGATCTAGGATTTTGCTCAAGGTCACAACTATAGCAAGTGGTAGGGCGAATTATATCCAGGTCTGGCCACACAAAAAGGTCCAGGTAAAGCTCGTTCAATAATTTCATAAGTAAGGATAGATTTAAAGAAACAAACTGAGACTGAGACTGAAATCTGGGTAAAGCATCCAGTTGGACGGACGGCTTACTCTGCAGGCCTCTGCCAGCAGGAGCTGAAAGAAGTATGACCTTTACTTCAAACTCTCTAGTGCGACAAGCCACCTATCCAGCTCCGTCCTGCGTGGGTTAATATATGACAATTCGTGGAAGGAAAGAGGGGAGAATGAGGGTTTCAGGGTGGCCTTAAGACCTTTTCGTGGCCGCACAAGTTTAGAAGGCTCAAATCTGGAGACCAGGTCTGGGTTTGAGTCGCGCATAAGGGAGCCTGTTCCACAAAGGTCGGGAAAGGCGCTGCCTTGAGATTCAGGGGTTCATGAGAGACGGACGGAGAGAAGGTGAAATGCAGACAGGGTAGGGGAGTAGACGGATTCACTGGAGCGGAAGGGGTTGGGGCTGCGGGATGCCTCTAGCGGCAGAGTTGTCCGTGGGCCTCTAAAAGGTCCATTTGAGAGGGAGAGGGAGGGAAGGTCTTGGTGGGAGCCATTCTGGGCACATTACCTGCAGGGTGATTGTACAACGGCCTCAATTTTTCGGGCAGCATCAGCTCCACTTTGTCGAGGAGCCGGTGGTAGGTGGCCCGCAGGCCTCGGGCGCTGGCAGCAGACATCTCCGCCGCCGGGAGACCGTGGGCAGACCGGTGGGAGCGTGGCTGTGTCCTCGTCCCTGGCTGACAACGAAGGGCAGTTAGTCACTGACCCCTGCCACAAAGCCTGGCGTCCCCCTCTCCCTTAGGACGCCCTTCCCGCGGTTCTGACTGTCCCTCACTGAACCACCACGCAGCCCGCGCCCAGCGCAGGCTGAGAGGGCGGAGGCTCGGCGAAGGCCCGCCCCGAGCCAGCCTCCTTCCCTCCGGCAAGGGAGACCGAGGAGGAGTCATGGCAACAGGTGCCAAAGACGTTGCCTCACCAAGTCCACCCAGACCCTTAGTGACAGCGCGCTTGCGCCCGCGGAGCTGCCTTCCGTGATTGGCCTGCCCCGAGGCGGGGGCGGGGCGGAGCCAGAACCTCCCACTTCTCCTTTCTGCCCTAGAGGCCATGTTGGAAAAGGGAAAGTGAAGCCGCACCTGCTGTAATGCCCCGTCACATTGACTAATGAGGCCCGTAGTTAAAATGGGCTTTTCGGGTCTTCCGTGCCCCAACTAAAGATGACGCCGCACAACTCTTCCTTTGAACTGAAGACTCGTGAGCGAGAGACCACAGACATCAACTTCTCTTTCTACGCCTCTTTTATCCATAGAGAATTAAGGATTTGGCTAGAGCGGCCCGAATCCGCCGCTCCAGGGTGAGGGAAGCCGTGGCGCACGCTGGTCTCGGTTCCAGGGTGGTCATCATCTCGCGAGAAAGGCTTGGAAGGGAGGGTGTCCAGGACGAGGAGTGGGAGGAGCCGCGACCGCCTCCGCCTCCGCCTCCTCCTGTGGAAGGGGGGGCCGAGGGAGGAGACTGTTGCTGATCTCTGGATGTTCTGGGTAGTCTGAGAAGGAGAGTATGAAGCGAGCTCCGGCCCGGGTGCGGCCGGGCTTCGGGGGCCAGGGCGGCGCCGTCGCTGCTGCCATCTCGGTCTAACGCTGCGCCCGCGAGTCCCGGCGCGCGGATGGTGCCCGTGCGGCTCGGGTGTTGATCCGAGTGTCCCCTCCCCCGCCTCCCCTCCCCCACCGGTGGTCTCCCCTCCTACCCCGGCTCAGGCAGAGCCATGTCTCGGGGTGGCTCCTTCCCACACCTGTTGTGGGACGTGAGGAAAAGGTCCCTCGGGCTGGAGGACCCGTCCCGGCTACGGAGCCGCTACCTGGGTGAGCGAGGGCCCCAGGGCGGGGGCGCTGAGGTCGCCGCCCAGAGGTGGGGGAGGGGGTCGCGCCGCCGGGGCTGTTGGAGGTGGGACAGCGCCTCGGCAGGGGCGCCCCGGAGACTCTGGGGTGCTGGGTGGGGCTTCGGCCTCCGGACTCCGCGCCCGTGCCTACCACTGTCAAGCCCCCTGTGCATGCTGTCAGACGCCGCCCTTGCTAGGTTTTCCTCGAAGGGCTGGGCCGTGGGCAGAAGGTGCTGGGGCTCGGAAAGGTGTTGGGGTCGCTTCTGGGTTTGGGACTCAGGAGAAGACTTGCGGAACCTCACGGGGCTGCAGCGTTGAGAGCAAAAGTTGGCGCTTTTGCTCTTCTCCAGCGCTCTCTCCCCGCTCAGCCCAAGAACCGAAGTTTTTGTTGACCAGACCCTGCCCTCCCGTCTCCAGAGGGTTTAGGTGTCAGCCGCGACGCGGTGACCACCCTCAGGGACTTCACGGTCGGAGCACACTCGGCGTAAACTGTTCTGCGGCGCTGAGCCAAAACCTAAAAGTGATAGCTGAGCTCTCCCCGCCCCCGCGCGCTTTCCCAGTTCCACTCTGCTGTGCAGTTCGTTTTGACCGCTTAAAGGTGGTGTAGGGTTTCACGTTCCTGTTCCCACCCCTGGAAAACACACTTGGCATTTACTGTTTCTCAGTTAAGCTTTCTAAAAACAACCTTCAATACTTGAGGGAACAGTATTCCACTTTTTCTTTTTGGTTGGGTTTTGGATAACATTGTTTTGTGAGGATTCTGGGTCACGCCTGTGTCAACTAAAAAGTTGTTTCTTAAAAGTGGACGTGCTCAGTAAGGGTGTTTTCTGTTTCTTCCTGTGCATTCTTTTTATTACGTTTTCTTTTCGGAGGTAAGGCAGACAGCATCAAATAATTTTTTGCATTCCAATTTATCATTTCTTGTTAGAAAAAAGTATTTGTTGGTGGTATTTGTTTTTGATTTCAAATAAATAGAAGAAAATGAAATCTCGTTACCGCCAACAACAAAGTTCTGGTTTGTAAATTACTTAAGACAGGTTAGTCTGCAATTTCTAAATTGTTGCTTTTTAGTAATTCAAGTAGCATGAATACATTCCCCTTGTAAAAATTCAATAAAAATGAAGCAAAAATCCCTGTGATCCCTCCCACTCCACTTCCATCCTGCCCTTAGAGGTAATAATGTTTTCTGTTTTCTGAATATTTTCCAGACCTTTTTCTTCTTAAAAGCTCATACGTATATATAAAAATGCTGTAGGGGTGTGTGTATGTGTGTGTGTGAGAGAGAGAAAGAGAGAGAGAGAGAATACACCTGAATACATGGTATCATTTTTGTAAGCATTGTTTTGCAACTTGCTTTTTCTACACTACGTTTTGAAGATCTTTCCATGGCACTAAAAACAGATCCATTTTGCCTTTTAAATTATTACATAGTAGTCAACATTATGAAGTACCATAGTCTACTCAACCTTTCTTCTTTAAATGAACGTTCACCGTTACTAACAGCACTGCCAATGAACATACTTGTACGTGACTTTGTGCATTTGTTGTAGGATAAGTACCTAGAGTGGTGATTAATCATTTTAAAATTAAACTTCTGTAGAGAGTGCTTATTAAAGCCATAAACCTAAAAAGGTGTGCAATATTTCTTTTAGAATTTTTTTTTTCTGAGAACTTAATTTTAGCTTAAAACAAACATCAACATTGGTTTGCATGGATGAATATAATTTGGTCCTCATCTCAATTACTTGGCCACTTTAAATAAGCACTTATGTGTAGTTTTATATATTAATGTTTACTTCTGGTTCAATTAATTCAGCCGTATCTGTGATTGAGTTAATTAAAATATAACAAAACCATACACTTTGTTTTTCCCTTTCTACTCTAACTCCCTAATGGAAGTGGAGTTTGTGCGTTGGGTGCAGGGAAATTGAAGGTCCATTGGCTTTAGCAGAAAGCCTGAACTATAGTTCTTTAAATATATGTATGTGTATAGGGAGTTCTTTATCTTAAATAATATTTTAAGTCTGATAATATGTATTTATAGTAAGCACATTCTTGAAACAGCTTCCTTTAATAGTGGTTTTGTAAGTATTTGAAAATAGTTTGTAAAGAACAGTAATTTCTTGGTCTTTACCCTTAGTCGGCCTTTACACCATTAGTTTGTCCAACTCTTCCACACTTCAGTGCTAACCTTATCTCTGCATTCAGGAAACAGCAAAACCACATTAGTAGTGTCTGAGTTAATGATGCTTTTAAAAGAAATGACTTTCCCCCAGTTTTATTGAAGTATAATTGACAGTTTAAAATTGTATATATTTAAAGTATACAACTTACAACTTGATAATTTGACATATATAATTAAGCTAATTAAAATACACCTCACGAAATTACTTTTTTTTTGTGGTGATAAAATGACTTTTTAAACTACAGTACTCTTATAAAGCCTTCCTTTTAAAAGTCAAATTCCCTGCCCAAAGATTTTAGAAAGTAAATAGATTCCTTGTTTTAAAAGACTTCAATATTTATACATTATGATTAGCTACAAGATTGAGATTAAATATTTTTCCGTTATATTTACTTTATTTGTATTTGTTATAATGAATTACTGCTAAATAACAGTAAAATTGGGATAGAACGAATGGACAGATTTTTCCTGTAACATTTACATTTCACATTATTTCACTATAGCACATATCTTTCCAGGCTTTTTAATTGATTTTACTTAAATTGATTAATTACCCCTTTTCTTTTCATTAAAGAAAATTACAGTTCACAAAATATCCTTTTTATGTTGTGGGAATAAAAATGTATAATTTCCCATAGGTTATGTATGAGAAAAAGATATATGTGTTTACTTATAGCTCCCAAATGCAGAAAATTCACCTGAACCAATAGTGTGTTGTTTTGAACTAGCATGGATTCAGAGGCTAGGCCAGGGATTGTAATCTTCTGGAGCCTGATCTAAATTCTAATGTATGATTTTTTTTTTTTTTTGAAGAATAATTGTCAGAGGACAGAGTCTGAGACACCTATAGTTTAAATGTTTAAATGTTTCAAAGTTTCTCTAATTATACTAGCAGTAGAGTAGTGCTTTTGGTTTTCAGTGATTGTTATAACTAGCCACACATATTTCATTTCCATATGTACGTACAGTTTTGTAAAGATAAACATTGCTTATAATAAAAACTATTATTTCTGTACATTTTCTGTTTCTACCCATATTTTTCTCCTTTTGTGGACAGACTTGCCTACAACTTAAATTTACACTTTCTAATCCTTCTAAATTAAAAGATAGTAAGTGACAAAAAAGTAATTTTAAGGAACTTTTCAACGGTTTTTTGCTATAATGTGTAAAATGTTTAGTATAAAATGTTTAAATTATGATTAGGCAGCCAATGAAAATTTTTTGGTGGAGACTGAAATCTAGTCTTTTTGTGAGGGTTTTAGGAAGTGTCTTTTGAATATTATTGGAGTCAGTATGTATTGAAATGGATACTTTTTCATTGAGATTATTCTTTACCTGCTTCAAGTTGGTGTTTGGAAATAAAAAAGAGAGAATAGATTATTCTTTAATGTATCCTGAATACATCTATGTTCTGCATTACCAGGTTCTTCCTAATGTGTTGCCAAGTTATATGAAGGTCCGTAAGTTCTGACTCCTTTCTTAGCCTCTGCGGAAAATAATGGAATGTCTGTATTTTGTTTCTCTTGTCTTGAAATTTCAATGAAAGTTGAAAAATGTATGATTTTATGACTGAAAAATGACTGTCAATTATAATAAACATAAAATACAGTATACTGATAATTGCCGGTATATAGAAATACAATGAATTTTTTTCTTTTTATATTGGCCTTACATCTTACATTCTGCAGCCTCACTAAACCTACTCATCAGTTCTTGTAATTTCCACTTGTATGCTTTCCTTCCTTTCTTCCACCGGCCCTCCCTCACTGGGGCAGGACTTCAGTAGAATCTTGAATAGAAGTAGTGAGAGTGGGCATCCTTGCCTTCTTCTAGATTTTAGATGGGGAGCATTGTCTTTCATTAGTAAGTATGTTGTTGGCTGTAGGTTTTTTATAAATGCCGTTTATCAGATTGAGGAAGTTTCCTTCTATTCCTAGATCACTGATAGTGTTTATCATGACTGGCTGTTGAATTTTGTCAGGGTTTATTCTGCATTTCTTGAGATGATTTTATGATTTTTTTATCACTGATTCTCTTAATGTTATATAGTAATGTATTGATTGATTTTTGAATGTTGAGCCAACATTCAATTCCTGGGTTAATTCCAACTCGATTATGGTAAATGATCCTTTGTATATCGATGGCTTCAATTTTGGTAAGAATTTTGTGCTTATGTTCATAAAGGATATTGATCTATAGTTTTCTTGTAGTATTTTTAGTATCGGGATAATGCTGGTCTCATAAATGAGTTGGGATGTGTTATTTTTTTCTGAACAGTTTATATAGAATTGAAATTACTTTTTTCTTAAATGTTTGATGGATCTCCTCATTGGTACCATCTGGGCTTGGAGTTTTCTTTGTGGATAGGTTTTTTTAAAGAACCTTTAAAAAAATTTTTATTTGGAGATAATTGTAAATTAATATGCAGTTGTAAGAAATAATACAAAGAAATCCCCTATACCCTCTGACCAGTTCCCCCCCCAGTGATAACATTTTGTATAACTCTAGCATAGTATCACAACCTGGAAATTGACATCGATACAGTCCATGCACTCCTGTGTTTGTGTGCATGCGTGTGTGTGTGTGTGTGTGTGTGTGTGTGTTTGTTCCATACAGTTTAACAGATGAATTTTAATTAAGTTTAATGGACTAATGTTGATTTTAATAGATTAATGTGGTTAAAACACAAGACTGTTCCATCACCAGAATCTTTGGTGATACTTTTTTATGGACACAGCTGTATCCTTCCCTCTCCACCACTCGCCCCTGGCAACCATGAATCTGTTCTCCATCTCCATTATTTTGTAACTTTAAGAATGTTATGTAGCTAACGTATGTATATAACCTTACATATGACAGTGTGTAACATTTTGAGATTGACTTTTTCACTCAGCATGATTCTCTTGAGATCCATCCAAGTTGTTGCATATATAAATAGTTTATTCTTTTTTATTATTGAATAGGAGTCTGTGGTTTGGATGTATAATTGTTTAACTGTTCACCTGTTGTTAGATATTTGGGTTGTTTCCAGTCTTTGGCTGTTAAGAATAAAGCTGTTATTAACATTCATATACAGGTTTTTGTATGAACATAAGTTTTCATTTCTCTGGGATAAATGCTCAAGAATGCAGTTACTGGGCCATATGATAAGCACATTATTTAGTTTATTTTAAGAAATTGCCATGCTCTTTTTCCAGCACCATTTTTTGTTCCTGTCAGCCACATGTGAGTAATCCAGTTTCTCTGTATCCTCTCCAGCATTTGATATTATCAACTTTATTTTAGCCATTCTGATGGCTATGTAGTGATATTTCATTGTGGTTTTAATTTGCATTTCCCTAATGGCTGATGTTGTTGAACATTCTTTCATGTGCTTATTTGCCATCTGTATAATTTCAGTGAAATGTCTCTTGTTCATTTTCTATTTGGATTAATTTTTTCCAAATGTTGAGTTTTGAGAATTCTTTATGTATTTTAGGTACTAGTCCTTTGTTAGATACATGGTTTGCAAATTTTTTCTCCCAGTCTGTAGTTTATCTTTCATGTTCCTCACAGAGTCTTTTGCAGAGCAAAGGTTTTTAATTTTGGCGTGATCCAATTTATCAGTTTTTTCTTTTAAGGGGTATGCTTTTGGTATTGTGTCTAAGAACTCTTAACTTATCATTAGATCCTGAAAATTGTCTCCTGTGTTTTTCTTAAAACTTTATAGTTTTACGTTCAAATCTAGGATTCATTTTGAGTTAATTTTTGGATAAGATGTGAAGCTTAGATTGAAGTTCATTTTTATGCCTATGAATGTCCACTTACTCCAGTACCATTTGTTGAAAAGGCTATATTTCCTTCATTGAATTGCTTTTTATACCTTTGTTAAAAATCAGCTGGACATATTTGTATGAATCTAATTCTTAGTTCTCTATTCTGTTTAGTTGATGTGTATATTCATCCCTCTGTGAATATTATAGTGTCTTGCTTACTGTAGCTATGTATTTCATAGTAAGTGTTAACATTCGGGTGGAGTGATTTTTCCTACCTTATTCTTCTATCTCAAAATTGTTTTAACTGTTCCAGGTCCTGTGCCTTTCTGTATAAATTTTACAATAAACTTGTCCATGTCTCCAAATACTTTGCTGGGATTTTGAGTAGGTATTGACTTATGGGAATGGACTTAAAGATCGGTTTGGGAAGAACTGATGTCTTTTCTATGTTGAGTCTTCCAGTCCATTAACATGGTGTGTCACTCTATTTATTTAGGTCTTTGACTTCTTTCATCAGCATTTTATAATTATCTGGATATAGATCCTCAATATGTTTTGTTAAGTTTATGCCTAAATATTTAATTTTTTGGAGTGATTATAAATGGTATTATGTTTAAGTTCAATTTCCACATTTTCGTTGCCAATATATTAAAATGTGATTCTTTTTTTGTGTGTTGATCTTATATTCTGTGACCTTTCTGAACTCACTTATCAGTTCAAGGAGTTTTTTGGGTATATTCCCGGGGATTTTATAGATAATCATGCCATCTTCCAATAGGGATGGTTTTGTTTCTTTCTATCCAATTTCTGTGTTTTTTCTTATGTTATTGCATTGGCTAGAACTTCTAATACTATGTTGAATAATAATGGTAAGAGTGGGCATCCTTGTCTTGTTCCTGATTTTAGGTAGAAAATATTCAGTCTTTCACCATTCAATATCATGTTTATAGGTGCTCTTTATCAGGCTGAAGAGGTTTCCCTCTATTCCTAGTTTGCTGAAAGTGCTTATCATGAATAGATTCAATCAGAGAATCAGGACCACTGGGAGTTATTAATACATACACATACATACACACAAAGACACGACATAGGGATTTTACCATATGTAATTATGGGTACTCATTAAACAGTCTTTGTAAAGTTGTTCTCTTCTCTTCATGTCTGATGCTGGGGCTTTATATCCAAAGGTCTGACAGTTAGGAAGGGAAGGTTGTTGTAACGTAGGAGGAAGCAAGGATAAGCTTGAACCCATGCGCATGAGCCGGATCTCATGACATAGAATCTGTGTCAGATCTCACCATCTCCAGTCTAATTGATGTGAGTGCTCTACAGGAAAAATCAGCACCCTTTATTATAGACTTAAATATATAATTGGTCCAGTATTTGAAGAAGCTAAAGGAGGAACCACAGAAATGTGGGACAGTTATAGGTCAAGTTGCTACTCACACCAACAGGGCGCAGATAAGCAATAATGGTTGTGAATTACACAAAGCGTCTGCTCCTACCTTCTAGGCATGAAAACCAATATGGCTGTTGCTTTACTTCCCCTCTCCAAGTCTTGTGCAAAAATGATTGGTGATTCACCCTAACCAGAAACATACAGGAAAGGAATTCTGGAAAACAGTAGTTCAATCTAGCTGAGTTGACATATCTCACAACCACTACACTTCTGTTTTGCTTGTTGTTTATTGTAAAGTTCATGGTAGGAATGGAAAGGGGTTTCCTGCTCCTCCCTTAAGGATAGGCAATTTGTGCCCCTTACTTAGGGCAAAACGTTTGCCTTTGCCTGAAACAGGGAAGTGGTGGTTTCCTGTCTCAGAGGTAGTGAGACTTTACTGAGACTGTTTGCTAAGGTTTCACTCCTTAGCTTAAGGCTTTTGCTTCCCATGAGAGCATGGCCTAGAAAGTGAGTGTGGTTTCATTCCTGTGCCCTACCAGACGGGGGCTCTCTCGAGTCTCCTGCCCCCTTTTCACTGTTTCTTATGAGTACTTGGTGAGAGCTCATGGAAAATTGCTTGTGACCGAGTGCAGACTCTGCTTGTATCCAGGGTTCCCAGAGAAATCTAAACTCTCTCCAGTGCATAATTGGCATTTAAGCATTCATTTAAATTTTTGCTGGTTTCTTTTTACATACTCCAGTGTCAGTCACCTCTTTTGTCCTGTGCTCTACCAAAGATGAAATAGTTCTGTGTTCCATCTCTCCTTGGAACTAAAGCCTGAGAGAATAAGTTTTGCGCAGCAAAAGTGTAGTATATTTCAAGTTAGATATTTAAACCCTGTCCCAATGTTTCTTGTTCAAGCATCTCATAGTCTAGTAAGGGAGATAGTTATATGAATAAATAAATTACAAAGCTGTTTAATAAGTTATACAGTGATTAAAAATGAGCAATAGCTCTGTATTTATTTTCATTGAAAGATGTTTGCCACATATTATTGAGTGATAATACAGGTTACAGAACAGAATGGATATTATGATGCTAATAATTTCTTCATTGATTCAGCAAATGTGTGTGAAATACCTACTTTGTGGTAGGCCCTGTTCTAGGCACTTGGAATACTTTGGTGAACAAAAAAGTGTTCCTTTTCTTATGGAGCTTAAAGTCTACCAATATAAAGAGGCAGCTTGGGTTGCAGAAAGACTTGAGTAGGAAGCCACAATGGCAAGTTCATCCATAAAAAGTGTGTAATCATTGGGAGAAGATTCTTCATGGCTCTTTTGAATTTATTATGCACATATTATGAGCAGAAGCACTAGCTTTGTTCTGGACTGTCTTTCCGATGATGTTTGTATAGTGAACAGCCTTGGAAGATACAGTATGTCCCTCTGGAGCAGAGAGCAAGTTTGTTTATTTTCTAGTATTGTAACAATAATGTCTCCAAAGGTCAGGCAGGTTTGCTTGATGTAAGATTTGGGTTCCCTCAGTTCAGGGTTCCTTAGGTGTGGTTTAAACCTTTTACATGCGTAGAACCATTCAGGCCTCTCTGAGTTGCCCTATGGGATTTGGGGGACAAGAGGAACAAATGCAAACTTGAAGCTCATGCTGTCTGCTATGCTGTGATTAGTAAAATTTTTTGCCTCTGATGTAGGAGTCTTGTGTCTTTTGCCAGCATCCAAGAAATGGTGCCAGGCTAATTGGTTATCTTGCAAATAGGCCAGACAGACCCTTCACAGGGCTTTTTTTTTTTTTTTTTTTTTTTTTTGAGACAGAGTCTTGCTCTGTTGCCCTGGCCAGAGTGAGTGCCATGGCGTCAGCCTAGCTCACAGCAACCTCAAACTCCTGGGCTTAAGCGATCCTACTGCCTCAGCCTCCCGAGTAGCTGGGACTACAGGCATGCACCACCATGCCCAGCTAATTTTTTCTATATATATTTTAGTTGGCCAGATAATTTCTTTCTATTTTTAGTAGAGACGGAGTCTCGCTCTTGCTCAGGCTGGTTTCGAACTCCTGACCTCGAGCGATCCACCCGCCTCGGCCTCCCAGAGTGCTAGGATTACAGGCGTGAGCCACCACGCTCGGCCCCTTCACAGTTTTTAATAGCATTGAGGTGTGAGTTTATTTTTATTTTGAGGGACTCAGTTCTTATTTTATGGTGGCTTTTAGCTTCTATTTCTTGATACTGCATTTAATTACTAAAAGAGTAGTAGTAGATGGTTTTTGTTAGTGTGCTCTAGGAGCACACTTTATGAGATGGATGGACAACACAATCTGTTTTATCTCCAAAGTCACATACAAAAATATCATTCAAGAACTATTTAATTATATCATGTCTCACTATGTGCTTATATGTATAAATTTCGTATGTTAAAGAGTTCTTGCTAGAACAACTTTGTCTTCTATTCTCTTATGTCCTACTACCATTTTCTCCAGATCAAAATGGCTAGAGGTGTGTTTTCAAACTCAGGTGTTAAAAATTTGGAAAAAAAGTTTCCAGTACTTTAGCATTTTAATGAGTTCTAATTGTTGTCATATTGTTAATTTGAATACCTTGTTTCTTTACTATATAACTCAGCCAGATTACCAAGCCTGCCTTTGGCCAAAAGGAAATGAGTTGTAAAAAATCTGTTTACTGCAGTTAGTATCTTTTTGTGATTTGAAAAGGTAATTATATAAAATAGAACCTAGTTCATGAAAACACTTTACTGAATTTCTTTAGGTTGTTTTATTCCAATAAGTTCAGGAACCATAGAACATCTGCCTTCCCAAAAAACTCCCATAATTATCCATAATTATTTATGTTTTTTAACCTATATGGTCATCCTTTACCTAGCCATCTTGCCAGTTAAAAAACAAGAAAGAAATAAATTGGCTTCAAGAGGATCTTGATCTTTCCATTGAATGACAAGAAAGCATAGTAGAGAAATCTGCCCTTTGTGACAGTATACAAAAAAATATAGGCAAATTTAATTAGCGATCTCACCAGCCTGATTACTTAATTATCTCTCTTTGTCATAAACTCAGCATCCTTTCATTACAACTTCTCAGTTAACATGCTTTTTGATCTATCTTTGGCAAAGATGATTCATTCTTTAAAAGGACATATTTCTCTTTTTCAAAGAAGGGACTTATTCTGTTTTTGCAGTATTTTAACTATTCTGTCATTGATGGGCATTTAGGCTGATTTTATGTTTGCTGCCAAATTTCATCATTGTAAAATTAACTTTAAAATACTTTGACATTTCTAAAATTTAGATATGTTTAAAAATAGATGCTTTATTTTTTCATATAACACTTTAACCAACTGACATATTTATTGTCTTTGTCCTCTCACTAGAGGGCAGAAATCTTTTTGTTTTATTTTACCCCTGTATTCCTACCTTCTAGAACATTATCTGAAACAGAGTACTTAATAAATATTTGTTGAATGAATGAATGAATGAATGAAGAAACATTTGAGCATTTACTATGGTCCAGACACTGTGCTAAGCCCTTGCTGTCCTTGAATCATTTTGTCCTTAGAATAACCACATAAGATAGGTATCTAAAGAGGAAATTAAGGCTTAAGAGGAGGTTAATTTGCCCAGTATCACTTAGTTTATAAATGGCAGAGCTGAAATTAGAGCTTGAATCTACCTTATTATGCCAGATCCTAGGCTCTTCAGTATATACTTTTCTCACCAACAAGTTGTATGCTTTATTTAGTTTTTTCTTTCTTTTTAAACAGGAAGAAGAGAATTTATCCAAAGATTAAAACTTGAAGCAACCCTAAATGTGCATGATGGCTGTGTAAGTAACAGTTAATTTTTAACTCTGAAGGGCTTTAATACTACATGTCTAAATGTTTGATGAAATGCCCCAATCCTCCTAGAAGGGATTGTGACTAACTGTAATACAGTGGGAGAATAAAGTTTTACATTAAAACATAAAACTGGGCCTGGTGTGGTGGCTCATGCTTGTAATTCCAGCACATTGGGAGGCCGAGGCAGGAGGATTACTTGAGGCCTGGAGTTTGAGACCAGCCTGAGCAACATAGTGAGACCTCATCTCTACAAAAAAAATAGAAAAAAAAATTAACTGGATGTGGTGGCACATGCCTGTAGTCCCAGCTACTCAGGAGGCTGTGGCAGGAGGATAACCTTGAGCCTGGCAGTTGGGGGTTGCAGTGAGCTGTGATGATGCCACTACACTCTAGCCTGGGCAACAGAGCAAGACCCTGTCTGAAAAAAAACAAACAAAACCCCATAAATCAAATGATTATTGATATAGTTGGATTAATATCTGCCATATTTGTTGCTGTTTTCTATTTGTTACTCTTGCTCTTTGTTCCTGTTTTTGTCTTCCACTCTTCTGCCTTTTGTGGTTCTACTTGAGTATTTTATGTGATTTTATTTTCTCTCCTTTAGAATTTATCAGTTATACTCCTTTTTAAAACTTTTTTAGTGGTTGCCTTAGAGTTGGCAATATACACATATTTTATTTCAAATAATTCCATAGCACTTCATAAGTGTATGAGTACAAAATATTCTTAAATCCTTTGTCTTGTACCTTGTATTATTGCTGTCATTCATTTCACTTACTTATAAGCATCCATAAGTATATTTTCATACATATGTGATATATACATACGCATACATAATCAAATACATTGTTATAATACTATTTTGAACAATAATAATTGAGATCAGTTAAGAATAACTAAAAGTTTTTATTTTGTCTTCATTTATTCCTCCTTTGATGCTCTTCTTTTCTTAATGTAGATCCAAGTTTCTGACCTATAGTATTTTCCTTTTCTCAAAGAACTCTTTTCAACATTTCTTACAAGGTTGGTCTACTGGCAACAAATTCCCTCAATGTTTGTTTATCTGAGAAAATCTTTATTTCTCCTTTGGTTTTGCAGGGTAATTTTTCAGGGTATAGAATTTTAGGTTGGTGGTTTTTTTTTTTTTTTCTCTTAATGTTTAAAATATTTCACTTTACTTTCTCTTTACATGATTTCTGAGTAGAAGTTAGATGTAATTCTTTTATTTGGTCTTCTTTGTTTTTTCCTTTGGCTTCTTTCAGAATTTTTTCTTTACCTTTGATTTTCTTTAGTTTGTGAAAATGACATGCCTAGGTGTAGTTCTTTTTGTATTTATCCTGGTTGGTGTTCTCTGAGCTTCCTGGGTCTGTGATTTGGTGTCTGACATTCATTTGGGGGAAATTATCAGCCATTATTATTTTATCTTTTTTTTTTCTTTTCTATTGCTAGTTAACTTTGCAATAATATTATTTCAGCTATTTCTTCTTTTCTCTCTTCTCCTTCTGGTATTCCGTTATGTTTTAGTTTCAACTTTTGTAGTTGTTGCACAGTCCTTGGGTATTCTGGTTTTTTCAGTCTTTGTTCTCTTTGCTTTTCAGTTTTGTAGGTTTTTATCAATATATCCTCAAGGTCAGAGACTGTTTTCTCAGCCATGTCCAGTCTACTAATAAGCTCATCAAAGGCATTCTTCACTTCTGTTACATTGTTTTTTTAATCTCTAGCAATTCTTTTTTATTTTTCTCCAAATTTCCATCTCTGTTTACATTGGCTGTATATTCTTACATGCTGTATACTTTATCCATTAGAGATCTTAGCATATTAATCATAGTTGTTTCAAATTCCCAGTCTGATAGTTCCAACATCCCTGCTATGTTTAGTTCTGAAACTTTGTCTCTTCAGATTATATTTTTTGCCTTTTAGTATGGCTTGAGTTTTTCATAATGGCTGGATATGATGTACTGGTTAAAAGATACTGTGTAAACAGGTATTTAGTAATGTAGTGGTAAGGTGTAGGGGGAGAGGAAATGTTCTGTAGTTGTATGATTAGGTCTCTGTCTCCTAATGAGTCTATGCCTCTGGACTGTGAACTTCATAAGGGATTCTTAGTCCACCTGCCAAACCCCTCTTAGTTGGGACAGGTTAATAGAGTGAGCTGGAGTTGGGTATTTTTTTTCCCCTATGTGGAAGGCTAGAATTGGCTAGAGTTGGGTATTTCTCTTCCCCCAGATCTATAGGCTCTGATAGAACCCCAGTGGATTAAGCTGTGGTTAAACAGATTCTCCTGAGGGCAGACTTTGTTAAGAACAGAGTACTCTGGTGTATTTGAAAATGGTTTCTTTTTCCCTCCCCCTGTCGGAGGCAGAGAGGATTTTTCTCCGAAATTTATTATGAGAACCTAGTTGAGCTCCTGGAATTAAAACTCAAAAATAGAGGATCCCACCCAATTCCCAATGATTGGATCTCCCTACAGCTTTTAACAGTTAGACTTGTCCTTTCCAGACCTCTAGCAATTCATCAATTATAGTTCAGGTTTTCTTACCCAGGCCCTGTTTTTTACAGAGGTTTCCTCTCTTGAGTCTTTGCTCCGGTAAGCCAAGACTCCTTTTGTTTACTCGTTGGTCTCTCCAGTCTTGAGGATAGCAGTTTGTCTTGCGTCCTCACCTCTTTGAGTGATCTAAGAGGAGTTGTTAATTTTGCAGTCTGTTCAGCTTCTTACTTGTTAGGATGGAGTGGTGACTTCCAAGCTTCTTACCTGTGAAACTGGAAACTGGAAATCTATTTTTTCAATATGTAAACTGTTAAATACTTTTTAACACAGATATGACCTCATCAGTGCTATAAATTTTGTACCATCAGGTGAATAAAAGATGGCATAATTCTATTATTTCCAGTTTGCTTATATTTCTTTTTTGCTTTCTTTTTAGGTTAATACAATATGTTGGAATGACACTGGAGAATATATTTTATCTGGCTCAGATGACACCAAGTTAGTAATTAGTAATCCTTACAGCAGAAAGGTAAAGTGGTTAAAAAAATGTATATATATATAACTTAATGAGAGAAAAAAGTCAAGAAACTAGAAATGAAATTATAAATAATCATGGAATGGACATTTGTCCATTATTTTGTTAAACGTAATTGTATAATTTATAAGTTATTGCACACACATAGGTCTCTTAGTTTCCTTAGGGATTAATTTAGCCTTAAACTCCAGAAAATTGAAATATGCTTCATTTTATTTAAGTGAATAATAATAGCTACAAGTGACATTATGTCAATAACATTGTTTGGGGTGGAGGGGAAGACAATGTGCCACATATAAAATCTGAGTTAACTGAGAAAATTATCTCTATCTATAAGCTTAATATATCAACATTCTAAAAAGTTAATTTGTTCTAATGGTAAGAGTAGTGTGGACAAAGCTGCCAAGCATAGTCATTGTTAATTTTCTTAAGAATTTGAAATTTAGTCTTTTAGAAAATTTAGTTGCATTTAAAACATTTTTAGACATGGCAGTCAAGTGACTACCATGTGACAATCTTTTGAGGTACAGAGAAAATTAAAAATGGTTTTTAATGAAGAAAAAATCATCATAAGCTAATAAAACTCCTCACCAGAAGGTCAAGAAATATCTAAGAATTAAATAATTTTCTCTCAGGTAACTTTACTGCTTCAAATAAGTATTTATTATACCTATCGAATGTTCAGTGTATAAGAATGGTTACAGGAAAATTTAGCTACTGAATGATAAAGCTATAAACAGCTGACTGTAATAAAAAGAAAATGTGTGACATCCTTTAAAACCTGTTATAGAAATATGACTAAATAGTCATTTTAAAATTTGTAAGATCTGAAGCTTTCAAAGGATCATTTAAAGTCTCGTTTAAGAATAGGAATGTTTCCTAGCTACCTCCCAATTCAAATGATACATTTTTCTGTCCTGATTGTATTGTATTTCCTATATCTGAAGTCCTTTAACATCTATTTTAATAATTCCAAAAATGTATCTTTAAAAGAAGTTTTTTTTTTTTTGATGTAGTAGCAACTGTATGTTGGTGGCTATGTTAGTCAGGGTCCAGTCAGAAAAACCACACGGTAATTCCAACAGGGAAAGTTTAATGTAAAGAAATACTACTTATAACAGGAGATTGAAGTAGTGAGGGCTCAGTTACTAAAAAGTAAAGAGGACTCTAAAACACAAAAATAACAGGTATAATAATGAGCTGCCACTGAACCTAGGACTGAGATAAACCACCTACGGCAGAGGGCCCCCTCCCCCCCCCCCCCCCCCCCCCCCCGCCCCACTCCCTGGTGCTGCGATCTAGACCTTATTGAAGAGGGTATGCCGTGGCTCACTGGATGGTGGAGAAGTCTCAGTGATTACCAGTGATTCTATGCTAGTGGAACTTGCCAGGCATCCCCCTCTGGAAGAACTTGCTGAAACCCCTCTCTCTAGGGAGTAGGGAAAGGATGTTTAAGGGAAGGTATCTCCTGAAAGGTAATATGCTACAGAATGTTCCAGGACATGGGGAAATGGTGATGCAGGAGAAGCTGCTGGGTGTTGCACCACTCATTCCGTAGGTGGGTCCTGAAGAAGCCGGCTGCCCCACAGAACCCTGATGCTGTGGTGCTGGAGAAGCTGCCCACACTGGAAGTCACTAGCATGAAGGACCTATGAACCTTTGAGCAGGATCCTGCTGAGGAAGCACATCAGAAATAGGAAGCAAACTCCTTTTTCTTGCATTATTCTTCCAGGGCCCGTAAATTTTTGTACTGGCAAAGTTTAACATTATGCTGACTGGCAAGGAAAAATATTTAAAGGAACCAGTTCCATTGCCTAATCTGTAAAAGTGAGGGTAATTTTGGAGCTGAGAGGAAATGATTTGATAAGTGGCACAGTAGTTGTACTTCTGTTTACTTTTTGGTACTACTGTAATATGAGATATAATTAATATTTAGGTCTTTGAAGAAGAGTTCTATAAAAATTTTTAATTACATTATGATTAGTGTAATATAATGGTCTATGTAGATTTATATGTTGGTTTTCTCTTCTTTTTCCTGCAAGGCCCATAACTTCAGAATATATGTTGGTTTTCTACCATCCCGGCCAAGTTATTTAAACTTTCCTCAGCCATTTTATTCATATATTAATTAAGAGAGTCATAATCTGTAAAGTCCTTTCTAATATTAATATATTTATGTTTCTTTCTACCTTTAAAAATTTTTTTTGTTTATTCATTTAGGTTATATAATGATGTATAAATGATCCTGGCTGGTTGTTCGAAGTTGGACCTCACTGATTATAATTTATTTTTAGGCTCACAGAATCTAATCTTCAGCCAAGTAGTTTAAGAAACTAGATTTTATCAGTTTACAAGCATCAGCTATGTTGTAGTGAAATGCTTTATGATATCCAACTTGATAGACTTGGGATATCATACTTAATTTTAATAAGAATTATGTTTTGATTTTCATTGGCTCTTAGCTTCTGAGTTCATATGTAGAGAAAGTATACAAATATTTTTATATCAGTGATACTATAGTAGCTTGGTAGACCAAAGTCTTGTTTAAAATTTCCAGTATTATAAAATCAACTGTTCATGTATTTCTCATTTTTCCACATTTAAATAGTTAAGATATTTAAATAAGTGTTTGTTGCCCATCAGCCTGAAAAATTCATATTGTTCATATTGAGGCTGTCTTTGATTAATAGGTTATAATTTTGTTTCAGTGATGTTTTACTTACTTGCCCTGGCTTAGCAAAGGGAAAGCTTGATGTTTTCAGATCCTACTTTTCTTAGGTCAGCAATTACTAGGACAACCCTTTTCTTATAATAGAGAAAATTTCTTGGAATAATGTATATGTAGAATGCTTTTTGATTATCACTGTTGGAATTTTAACTCTTACATTATACCAAACAATCATCTGGGTACCAAAGGAGTGATTTGTAAAAGCTCTGTTTCTCCTTTATTTGTTTATTTTTGAAGAAATAACAGTTACTTTGATGCATGATTTCCAACAGAATATGTATATTCATGAGCATGATAACTTCCTCATTTCCAGCTTGAGAAATTAATCCGATTTCACTTTTAAAGATTGTAATTATAACAAGGCTTTATCTTTTTCACACAGTGGTTTTAATAGATCCAAATTTGGTATGACATAGGACTTTTTTTGAATTTTAAAACAGTGATGATTATTTATTATATAGGAAAGTAAGTTTTTTGATCCTGAGTCAGGTATTACCTGTTCTTATAGTTTGACTATTTTTAGATTATATGAGTTCATGGGAAAATTATTGCAAGTAAGAGTTTTGAAACACTTATTTTTTAATAGATTTAAGAGACTGGGGATATTCCTTATTATTACAATTATATTTTAACTATATATAGCATAGGGACTCTCCATAATACATTGGGACCCTCCAAGGGCTACCCCTTCAGGATACAGACGAAAAAGATGGAAGTTAGCCCTCAGATGGCCTTACAGCATCTTCTGTAAAAGAAATCTGCAATGTATAGTGTATACAAGACTTTTCTTGATTTGACGTTAGCCAGTTACCTGTAGTCCTCAGAGGTTAAAATGTTTCCTTTACTGTATGCTTTTGCTTGTTCTCGTCTCTCTTTGTGAGATCTCCTGCTTTCCCATGTCCCTCTCATCTACTTGGTAAATTTAAAATTCACCCTAAGTCTCAGCTCTTTTTTTGTGTTATTTCTCTAGCTTTCCTAGACGCATGTAGCTATTCCTTCCTCTATAGTCTTGTACTTTGTGTATAACTGTATTATTACATTAATATTATATTTGTTTACATGTACTTAGACTATAACTTCTTTGAGACAATGACAGTTTCTGTTTTCTTTTTGTATCCTCAGCACTTAGCAAATTTATATTCACCTGCCATATGGTTGGTGCCCAGTAAATCTTAGTAAAAGAAAAGTGCAGATTTGTATTCTCAGTACCTTAGACAGGGCTGTAAGTCAGGTTAGGAGAGGGGTGATTTTAACCAAGGGGTTGAAAAACCGCTTTCTACTATCTGGATGCTTTTGGACCAAGCTTCAAGTTTTGAAACGGTCATACATGACATGATGAAGGAGGAAAGAGATACCTGCTTGGCCAGCTATTTAGCCAAAACAACATGGTGATCAGCAGAGTAATAGATGTTACGACCAGACTACCTTCACATTTAGTAACCATTGCAGTTATCAGTATATCATTTTCATCTCAGATTCAGTTATTCTACCAACTTCTACCTCTCTGAGACATTATCCTTAGATTTTTTTCTGAATAACTATTAAAATGCATTGATCCAAGGAAAGCACAACTAAGCAAATAAGTCTATCTATCAGAAATTATAACTGTTCCAAGTGCAGGTATATTTGTTATCAGCCTTATTGCTGTTTGCCTCCAGTAGCATACATACCTGTATTGGCTGTATAGATTCAGTTTCAACAATTAAAAAGCAAATTCTAAACTTCATTGAAATTATTAACTATATACACACATGAATACTTGTTTTTCCAACAATTATCTGTTAATAAATTAGAGAGTGGCACAAAATGAAGTTCAAATGGTAGGCAGGGATTGTTCTGTAAAGTTTGGATTCAGTCAAAAAGCTGCACGTTAGGATCTATTAATAGAAGGCCACAGGTTCCCCACCCCTGAGAGGCTATATGAAGGAGTTTACATTTTAGTGTAATTGAAATGGGCGGTCACTGGAGGGTTTTTAACATGCAAATAATTTTCATTTTTGAAAGATAGCTCTGGCTGCTATTTGGAGAGTAGAGTTTGAACATGACTGAAAGTAGGAAATAGGAGCCCATTGAAATAATCCAGGTAAGAGAAGAGGATGGCTCGGGCAAAGGATATCGTTGGAGGTGGCGAGAAGTAATTTGAAATGTATTTTGGCATGACTTCACTGGTAGATTTGATGTTGTGGATGAAGGAAAGAAAAATGAAAGCTGATTCCTTAGTTTTTGGCTTGATCAGCTGTCTGGGTAGTTACTGACGCCATTGAGATGGGGAGCACTGGAAAGAAGGAAGTTTGGAGAGGGGCATCTGAAATCTATAGATGTGTTCCAAAGTAAGGGGCTCTCAATTTTTTACTCACCGAATCTCAATTAGTTTAATAAAGGAATCCTTTTCAGTTTATCAGTGGCAAATGAAGCAGTGAGGCTCCTGCTTTTGTTTCTGAAGTTACATATAAACCTGTTAAATGGAGGTAAATCACAAATTGTTAAGAGTTTGTGACTGCGACTAATGCTAAAAATGTGACTAATTCAAAGCAGAAGACCTGTGGACTAAGAAATTAATGGCTGTATGTAGTGACCTACATGTAGTTAGCCACTTGATAAACCATCCTAAAACACCTGACAGGATTAAAGGCCATTATATTTATCTTGTTTAAAGGCTTTACATTAATCATGTTTCATAATGTTGACATGTCAGGCTAGTTGTTTTATGGAATGTCTCTCAATTTTGGATTTGTCTGACTGTTTCTTCATGTACTCATGAAGAAAGCATTAAGATTAAGCATTTTAGGTAAAAGTTCTCAACAAGTAACATTGTGGTACATGATGTAGTTTGTCCTTTTATTGGTGATATTAAGTTTTATGCCTCCATAGTTACCGTTTGTAACTATTAATAAATAAGCTGTTAGGTGGTATGTTGAGACTGTGTGAATATTCTCTTTCCTAACAGCCTTTCATCTAGTGGTTTTCATATTAATTGATGATTTCTGTTTGAATCAGTTGTAATAATGTAGTTACAAAACAGTGGTTTTTAAATGGTCATTTGTCTACATTTACTAACTTACATTCTTCTGTAAATAAAAGCATTTCCTCTGTCCCTACCACCTTTCTAAAAAAAACTATGGGCTTATTTTAAATTATAATCTATCACTGATATTCTTTTTTATGCTCAGATTGTCCCAGATTTGTTTTGTGGACATTTTAAACCAACCTTTTGTCTGTGCTTTGACATATTCCAATTTTTTTTTTTTAAGCACTTTTTAAAAGCACAACAGATATTTCCTATTCACTTTCAGTCTGTGTATCCATTATGGGGAGGTACCATAGTTTACTCAACCAGTCTCCTGTGTTTTGCTATTATAACTCAGTAAACAACCTTGTATGTATTTTTGTGTGTGTTGTTTAGGGTATGTCTTAAGGGTGAATTCCTGGATATAGACTTACCTGGTCAAAGGGTAAACACAGATGTAGTTTTTTGCTGTCACAGTAATTCTGGTCTTGTAAATACAATTAAAGAATTGGATGTTGGACTTGGACTGTATCCTTACTTATAGCATTTCATTACTTTGATTTTGTGTCATTAAAATTCAGTTTATTTTTGTTTCTTTATCCTCAAAGGGAATAATTTAATCATCTAGCAATTTCAAAAGTCGAAGTAGTCCTTTCTTATTTACTGAGACTTTATGAGTGAGTCAGATAAACCAATTAGGTAGAAATACGCATGTTTGATTTTCATGGCACTATTCCAATTGATAATACTCTATCTTATTCACATTGCAGAGGGAACAAAACGAAAATATGTGAGATTCTTATTTTTTTCTGATTGTAATAGTTTGGAATCAAATGATAATCTTTCATTGAGATGAGAAAGTTAATGAGGATTTATTAGTGGCTATGATTATATTAAATATGAATATCTCTTTGTAGAAAATAATAAATTGCCATGAACTGCTTTCTCCGTGTGTTTTAGGTTTTGACAACAATTCGTTCAGGGCACCGAGCAAATATATTTAGCGCGAAGTTCCTACCATGCACAAATGATAAGCAGATTGTATCCTGCTCTGGAGATGGAGTAATATTTTATACCAATGTTGAGCAAGATGCAGAAACCAACAGACAATGCCAATTTACGTGCCATTATGGAACTACCTATGAGGTATGATATTATTATGATTGTATATCTGATATATGTATGTATGTTTTTATATAAGAATGATACATGTGTAGATGTGTGTATGTATGTATGTATAGATGTGTATATACACATTCATGCATAGACATTATTGACAAAATATCTAGATGTCAGCATAGCATTTGAGAAAATGTATCTTGATAGGCTTGTGATAAATTTAAGAAATAAGATGCAAGTAATAGTATTATAAGATGGGTTTGTAATTGCTTGAGCAACTACACTCCAAACAAACAGATATCAACCTGTAAAAAATACCTCTGTTGTTCTGCTACATGGCTCTGTACTAGGCTTTACCCTTTTAAACACTTTTATCACTGGCTTGCATAAAGTCCTTGCTAACATGCTTATCATATTTTCATATGTCAAAGGAACACTAGTATACTAGACAAAAGAATCCAATTCCTGAAGGATATTAATGAGCTTAAGACCTGAGCTGAATTGAATGAGATGGAATAAATTTAAGACTCAATTATGCTGCTTTATTTGGTTCAAAAAAATTGCTTGCACTACAGACTGCTCTTTTAAAATACTTGCATGGCATTTCTTCGTATCAAATTATTGATTAGTTTCCCATTATTTATGTTAACCTGGTATATTTTTTCCCATCATTCAAATTCCAGTTTTTCTGTATCCTCATGTTTTGGTGTTTGGATTTTGTTTTCTTACTCATTCTCACAAATTTGGGGTTTTTACTGGAGATGTCAGCCTGTTTTTATTTATTATGAATACTGATATATTTGAATATATTTATACATCTTATCCTGTGTTTTCTACTTAAAAAAAATTTCCAACATTTTTCTATTAATCTCCTCCTTTTTTATGCACTTTTTGGATTGCCTGAGTGTTTTGCTTTTTGTCCATTTTGTTTCTGACACTTGCTTGGAAGATAGACATTTGCGTCTGTGATTCTAAAGGTTATTCCAACTGGTTTCACAAGAATATTCAACAAAGTCTAAAATCAATAAATATCTTTACCCTTCTCCTGAATAAACAACCTTAGAATATCCCTTGTCTAATTTTATATAATTATATTGTTCAGAGTTTAGTTATCCTGTTTTCTCTTATGAATTGGATATTATCATTATTTCGCTAGTCAGTGTTTGTTTAGATTTACCTACATGTTTACTAATACCTTTGGCTCGTCATTTCTTCTTCCATCACAGATTTTCCATGTGGGGTCATTTTGTACCTAAAGTACATCCTTTAGTAGTTCCTTTACTGAGAGTTTGTTGATAGAAAACAATTTTAGTTTCTCCTTCCCTTTCCCTTTCCCTTTCTTTTCCTTTCCTTTCCTCAAACGTAATTTTGATGGGCATAGACTTTGTTTGATAGTTATTCTATTTCAGATGATACTCTGTTGTATTCTGACTTCCACATCAATCTGATTGTGGTTTCTCTATAGGTAATCTATCTCTTTTTCTTGACTACTTTTAATTCTGTTTTTCTTTGCTGGGTCTTTTTCTTCTAACTTACTTTTGTCACAGTAGTATATCTAGATGTGGATTTCTTTTTTATTTTCCATACTTGGGATTTATTGATGTGTTTGATGAGAGCAATTGGCATCTTGAAAAATGTGGGAAATTTGCAGTTAATAGGTCTTTGGTTTACTTCTTAACTATTCTCTCCGTTTTGTTTTTTTTTCTGGATTTCTAATTAGATGTGTATTAGACTTTCTTATGCCATCCAATATTAAAATTTTTAAAAATTAAAGTATAAAACCCGTAGGATAAGTACATAAATCCTAAGTATATAGTTAATTGAATGATCACAAAGCAAATCTATTCATGTAACTACCACCCAGCAACATAAAACATAAACTATCCCAGAAGCAACCTTATCCTGACTTCTATTATAATACCCTAGATTTTTCAGTTTTTTTCTAACATGCCTGTTTTTCTGGCTTTTGAACATTATATAAATGGAAACATAGTTTATGGGTTTTTGCTTGTTTATTATTATTTTTTTTTGTATCTGGCTTCTTTTGCTGAGCAAAATCTTACCTTACGTTTGTGAAATTCATCCATTTTGCATGCAACTATAATTTGCTCATTTTTATTGTTGTATAGTATTCCATTGTATGAATATACCACAATTGATTTATCTGTTCTACTGATAATGGAAGTTTGGAGAACATTCCTTTAAATGTGTTTCAATACACAGATGCACATATTTCTTTGGGTATATACTTAGATGTAAAATTGCTGGGTCATTGAATATATATTTGATTATTTTAGATATAATGCCAAATAGTTTTCCAATGTGGTAGTAGCAACTTACATTCCTGCCAACAGCATGTAAGAGTTACTGTTGCTCCTCATTTCTGCCAGCAATCGGTATGTTAATCTCTTTATTTTGGTGAATGTATAGAGTCATCTTAATATGGTTTCCATTTGCTTTTCCCTGGTGATACTGCTGAGGTTGAGCATCTCTTCATATGTGTATTGGTTATTTTGATAAACTATTTTGTGAAATGTGTATTCAAATCTTTTGCCTATTTTTTTTCTGTTGGATTATCTGTTTTATTTTATTATTATTGATTTGTAGGAGTGCGTTATATTTTCTGCATATGAGCCTATCTTTTCCCATTCTGTGGTTTTTCACACTCTACATGGCATCTTTTCTTTTTTTTTTTTTTAAGACAAGAGTCTTGGCTCTGTCGCCCCGGGGTAGAGCAGTGACGTCATCAGAGCTCACTGCAACCTCAAACTCCTAGGTTCTAGGGATCCTCCTGCTTCAGCTGCGCCCACCACCCATCCCCCCCGCCCCGAGTAGCTGGGACTACAGGTGTGCATCACCACGCCTGGCTATAAATGGTGTCTTTTGATGAACAAAAGTGCTTGATGTTGTTTCATATATTGGTCTTTTTTTTTTATGGTTAGTGCTTTTTGCATCCTGGTTAAGAAATCTTTTCCGTCTCAAAGTTATGAAGGTATTCTTCTGTTTTCTCTTTTGGAAATTTCACTGTTTTGTTTTTAGAATTTAGATCTATAATCTACCTGGATTTGATTTTTGTTATATTATGACAAAAGAATCAACTTTGTTTTTTTCCCATATAATTTTTTGTATTAACGTAATTTTTTTCTTGAAAAATTAAAATCCAAAACAGCACACAAGCAAAAGAGGCATTCTGTGTAAGGACTTTTTAACCCTATAGATCCACTGACCAAAGATGTTTTTTGCTGAATACATATGAACACTTTAATCAACATAGAATTTTTTTAACTGACACTCTGTTCTATTGAATGACAATGCCTCTCTTCCTCTTACCCCAGCCCTTGACAACCACCATTCTACTTTGTTTCTAAGAGTTTGACTATTTTAGATACCTCATTTAAGTGGAATCATACAGTATTTGCCTTTTTGTGACTTATTTCACTTAGCATAATGTCCTCAAGGTTCATCTATGTTGTAGCATATGTCAGAATTTCCTTTCTTAGACAAAAGAATATTCCATTGTATGTATAGACCACATTTATTTTTTTATTTTATTTTTCTTTTGAGACAGAGTCTCGCTCTGTTGCCCAGGCTATAGTGCCATGGCATCAGCCTAGCTCACAGCAACCTCAAACTCTTGGGCTCAAGCAATCCTTCTGCCTCAGCCTCCCGAGTAGCTGGGACTACAGGCATGCGCCACCATGCCCAGCTAATTTTTTCTGTATATTTTTAGCTGTCCAGATCATTTCTTTCTATTTTTAGTAGGGACAGGGTCTCGCTCTTGCTCAGGCTGGTCTCAAACCCCTGAGCTCAAACAGTCCGCCCACCTCGGCCTCCCAGAGTGCTAGGATTATAGGCGTGAGCCACTGTGCCCGGCCCACAAAGGTATTGATTTCTCCATTTCCTTGCCAATACTAGTTATTATCTATTATTTTGTTAGTGGCTATCCTAGTGAGCAGGAAGTGATATTTCATTATAGTTTTGATTTGCATTTCCCTGAAGTTTAGTGATGTTGAGCTTCTTTTTGTGTGCTTCTTGGAATTTATATATCTTCACTGGATAAATGTCTATTCCAAGCCTTTTTTTTTTTTTGACACAGGGTCTTAGTCTGTTATCTGGGCTAGAGTACAGTGGCATCATCACACTCACTACAACCTCAAACTCCTGGGCTCAAATGATCCTCCTGCCTCAGCCTCCTGAGTAGCTGGGGCTACAGTCACCACACCAAGCTAATTTTGAAATTTTTTGTAGGATCTCTCTATGTTGCTCAGGCTGGTCTCAAACTCCTGGCCTTAAGCGATCCTCCTGTCTCAGCCTGCCAAAGTGCTGGCATTATAGGCATGAGTCACTGCACCCAGCCTTTTGCCTATTTTTTAATTGCATTGTTTTGTTATTGAATTGTAGGATTTCATTATATATTCTGAATATTAACCCCTTATCAGATATATGGTTTGCAAACATTTTCCCCCATTTTGTAGATTGCTTTTTTACTTTAAGTTTGATGTAGTTCCATTTGCCTGTTTTTGCATTTAATGACCTGTGTTTTTGGTATTATATTCAACAAATCATTGTGAAATTCAATGTGATGAAGTTTTCCCTTATGTTTTCTTCTAGGATGTTTATACTTTCAGGTCTTATGTTTAGATCTTTAATCCATTTTGAATTAATTTTTGTATATGATGCAAGATAAGGGCCCAGCTTCATTCTTTTGGATTTAAATACCAGTTTTCTTAGCAGTATTCGTTGAGAAGACTATTCTTTCCCCATTGTGTATCATTGATGCCTTTGTCGAGGATCATTTGACTAACTACATACTACCATGTGTACCATTTATACTTCAAGTAGTTACTGTAAGAGAAAGACTTACTATTGCCATTTTATTAATTGTTCTCTGCATATCTTATAGTTATCTTATTCTTCATTTCCTCTTTTGCTGCCTTTCCTTGTGTTATGATGATGTTTTGGTAATGACATGCTTAGATTTTCTTTCTTTTACTTATTTCTGTGTGTGTGCATCTTCTATAGGTTTTTTCTTTCTTGTTGTCATGGGGATTACATAAAACAATCTATTTTAATTACTAATAATATAACTTTAATGACATACCAAAACTATTCCTTTATATCCTCCCTTCATGTCATATTGTTAATGTCACAAATCGCATCTTTTTATTTTTGCATACATCAACATAGTTTTATAGGTATAATTATTTTTTATGCTTTTATTTTTTAAATGCTATACCTGAATTAATAGTACTTTATGAACCCTCATTACAGTATTACAGGATTTTGTATTTGTCTACATATTTACTTTATCAGAGCACTTTAATATTTTTGTATGCTTTTGTGTTTCTAGCATTCTTTCATTTCAACTTGAAAGAGACCTCTTAATCCATTCTTATAAGTCAGGTCTATTTGTGATGAACTCACCCATCTTTTGTTCATCTTGAAAGATCTTTAATTCTCCATAATTTTTGAAGGACAGTTTTGCTGGATACAGTATTCTTGGTTGTCAGGGTTTTGTTTTTTTGTTTTTTTTCCCTTTCATTACTTATAACATCCTACTCTCTTTTGGCCTATTGTATTTCTAATGAGAAAATTGCTGAGCATGTTTTGGGAGCTTCCTGGCACATGATCAGTCATTTTGTTTTGCTGCTTTCAAGATTTTTTCTTTGACTTTTGACGGTTGGATTATAATGTATCTTGGTATGGGCTTCCTTGGGCTCATTATAATTGGAGCCTGTTGAACTTTTTAAAATTGGATGTCCATTTCCATCATCAGATTTGGGAAGAATTTGGCCATTTTTTCAAGTACGCTCTTTACTCCATTGTTTCTCTTCTCCTTCTGGAACTTCCATAATGTATATATTGTTTTGCTTGATGATGCCCCATAAATTTCTTAGGAGACTAGAAATTTATGAAAATAAATTCCAAAATGTATTCTTCTTATAATTGCAAGTTTGTATTCCTTGAGGCACATCTTCCCATTTCCCCTACCACTTGGCCCCTGGTAACCACCTTTCTACTTGTTGTTTCTATGAGTTTAATTAGACTCCACATATAAGCAAGATCATTCAGTGTTTGTCTGTATCTGGCTTATTTCACTTAGCATAATGTTTTCCAGGTTCAGCCATGTCACAAATGGTAGGATTTCCTTCTTTTAAGACTGAATACTATTCCTGTGTTATTTTTTATGTGTATATGTATATGTCTGTATATACACACTCTACATTTTCTTTATCCATTCATCAGTGGGTACTTAGGTGGTTTACATATGTTGACTATTGTAAATAATGCTGCAGTGAACTTGGGAGTGCAAATATCTTTTTGAGATAGTGATTTCATTTCATTTGAATAGATACCCATTAGTGGGATGGCTGGATCCTATGTTCTATTTTAAAATTTTTGAGAAATCTCCCTACTGTTTTCCATAATGGCTACCAATTTATATTCCTATCAACAGTGTATAAAATTTTCTTTTCTCCACATCTTTTCTCCACAACACTTGTTGTCTCTTTTTAATAGTAGTCATCCTAACAGGTATGAGGTGATATCCCATTGTAGTTTTGATTTACATTTCTCTGATGATTAGTGATGTTGAGTGCCTTTTCATATACGTGTCATTTGTTGGTCATATGTATATCTTCTCTGGAAACATATCTATTTAAGTCTTTTGCACATTTTATAATCCATTTTTTTCTTTTTTTTGCTACTGAGTTTTACCAGTTCCTTACATATTTTGAATATTAACCCCTTGTCTGATATATAGTTTGCATATATTTTGTACCATTTCCTGGGTTGCCTTTTAGTTTGTTTATTGTTTTGTTTTATTTTTCCTGTGCAGAATTTGATGTAGTCCCATTTGTCTGTTTTTGTTTTTTTGCTTGTGCTTTTGGTGTCTTATCTAAAAAATCATCTCCAAGTCCAGTATCATGGTACTTTCCCCCGCCATGTTTTCTTCTAGGAGTTTATGGTTTATGGTCTTTTGTTTAACTCTTTAAACCATTTTGAACTGAATTTTCTGTGTGGTGTAAAATAAGGATTTAATTTTATTTTTCTGCACATGAATACTCTGTTTCCCTAACACCATTCATTGAAGAGACTGTCGTTTCTCCATGTGTGTTCTTCGCAGCTTTGTCAAAAATTGGTTGACTGTGTATGTGTGGTTTTATTTGGAGGCTTTCTGTTTTGTTCCATTGTACTATGTATCTGTTTGTATGCCAGTACTATATTGTTTTGATCACTGTAGCTTTGTAATATCATTTGAAGTCAGGAAGAGTAATATCTCCAGTTTTGTTCTTCTTGCTCAAGATTGCTCCATTTATTTTGTGTCTTTTGTGGCTCCGTCTGAATTTTAGGATTGCTTTTTCTATTTCTGTGAAAGATACCATTGGAATTTTTTTTTTTTTTTTTGAGACAGAGTCTCGCTCTGTTGCCCGGGCTAGAGTGCCATGGCATCAGCCTAGCTCACAGCAACCTCAAACTCCTGGGCTCAAGCAATCCTTCTGCCTCAGCCTCCTGAGTAGCTGGGACTACAGGCATGTGCCATTATGCCTGGCTAATTCTTTGTGTATATATTTTTAGCTGTCCAGGTCGTTTCTTTCTATTTTTAGTAGAGACGGGGTCTCACTCTTGCTCAGGCTGGTCTCGAACTCCTGAGCTCAAAAGATCCTCCCGCCTTGGCCCCCCAGAGTGCTAGGATTACAGGCGTGAGCCACCACGCCTGGCCACCATTGGAATTTTGATGGGGATTTCATTTAATATATACATCCCTTTGAGTAGTATGGACATTTTGACAATATTGATTCTTCTGATCCATGAAAATGGGGTATCTTTATATTTATTCGCATCTTCAATTTCCTTCATCAGTGTTTCATAGTTTTTATTTTTTTAAAGCTTACTTTTTTTATTTTTTATTCAGAGGATGTTGTGAGGAGAGGTATTCAGTTGCCTTATTTATTTTTTTTGAGAAGACTCTCACTCTGTCACCCTGGGTAGAGTGCAGTGGCATCATTGTAGCTCACTGCAATGTCCAACTCCTGGGCTCAAGGAATCCTTCGGCCTCAGCCTCCTGGGTAGCTGGGACCACAGGCACAAGTCGCAATGCCCGGCTGGGGTTTTTTCTTTCTTTCTTTCTTTCTGGCAGAGACAGGGTCATCTCACTCTTGCTCACGCTAGTCTAGAACTCCTGAGCTCGAGCAGTCCTCCAGCCTCGGCCTCCCAGAGTGCTAGGATCACAGGTGTGAGCCACCGCACCTGGTCCATAGTTTTTAGCATACAGATCTTTTACCTTGTTGTTTACATTTATTCCTAAGTATTTTATTCTTTTTGATAATATCTTAAATGAGATTGTTTTCCTAATTTCTTTTTTTTGGATAGTTTGTTGTTAGTATATAGAAATTCACCTAATTTTTTAATGTTGATTTTGTGTCCTGCAACTTTGTTGAATTCATTTATTAGTTCTAGCAATTTTTTGGTGGAGTTTAGGATTTTCTATATAGAAGATCATGTCATCTACAAACAGAGGCAATTTTACTTCTTTTAACAACATTTTCTTGCCTAATTGCTCTGGCTAGGACATGGAAGTGGTGAGAATGGGCCTCCTTATCTTTTTCCTGATGTTAGAGGAAAAGCTTTCAATTTTCACCATTGAGTATTATGTTAGCTGTGGGCTTGTGTGATATATGACCTTTATTGTGTTGAGGTATATTCCTTCTATACCTAATTTGGTGAGAGTATTTATCATGAAAAGATGTTGAATTTTTGCCAGTGCTTTTTCTGCATCTATTGAGATAATATGATTTTTGTTTTTCATTCTGTTCATGTGTATCACATTATTGATTTGCATATGTTGAATCATCTTTGCACCTCAGAAATAAATCCCACTTGGTCATGGTGTATTATCCTTTTAGTATGGCGTTGAATTCTGTATGGTAGTATTTTGTTGGTGATTTTTGCATCCGTATTTACTGGGTATATTGGCTTAGAATTTCAAAGAAATAAAAAAGGAAATTAGAAAATACCTTGAAACAAATGGAAATGCAGATATTAAAACTTATGGAAATGCAGCAAAAGCAGTTCTGAGGGAAGTTAATGGCAATATATGCCTATGTTAAAAAAGAAGAAAGATGTCAAACAATCTGACATCTCATCTCAAGGAATTAGAAAAAGAAGAAAGTAAACCCAAAGTTAACAGAGGTAAGGAAGTAACAAAAAGCAAAAGTAAATGAAATAGAGACTAGGGAAATAATAGAAAAGATAATCAAAAGTAAGAATTGTTTTTTTTGAAAAGATAAAATTGACAAACTTTTTCTAGACTAAGAAAAAAAGAAGACTCAAACAAAATCAGAAACGACAGAGAAGACATTAGAACTGATACATAAGAGACTGCTACGATCAATTATATGTCAACAAATTGGATAATTTAGAAGAAATGGATAACTTTCTAGAACCATACAACCCACTAAGATTGAATCATGAAGAAATAGAAAACCTGAACAGACCAATAATAAGAAGATTGAATCTATAATTAAAAATCTCCCATCAGAAACTTTTCAAAAAAAGATAGACTAATGGCCAAGAAACATGAAAAAATACTCAACATCTCTAATCATCAAGGAAATGCAAATCAAAAACACAATGAGATATCACTTAACTCCAGTGAGAATGGCTTTTATCAAAAAGCCCCCAAACAGTAAGTGAACCATCACAAGAATGGAAAAACAAACACCACATGTACTCACCATTAAATTGGTACTAATAGATCAACACTTATGTGCACATATGGGAAGTAACATTCATAGGGTGTGGGGCAGGTGGGAGGGGGCAGGAGGGAATGGATAAATTCACACCTAATGGGTGCAGTACACACTGTCTGGGGGATCAGCACACTTGTAGCTTGACTCGGGTGGTACAAAGGCAATTGATGTGGCCAAAGTGTTTGTACCCCTGTCGTATCCTGAAATTAAAAAAAAATTTTCCCATCAAAGAAAGCCTACTACATGATGGCTTCACAGCTGAACTCTACCAAATATTTAAAGAACTAATACAAATCTTCTCAAACACTTACAAAAAATTATAAACTCATTTTATGAGGTCTGCCATAAGGCCAGACACGGGCAATACAAGAACTTTTTTTTTTAAACTAATATTTTTGAGTCCTTTTCTTAGTGGTTGCTTTGGAGATTACTATTTACAAATTAACATAAAGGAATCTAGTTCAAGTTAATTACAGTGTAATTTCAGTAGTATACAAAAACTTTGCTGAAGTACAACTTCAACCCCTCCTCTCCTTCATGTCATACCAGTTAGATCTTTAGACATTATAAGCCCATTAATACAGTTTTATTATTGTTGTTTTCTGCTTTTATCTTTTCAATCAGAGGAAGAAAACAAATACATTTATATTGTATTTTAATTTACCTATATGCTTTACCTTTACTATTGCTTTTTATTTCTTTGTGTGCCTTTGAATTACTGTCTAATGTCCTTCCATTTTAGCCTGAAAGACTCCATTTTGTACTCTTGTAGCTCAGGTCTTCTAGCAATGAATTGTCTTCAGTTTTGTTTATTTTGAAATGTCTTAGTTTTTTTTTTTCTTCATTTTTGAAGGATAGTTTGCTAGATACACAATTTTTTTTAAAAAAGTTGAGAGTATTATGGAGGTACAAACACTTTAGTTACATAAATTGTCTCTGCACCACCAGAGTCGCAGCTACGAGTGTGCCTATCCTCCAGACAGCATGTACTGATATCTATTAGGTGTGAATTTACCCGTCCCCTCCTCCCCGTTCCCACCTGCCTGACACTCTATGAATGTTACTTCCCATATGTGCACGTAAGTATTGCTCTATTAGTACCAATTTAATGGTGAGTACATCTGGTGTCTGTTTTTCCATTCTTGTGTGACTTCACTTAGAAGAATGGGCTCCAGCTGCATCCAGGATAATACAATAGGTAGTTCACCATTTTTTTAATGGCTGAGTTGTACTCCATGGTATACATATACCACATTTTATTCATCATTCGTGTATTGATGGGCACTTCCGTTGTTTTCACATCTTTGCAATTGTGAATTGTGCTGCCATAAACATTCAAATGTATATGTCTTTCATACACAATTCTTGGTTGACACTATTTTTCTTTTGGCACTTTAAGTATGTCATCCCACTGTCTTCTGTCTTTCATGGAGTCTAATGAGAAGTCAGCTTTTAGTCTTATTTAGGATTTTCTTATATGAGTTTAGTTGGTTTTTGTTTGTTTAGTTGGGTTTGTTTTTGTTTTTGTGGGGTTTTTTTGCTACTTTTAATATTCTGTACATCTTTGGCTTTTGACAGTTTAACTCTCTTACATGTACAGATTTGAATGTTTTAGTTCATCTTACTTGGAGTTCATCAAGCTTTTTATATGAGTAGATTAATAATTAAATTTGGAAAGTTTCAACAGTAATTTCTTTGGATATGCTTCCTACTCCTTTCTTTCTCTCCACTCCTCTTGGAGTCCCATTTGCATATGTTGGTGTGTTTTCTCAATCTATTCATTATTCTTCATTCCTCTATTTCTCAGACTGGATTATTTTGATCAACCTATATTTAAGAGCATTGATTCTTCAAATCAGTTCAAATCTGCTGTTTAGCTACTCTAGTGATTTTTAAATCTTAGTTATTGTACTTTTCAACTCCATAATTTGAACATGGTTGTTTATTTTAGTTTCTGTCTCTTTCTTCATAATTCTTTTTTTAGAGAGATATTTTTTCTTATATTTTCCTTCAATTCTTTAGCCATGATTTCTTTCAGTTCTCTGAACATATTTAGAATAGATTAACATCCTTCTTTAGTTAGTTCAATCTTTGTGCTTCCTTAGGGACAGTGTCTATTGACTGCTTTTTTTTTTAAATGTGTATATAGAACATACTTTCTTTCTTTGCATGCCTCATAAGTTTTTGTTGAAAACTGGACCTGTTAAATAATACAGTGTGCCAACTCTGGAAATCAGATTTCCCTTCCTTCCCAGGTTTTGTCGTTGTTGCTGTTTGTTGTTCTTTGCTGATTAGTGATTTTCCTGGAATAATTATATGAAATCTGTATTCTTTTTCAGGTATGACTGCTGAAGCCTCTGCTTGGTTAGCTTAGTCATAAATTAATGATTTCACGGAGACTTCTTTAAGTGCCTGGAGCCAATAAGTCTCCCAGTCTTTGTCAGAGGGGTCTGTGTGTTTGGGCATGCCTAAAATGACCTGACATTTTATAACTCTGCCTTAGCTTTTACTTCTTGCTTATGCCAAGGGTCAGGGTCAGCCAGAGATGTTAGAATAGAGCCTTATTGGGTCCACGTTGGGCGTGTGCACAACCTTACATATGCACATTGTTTTTGGATTCCTAGAAATATTTTGTAGCTTTTCAAATTCTCTTGTGGACCCCTAATTCTCATTTTTCCTTTTAAGTTTTTTTGGTCAGCATCTTGTTTGCCCCACCTGATATTGCTGCCTCAAGCAACTGTGATGTTATGTCCTTGCTGCTGATTTTTTTCTTTTGACAAATACCCTTAATGTAAGTCCTCAGAATGGAGCTTTCCCAGGGAACTTCAAGAAAGCTTAAATAGTGATAGTTATTTGCAGATGTGGCTTTTGGGAATGCTCCAAACTCATATTATGACTTTCATTGGCTGCTGAAGTACTACTTTTCATAGCTACTGAAGTTTCAAGGCTGTTGGTTATGAAAGCTGCCATGGAATTAAGGAAAATACCACAAGTTAAAATGCTCAAAGCTCACTTTTCTTTCTTTTTTTTCCAACCTCGATAGTACTTTAAATTTTTTTCTGAGATTCAGCCATTTGTCTTTAATAAATGTTCCTTGGATTGTTCTGATCCCTCGGTTAATTTTCAGAGTTCTAAAACCGTAGATTTTGACAATTATGGCAGTATTTTCAGTGCTTTTTTTGGAGGAGCATATTTTCAGAGGCCTTTATTTGGCCATTCCACAAGTGCAGTGCTTCTATAACATTCTTAGGGTTTTCTCCACCTTTTTGAGGAAGGTTAAATTGTGAGGAAAATTCTTAAGTGATGCAGATATCTGTAACATATCCTTATAGAAATTAAAGCATGAATTATAAAAACTAGACTTTTGATAATTTAATTTTATAATAGTGTAATGAGTGTAACATAGTTTTTCATTAATTAGATTAACACATTAACTGCCATGTGGATTATATTTAACTCACATTGGTTTTGAGCCCAGGGCCTCATAAAGCATATATAACTCACCTTGGGAGCCGTGAGAACTATTTTTAAAGTTGCATATAACTCACGCACAGAAAACAATAAAAAATAACAATTTTCCATTAAATTAGAAAGGATCGTTTTGTTTTCAAAGTTTTTATTCTGTTTTCGTAATAAATCACTGTGGCCCCAAGGAAAAAATTTTTTTTCTAGTGTGGCCGTCAATGTGTTGATGAATTCATTTATTCCAGTTTTTAAAAATACCTTTGGGAAAGTGTGCTCCTAATAATTTAGTTTGTAGACAGTAGGATACAAAGATAAAAGTGACCTTTTTACTTAATAAAGTCATCAAAGCTGAGTCAACAACAAATTGCATAAACATTTCTTATTGATAAAATAGTTTCATAAGTAAATTGTTCAACACTGCTGACTTGATGAGATGGAAATACTAATGCATATCTTTCACAAATATGAAATGAGTCAAAAGTCTTAATCGTTTTCCTTGAAATGTGCACTTGATTCTGTTGAATATACTTTTTATAATTTCTTTTGCAGGTTATAAATCTTGTTATTTTGTATTGGTTGCAAAATGAGTTCAGTAGACATTTCTATATTTAGGTTTAGTAGCTTAAGAGTGATATATTTTGCATGTTTGGCTTAAAACAATACAAATTTATTATCTTACTGTTCTGGAAGTTAGAAGTCTGAACTGAGTTTTGCTGTGCTAAAATCAAAGAGTTGGCAGGTCCATGTTCCTTCTGGTCTTGCCTTTTCCAGCTTCTGGAGGCCACTTGAATTCCTTGGTGCAAGACCTCTTCCTCCACCTTCAGACCCAGCAACTTAGTATCTTCAGATCTCTTTCTCTTGCTTTTTCCATCATCTTGTCTCCTTCTCTGACTCTCCTGCCTCCCTCTTTCACTTACGAGGACCCTTGTAATTATATTGGGCCCATGTTGGTGGTCCAAGATAACCACCCCATGTCAACACATTTAATTTTTGTGTGTGTGTAAACATTTTTAAAGTTTTTACTTTAATTTAAAAAAATTAAACAGTGCTTAATATGTGCCAAGCACCATTCCAGGCATTTTATGAATATTAACTCATTTAATTCCTCATAACAACTCAATACCATTTACAGTTTACTGATGAGAAAGCTGAGGCACAAAGAAGTCAAATGACTTGCCAAAGTCATCTAGCTTAGCAAATGGTGAAGCTGAGCTTTTTTTTTATTTCATGATATTATGGGGGTACAAACATTTTGGTTACATGCTATGACTTTGCCACACAAAAACGATGATTTGAAGCATGCCCTTCCCCCCGTACAGCACTCACTGTGTGAGTTTACCCACCCCCAACCCCCCAAAGAATGTTACTACTGTGTGAGCACCTACATTTAATTTAATCATATCCACGAAGTCCCTTTTGCAATTTACTAAGGTAGTGTATTTATAGGTTAACAAATAGGACATGGACATCTTTGGGGGACCATTTTTCTGGTTACCACAATAATAGAAAACAAAGGTTTTCTAAGGAAACTTTTTAAAAATAATTACACAGAAAAGTGCTGGCATCATTTGTGTACAACTTGATTAATTTTCACAAAATATACGTGTACACCTAGAACAAGAACAGCCCCCAATAGGTCCTTTGTGCTTCCCAAAGGGTTTACCACTTCTAGTCTTGTAACAGCAAAGATTAGTTTTGCCTCTTTTTTTTAACTTTATATAAATGGGAATCATGTTGTGTGTTCTCTTTGTATCTGGCTTTGTTCACACTGGAGGTTTGTGAGATTCATTTTTATGTTGCTATGAATAGTAATGATTTGTTCATTATTATTGCCAATTTAGGAATAGATCACAATTTCTAATCCTACTCTTTTGTTAGATATTTGGGTTGTTTCACATATTTGGCTAATACGAAGAGTGCTGCTATGAACATTCTAGCACATGTCTTTAGATGCCCCTATGCATTTATTTTTAGTGGAATTGCTTGATTACAGGAGAGATGTGATCAGTTTTAGTAGATACTGACACATGGTTTTCCATGTGATTGCACCATTTTACAATCCCGTTGACAATGTGTGATTGTTCCAGTTGCTTCAGAACCTCATCAACACTTGATATTATCAGTATCTTTCATTTTGGCCATTCTGGTGGGGTATAGTGGTATTTCCTTGTGGTGTTAATTTGTGTTTCCTTGATGACTAATGAGTTTGAGCACCTTTTCATGTATACACTATTTCAAACATAAGAACATACCTTCCATTGTTTGGGTACCATGTCTGGGAATGGTAAATGCCCAGTTTTGGTACTGTTTACTTCTAGGGACAGGAGAGGGCAAGTTCTTGAGGCAGGGTTCAGAGAGGGCCTCAACTTACAATATTGTCATTGCTGAATTATAAGTAGATATAGGAATATTTAAAATATTTTAATTCTTTTAAAAGGGATTTTATTGTGGTAAAATATAAAATATCTCATCTTAGCTGTTTTTGAGTGTGCATTTCAATAGCATTAAGTACATTCACATTGCTGTGTAACCATCACCACCATTAAAAAATTTGAGAGGTCAGTTTATGTGCTTAAATCATTTCAGCATCCCACAGTTTTCTTAAACATTATCAGAGAAGAAAATTTTCTTACATATCTATAATACAATTATAAGTTCACATACAGAAAATGTAAAAATTAGGCCTTGAATATCTACCTAGGGGAGAATCTTTCTTGTCAAATTGTTAAAAGTTTATAATTTTAATGAACTTTTTATCTGAAGTTATATTCTAATTTTCAAAGTAATGAATCGTATTAATTCAGTTGCTACTTGTGTGTTTCTATCTGTAGTATACTGTTTTGAATCATATTGTGTGTAAGTCATAATGATTAAAATACATGATTTTGTTGCCTTTACCTTAATCATTTGATGAAATAATAGGAATGTTTTTCAAAGCCATCTGTTTAAATGTTCAGTATGTTCACCTATGCTTTTGTTTTCATCTTCAGATTATGACTGTACCAAATGACCCTTACACTTTTCTGTCTTGTGGTGAAGATGGAACTGTTAGGTGGTTTGATACGCGCATCAAAACTAGCTGCACAAAAGAAGATTGCAAAGATGTAAGAATCCAATTTTTGTACAAGTGAGAAAAAATTATTAAAATTGGACAGTAAGTTATCTTGGTGATAAGATTATGGGTGAATTTAAAATTTTTTTGTTTTGTAAAAGTTATCAATAAGCATATATTTTATAATTACAGTTTTTAAAATTAAAATGTTAATATTGAAGTTTAGCTTATATTTTAATTGTACATTTAAAATATATTTATGAAAATTTGTGTAATTGTTCAGTATACACTCTCTAGTATTATAAAAACCTGAAGAATTTATCAATATAGCTCATTTACTCATAGAAACAAATTCGACTTGTCCCAGTAACAGTAATAAAAGCTTGTGGTAGTTTAATGTCTTTTTTCCCTCTGTCTTTTAAACTGAAAATCACTATATTCATGCAAATTTAGCTCATTTCTATAAAGGTAATATCAGGTTTTACTTTTTAATGATTTTTTTTTTTTTTTTTTGAGGCAGAGTCCCGCTCTGTCACCCTGGCTAGAGTGCCGTGGCGTCAGCCTAGCTCACAGCAACCTCAAACTCCTGGGCTCAAGCAATCCTCCCGTCTCAGCCTCCCAAGTAGCTGGGACTACAGGCATGCACCACCATGCCTGGCTAATTTTTTCTGTATATTTTTAGTTGTCCAGCTAATTTCTTTCTATTTTTTAGTAGAGACGAGGTCTCTGTATAATGTTGTAAGGTAAATAGTTAAATAAAGCGTAAGGTAAAGGAATTTAAAAACATGGTTATGCTAAGAAGAGTGAAGAGCCAGAGTCATTTAGACAAAACAGTATGGAATCAACAGAGTGCCTTAAAGATTTATGTATTGGGTAACAGCTCTTACGTCTTCTAATGCTTCTGTCTTTTGCAGGATTTGTATGTATATGTGTATTTTATTATGGGGACTGATAAGGAGAAAGATTTTACAAGTTAAGCATAAAATGTTTAAATTAGTTAATATTTTTGTTGTGTTTTAATAATAATGATTATAAATAAAATATGAATACCATATAAAATAATCATCAATACTTACAGACAAAGGTAGATTATAAATCCATCTTTACTGTCAAATGGACCAATAATAGCAGCTATTTTTAGTGGTATTAATGACTTAGTGATACATTACATAGGTAATGAGTTTTTTACATTTCTAAAGAAGGATTTCATTATTCATGAGTATGGCAATATTTAGCAGGCATTTCTGAGTAATAATTCAAATTGTATTATAACATTATCATATAAAATGTAGCTAGTGAGTACTAGCTAGTTTTGAAAAGGGTTTTCATTGTGTTAATATAAATAAGTAGTTTCTTGAATTATTACCAGCTGTTTCTAGCTGCTGCTGATTTAGCATAATTACTCAGTGTTTTAGTCTTATATTTGGGAGTAAATTTTAAATCTCTAAGTTTAGTATTTCCACATAATACTTTGATTGGTTTGTAAGGAAAGTGTGCAATATTGTAGTAGAAATCAATCAATTTTGGAGCTGTATAGCAAACAAAAAAGAAAAAGTATTTTTCTTAGAGTGATAAATTGCCAAGGACAAGTATTGACTGAGTATATTTATTTTGGTTTCACATAGGCTGAATGTGTCAGAAACATTTCTAGTAGAAACTGGAAAAATAAACTAAAAGAAAACCATATTGTTGTTTTTCCCCTCATTGTTATGCTGACTGAATTAGGATTTCTATTTATTTTCTTCTAATTACTAAAGGGAGACAGTTTTAAATACAGTGTTACCTCTATTGTATAGTTCTATGTAACTGGTAGTATGTTATCTTTTATAGGATATTTTAATTAACTGCCGACGCGCTGCCACATCTGTAGCTATTTGTCCGCCAATACCGTATTATCTTGCTGTTGGTTGTTCTGATAGCTCAGTACGAATATATGATCGGCGAATGCTGGGCACAAGAGCTACAGGTAAGAAGATAATAGTAAAGCAAACATAAGGCCATCAATCAGTTCAAAGAGTCTTTATGACATGTTGTCAATTTTAAAATTTCTTTAGTTATAAAATTTCAGGAAATAGAATGTATGTAAATAATGTAGATTATCATAAAAAATACCATTTCACCAAGTTTTTATGACTCAGTTGGGAAGATAATTTTGTAGTTTATCTTACCACTTTTAAAAGTTGTAACATGTGGTATATTAGGACTCCCATAACAAATTACCATAAACTGGGGATGTTACAACAACAGAGTTTCTTCTCTCACATTTCTGGAGGCTAGATGTTTGAAATCTAAGATGTCTAAGAGTTGGTTTCTACTAGAGGCTCCATGCCTTTCTCCTAGTTTCGGGTGGTTGCTGCCAATCCTTGGTATCCCTTGGTTTGTAGACGTTATCACTCCAATCGCTGCCTCCATCTTTAGATGCCATTCTCCCCTGTGTGAATTTGTGTCCACATTTTCCTCTTCTTAGGACACCAGTCATACTGCATTTAAGGCCCACCCTAATCCAGTATGACTACATTGTAACTAATTACATCTGTAAAGACCCTATTTCTAAGTAAGGTCACATTCTCAGGTTCTAGATAGACCTGCATTTTGGTGGGACTCTGCCATTTTTCAATCAAGATGATAATAGTAAACGTGGTGGAGAGAAAAATTAGAATAGTGACTTGAGTATGTATTAATGTATAGCATATACTTAAGCCTGCTTAGCTTAAAGTACTGTTAACAATGCTGCAGTATTGAATTTGAATCTAATTTAAACCAATTATTTCTCTCCTCATTCACTGTGGGATCAAACCACTTCTAAAATAATCAATTGAAAGTCAACATCCGTTAGCATGTTCCCAGTAAAGGAAGGCCGGGATTACTTATGGACACAGACACACATATATACACACACAAATACAAATATTAAATATACATTCATATATTCACACGTGATATTGTTTTTAAAAACGGGCAGAAACCAACAATGTCAGTAAAAATGGACATAGATTATGGAAATGGGAATACCAGATGAGATCTTTCTTTTTTGAACTGTGATTGAGGAGTGTGGTCTGTTTGGATGTATACATTTAGGGGAAACAGTAGAATATGAAATTACAGGCTAAATGATTGTTTCTCAACATATGGGACATAATTGACATTTTGAATAGGATAAGATTTCATTGTGAAAGATTATACAGCTTTGCGGAATTCTTAGAATTTAGTATTCCTGGGCCCCCAGAACACAAAGTGCCAGTTGTACTCCTCCTCAGCATATTGTGTTATATTGAAGACTACCAGAGTTAATTAAAATAGGAATAGTATTCTTATTCTGTTGCGATGTAAGAGGGAAATTTCATGGCAATCAGAAATCTTTTAAAAAATAAAGTAAAAGATGAATCATCTTAAGGATATTATAATCTTTTATCTAGTATGCTAATAAGTAATAGCTTTCCTATTGTAGAAATTATCTTAATTTGAGGGAAACTTAAAAGGTGACTTAGTGTGATTATAATCAGAAATCATTTTAATTATCAAATAACTCATATTTTAACAAAACATTTATATAATCTGGAATTATAGGCAATCATGAATTTTTTTGTAGATATGTTGTCTTTATACTGTAATTTTTGTTTGTCTGGGTTTTTTGTTTGAGACAGAGTCTCACTGTGTTGCCCAGGCTAGTGTGCCATGGCATCAGCCTAGCTCATAGCAACTTAAAACTCCTGGGCTCAAGCCATCCTCCTGCCTCGGCCTCCTGAGTGTCTGGGACTACAGGCATGCATTACCATGCCTGGCTGATTTTTTCTATTTTTAGTTGCCCCACTAATTTTTTTTCTATTTTTAGTAGAGACGGGGGTCTCACTCTTGCTCAGGCTGGTCTCGAACTCCTGACCTCAAGCGATCCTCCAACCTTGGCCTCCAAGAGTGCTGGGATTACAGGCGTGACCCACCTTGCCTGACCTATACTGTATTTTTGTTTTGTTATAAAATTGCACTGTCAAAGAAAGAACCTCTTCTAGAAATAGAATGTAATAGCTTAGATTTATACTGCTACATTAAGTCACGTCTCTCATAATTCAGATTAAGAGTTTTAGAAATGTTTTTTTTAAATATTAATTTTAAATAACTTTCTGTTTCTTATTTAGGGAATTATGCAGGCCGAGGGACTACTGGAATGGTTGCCCGTTTTATCCCTTCTCATCTTAATAATAAGTCCTGCAGGGTGACATCTCTGTGTTATAGTGAAGATGGTCAAGAGATTCTCGTTAGTTACTCTTCAGATTACATATATCTTTTTGACCCAAAAGATGACACAGCACGAGAACTTAAAACTCCTTCTGCAGAAGAGAGAAGAGAAGAGGTAGGTTTACCTCTTTATTCAATTCAGAAAACATTAATTCAGTGACTCCTGGGGCCCAAGACAAAAAAAATAGCATTAATTTTCAAAGGCAATTACAGTTTGGGGAACAAAAACATGAGACATACTTGAAAGAATATAGGCTAATAAATAATTAAGACTAAGGCTCTAGAAAAAGTATTGTGAACTATTTTTAAAGAGAAAATATTTAATAGCAAAATGTTTCTCTAACTTTGTAGATACATAGCAGCAGCAAGAAAGATCAACAATTCTAACACTTGCAGAAAAGACAAAATAATAGAAAATCTGATTATGAAGTTCCAAGAGACTAAATGTTAATGTCCATGGACTAGTGACATATAATATCTCTAGGTACATTTTACAAAGTACTTATGAGTTAATGGGAAAAAGACAAGTTAAAGTTGGCATATGTATATTAAAAAGTAGGTGAATGAACTGAATTACTGTCACTAAAGTGACTATAAAATAATTAATGATTTAGAAATAATACTTCCTTGACAGTACATAGCCATAGAAAAATGTTTGCTTTTAACCTGTTAATCTTCGTTCCCCAACATGTTTTTCACTTTGGCTTTGTATTTTATAATGTCCCGTGTGTATTCACTCTACACTTTGGCTTGTAAATGTCTCTTGAAATTAACCATTGATTTTTAATATCAATGACTTTTTGGTATTGGTTTAATGCCTATTAATGAATACATTTTAAAGATTACTGAAGAAAAACAGTGATTTTGTAATTCCTGTGATATGCAAAACCAAACTCAGTCCTCATAATTTCAGGTTTAGAGGGCTATAAAATTATAAAAAATCAGGATTAGTTTATAAATATGTTTTGTGATTTTAAATGTGGCAGTGTGTTTAAAGTGAATTGGGAAATTGGCAAGGAAGAAGGGTATGATGGCTAATGAAAACTATGAGTTTATTGTTCTGGTAGAAAACATGAAATCTGCTCTGTCATTTTGTTGTTGCTGTGTAATTTCATATGGGTAAGTTAAGTTACAGTCAAACTTTGTGCCTGTTACATAATGAAAGAGTTGGAAGTCTGTGGACATTTTAAGTGGGCCAACTGGTTTTGATACTATAGAATACTTTGCCAAAAGATATTTATATAATCAGAGTGAATGATGCTGAGTCATGAACACTGTGGGTTTTTTCTGGAAGTGTTTTTCCTGGTATTCGTTGTTGAATTAACTAAATTAAGAAAAATAATTCTTAAAATGGATTAAAATTATGAAAATAAATCATGCTTATTGTAACAAACTATTCAGAGGTATACATAGAAGAAATTAATAATTTGTCTCCCTCCTAATTCCAACATTTTTGTTTGGTGTTTTATACTAAAACCTTGACGATAGTGTTCAGACAAACTCATCTCAACGAATATTTATTGGGTGCCTACGATATACCAAGTCTTACACTAAACTTTGGAAAATCAAGGATGACCAGACAAAGACTTTGCCCCTCATTCAAGGAATTTACAATTTAATGGAAGTAGAGATATAAATAAATAAATGTGTGAAACTTAATAGAATTATATACAAGGACTCTGATCTATGTAAGTAGAAAAAAGTAGGGAATAATTGATTTTGATTGGGAACATTAAAGTTTAAGCAGGATTTTAAAGCATGAATAAGAGTTTATTATATGGCTTTTTTCTTATGTTTCCATGATATTTTTGTGTTTTCTCAATTTGTGTGGGCCTCTTTTTATCTTCTCATATCCTCTAATAATTTCTCTTTCATGTTTTCCCCATCTTTCTTTGGTATATTCTTTTGTCTTACTCAATTTTTTTGTACTTCTCATTTTCTTTTTTTTTAAATTCCTTTTTTCTTTTTATTCTTTCCTTTCTTTTCTTTTTCCTGCAAAATATATTTGACAATTTCCCACTTGTTCCACCCCACCATTGGATGCATTAGTTGAATCCATTATCTCATTTATCTTTAATTTTTTTTCTTTTTATTCTTTCGTTTTCTTTTTCCTCCAAAATATTTTTGACAGTTTCCCACTTGCCCCACCCCACTGTTGGATCCATTATCCATTCTCTCAGTTTTCTTTATTTTTGTATTCATTTTTTCTTTTTACTCTTTCCTCTCTTTTTCCTCCAAAATATTTTTGATAATTTCCCACTTGCCCCGCCTCACTATTGGGTCCATTGTTGAATCCATTCTCTCATTTTCTCCTGGTCCCCATAATTTGTCCCTAAAAATATGTTCCAGATCTGACTACTACTTACCACTCTCACTGCATTACTGCCCTGATCGGAGGCATCAGTATCTTTCTCCTATATAAGTAGGGTAGCTTTCTAACCAGTCTTCCTGCTTTCACCCCCTATCGTCCTTTAGCTAAGGCGTCCAAAGTGATCCTTTGAAACATAAGTCCAGTCATGCCCTTCTTCTCATGAATACTCCAGGGGGCTCCCCATCTCACCCAAAGCAAAGCCCTTACAGTGGCTTCAAGACCTTATATTATCTGTTCCCCATTACTACTTCTGCCTGCTGCTTTGCTCTCGCCACATCTACTTACTTACTAACTCAGATGGGCTAAGCGTGCTTCCTACCCTAGGGCTTTTGCATTTACTCTGCCTGAAATACTCTTCTTCAGATATCTGGATTTCTTCTTTCCTTATGTGTTTCAGGTCTTTGCGCTATAACCGTCCAGGTCAGACCCTACTTTACCACCCTGTTTAAAATCACAACCTTAACTCTCTGGTGCTGCTTGCTCCTCTTCAACTCTATTGTTCTCCACAACACATCACTTTTTATATATATTCTACTTTTTTATTTCATGTATTATTTCTTCCACTAGACTATAAATTCTGTGACATTGGGGATTTTTTTTTTTTTTTTTTTTTTTTTTGCTGTTTTGTCTATCATTCTTTTCCAATACCTAGAATAGTACCTAACATATAAAAGGTGCTCAAAAAAATATTTGGTGACTGAATGAATGCTGTACCATTTTCAGTATTCTTGACTGGGTTATTGTACATACTCAAAAAGTCAAATTTGTTTCTAATTTGAATATCTTATTATAGAAATAATTGCTGAGGTCGTAACACCAGTTCTTTGCCTATATAATATAAAAATTTCTCTCTCTTGTAACCAGGAAGCAGGGTTCTATATATTGTTCTAAATATAGTTCATGTAAAGGGTGAGGCCCTCTCTTTCTGGGAGGGATTATGTGTCTGAGGTTTTGGACAGCTGCCACACACCAGGCCTTTTCTGTTCTGGCTATTCCCTGTCCCACATCTGTGTCTTCCTGTGTAGATTTTGCTATTCTCGGTTGGTTAGCCATACTTAAACATAATATGGAATCTGAGGATGTAGAGATTTTTTTTTTTTTCCCCCATTCTCTTTGTTGCTTGGTATGGTTTTCAGGAGAAATCAGAATATTTAGAACTAAGCTGTGGCCAAGTTTTTATCAAAACCTGCTTAATTGTGAGGGGGAAAAAAATCAGTGAATGTTATTTTAAAGAAATAAAGATGAAAAGAGTGGCCCACAGAATGGGAGAAAATGTTTCCAGATCATATATCTGGTTGGAGTGTGGTATCCAAAATATATAAAGAACACTTACAACCCAGAAAAACAAATACCCAAATTATATTAAGGTAGAGGTTTTGAAGAGACTCCTTCAGAGAAGAGATACAAGTGGCCAATAAGCACAAAAGGAGATAACTCAACATCTCTAGTCCACAGGAAATGCAAATCAAAACCACAGTGAGGCACTGCTTCCCACCCACTAAATAAAAATAGTGGATGGCCAAATGAGAAAGGCAGACAGTAACAAGTGTTGGGGAGGATGTGGAGACACTGGAACCCTCTTATACTGCTGGTGGAAATATAAAATGTTGCAACTGCTTTGGGAAACAGTTTGTCAATTACTCAAAAATTAAACAGAGTTATCATATGACCCAGCAATTCTACTCCTAGATACCCAGGCATACCTTGGAGATATTGCAGGTTTGGTTCTAGACCACCACAATAAAGTGAATATTGTAATAAAGCAAGTTGCACAAATTTTTTTGTTGGCTAGTTTGTATAAAAGTTATGTTTACACTATACTGTAGTCTATTAAGTGTGCCATAAGCATTATGTCTGAAAAAACAATGTACAGACCTTAACTTAAAAATACTTTGTTGCTAAAAAGTACTAACAATCATCTGAGCCTTCAGCAAGTTGCAGTCTTTGCTGGTGGAGGGTCCTGACTGATGTTGATGTCTGCTGACTGGGCAGAGTGGTGGTTGCTGAAGGTTGCAGCAGCTGTAGCAACTTCTTAAAATAAGACAAGGATGCAGTTTACTGCATTGAGTAACTCTTCCTTTCAGGAAGGATTTCTGTGCAGCATGCAATGCTGTTTGATGGCATTTTACCCACAGGAGCTTTTTTCAAAATTGAAGTTAGTCTCTCAAACCTTGTTGCTCCTTTATCAACTAAGCTTATATGATATTCTAAATCCTTTGTTGTTATTTCAATAATGTTCACAGCATCTTCACCAGGGGTAGATTCCATCTCAAGAAACTGCTTCCTTTGCTCATTCCTAAGAAGCAGCTCCTCATCTCTTAAAGTTTCTTCATAAGATTGTAGAAATTCAGTCACATCTTGAGGCTCCACTATTAAATCTAGTTCTCTTGCTATCTCCACCACATCTGCAGTGACTTCCTCCACTGAAGTCCTGGAACCCCTCAGAGTCATCCATGAGGGTTGGAATCAACTTTTTATAAATGCCTGTTAATGTTAATATTTTTACCTCTTCCCATGAATCAAAAATGTTCTTGGCCAGTGTAGTGGCTCACACCTCTAATCTTAGCACTCTGGGAGGCTGAGGCCGGCAGATCGTTTGAGCTCAGGAGTTCAAGACCAGCCTGAGCAAGAGTGAGATCCCATCTTTCCCAAAAAAATAAAAAGAAGTTAGCTGGAGAACTAAAAATATATACAGAAAAAATTAGCTGGGCCTGGTGGCACATGCCTGTAGACCCAGCTACTCGGGAGGCTGAGGCAGGAGGATTGCTTAAGCCCAGGAGTTTGAGGTTGCTGTGAGCTAGGCTGACTCCACGGCACTCTATCCAGGGCAACAGAGTGAGACTCTGTCTCAAAATAAATAAATAAATAAATAAATAAATGTTCTTAATGGCATCTAGAATGATGAATCCTTTCCAGAAGGTTTTCAGTGTACTTTGCCCAGATCCATCAGAGAAATCACTATGTGTGGCAGCTATAGCCTTGCAAAACATATTTCTTAAATAATAAGACTTAAAAATTGAAATTACTCCTTCTTTGATCCACGAGTTGCAGAATGGATGTTGTGTTAGCAAGCTTGTATTAGCAGACATGAAAACAACATTTATCTTCGTATATATCTCCATCAGAGCTCTTGGATGACCTGCATTGTCAGTAAGCAGTAATATTTTGAAAGGCATCTTTTTTTTTCTGAGCAGTAGGTCTCAATAGAAGGCTTAAGATATTTCAGTAAACCATGCTGTAAGCAGATATGCTGTCATCCAGTCTTTGTTATTCCATCTATAGAGCACAAGCAGAGAAGATTTAACATAATTCTTAAAGGCCCTAGGATTTTCAGAATGGTAAGTGAACATTGGTTCCCACTTGAAGTCACCAGCTGCATTAGCCCCTGACAAGAGAATCAGCCTGTCCTTTGAAGCTTTGAAGCCAGGCATTGACTTCTCCTCTCTAGCTGTAAAATCCTAGATGGCATCTTCATCCAATAGAAGGCTGTTTCATCTACATTGAAAATATGTTGTTCAGTGTAACCAACTTCACCTATTATCTTAGATCTTCTAGGTAATTTGCTGTAGCTTCTACATCACCACTTTCTGCTTCACCTTGCATTTTTATATTATGGAGACTGCTTCTTTCCTTAAACTTTATGAATTAACTTCTGCTAGTTTCAGACTTTTGTTCTGCAGCTTCCTCACCTTTCTCAGCCTTCATAGAATTGAAGAGAGTTAGGGCTTTGCTCTAGATTAGGCTTTGGCTTAAGGAAATATCATAGCTGGTTTGATCTTCTATGCAGACCATTGAAACTTTCTCCATATGGGCCATAAAACGATTTTTGCTTTTTGTCATTCAGGTGTTCACTGGAGTAGCACTTTACATTTCCTTCAAGAACTTTTCTCTTGCATTCCCAACTTGGCTACCTGGCACAAGAGGCCTAGCTTTCATCCTGTCATGGGTTTTGACATGTCTTCCTCACTGAACTTAATCATTTATAGCTTTTGATTTAACATGAGACATGTACAACTCTTCCATTCACTTCAATACTCAGAGGCTACTGTAGCATTATTAATTGGCCTAATTTCAATATTGTTATGTCTCAAGGAATGGGAAGGCCCAAGGAGAGGGAGAGGGATTAGGGAGTGGGAACGGCTGATTGATGAAGCAGTAAGAACACACACATTTATCTGTTACGTTCACATTCTTACACAAGTGCAGTTCGTGGAGCCCCCAAACAATTACAGTAGTAATATCAAAGATCACTGATCACAGATGACTACAACTGTGAGAAGGAAAAAAACACTAACACAGTTTTTTCTGTTCCCTCACTCAGCAACAATCAACACAGAAAATTTCTGTGACCAAATGTGGTCGAGGGGGTCTCCCCACCACCCAGCAAGTAATCAGTTCTATAGTGGACATCAGTGGGTGTTCTCCAATTCAGTCCTGACACTGCCTATGTGAAGATGGCATCAGATCCTACATGTTGAGGTCTCAGTCTCTCAAGACTCCTTCCTCCCTCCCCTAGACACCAAGTTGCGAGTCTAGGCCTCCAGAACTTCTAACTCACCAACTTCAATTTGGGGTTCCATAACTCCTCTTTGGATTTGATTAATTAGCTAGAGCAGCTCACAGAACTCAGGGAAACACATTTACTGGTTTATTATAAAGGATATCATGAAGGGTACAGTTAAGAGATGCATAGAGCGAGGTGTGAGGGAAGTGACCCAGAGCTTCCATGCCCCCTTGGGCCTGCCACCGTCTAGGCACCTCCATGTGTTCAGCTATCCGGAAATTCCCCAAATTCTTGGGGTTTTAGTGGAGACTTCATTGGATAGACGTGATTGAAGCATGGACAACTGTGTTGAAATGTGATTGGGCAAAAAGGGTATGATCTAAACTCCGTAAGGCCTGTCTGTTTCAGATTCTTTTTGGCCTCTCCATGTAGCATTCTTCAGGGTATGGGGCTGGACCCTCTCTGGAATGAGGATCTTATAACCCACAATCAGATTAGAGTCTTGCCTTGGGCAGTTGAAAGGAAGTCAGGAGAAGATCAGAGAGAGCACTTCTGTTTGTTGTAACAAGGGCTATGGGAGTTATAAGCCAGGAACCATGGATGAAAATCAATATATGTATCATAAAGAAAACAGATGTAGTAATAATGAAAAAGTTTGGAATATCGTGAGAATCGCCAAAATGTGATGCAGAGACATGAAATGAGCACATGATGTTGGAAAAATAGAACCAATAGACTTGCTCGAGGCAGGGTTGCCAAAAACCTTCAATTTGTAAAAAAACATTGTATCTGTGAAGCTCAATAAAGCAAAGTGCAATAAAACGAGGTATGCTTGTATACTCAAAAGAATTGAAACATGTTTCTACAAAAACTTGTACATGCTCAGTAGCAGCATTTTTCATAATAGCTAATAAGTGGAAACAACTCAATATACAACTGATGCATGGATAAACAAAATGTGATATATCCATAAAATGGAATACTATTTGGGCATAAAAAGAAGTGAAATACTGATAAATGCTATGATACGAATAAACCTTGAAAATATGCCAAATGCCAGACACAAAAGGCCATATATTGTATGATTCCATTTATATGAAATGTCTAGCATATTAACTACCATGTGAATTGTATTTAACTCACACTGGTTTTGAGCCCAGGGCATCGTGAAACATATGTAACTCACACGTCTCTTTACCGTGAGCCGTGTGAACTATTTTTCAAGTCGCATATAACTCATGCACAGAAAACAGTAAAAGATAACAAATTTTTCATTAAATTAGAATCATTTTGTTTTCAAAGTTTTTATTCTGTTTTCATAATAAACACTGTGGCCCCAAGGAAAAAAAATTTTTTTTCTAGTGTGGCAGTCAGTGTGCTAGAGTGGGCATATCCATAAAGACAGAAAGTGGATTGGTGGTTGCCAGGAGCTGAGTGGAGGGATTAGTGGGAAATGACTGCTGATGGGTGTGGGGTTTCTTTTTGGGGTGATAAAAAAAGCCCTGGAATTAGATCGTGATGGTTGTTGCACAGCTTTGTGAATATACCCCACTGAATCATGTACTTTAAAAAGTTGAATATTATGGTATGTGAATTATATTTTAATATAAAATGGTAAAAATGTAATGGAGTAGAGTGTCAGATGCCATAAACATGTCAAATAAGCTTTGAAAGGTATCATTTGACTTGGCAATTGGATTATTGATCATATTATTGACCATTTTTATAACTGATGAGTGAACTTGGCAATTGATCGTTCACTGGTAACCTTGGCGAGAATGCAACCAGTGGAAAGATGGGGAATCAGTGGAAAGATTGACCACATGGTATTGAGGGAGGAGTGGTAAATAGTATGAATATAGACTTTTCTCAAGAAGCTTGAGAATAAAGTAAAAGCAAGAGAAAGGACTGTTGCTGCATAGAAATATAAAATTGAGATTTTATAAAAGTGGGATATTGTTTTATTTATTAAAAATGATAAGAATCTTTAGCATGTTGTGAGAAAGAACCAGGAGAGAGAAGATGGGTGTAAGTGTAGAAGAGAGAGAATAATTGTTGAAGGAAGGTGCTTGAGAGGTTGAAGGACTGGAATAAAAAGTACAGATGGAGAGATTAGGTTTAAACAGAATAAATGATACATCCCTTGAGAATGGATGGAAGGAATTAGAAAATTGTAGATATAGAAAAAGTTTGTAGAATTCAGCTGAAGAAATTGATGTCATTTCTACAGGACTTTATTTTCTCTGAAGTAGGAGGAAAAGTTATCAGCCAAGAATGAAAGCAGTAAGATGGAATAGAAACTTGAGACAGGTGATAAAGGGTTGGAATAGATGCTGGGGGGACTGGAGAGTAAATTGTCAATAATATGTAAAAATAATAAGTCCCATTGTTAAGTGTGTAGGTACTTTAGATATTTGTCTTCACAATAGAAAACTAAGGCTCAAAGTGATTAAATATCCTGTTGTCAGCTGGAAAGTGATACAGGTAGGATTAGAAATCACATATAAGTGTGATTTCTAGATAAGAAATCACATATAAGATTTCAAATTTGCAGTCAGTCTTTAGGTTGAAGATATTAAGTACAGGCTGTTAATATCAGTGGATATTTATCATCATATTGAATGTTGCAACAGACTGATATAGCTTATATCCGTGTCTCTCGGATTTTGTTCTAGCATCTCACTTGCATATTCAATAAAGAAAGTAGGGAGGTGGAAATAATCTATTAGATTTAAAGTATGCTTTAGGAGTCAAGAGCAAATGAGTTTTAGACTTACATAGAATTTACCTATCCTTATCTTTTAGTTACGACAGCCTCCAGTTAAGCGTTTGAGACTTCGTGGTGATTGGTCAGATACTGGACCCAGAGCAAGACCTGAGAGTGAACGAGAACGAGATGGTAACTATACTTTGGTCAGCTTTTTTTGGTATATGTCATTTAAAAATTAATATTTTAGCGTGGTTCCAGTTTCTTCACTATTATAAATGATGCTATAATGAGCATCTTTGTACACGTATCTTGATAATTTGTGCAAAATACATTTTAGGATAAATTTTTAGAATTGAAATGGCTGAGTCACTGGATAACTACATTTTAATTTTTATCAAATTACTCCCTCAAAAAGATGCACTAATTTACATTCCCACTGGAAGTATAAGAATGCTCCATTGACTCCCCCAAAATTGGTTGTTGTCAAACTTTTTAATTTTTGCCTATTGTATATAAAGAAAAATGAAAACTCTTAATTTCTAACAGAGATTTATAATAACACATAATTTTTTTTTTCTTTCTATCAAGTGCTTTTGACACACATAAGAAACTACCTTGGGAGCTTTAAGGTAGCACACTTTAAAATAGAATTAATATGGCTGTATTTTATTAAATGAGTCTGTAGCCAAATTCTTTTTCTTTTGACTTCTGAAACCTCTTTTATCCTCAGAAGCATATTCCCCAATATACAAGTATTATCCTTGGTATTAGTTTACAGTATATATTTAAATATAAAACTATATTACATAAAGGTAATAAAGTGTAAAATAAATTCTGATTTCAGAGAAAATGTAGGAACAACTGATTTTCACTTTAAATTATATGATTGTGGAATAGAGTTGTCACAATTTTAATTTGACACCATACTTTTAATTTGAAAACTCCCTTAAGAAAAACTCATTTATTTACAGAGGAAAAGGAGTGAGAGAAGAGACAAAATACTTTCTAGTTCCAGTTGATTTCAGATACCTGGAATTTACTTACAGTAAATGATGATGAAAAATAAATTCAGTTTAAGGAAAATTCATGCAAAAACATAAGGCTGTTTTGTGTCTGTACTTGATGATAATGCTTTATTGAGAGAGAAAAACTTTCTTTTAATCTATTCAACTTAGAATTCACGAGCCCTTCCTGGCTGGGCATTCTTGGAAGGAAAGATAAAGGTTGGGGTAGGAGTAGAAGGTGTGGAGTTATCTAAGAATAGGCAAAGATAAAGGAGATTTGTGCCATGTTCTCAAGGAACTTTACCGTACAATAAGATGGAGAGTCACTCATATAGACATTACCATAAAATGTGATGATGTCTTTAATAAATTTAGGTAATTTATTTAGGCAATTTGATTTTTTTAAAGTTGTTTTCATTTTAAAGCCCATCAAATCTACGTTTTTGCATTAGTGATAGGTTTTTGCATTAGTGAAAAATCCTGATTTATTATTAAACTCACTGATAAGACCTGTATTGTAATAGGAGAGCAAAGTCCCAATGTGTCATTGATGCAGAGAATGTCTGATATGTTATCAAGATGGTTTGAAGAAGCAAGTGAAGTTGCTCAAAGCAATAGAGGAAGAGGAAGATCTCGACCCAGAGGTAATTTTTCATATTAATTAAAGTCATAAAACTGGCCAAAACCATTGAAATCATTTTTATTTATATTATCTAAACTACACCATGGTTTACATCTGCAGTAATCACAAGGTTCTTACTGTGTTATGTGAAGCAGTAGAGAACAAAAAGTATTGGATATAATTTGTCCCCTGGGCCGGGAGGAGGGGAACCTGCGGCCTCAAGGCCACATGTGGTCCTCTGGATCCCCAAGTGCAGCCCCTTGACTGAATCCAAACTTCATAGAACAAATCCTTTTAATAAAGGGATTTGTTAAATTTGGATTCAGTCAAAAGGCCACATTCAAGGATCCAGAAAGGCCACAGGTTCCCCACCCCAAGGTCCCTGTCCCTTACCTTTTGCTTTTCTCAAAAAAAAGTAGAAGAGCCTGAGTCCCCATTTTAAGACCCTTTTAAAGGTACTGTGAATGGAAATATATAAAATTCTATAGATTAAAATTTTTATGTAATTGGAAAGATTGGTTGTTTTAACAAGAATATGTTGTTGATAAATTTTTACCACTCTTGATTAACTTATTTGTTCAAATGGACCAAACCACCAGTGGGTGTTATTGTTATCCTGAAGTTACATATTTGTGTGTGCATGCACACAAGTGTTGTATATATGTTTCCTGAGCATATCTCTTTAGAGTAGTTGGTTTTGGAAAATATTTAAAATTTGAATTTACATTAACATGTATATTTTGAAGGTGGAGCGAGTCAGTCAGATGTTTCAGCTCTTCCTACTGTCCCATCAAGTCCTGATTTGGAAGTGGGTGAAACTGCAATGGAAGTAGATGCTCCAGCTGAACAATTTCTTCACCCTTCTACGTCCTCTGCAATGTCGGCTCAAGCTCATTCGGCATCATCTTCCACAGAAAGCCCTCATTCTACTTCTTTGCTGTCTTCTCCAGACAGTGAACAAAGGCAGTCTGTTGAGGCATCTGGACACCATGCACGTCATCAGTCTGGTGAGGATGTTACTCTTAAGAAGGCTATGGTTCCTCTGATGATTTCAAGTAATGGAAACTTCTTTATAGGTTATTTTGAAGATACTAAATCACATCATCTTCTTGCTGTAATAAATAATTAAAATGACACGTAACATGTAACTTAAACACAAAATTCAAGTATGCCTAACTTGCATGAATTGTAACAAATAGCCAGAATCTTCAATTTGCATTAAATAGTTCTTTTGAAAATACAGATGCCAACAGATAGTGTTTTGACATAGTTTAATGCCCCTGACTTAAAGATTACTTTGCAGATCATTATAGACCAAAATATTTTTCTAGATTTATTTGATTGTATGTCTATATTAAAGTGATAGTGAAAATATAGCTCATTATTATTAGTTCCATTTTATTTATATTCTTGATTATTTTTCCCCAAATCATGCGATGCTTTTAATCCATTCTATATGGTAGATTTGATATGGTCTCTTGTCAACAACATATACAATTTACCAAAGGAATTAATGTCTCTAATATTTACATGAAAAAGAATTATTTTACCAAATCTTTATCTTCTTGGTACTTGATGTTAGTGAAAGAAATCAGCTCCTAAATCTATTAAAATACTATTTTCCTCACAGTATTAAAACTCCTTATGTTCAACTTTTTCCCCCAACTATGGAATGTACTAGTATTAATAATAGTAATTTTCAGCATACATGTCTATTATTTGGTTGGCATTTTTAACTGTATAATGTAATTATAATAACCAATAAGGTATGTATTCATATTTTTCTTTGGGTTCTTCTAACAAAGCATTTTACTTGATATAGAACCAAAAATATTATCAACTAGAGGTACAGCTGGCAGGCCTAAGCTAAAACCTATAAAAAATTCCTAACAGCTTAGCTGCCAAGCTGTCATTTTATTCTTGCTTCTCTGGAAACTGATGCCAGAACACCAAATATGGGATGTTTTAATTTAAGCACTCTTTTATCAGTATATCCCATTTTTAGTAATTCATTTTCAGTTTCTATGGGAATAAAAGCCAGAGTCAATTACATAACTGTTAACACTGTGTACATTTTATCCATAATAACATGCTAAAGCTGAGTTACAAAATCAGGTTTTCCACACTCTAATTGACACAGCTTTTCAATTTATGGTAAAATAAAATATTTTGGAGGATTTGGGAAGTAGGGACAGAAGTAGTTAAAAGGTTGTTTTTCAAAGCAGGTAAAATTGGTAGAAGCAAGAATTTTTAAAGTGATAGCATTTTTGGAAACACTCTTAAATATTAATACTTCGATCAATTTATAAGTTTTCAGGAAAACTTAGCAAGAAGATGCTCTGGCTTATGTTCAAGTTCCACTGAATCTTATCTAATTCCAGTTGTTCCTTAAGCATATTTGTGGGTAAAGTATTTGGAGCTTTATTTGTTTTATAGATATTTAATATTTTAATATTACATTTCAAACTGCTAAATTTCTTTCAATATTTATGTATTACATATTATAGTCATTTGAATCATTGAAATAGAAAAAAATTTTCTGTGATGATAATGTGATCATTGTTTGAACATTACTTAGCTCTTTTGCCTATAAGAAAGTAATTAAATATTTTTAACTGGGAGAGTATTGAGAGACTGTACTATGGGTAATTGGAATATTTCCATGTTACCAAAACAGTATCACTATTGAGGGAAACGATTTGGTATTACATGTAACATCTAAAGGTTATGTCTATAATTGTTCTGACAGTACCCCTTTCATTATTCCAGAGTCCAAATGTGGGGTTTTTTTGTTTGTTTTATTTTTCTCCCCAATCTCTTTTGCACTTACCATAGCCTAAGTCCAAATGGGTTTGTGAGTATCGAAACCATCCATTGGATGAATGTAGTAGATGGGAGTGTCAACTTGGAGCCATGATTTTTATTATTGCCTTGCATAGAGATAGAGAAAATGAAAAAGTATGCTTTCTGTCCATACTTGCCTTGCTGTAAATACCTTTTAATGTAAATGTTTATGCCTTTCATATCTCTCACATTTCCTCTGTCATTTTTACTGATATGAAGAAAAGGAACAATAAGAATGTGAAAACTTGCAGCCAGGCAAAACTCTGGTTGAAGCTAATTAATTGTCTGCTTTCTCTTAGTCTACAACCGAATCACTAAAAGTGAAGAAAGTTATGCCCACAAATTTCAACGGCTGCTCAACACTGTATGCCAGAGCAGTCTCTTTCAACACTGTTGCTCTCCAACTATGCAAAATGTCTATTTTACACCCTCATGTTTCTCAAACTTTTAACACTCCATTTCCCCCTTGTCCCACCCAGCTGCTAACCTCTCATTCACAGTGAAAAGAAAAGCACTCATTTTTCTGCTGTATAATCTCCAAACTTTCCAACATCTGTACTAATCGTCTCTTATAGAAACAGAAACACATTTTGGAAGACATAGATCTGCTCCTATCAAAAGCTAGCCAGTACAGTTCCTATCCCTTTCCAGCTTCTCAAGGACTCTGCTCCTGTTCCTGCATCATTGTCTTTTCTGCTGAGTTGTTTCTTTTGACCCCAAACTTGTTTTTATTATCTCCTTTCTTTAAGAATTCTCTTTGAATTATCCCACATTCCCCTTCAGCTACTGCCATATTTCTGTTTCTTTTATAATCAGAATCCTCAAAAGAGTTGTTCGCATGTACTATCTCCATTTTCTTGCCATCTGCCATATGTTTATTAACCAACCCCAATCTGCCTTTCAACCCCTTTTCTCCTGAAACTTGTTATCATAGTCGTCAGTGACCTCCACCAAATTTAGAGGATAATTCTGTTAATATTTTACAAGATTTTTTGACCCAGTTGCATTTACCATAGTCTGTTACTCCTTTCTTTAGCACTTTATTTTCTTGGCACCTATGGTAACACATTTGCCTGTGTACCCTTATTATCAATTCTGGCTGGTTTTCAGTAGCTGTTGTTAGTGTTTCTTGTTCTGTCTACTTCTGGATATTATAGCTGTGCCCCTTAGTTCTGGCTGTCTTCTCTGCATACACTCTCTCTCTGGGTGGTTTGTGTCAGTTCCCCATAACTTTTAACATTTCCTCTAAATTGATGACTCCCAAATGTACGTCGACAATCTAATCTTACACCCTATGTTCCAGACCCCTATGTTTAACTGCTATTTGACACTGTATATTTTTTTTGTTATGTACATTTTAAATTTGTATGTCCAAACTAAATTCAACTTCCTACCTTTCTTGTCCCCTAATTGATTCCATCTCTTAGTCCTTTTATGGCTTAGTAAATTCTAACACCACCTGCCCATTTGCTTATTCTAATAACCGTCAGTTAGTCTTGATTCCTCCCTTTCCGTCAAGTCCCATGCCTAATTCATCAGCACGTTCTGTTGGTCCTGTATCTAAACTATATCCTATTTCTTTTCATCTCACCATCATTTCTTTTATCTCCTAATTGGTCTTCTTGCATCTGCTCTTCTTTCCTTATAATTTAATATCCATGCAGCAGCCAGAATGAGTATTTTAAAATGTTAAAGCAGATTATATAACTTTGTTCTTTAAAATCCTTCAGAGGCTTCTAATTGCATTTATAAGTACAAAAGGAAAAAAAAAAATCAAACTCCTTACCACAGACCTCTAAGAACCTACATGGCCTGGCCCTTCCCTACCTTTCTAGCCTCGTCTCATTCTATTCCTCAGTCCCTGATGATCATTATGCTCTAGATATACTGGTTTCCTTTCAGTTCCTTTAATGTGCCATATTCTCTTCTTTCTTTCTTCTCTTTCTTTATTTTGAGTCCAAGACTTTGATCTTACTATTCTCTGTACCTGGGAAGCTCTTCCCCTGGCTTATCACATGGCCAGACTTCTTTTTCTCTGGGTCTCAGCTCAGATGCCACTCAAGAGAAGTCTTTCGTAACTACCCTAGGTAGAGTCCTCTTCCTTTTTCCTCTTCCTAAAATTGTATTCTCTTTTATATAACCCTGTTTATTTCCTGAAAAGCACTCATGTAAATTTATAGTTTTTTTTCTTGTTTGGTTGAGTTGTTTATTAATTCTTTTATGACTAAGCATCTTTTTTTCCTAAAAATACTCACTCTTTAAAGTTACAATTAAAAGTATCATGAGACATTTAGTTATCTTTAAACTGGTATAGGCTAGGTACGGTGTATTTACCTATACTTTAGGCTTTAGATTATAGATTGAGCCCCAGTTCATTAACTCTGGATGTTTCCAGTAGAGTCTCCAAATTTGGTAACACCTAGGAGAGATCTGTGAGTAGATATTCAGTCATTTATCATTTTGGATCCATTGTTTGCCCTTGGCTGTCTAGACCACCTAAGACTAGGTAGTTAATTTTTTTACCTTCTACCAAAAATACTTTTTAAATATCATGTGGTTATATATATTAATGAGTGAATCAGGACAAACAAAAATATGGGTAGGAAAAAAATAAATTGAAGTTGTAAGTGAGGTGAATAAACAAAATGCATGACCTGAAGAATAGTGTGTCTAGAGGGGGCCGCAAAGTTGGCTTTGGGTTTTATAGCTAAATTAGGAAGATAAATACACTCAAGTGGAATTTTAAATCAGTTGGTAGGTTTTTTTTATTTTTGCTTTACCCTTTGTATTCTCGAATTTTATTTTAATTCATATGTCAGACCATTGGAACCATATTCTATATACATAGCTCAAAACTTAAACATTTTGATTCTTGTACGTGTTCTTGAACATTTAAGAAAAGACTATGCTTTTAAAAATGTAGTTATAAAATTGTGTATTTAAAAACAAGAAAGATATGACTGTGACCTGAAACTATGCAGGTTAAAATGAAATTTTCCTCATCTTTATATATAAAAAGTATTTCAAAGTAACTGTAAGATAATTTCTTTTTTTCTTAGTAATGCCCATCAGACATCTCTCTTAGTTTTTCCTTTTTTTTTTTTTTTGAGATGGAGTCTCACTCTGTTGCCCCGGCTAGAGTGCCGTGGCATCAACGTAGCTCACAGCAACCTCAAACTCCTGGGCTCAGGCGATCCTCCTGCCTCAGCCTCCCAAGTAGCTGGGATTACAGGCATGCACCACCATGCCAGGCCAATTTTCCTATTTTTAGTGGAGGGCAGGGTCTTGCTCTTGCTCAGGCTAATCTCAAACTCCTGACCTCAAGCGATCCTCCTGCCTTGGCCTCCCAGAGTGCTTGGATTACAGGCATGAGCCACCATGCCCAGCCTCTTTTAGTTATTTCTTAAACTAAGCATTATTTATAAATTTTTCCTATGTTAAGAAACTTCTTATATTGAGCAAATATTAAATGAGGCCGTTTTTCCAGTGTGTTGTAATTTTTTTCTTTGGTTCTATTTTAACCTATTTAAAGAATCTGATTAGAGAAAGTGGTAACTTTGGATTGGGGGAGGGTATCAGTATCTACAAAATTCAGTTTTAGGGGCTCACATGGAAGAGTGAGTCACTAAAAGGATCCCTCTGTTTCCAATATAATAGACCACTCAGATCATGAGGATTTAGTTCTTTTTTTAAGATAGTATATGGTATGGTCTATGCGTGGATTCCTGCTTATTTACAAATAACTGCTCAAATTACTTTGGCCTATGCAGACTCATTATACCTACATTGAGCTCTGTGGCAAAATTGCTGGGGCGTAAGAACTGTGTTGTACAGCATATCAAAGCAAACTTTTCAAAGCCTAAAATCTAGATTACAATTTCCTTAAATGGAATCAGAGTCTAGTCAGATGAGGTGTAGGCCAGTTACAGGTTAGAAACGGGTGGAGATATTAGGTTGATGGCCACTTTGAGGAAACTAAAGAAGAAAACAGAAACTTGGGAAGGAAGGAGTGCCCAGTCCCAGGACAAAGCATGCGCGAGGATCACCAGGACAAGAAACAAGGTGGGATGGGAAGCCAGACTGAAAGCAGGCAGGTAAAGTGCCATCAAATCAGATATAAAAATGATCCAGAGTCCGGGACAGAAGACCATGTATATTGTAGACCATGTATATTGTAATTCTCCTATGGCGGTAGAATTAAGCCATTAGGGAGAATAGCCGGGAGTTTTTCAGAAGAAACCAAGAATAAGGTTAGTAATTTCAGGAGATGGAATAACAGTTTTCCTATAGCAGTTCCTGATACCTTGTTGAGTTTTTATTATTGTTTTTAAAATTTAACCTGAGGTATTCACTGTATTCCTTTTTCAATTTGGTTTATGTTAACAAAAGTAATTCTCTAAGCATTTATCCACATTTATAAATTGTATATGATTGTATATACATTCTTAAAAGGATGTAATGTGTGTATATCAACTGCTTTAATATTTCAAGCTACTAGCAGAACTATTTGTTTAATCTGGTATTTCTGGTTGAAATTTTAAATTCAATACTTATCTTTTAACTGTGTGATGACTTTTCTTCCTAGAGCCTCATTTTTTTTAACCTAAGGAGAAAAAAAACCACCATACAAAAGTAGACAAACAAATTCTTCTTTAAAAAGCACTGGAAATATTGAATAAATGGCTCATAAGAATATCATAACTAAATCTTGGTTTTGTAAGTTGTAGAGCATTACTGCATGCACCTGGAGCCTGTGGTTTATTTGCTGTATCACAAGTAGTTCTAGGATGGAGACTTACGTAATCATAAAACATTTGGCACCTCAAAAGAGGGTTTGAAATTCCAATGAAATTCAGTGATTTTTCTGCTTTTTAAGCAACATTTGACATTTATGTATTCTCTATGTGGTAGATTTTTTTTGAAGTATAAAATGACAAAACTTACGGCTATATAATACTTTATTTTATATTGCTAAAAGCATTACTATTATGCTCACTAGAAATAAGATTCCTGTACATACCCAAAAAGAAGGCACTGTTTTGTTGACCATCACTCGTTTGTCAGTCAATATCATCATCACATGGTACTGGAGAATTTTCTAGGAACAATTAACAATGAGAGACCATGATGATACTTGAATTGCTGATTAAATCTTAACTACCAATTGGCTAGTTGAATAAAATTCTTTATAAATATAAGCCATGGTAGCAAGAAGTTAGTATCGGGCATGATTGATTCCTCAAAGAGTAAAGCAAATTTTACACCCTATCTGTGAGAGGCTGAAAATTATTTAGTAGTTTGTATAATTTGATGCTGATGTCACAGAGAAATTCTGCATGGTCCTACCACCAAACCTACAACTATTGACATCTCTACCCATATTCTCTGCCTCCTCTTTAGTTATAGTTAAGAAAGTTTTTACGCACCTATTCAAAACCAATTCCTCCTCTGATCCACTGTAACTTAACTCCTTAGATCTACTCAAGGATGTTGATACTGTAGTTGCTCCACTTTTTTCCATGCATCGTCTTTCTCTCTCCCCCCAATTAAACATTCTCTATCAAAATACAAACGTGTATTATCTCCCAAACTAAGACACACAAACCTCCCTTGATTCTGTATTCCTCCCACAAAAACCGTCCAATTTCTGTTTCCCACTAACAGGAATACTTCTACAAAGAGTATATATGATTTGTGTCTCTCCTTCATTACCTTTTCTCTTGAACCTGCTGCAGGCAGGTTTTGGTGTTATTTCACTGAAATAGCACTTGTCAAGGTCATCAGTGACTTCCATGTTAAAATTCCAGGTGTTAAATCTCAGTGTCTTTTTCAGTATATTAGCAGCATTTGACACAACTGCTTACTCCATCCTTTTTGGCCCAGTTTCATCACTTAGCCTTTATCATTCAGTTCTCCAACCCCACCTGTCTGACTTTTCCTTCTTACTCTTCCTAAAAGTTCTTCCTCCTCTTCAACATTGGAGAGCTCTAGGGTTCAGTTCTTAGACCTCTTCTCTGTCATCACTTACTCTCTAGAGTACTTAAAGTAACATTACCAGTGACATCCAAATTTATATCTCCTCTGAATTCTAGACTGTTATATTCAGTCCCTACTTAATTTCTCCACTTGGATGTCTATTCGTTGTTTTCTTCCCCCCTCAAGACTACTCATTTCTCCTTCATTCTTTTGCAGTAAATGGAAACTGTTTTTCCTGTTACCTAGGCCAAGAACTTCAGAATCACTCTACATCCAAAGTGTCAGCAAATTCTGCTGCCTTTGTATTTAAAATATATTTCACATCCTGATACACTTGCGCCCTGAGCATTTGCGCTTGCTCTTCTCTCCACCTGGAACACTCTTCCTGCAGATACCCATGTGGTTTATTCCCTTATGTCCTTGAGGTCTTTGTTTAAGTTGTACCTTATGAGAGAAGCTTTCCTTAATGACCATGTGTAAAATGACAACCCTTCTCCTACCATCTCTGTCCTCTTTATTACCTTACCTCGCCAGTTTACTTCATAGCAATGATCCTTCCGTGACACAAACACATGCATACAACATTACGTGTGGGTTGTTTGCGTATATTTGCAGATGTCTGTTTTTCCCTCAGAACATAAACTCCACAGGAATAGGGGCTGTTTTGTTGAATGTTTTATTTATTCCCCAGAGTCTGTAACAACACCTCATACACAGTAGGCACTCAGTAATTATCTCTGCAGATTTTCATGTTAGTTTTCTACTTTTCGTCTATGATCACTTCTTCAGGAAAAGGTCAGAAAATAATGATTATGTAAACCTTTTTGTACTTAAAAAAAGGAAAATTATTTAAATGACAGTTCTAACATAATAGGAAACATTTTGCTGAAGAATATATAACTTTCAGTTTTTAAAGAGCTCTGTCATAAATTCCAAGAGTTTCCAAATTCATAACTTTTTCATCACTTTAATTGAATTTTAATTATTACTTGATTGAAATTAATGAAGTAACTTAAATTTTTATGTGTAGATTAGATGAGTCAACTGATATTTTTCAATTTTTGTTTCTTTCCTATTATCATTTTGCTATAAAAAGAGATAAGTGAGGAAAGAAATGTTCATTTTAAAGTCTTTGGCTTATGGAGAACTTTGTTTCATCCTGTTAATTACTTAAATATTCTTAGAGAAACATATGTGTCTAATTCATCATAGTTAACGAGAAGTATTTGGGTGTGTAACTGTGTATAGTTTGTCTCATAATTTAATGACCAGTAATTTCTTTTTTATCGGTAATTTGTTTTTAGTATTCCTCTGTGAACCATATATTTTATTTATATCCTTCCTCTCTTTAATGTATAATTAAATTCTTATGATTTCTATTTTATTACTATCTTTTCAACTTTCTTTTCCTATTTGTGTCAGAATTTTTAAGGGGGCCTGAGATAGCTTTGCTCCGTAAGCGCCTGCAGCAACTGAGGCTTAAGAGGGCTGAGCAGCAGAGGCAGCAAGAACTAGCTGCACAAACCCAACAGCAGCCTTCCGCTTCCGATCAGTCTTCTCATGAGGGCTCTTCAAAGGACCCTCAGGCTTCAGGTTATTAATGTCAAGTGTCCTTAAGCAGCTAGTAGAATTGTTTTTTAATACTGCTACTGTGTAACAATTCCTTTTCCCATTCGAAAAGAGAACTAATGTGCTTGCAGCTTACCCCTCCCTCCCTTGCATATGGTGGTGTTCAGTGTCACGTTACAGGGACAGATTGGCAGCAGCATTTGTCAGAGAGATGATTATAAAATAATCTGTTGCTTTATTTGCAATATATTTGGAAAGGGGCAAAATATTTTTTACTTTTATAGCCGATGAAACTGCTTTCTAATAATTATCTAGTAAATTTAAAGCCTGCATTGATATTTCTATTGAAATTTCCTGTATGCTCAAATGAGTCTGTGCTATGGCTCCTAGCTCTTCTTCTTCTTCCTCTTTGAAAGTTAACCAATATTCCTATATAAACCTTATAATGCTAGATTTTAGAATCATAGTATTGTTTGGCCATACTAGCGTGCTGACTCAATCATTCCCTTCTGTCATTATCTGAAAATTTTCAATATTTGCTTTCTTATTCCTTCTATACTTAATCAGCTCTCTTGTACATAGAGCAGCAAAAGTACTCCACAATCTCTTGTTCCTGTTCTTATGCTATAAAATTCTGCTAGTACAGTAATAATCTACGCCACTCTTTTTTTATTGAATATTTAAATGGCCCAGTATTTGATGACCAGAAAACTCATGATGTTCAGTAAATATCTGTCAAAAAAAATTAATGAAAGGCATAGCACAAAATAATTTGTCTAGTTTTTTCAAGATGGATAATAAGTACTATAAATCCTATAGTATGCATGTTATAGTAGGTGCTGTAAATATTTAGGAATGAGAATGTCTAGGTTCTCGTATTGATGAGTTTATAATACTTTGATACGCTTTGTTTTGCTACCCTAAGGAGTGATGAGTTTAGGTGCTAATTACTTTGAGAATCCTAATTTAATTACTTGGAATTAATTTGGATATTGCTAGAACTGGACAGCCTCTACTTTATAAATATCTGTTCCAGTAAGTGCCATAGTAATGAAAGCACATTTTATAATACTGGGGTAAAATAAAAAAATGTAAACCACTATAATATAGATATGTTTGGGATAAATCATGGCCTTGATTTTTAATTCTGTGTTATATTAATAGAAGAAATATCAGTCAGGTAAAGATGCCTCTGATTTTTTTTTCTATAGGGAAATCTTTTCCTATACTTAAAACTAACAATAAGAAAGTTTGATCAGATTACAATAATGACATTTAATAATAAAACATTTTGCTATGATTTTATATATATGAAAACTCTATTCAATGTATTTTGAAGGTTAAAAAGTCATGAAACATAAAAATCAATAAAAATAAACTGTCCCTACATATATAAATATTTTTAAAATACTGAAATTTGGCAGATAACAAATGAAGTATTAAAGTAAATTTGAGTATAAAACAAAACTGTCTACATCATCAGGAAAAGTATACATTGTGAACATTAGAAATATATTTTGATACTCATATACTCAGATACTTCATATCTACTTCACCAATTTGAACTGAAGGCAGGTTCTTTCTAGAATCAGAAAGCTTTAGGGTGATTATATGGTCTCTGAAATAAAATGCTGTCTTCCCAATTCTAAGTATTATTCTAATTAAATAATCTTTAGTTTGGAAACCAGTCTATTTTTGATAATCTCTAAAAAGCTAAAGTCAAGTAGACACCTTTCTACTTTTGAAGTTGAGAAACATGTTCTCTTTTCTTTGTCATTAAATAACATTCCTGGAAATTAGCTGAGTGTGATGGCACGTGCCTGTAGTCCCAGCTACTTTGGAGGCTGAGGCAGGACTTTGACATTGCAGTGAGCCATGATGACACTGCTGCACTTTAACCAGTGCAACAGAGCAAGACCCTCTCTCAAAAAGAAAAAAAAACAAAAAATAACAACAACATTCTTGAGCTCCTGAGCCTGCCCACACGGACCAATGTTAGAAGCTTTTAGTGCTATTACTATCATTAAGCACTCATTAATGGCTTCTGATAGTACATGTTTCTCTTTTCAGCTACAAGGTGAAGTACTTCATCTATTTCATATGCTTTTAGCATAGCATTCATATGAGGTCCTAACAAATCTAACCGGTAGCATGTCCTGGGTTCGTTTACTAGTGCTACTTTTATCTTATTCTGTCCTCATGTCACAGGAACACTATTTGGTAACTTAAAACTTTAAGAACAGTTAATGTGTTGTTAGTTTCTTACAAGGGACAACTAATAAAATCTGTATACATTGTCCATTTAGTAAATTTTGAATATGAGGAAAAAGAAGTTGGCTTAATGTAAAATTCTTTATTTCAGAACACACAAATTATAAGAATAAAGAATGGAAATTAAATTTATGAAATTCAACAGAGGGATAGATTTTAATTGAATAACAAAACTTATACATAATGATTAAGTGCAATTTTGTGTATGTGCACTATGGACATTAATTCATTCTCTCATGATGTTACTACTGTCAGTACAGAAAGCGCCAAAATTAACATTCTAGATTTTAATTTATTAATTATAGAAGAATGTACATTTCTCATATATAAAAAGCATATGTTTCCATTATACCTTGATATCTTTAGAGTATCAATAAGTGACAGCACTACCAATAAATGATATTTCTATTGTCTTCTCACATTTGTAAGTTTTTCAGGTACAAGGTGTTTTTCAAAGGAGACATTACTGTGATTTAGAAACTAAGAAATTTTAATAAGTGTAGAAAGCATTTCTGAATTATTACATTGTCTGACAAACATTTTATTCTCTTTTCAAAATATAGGACTCATGGGAATCTTTTGTGAAAGGCTAAGTATAAGATAAATCAACAATACCTAACTTCTATAGGAAAGTGATTTTAAACCATCAAACCACTTTGTAAAAATAATGATCTACATTTTTAGTGGAATCAAATGGGAAGGAGCCTGATGCTAATTAATGATAATCCCATGTGGAATATTATCTATTCAATATTATCAATATTTCTTTGCAATTTAAGACTAAAACATCATGCCAAGGTACCAAATGATGTCACCTTCAGTTTCAAATTATTATTTAAAATGAGCTATATGATATAGATGTTAGAAGATGGTTAACCAGTGGTTTTTCTTTTTATTTTTTTTATCAGCTGTGAACTCTGTCATCAGAGTCTTGTATAAAATATGTAAGAGTGACACTGTTGTGACGTCAGCATGAAGGGATATAAGGAATGGCGACCCCCCTTCTTGCTCCTTGTGCTACCTCTAAGGCTCCTTTGCTCCCCAAAACCCAGTTTGAAAACCATTGCTCTGAAAGAATTTTTGACATCCATAAATGATCATCCTTCAGAACTAATTTCCAAAAATACAGTTTTTTAAAGTCAAAATATATCATTTAAAAATGTTTTTACTTTTTAGTTTTTAAAAAGTACATTTTTTTCTAGACTACTAGAGAATACATCATAATTTGTTTAGCAAATACATGATAGCTCGTAACTCACTCTTTAGACTTTTAGGAAATATACCATAGTGCATAACAAATAAAATCATTCAGGGATTTTTTTTTTAATAAAGAGATGAATTTGCCTTCATTCCATCATTACCTGGGTGTTAGACTGGCTGAATTATTTGTCCCTGGCCCTATGACTAGGTGACCTTTGACAGGTCATCCGGTTGCTTTATGACTCAGTTTTCCAATTATTGATATATTTAGATAGTGTGGCCTGCCATAATTTACAGAAATGGTGTAACGATGGGTTAGACAATACTGTATATATAAATCTTTTATATTCCTGTGGAGAGCAGTACACATAATAATGTACTATCTTAATTATAGTATTTTACTTACTACTTCGACATGTCCTTTCATCAAGGCCATTTAGCGTTGACAGCATTCAGGGCTTTGGATGAGCTATAGGTACACTGATCAGATGAATGCCCTAAACAGCTATGGCAGAGGCATTCGACATTTGGCTGATTTTAAGCCCAACTCTTTTTTTCCATTTCAGGTCCCCCGAAGTCATGGGTTGCTGGCTCCTGCTCAGAGTGACAGCACCCTGTGGAGTCTGCTGGTACTGGCCCGACCACCACAGAGCCCCACTGGAGCATGGAGCCAGCCTAGAGAGGGTCAGGTAGGAACTGTTTTTTCACTTTATGGCACGGTTTTGCCAATTGGAAAAAAAAAAGTAACTTTTATACCCCAAAGGGGTATAAAACGTTTGTGATTATTTTTGAAAAAGGGCTTTTCAAAACTGAGCCATATTGGAAAAAATCAGCACTTACCCGATCCTGTGCAAGCAGGCTCTATCTATACAGCATCAGATTCCCCAGTGTCCATAATGACAGTCACATTATAGCACTTCCCAAGAGATTCATTCGATCCATGTTTGTAGTGATTATAAGTAGTTAATAAATTAGATACGGTGTTAGCCTAGTTCTGCAAGCACTTCTTTAATTTCTTGAATAAGAGTCCTAAGCAAAACAATGCTGAGTCTCTTAGAACTTTAAACATGATAATACGCTCCATATTTTTCAGAACAGCTTTGTACCATTATTTTTCATTCAGTACCAGACCTCTGAAAAACAGGCAAGTAATAATATTAATTGGCCCTTTCCTATGTGCTATTTAAGTAGTTTACGTGGATTATCTCATTAAATCTTCAGAAGAATGCTATGTGGTAGATATTATGGTTATCTCCATTTTTCAGATAGAAAATCCGAGACTTAGACAAGTTAAATAATTTGCCCAGGGTTACAATATTACTGAGAAGGTAAACCACATTTGAACCCGGGAAGTCTGGCTGAAGAGTCTTATTTACCTGTTCAACTATAATTATCTGTCTTTTTCTGCAGTTGAGAAAATTCTGATGTGAAAGGGCTGAAGAATTTTCTCAAGACCAAAACACAGATCTTTTTCAGAAATATATGGTAATCGACCATAAGACGTGCTGAGCTTAGTACTGAATAAGCTTTTGCTTAAAATTTATCTTTACTTTAAAAACAATACTATAACTCTAAACACTTCAAATAAGCTGACCAACCGTATTGATTTCATAATAAATTATCATTGGACTGTATATTCAGGTTTTGATTTTGTGTGAGGTGCTCTCTAGAAGGTGTTTCACAGAGAGATGGAGTAGAGTATGCAAAAATTAAAACAATCAGCTTGAACTAATAATTGTGTTTTTTATATTAGCTATTGTGATGGTTATTGTGTTAATATTTGGAACTATGTATGATAGGAGTTACAGGTATTATATTTATGAATACCTTGTGGTAAAAAAAAAAAAAAAGGTCACTTAAAATGTGACAGGAAGATAATCTATTCAAAAACAGTTGCATGGTCCCAAGATTATAAATGGAATGGAAGCAATGACCAAGAAGGATTTCTTCATAATTATTAATCTTCAAGATGGAAGGAACACCACATAATTCCCCTGAAATACACAATATCTATGACAGATTATAAAACCCAAAAAGGAACACTTTTAGTTTAATACTATCTTTCCATCTTAACATAAGCTCTAATATTTTGAATACTTCAAGAGTTTGAAAATACACAGTGCTGTGGAGATGACAGCATTCTAGATCTTTCATTAGATCCTTCATCAATATGGTTTTTTTTTTTCAGTGACCACTTCTAAAATTTTATTTAAAAATTAAATGCAAAGTACTTTATTTCACTAAGAGTTGTACATTCCATGATAGTTTTAGAAAAATTAAATATTTGAAGAGAGAATTTCTTGGAGAGTTTATAGTTTTCTTAGGGCTGTCAATTATTGAGAGCATAATGAAATGTCTAGCAAATACAAAGGGATGAAAAATATTTCATAGGAGACTTTTTGGGAGGTTTTTTCCAATGTTTATTTCATTGTGAGTCACATTTTTGTTATGTTTTTCTTTAAAGAGTATAATTTTATTTCTAAAGACCAACTTATCTGTTCTTCAAAAACATAGATGGCAATACAGAATCTAACTGTAAAATGGATAAATGAGAAACTGTCTTAAAAAAGAAAGTAAAGCATGAATAGAGAGGAAACTGATTGAAATACTATCATTCCCACTTTTTTTGTTTAGTAAAGATTTAACTGAATGTTCTAATGAAGAGGTGATAAGTAAGAATAATAAAAGCTATTATTCAAATATTGATCATGCTTTATCAAAATTTAATAAGATAAAAATCTATGAGCAAACTGGTGATATTAGAAGATGAGAGATTTAAAGCTGATAGAAATGGTAGCACGATTCAGACTTTTAAATGTACAAATGGAAGCAATCAAACTATATAAAATTGGTTTGAATCCAGGTTATATTGGAAAACTTTTCTTAGTTATACAATTAGGGACAGTGTTCACTGAAAATACTCACTTTTTTGGGAAATGAAATGCCATTATGAGCAAAAATTGGTATTAGCCAAAAAGTGTTTTATTAACAACTTTTGCTAAGAACTAGAGCACAGGATATTAGAAACTGGGAATTATTCTTACATTTAGGGGAGAGCTGTTCTTATTACCTACATTTTGTCTTTTACTCTAGCCCAATTGGGATACAGATCCCAAGCCAGGAATGGAAAAGGGCCACCTGTTCTGTTCCCCGGTGTCTTGCTTAGGTTACTAGATCCCTAGGCTGATCAGGGAAAAAGGAGAAGCTTAGTCCTAAAAATGTTGCTAATTATTGTAGAAACAGGTTTAAAATCAAAACTTACTAACTTTAGACAAATATTCTTTGTATTTTATTATATTGGCTTCCTTTATTCCAGTGTTTTTCAACAGTAGAAACCATTTATAAAATAAATTCTTACATAGAAACCAAGTATATTAAAAAGATAAGAACAAAGCTGTTCTATTTGAAGCCAAGTGGAAAGTATAAAGCCCAAACCGTTAAGCCTTCTCCTTGTCTCTCTTTTCCTTTCCCTACCAGGTACCTCTAAAGAAGCCTAAGCCTTCATAGGGTATAGTTCTAATATACATAATACACTATAGAGTTTTTAACGTTATATATGTTTCTGTAATGGTAATTACTTCACTGAATATTTTTCTTGTAAACTGTTTACTTTAGCTCCTTGCTTAGCTCATGATACAACAAACAACATCTCACAAAGTATAGTGATCATCTCATTTCATGCTTTGAATCCTCCAAGGCAGGATGAAATCCATCTTAAGGAGCTAGAGAGGGAGTTTGAGAAGGGCAAGGAGTCTTCTATTTAGTGAAGGAGCTATCCCATTTCTAATTTACCTACTTTGCACCTTGTGCCTGTGCTAAATGAGTTTGTTAAAAGGTATATGCATGGAAATAGAAGAATATTTTCTCAACTCCTTCTCAAAGTTGCTTGAATGCTTGCCTGGAATAACATGTCTTAAGCACATGGCCCTGCTTACTCACTGCTTGGGAAACATACCACAGTACTTACGTCTATTCCCCACCCTTATACATTTGTTTCTTAAGCTTAGAGATGATCATGACATTGCTGTGCAGTTTTCTGCTGCTTACTTTTAAGTTGAAATCTCCATTTTTGTTTCAGATTCTCCTTCTTCTGTGGTTAACAAACAGCTCGGATCCATGTCACTTGACGAGCAACAGGGTGCGTGCAACAGGAGATGCGCTATGCCCATCCAGTCATAGTTTTATTGCATAGTTTTATTGCATAAACAAAGCTCTCTCTCGCTTTTTCATAGCATTTCATTTTGGTTATGGTCTTACAGTCAATATTTTGTGGACTGAATTACCATAGGAGTTATTATGCACTAAGGGCCTTTGCAGCCTATACAAATTATCTTCTATGTAAGCTAATTTCTACCTTAGGCCCTTGATGCCAACTTTAAACTCTCTTCCTATAACATTCCTATAACAGTATTACAATGGATATAAACTATATCCATTTAAAAAATTCTAGGTATCGTAAAATTGTGTAGAACTGTGGGTATGAGGTTAACATATTACCTCATTGCTCATTTAAGATATCTGAACACAGTAATATCCTATATTACTAGACGATTGTAGTATTGATACTTGGTTTTATGTCTCACTTATCTGGTGATCATACTCACGATAGCTTTACCTATAAGGAATACAGTTATGAATCCAGAGATGAACTTGAAAGCCACCAATTAGAAGGGGAAATAACTTGCACTTGTACTTTTTAAAGTAGGAGAGGTGTAGAGTCAACCTCAAAGCCTTGTATAGAACCTGATGAGATAGACAGGTTACTTATTTATCAAGCTTTACTACTAGCAGATCAAATATAGCACAGAGAAGGGTTGGTAGAGGAAGACATTCTGATAAGAAGGGCATCTAAAAAGAAGGATGGAGAAAGGAAGACTATAAAAAACTAAAACAGGCTATTTAGAATTAGGGCCAATGGTTTACTATCTTTCCTCAGAGTTCCCTAAAGTGTTCTAAATGTATTGTGACACAGTATAATTCATGTTAGTAATATTAAGTCTTTAAGTTAAGAATAACTTAAAATGAAATTGATATTCATGTTCTGTATTTTAAAAGGTAGATGAGGCCAGGCGCGGTAGCTCATACCTGTAATGCTAGCACTCTGGGAGGCCAAGGCAGGAGAATTGCTTGACCTCAGGAGTTCGAGACCAGCCTGAGCAAGAGTGAGACCCCGACCCTACTAAAAATAGAAAAATTAACTGGGCGTTGTGGCACACACCTGTAATCCCAGCTACTCTGGAGGCTGAGGCAGGAGGATCACTTGAGCCCAGTAGTTTGAGGTTGCAGGCAACAGAGTGAGACTGTCTCCAAAAAAAAAAAAAAAAGGCAGCGGATTGTCTTATAGATTTTATAGATGCTTATTTCAAAAATATTTTTTTTAATTAGCACTAAAGCCATAGGATTTGGTTGGCTGAAAGTTTACATATGTAGAATGATTCATTTGTCAACAGTAATGGGGAAATTAAATATTGTTATAGTACTTCTTTGGCGTGAAATAGATCTAATTTTAGCTATCTTGTTAGAGAAACATTCAGAAACTAATTTTAAAACAAATTAGAAAACTTCTTTTGTACTTCTGATCTTAAATTATTCTTTGTAGACCTGAGATGACAAGTATTGCTATAGGTTTTTTTGTTCTTGAGAATGAATGAATTGGTAAATGAATTTGCAAATTACAAAATTCAACATTTTTTTATCTTTGTACATTTATTGTAGAGGTATTAACACTGAAAATAATAACTTTAAGGTAAAACACAATTATAACATGATATATTTATAACTACTCACTAATCAAATAATCTTTTTTGATAAGGATATATAATATAAATAATAAATCACTCAGAGAGTTTATAGCCAGATTAATATTCTATTTAATCACATATAATAATTTTCATAGGGTTACATTGAATATTATATTCAATTTGAGTTGATATTTGATTTACATAGGATCCGTGATATGAGAGAAAAAGAAGAATTAAGGTTAACTCCTAGATTTGTTGCATCAGTGCCTGGGTTTGATGGTCATGCCATTTACTAGGTGACTAGTTTGGAAGTAGAAATCAAGAGGTTCTTTGTTTTGGGGCCGTGTAAAGTACGATATGCCTTTTAGTCATGTGAGTAGAGATGCTATATAAGGGATAAATACTGAGTGAGTTTGGCAGAAGCTGCATCTTAATAGTCTATCATAAATGTAGCTTTGTAATAAGACCTCTGAGCAGAAATGCTCTAATGGTAGAAAATATATCCAAATTAATTAAACCCTGAGTTTTTCCATGCCTTTTTGTTCAGCAGCATTATATCTTTTAAAGTACTAGGGACTTCACACTATAGGCTTATATTACCTGAAGGTAACTCCTGTCATGAGTTCATAGGGACTGCCCACCACCATCTGTCTCTCCTGGGCTAGCGGAGTAACCTCTGAACTCGTCTTCTCACGTCCACTCACGCTGTAGTCTGTTCTCTACCAGCAGCCTGAGTCAGACGTTTTAAAATATAAATATATCATGCCATTCATCTGTCTAAATTTTTTTAATTGCTTCCCTTAGCCTTTCAAAAGAACCCACATCCATACGTTGGCTTATGAGCCCAACGGGACCTGGCCCTCTCTCCTGCTAACCTCGTCTCAGGCCACTGTCCCCTCACTCACTAAACTCTTGCCAAATCGGCCTACTTTGAGTTCTTCTAACACTCTAAGCTCCTTTCCCTCTTAAATCCCTTGTACGTGCTGTTCCCTCCACGAAAAATGCTTTCCGTTAAGCAACTTCTACTCATCCTTCAAATGTCAACTTAGTTATCACCTTCTCAAAAATAATATAACCTCCCAATCTGCAGATCTCCCCTCTTTTTCTTTGTGACTTATTTTCCTTCATTGCATTTGTCAAATTTATAATCATACATGTATTATATTTAGGGGATTATTTGTTTAATATCTAACATTATTTGTCTAATATTGTTTTCTCTAAATTCTCTATTCTCTAAATTTTGTTTTCACTCACTAAATATACTCAGTGCTTAAAATCTTATCAGTTATGTAGTAAACAATATTTGTTAAATGAGTAAATGAATTAATTCTTTAAGCAGTGGGGAGCTATGGAAATTACTTTGGCTTGGGAGAAACACAATCAGAATTATGTGTTGGAAAGATCATTTTGGCAGCATTATAGATGATCGATTGGAAAGGAGTGAGATTGAAAACAGCAAGAACATAAAAGAGACTATTGTAATAGTCCAGAAGAGATTATGAAGGATACAGTGTAAAGCAATAGTTTTGGGATGTGAGAATAGACAGATTTTAAAAATATTTGAGAGGTAGAATTAATGGGATTTTGAGAATGGTTAGTTAGAAATGAATGAGAGAATGATATCCAGTTGTCTTGATAGGGTGATAGATAGTGAACCATCAACCAAGATAGAAATTTCAAGATGAACAGCTAATTTTAGGGGAAAGAAGGTATGTGAGATTTTTTTTTTTTTTTTTAATGTTGAGTTTGAAGTGCCTTTGGATATCTATGTGAAAAAATCTCATCAATAGTTGGATGGCTGTACAATTCTGGAAGTCACCAGAGAGGTCTAAAGTGGAGATAAAGATTAGCAATCATGAATTTATAGACAGCAGTTGAAACTACGGGAGTGGATGAGGTTGTCTAGGAAAAGAGGGTAAAGTGAAAAGAGGAGAGTCTGTACTACGAAGAGCAAGCAGAGAAGAGGATCTAGCTAAGGAGACTGAAAAGGAGTGATCAGAGGAGTAGGTGGGACAGAAAGAATGCCATATCCAAAGCCAGGAGAAAAGTTCAAAGAGGGACTGGTCAGTAATGCCATGTGAAGCAATGATGTCAAATACAAAAAGGGCTGAGAAATTGTTTTTATTTAATTTGGCAATATGACTGCTTTGACATTGCAGCTGAACACAGGATATGGTGGAGGCAGATGCCAGATAGCAGTGGTTAGAGGAGAAAGGTTTGGGAAAAAAGGGTAGAGACATTGGTATGTAGATGACTCTCTCCATAAGCTCAATTAGAAATGAAAAGATAGAGAAAAGGTAATGTCTGGAATGGGGGGGTGGTTATAGTTTCAAAACTGAGCATCTTTATGGAATAAGCAGAAAGATTCTTTGTTCAAGTTGTAGGGGATAGTTGATGTCTCCAGATATGCTGTTGTTTCGAGTTTTTTACCTTTACCAAGACGCTTGTTCTCCGTTTTACCATGTAGAATACAAAAAGTAATACATTTAATAAGTTTTCTGAATATACTTCTGACTAATGAATAGATACTTAAGCATATTTTAAATTTGCTTTTTATAATTTTAAAGAGACACTAATCCTTTTTAAAATTGATAATTCGATTTTATATTTATGTAACAGGATATTTATTTACCATCTTTCAGGTGCCCAGGTGCTCTTACATGTTTAATTTAATTTCCCATAGCAGTTCATATATTTCTTCATTTGAGACCAAGAATAAAAATGTTACTTATAAAATTTTTAAAATTTTAATGGGCTTGCTTCACTGAAGAAAATTTTTTTCTTTGAATGATTGTATATACAATGAACTGATTGATTGCAACTACTGTTTTTGCTTATTTATCTTGAATTTTTTACAGAATCACAATTTGATAAAAATATATTTAGTCTGAATCTTCAGAGTTGTGAATACAGATGCCAGGCTGTCTCAATAGTTTTTGTTTCCTTTTATCGAGGACTTTTTTTAAGAAAGAAAATTGTAGGGAAATAAGTGTATAAAATGCACATTGTTTTTAATTGTATCCTACTGTAAAATACTTTCAAATATTCTCCAAATTTAGGGTTGTGTGCAAACACATCAGTGGCCCTTCTGTGCTAATTATGGACAAAGTGTAACTATTTGAATAAGCACAGTGACATCTGTTATGCTATTTGTTTAGTTTAAACAATAAATATGTTTGAATGAGTAGTTTTAGTTTTCCTTTTTATTTATGTCACTAATTATGTTATGCTTATTGTACTAAAAGAGGAAAAATCCTCTTCTGACATATTTCTCTTGTCTGTTTATATTATCAAAGCTTACACATTTTTGCTTTCACAAATATTAAGGCCAGCAGTTTGCTCCTTATTTTATAAAAAATAAAAATTTTAGAACAATTAACTTTTAAGAGGGTATAAGAAAATAATTTTGTCTGAGTTTTAAATTTTGGCTAAAATTGAGGCAACTTTCTTTATTCATTTACAGTGCTTCCATTAAGTAGAAGTTGATAATGCTGTTAAGTTTGAAACTTATGCCTGTGGGCAATTGTGTATCTGTCAGACAGTCATTTTCTATTCTAGATTTAAAGAAATAAAAATGCTAGTTTGGGCCAGACGCGGTGGCTCACGCCTGTAATCCTAGCACTCTGGGAGGCCAAGGCGGGTGGATCGCTCGAGGTCAGGAGTTCGAGACCAGCCTGAGCAAGAGCGAGACCCCGTCTCTACTAAAAATAGAAAGAAATTATCTGGCCAACTAAAATATATATAGAAAATATTAGCCGGGCATGGTGGTGCATGTCTGTAGTCCCAGCTACTCGGGAGGCTGAGGCAGGAGGATTGCTTGAGCCCAGGCGTTTGAGGTTGCTGTGAGCTAGGGTGACGCCACGGCACTCACTCTAGCCTGGGCAACAGAGTGAGACTCTGTCTCAAAAAAAAAAGCTAGTTTGTAGGCTTTAGAAATATAAATGTTAATTTTCCACTGTGTATCATTTTATGTCAGCAGACTTTCTTTTATGTTAGTAAAGCATTCATCTATTGTAGATAATAAAAACCAGTGGAACACATTTTACTAATTCTACTAAGTTAAATTAGGAAATGGAAAAATTGGACTTGTCATACATTAAATACGTATTCCCATAAGATTGTTTACTGTCACCAAATTGAAGTTTCATTTTAGTAATATTGACAGTATTATATCAGTAATTTTAGCCTTACACTGACAATTCTGATTTTTATTAAATAAATATCTTATGATTGAAGCCTGCTATATTAATTTGAAATATTAAGTTCAGTATTCACCACAGTAGAATATATCTGTAAATATCTTTTAAATTCTAGTAAAAAAATAAGGTAGTGAAATCAAACTTCATTCCAGATTCTTTGTAATCCTTAGAACTAGTTATCAGTCACTTGGACTGAAGTCACTGATTTCCCCCAATCTGCAACTACTAGGTCTAGATTCTTTTAAATAATGACATATTTGATCTTTTGGAAGTTAAATCCTGTAATTTTTTTGTGTATGCTCAATTGTTCTGCTCTCCTGATAATCAAATCTGTACCTCCAGTTTAATTGTTTTCTAACTTAGAATTGTCAGTGATAAAAATAACTGGCATTTACTGAAGGTTTTTTTGTGACTGGCACTGTGTTAAGAATTTTTACATACATCACCTCATTTGTTTTGCTAACTTAATGAGGTGAATACTGTTGTTTATCCTCATTTTTTACTGATGATTGAAACCATATGTAAAGACAAGTGAAATAAGTGATAGAGCCGTATTTGTGTGTCTACTTCATTAATATTCAACTGATATTTAAATGTCTACCTACCTTGTGGCAAGTACTGGAGTAGACACTAGGATGCTTGGATGAATAAAGCCGTTCTTGGAGCATTGAATTGATTAATAATAACAGCAACAATAGCGTAGGCACATAATATCGCATTTTCTTTGTACCAGCCATTGCTTTGAGCAGCATTTATATGTTAATTTACATAATCCTCATCACAACCTTATGTAGTAGGTACTATTATTATCCTCATTTTTCAGATGAGGAAGCAAAGGCAAAGAGAGATTAAGAAATAGGTCTAAGGTCACACACAGCTAGTAAATGTTAGAAATGTGACTCAAACTCAAGCAGCCTCGGCCGGGCGCGGTGGCTCACGCCTGTAATCCTAGCACTCTGGGAGGCCGAGGCGGGAGGATCACTTGAGGTCAGGAGTTCGAGACCAGCCTGAGCAAGAGCGAGACCCCGTCTCTACTAAAAATAGAAAAGAAATGATCTGGACAGCTAAAATTATATAGAAAAAAATTAGCTGGGCATGCCTGGGCATGGTGGCACATGCCTGTAGTCCCAGCTACTCGGGAGGCTGAGGCAGTAGGATCACTTGAGCCCAGGAGTTTGAGGTTGCTGTGAGCTAGGCTGACGCCACAGCACTCTAGCCCGGGCAACAGAGTGAGACTCTGTCTCAAAAAAAAACAAAAAAAAACAACAAAAAAAAAAACTCAAGCAGCCTCGTTATGGTATCTGTGATCATAACCACTGTGTTTTGTGTCATTTAACAATAAAGACTGATGAAAAAAATAAGTGTGATTAGTGTTATAAAAGGGGAAATAACAGGGTGCAGTGCAGAACATAAAAGATCCTTCATCCCCTCGAGTAGGGGGTCAGATAAGGCATCCCTGAGGAAGAGACATTACATTGAGATCTGAAAAATGAGGCTGAACAAGTTGGGTGAAGGAGCGTGAGTAAAGGGAAGCATGAATAGCATACGCAGAGCCTCTGAGATGCCACATCAGGATGACCTGAATCCCAGTATGGCTGGACAGTGCCATGGTTCAAGAGCCCAGAGTGAGAAGGAGCTTTTGGACATTTTAAGGTTTTGGATTTTAAGAACAGCGGGACCTAAGGAAGGATTTTAAATAGGAAGTATGGCCTGATATTCTGAATAGAGTATGAAGAATTGATTATAGAGACTAAATCATTTAGGAGGTTTTTCTGGTAATAAGAGATTTTGATCTGGTGACAACAGTAAGGTAGGAAAAGATGTGAAGAGATTCAAGAAATATTTAGATGTAGAATAAACAGGACTTGATGGTATATTGAATGAGACAAGGGATTGAGAAGTCCAGAGTATAAGTTGCAGTGACAACTGCAGAATTTCCATGTGAAGATAGTTGAGTAATGGCAATCTGATTGGAGGAGACAGGGCCAGGAGATGTGTCTTAAAATCTTTATATAGCAAACACATTGTTTTACTTAGATTATACATTTAGTTGTGGTGCTTTGGGAGAGGTACTGGTAAAGATTAGCAGGTGATTTTTCCAACCACTGCACAAGTAACTCATACATTTTGATCAAATACAGTTAAGTGGGTGGTTAGTTCCTTAATTAGATAAGTGGAAAAGGAAAAAGGTGTGGGTAGGAATGTGTATGTAGGGAGAGGTGATCATGAACTTGGTTTTGAATATATTGCAGTTGTGCTACTTGTGTGAGACGTCCAAATGGAAAGTTTGTTGGGCAGTTGATTTTGTGGATATGGAGCTTAGAAAAGATGTCAGAGCTCAAGAAGTAAATTTGGAAGTTTTCTACCTATACATGGTCATTGAAGCCATGAAAATACATGAACTCAACTAGAATGAAAGCAGAAAGTAGGAGACAAAGTGGAAGCTCTAAGACATCTCAGGAAAAATCAGAAAAATTCCAGAATTAAAAGATGTTGGCAGAGAAGAGCTGTTACAGGAAACTGCAGGGGAGCAACTGGAGGGGTGGAAGGCAACATGGAACAGTATGGTATCTTGTGATCTAGGTAAGAGAAATTTTCAAATATGAGAGCATTGGCTACTTGAATGCCCCCGAGAGGTCCAGTAAATTGGCACTAATAAAGTATTTCACTAAATTAATCAACATGGAAGTGATCTCATATGTACAGCAATTTCACTAGAGTGATAGAGACAGAGGCCAGATTTTAGAGTAGGGGATGAAGGAATGGATTTGAGAAATAATAAAAGCATTTCAAAACAATAATTGAGGAGCACAGTAGCTGGAGGGAAAAGTGGTTTGAGTGTTCTCCTAAGCTACCTTGTCTGTTTTCATCTGAAAGTCACACTTTAGCATATTAATTTATCTACTTAATCAGTATATATATGACAGACAACTTTGATTTTCTTTTTTTAATGACGGAGTGCATACCTCAGGAAATGGTCATGAAATACTGGAGGAGGATTTTGACAGGCCTTATGTGCCACATAGGGTGGGCATCTTCACCTATTTGTTTTCTATCTGTGTCTCCCAAATCACACTTCTAGTACCATTTCTGGAAAGAATGTTTTAAATTTGGTTTTCTGAATCTCATGGACTTTTTACTTCTAACCCCCTAAAATAAAGTCCTTTGCAGTATATTATCTTGATTTTTATGTGGTTCTGAAGTATGTGTTTTAAATAAGTGGTTGCCTTGATAGAGACCAATGTAAGCTACTAATATCATCAATTATTTTTAATAATTGTGCTGAGCACATAATATTTTTAGAGGAAGAAGAAATAGTTCAATCTGAAAGTGCTCTAGAAGAAGATACAACATAGTTTTCCAGTACTCTGATGCCAAAGTGACAGTTTTGGCTATAAGAACTTTTATCAGTTGTATTAATGTTGATATGAATTAGTCATTTCTGAGGAATCACAACACCGAAGGTTGATATTTCTTAATTAAAAGTTATTTAAGCAATCTTATTTTCTTCTTTGTAGTCAGATTACTTCCAAGACAGTATAGTAAGTAGGAACTTCATATGAAGGGAAACCTATGTAACTAGAGAAAAAAAATCTAGTGTATTATCATCAGTTCATCATCTGCAAGATGGAGCTGACAATACAGACTACAAAGATTTTCCAAAAGGGATAATATTAATATATTTATAGTTTATATATATTCACAGTAATGCTCAATAAATTTCATTATTAATATGATAGTGCTTTCTACATAAAGCCATTTGTGTTTCAGTGAATTTCTAAACCCTAAGGCTCTTAAATAAAACTCTACTAGTTCAGCATAATATTTCAATAATATATCTGTGCATTATGTAAATAAGGCTTTGAAAAATATAGTTTTTACAAAGTGTTTGTTGATCCAACTGCTAGCTAATAGACCAAGTTAGAGAAAATTTAAATGGTTACACATACTTTTTTCAAATAAAGTAAAAATAAAACAAATTTAGTTATTGAGATCTTTAAAGTAGATTTTTCTTAGACATTAGTAGGTTAAAATATGAATTTTATCACAAACAAATGGTGAATGCATTCGTTAGTAGCTCAGGAATCTACATTGCTGAGAAAATTTAACCTGATAGGTTATATGTGATCAAAGTTAAATTAGGAAGAGTAGAATGGAACAAGGCTAAGAAATGAATTCTAAACCTCAGGTACATACTCCCATTAATACTGCAGTTGAAGAAACCAAGTTCTGCATCATGTAGTGTTTCTGCCAGAGATACTATGTGCAGACTATGTGGAAATATTAATAACTAGACTCAGGGTCTGAAGTGTTTATAACTAACAGAAGAATCCATTCTATTTTTATAGAGATGGGCTAGTTTTACACAAGGCTGATGAGTTCATTAACTTAAATGAACAAATTCTATCAACCGTAATAATTTTATGATTTAATGAATGAATACTACCATATTTTACATGATTTACAATATGTAGATTACACTCCTGAGAGATTAAATAAGAACTTTGTAATAGGCCAGGTGCGGTGGCTCATGCCTGTAATCCTAGCACTCTGGGAGGCTGAGGCGGGAGGATCGCTCAAGGTCAGGAGTTCGAGACCAGCCTGAGCAAGAGCAAGAGCAAGACCCCGTCTCTACTAAAAATAGAAAGAAATTATATGGACAACTAAAAATATATACAGAAAAAATTAGCCGGGCATGGTGGCGCATGCCTGTAGTCCCAGTTACTCAGGAGGCTGAGGCAGGAGGATCGCTTGAGCCCAGGAGTTTGAGGTTGCTGTGAGCTAGGCTGATGCCATGGCACTCTAGCCCGGGCAGCAGAGTGAGTCTCTGTCTCAAAAAAAAAAAAAAAAAAAAAAAAGAACTTTGTAATAGACACCTTAGGAAGAAAGTTTTAATTATCATTGATCATCTCAGGAAGCTTCTTGCTTTTGGTGGAGGGGCTATATAAATTTGAACAAAATATTTTCTGCACTGTTCTGAACGCTCTTAATAGCTCTTCGTTTACCATATTCCTGTAGTCATAGCATGTAAATATCTGTAACTGTCTCTTTAGCTTTCCTGAAAAAGGAAGTTTTGACATAGTATTTAAATTCCACAAGGCTTCTTATAAATTATGCTTCTGTAACCAAGATGGATCTAAGAAATTCAGTTCTACGCTTTTCTCACACCTGCTTTTATTTTTCTATTCCTTCTTTACCTTAAAAGAAAAATAGATAGCAAAATGCTTTATAAAATGTTGTGAGAGATAACAAACGAAGTAGCCCCAACTCCCGGTTTCCTTAATCATCCAATCTTTAGCTGTCTAACACCACCAGTTCCAGAAGCGTAGAGATAACAATGACTTAGGCAACAGTATAATAAAAATCTCAGCAACATAACTAAAGAATAGGGGAGAACTATGTGTGGACAAATGACGAGCAAACAGCAAATTTTTGAATGATAGTCAAGGGTAGGACAGATGTTTTAAAAGTCCTTTTCTTAATGATTTTATGTAATCTAAAGACCTGTTAATTCAGTTGTCAGAATGCCATTTGATAAAATACCTCCTCTAAAACAAATGTTATATTGAATCTTTGAAAGTTGTAACAGGTTGTTAATTTATTTCCAGCAACTATTTAAATGAAGAACATAATCGTAAGAAAAATAGTACAGAAAAAAAGTGATTTTACCATTTGGGATATCAGCTTTATATTTAGTAATTCACACTATTATTTTCAAATAGCAATTAATCTTATAGGATTTCTCATGAGTTACAAGTTAAGACATAAGAATTGATACTCCTGAGCTTTGTTATCAGCTTCATTCCTCATCTCCTAGGGAATACTTTTTCTTTTCTACTACAGTTCTGTATTTGAAGGCTTGTTAATTGTCCTCTCGCAGGGTAAAAGCTAGAGCCGAGGTTCTATGAGATTTTTTCAATAAGTGCTCCACCATCTTCAAGCGGAATGAAAAAAGATATATAAGTTCTTCATTGCAATAGAAAGTATACCTAATAATGAAAAATCCTGAGTAATTTTGGTTTTATTAAGTTGTGATTGTTTTTGTTATTATTTTTCAAGAGAAGTTTATTTTTAGTGCTATTATATCAGTCCTTAAGCTGATATCCAGAAAACATTATCTCACAGGAGAGTGTTCTTTCTGCGAGCAACTGGCAGAAATGTCACATATTTGATTATGTATCCACTTGTATTCCCTATATATTTTAATGTTTCCCCAAACAGTTATTCATCATAAAATGAAAAAATTTTAAAGCCCTATTTAATTTTGTCTTTGAATATCCATGTACTCTTTTTTTTTTTTTTTTTGGTGGGGAGGAGGTTTGGCATTGAATTCTCTACATCAATTTCTATAAATTTCTTGATTTTATTTGTCATTTTAGAAAGATTATTTACATTGAGATAGACATCTATCGTAGACATCCCCTATAGACTCTTAAGGTGACATTGTCATTTTCATAATTAAGAAACAAATTCCTTGCAAGATTAGTCAGGAAGAGAAGCTGAAACATACCAAAATATATGGTCTTACAACAAGGAGTGTTTTTTAAAATATCAAAGCACAATAAATTATCCCTCGTCCCCCAGCGAATGCAGGCTATGATCCCTTCCTAAATTATAAATGTATAAATTTGAAAGAACAGAAAAAAATTGATAATGTTTAATTATAGCAGAATTTTTGCTGAACAACTTGTGGAGCCTTTGGATCTTATATCTCAGTGTTTCTAAAGGAGCCAGTGTTAGTTATGCTCAACACTCTATAACAACTGAATAATAATATCATAAGCATTCCATTAAATAAGGGTACCAGTTTGTAACATATGTCATTGCATGTTAATATTCTTTAATTCCCTAATAACTAAATATGGTTCTTACTGTGTATGATTTCCATCGGAATCAAAGGGAATCCTGTACACAGAGCTAGAATTTGATGCAGTGCTACTTTGAAATATAAAAAGTGTTTCTGTAACACTTGCCTTCAAACTTTAAATGAGAACCATAACAGATGTGAAAAAGAATTATGACAAGGACAACCTAACTAAAGTTTTATAAATTTTAGGAAATGTCATCTTTTTACTGGTTTCAGAGACTTTTTTAAATGTTTTAAACACAATTTTCAGATAACAATAATGAAAAGCTGAGCCCCAAACCAGGGACAGGTGAACCAGTTTTAAGTTTGCACTACAGCACAGAAGGAACAACTACAAGCACAATAAAACTGAACTTTACAGATGAATGGTAAGTTAATATTTTTGTAAAGATGTTCTTAGCCATTTTGTAGGATTGTATTAGATACTCATTTTTAGCACTTCCTCGTATTTATGTTTGTTCTGCTATGATGCATTGGTTCTTAAACTGTAGTGTGCTTCAGAATCACTTGGAGAGCTTGTTAAAACACAGATTACTGGACCTTACTCTCAGAATTAGGTTTCAGATGGGGTCTGAGAATTTGCATTCCTAAAAACTTTCCAGGTGATGCTGATGTTGCTCATCATGAGATATTCCTTCTGACAGAAAATGCAAAAGATAATAATTAATCACCTGTAGACCATTAGTGCAAAAATAACTAATCTAACATTTTGGCATGTTTTGCAGTCTTGGTCCTATGTATAGGTAGATATGATTTTTGTTTTCAGTGTTAGAACATGATTTTAATCATACTGAATCTTCTCCCCTGCATTTGTTTGACTTAACTTTATGATATATATTCCCATGTTACTACTTAGTTTTAATAAATATTATTTTACTACCTGTATAATAATCCATCAAGTTACCATCTTTTTACTGTTTTCAGAGACTTTTTCAAATGTTTTAAACACAATTTTCAGATAACTGAAACAAACTGTGGTTATAGTTTACTTTTCCATAGTTTTCCTAACCATTTTCCTTTAATTGGGCAGTAAATTTATTTACCATTTTCTACCAAATAAGACTAAAATGAGTATCTTTGTTTACAAAGCTTTTTCCTACCTTCAAGATTATTTGAGACATGCTCCAGAAGTGAATTATATCTAGATGAAAAGATATTGCCAAATTATTTTCAAAAGGATCTTCTTTTAATACATTTCTACCAGAAGCATATGGAAGTACATAATTTACTATTGCCAAGCCAGTGTTCAATATATTCATTTATTTTTAACTTTTATATTTTATTTTTAAATAATTTGAATTTTTAATTGATTACTATTAATATTGAACATTTTCTTTTTAATGGTTGTATAGGTTCTCTTTAATGACATTTCTGATTACATTTATTGCTCATTAATCTAGTTGAATCTTACATTTTAAAAAATCAATTTATATAAACTTATGTTCTTTCCCACTATCTCATCACCTTTTGATTGAGACAGCATCCAAAAATTTTATTTATGGTAATATATTAATATTAATATATTGACAACATAGCATTTCTTAATTATAATATAATTATATATTAATATAATTATATACTCTTTGTTAATATGTAATAACTATATCAATTGTTTTATGACCAATATATTAATTATTTATAATTAATATATTATTATATTAATATATTATTTGTATATTAATATATGATATGTTATCTGTTAATATATAATATATTATATGTAAATAATATAATATAGTTATATATTGTTTATTAATATATAATTAATTATATGTCAATATGTGATAATATTAATTTTATTTACTCAAATTCACTGCTTTCCATTTGTGTTTATGTGTATATGTATTTTATATTAAAATCTTTGATTAAGTAGGATTTTCAAATATTATTGAATATTTTTTGTTGTTCCAGGAACTGTTCTAGATGCTGGAAATACATCAGTGAAAAAAACAGACTAATCCCTGCCTTAGTGGAACTAAGGAGACAGACATTAAATATAATAAATAAGTGTACTGTATAGTATGTTAGAAGGTACTGAGTACTATGGAAGAAAATAGAGTAGGTAAGGGTGATTGGGAAACCTTGGCATTGTTGAGAAGGTGACATTTGGGCAAAAACTTGAAGGGTGGGAAGGAGTGAGCCATGCATTTATCTGAAGGAAGAGCATTCTAGGCACAGAGAAAGCCAATGCAAAGACTGAGGCAGAAGCAAACCTAATATGTTCAAGGAGTTTTAAAAGACCAGTGTAGCTGGAGTGGAGAGACCAAAGGAGAGAGAAGGAGAAGATAAGGTCAGTCAGGAAAAGTGAGGAGGATATATAGGAAATATCCTAAAAGGGTTATTTCTGGTTGATATCATGCCATAGTTAGAAGCCAGGAGACTAGTTAAGAGGCTATGGCAGTAAGAAAGGTAAGAAGTAGCGGTGGCTTGGACAAGGATGGGAGCTGTGGAGGTAGTAAAAAGTGACTGGGTTCCATCTAGATAAGTATTTGAAGGTATAGTCAATAGGATCTCTTTATGAGCCCTAATGTTTGATCGTAACATTTAAAAATCATAGTATCTATGGCCCTTTCTCTTAATACATAATTTAAGATGACAGAAGGTTGTCATACTTATTATGTCTTTTCTATTCTCCTGTTTCTCTACAGAAGAGAGCTGACTTGTAAAGAATCCCATCTGAACTTTTTTTTAGAAAAAAATCATTAGGCCCATTCTTCTTTTGAATGCAACTTTTCCTTTTCTAAAAACTAACTATAAATTATAATCTTTCATTCATCAGTTTCTTATTTCTTTGTCAAAAAATTAGCATTTTTTTCTGATTAGGAAAGTATTTGATATTTATTGTAAAAAAGAAAAAAACAAAATAGTCCAAAAAAGTAGGCAGTCTTTTTCATCTATGCCAGTATGGTGTCTTGCTTTTATTTTAGTTTCTTTGATGACAGGTAAAGCAGTATAACACAGTAAGAACTCGGATTCTGAACTTGACAAACTATTGAACCTCTCTAAATCTCAACTTTCTCGCTTGAAAATGGGCATATTTAATAGAACCTAATTTAAAGGTTTATCATCGGGATTTAATGAGATCATGCAGAGAAAGTACATAGTTCTTAGCACATTAACTGGCACGTGGTAGGCCCTAAATGATTGTTAGCTCCAGTTGTCATATTTTATAAATTGTCTTTCTAATAGTTTGCCCAGTTTTCTACTACGGCGTTTATATTTTTATTATTGATTTATTAGCATTATTTATTTATTATAGAACTAAGTGAGGATAATACCATTTGTCTTTCATTTGTCATGAATATTTTTCCCAGTTCGGTGTGTGTTTTTCAGTTTACTTACAGTGGTTTTGCTTTATGGTTTCTGCCTGTGATCTCATGTTTAGAAAAGCCTTGGTCTTCTCAGAATTAGGGGAAAAGTTCCTCTTATTTTCCCTTTTATATTTTTTATGTCAAAAAACTATATATTCCTTCTAGAATTTATTTTTCCATAAAGTATGATGTAGAGCTATAGCTTTAGTTTTTCCATATGGCTGTTCCGTTGTCCCGGTACCATTTATTGAGTAATCTTTTTATTTCTCTGTGATTTGAAATACCATATTAACATATGCTAAATATATTTACTTGGTTACTTTGTCTTTTTCACTAATATTTCTCTATTCCTACTCAGTACCATAATATTTTAATTATCATAACTTATCCACTGAACATTTTATTCATGCCTATATCATAGCTTTCTCAATGGGAAAAAAAAAATTTATATATCACACTGGCTTTCCTTTACCAAAATAGCTACTTGTTTTTCAGGTTAAAAAGAAATACATGTTCATTGCAAAAGAAAAAAATTCAGTATAAAAAATTTGCCTGGAATAATCCTACTGAGATGACATTTAACACTGGTACATAGCCCTACTGATGCTTTTCTCTGCATATATACCCATGTAGATATATGTTCTTATTTAAAATAATATACATGTATGTTCTTTTTAAAAAGTCAATTCTGCAGTTAACTTAAAAGAATTTTTATAAAATCTTGGCAAAAAGTCCATGATTATTTGCATTTATTTAGCCACTGCTATTTGTCTGTAATTAATGTTTTGAAGTTACTATAACCCTTAAATTTCTTGTTCACATTTATTTTAAATTTAAGCAATTGTTGCATTTCTATGAATTTAATTTTAACCTCAGTCAGATTGTTATACATTTTCCTCTTTCCCACTCAATCCCCTTCTTAAAAATATGCCAAGATTTATCATAGAATACTCATTGAAAATTATTTATTTAAATTGGCCTAGTATTCTGCTATAGCCAGAATGCTAACCAAACAGTGATCATCATCAGGTGGGTATTAAAACTAATACAGAAAACATTACTCTGTACTTCTGCAAAACCATTATTGTCACTCTCCTGCCATATTTAAACCACAAACCAGAACTGGAAGTGATCCACAGGGGGCAGTTCAAAAAACCAAAGAAATGGGGGCAGTTCAAAAAACCAAAGAAATGGCCAGGCTTTCGTTCAAGTATTAATTTAAAAATAGCCTGGAACAACAAAGTCAAAAAGCACATATGATCAAAATCTGTAAAACCATTAAGGATTTGGATATGGTAAACCATCTATAGTGAGGATAAGAAGGGAGATGATTACTGTAATTCACTTAAAATTCAACAGAGAGACATGTAGTAATATATACTAGATAAGAGAAGCATCCAAACTGTGAAAAAACAGTCCTTTTGTATTTTTAAATCTTTTTAGACTAAAGTGTGTTAAAATAGTCATCTTGATTTGTTTAAAATGGTATTTCCAAATACCATTAAAATAATAAATCCTATATTTTATTTGTATTCTGAATTTTTTGATCTGCTTCTCTAGTTGTAAAGTCTAAAAATTATCCTAAAAGTTCATATTTATTAACTTTTTGGTGGAATCACTTATCTTGTTTTGATGACAGGAGCAGTATGGCCTCAAGTTCTAGAGGAAATGGCAGCCATTGCAAACCTGAGGGTCAGGAGGAGTCCTTGGTCCCACAGGGCTCAGTGCAACCACCAGAAGGAGACAGTGAAACAAGTAAGATGTTATTTGGCTTTAGTCATTATAAAACCCCAGTGTTGCCGGATGTTCATCTATTTTTCTTTTCCCTTTGATGCTGCATTTTTGTTTCTTATTTTTCATAAGTTACTTTTGCTTCTATAGTCCAGCCGTTACGCTGATAAACAGCAGATACAAAAGATAGGGGCCTTAAGCAGTTAAGGTGGGAACACACAGTGAAGCACAGTCTGTTCTGTGGACGCAGTGGGTGGGTGTCATTATACTGCACATGGATGAGATGTAAGAATTGTCTTTGCCGTTTTATACCAAACAGTGAAATCCACAGTATCTGTCTGGATTCTTTCAAAGAGTATAGGTGGTTCCTATCGGTGGGAAAAAGGCATAAAATCTAAAAAGATTATGAGTGTATCTATTTCATACATGAAGTGCCATTTAGGGAATTGTTCAGAACCCTTTCCTAGTATTAATAGAATATTTTTACATGACCATTATATGAAATTTAGTGTCTAGCACAGAGACTAGAACATAGTAGATGTTCAGTAATGCCTGGGAAATGAAGAAACAAATGAATTCTATTTAATGAATTCTTACTAAATGTATAGTTTTTACCTCCCTATAACAGAGTTTAGAATTAAATATGTATAAGACAACTCTCTGGTAAGCAAATGTCCAATTAGGAGCCAAAAGACTGATCCTTCATGAGTCATACAGTTAAATCCCAGAATTAAGTATTTCCAGTGGCCAAAGTAGAATTTATGCTATGGTCAACTTTACCATTTGTTCATGATAGTTTAGATTTTACCGAATGCATGGGAAGGTTAGAAGAAAGCAAGATGAAGTAATCTGAGCTGTGAGGGGTATCTAAAGTAGGGATTCTTCACCAACAGTTCATGAAGTTCAATATTTGGACTTGGTGAAGAGGCAGTGAGCCCATCCATCCATGATAATGTTTATACAATTTTGTGTGCAAATACATATTTGCATCGTGCTAGGGAGAGGTTTTATCTGAATGTCAAAGGTTTCTGTGATCCAGAAAGGGTTAAGAACGGTTTATCCATAGGAAAGCTGGAGTAGTAAGTTGGTGTTTACTTTTCTAAAAAATTTGTATTTAATAATACATTTGGTCTTCTGCATTTGCTGATTTAACCAACCTCAGACTGGAAATATCAAAAAAAGTAAAAATAACAATGCAACAATGAAAAATAACACAAATTTAAAAACCAATACAGTATAACAACTATTTACATTGTATTAGGTATTATAAATAACATAGAGATGATTTAAAGTATAGGGGAGGACACGCCTACGTAGATTATATGCAAATACTACACCATTCTATGTAAGGGACTTGAGCATCCACAGATCTCGGTATCCACAGGGGTCTTGGAATCAATGACCCATGATGGATACTGAGGGACAACTGTAATTTCGTTTATTTCCAGAAGCTCCTGAAGAATCATCAGAGGATGTGACAAAATATCAGGAAGGTACATCTGCAGAAAGCCCAGTTCAGAACCATATAGACATAGGTGAGTTGCTCCCTTTAGATAATTGTTTCAAATGGGAAAATAAAAGCCTTAATCTACGTTAGTCTCTCCAGAGTTAGAGGCCATTTTCAAATAGATGTGTTGTGGAATTTTCCTCCCCTTAGAGGGGAATTAGACATCATATTAGAAAATGTCAGCTCCTAAATTAAATTAGGTTAAATAGTTAATGTTGCCCACATGACCTTGTTAACTACTTTATTTACTGACAGCACAATCAGATGAGTTCACAACTGAGCCATTGGATTCCAGCGCTGGAGAAAAAAATGACCTCAATCTCGATAACCCTTGTGGGGTTCCAGAAGAATCTACTTTGTCTGAAAAAGGAAAGGAACCGGAAACTTCAGATCAGACTAGCACTGAGAGTGCTACCAATGAAAACAACACCAATCCTCAGCCTCAGTCCCAAACAGAAGCCATTGGGCTTTCAGCTCATGAGGAAACATCAGCCAGGGACTCTGCTCTCCAGGACACAGATGACAGTGACGATGACCCGGTTCTGATCCCAGGTGCAAGGTATCGAGCAGGACCTGGTGATAGGTTGGTAAATTTTTAATTAACATGAACTGTAAAAAACATTTCTCAAGGATTTGTTTGAAGTCACATAAGGGAGTCTCTCCATTTTTGGCAATTGCTTCCTCTAAGGGTGCTTTAGTCATATAAACCCATGGAATTTTTACACTGTAAGTGATTTCACATAATACATTCTTTGCGCAAACTGTGCATTAAGAGGGGAAAAAATCTTCATTGCTCTGTGTCTCTGTCACTGAGGCTTGCTTTTCAGTTTACAGATTAAGAGAAAGCAATGTTGAGAATGACCAACAGGTTATTTATGGAGTCAAGGTTATATTTAGCTGTCAGGTTTATCCTGTAGATATCCTGGCCTTTAACAGTTTTGGTTTTGTTTTAATTTTTATTTTTCCACTTTTCTATTGACCCTGAATTAAGGTAGCGTGATAGTAGTTCTCTTTTTGAGAACAATATGTTTTTCTTTGATTTCTACTAAATTTAGTGACTCAATTTAGAAAATGAAAAATTATACCAAATTAAAAAAGTATTATAGCTATAATAAAGAATTGAATTGCCAACATGTTTATATAGTTTTTCCATTTTTCATTTTATGTGATCATAAGGATACATTTTATTTTTTAGGAGATAGAATAAATCCTTTAAAGTATACTGCATTCCATACGTAAAACTATTTCTATAATTAGCACCATCATATCTCATTTGTAAGTTTTCTCCTCTTCCAGAGAATCTAGTTTTATCTTTAAAAATCATGGTTCACATAGAAGTGAGGTTCTATTTGAACTGTTTTGCATATTTCTGGGCTCACTATACTGTTGCTCATAAAATATTCTGAAATTTCTGTGAACTGAAAAATAAAAGGAAAAGATTAATTTACCATTAAAGAATGGTGATGTTTAATAGTCAAGAGCATAATGATGACTTTGAATACTGATTTCACCACTTACCAGCAGTGTTTTCTTATTCAAATTACTTAGTTGACTTAAAGGTTCAGTTTCCTTATCTGTAAAATGGGATTGTGATTATCTAGAATTATTGTAGTAATTTTGTTAAAATCAGTCGATCAAATCAATCATGATGTGCCCTGGCTCACATTGATAGCACTAAATAAATGATGGCTGTATTAAACAACCAAGATATTCTACGTGACTACTTAGATTTTAAAAAAGAATTACAGTTAGAATGGTTCGAGGGATAGACAGAAAGGACAAGCAATCCTGAACAGGATGGCTTGCAGTTCAGTGAAATTGCCTTTTATTAACTTTAAGAGGGTATACATCTTCCTGTAGTCATATTTGGGAAATGTTTACTTTGCCATGGCACTGTTTTTAAATATAAAACAAGTAATCTTTCCCCATATTTATACTTAGAGATTAATCAAACATCTTCTTTGCCTGCCAAACATTAATCCTCAGTATTCTTAATACATATTTTAGACAAGTAAAATGTAGTTACATTTCTTTCCTTCCCCAGAGGCAGTCCTTAGAATGTCATTACCACTTAATGTATGGAGATAAGGTTAGCAAGCATAGCACAATTTGAAAATCAAACTGAGAGTTTCAAAAACCCAGCGTGAAAAGCTGGATTCTATAATTAATTAAGTTTGTACATTCATGGCCTTCTATTTATATAGGTGAGTGTATGTCTTTTTTTTTTTTTTTCACTGTATTTAAGTAGCAGAGCATGATACTGAGGTCATAACTGAAAATAAAATTTAAGTATCCAATTTCTAGTAAAATGTACTGTATCACTTTCCAGGTTCATTTGTTTAAATAAGAAATTATATATTTTTAATGGATATTAGCTTACACTTTCAGAAAATCTTAATTATTTAGCAGCTTCTATGTAGGCTAATTATGACAACTTTATGCCAAGCAGAGGAAACTGAGGTGCTAAGCAAGAGTTTTTTGTATATTCTAGACCTAAGGAAATTTTTTTAAACATATTAGTGTAACAGTGAGAAAGGATTTGGGGAGACAGTGAGTCCTAGAGAATCTAGAAACTGTAACATCTTTCTTTAGAACTTTATCATTTACTTATCATTTTCATAATACTTAGATGATTTATATGTTTTAGGGATTCCCCTAGGGTTTAGATCTCCTGCTAAGTGGTCACCTGATAGCCTCATTGACCTGGGAAACCCAGGTGCTGAATTAGATTAGCAGAATCTTTTAGAAGAAAGATAATCAGGACAACAACCTGGAACTGACTCTGCTTCATGCATTTGTTCTTGAATTCATACTCTCATGGTTAGATCTAGATTCACAACCACTGGAGGCCACATTCACTTCCTTGCTTTTTTTAAATTAAATATTATTTAATACTCTGTATACTCAGTTTGAGTATTTAGCCTTAGTTTATCCTATATATTATTTTGTTTCATAGGACATAGTAGTAAACTTACTGAATGGTAACATAAGAATAAAAAAAGTCCTACCCTTTGAGAAACTCAGTAATTTATTGGAGAAGAAAGAACAAATACATAAGCCATTTATAAGAACATGAAAAACAGATTTAATATGTGAAATCAAATACAGTTATTTATATATACTTGTATACACGCACATACATACTCTCTCAGATGACTCTAAAGTGATTAGAGTGACTGTTTCACAATTATGTCAATTTTCCTTTGAGATTTGTGTCATTTCCTAGCTCTTTACCAAAAATTTGTAAATGGTAAAAAATCTTCCTCTGACGTTTGTCTAAATAATTTTTATAGTTCCTAACTTCTTTTGCACCATCCTGATTTAATTTTGAACTACTTGTATAAAGTATACTTTTAATATTTCTGCACCTTTCTAAGGGCTCTTTGTCACTGAGACTATTTCCGGTTTGTCTTCTCAACTTGGAGGGATAGGTATGTTGACTTTTATTCAAAAGAGGAAAGTTTAAGAAATTTTGCTTCCTAAGAACATGAAAATGGGCTGGGCACGGTGGCTCACGCCTGTAATCCCAGTGCTTTGGGAGGCTGAGGTGGCAAGATCACTTGAGCCCAGGAGTTCTAGCTTGGGTGACAGAGAAGACTCTCTTTAAAAAAAAAAAAAAAAGAAAAGAAAAGAATCATTTACTAGCTTGTGATTTTGGAGAATTTCTGTTTCCAAAGAGGCCAAGCGTTCGGAAGCTCTGCTGTAAAAATCATACCATTTGGTTCTTAGAGTCCAAGGATATATTCCACACATGGCTGAAATGTCCAACTAAGAAGAGACATGTCTTAAAGTTCCCTCTGTGCTGCTATTTGCAAAGCCCAGTTTGTATTTCTTTAGTCCTAAAATTAAGTATGATAAAAATATGTACTTAATTAAATCTGTACTTTAATTTATATGAAGAACTATATAGTGATCTCATTATTTTTTTGCCCCAAATTTAACTTTTAAAATGAAACTTAAAAAGCTTATAGGTAAGTCATTTTTGACACACATTACTAAAAATATCAAAACAGTTCTTTGCAATACAGAGTAATGATTTTTTTAAAAATATTTGCATTCTTGTAATTTGATTAAATAAATATTACCCAAGTTTTCACTTTTGGGCTGAGATCAAGCATGAAAAAGAAATGTCTTAGAAAATAAAGGCCTTAACAACTAACATAGATATTTTTAAATGGAATGCTCCACTCATTAACTGTAGCAAGTCTATATAAATATAACCGGGACTCTCTGTAGCTGAGATCAGCAGACTTTTTTTAAAGAGCCAGATATTAAATATTTTAAGCTTTGCTGGCCAAGAGGCAAAGTGGAGGCCATTATGTAGTGCTTATATAACCATTAAAAACGTAACCATTTAAAAATGTAAAAACTGTTCTTAGCCTGAGGTTCATTACAGAAATAGTCAGCTGGCCAAGATTTAGCCATGAGCCATAGTTTGCTTATCCCTGCTCTGTAATAAATCAGTCTTAGAGAAATAGTCCAAGCTATTAATATAATCTATGGTAAAATTCTTCCACTGGCAGAAGTCCAAAGTTTAAAACAATGGAATCTATAAATCATCACATATTTAGGTTCCCTTTAACTTTGTCTAGGGCAAGAACATAGAACATCAAATGGAAAATAAATTAAAAAAAAGAAAAATATGCTCTCTAATTATGGTATAAAAACAATAAATAAAATTAATATGTGTATGCCTCAGGGATTTTATATAATGGATTTAGAAACATAAATATGTGCCCTTGGAATGAAAGGAGAGTGGTTAGGTTTTCTATTTAGATGATCTTCATATACATTTTTTTCACAGTACCAAATCTATTGTAAATGGTATGATGGCCTGGCTGGTAGCTCTTCCTCCTGCTAAATCCAAAAGGAAAACTAAATCGCCCTCTGAAAAAAGACAGGCCTCTAAGAAAGCTTCCTGAAGAAGTGCTCACATAGTCTTGAATAGTTTTTAGTTATCGCTTCAGTTAAGACGCTCTAACAATTTTTTCCCTAAAGATTGAGGATATTAATCCTATATTGCCTGTTAATTAGTTTTTAAAAGTATTATTTGCATCGAAATTTGGTTCCATCTACCTACTCTGGACTTGGTGGAACGTGGCCTTCACTTTTAAAGCCAAATTCTTTGTACTGTAAATTTGCTGGCATTTATTTAGTCATCATTATAACCACTCTTTCTAGATTTCTCATGATTCCAGTTTACCCTTTATTAAAGAAAATTGCAGAGAAAAATAATGAAAGAGAAATAACTGGGCTCCTAGGGAGTTAAAAATCCTTGTCATTCTTTACTTGTTTGTTACATAGTCTTGTGGTTAGGCCAAATGAGTCAGCTTAGGACTTAATTATTTGTTTTCCAAAGAGCAGCTCAGCCCTGAGGAGCGTAAAATAGGTGTTCCAGTGGATGGCATTCATGAGTCAGTGCAATTCCCCATACTGTGACAGGATTAGGTTCTGATTTATTTAGTTAGTTAGTTATGAATCAATGAATGACAAAGTCTCACTCTGTTGCGTTGGATAGAGTACCATGATGTCATTGTACCTCACTGCAACCTCAAACTCCTGGGCTCCAGCCATCCTCCTGCCTCAGCCTCCTAAGTAGCTGGGACTACAGGCGCACGCCACCACATTCAGCTGATTTTTCTATTTTTCCTAGAGACGGGGTCTGGCTCTTGCTCAGGCTGGTCCTAACTCCTGGACTCAAGCAGTCCTCCTGCCTCAGCCTCCCAGTGTGCTAGGATTACAGCCACCATGCCCAGCCAGGCTCTAATTGATTTAAAAGACAAAAGGGATTAAGTGCAATCTCTTCCTTCCATTCTGTCTTCAATGAGTGTTTCTGTTTTCTTAATTTCTTCGTATATAGTTAATGACATATTCTTCATGTAATGCCCTAACTCACAAAGGGAAACAAAAGTTCTTTTAGATTGAGATGATTGATGATGAAAGTGATGACCTTAATGCTTTAAATTTTTTGGTTCTTTGAAGCCTTTATCAGTGATCTCAGTTATTGTGTTCCCTTCACTAGATTTAATATCAGAGGAACAACAATAGGTGATAGAATAATGAGGTAATTCAGTATCTTCCTTCGTTATTTCATTTTTTCTTTATGGTGGATTTGCCAGGTCCTCTTTTGCCACAGCTAACCACCTTTCCTATTAACAGTTAATACTTCCTTTGAACTTACTGAACTCTCAGTGCTAAGCGTTGTAAAGCAGGTTGCTTTCCACAACTATATTTAGCTGCATGCACTGCATGGGGATAGAATGAAAAGAAATTTCCTGTGTGCAGATATAACTGATGTTCACCTCAAATGTGTCATATGACAAAGTAACTATAATATGAAATAATGTACTTCAAATGTCAGTTACTAGCTTTGAATATTTTGTTGGAGAATGCAATTTTTGTTTTTTTTTTTTAAACTTGATTGGGATAACAATTAGCAACTTTTTTTTTATTCAACTGTACTCCTTTTCCTCGAGATCAACAACTAAAAATGGACTTGAGTCGAATTCTATGCATAGGTTTAAGGTTCTGATTTTTGAAAAAAGGCTGTTTTCTTATAAATAGCTTAATAACTTAAGAGTGTCATATCAAGATGATATGTATCCCTCAAACACTCCTCTAATTTGAAGTCTGACAATGGAGTACATTTTTAGTAGATCTTTAAAGTGAAGCTCAGTCCCATCAGTCGACTACCTGGTTTACTGACAAAACCAATCTTGTCCTTAATTCTAGTGGCATATATATGTTATTTACTATCAGTTTCTATTAATAAAACAAAGTGAAACATAAAACATAACATAAGCGACAATCAGAAATGTAAAATTGGCAGAGTTCCCCCATGGGGAATACAGAAATAATGAAATACACACACAAAAAAATATTATAAATGTCTAGAAATTCTTGGTTAAGGCCCCTTCTCAGGAGGATTCCAATAGAAAAGCTTCAGACCTGTTTTGCTCTTATGCTGGTGTTTTTAGGCTGTTTTAACATTAAGGTATATCTGAAGTACCTTTTTGCAAATTAGTCTATTACTATTATAGTTACCACTTTCTAGTTAAATGACAGAACAATGGAATTTGTTTCAGGGCTTTTTGATTTTCTGATTTATACTTTTTATCCCAAGTACTCAAAGCTGGTTTCTGCTTTTTCAATGAAAGGTGTGACTAAAAAGTATCATGTTTTAAATGAGTTTTAGAAAAACTAAAGCATTGAAGTGGAGATTATTATGAAGTGGAGATAAACAGTGGTAAAACAGAAAAGGTGACACTTACCTTCCCTTAGAGTAAATGAGATTAGACTCATTGTTTTCTACCTCAGTTATTTCTTATATAGAAATTATCTGGGGAAACTTCTAATAATAAAGCAGTATTTTCCCGACATTAAACACACATTTGTTCTGCTTCCCCTTTTAGCAATTGAGGATGCTCAAGGAATGTCACATTCTGCTTAAGATAAACAAAATTATAAAAATATAATTATCACATATTATCTCTACTGCCCATATAACTAGTCTTCATTAGAGACTGTCTTACAGTGTTTTGTGAATGTGTCTTACTATAATCCACTAAGATTCTGAATGATAGGTGCCTTATTATCTATTTTGGGCATTCCCTACTCTGCATTCTACTGCTGTTACCTCACCACTTCTCACCTGGTGTACTGAAACACTCCTCCAAATAAATCCCTCTAGTCCCACTTTCAGGCGCTTCCCATTGCCCGTGATCTAGAAAATCCCAGCTTCTTTGTCTGGTATATAGGGCACTTCCTATTATGGCTGCTGCCAAGAATTGCTCCTGCTCTCTGCGTCAGCCATGCTTGGAGTGTCACCGAATACATTCAGGGGACCACTGGAATTCTCTGAATAGATTATCCTGCTTTAAACCTGCATATCTTCACCTGCTCTGAACCCTGTAACTGAAATGACCTCCCACCATCATCATTTGGGCCACCTCATCTTTCAACATTTATCTTAAGCTACCTTTTTTTGAAACTTTTTCTGGCCCATATATTTCATAATTCCAACTATGGGCCCTTATATACATCTACTGTATTACCTATAACACTTTATTTTACATGTGTATGTTTTCCTATATAAGAATGTAAGCACCTTTAAGGCCAGTGTATACATGATACAGAAATAAAAGTTGGCAAAGACATCTTTTTGTCAAAAACTCTAGCTAACTAAATTTTTATTCATATCTCTAGATGATCTGGCTTTTTGCTTTTCTTCCTCTGCTTCCTATAAGTTGAATAAGAGGCCTATGAATTATTGTTTCCGGAGTCCCACAGTCTCCCCACACATTTGATGACTTGCTACAAGGACTCACAGGATTCGAAGTCTATGGTTTGTTATGGCAAGGAGAAAAGACACATCAGACAGAATGGAAAAATCCAGGCACAGCCTTCCAACATTCTTCTTTGCAGAATGTGCTCCTTCCTTTAGTGATAAAATGCAGTTAACACTTGTGTAGTGTTTCTGGACGGGCATGGTGGTTCACGCCTGTAATCCTAGCTCTCTGGGAGGCAGAGGTGGGAGGATTCCTTGAGGTCCGGAGTTAGAGACCAAACTGAGCAAGAGTGAGACCCCATCTCTACTAAAAATAGAAATTAGCCGGGCAACTAAAAATAGAAAAAAAATTAGCTAGGCATGGTGGCACATGCCTGTAGTCCCAGCTACCCAGGAGGCTAAAGCAGGAGGATCGCTTGAGCCAGGAATTTGAGGTTGCTGTGAGCTAGGCTGATGCCATGGCACTCTAGCCCAGGCAACAGAGCAAGACTCTGTCTCAAAAAAACAAAAACAAAAACAAAAACAAAAAACAAAACCTTTTGTAGTGTTTCTGCCCCTGGAAGCCTGCTTACGACTTAAAGTCCAGGGTGTTTACTGGGGGCTGGTCATGCAGGCATCCTCTCCTCTGCACCCAACCACAATTACCTAAATTCTAGACCCAGAAAGAAAGGAGATGTTTACCAATAAATCACATTATTTTTACAGATAAGCTAGGCAGATTGGTACAGTAGGGTCAGTGTCTCAGGAAGGCAAAACAATGTAGGGAACATTCCAAAAGTCAAGTTCCCAGATGCCAGCCAAGGGCCTGCCTTTTAAGCAGACCTTTTAAAGATAGGCACATCAGGCCTGCTGTTCCTCACCTTGTTTACTAGTTACATTGTAAGGCACAGAAGCCAGTTGTCTCCCTCCCCATCCCCTAAAGAGCAGAAACGGCAAGATACTCTCTGGCAACCCATCTATCTCACTTATTTCAGATCCTTGTGTTGGAATGACAGAAATTCTGACATACATACAGACCTTCCTTGTAACGCTAGATGATAACACTAAGGTGATGTCTTAGTCCATTTTCTGTTGCTTGTAACAGAATACCTGAAACCGAGTAATTTATAAAGAAAAGAAATTTATTAGTTAATGGAGGCTGAGAAGTCCAAGGTCAAGGGGCCATAATTGGTAAGAGCCTTCTTGCTGATAGGAACCTGCAGAGTCCCAGGATGACACAGGAATCATGGTGAGGGAGCTGAGCATGCTGTGTTTGCTCAGGTCTCTCTTCCTCTTCTTACAAAGCCACCATTCCAACTCCCATTATAACCCATTGATTCATGAATGGATTAATTCCATGAGAGCAGAGCCCTTATGATCCAGTCACCTCTTAAAGGTCTCTTAAGTTTCAACATGAGTTTTGGAGGAGAAATTCAAACCATAGCACATGGCTTTTACTGTAAAACAAGTACTTTAAAGCACTTAAAAGTGTTATTTTTCAGAAAATAATTAACATTTTTCTAAACTCTTTTTCATAGATTCAGTTGGACGGTAAACACTTTAAATTTATAATTTAAATGTAAATTTTAGCTTAACCTTATCTGAATAATCACAAGTTCTAAATTAGAAGGTTCAAATTAATGAGGTTTTCTTTTCCAAAAACCACTAAGCCAATATAAGAAAAATGTATTCATAGTATAAATTTTAAAACTTATGAGTTTTAAACTTAGTGTACTGAAGAACAGTGGTATTCAGAATTAAAATGAGAGTTTCCAATAAGGCATAAATAAATGGATTTAATTTATTCTTCGCTTTTAATATCTTTCTCTTAAATATGCCTGGGGATTGCTTCTTAGCCATAGCAACTTTGGCTCTTATACCAAAGTTTCATAGCTGTTACGAAAGTAAAGACATAGAAATGTAATAATTGTCATAGAAACTCTCCTGTTGAAGGGGGTGGTGGTGAGACTAGCTTCCCTATGTTTATAAGAACCTAATTCTTCAGTCTTTGAATTGAAAAAAATCAAGTTCAAGTTTTGCATAATAAATGCAAACTCAATCTATTTTTGGATGGAAGAATGTAATTATGAAATTAGGAAAGTAGAGGTTACTACTGTCCAAAGTGTTCTGATACTGTAAAATGTGGTCGCAAAATTTGGGAAATACTACATTGTGCAGACTTCTTTTTGAGTTTCACATTAGCATAATAAAACCTCTGAGAAGACTTGTAGTAAAGAAACCTGTTTGGCTTTGTTTAGTCCCTCATATTCCACACTTGTTTGATTATAAACTTATTTTGTTGAACACCTATGAAAATCCCAAAGTTTGGGAAAATGTTCTCCTTCCAGATCATTCTAACTATATTCTAGACTGTGCAAATCCAGTTCACTAGAAACCTACACTAGGAGGCTCTCTGATTTTCCCTTAGTGTTTCACTCCTTCACAGTAAAGAATTTCTTTCTACATATTAATTCAAAACTCATCCATTGAAATTTTAGTCATATCCTCATATTCTGTTCTTAGTACAGTATCCTTAGTATATTAACTTGTTTGGCTAACTGAATTACCCCTTAAGCCATTTCATTCCAGGTTAAATAAATCCATCCTCTCGTGATCTTTGTGCTATTTTTTCTACCCTAAAAATTCTTTGTTTTCCTGCAAGCTATTTTAATAATACCTATAATATCAGTTAATTTGTGCCACTCAACCTAGTGGTGTTTTATAAAAGGGCTTACCAAGTTGAAAACAGTAAGCAAAGTAATTCATATTTTATATTTTTCATGCTGTTTAATGGATTTCTGCTTAATAATTTAGACTAGCTCTTTACAGTGGCAATTTAGTATTTTTTAAATGGGGTTTATAGACTATTACTGATTCATATAATTTACTTCCTAATTTAACCTTGGAGTTACCTTATGAAATTTTGATGATCATTTAGAGACAGAATTTTCTGGAATATGCAACGTTAAAAATAAAACGTAAAGTCAAGAGTCTAGGTTTTATTTTCATAGGTCAATTGTATGTCCTTCAGATTTAATTTTTTCTCCATCTATTAAATGTTTCTTTCAAATAGAATAACTGATAACCTTGAGCTGTTTTGTTGTTGCTTTGAAATTCTTGGATGAATCAATTTTGTATCTATTATTTTATTCACTCAATAAACCTATTATGTGTCTATACTCTGGTGGGTGCTGGTGATAATGACAACCCTGTCCTCCATTAGCTCTCATTTCAGTGGGATGGACAGAAACATATTATAGTACAGTAAGAGAGCTTTGCATGGGCTATGGGAGTATTGAGGACTCCTAAACTAATTTGAGGAGGGGAAGAATTGTATTTTAATTCTCGGTTTGTGATACACTATCATTGTTAGTTCATGCTTACCTCCTCTTCTTTCTTTGTCTATTTAGTGATATCATAAATATCCATGAACCTACCACCCAACCCAGGAACTAGAAAACTAGCTGTAACTTAAATCAACTATTCTCTTCCTTATTCTGTCCGCCTACCCCCTGCACCAGTGGTAACCAGTCTTCTGAATGTTATGTTTATCATGCCTGGCTTTAAAAAACAAAACAGGCCAGGCATGGTGGCTCAGGCCTGTAATCCTAGCACTCTAGAAGGCTGAGGCCAGAGGATCGCTTGCAGCCAGTAGTTTCAAACCAGCCTGAGCAAAAGCAAGACCCCCGTCTCTACAAAAAAAAAAAAGAAAATAGAAAAAATTAGCTGGGCACGGTGGTGTGCACCTGTAGTCCCAGCTACTTGGGAGGTTGAGGCAGAAGGCTCACTTGAGCCCAGGAGTTTGAGGTCACAGTGAGCTATGATGATGCCTCCTGCACTCTACTCTGGGAGACAGAAAAAGACCTTGTCTCAAAAAGTAAAAAAATAAATAAAAATAAAAAATAAAATGTTACCATATAAACATAAATGCCAAAACAGCATACTATTTATGTTACTTTACCCACTTTTGAACTTTATTAAAAAAAATTGATATCATAATGTATATGAGACTGGGACTTGCTTTTTTTCCCCCCTCAAACATCATCTTACTAAGATTCATCCATGTTGTTATATATAGCTGTTGCTCAGTCATTTTCACTGCTATCTAATAATCCATGTGTGAATATACTATGATTTATCCATTTTCCTGTTAATGGACATTTAGGTTGTTTCTAGTTTTTGCTATTATTGATAGTGCTGCTTTGAGCATTCTGAAATACTTCTCCTGATACTAAATTTTTCTTGGGTATATACGTAGGAATAGAATGTTTAATTTCACAAAATAATTTCAAATTATTTTCCAAAATGAGAGTGTAAATTAGTATAACTAGCATTATTTTTAAAAAATCACATCTCTAATACTTGCTTTTGTCATATATATATAATATATAATATATAATATATTATATATAATATATATATAATATATATATATATCTCTCTATATTTAGAGAATCTTTGGGTTCTCTAAATATATATATACATATTATATATATATTTAGAGAACCCAAGCTGTGAGGGATCACATTTCTTGATTTTGCTAATTGGATGTACAATATCTCATGGTCTTGATATTCATTTCTCTATTTACAAATGAGATTCTGCATTTGATGTTTTTTAGCTATATCTGGTTTTCTACTGGGTGGTTTTAATTGAGTTGTTTTTCTTTTCTTTATTGATTTATAGGAAATTCTTACTACATTTTTGATACTGATTCACTATTATGTATAAGGGTTAAAATATTTTTTACAGTTTGTGACTTTTTTTTCACTTTCTTCAAGCTATCTTTTGATGAGCCATTCTTATTTTAATTTAGTTAAAATTTATCAGTCTTTTATGCTTATCACTTTTATTTACAAAATTCTTACTACCCTGGAATAAAAAAAAAAGTCTGTTTTGCTTTTGACATTTAAGTCATTTATTCATTTGGAACTTATTTTTGTTTATGATGTATATGTGTACCCTCCACCGCCCCATGTAAGTAGCCCTTTTTTCCCCTGACCATTTATTAAATGTTGAATTTCCCCACAGGACATTGATCCTCTATTATTTATATTAATTGGCCTATAGATTCTTCTGAGATTTTTTAATGTAATTGTACAATCTGCAAATGTGAGTTTTCTTTCCTCTTAATTTTTATTATTTTCTTATTGTACCAGCTAATGATGATAGTAGGTATCACATGTTGCTCCTGATTTTGAAAATACCTTTATTCGTTTATTTAGGGTGTTAGGGTTTTTGTATTAATAGATACTGTATATCAGGTCAGGGATATTCCTTTTTGTCTTAGTATACCAATAGTTTTTATCATGAATAGGTATTGATTTTAATCAAATATATTTTCTTCATCTATTAATTACTGTATTTTTTTCTCCTTTAACCTGCTAAGGTAGTAGATAACACTTATTAATGTTGAACCATCTTTATATTCCTGGGATAAACCTAACTTGGTAATGATGTATTACTTTTTAATACCTTGAATTTGATTTGCTAATAATTTAATGAAGGATTTTTGCATCCATATTCTGAATGAATTTCCTTTCTTATATTTTCATGGTCTGTTTTTTGGTAAAAAGTTATATTAGCCTCAGAGCATGAGTAGGAAAATATTTCCTCATTTTTTTTTTTCCCCTGGCAGAGTTTGTATAAGATTGCAATGACCACGCACAGTGGTTCACACCTGGAATCCCAATACTTTGAGAGGCCCAGGCGGGAGGATTGCTTGAGGCCAGGAGTTCGAGACCAGCCTGGTGGGCAACATAACAAGACCCCGTCTTACACAAAAAAAAAAAAGAAAAGAAAAGAAAAAAATAGCCAGGCATAATGGCACACACCCATAGTCCTAGCTACGGTGGAGGCTGAGTCAGGAGGATCACTTCGCTTGAGCCCAGGACTTCAAGGCTGCAGTGAGCTATGATCGCACTCCAGCACTCCAGCCTGGGTGACAGAGCAAGACCCTGTCTCTTTAAAAAAAAAAAAAAAAGATAAAAAAGGACTGTAATGATCTTTTCTTTGAAAGTTTATTGGTAGACCCTACCTATAAAACCAGCGGAGCCTGGCATTGTCTTTGGTAAGGTTTCTAAGTACTATTTCAATTCTTTAATAGTTATAGGACTATTTGAACTATCCATTTACCAGTTTATTATGCACAAGACCACAAAGCCAGTTTCTACAAATTTGAAAAAAAAAAGTCTCCCATCAACCGTGCTCTCTGACCACAAGTTAGATGTTAATGACCAAAAAAAGCTGAATATGTACAACCTAAGAATTTAGAAAACAACCACAAAATAATCTTAACGAATGGAAAGAAGGATATAATAAAGAAAAAAATGGAAATAGAAAATGAAAAGGTTAACATATATTAGAGAATCTACAAAGCCAAAAGTTGTTTCTTTGAGAAGAATAACAAACAATATAGAGTTCTGCTATGATTTATAAAGAAAAAATGAAGGGGACTAAAATAAATAATGTTATGAATGAAAAGGTGGCTATAACTAAAGCCACAGTAGAAATTAAAAAGACAATACTATAATAAATTTGAAAAATTAGATAAATTGACAAATTCAAAAAAACGAAACAGCTCCTGAAAGTGACTAAAGATGAAAATAGATATGTATGTATGGAAAAATTGTCTTCTATAAAACCAGTCCCTGGTGTCAAAAAGGTTGGGGACCCCTGTTCTATATAGGTTCTTGGAAACAGTGACTTTAAGTAAAACAACATATAACGAAACCAGTTTTCCAGATTAATTGATATAAATAAGAGTGACGGGCCAGGCGCGGTGGCTCACGCCTGTAATCCTAGCACTCTGGGAGTCCGAGGTGGGCGGATCGTTTGAGCTCAGGAGTTCGAGACCAGCCTGAGCAAGAGCGAGACCCCATCTCTACTAAAAATAGAAAGAAATTATATGGACAGCTAAAAATATATATAGAAAAAAATTAGCCGGGCATGGTGGTGCATGCCTGTAGTCCCAGCTACTCAGGAGGCTGAGACAGGAGGATCGCTTGAGCTCAGGAGTTTGAGGTTGCTGTGAGCTAGGCTGACGCCACGGCACTCACTCTAGCCTGGGCAACAGAGTGAGACTCTGTCTCAAAAAAAAAAAAAAAAAAAAAAGAAAAGAAAAAGAAGAGTGACGTTCAAACATATTTCTGGTCGCAAAAATATCACCAAATTGCTAATACAAGACCAAAATATTTCCAATATTAAACATTGAAATAAATGTAAGCTATATATACATTTAAGAAAGATTAATAAAAACAAGGTAATTATTTATCCAGTTGTTCCAATTTAGGGGCGAGGGTGGCCAGAGCCTATCCTGGCAGCTCAGGTCACAAGGTGGGAACCCACCCCGGACAGGATGCCATCCCATTGTAGGGCCACTCACACACACAGCCACATTCATTCAGACTGGGACAATTTAGACTTGCCAATTCCCCTAACATGCACATCTATGGGATATGGGGGGAAATCGGAGTACCCAGAGAAAACCCACAAAGACATGGGGAGAACAAGCAAATTCCCCAAATTCCTGGTCCCAGCCAGGAATCAATTTTTTTTCTTATTAACATTATATTGGAACAACATTGAACGAAATGACATTATTTGTGGACCTGCGGTACGTGATTGTTACATGGTTATAGCATCTGTTGTTACTTTCTATCTTCTAATTTGAAATATGTGCACTAGAAGATTTTTCTCTCTCTTAGATAATTTTCCTACAATGGGAAAGTAGTACCTTACCTAATCTTTTTTTTAATTTGAGAAGTGTTAGATATTCTTCATTTGGTATACACATAAACCACATTAAAATTGGTTTCAATAAGAAAAAGGCAGCATTTTAGATACAGGGAATTCTAATTAGATTGGCATAGTTAAGACCAAAAATATAAAGTACACATTGCTACCTTATCTTCATCCCTTGCCTTTAACAGGCTAATGAATACAAATTAAAACACGGCAAAGTCTTGCTTGGTTCTGAGACAGTGAAAGGATTTCCCTGGTATTTAAATATATTCCTATAACCAGTTATATAACTCTAAATATAAAACCAGTCTCCAATAAGGTTTTGAGATGGCATTCACCATCTTTGTGAAAAGTTGAACATTACTAATCAAAGTCCTGTCATGTCTTTAGAATGCAGAAACAGTGTTAGAATTTACTAAACTGGAATTATTAGGTAATTAAATATGAAATGTCTGATTTTGAATCAAAACTTGAGTTTATTATATCTCAAACAAGAAACAGTACAATTAATCAAAGGATGTGCCTAAACTATCGACACAGTTTTGCCATCTTAACAGTAGCTTGTTTAGGCCAGCAGCGAAGAAGCCTGGAGAGCAAGTGGTGATGAAATCGCGAAAGGCATTTTCCACAGCTTGTTGAGAATTTAGTATTTTTCCTTACAAGAAGTAGTCCAAAGCATGAAAGAAGGGCTAGTCAGTTGGTGCAATGTTTGGTGAATACGGCGGATGACAGAGAGTTTCCAAGTTCAGCTTCTGTAGTTTGAGCAGCATTGTTTGTGTGACATGTGGCTGAGCACTGTCTTGCAAGAGGATTGGCCTGTCTCTTGTGACCAATATCAGCTGCTTAATCTCAAGCATTCTCATCATTTTTGTCCAATTGGTTGCAGTAGACATCTGCTGTCATTGATTGACCGGGTTTCATGAAGCTGTAGTAGATAATACCAGTGTTGGACCACCAAACTGACACTGTTAGCTTTTTTTGATGTATATTTGGTTTTGGACTGTGTTTTGACACTTCATCTTTATCCAACCATTGTGCCAAATGCTTGAGATTGTCAAGAAGAATCCATTTTTTGTCACACATAAGGGAAAATACAGTGTAGAAATGGTTTGCCTTTATGTCGTGACAGCAAAGAAAGGCAAGCTTTGAGATGATTTCTCTTCTGACGCTGATTTCATTCATGTGGTATCAGTCTACCCAGCTTCTTTGCCTTGCCTATTTGTTTCAAATGGGCCAGTATTGTTGGAATAGTAACATCAAACCTTGCTGCTAATTCATGTTTAGGTTGAGATGGATTTGCTTCCACTACAGCTTTCAGCTCATCATTATCTACCTTGGTCTCTGATCACACACGTAGCTCGTTTTCAAGATTAAAGTCGCCATAAGGGAACTTCTCAAACCATCAGTGTATTGTGCTTTCTTTAGCCACATCCTTCCCAAACACTTGGTTGATATTTCGAGCTGTCTGCACAGGACTGGTTTCACGATGGAACTCATATTCAAAAATAACATGAATTTTTTACTTATCCATGGTTTCACAAAAATTGTTCTAAAAAAATTTGAGAGATAATCACAAGCCAAACTGTGCATTTGAAAGAATGAGGATGTACCTTCACAATAAAAGTAAAACAACAAGTGTCAAAGTGAAATGTCAGAGATACCAACTGTCAAATTTAGCACTTAAGGAAATCGGACATTTCATGCTTAATAACCTATGAGAATTCAAAGAAAGATCATATTCCTTTCACCATAAGACAGTCTTATTTAAATGAGGACTGTCAACAAAAATATTCTGAATTCTGGTGTATGAGATCAATTAAATTATACACATTAAAAAAAGTCATGAGACATTTCTGTTCCATAATAAATAATAAGGCAGTGGCCAATGATTTTTTTACTCATTAATAGTTTTTTTGAGATAAGTTATCAAGTCTGCCCTTTCTGCCTTCTTATTAATGCACCAAAGATCATCTTTGTTCTTGGGATGTACTTGTTGGGATTCTCCAAATACTCCATCAGCGTATTCTGTCCCCGGGTGATGCCTTTGTCCTTACTGGCATTTGTGTAAGAGAATCCAGCACTCTGACCATCTTTGCCCAAAGAGAACATGGAGATTTGTCTCAGTCTTGTGCTTCTCTCCCTTTTCCAAGGTGTGGCACTGACCACACTTCTGAATAAAAATCTTCCTACCTTTCTCAACATCACCCATATTTAATTCTATCTTTTGTTGCTAGTGCTACAAAGGTTCCCACTTGGAAGCCAGATACAGTCATATAGCAAGTTATAGAAATCTAAATATAATCTTTGATCTAAACTGTCAAATACAAACTGCATAATTTAAGACCCAGGTTTTAAAATTATTCTTTATAAGGACAGTTAAGCTAAACAACTTTTTAAATTAACATTTATGCTTTGGTATAGTTCCCATTAATTCTTAGTTATATTACCTCATTACTAGTACAACCTTAATTTTGCCCACACATCTCATTTTAAATGATTTGAGCTACTATCTAAATTATTGTCACATAATTTTTTTTTCCCCATTTATAGCTCGTAAGTCCCGTGGCTTTCCAGCAAAGTTACTTCCTCTGCTACCTGATAGCTACTTTCTTAGCAAAAGAGTTTTTTCTTTATTGATTTCTTGCGAATAACATATTTTTAACTGATTCATAATGTTCTTTTCTCTTTTCTTCCACTTCAGAAAAAAGAGAGAGATCCAACCACATTAATTATGTCTCTTTTGAGAACATTTGACCTTCTCATTCCCACCTCTCAATCAAAAAGAGATAATCAGAGCAAACTAACCATGTCAGCTTTCTGTTTGAGAGTTTCTAACTATATCTAACTTAAAAACTTACGTGTAGACTCCTTTTTTAGACATACTTAGCATAGGAAAAAGTTTTTTAAACACTTTTTAAATAAGTCCATATAATTCAGAGCATACCATTTTATGAAAAAGAAATTTGTCTTTTTATTATAAAAAGTATATAATTGTTACATGCTTATTTTTAAAATTCTTATTAACAATATTGTGTCTATCTTTATGCATATATTTTTTTTCTATGAATTATTCTTTAGCCTGTGTTTTGGGTTTGGCTAATACAATGCTGATATCTTTCATATAGTTGCTTATGGGTCTTCCTTATCCTTTTTAATGGTGATGTAAGTATTCTAGTGTATGGATATGCCATAATTTATTTAACATATTCTTTCTGTGTAAACATTTAGATTATTTCTAGTCTTTCTCAATTATAGTTCTGCAGTGAAAAAAATTGTACATTGTCATATGTAAGTTTTTCTACAGTATACATTTTTTAAAGTAAAACTGCTGAGTCAAATCTTATACATGTTTTAAATTTTAGTATATATTATTTAATTTCTCCTCAAAAATATATTGTACTGGAACTTGACTACATTGCTGTTGGGAATATAAGTTTGTACAATCACTTTGGAAAACTACAAATAGACCCAAACTTTGGGAGTGTCTGTCTATTAAAGCTGAACATTATTCACATACTGTGGTCCAGCAATTCCTCTTCTAGGTATGTATCCAACATAAATATGTACATATGTTCAAAAGACATGAACATATGTTAATAGTAGCCCCATTTTAATAAATACTATAAACATTCTGAAATTATGCAGGCAGCGGGAAAAAGAAAATAGTATAAACAACCAAATGTCCACTAACAGTGGAATGGATAAATAAATTATAATATGTTTATAAAAAATAATACTCTACAGCAAAGAGGATGAATGAATTATAGCTAAGTGTAGCAACATGGACGAATCTTAAAAACAATGTTGAGCTAAAGAAGCCAGACATAATATATATGGTATGATTCCATTTAATTAAAGTTCATAAATAGGCAAAATTAATCCATGGGATTAGAAATCAGAGCAGTGGTTTCCTTTGAGGGGAAAGTAATAATGGGAATGGGGCACATAGATTTCAGGAATTCTGGTGATCTCTGTTTCTCAATACTGGTTCTGGTTAGATGGGCCTGTTCCCTTTGTGAAAATTCATTGAACTATTTACCTTATGATTTTGTACCTTCCTGTACATGTGCTGTCTGTCAATGAAAAATTTACAATAAAAGAGTACACTTTTTAAATATGTAGAACCACTTTCAACCTTCTACCAATAGAACCTGTTTTCCTGAACTCTTGCCACTCTTGATAGACAGAAAAATCTTTTCAGTCTGATAAACATAAAAAGATATAAATTTGTTGTTTATTTTTATCTTATTAGTGAGACTGAGCGTCTTTTTGTACATTTATCTGTTAAGTTCATTTTTCTTACTGATTTGTGGACGTTTAAGATATTGTGGACTTTTGGCCTATTTGTCAAATATATTTTAAATAACAAATTCAAACTAACAAAATTATTAAGTGATATCATATGTTAGGAGAAGTTTCTTTTAATAGTTAAATCAGTTTTAAAAAGAGTCCTTTAGGGCCAGGGGTGGTCGCTCAGACCTGTAATCTTAGCACTCTGGGAGGCTGAGCTGGGAGGATTGCTTGGGCTCAGGGGTTCGAGACCAGCCTGGGCAAGAATGAGACCCTGTGTCTACTAAAAACAGAAAAATTATCTGGGCGTGGTGGTGCACACCTGTAGCCCCAGGTGTGCAGGCTGAGGCAGGAGGATCGCTTGAGCCCAGGAGTTTGAGGTTGCTGTGAGCTAGGGTGGTGACTCCATGGCACGCTAGCACCAGTCACAGAGCAAGACTCTGTCTCAAAAAATAAAAAAATAAAAAAAAGAGTCCTTTGTTCTTCATGTTAGTCCTTTGTTCTAATTTGGTGTTCTGTCACCAAATTAGTTCTTTACGGGATAAAATCTGCCTCATTAGTTCCAAATCTTTAGTATAGTGTTCATAAAGAAATGATATTATTTGAAGGTCCTTGTCTTATTGCTTATATATTAATATTCTCTTTTTCTTGAATAATCTGTTGGAATATCTTTAGACAATATTTTAAATAAAATCTCAAAACATAAGTGTATCCACTGCCATTATATGTTACCCTTAGGTTTTTTTTGTTTTTTTTTTTTTGGTTTCTTTTTATGCCTTTACTTTTCCTAATATGGAAAAGAGGAGAAAGAACATTGAATAGAATTTGTTTATTTGTAGTAAAATTGCACATGAATTTTGTCTGTATTATGTTTTTACAAAATAGCCCTTTAAAAACCAGTGTGCCGCATGCTATTTCCTTTACTTTTCAACCAGTACCAAATTTCTAAGTGACCTCTTAACTAAAATACTTTGTTGTAGTAACTCAACTAGTCTGATACCTCACTGCTGTGTCTGCCTCTTAATGCTTTTGGTTGGGGGGTGCCTTATTGAGATAATGTGTTTAAATATTTTCTGGACTTACTATATTTTAAAGTTCCTCATTATCATTCTGCAGCGGCTTGTTAAATTTTTTATTTATTTTTGGTTTTTGTTTTATTATGTAATTCATAGACGCTCTGCTGTTGCCCGCATTCAGGAGTTCTTCCGGCGGAGAAAGGAAAGGAAAGAAATGGAAGAATTGGATACTTTGAACATTAGAAGGCCACTAGTAAAGATGGTTTACAAGGGCCATCGCAACTCCAGGACAATGGTACCACATTCTTACGGCATTCTTTGGTGAAATTACAATTTATAATATAAATGTTTTTTCCATAATGCTTATCTTCTGTATTTGCCAGTGTGATTTCAATATTATATTATTAAACCTTCACAGTTGTCTCTGTATTTAAACATGGCTCTTTCAGTCTTATAATATATTGTGAAAGATCATTATTTTTTACAACAAAACCCTAATCTACTAAAGAAATATATGTAGATTTTTTTTAAATTTTAGCTTATGCCATCAACCATTGCATCTTTTTTGCTCTCTCACATTGACTGTCTACCTGAAAAGTTTCTAGTAGATTTTTTTAAGTTCATGTTAGCAACCTCTGTTAGTTTTGGGGAGGAGGATTTGGACTTACAAAATCCAGGTTGATTGCAAGATATAGTAAGACTACTTTAAAACCCTTTTAGCCGGGTGTGGTGGCTGTAATCCTAGTACTCTAGGAAGCCAAGGCAGGGGGAGGATCGCTTGAGGTCAGGAGTTCGAGACCAGCCTGGGCAAAAGCGAGACCCCATCTCTACTAAAAATAGAAAGAAATTAGCTGGACAACTAAAAATAGAAAAAAATAGCTGGGCCTGGTGGCGCACGCCTGTAGTCCCAGCTACTTGGGAGGCTGAGGCAGGAGGATTGCTTAAGCCCAGGAATTTGAGGTTGCTGTGAGCTAGGCTGATGCCACGGCACTCTAGCCTGGGCAACAGAGTGAGACTCTGTCTCAAAAAAAAAAAACAAAACCCTTTTAAAAAGATTGACAATTGAAAATTTGTTTTAGTCACTTTTTCTCTCTAGACCTTAATTTCTTTACCTATGAAATTAGAAGAATAGACCAGGTGATTTCTAAGATCTTTTCTAGTTTTTACAATCCAAAATCCACCCAGTGCAGTATGAGTTATTGAATAAGAAGTTCTTTTGAGATGATTGGTATAACTGTTACGCTGACCCCTTCACATCTAGAAAGTGTTTTTCTCCTCATATACTCACTGAGTTATCAAAAAGTATCTACAGAATTTGTTTTAACACATTAACTGCCATGAGAGTTGTTGTATTTAACTCACTCTAGTTCCCCCCCACCCCCACGCTGCCTGAAGCATATATAAAATATTACTTGTGTATGTTCTCATTGTTACAATTAATACTGACAATTTAATTCTAAAAACATGGATTAAATGAATAGAAGTCAATAAATTTCATTTTTCTATTTATGTTTACCTTTAAATTACACTTGAAGTTTTTATTCTGTTTTCATAATAAAACACTGTGGCCCCAAGGAAAAGTTTCTGATTCTTTTTTGTTTGACCATCAAGGTGTTAATCTGCTTTCTTTAAGATCTAGGTAAAAAATTAACTTTAAGGTGAGGAAATAATTAGCTCTTACTATAGATACCATTGGTAGTAAAAATTAATCATTTTTAAAAGGATACTCATTATTAATAGAAATAACCAATTTCCATTTCTTATATTTTTCTGGTTAAAGGTTTGGATGAAAATAATTATGAGAAAGAATAAAAAAAACAGAGGATACGTAAATATAAGAGTAGCTCACATAACAACAAAACTGGTTCCCTCTTTTGTGTGCACACCAAAAATGGCAAAGTAGCAACTGCAGATAAAATGATTTTTTTTTTTTTTTTTTTTTTTTAGGCAGAGTCCTGCTCTGTCACCCTGGCTAGAGTGCCGTGGCGTCAGCCTAGCTCACAGCAACCTCAAACTCCTGGGCTCAATCAATCCTTCTGCCTCAGCCTCCCAAGTAGCTGGGACTACAGGCGTGTGCCACCATGCCTGGCTAGTTTTTTTCTACATATATTTTTAAAATCCTGATCTGAAGTGCAAAGACTTTTGATGGTTCATTCTTGTGCATTCATTAAAAAATGTCATCATAATCATTCCAATATATTATAGAGACTGTGTTTATATCTTTCCTTCTCAATTGTGTGAGCTTCTAATAGCTAATGAAAAAATTCTACTTTTTGTTCTTTGGGCATAAGACAAAATACAAAGGAAAATAATTCCTTTTTTTCTATGAAAATGGGACAATTTTTAGAAAGTTCATCCACATATATATAAATTTTCATTATATTGTCCAAAACTGAGAAATACCATTTATTCGTTTAGCTGTTATAATTAAGTGCCTACTGTATGCCAAGTACTGTTTAACGCATTAACTGCCATGTAAATTGGAGTTAACTCACAATAGTTTTGAGCCCGGGGCCTTGTGAAGCATATGTAACTCACATGTCTCTTTATCTTGTGAGCCGCATGAAGCTGCCATGCTGTAGCATACATGTTACATGAAGGGTGGCCCCCTGGGCAAAGCCCTACAGTTGGTCTACTCCAAACACAACTAAATACCTGTGGAACAAAAGACTCAATTCTTAGAAACAAATTCAGCAAGTATATTGTGAGTCACAATACAACTCATGTGGCGTGCAGTATAAAAATTGATTCTAGCACCACGTGAGTTGTATATAACTCACAAACAGAACGCAATAAAAAATAACAAATTATTCATTAAATTAGAAAGGATTGTTTTGTTTTCAGAGTTTTTATTCCATTTTCATAATAAAATACTGTGACCCCCAAGGAAAAAATTTTTTTTCTAGTGTGGCAGTCAATGTGTTAAGACACTGTAAATATAGCATTAAACAAAGCAAAGTCCCTATATCCATGGTTTAAGAAACTAGAAGACTAAGACTTACGTCAGTTTTTAATTTTACTGTTTTCTACGCCAGTTTGTTTTTTTAATATAAGAATAGCATAAGTCTTTGTTTTAGTAACTCTGAATTGAATTTTCTTATAGCTTACTTCTTTTAAACCCTTAGATAAAAGAAGCCAATTTCTGGGGTGCTAACTTCGTAATGAGTGGTTCTGACTGTGGCCATATCTTCATTTGGGATCGGCACACTGCTGAGCACTTGATGCTTCTGGAAGCCGATAACCATGTGGTAAACTGCCTACAGCCACATCCATTTGACCCAAGTAAGATGATCTTTTATAGGGCAAGGACTAGAAATTGTTGTATGATTCATCAGCTCCAGTTTTCTCCTAGTTCATAATATTGTAAGAATAATCTAAATTATCCTAGTAGGCACCACTAGAGTAAATTATAGCTCTACTTGGATTTAAAACACAAAACACCTATAATCTGCTTTTGGCAGAAACATAAGGAAATGGGTTAAAGTGTTTATTCTCCTAATATTTCTTCTACGTTTTGTCAGCCATTAGAGGTTTGGCATGACCGAGCTTTTTACTGCTTACCCCACTGAACCTCCAGTCCTTTTTAGTCTTCACTAAATTCACTGAATTAATTTACCAGAACAAAAGAGCATTGGACGCCTTCTGTCTGAAATTGCCCATATATCTCTCATAAGAAAACAATGAATAAGACAAAAATTTGAGTGACTTCAAGATGGTCTTATAATTATGTTCTAGGATAAGTTTTAGGAAATCTTCAAAATAATATTTTCAATTAATAGTTAAATGTATAGGCATAATTTCCATTCAAGCTCACTTTTGCTGTTTACATACACATAAGCATAATATATGCATGTCTGGAATTAATGGCATGTTTCTAAGCATTATATTAACATGTAAATTTTACTCCTAGTTCTAGCCTCATCTGGCATAGATTATGACATAAAGATCTGGTCACCACTAGAAGAGTCGAGGATTTTTAACCGAAAACTTGCTGATGAAGTAAGATGTTTATTATATTTATTATTTATAGACCATATTTCAGTTTGTTTCTAAAATGCTTTCCTAAGAAAAATCAAAGCAGTTTAGTATTAGTTGCTAGCATAAAACAAGTTAATGCAGTTAAGGAGATCAGAGTTTAAGAAAAAATTAAAATAAAAACATGCATATAATACGAGAGGTAAAATCGAAATAGTAGCTTGCTAATTATATTATTAGAAATACCAGATTAGATATATTGTAGTTTTAGAAAAATACGTTTGACTATTTGTGCCATTATAATAAAGAATCACAGAAATATTCTGTCCTTTTAAGAAAATAATTTTACTATAGCCATTCTCCATAATCATAGCAATTTTTCTATTCTGAGGTTTTTTTTTTTTAGTGTTTCTTACAGCTATTTTGGTGTTTTTTTTTTTTTTTAATTCTTATTTCAGCATATTGTGGGGGTACAAAAGTTTAGGTTACGTATATTGCCCTTGCCCCATCACGCCTGAGTTTTTCTTAAACAGGAAATAGGACTTTGTCTTTCAGAATCAATAGGTAACAGAACAAATTATTAGAGAATCTTTATTATATTTTAAGTTCTTTTAAGGTTCTTATTAAAGCAGTCATTTTCAAACTGAGTTCTGTGGTACTCTAGGTTCTGTAATGAGATTAGGAGAGGGAAAGCAGATGATAGGAAGGCTGAACGCTGGGCCTTTCCTCCCCAAGTTCAACCAGGGTGTTTACCTGTGCGTTTCCATATAAGATACCTTATCAAAGTGAGGGTCCATTGCTCAAAATGTTAGTAAGTTGACAAACCACTATTGTAGACCAGAGTTGACAGTTTATTGCACAATTCCCACATACACTTTCATTCATTGAATAGACATTTATAAAACACTTAACGTATGTCAGACACAGTGTTGGGTTTAAAAAGAGAAAGGCCTACCCTCAGACTGGGAAAGACAGACGTGGAAACAAACAACCAGAACATACTGTAGTGGGATCAGTGTCAGAGATGTATTCATCGTGCTGTGGAAGCCTGTAGAAAGGAACAGAGCTGTCTTTGTAAAGGGGACAGATGGGATGAAAAAGTCTTCACAGAGAACATAAGAATCGGACTGGAGTTTGAGAAGTAGTAGTTCACCAGGCAGAGAAGGAGTCTATGAAACAGAAGGATCAGCATGTGCCAAGTCATTATAGGGTAAATGAACCATCAGTGTGCCTGAGTGTATGTGTAAAAGTAGCTCAGTTGGACTCAAGACGTAGGTGGGGGCAAGATTATAAAGGGCCCTGTGGGGCACCCTAATGAATTGGGGATTTATTATGTCATTGAGGAACTATTGATCAAAGTAGCATTTCTCTTCCTCTCATGCTTTCCTTTCTTTCTTCCTTTTTTCATCCACCATGTTCTTTGCTTTTCCTCTTTCTTTTTTCCCTTGCTCATGATTAAACATTAGATCCCTAGATGTTCATGAGTATTCATTTGGTCCTATTCTTGGTACTTAAGACAATTCATTATTAACTCTTGCCACAAAGTTTATTTTTCAAGACTACTTTGCCTCAGTAAAGGTAACGTCTTCTCAAGGGATCCAGGTGACCCAGGGATAATAATTTAACTCCGTTGTGTCACTGAAATATCAGTTCTGCAATAGAGGAAAATAATGAGACAACACGAAGTAGACTGCTCTGGGAAACAAATTACAAGCAAAAGCTAAATTGAATTCTTGAATGTTTTAAGTGGCCTCAGAGTTTGACCTTTGTCTTTCTGCCAGTTGAAAGAGGAGTGTTCACTGATCTTCGTCCTTTAAATGCAAGTTAAAGTAGGTATTTGGCATCGAGTAGCCTTAGGCAGAAATATAGGCATCATACATACAAAGAATGAAGTAATTCCTCCTAGGACCTGCTAATTTTATACTGTTTTCCTAATCTTAAAGGAAAAGGTACAGTTACTCTATGATCTTTGACATGGTTGTTTAACTTGCCTTGTAGGTTATAACTCGAAACGAACTCATGCTGGAAGAGACTAGAAACACCATTACAGTTCCAGCCTCTTTCATGTTGAGGATGTTGGCTTCACTGAATCATATCCGAGCCGGTAGGAACTTGTAGTATACTATTAAAATTATTATGTATTTGAAAAACATGTTATGAAGATCTACTTTAAAGGACTTACATAATTTCCTTAATGTCACAAAATGAAGGCAGCTTAACTTCTGAACTAGAATTTTTGTGAATGCTTGATCTTAGCACAGTAAATTTATTTCCTCATGAACTAAATTTATTGAAAAATGGTCATATGAAAAGATAGTCACTTGAAAACTTAGAGTATAAGACCATACTATAAACCTTAAGATATGTTATAGTGAGTATACTTTAATAGCAGGTTTGGTCAAAATCAGTCATAGCCCAGAGAAAAATAAATGTAACATGCTAAGAAATAAAACAGATACCTCAGTGTATTTTTTTTAATTTTTTTGTTTTAGATGATACACTGTGAGTTTCAGTGTCACAGATACACAAAAATGTATATATTACAACTAATATTCAAGAAGAATTGAATAACCTATATTCATAACAGAAAAGGTCTCATATCCATTATAAACAAAATGTTTATCAGAGTGCTTATCACTCTTCATTGATTTCATAAATTAAATTGCTTCATAAGTTGTGTATTATCTATCATTTAATGATAATTACTATTTATACAGTAACTACACTGTATCAGGTATTATACTAATCATTTCCTGATTTATCCTCATTTATCTGACCCTTTACAATGTAGGTTAATTATAATCACTTAACCCCAGGTCACACAGCTGATAAATGTTAAAGCCTGAACTGAATTTGAAACTAGCTTCTAAGCCCTTACTCCCCTTTGACCTGTTAATTTCACTTAAAGGAATATATTCACGTCATTATTGTGACATGCAAACTTCTGGATGATCTGATCACAAACAACTTTTCTAGCTCATTTACAACATTCTTTTCTTCTCTAACCATTCCATTCACTCTGGCCCTCTTTGAATTTTGGGGCTACACCAAATACTTTCCCTCCTCAGGGTTTTTATAATCATGCTGTCCCCTCCCATCCTCACTCTTTGTTAAGATAACTTCTACTTCTCCTTCAGGTCTGTATAAGCAGTAGATTAAATATCACTTCCTTAGAGAGAGTGGGGAATGGAGAGACAAGTATTCAAGGAAAAGTAAACAGCATATAGTATTTTTCTAAGCCCTAGAGAAGAGAATGTGTAACATATCTGAAAAATTGAAAGAAGCCTCATGTGTTTATAATTAAAAGAATTAGAAAATAATCCTCGAATTGAAAATATTAACTATACCATGAAAGAAAGGAAATTTCAATTGATCAAAATGAAAAATACACCTGGAATATAAACAAAAAATGTTAGTAGTCCAACAAAATATTTTTGCAATACTTCTTTGGGCTCCTGTGTTAAATTGTAGTAACACTATAACATTTTTGATCCATTTCAATAACAGCAAAATAACCCTTAAAATTCATCCATTTGGATTTCAGATGTGAGAAAGCAACATTTTATGGAAAAAGAAAACCACTTGCTGATTATGACTCCTAAAATGTGCTTGGTCTTACAGAGTTTATCTAGTAGATAACTCTTTCTCAAGGATTTTCTTATAGAAAACTAATGCTCTTTCCAGTTCTGTAAGAATCTATTTTAAACAGGTGCTAATGTGGCAGTGGTTTCTTAGTAACAGCTACTATTATCCTTTGGTTTTAGGATTAGATAAGATGTTTTATGATATAAAAATTCCCTTTCTTTCATTTCTTTTTGCCAGCAATCAAAAAAAGATAATTTCTAGTTGGCTGAGTCAGCTTATCCTCTTGCTTCTCTTATGCAAAAGACTAGATAGAACAAAAGAGTTTATATTTCTGCTGCTTTTATCCTTAAGATATCTAGTTACTTGGTAGGTCAGTTAGCTACTCTTTTCTTCTCCTTACCTTCCGTGCTCTGTAGTCTAAGCACAGTAATGTGTACATACTCAGGAGAGTTAAGAATGGACTTTGGTTAAATAAGCACAAGCCAGCCATCAGATGCCTCTGCCCATCCACTACTCCAGCAGGCTTCCTGGGAGGTCCAGGGAATAGATGTTAGATGGTTTCTTCCTACTGGAGCTGTGATTTTTACTGAAGGATCCTCTTCAGATCACTGATGGGGCTTTTTAAAACCACAAATACTTGGGTCCCACCCTCTAAAGATTCTGATTCATTTTATCTGAATAGGGTTTGAGCTTCTGCATTTTTAAAAAGCAACCAGAATTAGTCTCATAAGTAATGTACTAATTCTAGTCTAGGCCACTTCTTGAGATGTAAAGGCAGTTATGACATCCCTAGAAGCTTTGAGAGGCTTTGGAAAGATGGTGATGGTATGTATGGATTATTCTAGAATCTTCTAGAATATCTTAGAATCTGATCAAGCTAATCCCCTGCTTAAAATTCTCCAGCGCCTCCACATGTTCTCAGGATAGAGTCCAAATGTGTTAACATGTCTTATAAAAACCCTGCATTATCTATTGACATTTGTCCTTAATACCTCTGGACCTTGGCACAGGATAGCCATTGTTTCTCCATGATGGGTTTGCAGAGCCTGTCATCATATCAAGCTCACAGTTGCTTACCAACTCTTATACAAATTCACTCCATCAGCAAGTAATGTTAACTTTATTCCAGAATATACCTAATATTTATCTACCCTTGGTCTCCCTGCCTCTACTCTTGCTCCCATACAATCTGATTTTCACACAGCAGCCAAAGGGATCCTTTTAAAACACAAGTCAGTAAACTTTTTCTTTAAATAGCCAGATAGTAAATATTTTAGGCTTTATGGACCACATGGTTTCTGTTGCAACCACTCAACTCTGCCACTATAATGCAAAAACAGTATGTAAATGAATAGTAGTGACTCTGTTCTAATAGAACTTTATTTACAAAGCAGGCATGGGCTGGATTTGCCCATGGACCTTAGTCTGCTGAACCCTTTTTTAAAACATAAATTAGATTATATCACCTCTTCTTAAAATTCTCAGGGACTCCCCACTGGTCTTAAAGTAAAACCTAGACTTCTTACTCTCTGGTCTACAAGGTCTTATATGACCTAAACCCAGCCAACCTCTGACTTTGTCTCAATCCAGCTTTCTCCTAGCTCACTGCATTTTAGCCATATTGGCTTTTCTTCATCAAACTCATCAAGCTTATTAGCACATTTAGGACCCTTTCACTTACTGTTTCCACTCTCTGAAAGACTTTGCCTCCAGAACTTCACAGACAGTTGAGGTCTCAGTTCCAGTGTCACTTCCTTAGACAAGTCTTCCCTGGTCACCCATCTAAAGTTGCTTTCTGTGTCTTACTTAGATCTTCCCTCTCACTTTGGTCACTCTCTGTTCATTGCCTTTTCCTCAAGTACTCACCACTCTAACTTTTCATGTATTTCTTCTCTTATTACAGATTAGAGAAAAATACATTTGTTGTCTACCTTCCTCCTCTAGAAAATAAGCTTCTAGAAAATAAGAGACTTTGTCTTATTTGCAAATGGATGTTTAGCTTCTAGAAAAGTGCCTACCACATAATAGTTGCTCAGTAAATGTTGAATAATTGGATAAATAAATGAATTTCTAGTATCAAATCTCTAGCTAACAATGAGTTTTATACTATTTTTCTTAATAAAGTAAATAAATTTTTTTTATAAATGATAGCCTGAAAAAATAAAACAACAGTATTTTTTGGAACACAAGTTTCCTGTAGGGAATTATTTTCTTATCTCCACTTCCCCCTAGCAAACTTAATGTCTCTTAATATCGTATCCTCCCCAGCCAAAAATAATTTTCTGAAGAACTATTCCAACAGAAAATAAAAGGAACCTTTGCATAAATGTAAACCTGATTTGCAAAAGAAATTTGGTGTTGTCTACTTTTAAAAAATCGTGTATATAAAAGTGATTCTTATTTCCAGTTTTCATTTAAAAAATACATTGTTCTTCAGACCTCCTTGCTCCATAATTGCCAACCAGAGATTTGTGTGTTACTGCTTTGTAGTTTTCCTACTTCAGTAGCACTTTGTAAACAGATTTTATTTAATTTTTTCTTAGAAATGGGGTTTATGTTTTGAGAGAGGAGACTATACAGTCGTTAAATGAGTTGGATTTCAGGATAGAGCAACTATATCTGCCCTCCTCATTCCAGAAACCACTGCAAATTATTCCGTGACCCGTCATAGAGACTCTTGGCCCTCATTTGTCTCTTTATGGCATGCCTTGGGCTGCAGAGTTCTGACCTCTACTACGCATTCCCTGACTTAAAGGCTGTGACATATCTTCTTAACCTTTTATTTTCCTGTCTTCATTTATAGTATAACAACAGAAAGAAATTTGGGTAAGAAGCCTACACTTTCAAACAGGCTAACTGCTTCCTCATGCTTCACTAACATGACAAAATAGATTTCTTGAAATAGTCAGTCATACCCAAGATTCCCATTCATGCAACTTTTAATGTTTTGTTCTCTCTTGAAAATACATTACACAATAAAAATAATGTAATCTTTTTTAAACTAATATCCTTTAGGTAGCCTTTTATCGGTCAGAAATTCTTCCACTGTGTTTAGATTCCTTATTAATCTATGAAGTTCTATTCAAATCTTATTTTGTTCATTTGTTTTACAAATGTGTATTAAATACTTATATAATGATAATAACTAAAATTTATAATTAAGATTACAAATCTTACACACATAATCTCATTGATTTGACACTGGAGTCTACATAGAGGAGATTTAATCTAATTCATTTAGACATTAAACATATATTCCCTTCTATATACCATCCTTGGTGCTGTTAACCTAGCATCCAGTGGGAGCGTTTATGCCTTTGTAGATAATTGATATTGACAGTGGAGCTGAGCTGTTTCCCTTGCATCTTACCTTAATATTTCCATGGTACCTTGGGGTAGTGTTTCTGTGGCAGAAACATCCTAGTTCATCCTGGTGGTGGTAGTGATTTTATGCTGTTGCCTACTTTACATACCCTACTGTAATAATCTTACCTTCATAAAACTTAGATTCATTTATTCAGTAAACCTTCATTGAACATCCTATACTAGGCTCTAAAGATATAAAGATTAAAAAGAGGCTGGGCGTGGTGGCTCACGCCTGTAATCCTAGCACTCTGGGAGGCCGAGGCAGGTGGATCGTTTGAGCTCAGGAGTTTGAGACCAGCCTGAGCAAGAGTGAGACCCCATCTCTACTAAAAATAGAAAGAAATTATATGGACAACCAAAAATATATATAGAAAAAATCAGCCGGGCATGGTGGCACATGCCTGTAGTCCCAGCTACTCAGGAGGCTGAGGCAGGAGGATCACTTGAGCCCAGGAGTTTGAAGTTGCTGTGAGCAAGGCTGATGCCACAGCACTCTAGCCTGGGCAACAGAGTGAGACTCTGTCTCAAAAAAAAGATTATAAAGAAATAACTCCCACCCTCCAGGAACTCACAGTCTGGTCTGCAAGAAGACATGCAAACAACTATTAGTGCAATTAGGATCATCGTTATAAAGTTCATAGAGGATATTCTGGCTGGGTACAGTCACTCAGGCCTGAATCCCTGCCACTCAGGAGGCCAAGACAGGAAGATTGCTGGAGCCTAGGAGTTCAAGGCTGCAGTGAGCTATGGTCGCACCTGTGAGTAGCCATTGCACTCCAGCCTGGGTGACAGAGTGAGACCTTGTCTCTTAAAAAAATATTTATATATTCTGGAACATGGTGGGAGGGAGTTCATAATTTTGTAGATGGCGTGTTGGAAAAAGTCCAGAAAAAGTTTCACAAAGGGGACAATAGTTGTACTGAGATGAGTAAACAGAACCATTGTAGCCAAAGTATGAACAAAGGTGTCCCAGGCAGAGGAACAGCAAGCGTAAATCATGAAAACCTGAGAGAACACACCGTGCTCACTCCCAGCAGTTTGTAATTATATACTCACTTGAGTAGTTAACCTATAGGCTCCTTGAGGCCAGAAACCACATCTGTTTTGGTCACCATTGTATCCTCAGTGTTTAGCACAATGCCTGGAACATAGTATTTAATTTTAAAAACTTTTTTTACACAGTTACACAAATCCTCAACGGTGGTCCCTACATTCTCTGTCCCACAGCCGCATCCTCATTTCTTTCTGTAGCACCTGATATATACACCCTTAGACCTAGAGTACAAAGAACACTGTTTGAAAACCACCGCAGTGGAACATAATATAGCAAGATCTTTAGGGGTGGGTTTTTTTTATTTTTATATTTTAGAATTATATGCATATTCAAAACTAACAATACTGTGTTCTTTATTCTTTTATTTGCCTCTAAAATACAACTTGTCTACACATATTGTTGAATGAACTGATTTTTACATATTGATGTGTTGAATTATATACATTTTAATCAGTTTTAAATAAAAGGCATTATAAATTATTTATAATCATAATACTAAAAGTGATTCTTTTTGTGATCCTCATATCTGTGTTTTCCAGACCGGTTGGAGGGTGACAGATCAGAAGGCTCTGGTCAGGAGAATGAAAATGAGGACGAGGAATAATCAACTCTTTCTGGCAAGCACTTAGATGTTCTGAAATTTGTATAAGACATTTATTATATTTTTTTCTTTACAGAGCTTTAGTGCAATTTTAAGATTGTGGTTTTTGGAGTTTTTCCCTTTTGGGGGAATAACCTAACATTGGTTTGGAATGATTGTGTGCATGAATTTGGGAGAGTGTGTAAAACAAAACTAGCAAAATGTTTTAAAAACTTTTTGCCGTGTATGAGGAGTGCTAGAAAATGCAAAGTGCAATATTTCCCCTCACCTTCAGATGTGGGAGCTTGGATCAATGTTGAAGAGTAATTTTCATTATAGTGAAAATATTGGTTCAAATAAATTTCTACACTTGCCATTTGCATGTTTGTTGCTTTCTAATTAAAGAGGTTGGTTGTTTTAAGATACCCTGAATTTGACTTTTTATTTAATGCCTTGCTATTTTGACTCACATTTTCCAATCTTTTCTGCAGCATAAGGGGACTATTTTTCTCTATTCTTTTCTAGATTTAATAACCTTTCTATTTTGACTTCTTGGGACAATCACATACAAGGGCTTTTTTCATTTCCCTTTCCAAAAAGTACAGTTGAACTTTGAGCAACACTGGGGTGGGACACCATCAAAAATCTGCATGCAATCTGACTCCCCAAAAACTTAACTACTAATAGCCTACAGTTGACTGGAAACCACACCAATAACACAGACAGTTGATTAACACATATTTTGTATGTTATATATGTATAATATACTGTACTCTTACAATAAAGTAAGCTAGAGAAAAGAAAATGTTATTAAAGAAAATCATAAGGAAAAGAAAATATATTTAGTATTCATTAAGTGGAAATGGATTACCATAAAGGTCTTCACTCTTACTGTTTTCATGTTGAGGAGGCTGAGGAGAAGGAAGAGGAGGGATTAGTCTTACTGTCTCAGCAGTGGCAGGAGAAGAAGATCCACCTGTAAGTGGACCTGCATAGTTCAAACCCGTATCATTCAAGGGCCAACTGGACTTTATTTTCACCTCCAGTCGTCATCTCTCCTGACTAATGGTACGTCATGACACAAGTACAGGAGTGAGGCTTCGAGCAAAAATCACTGAGAGCGTCATGGGTAGTTTGCGTATTAGCACAAACTAGTCTTGAAGGCGCTGGCTTCTGGCCTACCTCTGTCTCAAATTCTAGATTTCACTGCAAGTTGCTGACCATCCAGTCTTCTAATTTCTGGTCTTCCTTAACGATAGTGTCCACGTCCATTCAAGTCATCTGCACTCAGGCCTAGGTATCTCATAGGTTATGGCCCGAGACCGTGGGACTCACCTGCCCACTCAGAAAAAGGAAGGTGACTTCAGCTGTGGCAGGTGAGGGGGGTCAGGGAAAGGTGGTGGGTTTTGTGCCCTGAAGTGGTTCTGAGTCTCAAAGGTAATGATAATCTGCCACTTGCCCTGTCTTTAACTTTGATTATGGGATGGAGACTATTTCTGTATCTAGATAGACAGATAATAGCACTGATGTTCATTAAACTTCCTTTAAAAACCTGGTGTTAAAGTGTGTCTTGGGCATGGTGAGAAGTAGGTCATTTAATAATACTGTATGAATTTAATTGTCTTGGGGAGATTTATGAAAAACGCCTGGATGGATGTTTCCAGGTGACTTTAGTATGGGACTCCTTCCCGCTGTCCCCTCCCCCGATTCGGCAAGTCTGCCCCTTCCTGCCCAGTCTCCTTCCTCGTTGCAGCCGTGGGAAGGGAGGCTGGCAAGGGGGATGTGGCGGCAGGAAACGGAAAAGGAGAGGCACCAGCAAAGCCCACAGGTCACAAGTCCAAGTACAGATTCACAATTTCCACAGCTGTACACGTACCAAAAACATTTAATCAGGTAAACAAAACTATTCTAAGTACACTTTTACTTGTTTATAAATATTGGTTTATAATAATCCTAAACTTTTTTCAATCTTTTAAAAAAAGTCATCCAGAGACGTCAAGTTAAATATATTTCAGGATTAGCTTGGTTTTTTGCTTTTCATTTTTTGAAGGTTGGTTTTTAACCAATTCTGCATGTACGAGTCATTATCAACACCACACAGAACTCTGTCCCTTAAGCATGCAGGCTCTTTCTGCCGCACTCTCGGCGTGGCCTTGCCTGCCCAGGCCTGTGATTGTCCCCGGGCCGCTGTTCCTCCAGGAGGGCTGCTGGCCTGTGATTGGTGGCAGTGGTATTTCAAAATGGTGGTGTCCAATGGAAAAACACAAGTGGCTTCTAATTCCTAAGCTAGTAACACTGCTCAGGAAAATACTTTCTGAGGGAAACGAACATAGAGCTGTGTATTATATTCTCCTAAAAATAACACTGACCAAAATTGTGCTCTTCGTAATCTTGTGCATATTTGAGTTTGCGTTTTGGTATTTTCAAAGGATACTTTTCAACATATTGGAAATACTTTGGAATCCAAAGTATTTACTGGATACTTTCCGGTGAATCCAATCACTTTTCTTGAGGCTTCAGTGTTTTTAGGTCTGGCCAGCAGGTATCAGTTATCTCCCAGGCTCCTTGGTTTACAATAGTTCTTTCTGCCTGTCTAACAAAGCCAGCTGGATTGTTCTGCTATTAATGACTTTTAACTATCCCTCGGCCTCCTCGAGCCACGAGGCCTGCTCCTTCCTTCCGTCAGCCCATGGCCAAGACCTGCAGTTGGGCCCTGACTCTGACTTAACTCACTTTGAGACCCCAGACAGTTTCCCTGGGCATCCTGGATCGTGCATATCCCCTCTCCCCGACCCACAAGGATGGCCTGGCTCTGCTCCTTCTTGTAGGCATATATGGCTGGTCACGGCCGTTTCCCTTTGCCTCAGGGCGGAGACCAATCGCCCGCGAAGCCTGGGGTTCCGTGTACACTGTGGGTAGAGCTTGGGCTCCTGTCCCTGCCCTGCCTCCTCCCTCAGAGGCCTGGAGGATTACAGAGTCTGTGAAGCCAAGAGCCACAGCCAAGGAGTCACTCTGTCACTGCAGGACAGAGCTGTCCTCAGCAACCAAGGGGGAATGTCCCTTCTCGGCTGTAATGGAAGGTCAAGGCTGAATTTGTGCTGTGATTTGGGACTCTGCACTGGGCCCCGGGGTTCGACAGCCATGTAGGGCAATATTTAGAATTATTGAACTTTATCTTTGTGCAAACAGGCCAGTAGCGTGGAGGACAGGCATTTTTAATAGATAAGCTCACTTTCGCTGCCCCAAACCTCTCGAGTGTCAAAAGCTGCGTAGCCTTTCCTCCCTCCTCTCGCCTTCCCCTGCTCACCGCATCCCTTCTTTCCCAAAAGTCCTGTTGTGCTGTACAACAAACATGACAATTCCCATGGCAACAACCTTTAACACCTCCAATCCAGGATAACAGTTATCTTTTTAAGATTCTCACTTCTTGTTATAAAGATCCTGCAAAACAAGAATGGGGTTCCTCCCTCACGGAGCTGCTCCCTGCCGTGCTGGGCGCTTCGCAAGGCTTTCCTCCTGCGGTCCACACCGCCAGCCTCGAAGGCAGCCCTCCCTGGAATCCTAAGTGTCCCCACATAGAGAAAGATTCCTAAACCTCATTTTACAGCTGAGGAAACTGAGATGCAGACGCCGAGTAACCCGCGCAGCACCCAGCCAGTAAGCTCTCACCCGCACCTGCAGGGCGCCCGCCACGTCCCATCTGCACGCGCGTGAACGAGGTAAAGCGCTTGGAAGCACCTAACAGTGCCTAGCACACAGCGAGCACGCAGAGGTCTAACAGGTCAGGCATACAGCAGGCACTCAACACGTGCTAATCCCTCGCCTCCTATTTTACAGCCACGTCACCCTCGCAGCTCCTTCCACACGGCACACAGCCAGAGCTCAAGGCTGAACACCTGCACGTGCGCTGTGGTCCATCCAAAGGCGGATCTCTCGTCTGCAGGCATCTCTCAACACGCACTGTCTGCGGGCAACATATTCACAGTGTTGAATCTAAACAGTCTCTCATTGTATCAGAGCGATTTTCCTCCTCCTCCTGTCCCAACCCAAACCTCCTTGGCCTATTGCAAATACTGAGTTAGGCTCACTGGTTGCTCGATGCTTTGCAGAAGGACCACACAGCCACTCCTCAAATGAGAATCAAAGACCATTGGCACCAGATGGCCCTTGTCTCACGCTCCTCGACTCTGCTTCTCCGGGAGCAGTGGTTTGCTGGAAATCACGCAGGGGAGGTCACACACGCAAGCAGGTTAACCAGGGGCTCCGAGGTCCCCCAGGCTGGGGACTGCGGTCCTGGCAAAGGCGTGCGGAGCGAGAAGCAAACACGCCGTCAGGTTGCTCCTTGGCTCACTGCTGCCACCTGGTGTCTGAGGCCCTGATCTTCAGTCTTGGTGCCCCTGGCCAGGAGAAAGGCTGGGTGTTGAGCTGTGTGCCCTGCACTGCGGCCCTCCCAATGCCTTCTGGGTCAAAATAGCCCCGAACCTGGTAGCTGGTATCTGTGGCACAGCACGGGGACCCAGGCGGGTGGCAATTGCAATGCAAGCAGAGATGGGCAACAGCTCTAAAGCGGTCCTGTCAACACCAGAAGACACAAGACTGAGGTATTTAAGCCAACAAGTAACCAAATGTCCCACCTGCCACTGTCCACGGGGTCCCCTCGGGAAGGCCTCGGGCCTGCCACCGAGTGGCGGTTTACAGCCAATGGGCCTGGGTTTGGTGGGGGAAGTCGGGGGTTTTGACCTTCTGCACTAACGGCAGATTCCCTTAAAAATGCCTCTATGTGTGGAGGTTCTCTCTTCCCTCCCTCCCCACGCCCACTCCCGCTCTCAAGCTGAATCAAGGAAATTCGAATTCCTGAACATGCAAAATACGGTTCTAGCTGCCAAATAGCCTCCAAGACTTAGCTCTGACCTGTCACCTACCTCAAGGAGCCCTAACTCCCTATTTGGAAATCTCTCTCTGGAGCCACTCTTCTTTCTACAAGCACCACTTAACTTTGCCATTGATTAGAATCTGTATCACCCAGGTCTCTGTCCTGCAATTAGAGCGAACACTTTGGTGTTATTCCCACATCGCCTAGCTTGGTGCTTTGCACACAGTGGATGTGCAGAGTCTGGTAGGTGACTAAAGGAAGGGAAACACAATGAATCCTTTTGTAAAATGCAGTCTTTCTAGATTGGCTTAGATTAAATCCTATCATGTTCCACCTAGTCTGGGGTCAGCCAGCGGGGACTTGGGGAGGCCTCGGGATTCTCTCCCTAGATCTCGCGCAGCCCAGTGCTGTCAGGAGAGCATTCTCCCACCCCTGGGTTCCACACCAATTTCCTGGCGACCCATCCCAGAGGAAAAGGTCTCTCTGCGCTATTCTACCTCTGTATGTACTAGCTGATCAGAAATATGGTCCCTTCAAAAACTAGACAAGTGCTAGAAAAAATATATATACAGAATATATAGAGAAAACATAAACTACCCTCAGGCTTAGGAATGCCACCCAGCAGTGAGAGCAGAGTCTCTGTGACCTGCACATGTCATCAGCAGAACCCACCGGTGAACGTGCCCTCTGCGCCTTCCCACTCCCATTCAGAGCCCAGGCCAGGCCTAGCACCCCGATGACCTAGGACAGCTGTTGTTGATGAGCTCGATCACCACAGGTAGCCGGGCCCCAAGCCTCACGAAAGGTCTTTTGTAAATTACAGACCAGGGGACCAGCCAACCACTGTTTCTGCCACATAGCAAAAAAGACATTACCTCACCAGGAGACAGGTAGATCCCAAAGAAAGCAACACAAAGATAATTCACTTTCTAGAATAGTCGCCTAGTAGCAGGCACAGTGAGAGCTCCTTGGAATCTACCCTCTGCTGACCAAGGCAGGGAAAGTCCTGAACTTAGATCATGTTGTCCCAGGCTGAAGGGCAGACACAAGGGGAGATCCACCGGCTCCCAAAGCCACCACAGCAATGACTCCAAGCCCAGACTTCCACAGCTGCTCCGGCTCAAAGGGGAGGGGAGCGAGGTCTGACCAGACAAATCACATTCCTGCTGTTCCGCTTCTACTTTCCGGGCGGTGACCTTCTCCCTCCGCTTACGCAGCTCGCCGGCTGGCATTCTGTCCAGACCGTGCTCTAAACAGACAAGTCAGACGAGGACACGGAAACCAGACTGGGCCACACTTCATATGTCCACTAGGAACTACGCTCAAAAGTTATACAAATATTGGTCCATGGGTCTACTTCTGTTTTTTTTCTTTTCCTACCTCTAATTTACAAATTCAGAGAATATCAAAGGTCAGAGCTGGAAGTGATCTTGGAAACCATTCAATCCAACTCCCCACTCCCTTTTCCCATTTTACAGAGGACCTAGAGAAGTGACACGATGTCCCAAATGACACGAGTGTGCACACAAAGGCAGGGCTGGGCCAAGAACCCAGGCTGCTGACTCCGGGCCCAGCGCTCTTGCTGTCCTGTCTACGCTGCCCCTGGAACGGCGGCCAGCTATTTTCACTGGTCACTCAGACATCACACATCGAATCCGCTCAGTGAGGCGGTCCCATGGGAAGGGATCCCCTGCAATAAAACAGTATCTGTTTCCCGGCTGTGCTTGGCTCAACGGCCCCATTCAGTCTCGGTAAAACTGCGGTATGTCCTAACCCAGTGGATTCTTTTTTATTCTGGAAATGAAACACACCTGGTACCTGCCCCTTCCTCCTATCTCTTATAGTGGTTTCGCCCTTTCGAAATACCAAGGAATTTGTCAGTAGAGAAGGGGGCAGGGTGGGCCCCCATCCTCAGAGGCTCGTGGGCTGCCCCAACGAGCACCGACAGGAGGCCACCCTGAAGGCCAGTTCCTAACGAGAACAGGCGGTGTGGGAAGTCGCTCTGGGGCACTCTGCTCCTGGGTGCTCTCTGTGCGCCACTTAGCCTGGAGCTGACGGCCCCACACAGAAGCTGCGGGGGTGACGCTGTGTTAGGCAGAACTGCCGCGCCATCCTCCAAAGAGTACCGGGAAGGCTTCCCCTCCTGAGGCCGCGGGGACAGTAGGTGGCCGGACCCCCAGGGCACAGGCTGCGAAGAGAAGATGATCCATATGGTGGTTTCCTTCCAAGCCCACGGTCTCTAGTCCTCCTCTCAGCCCCACCTCCCAAAAAGCCAGGGCCACACGGCCACCTGCTTTTTTGTTGTTGTTGTTTGTTTGCTGTAGATGGTTCTGGTTCCATCACTGGGGCCTCAAAGAAGCCCATGGTCTCAAGGCGGACGCTAAAGTCACGGGCTGAAGACACTATTTTCAGTCCTTTTCCTGGTGGCTGTACACCAGGTGTTTCCGCCCCGCGTTCGGCCCACTGTGCGCGGTGACGCTCCGGGGCGCTGGCCGTGCGCGGCCGGTCTCCGCTCCAGCCCCGGCCCCAGCCCACCCCGGGCCTTCATCTCTGTTCTGCAGCTAAAACGTTCCCTTCCTCGATGCTCTGCAGCTGGAGCCTCTGAGTCCTGCTGCCTCGACGGCCCCCGAAGCCGGCCCCGGGGACGGCCCGTGCGGCGAACAAGACCCCTGGCAGAGCCTCCTCCCCAAATAGGTTGATCTTGGCTTCCGCCTCGATGGCTTTGGCCAGGCTGGCTGCGTAACTGTCCAGGGACTTGTGTACGTCGGCTTTCACGTGGAGAATGGAGTTCTTGGCGGCTTCTGAGGGAGAAGGCGGAAGGAAGGTTAGCCCCGGAGCCGGGACCAGCGACCACCCCGGGAACATGCCTGCCAGCTGTCCCGGCGAGGGGACGCAAAGGGAGGGCAAGGGCACGGGTTGTGAAGTCAGAGTCCCTAGGGTAAAAGCCTTGACTCCCCGACTTTCTACCTGGAAGATCTTAGAGAAGTGATTTGATCCAGCCTCGGTTCCCTCAACTGAAAAGAGAAGGTAATAAGACACCTCTCATTTCACAGGGTGACTATGATCATTAAATCAGATCACTCTTTCTAAGATGCTTGGAAAGGCCTGATAAACACTTTCTAGCATTATTCATCAAAATTTTTACATCTTTGAAAGAGTCCTCCGGTCCTTTTGCTCCCTGAAGCAGTGTAAAATCTACAGCTACAAACGTGCAAAACCGAGAATCATCTCTCTCCTCTCCACACTTGCTCAGAGCTTCCCCAAGGTCGTGGAGAACCTCAGGGCTGGAAGTGACACTAACGGTTCAAGCCCCTACAGAGGATTAGAACCCCTGACAAGTAAAGGGACAGACGTGAGGGAGGTGGCTGTTCTGCCTTGCGCCCACTGCCCCGTTATTGTTAATATCAGCCTCACGCCCATCTGTCTGGACATCTGGGGGGGCCACTTACCCTCCTCCCCACCTCTGCTGGAGAGGGGGCGACTTGCAGGCCACACTCCAAGAGGGAAAGGTGTGGGGGGACCTCTGGCGTCCCTCTGCCTGGCCACTCACTCTCGGGGAGGGGACTCCCCTGGCAGGGCCTTGCTCTCTAATTGCCACCTCCACAAAGCAGGCATGATGGGGCAAGTTGGCCCTGTGTGGGCTGGGGTTGGGGAGAGGTTCAATTCACTTATTCTGTGAAGGGTAGTACATTATAAAACCCATGTGGCTGGCAGTCCAAGGTCTGTTCTAGAATCTGCTGTATCTACCTCTCTGACCTCCATTCGTTCTGAGCTCGGGGAGGGGCGGTGGAAGAGATGTGATTAATTACGAACCTAACTCTGACCGGGCCATTGATTTTCACAGCCGGTGTTTCTGAAGAACTTAGGTCTTAAAGTCCCCGCACTCCCGTGCCACGCCCCCAGCCCAGGCATGCTGGTGGCTGTCCTCACCAGTCTGTGGGCAGCCTGGGCGGCTCTTTCGTCACCCTCCTAATTAGCATGCTCCCGAGGCCACCAGGGTGCTGGGGCTGAGCTGGGAGCAGATGCAGTAGAAAAATGCAGGGGTTGAGCTACCGCAGGGCCGTTCCCCTTGTGGGACTCAAGCGCCATCGCAGCTGCAGAAAGGGCGACAGACAGGCAAGATGGCACTTTTGCTCCAGGAAGGTACTAACGGATGCCCTCACTGGGCCATTATTTCACTTTCCAGGGGAGGAAACTGAGGCTCGGAGGGGGCGGGGTCAGATTTACAACCACGCATCACCCACACGGGAAGGAGGCTAAGGGAAAGAGGGCTCGGCGACCGTTCTGTCCAGCAGGCAACATGTGACTCAGAATCCGGGCTGTGTGGGGGGACCCTGAAGCCACCACCCGCCGCGCCTCCGAGAGTCCCGCGAAGGGCTCAGGCGAGACCCGCAGGGCCGGGAGGAATCAGCGGTGGGCAGAGGCCACGGCTCCGGGGTGGGCAGGGCTGAGCCGAGGGATTTCTCTACGGTCCTTTCCTCTTCCCTGCTCTCTTGAAGCCATCTGTCACAGAAACCCACCTTTGATTTGTTCCACTTCATCCTCAAATGTCACCGAGCTCCTTCTCCTGGGTGGGCAAGTACAGTGGGAGGGAGGGTTGTCGTCAGATGTGTAGTCCTCAAGCAGCATCACATCCGTCCCTAAAACAAAGGGCCGACTGTGCACACAAACCGGCAACACCAAGTCCCCCTCTTCTCCCCTCCCTGGGCACCCCGGCCCCCTCTGTCCCATTCAGACCCATAACGAGGCACTAACTGCCCTGCGGCATCTGCCCACCGAACACCTGTCGTCCTATTCCATGGAGTCTGCAGACAGCCAGCGGGGCTGCTCCGGCCACATGGAAACGACGGTAAGGCCGCCCAGGGCAGGGGGTTATGGGCCGCAGCGACCGTGACCCAGACACGGGGTCTGCCAGGCCCGACGCGGAGGGGAGAGGGCGCAGGCCGAGCGAGGACAGGGTCCTGTTAACAGGAACTCTGTATCCTGAGCGATTCTTCTTGCCGTCTGAATTTCTACCACAATTAAGATTATGTTGCACTAAATTAACATTTACAACTTGAAAATGCAAAGTTCTTTGGGGAGCAAAAACGGATTCAAAATATACCCCTAATCGCTTCTTGGCCTTTTGGCTAAGATCAAGTGTAGCAAAAATATACCCCTAAAAAAGTGGGGAAATGAGGGCAGAGAGTCAAGGAACTCGCATCAGAGAGAGCTGGGCAGAGCAGGCGCGGAGGGAGATGGGGGCGGAGGGCAGGGAGGGCTGGGGCAGGACCTGTCACTCAACAGTGCCCCGCCCGCCCCTGGGACCAGTGGTGGCCCAGCCTTGCTCTCAGCGCCCAGCTCTCACCCGCAAGATCTCAAGAAAGGAGGCCCGGAGCTCCTCACGTGCTGTTTCCGAGCTCCCCGCCGGGCGAAGGTGCGATTACCTGGCCTGCGGCAGGAGCCGCCCTTTGGAAGGCACTGGAATACGGTGTGGAACAGACCTGGCATCAGCAACAGGTTATTCAGTGCCTCGTACCTGCCCACGTCTGTAGCATGGGCATCATCCCTCAACCCGCCTCACAGAATCGCTGCGCGGATTACGAGTTGAGATCCGTAAAAATTTAGCCCAGCGCCTGGCACACAGCAGGGGCTGAATCAATGGCAGTCATTACTGATAGGGACACTAATAAATGCTAACAAATGACATGGCTGACACCCACGCCCAGGTCCTGTGACCCCACGGCCCCTGCTCTTCCCTCACTGCTTGCGCTTGGCCACCTCCCACCTACTCTCCGGCTGTGCCACCCCTTCCTCAGAGAAGCCTCGCAGCCGTCCCTGCGTCCCTGTCTCCGCTGTCCCCAGCTGCAGAGAGATGGGGAGCTCAGAGTGCAATGCCCGCTGCCCTGCTGTGTTCCGCTCATGGCTTCCAGCCCCAGGATTCAACCGCGCTCCCCTCCCCACCCCACCACGCCCCAGCGCAGGGACAGACACCGGCCCCAGGATGGGCAGATGAGACCAGGAGCTCTGGCTCTTCAGCAGTGCAAAGCTGCAAGACCCTCCCGCCTCTGCCCACGTGCCCCTCACTCAGGGCCTTGTGTGGTTCCTGACACCGCCTCGGAGCCAGGGTGTGGCAGCCGCGGCTCCCCGCGAGTGCCAGGAACAGGCTCGGACACCTCCGAGGGAGGAGCAGCCCTGCGGGTGCAAGATCCCTTAGCAGGGGCCAAGGGGAGGCTGGTGGAGGATCGTGGCGGAGATGCGCTTCTGCGGGGAGACCGAGTTTCATCTCAAAGGGCGCCAGAAACGAACGAGGACGACAAGGCTCCGCTGGCCTTGCTGCAGGGCGTCCTCCGTGCCGGGAACGGAGACGGCGCTTCACGTTCATCAGGCCTTTCTATTCCCAAAGACAGCGCCCTGGCAGAGGGGTCTTACCCCGCTTCACACACGGGGGAGCTCTGAGCGTTTAGAAAGAGATCATGCAACACGCTAAGATGACACGGCCCCTGCCCCACCTGGAGACTGACAAGCAAGGCTGACGCCAGGCCGGTCGTGGCCAGTGGTTACTTAGTAACAACGCATGCTCAGTTAGCAGTCCAACCGTGCAAGGCTTCACTCGCTTTCCACCGCAAGATTGCACTGTGTGGCTCAGAGAACAGGACCTGAGCTCCCCGTTTTATAGAGGGGGAAACTGGGGCACAGGAGAGCCGAAGAGTCAAAGCCAGGACTGGAAACTTAGACTCATCGTTCTTGCCCTGGGCCCTTTCCACCCCCCACCCCCGTGGGAAATGTCGCTCCACCCCTCCCGCACCGGCATCGGGGAAACACACAGGTGAGAGGCTCACGAAGCATGACGGTACCTGAGTCCTGAGAGCAGCTGAAGCCGGTGTCCCCCGTGCTGCTGCTGTGCCCCAGGGGCTGTCCGCCTGCCATGAGCGCCGTGAGGTGCGGGGACAGGCCCAGGTCTGAAAGGCAAAGTTGGCATTGAAGGCGTGACCACTCCCTGCCGAGGCAGGTCACCTTCCCATCTGGGCTTCCCCGCAGACTGCCCCACCCCGCCCTCCTGCTCCCGCTGTTCCCCCCGGCGACATCTGCTCTCAGCCCCCGAACGACAGGCCACGTTAGCTGCTCCTGCCCCACGCGCCCCTTGTTCCTGTCCCAGCGTGTCAGGACTGGCCGGGCTCCCCAAAGCGGAAGCTGCCCTGACAGTGTCAAACACCAAGAAGGCAGGTGGGAGCCGAACAGTCTTCCGAGGTCTTCGGTGCCACGTTCACCTCCTGAAACCCGACTTGAACACCAAAAATGGATTTTTTAAAAGAGGCTTAAAACCCGAAGGGGAGAGAATTCCTAGAAGCCGGAAAGCAGATGGGTGAGGACAATGAGCTGAGGTCACTGCCAGGGTGCGAATGGCGCTGGCCGTGGGGGAGGCCCCAGCAGCTCAGGAACTGGGGCCCAGGGGACAGAAAGTCCCCACGGGACGCAGCTGGGCCCTTCCACTGCTCTCCGCAGTCTGGGCTCCGGGCACCTGGCCTTGTGTTGGTAGGAGAGTGGAGAGAGTGACCCAAGGGCACAGCTGAGGCGGGTGACATGGTAAAGACTGAGGGAACAGTGAGGATCCACATGTTCATCAGAGGGACCCTGGCCCCTTGTCCACGCAGCCTGGGCTGGGCACTGGGGAACCAGAACCCACTTGCCTTGAGAAAAGACCGGCAGATCCCGAGAGCTGGGTGCCCGTGAGACAGCCCTGCCAGGCCGCCCCTCAGTCACGGCCTCCCCACGGCTTTCCCTGCGGGGCCTCGTTATTAAAGGCAAAGGGACACCCCCAGATCACTAGGCATTTAAGGAAAGGTACTAGCATGAAAGACAGAGGTGGAAAAAAAAAGAAAAAAGAAATGGATCTCAGAAGAGACAATACAGGGAGCTTATAAGAAAGCAAAACAAATTATAATTGGGTATCCTCAGGAAGTTGAGAAAATAAGGAATCCACAAAAAAAGAGTTGGAAGCTATAAAAAAAAGGAACATGGAGATAACACAAAGCTCTGAGGACTTCAAAATATGGCAGAAAAAATTAAACCCCTTAGATCTCACAAGGAAGACCTACTGCCTGGTAGGCTGAAGGGGATCAACCAGGGACAATCGCGTCCTACAGTGCACTCACAGGTGACAGAGACCTCATCCTCTACTTTCATCGTAACTCTTCCGAGGGCACAAGGCTCCAGAACATACTCTCCCGTCTTCCCTGGCGCCATGGAGGAAACGGTGGCAGGCGAGGGCAGCCACAGCAGAACCTCTTGCTCATCGCTGTCCCTTACTGGGGGTCGGGGTCGGGGCTGGGACAAGAGAAGACCCACACCTGCCCCTGCACGTGACTGTCCCCTCCAGGGCCCTGGCCTGAGAACACGACTGTGCTCACAGGATGTCTGGCTCGGGGAGCGGAGCCCGTGGGGCCATTCCCTGCCAACTGGGACAGCTGAAGCCACAGTGGGTTTTGGACGCCATCTCTGAGGCTGCGGTGAAAGCCAGGAACATGTCTGGGTCTCCCCAGTGGGAGGAATCACTGGAGCCAGGCCCATGCGGCTCCGCTGAAAGGTCTGAAGCAGGGTGGCCAGGTGGCATCCCTCTACTCTGTGTCAACCCTGCACTCACCCCTGGGATTTTTCACAGGAAACAATATATCTACTGGGCTGGGCCCAACCCAACCCCTCAAAAACAAACAAACAAGAAAGCACAAAGGCACAGCCCCAGGGAACAGGTCCATGGCTCCCCGGAAGCATACAGTGGGTAAAAGTCACAGTACCCTTGAGGAACTAAGAGAACAGAGAACGGGGCACTTTGAAGCAAGAGGACGACCTCCAGGTGCCACCAGGAAAGGAACTTGGAAAAGCAAGGGAGAAAAATTCAAAGGCTCCGGGGTCTCCCTGCCTCCCCTCCAGCCCAGACCCCTCCAAGAAGAACCTGGAGTGAGGCGTTTCCCCTGGGTAACTGTGAGCAGGGGTCTCCTCCCCAGGAGACACCTGGAAAGGCTCTGTCCCCAGGCATGTCCATTCATGCACGCAATAGCCCCAGGTGACAGTGGCATCTGGAGAGGCTGTCCGGTCCTGGCTGCAGGGAAGGGGCTGGATCTGCCGGCGAGGGCTGACGGACGGGCTGCGCGCCCCTTCCCCTGAAGGCCTCTCCTTGGCTCCAGTGGCCAGTGGCCACCTGTCAGCTTTGGATTTGTGGTTTAGCACCTTAAGACCAAATGTTGGCATTCAGCTCACCTTTCAGCACTCGCAGCCACTGTCCCCGCCAGGGCTGACCTGTCCCCCGTTAGGTAGCGCTGCCCGGCAACCTCCAGGCAGCCGGGAGATCTAAACCCCCAGGTGACCCTCCCTGTGGGAATCTGCTAATGAGCCCTCGAAAGCAGACGGCATTTGGTGGCCCGGTGACTGCTGGCACCGCAGGGAAAGCCTAAGCACGTGCACTTCTTCAGTCTGGGGAGAACACAATGCAAAAACCAAAATCCATTGGTTACGGTTTAAATCTACTACGATGTATGAAGTAAACACTGCCAAGTGCTTATGACACTCCTGACATCCGAGTCAGCCGGGAGGCTCCACATGTGCGTGGCCTTCTGCCTCTGCCTTTGCTCACGCGCACTCTTTTAGGGAAGTTTATGATTCCATTTACTGATTTCTTTGGTTAAAACTTTCCAGGGACCCACACAAATGGCGAGGAACAAAACCAAAACAGAGGCTCCAAGTCATTTCTTGCTGGCTTTGGAACAGACCTCATCATCTTCCTCACCCCGTGCCGAGGGCAGCCACTGGCAGGGAAAGTGACCTGGGCTTCGGATCTGCTGCAGATCAAAGCGATGCCCACAGAGGGCGCGACACGGGGTCTGGGCAGCCCTGGCTCAGACAGAGGGACCAGGGACCTGAGGCGGAGGCCAGGGCTCTCCCTCCAGATCGGCGGGGCGGGCGCACTCCTGGCGTGGACAGCAGAGGGTGCGCGGCGGGGCTGGGCGGCCTCATTCTGCTTTGGTCCCTGACTCTTGCTGACGCTTGGTGGCCTCCTCCTGGGGCACAAGGACCTTCTGGGAAGAACCACAAGGATCCCCCCACTCCCATTCCTGGGTGAAGCCAACGACTCGGAACCCATCAGCCCTCCAGGCTGCTTTTCCCTGAGTGAAGACGAGACCGCAGCTGCCCGGGACGTGCCAGCCGACCACAGCTGCCGCTCCCGCCTGTGCCCGCAGCCCGCCAGCTCTTCCACGACAGTCACAGGGACTCGTATGGAAAATCCTGGCCCCAACAGCAAATGCGTCTTTTTGTTCTAGCTCCCCTCTCCTCCTCCATTCTCTTTCCTCATTTTTTTTTTCCTTCCTCATTCTTAACTTCATTGAAACAGAAAACATCTATTATTTCTTGCCTAGAAGACCAGAGATTTTACAAAATCTGAATAAGTAAGTTAATCGGGGAGATGAAGCCAAACATTGAAAGTACTGCGGATCACAAGTCATGCGTGGAAATGTGGGTTTGCAACTAACTGGCAGGGGGTGGGCGGTTCAGTGGTTAAAATACTGGGATACAGAGAGATTTTTTTCCCCCTATGGTCAAAATAAAAAGTCCCAGGCTTCCTTTTTTCCCCAAGAAATAACACTCCATCGTCCATGAAATACCAGTGATGCTGGTGGCTCGTGCCACTTGGAAGGATCTCCCGTCATCACTGTCACTCAGTATTTATAATTAAGAGTCATTATTTCTTTCACCCTTCTGAGACCTCTCATTTCATGAAGGAGAAAAATTAATGAGAATGGTTCGAAGAGATGCCCAAAGTCATCCTGCAAGAGATTAAAACTGCAGTCCCAACGCAGCACCCTCAACACCTCTCTTCCAGTGGCCTGGCCAGGTGACGATGTCCCTCAAACCTGGTGCTAAAAATCTGGCCACCTCCCTTAAGAACAACATGGTAATAACAGCTGGAGGCAAGACCCCCCCAACTCGTGCTACAAACAGCGGGTGAAGGCTGAAGGGGAAGCAGGATATTTGCAATGTTGAATCTCCTCTGCTGCATTTATTAATTACAACAGAAAAATTAGTGACTTGACAGTGGAGAAAGCCGACAGACAGCACCTGACCTAAGAGATCAACGGTAACGTAACTAGCAATGAGGCATATTGACGATGTGTCACCTGACTGGATGCGCTAAGAAGAGCATATCACCCCTGCTGCATTCTTGCCAGAAACATAAAACCTCACCCTAATCTTGAAAAGCATCGGACAAACACACAGTGAAGGGCATTCTACAAAATACCTGATGAGCCAGGCGCAGTGGCTCACACCTGTACTCCTAGCACTCTGGGAGGCCAAGGCGGGAGGATCGCTTGAGGCCAGGAGTTCAAGACCAGCCTGAGCAAGAGTGAGACCCCCATCTCTACCAAAAATAGAAAAAATTAGCTGGCTGTGGTGGCGCATGCCTGTAGTCCCAGCTACTCGGGAGGCTGAGGCAGGAGGATCACTTGAGCCCGGGAGTTTGCGGTTGCTGTGAGCTAGGCTGACGCCACCGCACTCTATCAGGGGAGACAGCGTGAGACTCTGTCTCAAAAAATTAAGTAAACAAACAAACAAACAAACCTGATGAGTGTACACAAGTGTCAATGTCATAAAAGATTAGGAAATTGTCAAAGATTGAGAAGGCAAAGGGAGATACGACAACCAAAACAATGTGGGGTCCTAAACCGGATCCGGGGACAGAAAAGGACAGCGGTGGAGCAGCAGGTGAAATCCGAATCGAGCCTGTAGTTAGCAGCCCCGCCCCAGCGTCGCTGCCCTAGGTTTCTGAACTGTGCTATGCTTATGCAAGATGTTACTACAGGAGGAAGCAGAGCGGGTAGAGGAATTCCCTGTGCTGTTTTTCCAACTCTTCTGTAAATCTAAAATTATTTCAAAATTAAAAAAATTAAAAAAAAAAATCTAACTCCTAGATTAGATAGAACTAGAGTAATTCCTCTGGGTCTCATCAGAGGTGGTAGGACCATGTCCAGATACCTGCGCGCTCGGGCCCGTCACCACATGGGGGAGCAGCCTCGGGCGCACAAGATGGTGACATCTCAGTGGAGGCTGAGGTTTGGCACTGACACCCCTGAATCATCAAGGACTGTTCGAGGAGACCCCTGACCTGTGAGGCAAGGCCCAGGGTGGAGGACAGTCGAGGACAGGGGGTAGGCTGGACCGGCAGCTGGGTGGACAGGAAGCGAGGACAAGAGGAAACACCGGAAGGAAAGGACTTGCCAAGAGAGGGGAGGCTGCTCCAACACTGGGACTCTTGTTTCCCTAGTGCAGAAGTAACTACACTCTCCAGACCAGCAGGCCAAGGCTGGGGTTAGAGAAAACGGATTTCTGAACAGTGACATCCGCTGCCTCATTCTTCTGGGATGCACACTGGGAGCTCTGCTGGCCTCGAGCTGCTGAGTGACAGAAAGCTGCCTGGGAATCACAGTGGGTACCTAGAATGTTCCTTCCCCAAAGGAAGTCTGTGCTTTGAGTCTTGAGGCCACAGTCAGCCTCAGGACTTGCTCTCCAACAGGCCCGCGTGGCTGAGAGGACCACAGCTCACCCCTGCCGCAGAGCACAGAGCACCTTTCCTAGCGAGTTCCCCAGTTACCTGTGATCCTGTTGGAAATGCTGAACAGCCTGGACGTCCTCCGTGGCTGCACGAACGGTTCCCGGTAATACCGGTCCCCGAAGCACATGCCCAGTAGTTCCTTGCGAACCGTCTTGTTCCAGAGTCCATAGATCAGGGGGTGGCAGATGGCGCTGGTAAAGGACAGCCACGTGGCCCAGGTCTCCAGGGTCGGGGAGACAGAGTTCTTCCCCCAGAGGGCCTCGGAGGTGATGACAACCATGTAGGGGCCCCAGGTGACCATGAAGGCACCGATGACCACCAGGATGGTGATGAGGGCTTTGCACTGGTTGGCAGAGTAGACCACACCCTGAAAGGCGTTCCTCCTGCTGCCCGAAGAGGAGGTAGAGGTGCTGGAGTTCTTCCTCCCCGTCCTCTGGGCATCCTCCTCCGCAATGACCACCGTGCCACAGTGCACCTTGCGGGCCTTGACCCTGGCCACTCGGAAGATGAAGCCGTAGCACACCAGCATGACCAGAAAGGGCAGCAGGGCACACCAGATCTGCCAGAAGGCGGTGTAGCCAGGTCCCCGGTGCCAGGCGGCCACACACATCCACTTGAACTCGTCAAACTCCACGGGTGACCAACCAAACAGGGGTGGCAGGCAGCCGACGAGGGAGTGAAGCCAGATGTAGACAAGCGCCATCACAGCTCGGTTCCCCGTGATCTTCATGGGGTACACCATGGGGTACAGGACAGCGTAGTAGCTAGAAAAGGACGGAGGGGGCGAGAGAGAGGAGTCAAAGGGAGAGAGGACACCCAGGGTGGGCCCCCGCTGCTTTCCTGCCCAGGAGGCTCTGCTGTATGCCTCACGTCCGACCCTCGGGGTGAATGCTGGCGGCCCCTTCTCCCAGTCCTCGGACAAGCTATCGACTGTACCATGCTTCACGGTCCTGCAAGACTCTCCACGAGTGAAGAGCTGGACACCAGCAAGAACAGAGCTCGGACAGTTCTGTTTCCAAACGACACCAGAACCCATTCCTATTTGGAGGTGTGGCCAGTCTCGAGGCATCTACAGCGGTCCCGGGGGATTACGCACTGGGCCAGATCAGTTCTGCTGTTGCTGACATTAATCCATTCAGGTCAGTTTCCAGAGGGGTCATTAAGAACCACAGTGATGTCTAAGGACTATGGGCTTCATTCACTCAGCAGACATCTACCGAAGGCCTGCTACTTGCCAAGTCCCATGCTGTGATCTGAAAATGTAGGCGAGGAGCCGTGGGGAAGACAGACACCTAAGCAGACTGTGACAGTCTGGAGCGGTAAGGGCCGCGCTGAATCCTCACAGCTCTGAGCAGGGGGTGTATCATTATCTTCATTTTACAGATAAGGACACTAAAGCAGAGAAAACGCTAAATAACCCACCCCAGATACATGGAAGAAACAAGACATAAACCCAGGCAATCTATGATCCACAACACACATGCCCAGCGATTCCTTGCAAGCCATCACGTTCCAGGGTCCGTGCACCAGAGGGTGGTTCCCAATCACTTAGTGCTGTTAAGGAGGGAACAGGCCAGGAGTGCCCTCCTCCGGACTGGAGGGCTGGAGCAGGTTCCCTGGGGGAAGTGACACTCCAGACTCGGGTCTCGAAAGGCCGGGGGCACTGGCCCAGGACCAGCGCAGGCAGAAAGCTAGCCTTGGCGAGGCATGGAGACGAAAGTGAGCACTTGCTCAGTGGGGAAGCTGCATGGTGCACAATCAGGCAAGAACACAGAGTGCAAGGTGGAGAGAAGAGACGAGAAGCCAGCCGGGTGGGCAGGCGCCAGGGCACACAGAGCCTTGTAGGCCTAGATAAGGACGGGCCCTTTAACCAGAATGGGTGGGAGGACTCAGACCGTAGGGTTGATAGCAAACCACCACCCTCCCCACCCAGACATTTTATTCAAGGGAAACAAGACCTTCCCCTGAGGGCAATGTGCAGAAGGGGAGGGGTGGCCACACTAATGCTGCCTGGTACAGCCAGGACGTTGGGCAATGACTGTGGCTACATGCCTCACATGTCACCTGGGAAACCGCCTCCTCCACTGGGACCTTCCTGAGTCACCCTTGGGCACCAGCAGCTGAACTGCCACATGCTGACTGGAGGTGCTCGCTCCTCAGTGTTCCCAAGCAGGGCTAAGCCTGAGGCTGCTCTGGTCTTGGGCTGCGAGCCGAGCCGAGATCTAGCCTGGGAGGCCAGCGCGTAGGTGTGTGGGGCCTGAGGACAAGCCGTGATCACGGTGTGGGTTACAGAACCACCGCACACTGGCCTGGGGTAAGGCGATTACTGTCCTACACTGATATTGGGTTTGCATCTTGCAAAGGCCATGCAACCCAATGGAAAGAGCATGCCTTTGGAGTTGGACATTCAAGTTCAGATGGAAGTTTGATGTCTACTAGCCATGTGACCTGGGTAGCTGAGTTAGCCTCTCAGAGCTTCAGTTCCTGCATCTGCAAAGTGGAAATTACAGAACCCCCATCACAGGTCTGCTCCCGGAACGAATGGGACAGAGCGCATAAAAGGCCTGAGTCACACCCACTCTTCAAAGGCAGTGGGGGCAGCCTGTGCCCTGCCTGACCACTGACCTCTCCCCATCCCCCCTCCCCCGAGGGTGGAAGCCTCACATTGCTTGTACCCCTGAAAAGCTTCCCTGACCCACGCGGGACGCTGGGCCCTTCTAAGCCCCGGGAGATGAACAGACCACTAGAGTGGTCTCCTTCCCGTTGCCAGGTGGGCTGCTGAAACATCGTTCCGGCAAATGGAAAGTGAGGGGGTTTGGGGGTTTTGCTAGGGTGGGACTGGAGGCTGGCGGGGGGGGGGGGGGGCGGCGGTGCGTAAGACGGGTTCTAGGAAGGTTCCTTCACTTTCAAAAAGAAACAAGACAAAGATTTCTACTTTTCTCTGTCCCTTTAAAGAGCACACAGGCACTCCAAACTCAGACACCTCAGGGCGGGTATACAGCTGGGTGTGGGAGGCCAGGTCTGGTGAATGTTAGCTGTCCTGGTCCTTTGACCAACCCTGTCCTGGCAGTCATAAACGTGATTATGATTCACGCGCTGTCCTCTGCCAGATCTCCTTCTGGCTCTTCTCAACACCCACTTCTTATTATTACTTTATGGTAACAAATGTTTCTGTCACTCGCTGGCTAAGGCTCGGGCACCGCCAATTCCAGTGGGACATGATGGTGATTCCTCCCAGCTGAGTCCTGAGTCCCATCAGGACACCCGGGCAGTGCAGCTGGGTGCTGGCTCCCTTGGGGTCAGTCTCCTAGAGTCCCAAAAGCCCCACAGATCACAGCCCTGCCCAGGTACAGCCACACCCTCCAGGGGTTACTTTGTATTTAGTATTGGGGAAAGGGGCAGGGGAGTGAAATTTACATACATTGAAATGCACGAATCTATACCTCTATTAAGATACAGAACATTTCCACATCTCCTAGAAAAAAAATGGGTTTATGTGTTCTCAATCATAGACCTGAAACTTCTTTTTTTAAGCTGAAGCTTCATTAGGACTAGTTGTAGATTCAAAGGAAAACACAGAACTAACGAAATTCCCTATTCGCCTATGGGTTAATACCAGCCAAAGACAGGGGTTTTCTTTTGCTTCTGTTCTGTCTTCTGAGGCTCTCAATCTTTTCTCTAACTCATTATCAGACATGAGCCCAACCACGACCCCTGAACCCACGGGAGGATTTCATGGTGTCACGTGTAACCGGAACGTTGCAGCACATAGGTGTTCCAGAGGCTAAGCTCTCCTGCCACAAGCCCAACCAGTTTGATTGCAATCCCAGCCTTTAATAAGGTGTTGTCACTTAAAACACAAAATCTAAGCCAACTCCAGCTACCTCGGGGCAAACACATTAACTTACACTGAACAGTCTCCTAAAATCACTAGTAATCTTCGCTCTCGCTACCCTTCCCATTGTTCTAGCTACTTTCATGTATTGAAATTCTATTTTTAGACCTGCAGTTTCATCCACCAAAAATGGAATGAAAATATAAGAACAATTTTACATGCACCTGGCATCCTGGCAGCTTCACAGCTATGCTAGAGGTGACCACACGTTACAGACTTATTCATATTAATAGTTACAGACTTAGTCACAGTGACACTCTTTATAGGTGAAATGGCACCCCCAACTGGCCCTGTTTCCACTCGGCTGGTTTAGGATGTTGACGCTGAAGTGTGAATTTCACTCCAGGCAGCCATTCTTTGTATACTCTGTCTTTGCTCTCTTTTCATGGGGCTACAAGATGGACATTTCGGGCTCATCTGTCCAACCAGTTTGACAGATTTCTTTAGCTAGGACTCTCACTTGGGAACCCCTGGGGATATGTGGCAATGTCTAAAGATATTTTGGATTGTCTCAACTGGGGAGGTGCTCCTGGCATCAAGTGGATAGAGGCCAGGACGCTGCTATAAATCCTTCAATGCACAGGACAGCTCCGCACCACAGAGAATTGCCTGGCCCCAAATGTCAACGGTGCTGACGTGGAGAAACCTTGGACTGGCCAAGTCATGATCATTTCTGTGAACATAAAAATAGTAGTTGGTCCAGGCAATTTGTGTTTGCAAGCCACCTGAAGGACCAATAAGCAAAAGTAGATTGCACCTGCCATTAAAATATCTGAAGACACCAAATCTGACAGCATCTATGTATTTTAGTCATACAGATCTGGCCAAAGCACTGTGAATCCACCTTGTGCAAGGGAAAATGAACTATTTTCCAAAGATAACCAGGCCTTGATAAGCTGCCACGGTAGTGAGGCAGGAGTCCTTTCTCCACCAGCCGCTGTCACTGGTAACCCTGGGGCCAGGCTGTGGGGCCCGAGGGGCCTGGATTACAGCCCTAGTGGGAGGAAGCTGTCCGTGTCCCGCCATTGCCCCGGGGCTCCAGCCATGTCAGACAGCACACACTCAGCACACGGCCCATGCACTTCCACCACGGTCGGTCTGTTCTCCTCCTCTGCATTCCCACAGCACCTCAGACATCCTGGCATTGTAAACACATCATATGGTCCCGAAGATATCTCACCACATGCCTGGTCCCCTACACTGCGAATTTCTCGGCATGTCTATTCACCTCATTCAGCTGTGTATTCCCAGCATCAACCACTGTGCCAGGCATACACTGGGTGCTTAATAAATGCTTACCAACTGAATAAATAGAAGCCGCTCCTTTAGTTGGAGGGGCCCCTTCCACCTCTTCCATGCCTGCGCGATGCCACTTGCTATTTAGGACTCGGCTCAAATGCTATGAATACATCCACAGGATGGAATAGCACAGAGCCACTAAAAATCACATTCTTGAAGGGTATGTACAGACGGAAGGAAATGCTCATGATCACGTGTTAGGCTAAAAAAAAAAAAGCGAGTCACAAAACCATACGTTTTCCATGAGCCCATTTCAAAAATTTACTGGATACAACCCAAAATTACTGGAGGCAAATATATTAAATACGTAAACAGGGATTGCTTCTGATTGATTAGATTATGAGTATTTCTTATTTCATTCATTACATTTTCTGCATTACTTTTATTACCGGAAGAAAAAAAGACATACAGGGAAGCTGTTCTTATAGAGTCCAACCGCTGTCTGCGATGAACAAAGTGACTGTCAGCAAAATCCTAATAAACAAGGGGTGGAAGCCACTGCCAATGCCCACGAGACCTGTGCAGCCGCCCCTGACAGCACGACCCGGGCATGGGAAGGACCCAAGAGACAGCGGAGGAGGAACACTGGCAGTGCCAGACCTTCCCGTGCGCCAGCCGCGCTGAGCGGGGAGCTACTCAGTTTTCTAAAAGCGCACGCAGCCTCTCCCAGGTGTCACTGTCTTCCTTCCCCCACTCTGCTTTCAGTCCTGGACTGTGAGGAGCGACGATGTGTCCTCTTTGGGCTCCACCAGTCGAGCTCCGGCCAAAACCAAAGCCAGCCGGAGCGGGCAGCCGGCTGGGGAGCAAGAGTCAGCGCCGGCCCCAGAGCTCCTCTCTCCCTTCACCTTCCTCACCTTCTGTGTCTTCACCTGTAAACTGCAAAATGGAGGTTTGGTTTCTAGAACTACTTTTGTAAGCAATGGGGAATCTCTTTTAACAGAATAAAATTGTGTGCAATATAGACAGTAAAACCAGACATGCCTGTTTGCAGAGAGGGAGGCAGGGGCAGAACTCGGCTTGCTCATCCTCCCTGGCACAGGCCCCTGACACTCTCTCAAGGAGCTAAAACGGTCGGAAAGTCACTGCACCTGGTCATTCTGTGGCCCCTCAACTCTACGTCTGAGGCAAGCTTACCGGTCGATGGCAATGACCCCGAGGGTGAGCATGCTGGCCGAGCTGATCAGCAGGTAGAGCAGGGCGGAGAAGTTGCACCAGACCACGCCAAAGATCCATTCCCTGCGAATGCAGCTGGTCACCACGAAGGGCAGCACCAACACGGACAGCAGGAAGTTGGACAGGGTCAGGCTGAAGACGAACTTGTTGCTTAGGGTGAGGAGGTAGGACTTCTTGTACAAGGTGACCACGATGACCAGGTTGCCCAGGCAGACAAAAATGGTGATGACGATGATGGCGATGAACTCAGAGACAATAACGCCCCCTTCACCAGCCTCCTCCGCGGTGAGGTTACGCAGCTCCTTCCTGTGGCCGAGGGAGGAGCTGAGGCTCATGGTCAGTGCGCCCCGGCATGGGCTGGGCAGAGCATGCTGGACAACTGGAAGAACAAGATTCATCAAATCACAACATCTCCGCTTTACAAGAGAGGAAGCTGAGGCTTAGAGAGGTTAAAATGCCGTGCCCCAGGTCACCAGCTGGTGCAGAAACCCTCAGCCAGTCTTCCCCACTCAAGCACTACATAAGTGGCCTATTTTCTACAACCAACTTTGTGTGGGATTCACTGTGTCCCCCTGAGCGATTTCCTCCTCCGTCTGAACTACCCTATCCATTTCCCCAGGGCAGGTGATTCAAAACCTCTAATGTGCTTAAGAGTCCCCTGAAGGCCAGTTCAAAAAGCCGACGCTTGAGCTGCACCATGAGATTCTGGTTGCAGAGATCACAGGTAAGGCCCAGGAAAGTGCATTTTAAACAAGTAGGCTGGGGCAGGGTGCAGGAGCTTGTCACAGGTGGCCCATGGGAGACACTTTGCAGACTGCTGCTTTTAGACCCTTGCTCCTCGGGGTGGGCCAGACGGGCGGGATCACTGTCACCTGAGAGCTTACCAGAGATGCAGAATCTCAGGCCCATCTCTGACTTACAGAATCAACATCTGCATTGTAAGCCCATCCCTAGTTTAGTTGTGTGCACATAAAAGTTTGATAGCAAGATTACTATAGGAACTGTTCTGAGTTCCCTGAGCAGGGTTTTAATCAAGTACAGTTTACGTGGGGAGGTCGTTACTGCCCTCATCAGCCATGGCGGGGGAGGGCAAACGCTGACTGTTAGGGTAAGTGGAGGCACCGTCCGAGGTCTTGGCCCTCAGGCACCACTGTAAGGGGCAGTCCCTGCTTTCAGGACGCTGGCTCAGGATCTTGGCTAGAACTCAAGGCTGGCATGTTTCAACATTAAATCCTACAAAGTAATGTTTCTCAAAAACTCTTCATACACTTTCATTAGCAAAACATCCCACAGATCACTTTCCCCACCTGCTCTCGCTCTTGACACACAGAAGACACCAGAAGGAAAGACTGCTTTCCGCAAACCAGACAAGAACGCCGGTGCTTAAACTGCCTAAATGGCAGGAGGACCGTCCCCACACCCCGCCTGGCAGATCTGTGGCCTCTGTCCAAACACTTTTGGCCACAGGAGTGTGCAGGTTAAGAAGGCAGCCCTTCCCCTTCCGGCAGTGCTAAATGCCAGTAAGGACGCGTCCCTCACAGCGGGCCCGACTGTGCTGCAGGTTAGACCCACCGACCCTAGCCCTCCTATCCGGAGCAACAAACAGTTCCAACCCCTCTTCCACTTGGTAGCCTTCAAATACTTCAAAAATTACTTGCTTTCCGTCTCCAGATTAAATTTCTCCAGTTCCTGATCATTTGTCACTATACAGTTTCACTGACTCAGCCTCCCTGCTCTGGACTTGCTCACAGATGTCTACAAACTTTCTTGATTTGTGGTCCCCAAAACTGAACATCCCATTCTGGATGTGGTCCGAGAAGTGTCAGGTCCAAAGGCGCAATGTTCTCCATGATCCGGATAATCCCCTTCCACTATTCACTCTCAAAATACATTTTCCTGTAACACCTACATCATTCTGTTGGGCTTATATAAGTGTACGATCAACTAAGACCCAAAGTTTATACATACATGAATCTCTGTGAAGGCAGATGTCCCCAATTGTGAACATACGGAATTAATGTTTTTAAGCCTAAGTACAAAACATTATTTCTACTAAAGTTTATTTTGTGCATTTTGGCCCATATTTTCAGGCTTCTAAAATATTCTGAATTTTGATTCAGTTATGCAACAAATTAGTTACTCCAGCTTTGTGCCATGAATACACTTTATAGGTATGTGTTCTACAGTTTCAAGTAGCTAGAAAGAGGATACTAAACATTCTCAACACAAAAAAAGATAAACTTTTGAGATGACGGATATGCTAATTATCCTGATCTGATCACTACAATTGTATGTATGGAAACATCACTATGTGCCCCATGAATATGTACAATTATTATTTGTCAATTTGAAAAATAAAATTTAGGCCAGGCACGGTGGCTCATGCCTATAATCCTAGCACTCTGGGAGGCTGAGCTGGGAGAATCGCTTGAGGTCAGGAGTTCAAGACCAGCCTGAGCAAGAGCGAGACCCCGTCTCTACTAAAAATAGAAAGAAATTAGCTGGACAACTAAAAATATTAGCCAGGCATGGTGGCACACACCTGTAGTCCCAGCTACTCGGGAGGCTAAGGCAGGAGGATCACTTGAGCCCAGGAGTTTGAGGTTGCTGTGAGCCAGGCTGACACCATGGCACTCACTGTAGCCTGGTAACAAAGCAAGACTCTGTTTCAAAATAAATAAATAAATAAAAATAAAATAAAATAAAATTTAAAAAAGAAGAAAACAGACTTTGAAACACTAGACAAATGAAATAAGGGGAGAAAATATTTACAACTAATATCACAGATAAAGGACTAAGCATCCTAAGTTATAAAGAATTCCTAAGAAATAAAGAGAAAAACAGATGAAAAACCAGAACAAGAAAAGTGGATAAAAGACTGTTACGGTTTGCATGGTTGTCCTCTCTGAAACTCACGTTGGAACTTAATCCCCAGTGTGGCAGTACTGAGAGGTGGGGCCTTTGAAAGAGGTGACTGGGTCATGAGGGCTCTGCTCTCACAAATCCATTCACGGAGGAATGGGCCAATGGGCTATGACAGGAGTGGGACTAGGGCCTTGATAAGAGGAAGAGAGACCTGAGTAGCACACTCAGCCCCCTCGCCATGCGATGCCCTGCGCCACCTGGCTGGGAGTCCCAACCAGCAAGAAGGCCCTCACAGATGCAGCCCCTCAACCTTGGATTTCTCGGCCTCCACAACTGTATGAATTAAATTCCTTTTCTTTGTAAATTACTCAGTTTCAGATTTCTGTTATAAGCAACAGAAAACAAAGACATAAACAGAGAGTTCACAACAGAAGATAACCAATGGTACTTAAACATACACAACGATGCCCATTTTCACTGAAAATAAGTGGCATGCACATTAAAACTACACTGAGACACCATTTCTTTCCTTTCAGACCAGCAAAAGAGTTCAGAAGGTTAGCAGCACGCCCTGCCGGCAAGGCCGTGGGGAAACAGGCACTCTCCCACACTCCCAGTGGGAACGCAAATGCCTCAGCCCTAAGGAGGGGAATTGGGCAACAGCCAACAAAACTATACAAAAATGCACCCTTTGGCGCAGCAACTCTGTTTTTAAGTATTCACCCTGAATATACAGGTTCTTAATATAAAGTAACAGATGTACAAGGTTATTTTATTCATTGAGGCACTAGTTGTAAAAAAAAAATTGGAAATGAGAAAAAAGTTGAAATGAGAATACACAGGCACACAAATATACATGTTTATTTATTCAAAAAGATACACTGCAGAGATAAGTCAGAAATTAAGATAAAATTTCTCTAAGTGTTCTTTATAGTTTTGATCCATGTAAATATTTTACATACTAAAATAATAAAATCAAAATGAATGCAAAAAGTAACCTAAAATTGATTGCAGATAGAAAAAAATAAGCCTAATGTATATTAGATTGATACTATAATCATACAAAGACTTAAGTCATGTAGCTTTTAAACATGATGTTTTGATTGTAACAGATAAAAGAACTACTAAAGTTTACTTAGTAGGTTAGATGCTGGTGATGGTGTTATAGTTTTACAACTATTTTGAGTGTAGACCAATTGAGTATACATGCTTTTGTTGGGAACCAAGTTGCTCATTGTGGGAGAAAGGAGACACAAATTATAGAATAGAAGGTAAGAAAGAACCTCATGGTGTTAGATTGGTTATTGGAGGTATCAGTATGAACTTACTATTCAAATATAAATATAAAAATAGGTCCAGGGAAATTTCTCAGAACACAGTCAGAAAGATTAAGAAATTGAAAATATAAAAGGCAAATGAGACAATGAATAGGAGTACTTTATAAGGTATAACACTTTACCCAAGCAAAGTATAATGTATTTCACTTATTATGGGAGTCTCTTCAGCAACATGGTGGACTTAGTTTATGTGAACATCTTTCCTACTCCAAATGAGTAGAAATGCCGGATTAAATAGGACCCAAAACTTTCTAATAAAAAAAAAAAAAAGCCAAACTTGAAAACAAGACCCATAAGTAACAGAGAAAAAAATTCAAAGCCAGAGTACTAATCTCACACCTGTGACCAGAAGGGTATTAGATTTAATTCAAGTACCCTAGGGCACAGGATTTTATGTGGGAGGATGACTTTGGGGCCCACAAGGCAAAGAACTGGAACCAATACCCTGCATAAAGAGTAGGTTTTAGAAGAGTTTCGCTCTTCGTGGAAAAGTGATTGGAAAAACTCCCACTGGCGTAGGGAAGTGACAAAAACACAGTCATTGACCTGAGGCTCTGGGTGGAGTACCAAAATTTTTTTCCATGAGAAACATTAAGACATGTGCCATGCTGAAGAGCATTCCAAATGTATTCTGCCTGGCACAGAAATCCAAGCTAAGAAACCCATGTAAAAATTAATGCTGGCAGAAGTAAACACAAACTAGCTCTGAAGGGAATTTCCACACTCATGAAACAAACAAACAAACAAACAAACAGCACCTGATGAAAGTGAACACATAGCATTCACCATGAGAGACAGTCAACAAGACAAAAAACAGGAGAATCGACATTCCAAGAACCTGAATTAACAGAAAAAGATGAAAGAGACTACAAAATCAATACAATTAAGAGCTTTAAAAGGAAAAGTAGTAGAAACCGTAATAAAAGAAGAAGATATCATGAAAAAATAATATGTAATTGCAAAAAAGAACCAATTAGAACCTCTTGAAATTAAAATTTTAATCGTCAAAATTACAAACTCAATGGGTATGTTAAACAGCAAATTTAGCTAAAGAGGAAGATGGTGAGCTGGAAGAGAAGTCTGTGGGAATTACTCAGAATGCAGTCAGAAAGATTAAGAAATTGAAAATATGGAATCAAAGTCCAGATACAGGAAGGACAAGATAAGAAGATCCAAGATATGTTCCATGGAAGGACAGCAGGAGAGGTTAGAGAGAATGGGAGTAGTAGATACTGTTGGGTGCTACCCAACACCATTCTGGTTTTTCTCACTGGCAAACCTGACTTAGTTCTGGTGCCCAGTCCTCCTTCAAGTGAGTCAGGGAAGACTAATCCTAACCCTAGTTCTGGGATCTAGATCCTGATTGGTCTTAACCAGTAACTGTGTTCCCTTCCTCCTTGCAGTTGTGGCAAATTAAGCAGGAGGAAAAGTTGGGGGGTGAGGGGGAGATATCTGGGAGAAGCTGCTTCGATCTTTTGAAGACACCAGGAAGAGAAACCTCTCTAATGACCCTAATGGCAAAGAGAGAGGGAGAGCCTGGCGCTGCAGCTGCCCTCTTGGACCATTGGAGACGCTGAGTCAAAGGGCTGAGCGTGGCAGAGCACAAAGGCTGGATCTTAAGCTAATAAATTAATAAATCCTGAAGTCACCTTCCCCCTGGCTTTTTATTATGGGAAGTAATATCTTTTTTTTTTTTTTTTTTTTGAGACAGAGTCTTGCTTTGTTGCCCGGGCTAAAGTGAGTGCCGTGGCATCAGCCTCGCTCACAGCAACCTCAAACTCCTGGGCTCAAGCGATCCTCCTGCCTCAGCCTCCCGAATAGCTGGGACTACAGGCATGTGCCACCATGCCTGGGTAATTTTTTCTAAATTTTAATTGGCCAGATAATTTCTTTCTATTTTTAGTAGAGACGGGGTCTCGCTCTTTCTTAGGCTGGTCTCGAACTCCTGACCTTGAGTGATCCACCCACCTCGGCCTCCCAGAGTGCTAGGATTACAGGCGTGAGCCACCGCGCCCGGCCTGGAAGTAATATCTTTTTTAAAAAATTATTTTTAAAGCCATTTTAAGTTGGGTTTCTGCTGAGTCAAAAACATCCAGCCTACTGGTATTGACACAGAATTTAGAAGTATGATTGAACATTTTCTAGAACTAAAGAAACACATGAGTCCTCACATTGAAACACCCTATCAAGTACTGAGAATAAATGATAAAAAGTCTATACCAAGGCACATGATAATGAAAAATGACAAACACCAAGATACAGAGAAACAGTGAAGGCAAATTTGCCTAGAAAGGAGTAACAATTAGATATGGCCGGGCGCGGTGGCTCACGCCTGTAATCCTAGCACTCTGGGAGGCCGAGGTGGGCGGATCGTTTGAGCTCAGAAGTTCGAGACCAGCCTGAGCAAGAGCGAGACCCCATCTCTACTAAAAATAGAAAGAAATTATATGGACAGCTAAAAATATATATAGAAAAAAAAAAATTAGCTGGGCATGGTGGTGCATGCCTGTAGTCCCAGCTACTGGGGAGGCTGAGACAGGAGGATCCCTTGAGCTCAGGAGTTTGAGGTTGCTGTGAGCTAGGCTAACGCCACGGCACTCACTCTAGCCTGGGCAACAGAGTGAGACTCTGTCTCAAAAAAAAAAAAAGCAAAAATAGAGGCTAGAAAAGAGTGGGATAATATCTTCAAAGTACTAAGGGAAAGAGTACCTTTGCCCTCATTTGGAAGAAGGCAAATATACTCTTGAAGAAAAAGCCTAAATGGTTATTCACGATTCCTCATTGAATTATCTTAAGGACACATTTCATGAGGAAGGAACTGAATCCGGAGATAAGGGGTGGGGCGTAAGAATCAACAGTTAGAAAACAAATTGGTAAATGTGTGGATAAATCTAAATATGAACTTGTAAAAAAGGCCGGGTGTGGTGGCTCACGCCTGTAATCCTACCACTCTGGGAGGCCGAGGTGGGCCGATCGTTTGAGCTCCGGGGTTCAAGACCAGCCTGAGCAAGAGTGAGAGAGACCTCGTCTCTACTAAAAATAGAAAGAAATTATATGGACAACCAAAAATATATATAGAAAAAATTAGCCGGGCATGGTGGCGCATGCCTGTAGTCCCAGCTACTTGGGAGGCTGAGGCAGGAGGATCGCTTGAGCCCAGGAGTTTGAGGTTGTTGTGAGCGAGGCTGACGCCACGGCACTCTAGCCCGGGCAACAGAGTGAGACTCTGTCTCAAAAAAAAAAAAAAAAAAACCTTGTAAAAAATAAAATTTAAATTTAAAAAGTTAAACATCAACCACAAATATTATAAAAATGACTAATTTGGGAGCTTTAAACACAAGATGAAACTAAAATACTAAAAAAAAAGGAAGCCCCCTTTTTACTTTCAATTCACAAACAACTATATATATATTTATTTATGGGGTACAATGTGATGTTGATATATGCATATGTTATGGAATGATTAAATCAAGCTCATTAACATATCCATGACCTCATATACTTATTATTTTGTGGTGTGAACATTTAAAATCTGTCTTGGAAATTTTGAAATACGTATTACATTGTTAACTATAATCACCACACAGTGCAATAGATCTCAAAAACTTATTCCTCCTGTCAAACTGAAAATGAAAGCTCTTAAAGGTGTGAATGGAGTAAAAATATTCCAAGTTAGTACGTGCAGAGACTTTGGGAACAGCTGTTTCCCCAGCACCTGAACAAGTGCAAGGTAGATAGTACTAACTCAATAATTATCTGTTCATGAATGCCTTCAAAACTTTGCCATTGTTAGGCCAGGCACGGTGGCTCACGTCTGTAATCCTAGCACTTGAGGAGGCCAAAGTGGGGGACTGCTTGAGGCCAGGAGTTTGAGACCAGCCTGAACAACATGGCAAGAGACCCCCTCTCTACAAAAAACTTAAAAAATTAGCCGAGAGTGGTGGTGTGCCCCCGTAGTCCCAGCTACTTAGGAGCCTGAAGCAGAAGGATCACTTGAGCCCACGAGTTTGACTTTGCAGTGAGCTATGATGATGCCACTGCACTCTTAGCCCAGGACAACAGAGAGAGACCCTATCTCAAAAAAAAAAAAAAAAAAAAAAAAAAAGTCATTGTTAAGTCAAATATGAATATTAACATTATAAAGAAAGGTAACTACTAAGAGAACAAAAATAAGATGTAAAACTTCCAGTTCAGGAGATTGGAAAAAAAGGGAATAAAGTACTAGTTGACCTCCTTACTCTCCGGAGGCCCTGTTAGCAGGCACCCCAAGGAACTGCAGAATCAGGGAGCCCAGGGTTGGCTGCAGTCCTTGAGGTCTTCTGGGCCAACCCTCCCCAGGAGGCAGAGGGGGAAGGCAGGCCAAAGAGCTGCCCACCCAGCGAAAGCCCAAATCCCAGTCTGTGCCAGGAGGTCTGGAATGGAGAAGGCACAAGCCCCAGCACATCCCTCAGGGGTGTATCTTTAAAGAACAAGAGCAGGGATTTGGAATGCCCCAGCCAGCGGAGGCTTCCTGGCAGGCAGCCAGTTTACCCAGGGCCTGACAAGCCAGGGCCCATTGGATGGAAGAAATTCAAGGATGACTCACATTTCCACTCTCCTGGGCAGTGCTGTTGCCAGACACAAAGGTGTTTCACAACTCCCACACTCAGCGCATCCTTCCCTGGCCAAACAAATCACCTGACGCTGCCTCTCTGAGAAACAACTAGACAGTAACACAAATCCATCAGAAATTATCCCTGAGAAAGAGAGCTCTCCCTCTCAGACAGCTCTCCAGCGAGGATGAACACTCACTCACCTTTGCCACGACAGCTCAATGTGTTGTGGTCGCTGCTCTTTTGGGATGGCCTTCAGTCTTGTACAAAGATAGTGCACCGTCTGCTGGGTTACACTACTGGCAACGGCCTCACATCATTCAAAGCTAAATCTTGCCGCTCGAGTCAATGATCAATATCATTTTGGGTTAAAACACAAGGCAACATTGTAGAGTACTAAGACAGGAATCCATTGTGTTTCATAAACTGGTTTGCATAATTCCCAATAAATAATTTCAGACATGCCTTGAGTTGAAAGAATAGGTTCTCTCTCTTATTTAATTGTATAAATTTGGATATTTTGTAGTCTCATCTCCTATTTTTACCTAGAACTCTTTGATTTTGATTGGCTTACAGGGGCTTTCTTCCTGCTCATGTTGCAGCCACCCTGTGCTCGTCAGAAAGACGGTGCGGCCTGGTGGTTAGGGGTATAGAGTCTGAGGCCAAACTGCCTGGGTTTGAAGCCTACCTCCTCTACTTTTTAGCTATATGAGCCTAAGGAAATGATTTGACTTCTGTTTCCTTGCCTTTAAAATAAATACTATCGTCTTCATAGAGTTACTGCGAGGACTGAGTTTATTTGTATAAAGTACCTAGAATAGCATCTGCTACACAGTGTGCCTTCACTGCAGGCTAGTGTGACCATTTGAAAGTTTAACTTGATTTTACGTTGGGAAATGACCTTTTTTTTTATTTCTGGCCTACCCTTCCTTTATTTTTAGGCCATGTGATTTGGGTGAAGCCAACATCACCTCCACCTATCGGTCTCTCTTGATCTAGGTTAATCTAGGGTGAGTAGTCTAGGGATAGTCACACGACACTGGGCCCAGGACTTTGGCTGAAAGTGCTAGAGGGCAGACTAGCCCACCAGAGGGTTGGCAGTCTGATAAATGTGAGCCTGGGGTTGCGGCAGCTGGCCATCCTGGACGCTGGGTGGAAAGCTGGGAGAACGAGAGCACAGGTGAGGGGAAGGTGGGAGGGTCACAGGAGAACCTACCCACAAATGCCGATGATAGGATTTGAGACTCTGAATCTTTTTGTTCTTCTCAGTTGCATAAGCCAGTCGATTTTTTCTTTCACTTATGCTAATTTTGCTGAGTTTCTATCACTTGCAACTTAAAGAATCTTGGCTCATATGCTGATGCATCACGACCTACAGGCAACATGTCAAGATTGCACCTCTATGGACATGGGTACCAGAACCTTCCCTTTCTCAAGTGTAGGCTGTCTCCTCAGGCACCGCTCTGACACCTCAGCCTCCTCCTTGGAATCTTCTTACCCTTTTCTTCTTGACGTGAACCTTGCCAGGGAACTCCGGGCCCCAGTATCATGGACTCTCCTCGTATGGCAGCACAGAGAAGCTTTTCACCCTCACAGTGCAGTCTGTTTGGCTCAGAAAACCCGTGTCCCAACCCACAAGCCACTGCAAGGAAAACGGAGACGTCCCCCAGCTCCACAATGCCCCTCCTCAATGGGGCCATCGCGGGCCGGTCTGGGGGCCCCGCAAGCAACAGGATGCGGAGGTCGGAAGGCACAGGACCCCGATACCTCTCTAATGACACACCTGTCCTCCCCAGCATGCTGCTCGGGAAAAAATAGTTTCTTTTATCCTAAAGTTCTCTCCTGATAACCTTAACTATGCCTGGGCGAAGCGGTGGTTCACTTCCTCCTCCGCAGCCGCCTCCAGAGCAGGCCACGCTCCCTGCATCCCACAACCAGTTTTTATGAGGAGCTGACCAGCCTGAAAAGCTGGGGCCACCAGATGTCCTCTTCTAAAGAAATCAATGCAAACACGTAGGGACATAAGCCGTGCAACAGACGACCCTCCAGGTGGGGAGCTTTTCCCAAACAGCACCTCCAACAAGCCCAGGTGAGGCCACTGCGCTACTTTGGCCGCACTCTCAGGGCTCCTTTATCTCAGCACCTCAAAGCACTTTACACACATCAGACTCGAGCTAGGGTGAGGACGGGGGTGGAGCTGGCAAGAAGGTTCTAATAACCACCTTGTTCTGCACTTAAGGTAACTGAGATGAAGAGCGTGAACCCCCGCCCCCGTCCCACCCATGCACTGGGCCACACAGAAAGAGATCACAGGATCCCCGGGTCTCCACAGCTACGTGTGCAGACAGCCAGGTGCTCTCAGCCAAGGCTCCCTCCCTGCACTCCCGCATCCCTCCCTGCCACTCACCCGAAAGCTGTCCCAAAGACGGCAGGTGCAGGGGCCTGGCCTGTGCAGCCCCGGAGGGATGTGCCCACCCAGCCGGCCCAGGCCTGTGGCAATGCACAGCGCTCTGCTCCTCTCCCTTCCCCACCAGGGCCCCACAAGTCCCCCAGCATCCTTTCTCAACTTCCCGCTTAACAGGCGGAGCAGGTCTGAGCTCTGGTCTGCTTGGGAAAACGCACCAGGAGAAGGGAATGCTAGAGTCAGAACCCCTCAGGGCCTTATGGTCCCCTTCTGAATTCTTCATTTACCAGTGGGAGAGAGACCTGGCTTTGGTGCCCTCTGCATGTACATCATCAACCTGAGTACGTCCTCCCTTCACACACCCTTCCTTCTGCAAGCAGGCTGGAAGTCTGCAGTTCACGGCCTTTCTCCAGCTTCTGCCACTGACTGTCACTCCGTCCTCAAGGGCACCAGCAGCGAGTCTCCCAAACCCAAGCTCTTGATTCCTCAGCGTAGATCTTCCCATGGCCCAATCTCAATCCTTGATCCATTCCTTTCTCCCTACACCCTTGAGAATTGTACCCATTGTCCAGAGTGTTGCTTAATTAGTATTAACTAACAATAACCAGTATTTGTAAAACACTGCAACATATGACATACCATTAAACATATCACCTCATTTGATTTTCTAAGTAACTTTTAACAGGTAGAAATGACGCTTCTCCCCCATTTTAAAGAGGCAACGTAACATAGCAGTTAAGAGCACGAATTCTGGAACTAGACAGCCTGGGTTCAAAATCCCAGCGCCACGACTTACTGGCTCTGGGGCCTTGACATGTTACTTAACCTCTCTGAGCATCAGTTTCCCCATCTGCAGACACGGATAACAGGATGCCTACCTCGCAGGCTTGGTGGGAGGAGTCAATGAGTTGATATTTGTACAGTACTTAGAAAGTGCTGGGTACCACATCAGTGTTTGTTAGATAAACAAATGGGGAAAGCGAGGCTCAGAAAGGTCAGGTGACTAAGTTCAAGAGAGCAGTAGATATTAGCTCTACGACTTGGTCTTGTGTCTGTGAGTCTTTCGTCTGTCTTCAATGGATAGACTCCACTCACCATAGCAGGAGAGACTTTCCTGGTCTGGCCTCGTCAGCTATCCACGTTTCTCACCCACCAATCCCTCCCTGGACCCTCTGCGCCAGCCGGCTGCACTACGTGCTGCGCTATGTGCTCATTTCCAATCTGCTTTCGCTTATGCCCATCCTCTACTTGGAATGCTCTCCCCGTCTGTGGAATGAATGAATAAAGATTTATAAGTATATAATATTTTATTGATCTATTGGTCTAATAACCTCATTGAAAAAGAGAAAGAAACAAACAAGTAGATGGGATAGGGAAGAGATTGAGGCTTGGGAACAACACAAAAGATACACCCAGTTGTGACACTGGCTTGACAGTGATTTCTTGGATATGAAACTGAAGGCATAGGCAACGTAAGAAAAAACAGGCAAACTGGACTTCATGAAAATTTAAAAACTTTGTGCATCCAAAGACACAATGAACAGAGTAAAAAGGAAACCCACAGAACGGGAGAAAATATTTGCAAATCATACATCTGATAAGGAATGAAAATCCAGAACATACAGAGGACTCCTAAAACTCAACAACAATAACAAACCAATTCAAAAATAAGCAAAGGACTTGAATAGACATTTCTTCCTCAATGAAAATATGAAAATGGCAATAAGAACATGAAAAGGTGCTCAATATGACTAATCACTTAGGGAAATGCAAATCAAAACTACAATAAGATACCACCTCATACCCATTAGCACAGCTACTATCAAAACAAAAGAAAAAAGGAAAAAATAAGTGTTGATGAGGATATGGAAAAATTGGAATCCTTGTACACTGTTTTTTTTTTTTTTTTTTTACGAGGGAAGAGAGAAGAGTGAGAGAAAGCTGTAGTGTCAGCTTGGGAAGAAAAAATGGTCCCTTGTACACTGTTGCTGAGAATGTAAAATGGTACAGCACTGGGGAAAAGAGTGTGGCAATTCTTCAAAAAATTAAACATAGAATTACTATATGATCCGGCAATTCCACTTCTGGGTATACACCTGAAAGAACTAAAGCAGGTCTCAAAGAGACATTGGCACACCCATGTTCACAACAGCAAAAACATAAAAGCAACCCACATGGTCCATCAAGGGAGAAATGAATAAACAAACTGTGGTATGTATACATGGAATATTATTCAGCCTTAAAAAGAAAGGAAATTCTGACATATACTACGATACAAATGAACCTTGAGGATACTACCCTAAGTAAAATAAGCCAGTCACAAAAAAGACAAACGCTTTATGATTCCACTTATATGAGATACTTAAACAGTCAAAATTATGAAGACAGAAAGTAGAATGGCAGCTGCCATGGGCTGGGGGGCGGGGGGAATGGGAAGTTATCATTTAATGTGTACAGAGTTTTGCATGGTGGTGACGGTGGCAAAACACTATGAATGTACGTAATACCACTGAATTGTACGTTAAAAATGGTTAAGATGGTAAATTTTTTGATATATGTATTATACCACAATAAAAAAAATTGATAAAAAAATATCTGGGCATCTTTTCTTTAACTTCTCTCCCCTGAGGGTTTGGAGAGGCATAAAATGAATGAAGCCAGCTTTCTTAACAGCTTCTCACTCCTCATTAGAGACGAGAGGAACCTTTGAAGACATAACCTCCTCCTGTAGCGGATGAGGAAACTGAGACCTTGTCTGGCACGAATTATTCCTCTCAAGGGGCCGATACAGCAGCGACTTCCAAGGCTGAGACCGCTGAAGAAAACCACCAATAACTCCCCAGGTTACACGGCAAAACAAAACTCTAGTTTCTGTGAATCAAACATCTCTGCAGTCTTTGTTGTGACAAGTTGGAGAACACGAGGAACACGCAGTCCTAAGCAAAGCTGGACTCCGAGCCACAGACTGCCAGAGAACTTTTTAAAAGGGCAACTGGCCTCTGTCCCAGGCCTCCACCAGCCATATTCAAGCTGCCTTCGCCGCCCTCGTGTTTCCCTCGTGTTTCTCTGTCTCCTTTTTATACTTCTCTGCAACTTGTTTCAACCTTCAGCTGTCCCTTTTCCCCATACAAAGTATACTTACCTGTAGTTTCCCTTGTCAAGCTTATTAAAGGTGTGTGTAAAGTAAGAGTTAACAGTCCTGAGAGAGGGCTTCAGCACGAAGTTCTCCAAGTATGGACTCTGTCAGACACATGTCATTTCCTCCTGCACTTCTGGGGAGGACTGATTTTCTACTTCTCATCACTCTGCAGATAAATGACATGACTGGGGTAAGAGTGGAATGTTCCAAAAAAAAAAACAGGCACCCTTGAAACAGCTCAGAGATCAGAATCTACCTTTAATATTTTTTAAGTGGTAAGAGGGAAACTGCTAAATCTAAAAGCAAGACCACTGAGTCCCATTGGATTTTACACCACCAGAAAGGTAGGCATATAAGAGCAGATGAATATGTTTTATACTGAAGGACTGTCATTAGAACTTTCCAGAAGGCCAAGTCTGGAAAATAGGAATTTCTTGACAAGACCATGGGCGTCTATGCTGAAGATATTTGCACAGGCCTGCATAACAAGGTAGAGTGTTACCACTTCTTGGCTATTTGGCTTCCCTTTATTTCTATTTCCTCTATAAACTGTCCTACCACAGGTCTTCTAAGTCAGGCAAACTGTGGGGGGCAGTTACCATGATGGGCCTTTCCAACCAAACACACCCAAGCTCTGTCTGAAGACCAAATAAATGACGTCTCGCACATAGGTAACCTACTATTCTGCAAATATCTATAGATGTTATTGTGGGCAATAAAATTCAAACTCATTTTTACATTGGTATTCATTCGCAGCAGCTGTTTGTAATTAAGCATTTTCTCCGACTGAAGTGTTGCTGACAGGGCGGGAAAGTATGGAGATCACTGCCATAAGCCACCCCCTTGTCCTGGCCACTCACCTCCTTATTGCCACTTACTTGAGTAACATCCAGGTCAAGGCCTACCTTCAGAGTTAAACTGTGAAGAAACCTTTCTGGAACATTCCACCCCCACAATGACCCCGACCAGCTCTTACTGTCTAGAGTTTTCCATCTACATTTTAGTTATCCTTTCAGATGCGTATGTCTCTCATAGCACGAGTTTTTATTTTAGGTTGAGGATGCTTTCTCTTCCAGACAGCTTATGAATGCTTCCTCAGTTTCCCTTTTGAATTCCCAACAGCACTTTGCATGTGAAGCAAATAAACATTTTATATTTCTATGTGTCCCCTGTATGTGCCACTTAACTTCTCTGGACCTCAATTTCTCCGTGGGGAAAAAGAAAGTAGAATTAACCTACTTTATATGATTGCCAAGAGGAATACGGCAGGCAGTGTGGGTAAATGTAAAAGCAGGAGCAGAGTGGCTATCAGAAGATAAACTTGAAAAATGTTTAAGAAAATTATTTAAGACATGAAAAGAAAACCCACTTCTCTTTTTCCCCTTCAATTTTAATTAAAGCCAAAGAGGTTCCATTTGACTATGTAACTGGTTAAAATGGAAGAGAGAAAAGATGCATTACAGGAAAATGCAAAATGGAAGCTTCTCTGATTCTGTTAGAGGCCCGGGGCCTCAAGATTTGAAGCCTAACTACAGAAAGGGTCCCCTCCCAGGGCTGAGCTGCTTCACTAACCACACAGCTGCTCAAGGTGAGTCAGGGTCACAGGCATCCAGGTAACCAGCTGGCTAAGGAATATGAAGTTTTAATTCTCCTCCACTTGTGACTGTGCGGCTGATGTTCCACGCTTCTTTTGGCTCAAAACCCCTTCCCTAAAAGAGCAAATCTCATTTTAGGCATAAAAGCTCAAATGATGTCAGTGAAGAGAATCACTGAAAATGAAAATGTCCAAGCAGAAGACTTTAGATAACAACCAAATCCACTCCCTACGCCAACATCTTACATCGCTGGATCTCAAGGAGGGGCGATTTTGCACTTCCCAACATCTGGAAATGCCTGGAGACATTTTTGGTTGTCACACCTGGGGGGATGCTACCAGCATCTAAGGATTCTACAATACACAGGACACCTCCACACACACAACAAAGAATTATCCAGGCCAAAATGCAAAAATGTCAATAGTGCTGAGGTTGAGAGATCTTGCTCTACAGGAACAATTTGGGTTCACTTTTCTTATTCTATTTTTTACTACAAATACTTAATAAACAGACTGAGAAAAATAAAACTCCTTCCACAAACAAAAACATACACATGTTCCAAGAAGATAAGAGATGGGGCCAGGTGTCGTGGTTCGTGCCTCTAATCTTAGCACTCTGGGAGGCTGAGGCGGGAGGATCCCTTAAGTTCAGGAGTTTGAGATCAGCCTGAGCAAGAGTCTCGACTAAAAATAGAAAAAAAATAGCCAGGTATGGTGGCGAGTGCCTGTAATCCCAGCTACTTGGGAGGCTGAGGCAGGAAGATCGCCTAAGCCCAGGAGTTTGAGGTTGCTGTGAGCTAGGCTGATGCTACTGCACTCTAGCCTGGGCAACAGAGAGAGACTCTGTCTCAAACAAAAAAAAAAGAGAGAGATGGAAGCTATGCTGAGCCCAAGAGTGAGATGGTAACCTCCAACACAAGATAAACAACAATGACTATGTTAATTGGTTTTACCCTTATTTTTTATTCTTTACCCTCATTGAGCCAAGCGAACTAATTATGCTCATATTGCTAAAACTGAAAATATTATTTTTAACAGCTTAAAGGAGTATGTCTTCTGAATAAAATTTTTCTGATGGCCACATCTGAGATAGATGCCTGAGGAACAGGGGATGTCCCCACCCTCCCTTACCATGATAGCCACACTGCCACTGGTTCCGGGCACTCCAACATGCTTGTCTTCTCATTTCTCACTGAGCTACCCAGCATGTTTGCTGAATACCTGCTCTGTGCCCAGCTCTGCCTACAGCTGGGGCATAGCAGTAAACAAGACATGCCCAAACCTCTCGTCTCCTGAAGCATACACCACTTGGGGGAGGGGACACAGACAGTAAACAAATAAATTAAAGATATAAAATAATTTCAGGTCATAGAAGGTGCTATGAAGAAAAATCAAACAGACTAAGAGTAGAGGGAATGGGTGGCTGGGGCGGGAGTGGGTCAAGCGGGTTGGGAGAAGGCTCTCCAAGGAGGTGACATTTGAGCAGAGACCAGGAAGTGATGAAAAGGAATTTTGGGCCAGGAAAGAGCCCTGGCAAAGTCCCCGAGCCCAGAATGAGCTTGGCATGTGTAAAGATTTGCAAGAAAGCTGGAGAGTAGAGAAGAGGAGAATGGTAGACTTTGGAGACAGTCAGGGGCCAGATGATGTAGCACACCGTGGACCAGGGGAACAAGTGAGGATTGGATTCTGCATGAGAGAGGAAGCCGCCACAATGATATGAGTGACTTGTGCCTTCAAAGGGTTACTCCGGGTGGAGAGTGGCCTGCAGGGGCAAGCACGGAGGCAGGGACACTAGTTAGGAGGCCGCAGAGGAGAGACAAAGGCTTGGACTAGGGCTCTGGTAACAAAAAGTGGTGAGAAGTGATTAGATTCACTAATCTCCTTAAAGATGGCCAACGTTTTAGAGCTAAAGGAGGCCTTAGAAGTAACTCACTCTGGTCTTTCATTTTATAGATGATGAAAGTGCAGCCTACAGGGATGGAGTGAGCTACCCAGGCACATACCTAATTACTGACAAGGCCCTGATTTTCTCACTGCCAACACTACACCTCTGCCCCTACCTGGCCAACCCTGGGTGGGGAATGCAGAAGAGAGGTAGGAACAGGAACCCTCTAGAAGGTAGCCCTAGCCAGGTGCAACCAAATGACCATCTTTGCTTTGAGCAAGGTCACCAGTGACCTCCTAGCCACATCCAGCAGGCCCTTCTTCAGGCTCTCTGCAGCATCTGATACTTTTGATACTTGTGTGGACACAAGACCTGTGTCTTGCCAATGAGCATCTTCCAACTTCCTCTGATCCGGTCGGAGTTTATAAGATGTAATGGGACTGTTGCCGGGATAGCTGGGAGAAAGACAGTTCCCCTTTCCCATTGGCTTTGAACCGCAGCCTGCCCTTGCCACCACGCGGGGAGAGCCCAGAGCTGCCGTGGCCACCACAGGGAACCTTAGCATGAACGAAGGTTGAGACCAGAAGAGGTGAGAAAAGGAGTTCTGATGAAATCACTTGAACCGTGAACCCATACCGGAAGCCAAATACACTCTTGAGCTTTTTAGTGACATAGCCAATAACTTTCCTTTTTCTTTAAGTCAACTTGAACTGGATTTTCTACCACTTGCGAAAGAAAGAGACCTATCTGATACCTCATCTCTCTATATGCTCCCTTTCTATGGCCCCTTAAATAATGATGACTCCAAAATCTCCACGTGTAGCCTAGACAATTCTTCAGGTTCATATCCACCCACCTGGTAGATATTTTTTCCATATGTCACACCCAGGCACCTCAAATATAATATGCACAAAATGGAATCATCACCTCTGCTGCTACCCTCCCAATGTACTATTCTTCGTGCTTTTCCCTACCCTAGATAAAGCATCACCACCCACCCAATCTCTCAAGAGAGATACCTAGGACATCCTAGACCACTCTGGCCAGGTAATCCTGACAGAGCTAAGGCCCTGGCTGACACCTTCTGGCTGTGTGACCTTGGGTAGATTAATGAACATATCTGAGTGTTAGATTTCCATACTGACTCTCTAGGATTAAATGAAATAACGTGAGTAAAGCAATATATGTTGGTGTTTTCCATTCTCTATCGCAGACATCCAGTGCATCACTAAACTCTAACTCAAAACTTCATCCTCACCGCCATTCCCCCAGCTCAGAGCCCCACCATCTTTCCCCTGAATTACTAACAGACGTTTCTATCTCATCTTATCTTTGATTTCGCCCCCACTCCAATCTGTCCTCCCTCCCGTTGCCAGACTGACCGTCCCCTACACAAGCCTGACCATGCCATGCTATTCCCCACCACCCGCAAAATCTATTCATTTGCGGATGCCCTCCACTTCTGCTGTCCCGAGTCTCACTGTTGTTCTCCAACTCTGTGATTCCGCACACTCTTCCCACTCCGCAGAATGCCCTTTATCCCTCTCTGCCTAGCCGGAAAAGAGCTCATCCTTAAGGCTTGGGGGAAAAAGTTGCCATAAAAGTCAAAGGAAACACAGGTTGGCTAGAGAGACTCAGAGGCAGATTCAAACCCTGACCTCCCTGGTGTCACAGAGAGGAAGGAAAATAGAAAAAGGAAAAGGAAAAGAAGCAGTAATTCAAAAGATTTGCAAATGGAGAAAAGCAAAGGAGGGCTAGAGAAGAAAGAGAAAATTCACGAAAAGTTAATCTTGAAATGGGAGAGGACTTCCTAGGCAAGACAGAAAACTTGAAAATAAAGAAAAATTATACAGATTTAACCTCATAAAAATTGAATGCTTCTGTACAATCAAAGGCATAATAAGCAAAGTTGGGGAAGAAGACATAAAAGGCAAGATATTTGATTTATTAACAAGAAAAGGGGCCAGGCACAGTGGCTCATACCTGTAATCCCAGCACTTTGGGAAGTCAAGGCAGGAGGATCACTTGAGGCCAAGAGTTTGAGACCAGCCTGGGCAACATAGCCAGATTCGAAAAGAAAGAAAAGAAAAGAAAAAAGGGAGGAAGAGAAGGGAAGGGAAGGCAAAAGAAAAGGATAGGATTATAGTACAGAATATTATAAAGAATTCACAAAAAAATTGGCAAAGATTTGATGGAGCAATTAGAGTAAATGTAAATTGATTCAAGCTTTTGTTTTCTTATCTTTTTTTTGTTTGTTTGTTTAGGGTAAACTTGGAAGAATCTATCAGTTATTTAAAAGGCACATAACTCTGATACGAAACAGTCTCCAAGATCTAGGTTAAACTTTTAAAATGCCATTGCAAAATAGAGTATGTAGTATGCTACCATATTTATTTTTGAAAGGGAGCAAGTGGAAGATACATTTTATTTGCCTATAGGTACATCGGACCATCTCTGAAAGAATGCACAAAAACTGGAAAAATTAGTTGTATCCAAAAAGGGAAATAGAAGGCTAGGGAATAGGAGTCAGAGATATTACCTTTTATAACGTTTGAATATTGTACCTTTTGAATATACTACTTATCCCCAAACAAGTAACCTTAAATAAATTTTGTAAACAAATGCTATCTCTTTCTTTGCACAGTCTCCCAGATGTCAATAAACAAAGAGAGCTCTGCTTAAATAACTGCTTAAATAACATTCTCTTTGACCCACCAATTCTACTTCTAGGAATAATTTTTATCCAGAAATTCTCTATAGGTACACAGATAGATAAAGATACACAGATTAAGCTGGAAATAAACTATAAGAGTCCATCCATAGCGGAATGTTTAAATATAGTGAATCTATACTATGAAATACTACGTAGACTTGAAAAAGAATGAAGTATAATATATCTGTTACTGACATTGAAAGATTTCAAATTCATATTGTTAAATCACGAAAGTAAATCACAGAATATTATTACATGTGACCCCCATTTGCGGATTTTTTTTTTAATAGATAGGGTCTTGCTACGTTGCTCAGGTTGGACTTGAACTCCGAGACTCAAGTGATTCTCCTGCTTTAGCCTCCAGAGTAGCTGAGACTACAAGCATGTGCCACCACACCCAACTGCTTCATTTATGTATTTTTAAAAGTATATTCAATATATTCAGGTTTGTCCTAAAGTCAGAAATATAGATATTATTTTGTCATATTTTATACTATAATATCAATAAACCACATATTTATAGTCACCTATATTTGCAGACTTAGCATATATTAATGCTTATGTATTAAAAAAAGACCTGAAAAGAAATACATTTATAATGGTTACCTCTAAGATAAGGAGAGGGAGTAGAGAAGAGGTGGAAGGAATGTTAATTTCTTTTCCTATGTTTCTGTATTTTTCCAGGCATGCTTTACATTATTTACCGAAGGTCACAAGTTTGTAAGCGGCAGGGCTGGGATGCAGGCTGACTTCAGGTGCCTTTAACACAGTGTTCTCTCACCTATTACTTGAGCACTAAAAAAACACAAACCAAAATAAAATTGAAATATACCTCCTCATGTTTTACCCCTGGCCAAGTGAATACTCCTTCTCTGATGCTCCCAGTGTTCCCTGAACGTGTTTGCATGAATGTCATCCTCTCCCCTGCTGGGCACATAAAATGCCCAAGGAAACAGATAGATAAAAAATTAGTTGTAAGCATTCTCTCTTGCTGTAGAAACAGAATCACAGATGAGCTCTATTTGAATGAATGAAGTACTGAATCATAAAGTCAATCCATCCTCCAGCCCCCAGGCAGCACTGACAGCTCTCTCTAGTTTTACTGGCTTTTGTTCTTAAGGAAAAACAGCAAGAAGATACCACTTCTCCCTTCCAGTCACGCATCTCAGAACGACAGTAAATGCTCCCTAAGGTCTAACACAGAGGTTGCAAACCGGCTGTCTGCAAGCCACTACCACCCTGCACACACTAATTTGTTGATCCCGTACATTTTTCAAAATGTTTTGAATTAGTTGCCATCTTTAAAAATATGAAGCTTTTTTTTTTTTTCTCCATAAAAATTTACAGCTTCCACCAAAACTCAGACCAGGCAACAATATGCTGGAGCCCTGTCCCGCCTGCAGCGGCCTCCTCATGGGAGGCATGCTGTGTACACAGCCCCCACCCAACTCTCCTGCCACTGCATTCCCACACTCAGGCTTCCTGACCGGCCCGTCAGCGGGGGAGTTGACTGCAAAGAACTGTACCTCCTTTTGCTGACATTTAAGTCAGTTCCAGTTCAGTCCATTCCGTCTTCCACCGAACCCAAACAGAGAGCTCACACCCCTCTGACCACCCAGTCTCTCTGAGGCTCCCAATGCACCTGGCTGCAACACAAACAGAACCATTTGGATACAAGAGGCCTTGGATTTAGTTCCAAAACGACAAGCAGGCCTCTTTACGATGGGTCTCTATTCTCAATGTCATGGCAGGTGGAGCTGTAGGGCAGGGAGAAGTCCTGAGTTAAAGGACTGGCCTGTGTCATATCAGGAAGCCTCGTGAAAAGCACTGCCAAGTCAAAAGACCTGAGTTCAATCTTGGCCAAGTCAAAAGACCTGAGTTCACTCGCTGGGCAGAGTACTCCCCGGCTCCTGAGTCTCAGTTTCTTCACCTAACAAATGGGCTAATAGAGTTTTCCAGGGCTGTTGTGAGAATAAAATTAAAAAGTGTATTTGAAAGTACTTGTTAGCACCTTACAAGTATGAGACGGGTGCGGATGAAGCCAGGAAGAGGGGTGCTCTGAAAGAAGTGGCAGAAATGGGTGGCATGTAGCCCACTTAGAGTTGGATGAAGAGCCCCCGTAGGTGTGATTTGAGGTCCCTCCCACCTCCTCTTTCTTTCCCAAGGGCCTGGGAAATGCCTCTCTTCACATGCTCCCAGTGGCTGCAGTACAATGGATTACAAGGGAAACCACCTATTTCCGGAAGCAGCCACCCTCCAGAGCTCACATGGAGGTCCAGGGCACTGGCGGAGAAGAGACCAGGCTGAATCCCCAGCTGGCTCCACGCAGGAGGGACAGGGATGACTGTCCTCCCCCAGCCTCTAGCACACCGAGATAGGACCGCCTGATGGTAATCAGGATCCCCACTGGACAGATCAAGGAACTGAGGTCCTTTCCCTCCAAAACCACACACCATTTCCCTACTTCACAGGGAGGAGGATCAAATAACCTGCTCTTGAAAGCACTTTGCAAAAGGTATGAAAAGGTACAATAGCGAACAAAAGTAGCCTCAAAGATATGACACAAAGTGATGCTAATGCAATGCGTGGTTGTGTGGTTACTGGCGACAGACATCTCTGAAGCACACGAGACCATCCTAGTTACCCAGCAGACGTTCTCATCCCACATGCCTTTGTCCAAAGGTCGCACGAGGGTTGATCGCTGGCCCCGAAGGCGCCGAGGGCTGGCCAACTAACCGAGTCTCCCTCCCGCAGGCTGAGGGGCAGAGGAGCCCACCTGGCGGCGCCGGGCGACTTATGGGCGCGCCGCCCGCCGGGTCTCGGGAAGACAGCGCCCTGAGCCCCGACTGGGAGAATGCTGCTCACCGGGTCCTCACGGATTCCAGCCAAGGGTCGTGGTCGCTTCGCCCCAGCCCCTATCCCTGAGCAGGGCACGAAGCCCCTTGGCCCCAGGGGGCGCGGTCCCCATCAGCCGAGTCCCTGGCACGCCTCGATGCCCTTCCTTCCCGGGAGACTTGGTAGGGGGCTTCGGGCAGCGCCGGAGAAATGAGCTGGCCTGCGCCCAGCAGGATGGGGTGGTCCTCTCAGAAGCCCCCGGCCGCAGGGGAGGGGCGCGCCCCCAACATCTCCCCACAAAGAGCTCCAGCTCTGCAAAGTAAGGCGCAGCGCGGCCGGGAGGGCAGTCCCCTACCTCCGAGAGGGGGCGGGGAGAAGAAGAGCGCTGTGGGGGTGGAGAGGCGTGGGGGAACCGGACGCGGGGACCCCTCCCGGCCCGCGCCCCCCGCGCCCTCACGCCCTGCACGGTGAACCCAGCCCGGCTCCATCCCGATCGGCTCCTCCCCGCCAGGGCCCGCGCCGCCCCCACCGCCGCCTGCGCCCCCTGCCCGATGCTCACCGGGAGCCGCCGCCGCGGCAGCTCAGGGCCCGGCCGGGCCGCCTCCCCGCCTCGGCCGCCGCCGCCGCTTCCTTCCTCCCGGCCGCGCTCGGGGACTGGAGGTTTCGGGTTTCAGCCCGCCGAGCCGCGCTGCGCTCCTCCCGCCGGCCCGCCCCAGCACGCGGCCCGGGCCGGGCGCAGGCCAAGTAACTTTGCGGCGCTCGCGCCCCTCCTCCGCGGCCCCGGCCGGCCCCGGCTCCCCGCGCCCCCCGCGCCCCGCACCGCCCCGCCCGCGCGCCGCCGCCTACCGTCCCCCTCGCCCCTTCCCTCCACTCTGCCCTCCCTCCCCGGCCACTTCTTTTCCATCTCTTCCCACGATCAGCCTCGGCTGCTCCTCTTTGTCTCGCCCTCACCCTCTAGGCTCGCCTCACTTTTTCCCTGAAAACCTTTGTGGTCCCTACTCGGGCCTTCCCTGTCCCGGTTCTTGCGTCCCAGTCCCAGTCGTTGGGACGTCCCCTTTTCCATTTCCCTCTCCATCACACACACACTTTCGGATTCTTCCCGCAGGCCCCGCACGGTGCCCTCCTCCCCCTCCTCCTCCCCCTCCTCCAGTCTCGCCGTGAATGACTCCTGGCATCACCTTTCTTGCTCAGCTTTCATTCATCCAGCCAACGAGTGTGCTCATCTGCCTGCTGCCCGGCACCGTCCTGGGCCCTGGGAATATCAGTGAATCGACCGCGAAGACAGCCTTTGAGGCACCCACAGCCCTTCGGAGCGGGGCGTGGGGTGTAAACAGATCTTTACGAGGCTACTCCACACTCGCTCCGAACCAAAAGGTCAGGGAACAATAATTACAATACAAAGACCAGGCGCTGCCAGTTCAGAGGACAGAACAGTTCCTTCCCATAATATTTGTTTTTCCCTTCCTCGGTCCCCACTTTCTGTACCTCTGTCCCCAGGCTCCTACGTTTTCTAAGCATAAAAGGATGGAAAGTTGAAGCAAGCAGTAAAACTGCTAAAAAAGGAAGGAAGGACAAACAGGGCAGCTAAATAATAAGAAGTTATGAAGCCAGGTTCATTAAACTCCAGCAAAAAAACTGATGCTGCGCTGAGAGCAGGATTCAGATTCCTCTGAAATCCATCTGCTTCGATAAATGTACTAATTATTCCCCAGTCTACAGATTGACATAGTGGGACATGTTTCCTTATTATTATTAGGCCACTGAGGCACCATTTAGAACCATAATTTACTGTCTAGCACCTGCCAAACACCCAGATTGCTTCAGGGACAAAGGGAATAATGGAGAGAGGAAAAAAAAGTAAGTGGATGCCTTAATACTCCCAAGGGATAAATGCTTTATTTGGTCAAAATCTGAAAGCTGAACCTCCTCTTACAGAGTCTAGGTCACCTAGCAAGCCAGATGCTGGAAGGAGCTTAAAGCAGTCTGTTCTCAAGAGTATTTTAGACATTTATTCTGAAATCACTGGTTATTTATTTAATTTACACTGACTCAGACACTGGCTAAGCTCTGTGACCCTGGGGGAGTTAGTTAACCTTTCTGAATCTCAGCTTATTCATATCTAAAATGGGGATACTCATACCTGCCTATCTGTAGAGTTGAAAAGGTTAAATGAGATAATGTAAGTAAATCACCCAGTGTCAGATCTGAGAACTAAGCCCTTTTGAAAGTTGATGTTCATGAAAGGTTTGAAAATATATGCCACAGACTGGCACGAAGAGAATGAGAATCAAAAATAAACAATCACAGTTCTTTGGCTCCATATCCAACCATGATGCAAAAGATGTCCTTCCTTCTGAGCAACATTTTCCCATATTATTCTATTTCATTTTGAACTGTTCAACAGAAAACATTTTTTTCTCCTGCTGCTCATTATCAAATACATTATTTATCACAAAGATTTTTTTTTTTCCCCATAGCTCATAAGCTCAGAACTTACTGTGCATTCAGGGATAGAAATTGCTGCCAACAAATGCATTTGCAATTGCTCTCTTAAGATTGTTTTTTTTTTTTTTCCCTTCTAGAGCTAATATTGAGCTATGAGCAGAATTCAGTCAGATGAAGAGAAAACAAAAGTTGTTATTAAAGTAATTATTTCACTATATATGACTGCATAGGTGACAATAGTGTGAAAACATGACACTGATTTTGTGCAAAAATTTAATTTTTTTACAAGAAAAGGAGAGAAAGGTACATACTAATTCTCCTTTCCCAAATTAGTTTCATAAGCCATTCTCTTTTAGTATTTAGCCCCCACCACAGACTTCTGAACTAAGATAACAAGAGGCCTCGTCCAACTATCTGAATGCTAAATGTGAACTGAAGAATCTACATGTGATAAGACATATTTTATATAAAATATCATTTCGATCTTGCAGGCCACATAAAACTAGTAAAAACAAAATTGTGAAGTATGCTATTCATATCTGTTCCATACGGAACGTTATTCCTCCACTCTTCACGGGCTGAATCCTTCCTACCCTCCACATCACAGCTTAAATGTCACTTCCTCGGAGAAGTCTTCCCTGACCAATCTAAAAGAGGTTCTCTAACCTTTGTTCTCTCTCAAAGCTCCCTGTTCTTTTTCTATAAAAATGTATCCCAGGCCAGACGGGGTGGCTCATGCCTGTAATCTCAGCACTTTGGGAGGCTGAGTCAGGAGGATCATTTGAGGCCAGGAATTTGAGACCAGTCTGGACAACATAGTGAGACTCTATACAAAAAGTAAAGAAAATCAGCTGGACACAGTAGCCCATACCTGTTGTCCCAGCTAGTCTGGAAACTGAGGCAGGAGGATCGTTTGAGCCCAGGAGTTGGAGGCTGTAGGGAGCTATGATTATTCCACTGCACTCCACCTGGGTGACAGAGGGAGACCTTGTCTCCTGGGGGAAAAAAAAATGCATCCCAATTTATAATATATATCTATTTTTTCTATTTATGTGTTTACAGCTGTGGTCCCCAACCCCCAGGCCACGGACCTGTATCAGTCCACAGCCTGTTAGGGACCGGGCGGCAGAGCTCAGGCACATATAGTGAGTACTCAGAAACACCTCGCCCCAACATCTGAGGAAACATTGGATTCAGTGAAACTTAGAAAGGGCAGGTGGGGCGCACAGCAGGAGGTGAGCAGCGGGTGATTGAGCATGAAGCTTCATCTGTATTTACAGCTGCTCCCCATCACTCACATCACTGCCTGAGCTCTGCTCCCTGCCCCCTCCACGACTGTGGAACAATTGTCTTCTGACTGCCCTCTTGGAGCTTATATTTGGGTGGGGAGAAACAATAAAAAAGCAGTATGAGCCGGGCGTGGTGGCTCACGCCTGTAATCCTAGCACTCTGGGAGGCCGGGGCGGGAGGACCACTTGAAGTCAGGAGTTCAAGAGCAGCAAGAACGAGACCCTAGAAAGAAATTAGCCAGACAACTAAAAATAGAAAAAATTAGCTGGGCATGGTGGTGCATGCCTGTAGTCCCAGCTATTAGGGAGGCTGAGGCAGGAGGATTGTGTGAGCCCAGGAGTTTGAGGTTGCTGTGAGCTAGGCTGACGTGGCACTGTAGCCCGGGTAATAGAGTGAGACTCTGTCTCAAAAAAAAAAAAAAAAAAAGCAATATGTACTCCATTTTAGATAGTGATAGATGATTAAAAAATGAACAAAGCTGAGAAGGAAACGAAATGTAAGGAGTAGGGGTGGGGCTTAGAAGCTTGAATAGGGCGATCAGGGGAAGATTCACTGAGAAGGTGTCTTTTGAGAAAAGACGTGAAGGGCGGGAGGGAGGCAGCCAAGTGGACATCTGGCGAGGAGTATTTGAGGCATAAGGAGGCGGCATATCCAGGTTGTTTCAAGGGCAGTGAGGAGACCAGCGTGGTTTAAGAGAAGTAAGATGTAGGGAAATTAGCTGTGAGTTCAGAGAGGAAATAGGAGACCAGACTGTGCAGGGGCTTATAGATCCTTGGCTTTTCTCTGGGTAAGATGAAAGTTTTGGATAGAAGAGTGATATAATCACTCCCTTAGATTCTTAAAAGTACCATATTAAATTTTTGAAATCCATATGTCAGTATATTATCTTATTATTAATTTCATTTCAGGATACCAAAAGTTTGTCACAAAATATTTATTTTTAAAAGATGTGTTAGGCCGGGCGTGGTGGCTCACGCCTGTAATCCTAGCACTCTGGGAGGCTGAGGCGGGAGGATCGCTCGAGGTCAGGAGTTCGAGACCAGCCTGAGCAAGAATGAGACCCCCGTCTCTACTAAGAAATAGACAGAAATTATCTGGACAACTAAAAATATATAGAAAAAATTAGCCGGGCATGGTGGCACATGCCTGTAATCCCAGCAACTTGGGAGGCTGAGGCAGAAGGATCACTTGAGCCCAGGAGTTTGAGGTTGCTGTGAGCTAGGCTGATGCCATGGCACTCTAGCCAGGGCAAAAGAGTGAGACTCTGTCTCCAAAAAAAATAAAAAATAAAAATAAAAGGTGTGTTAGATTTGAGAACCATTCCTCTATGTGGCAGGTCTGTAGTGGGGGCCAGAATTCTGCATCTTGCTTGTCAAGTACCCCCGGGTGATCCTGATACACGCGGCTGGGAACAATTCCCCTCACACGGGACATAAACACTATGATTTTCTAAGTCTAGAACTAAACAATTTTACATATAGTACTATCTTCTCTAGTACTATCTTTGTTAGATGGTAATATAAAAGTATTTATTTTCTTAAATTGTTATGTTCATTACTCATATTATTCACAAATAACCTGTTTCATAATTCCTCTCTTTATAAATAAAGGTGAACTGGGACAGTCCCTTTCCAAAACATCTCAAATCTCAGATTGCAAATGGATGAAATTTTGCTAGAATAAAACTTTAGGTAATGACCATCTCCACAAACCAATGAAATAGAGCTATTAATATCTTTCCATGAGTAGACATGGAAAGTTGTCCATGATAGAGTAAATGAAAAAGTTCCAAAAATACATAGGTAGTATGATTCCTTTTTCATAAACACGTGTGTGCCTGTCTGTGCACATGTTTGTATGTGCATTAAAAGGTGTCTGGAGGAGTACACACCAGACTAGAAACAGTGATTACATTTGGATATAAGTTAGGGGAATCAGACACTTTTACTTTTTATAACCTTTATAGCAAGTATGTATTACTTTCTTATTTTAAAAATGTAGATTTAAAATGAAAATGCAGTTAAACCCTTGATAAATATATCCAAATATACATAGACATTCACCTACAGAAAATATTTGTTGAGCCCCTATTATGCGCTCTCAAGAACACCAGTGAGCAAAACAGGCAAAGGAGCTTACATTCTAACCAAAATTAGAGCAATATAGAGAGGATCTGAGTGCAGGGCAGTTTTCAGTATTAAATAGGGTGGTCAAGGTAGGGCTTGTTTTTGTTTTTGTTTTTTTTCTCTCTTTTTTTTTTTTATTTCATCTTATTGTTATGGGGGATACAGAATTGCAGGTTACATACGTTGCCCATGTACCGCCTTTCCCCCCAAGGTAGGGCTTGTTGAGAAACTGACACCTGAACAAAGACCTGAAGGAGGTGAGGAAGTTCATGATTAGGATGTCTGAGAAAGAAGCAACCCGGACAGGTGGATCAGCTAATGCAAAGAACCTCAGGCAGGAGTATACCTTGCGTGTGCAAGGAGCAGCAAGTGGACCACGGTGGCTACAGCAGAGTGAGCAAGGAGGGAAAGTTAGGAGAGGAGGTCAGCTGGATAAGAAAAAGGAGTGGGAGGGGGCTTCATGTGGACCCTTGCAGGCCAGGGAGAGGACTTTGACTTTTACTAGGAGTGAAATCAGGAGGATTTTGAGCAGAAAACGATAATGTCTTAGACCAAGATGCTATCAGGAAAGGAGGTGAGAAATAGTTGGATTCTGGCTATATCTTAAAATTAGAAGCAATAAGATTTCCTTACGTGGTGGGTGGGGTGTAAGAAAAAAAAAGAAGTGTCAAGGCCATTATCCTTAGCAGCAGGAAGGGTGGAGTTACCATCACTGGAGCCGCAGCGGCTGGAGGTGGAGGTAAGTGACGGGGTCAGAAATTCAGTCTGGTCACCTTGAATTTGAAATGTCTAATTAGTCATCCAAGTGAGGATGCAAGAAAACACTTGGAAAGAGGTGTGAGACAGGGATACGAATTTGGGAATTCGGGGCATACAGATTGTTTTTAGAGGTATGAGACTGAGCATGTTAGTTTCCCAGGGTTGCTGTCATGAAGTGCCACAAACAACAAATATTTATTGACTCAGTTCTGGAGGTGAGACGTCCTAAACCAAGGGGTTGGCGGGGCCGTGCTGTCTCGGAAACTTGCAGAGGAAAATCTTTCCGTGCCTCTTCCTAGCTTCTGGTGGTTTGTTGGCGCTCCTCGGCATTCCTCGGCTTGCAGCTGCAGCACTTCAACCTCTCCCTCTGTCATCACGTGGTGTCTTTCCCTAGTGTATCTCTATTTCTGTGTCTCTCCTCCTCTTCTTATAAGGACACCAGTCATACTGGATTAAGTGCCCACCTTACTCCACTATGACCTCATCTTAACCAATTACATCTGCAATGACCTTATTTCCAAATAAGATCACATTCTGGGGTACTGGAGGGTTAAAACCTCAACATCTTTTTGAGGGACAAAATCCAACCCATAACACTGGGGATGATATCACCAAGACGGCGAGTGGAGATAGAGAAGAGGACCGAGGACTGAGCCCTGGAGCATCTAACACTGAAAGGTTGAGAAGAGGAGGCTGAGAAGTGAGGTGTCCGGGAAGCCAAGTGGAGAAAACATTTCACAGAAGGAGTGATCACCTGCAGGCAGGTCCAGGAGGCCTGAGAGTTGACCACTGGATTTAGCAGAGGTTACCTGTGACTTTAACAAGAGGATTTTGTAAGGGTGTCTGAGCCAAAGCCTGACTGGAATAAGTTTAACAGTGACTTGGACAAGAGAAATTGGATAAATACAGAAAATTCATTTGAGGAGTTTTTCAGCAAAGGGAGCAAGGATATAGTGTTGCCTGGCATGGAAGATGAGGTCAAGAGAAGGTTTTTTTGGCTTTTTTTTTTTCTTATAAGAACAAAAAAAAAGCATATTTTTATACTGATAGTGATTATCGGGTAGAAAGAACAAAAAATCATCAGTGTAGGAGAGAAAGGGGAAAATTGCTGGAGAGATGCCCTTGAGTGGCAGGAGGGCTGGGGTCCAGTGCCTAAGGCAGGGAGCGACTGAGGTGGGGACAGGAGCAGGTCATCTGTGGTGGTGGGAAGGCCCCAGGGTTGGTGGTGGTCCATGTGGTAGTGGGAGTCTGTGGATGTTCTATTCTGAGCACTTCAATCCTCTGAGTGAAGTTGGAAGCGAGGTTAAAAAGCCAAACTGAAAACGAGGGTTGCAGGCAAGAAACGAAGTTGTGAAAATATCATCCAGGAGAGCGTGTGAGCAAGTGGTCCAGAAAAACAGGATGCGATTGCAGGCTGGCCGCAAGCCTGTTGGTTTTCGTGATTATGAACTTAAAGTGAGGCCTGTCGGGGTGGTTGTTTTTATTCTGTCTGATTTCATCCAACTCAAGATACCACTGACTGTAAGATACATCATGATTTCAGAGACAATAAAATGTGAAAAATATTTTAAAACTCTGTATCTTACAACTGATAGATCTACGTATCTGTAGATCCCTACATATATGTGCATATATATGTATGTACATATACCAATATACATAGATACATACCAATATACAATGCATATGCACATACATATGTACATATGTGTGTGTGTACATCTACCCCAGCTCTATCTCAAGCCAATTTTCTGAACCCTTTACTAAGAATACCTTGTGTCCACCTTGAATGCCCTGATTTAAGACCTACCAAGATTTTTCAGTTCATGTAAACAGATTTTCATCATATCACTAAGTGAACATTTTTTTTCTGTTTTAGTAGCTTTCCCAAGGAAGTTAATATTATCATGTGATCGGTCACCATCCCACTGTTACAACTCAAATGCAAACCTGGATTCCCAGGGCAGCGAGTGGCCTCTTAGGCCCAGCCAGTGAGACTCTGACAGCTGCTCAACAAGGCCAGATTTAACTGTTCTCCACTGTTTCCTCTTCAGGGTGGCCCCTTAAATCTGATGGGTTCTGCTGGCCCTCACTCTGGCCTAGCGGGCTGGTAGATGTAGGAAGCAGAGGTGGAGAATTCGAAAACCCAGTGCTCTCAAACACTGCTGTAGGGAGTGTAAGTTGGTACAGCCACATTGCAAAACTGTTAACCAACACCTACTAAACCTAAACATACATACCCTATCACCTTGGCCATTCCACACCTAGCAGAAATGTGTATATATGTTTACAAGAGACATGTATTGGAATGTTTGGCACTATTTATAACAGTCCCAATATTCACACAATGGAACACTGTACAGTGATGAGAGTGAATAACTTTACAACCTCACATATCAATGTGGATGAATCCCACAAACATAGCTAAGGTATTTTTTTAAAAGACCCTAAGGGTATATATGATATGCTTCCATTTCTTAAAGTATAAAAAGAGGTGAAACTAAACTCTGCTATTAGAAGTCAAGGTAGTGGGAATATAGAAGTGAGTAGGGACTGGAGGGGGACATGAGAAGGATGATGTTAATTTTCTGTTTTTTGATTGGGTGTTGGTAGTACAAATGTATTTACTGTGAAAACTTAATAAGTTGTACATCTGTGATATGTGCACTTCCTGTATGTATATTATACATGTACTTCAATAAATGTTTAAAAATTATACTAACAAGGCCAGGCACGGGTAGCTTACACCTGTAATCCTAGCACTCTGGGAGACCAAGGCAGGAGGATCACTTAAGCTCAGGAGTTCGAGGCCAGCCTGAGCAAGAGCAAGACCCCATCTCTACTAAAAATAGGAAAAATTAGCCAGGGAACTAAAAATAGAAACAAAAAAATTAGCCGGGCGTGGTGGCGAGCACCTGTAGTCCCAACTACTCAGGAGGCTGCAGCAGGAGGATCACTTGAGCCCAGGAGTTTGAGGTTGCTGTGAGCTAGGCTGACGCCACGGCACTCTAGCCCAGGAAACAGCGAGACTCTGTCTCAAAAAAACAAAAAAAATTATACTAACATACAGTATTTCACCCATTAGACTGACAAAAATCTGAAAGTTTAACACCATGCTCCGTGGGAAGGCTGTAAGGAAACAGGGCATGGAAGCTCTGCACGCTCCTCACCCCCAGACCTTGTCCTGTGCATCTCTTCCATCTGGCTCCTCCTGAATTTTATCCTTTGTGATAAACCGGCAATAGCAAGTCAAGTGTTCTCCTGAGTTCGGTGAGCTGTTATAGCAAATTATTGAACCTGAGGAGGGGGTCATGGGGACTCCTGGTGGGAAGCCAAGTCAGTGGGAAGTACTGCAGGCCTCAGCCATGCGACAGGTGTCTGAAGCAAGGACTGTCTGGGGGACTGAGCCCTCAACCTGTGGGATCTGCACTAACTCAGGTAGTTAGTGTCAGAATTGAGATAAATTGTTGGACACCCAGTAGGTGTCAGAGAATCGGAGAATTGATTGGCATTGGAAAAGACACTATGTATTTGGTGTCAGGAGGAAAAAACCCTAAAAAAATAGACATTTATCCTTTGCTCTATAATAGTGCTTCTGGGAAGCTGTCTCAAATATAAAATGTTGTCAATAAAAGGCAGAATTATTTGTCATCACAGAAGATTAAAAACCCCCAAATGTCTGCCGATAGGGGTCGACACCCATTTATTATCGTACAGTTTGGCAAGGAGTCCAGGTGGGCCCACAACACCAAAGTTAAGGTGCTGGCTGAGCTGGGCCCTTCTGCGGAGGCTCGAGGCGGAATCTGCTTCCAAGCTTCTCTAGACTGTTAGCAGAATTCAGTTCCTGGCTATTGTGGGACTGAGGTCCCCCACGTCCTGGCTGGCTGTCAGCAGGGCTCCTCTCTGCTCCCAGAGGCTGCCTGCATTCTTCCTCCCATGGCCTCCTCATCTTCAAAGTCAGCAGAGGCATGTCGAATCCTCACACTCTGATCTCTTTGGCTTCCCCTTAGTTCCTTTGTCAGCCAGAAAGAGCTCTTTGCTTTGAAGAACTCTTGCGATTAGGTCAGGCCTACCTGAATAATATGCCTGTTTTAAGGTCAGCTGTGTCATATATTAATAACATAATCACAGCAGTGATATCCCATCGTAATCACAGGTCCTAGGAGTAAGGGAAAGACATCTTTATGAAGCTATCTTCGAATTCTGCCACAACAACTTAGAGAAAGAATTTCAAGTGAATTTAGAACATAGTATTTTTTTTTTTTAGACAGAGTCTCGCTCTGTTGCCTGGTCTAGAGTGCCGTGGCATCAGCCTAGCTCACAGCAACCTCAAACTCCCGGGCTCAAGCGATCCTCCTGCCTCAGCCTCCCAAGTTGCTGGGACTACAGGCATGCGCTACCATGCCCGGCTAATGTTTTCTATTTTTAGTTGTCTGGCTAATTTCTTTTTATTTTTAGTAGAGACAGGGTCTTGCTCTTGCTGAGGCTTGTTTCGAACTCCTGACCTCAAGCGACCCTCCCACCTCAGCCTCTCAGAGTGCTAGGAAAACAGGCGTGAGCCACCACACCTGGCCAAAGAGAATAATAACTGCAATGGATTGAAACACACCTGCCATAGCTTGAATGTTTGAACCCAAAACTCATGTTGAAATTTAATCCCCAATGTAACAGTATTAAGAGGTGGGGCCTTTAAGAGGTGATTGGGTCAGGCCAATCACAAGGGGGATTAATCTATTCAAGGGTTAATGGATTAATGGGTTACCATGGAAGTAGGTTAGTTATCACAAGAGTGGGTCTGTTATAAAAGCCAGGCTGGCTCTCTCTTGTGCATCCCCCTTGCCATGGAATGTCCTGCACCCTCCTTGGGACTCTGCAGAGAGTCCCCACCAGCAAGAGGACCCTCACCAGATTTGGCCCCTTGACCTTGGAATTCCCAGCCTCCAGAACTGTAAAAAATAAATTTCTCTTCTTCATAAATTACCCAGTCTCAAGTGTTCAGTTATAGCAATAGAAAACTAAGACAACATCCAATACAGAAAAATCTTTGAATTTGTAGTTTTTTTTTTAAAAAAATGTATTGTTCACCATTGGTAATTGCTAGCCAACCAGCTTATTCCTCCCAATTTTGGTTGGGAGTCAAAAGATCTGGATTCTGATTCTGACTCTGCCCAGGCTTGCTGATGCTCATTAATGAATAAAAAAAAAAGGAGGGAGTCAAACATTTATTCCACTTTTCCTAGAGGAATTGCATTTCAGTATATCCAAAGAGTAGTTAGAGAAAGATCTTAATAAAATAATTCCAGCAAATACATGCAGAAGGAAGAATAGAGTTTTAAACTCACCATTTTTCAGCCCTTATTGAAATAGTGGTTGCAAGCAACAATCATCAGTGTATACTAAAATCATTTAGGTGAATGGTTGATGGAGAACGGATCAATCTGAGTATCACAAAGAATGGAATGCAATGGGAAGTACACAGCACCAGCTAGGAAGTGTTCTTGAATAAATCTTGCAATGGGGGGTGGATGCTGAGCAGAAAAGAAAGTTAACAAATGTCAAAATGTCTATGTTAACTTCAAGCAATAATTACTGACTTAGTTGACCACCAGCTAAGAGAAGACCCAGTGGAATAACAGGAGACAAAGTCAAGAACGTTTCCAACACTTGCCCACCTACCTTCTGACGGTACCATGAGTAGCTTTCTGCCCACTGTTTAACATCGGTTTGCTGCAGTGCTAACTTTGAGCTGCCTCTTAGCAATTGACATTGGCCAGGAATGCAGTCTAAATCCAGAGTACATGAAAAGTAGCCTGTCATGAAAAACATCAGTTTTTGAAAACTAGTACACTGTAAGCTGGAGCAATACTTTTTTTTTTTTCGATGAAAACCTGAACCACCCGAGAAGGCACAGGTGAATTTTTTTTCTGTACACTTGCTTTTAGAACTCAAAATCCTTTATTGTTAGTATATGAAATTCATACTTTCTATTCTTATTGCCGTTGCCTTTTTGTCTTAAATAACCTCGGTCACGGGCCTTTGAAGGAGGGGTCCCGGTGTAAATGGAAGATCACAGGTTGGGAGTCGAGAGGCCTGGACTCCGCCCGGGCTTGCCGGTGGTCGTGACTCCGCGGAGAGGTGGGGGGTAAGGGTCGGATGCTGCCAAGGGAAGGGGTTGGAGAGACCGAGACCTCCCATGCGGATGGTCACGCAGACCTCCAAGGGGCTGCAGAAACCCTGCCAGGTGGGTCGGGAAGCCCAAGAGATCTTTCCTCCGGGCCAGAGGAGGGAGGCAGAGACCCGGGTGGCTGCAGAGGAAAAGCTCCCCACGGTGGAGGAGAGGGGCTGGGAGAACCTGCCGGAGGTCATGCCAAGAGAGGCGACCAGGAACTAAGCTCTGCGGGGCGGGAAGGCGCCCGCTAACCCTCGCACCACGGCCGATTTCACTTCCTCTGGCTCGTGCTTGCTCGGGCGGGGACGGGGAGGGAGGCTGTGCCGAGACAACCGGGACTGTTTCCGGCATCTCAAACTCGAAAGCCACGTTTGTTGTTTGCAGGATCTTTTCTCTGGTTCTCTTTATTGTCCCCTCGTTTATCGGGGGCATTTTTTTACCCCTGAAACTACCCATGCATGAGATTTGCTTCAACTAGGAAAATTAGAAAAGAGACTTTTTCCTCTCCCCTCAGGCCAGGGCAGCAGGGGGCCCCCTAGTGGCCAATGTTAGAACTGCAGCAGGCCTGGCCAGGACCTGGGGAACCTGGGGGACCTGGGGGACCTGGCCCCGGGCCCAGGGAACAAGAGCCTCTCAGAAAACAGGAGGGGCTCCACACCCTTTGAGGGTCTCAGTAAACGGGGAGTGCGGGGAGCTGGGGAAACGGAAGGGAGAGTGGAGGAAGAAAGGGTCAGGGGGAGGGAGAAGGGGGTAGAAAAGAACCCAAAAGAGAAGGAAATAAAATGAAGAAATGCCAATACAGGCTTATACAACATACGGTATATTCAATATTTACATTTAGCAAATAAATATTTTAATAATCTTCTCCAATATAATGCAATAATTTGTTTCTTTACCCAGAAAAATTAGGATCACTGATGTAATTTTGATTAACTGATATAAACAATAGAATTTTTGTGGAAAAATAATACAGTATTGCTGAAAGAATTGCTCCAATTTCAGTTTGAATGATGGTCATATGTCACACAAAAAGCATAGTCTTAATAGAATTTTAAAAGTTCCATCACAGATGACAAAGTTCTTTTATATAATCGTGCTAACAACAAAAAAGTACTAAAAGATAAATATTACCAAAAGGGGCGGGCAGGTAATGGGACATAAGTTTAAGATTAAATAACTAATATTTTCTTTTTTCAATGCTGTCAGGGTGTGTCTGTTACTTATAACAGTATGTGGTAATAAGGGAAAAGTTTAAATTGCAGGCTCTTTGGAAAAGGGAGTCTTCATCAAACAGGTCTCCTGATTCCTGGCCCTTACCCCTCCTTCGTGATAAACCCTACATCAAAGTGAACTTGTGAGTCCCAAACCTTATTACCCATTAAAATTACATGTAGAGCTTTGAAAACATTCATATTCCTGGGTCTCTCCCAACACCTACTAAACGGATGTTTCTGGGGTGGGTTCTCAGACTGGAATTTGGAACTAGGGCCCGGTACTTTATACTGCTGGTAAAAGTGTATATTTGCATGGCATTTGCAAAGCAACTGGCAATGTCTATTAAATTAAAATAAATACATACCCTTTGGCCCAGAAATCCTACTCCTGGGAACCTATCCCACAGAAATAAAAACACTAGTACAGAGGAACATACATACACAAGAAAGCTTATCGCAACATTGTCTATTGGGGCAAAAAGTATAAACAAAGTAGATGCCTATCCATAGAGGAAAGATTGAATAAACTGTAGACTTACCATACAATGGATTATATTATTAAACAAGAAGGAGTTAAAGTGATATCAGTTGACCTGGAAGGATTTTCACAATGAGTATTGTTTGGTCTGCTTTTTTTTTTTTCTTTTTTTGAGACAGAGTCTCACTCTGTTGCCCAGGGCTAGAGTGCCGTGGAGTCAGCCTAGCTCATAGCAACCTCAAACTCTTGAGCTCAAGTGATCCTCCTGCCTCAGCCTCCCGAGTAGCTGGGACTACAGACATGCACCACCATGCCCGGCTAATTTTTTCTATATATTTTTAGTTGTCCAGTTAATTTCATTCTATTTTTTAGTAGAGACGGGGGTCTCGCTCTTGCTCAGGCTGGTCTCGAACTCCTGACCTCAAGCGATCCTCCCACCTCGACCTCCCAGAGTGCTAGGATTACAGGTGTGAGCCACCTCGCCTGGCCCACAATCTGTATTGTTAACAAAGAATAGCAATAACTCAAAAAATGTATTTTGTAATAGTATATAAGTGTATAAAACTATATATTGTAAGAAATGTAGAAAACAAATAATAGCCAATCCCTCAATACTTTTGTTATTGTATGATTGTATGACTACCCACAAATGTATGAAAAAATAAACAACAGATTCTGATTGTTTCTTTTTATGGGGAGGGGTGGGCACAGAGAGAAGGCAAAGATGTTGTAAGAGAAAAAGTAACAAGACCATAGAAATATATATGTGTGTGTGTGTGTGTGCATATATATATATATATATATATACACATATTTTTTTTTTTTTTGAAACAGGTTCCCGCTCTGTTGCCTAGGCTGGAGTGCAGTGGCACGATCATAGCTCACTGCATCCTCAAACTCCTGGCCTCAAGTGATCCTCCTGCCTTGGCCTTCCAAAGTGCTAGGATTATAGGCATAAGCCACTGAACCTAGGCTATGGAAATATATTCATGTGTGTATATGAAATAAAAATTTCTAAATATAATATATTAATATTTACATATGATGTATAAAATATAGAGTATATTAAAACAGTTAGACTAACATAATGTAATATAATGGCAATTTAAAATGTTGACTATAAACTTTACCTACGATATTGTGGTAAATATGTAAAAGTTAAGTATGCAAATGCAAAGTTCTAGAAGGTGACAAAGACAAATGAAAATTGAATTGATTTTTTATGAAACCAAGAGTAAATTTCTTCTTGGGTCTGTTATTTAATACAAAACTTGGATTATAATTATGTAAGTTTTTCAGTTTTTGCTTTTGTTTTAAGAGAAAGGAAAAAAAGGACCCTCTGCTCTGGACTCTAGTGAGGGAAGATTGCTTCCCTTATACGGTGTAGTAAAAAGAACTTAGACTTTCCAGCCAGATCCTCTTGAGCTTGCATTTTGATTCTATCACTTGTGATCTTAAGTAAGATATTTGACCTCTCTAAGCTCTGGTTTCTTCAATGAAGAAACTGGGATGAAGTTTCTTGGGAACATGGGAAGAAACTCCCATGAAACTGGGATAGTAATTATACCTACCTCCTGGGTGAAGTATAGCCCTTGGCTTAAGTATAGCTCCCGACACGCAGCAGACTCCTAAGAAATGTTAACTTTTTGTGATAGATTAATTTATTGTGGTATTAATTTCTATTTTATATTTACTGTTATGAAATTACCTAAAAGAAAAAAAGAGCTATCTGTGTTGTGCTCTCAGTCTTTTCCCTCCCCTATTCCAAAACGGTAGCCAAGGTTTTGCACTCCTATGCTTCAAGATTTTATTGTTTGGGCCAGGCATGGTGGCTCACACCTGTAATCCTAGCACTCTGGGAGGTCGAGGTGGGAGGATCGCTTGAGGTCAGGAGTTTGAGACCAGCCTGAGCAAGAGCGAGATCCCATCTCTACTAAAAATAGAAAAATTAGCTGGGCGTCATGGCCTGCACCTGTAGTCCCAGCTACTCAGGAGGCTGAGGCGGCAGGATCTCCTGAGCCCAGGAGTTTGAGGTTGCAGTGACCTAGCTGATGCCATGGCACTCTAGCTTGGGCAACAGAGCAAGACTCTGTCTCAAAAAAAAAAAAAGATTTTATTGTTTGGTGATGAACAGAGGTAGTGGGGAGATAGGCAAAATCAGAGACAATGAGGCCAAAGTAAGAGGCTTCTGCGAATTGGGGGATCTATGAGTGGCAGAGTCTTTGCCTTGCCCTTCCCGAAGTCTGGGTATGAGGAGCAATGGAAACTCCCAGGAGGCTGGGCACAGGCCACAGAGCCATGGGCATCTCAGTGGTGAACACTTGAGCCTCCTCAAGCATTTTTCTCTGCATGAGATCTAGATCCCTAGGACCTTCGTATTATCCTAAGGGTTGGGATGGAGAGTGGTGGGGTGAGGCATCACTATTCTATCTGTTTAGGGGTTTGAGTTGGATTTAATCTGACTTAAAGAAAATACATCGGAATATCTTACATGGTTGTAAATACCTATTACATTTTTCTTTGTATTATTCACTTGGTTATTACGTGATCCTGGGGAAGTGGGATATTGAATCTATCCGCCTCAGCTTCCTCATCTGTGCAATGGGCAATAGCAATACACAGCTCATGGAGTCGTTGCATGTGAAGATTGAAGGAGTGTGTCTGTAACAGTGTCTATGACTGTCTATAACTGACCATTGTTATTGTCCCTCTTCTCATTCTCTTGGGCATTCCTAGCTCTTGGCCTCAGAACACGACGCTTTGGCCCTTGGAGTAACTTTTCTTCCTCTGCTATTTGAATCCCACTTTGTCCTTCAAGTTCTAACTACAAGCACTGTCCGTTTCTTTCCTTTCCTGACCACTAGGCAATGTTCCTTCCTCTGAACTACCAAGGCATTCGCCTTGCTCCTTACTTGTTCACACTTCTGACACTTCTGAAGCACCCTCTGAGTGGCAGGTACAGTGAGGGAAACCAGGCAGTCTTTGCCTTCATGGAACTCACATAAACAGATCGTCTCCATGTCTTCTTATATGCAGATGTCTCCTTTCCCAAGGACCCATTCGTAAGGTCAGAAGCGATGCATTTTATCTCAGTATTATCTAGAGCAGTGCCTGGAATGCAGAAGATACATAGTGGATGCTCTCTTGGATGAGTTTGCCTTTAGTCAAACTATTCCTCCTTCCCCTTACTTACATCTCGAAGTCCCCCCTTCTGTACTGTAATTAACTCTACAGTGGCTGTTCCTGGGTGCTACGATCCATATCTCCCGTCTCCATCCCCAGTCCAGCACAAACGAAGCTCATACGTGTTGGAACACACAGAATGATACAATCTTTGCAAGATGCTGATTGAGGATTGGAGTATGGTCTGTTTCAAAATGGACCTCTGGGATTCCGGGCCCCACTCTTTACCTGCTCTGTCACCTGAGCTGACTCCAGAGTTACTCCTGGATTTCTAGCACAGCAAGATTTAAAATCATTGAGGATTTCTAGAGCTCTGTGTCAGGGGTCAAGTGATGCCATCCTGTATCTTTTCCTCATTTGCTTCATAATTGACTTCCCTACTCAGAAAACAGCTGCATGTTTGAACACACTTAACCATTATATTATAGTAACTGATACTTGTACAGCACTCAATGGTTTATGAAGGGACTTCACCGTTATAAGCAAGGTAAGGCAGGTAATGTTATATTAGATTATCATTGTTATTACTATTACTTTTACTATGAGGTTACAGAAACTGAGATGAAAAAACATTATCTAAAGTCAAACAGCCAGGATGTAACATATTCAGGAAACTAACGGATCTATTGACTCCAAATCTTGTGTTGTTCACATTACACCGCACAGTTTGTTTTTACGTAACTTCCCCTGAAGTCAACCTCCGCTGGCCCTCAAAGATTTTATTAGTGTTTAGGGAGAAAACAGGCTTATACACTCAGTCACTTTTTGACAAGCCTAGTTTATGGCCAAGCTTAAGTAACCACCCTTGGTTTTAAACACCCTACCATTTACTTAGGGAGGAACCACTAAAATTCCCAGATGGTTTAACACTACATGTGCTTTTCAGGATTAAAAAAAAAAAAAAGAAAGCTATTTCTTAGGGGGTTAGTTAATAGAAAAGAGATTAGGAAACCTGATATGATATTGCAATAGAGTTAGTTGATTTCTTAATTGTGCCTTTATTAGGAAATACTTATTAAACAAAATTATGGTTATGCAGAAATCAATTAGCTTCAGTTCTGGAGAAGATAATTGTTTTCATGTTGATATAATAATAAAGTCCGTCCAATATAATATAATCTGGGCCTCTTTATTTGTTCTATAACTTAAGACAGCTAATATATTTCTCTGAAACCCTCTGAGCGTTTGCAATAGCTGGCTTCTATTTCTCCTTTACTAATGAGTTAGTCTTATTTCCAAGTCATGCCACAAGTGAGAGTAGGCAACATTTTTTCATTTTTAAAAATAAATTTAAGGCCGGGCGCAGTGGCTCGTGCCTGTAATCCTAGCACTCTGGGAGGCTGAGGCAGGAGGATCGCTCAAGGTCAGGAGTTTGAGACCAGCCTGAGCAAGAGGGAGACCCCGTCTCTACTGAAAAATAGAAAGAAATTATCTGGACAACTAAAAATATATAGAAAAAATTAGCCAGGCATGGTGGCGCATGCCTATAGTCCCAGCTACTCGGGAGGCTGAGGCAGGAGGATCGCTTGAACCCAGGAGCTTGAAGTTGCTGTGAGCTAGGCTGATGCCACGGCACTCTGGCCAAGGCAAAAGAGTGACACTCTGTCTCGAAAAAAAAAAAAGAATAAATAAGCTTATGTTGTAAAACACTTATCATGTCTGGCACAGAATAGTTACCCAATAAAGTACACATGCTTGTGCATACACACACACACACACACACACACAGACACACACACATATCCCATACAGGGGTAGAGAACCTGCGGCCTTCTGATTTCAAGATTGTTCTTTTTTAAGCACCAAAGGAAGCAAGAAAAGCTTCATCTTTCTATGTTGTACCCCTTTTAATAAAAGGATTTGTCCTGTAAAATCTGGATTCAGTCAAAAGGTTGTACTTAAGGACCTCAAAGGCCACCAACTTGTAGGGATATCCTATTTTATCCAAGTATCTTCTTCTGCTCTCTCTTTCTATTGAATGCACTAGCTTTTTAAGTTGCTTCTGGGGTTGTCTTAGCCTTAAACTTGGAGAGTCTCCAAGTTTACATAAGATTAGTCTGGGGAGCTTGTTAAAAATGAAGACCTCCTTTCAAATTAGATCCTACTCTTACAGATTCTGAATCAATACTTCTGGGCGGAGCAATAAGAATCTGATTTTTATCAAGTACTCCAAATGATTCTGATGCATGTGCAGCCCCAGGACCACACTTTGAGAAACAGTATCACTCTGAATGAGCCAACACATACCAGGCATAGTGTATTGAGTGAGAACCTTTGCAAGGCACTGTGTTAAATGCATGTATATTTCTCATTTAATCTTCCTAACAATACCATGAGGTCTGCTATTATTAGGAATAATAAGGAGAAAAGTGAGACTTTGGCAGAGGTCACACCACAACTAGCAAGTGGGGTGCCAAGATGTGAACCTAAGCAACCTAACTCCAGATCCCTGGTGTTCATCCACTGAAGTTCCTCCCAAGAGCCTATTTAGACTTTTCCCATTTCAAGGTGAATGTTGAAGAGTCCACTTGCCAAAGCCTAATCCTTTCTTCTTCTCTGCTCAGCTTGCTCGGATTGATCTTACCCCATGATAGCGATAACCCCTTGAGATCTTTCTTTTCTTTCTTTTTAACATCAGTCATGGAACCAAGCTGCAGTGATGGGGCTCTGCTTCCAGGCCCCTGGTCCATCCTACACACACAGCCTCCTTCTTGTGCTCACCCAGAGAGCGGCCTGATCCCCGCTGAGAATTCACTTAGATCTCAGCCCTCGTCTTCCCTCATCCTACCTCTACCAGCTCATTCCTATCACCAAGGGTTGAACTTAAGCTATGATTTCAGAAAGGCTATGTTGGCTCATTCAAGTTCCCTGCATGTAAATTGCCTCAGTTTCTTTTATCCTTTTTTTCCTCCTCAACATAAGCAGGAAAAAGAAAGAAAATATTTTGACCATACAACACCCCTGGACAAAAACAGCATGAATTCCTATTATTGTTTTGTTTGGTTTTGTTTTAATTCATGTTTCCCTGGTAGGTGTCTTAGAAATCCTAGCTCACGTGCTTCATTTCTATCTTCAGAAATTAGCACACAATCATTCCCTTAGTAGCATTTTGCTCATCTCCTGAAGTTTTACAGCTCAGCATTTTGGTGACCTCAATTAAAGTACACACATAAAAAAATCTACCAGAATCTATTGCTATGAAAGTCTTTTTTACAAGTCTAATATGTCCTTGGGAGAAATTATCTTGTGATTTTCTCACAACTTCAAAAATAACATTTTGAATCAAGTTCTTTTATGTGTTTATATTTTCCTGAGTCCCCAAATGAATGCTCACCCATTTATACTAAAACAATACCAATTCTTCATAAAAGGGACAGAGTTACTTCAATAGTTAACATTAATTTTTATAACAATGATATAGTGCAGCTGTTTCCTTTTATAAATGATTCTGATATAGGGCTATCTATGTTCCAGCGGCTCCTTCGCCACTGTTACCTGCCATACACTTAAACCTATCCTGACAATGTGTACATGCATTATACACACACAACAAGGCATTATAGCATTTATGTAATTTAAATTTTAATGCCAAATAATAGCACCAAAACTCTGGGAGGCCGAGCTGGGTGGATCATTTGAGCTCAGGAGTTCGAAACCAGCCTGAGCAAGAGCGAGATCCTGTATCTACTAAAAAATAGAAAGAAATTAGCTGGACAACTAAAAATATATAGAAAAAATTAGCCGGGCATGGTGGCGCATGCCTGTAGTCCCAGCTACTTGGGAGGCTGAGGCAGAAGGATTGCTTAAGCCCAGGAGTTTGAGGTTGCTGTGAGCTAGGCTGATGCCACGGCACTCTAGCCAGGGTGACAGAGCAGGACTCTATCAAAAAAAAAAAAAAAAAAAAAAAAAAAAGCGCCAAAGACAAAACAATTAATACAAACAACGTCATTGATTCCCAAGATGATCTCCACCGTAAGCCAGTCTAGTGCTCTGAGAGAACCAACCACGGCATGAGCTGGGGACCACTGTGAGAAGGGCCACACGTTGGCTCCTGCTTCCTGGGGCTCATCAGCTCTCCAGACAGCTGAAAATTCACATTTGTCCTGGTAAACTCAAAGAAATGGCTTAGAAGCCAAGGTAGGAGTATTTAATCTCCTAAATCAATTTCTCATAATCCAAATGAATGTATACTGGGTTATGACTAGAGCAAGGATAGACCTAGATGCCTGATTTATAAGAAGATGTTCCCCTGTTTTGCATATTTGGTGAGCCTACACACAGTAGTTTTAACTTTGACTTTTGACTACAGTTTCACTGTACCCAGAAATACCCTAATGCTCACCTTACCTATCCTTTTGAGGGTTTTCAAACCTTGCCAGGGTGCTGCTTAAACATTAGGACAGCTTTTGGCCACAAAAAACTATAAAGTTGGTAGAGGTTAAATTTCATAACTTTTTCAATTTCTCCTTCCCCGACTCCCACTTGCCTACACTAATAGTTCCACATTAAAACTCTTCTATTCCTCCCCTAAATAGCACAAAGCCCATTGTTATCAACATGAGGGGAAGCTATGCCTGTCTCTGAGAACCACTGTCTCCAAGCCCCATGGGCTTCTGCCAGCATGGCCCAATCTAGTCCTGGCTGTTTGGTCCATGCTGGACCACCTGACTCAAGCTGAGCCAATCAGATTCTCTCTGTTGGGAATTAGACATGTGAACCAAGAGATAGTTATCAAGATCTCTACTAGGAAGCTCTGCTAGGGGGCTACACAAAAAGAGAAGCAAAAAGAGCTGGTCTGCAAAAAGAGGAGAATGAGGCACAGGCGCAGACTGGAGGGGAAAAGAGAGAAAGAGACTAGGAGAGAGTCAGAGAGACTGCATAGGGCTGATCAGCACCCCAAATTTTCCAGGTCCTGAGTCCTTCCTGAGGCCTGGTGGTTCACTATCTCTTCACATGCCATGAGGTAATTACAAATTCTTAATGCGTTCTCTTTTTTCAAGAATAGAACACTATGCTAAAGCTAGTTTGAAGACGGTTTCTCTTACTTTTAACCAAAAGTAACTCAAATAAGATACTCCCTTAGGGAATGTGTTTTTGTGCTTGATATTCTCATCAGCACTAAACTGAGGGGTGCTGAGGCCTCCTTCAGGCATGTAGTTCCTGGAGACTGTTCTAGGCTCCCGGCCAACTCCCTATGAGCTGCTCTGTTCCCAGGGCTCCACCAGCCATCTCACATATCTGCTGCCTCTGTCTGCCGTTCTTAAGAAGTTTTCTTCTCCATGGCCTACTTCAGAACAGAACAAGGGTTCCCAACTGCTGTCTCCTCTGTTTTGTTTTTGGGATAAGCACAATTCTTTTCGAGGAATTTTTTAAAAACTCGATTTGGTTAGCTGATAAAAACAGAGTGGATTTTCTTAAAACATCAAAAGAAGGTAACAAAGTGAGGTGGTCAGAGTTAAAACATTCTAAGGTCCTTATGTTGTTTGAGAGGAAGGTAGTAATACAGATTAATAGATTTTGTCAAGTATGCATGTTAAAAATTTCAGGCTGGGCGCAGTGGCTCACACCTGTAATTCTAGCACTCTGGGAGGCCAAGGCTGGTGGATCGCTCAAGGTCAGAAGTTCGAGACCAGCCTGAGCAAGAGCGAGACCCTGACTCTACTAAAAATAGAAGAAAATTATATGGACAACTAAAAATATATATAGAAAAATTAGCCGGGCATGGTGGCACATGTCTGTAGTCCCAGCTACTCGGGAGGCTGAGGCGGTAGGATCACTTAAGCCCAGGAGTCTGAGGTTGCTGTGAGCTAAGCTGACGCCACGGTACTCACTCTAGCCTGGGCAACAAAGTGAGACTCTGTCTCAAAAAAAAAAAAAAAAAAAAAAAATTTCAGGGGAATAACTAAACAAAAAGAAATAGAATATTTATCTTAAATCCTTGGCTTAGTGTACGGTAAGCCAGAAAATTAGTGAGTTTCTATGACTGCCTATTATAAGTATCTCTGGCCTCTTACAGCACAAGGCTTACATTTCAGAACATTAGCTGCACTTACGGTCCTACAGGTTGCTGAACTTCAACATAGGTTCAGTTTGCAGGCTCATGGATCTCTTGTATGAATTTAGGACATTTATTAGGCTAAAAGTGGGAAATTTAGAGCTGGAGTAGTAAGATTTGTAGGACTTCAAGTACCTGACCCCGCAATCCCAGCCCTTCCTCCTCTCTCTGATGAAGTTGTTTGTGACTTGCTTGAAGACTGTAGGATGACCTTATCTGAGGTAGCTAACTTGCAAGAGGCTGCCAGCTCTCTTTGTGCCCTGCACCTTCCACTTCTCACACTCATGCTATACTGCTCTGTGTTTTCACACCTATGTATCTGCTACTTGTCCTTGAAGTGAACTGTCTCCACCTAGTGAAATCTTATTTTTTTTTTTTTTTTAACATTTTGCTCTGGGATCAGCTCTTTTGTGACTCATTCCTAACCTCCACAGACAGAATTAATTAGTTCTTCTCCCCTGTACCATATCCATGGATACGCACTATCTTATTGCCCAGACGTCTCGTATAGTATTGTTTGCCTTTACTTACTTCATTTCTTACAGTTGAGTGCAAGCTCGTTGAGATTACAATGTCTACGTATCTCCATATCCTTGGGACCTTACACAGATGACTTGACTCAAGGTGCTTGAGGCTGAAGAATACCATAGTTTACTTACATTATTCATTGTAATGCCCTTCTCTAAATACTGTGCTTCGTATTTTAAATATTCATTGAATAAATAGGCAGATGTGTGGATGGATCGATAGATAGATGAATAGATCTATAGGTGAATGGATGAGTAAAAAGACAAGGGGAAGGCATGAAAGTTGCTTTAAAATAAGAACAGTCTTAAGCACCACATATACTCACCATCAAATTGGTATTAACTGAGCAACACTTATGTGCACATGTAATAAGATTCATCAGGGGTCGGGGCGATGGGAGGGGGGAGAAAGGGATGGGTATATACACACCTAATGGGTGCAGTGCGCACCGTCCGGGGGATGGACACACTTGAAGCTCTGACTCGGGTGGGGCAAGGGCAATATACGTAACCTAAACATTTGTACCCCCATAATATGCTGAAGTAAAAAAAATTAAAAAAATACTCATAGTCCTAAATCTATGAAAAACATAAGTAATATAAGTTATAGGGAAGGAAAATGAAAAAATTACATTAAAAAAAAAAAGAACAGTCTTGTGGAAGGGAAAACATGCTTTTTCCATGGTGCTCCAGAGGGCAAAACTAGGTCTAAATAATATAAGTAGCAAGGAAACACATTTTAGCTTAACCTAAGGGAGAACATTCTAATCATTAGAGCTTCATAAACGGCACAGGCCTTTTAGAAGTAGTAAACATCTGCTTAATGAAATTTTTTTTAAAAAAGTTGTACATTCATTTGATAAGATTGCTGAGAAATGATTAGGTATGGCTTACAACACCTACATAACCAAGTCTCTGCCAACTTCTCTGAACTTTTCCCAAGTCCCTTATATTCCAACCACACTGGTCTTTTTGCTCTTCCTAAAATGTGACAAATTCATTGCCTCTGCTGGGCCTGAATAACTGATGCTATCTCTGCCCGGAATATTCTTCCTCCAGATTTTCTTAGAGATCTTCCTTCACATCAAATCTTCTCAGCAGGTCTCTGCTTGAGTGTGTTGACCAAAATTAAGGCTGTTCAGGCAGAAGCAATTTGATAAAGGTTTTGAAAGCCAAATTTGAGGATTCACCTGGGAAGACACACCAACAAAGTTGGGCATGTTCCGAAGTCCAAAGTCTGACAAGTTGGAATGCTTTTATAAGAAGGTTTAGGAGACGGGAGGGGGACTCCTCATATTGGAGTTGTCTTTTTTCATTGGCGTGTACAATACAAAAGTCATAGTCTTTGGCTGCAGGTAACAACATACAGGCTAAAATGTTTTACATGCGAGACCATCAGCTAAACTTCATGATTCAGAAACAAATCAGTAAACTTTATGATTCAGAAACAAGTCAGTGTCCTTTTCAATGTCTGTAGGTTACATATTAATCAGCATGTCAACAGTTTGAGGAACTAATGATAAGGTTTGAGGGACTCACAATAAGATTTTTTACCCAGGAATAGGATGTAAGCCAAGAATTATAAAACCTTCCCCAGGCAGTTAATTTGGAAGCCTGCCAAATGTGCCCTGTGGAGGTCCTCAAGTGTAACTGCCACAGAAAGGGCTCCTCTGATCATTCCATCTATACCATTCTGCTCCCCACTTCCCACACTCTCACCTTCTCCACCTAATGTGCTTGAGGTTCTGCACAAAATTTACCAATATCTGAAATTATAAATTTTGTTCCACATTATAGTGTATGTTCCAAGGTGAAAGGGATCTTGCCTGTTTTACTCACTGCTGTGTCTTTAGCACCTAAAACAGTTCCTAGCACTATAGTAGGTGCCCCAAAATGTTTGTTGAATGCAGAAAGAAATTTCTATAGTAACTGGTTAATAGTCAACGGATTAGTCTGCTGTTTTCAGCACTGAATCTTGACAAACTTCCATAGCAGATGGTTTGTTCTGGTGGCTCTAATATCCTTTTCCCAATTTGGTTGAAAATGGATCCCTTCCCCCCATCACGTCCCAGGTATTCTTCCATCCCAAGAATCAGCTTTACAAAACAGATAGTCATGTGTTATGGTACTTGAATGGGCACTGAAAATATCCTGCCAATACCCACACATCTCTCTAACATGTGTGCTTGCAATTGTATACCTTTAGAGATTCATTTCTTGTGTCTTCCAAAAATTATCATCTTAAAGTCCTCTAAATAAAGTTTTTGGATTGGAGGCCACAGAGATAACTGGGTCTGTTAGATCCAGAGCCAAGAGGGAGACACACGAAGTTTCATGTGTAGCAAAATGCTGTTTATTTGAGCATCTGGGGGCAGATGGGTGGAGGCTGAAAAAAACATCCATGAGAGAAAAGGGGAGTGCCTTGGGTTTTATAGTGGAGTTTTTTGGGGGGAGTGAGCAACTGGGCCAGAACAGCTGCTGTAATAAATTCTTTTCAAACAACCTGGAGAGATAGGGAAAGTAAGTTCCCCTCTTGCATTTCATTCCTTTATCTCCCTAGGGGTCTGGCAAAGGCTACTGTGCCTAACACACCTAGGAAGGGGAGACCGGTGGATTTTATAGGAGGTTTGGATGGAAGTTTGGGGAGCGTGAATTCTTTAAGCCTAAGAATTCAATTGTTAGATTTTAAATTTAAATAAAAATATCCTATTAGAGGAAGTCTTCGTCATATCTTGTCTAGGAAAATTTTGGAAAGAGTCGAATGTTTGAGAGGGTAGGTAAGTAAAACACTGAGTGCTCAGTTCTGGATGGGGTGGCCTGGCACTTCTTTATCAAGGCCACCTCATAGAAAATTTATAATAACATGACAGTGGCCTGTCACTCTATCTAGAAGCAATTGAGATTTTAGTTGAAACTGGACAGCTGGAAACATACTTTTTAAGGGGCAAGGAGCTCTGTCTTGTATCACTAAAATCATGTCTCAGAATTCCATTGTCAATTTCTGTTATAAGAAAGGGTAATAAAAATAAAAACATAGTAAATAGCAGGTGCTCAGTTTTTGACGTGCATTTGGATGAATGGACAGTGATAACTGGTATAAGTAAAGTTGACTTAATCAACATGTTGGTTCACAGGATGAAGTGATTAAACTCCAGTTCCAGGGTTTGGAAAAAGCCTTTTGAAGGAGATGTATCAGCGCAAGCCAGATTATTCCAGACCAGTACAAGGCACAAGATCTGCAGAATCTGTATTTTTAAAAGGTTCCCAGTGAGTCTGACACAGGATAGCATTCAGGTAGATAGAACAGCAAGTGTAAGGGTTCAGAGGTAGGGCCGAGTGCAAGTGGTAAGAGATGAGAGAGAATGTTGGAATTAAGGCCAGAAAGACAGATTTGGGAGATGCCCTACCTCCAAACCACCTACTTTTGAGGAAACTGAAATCTAAAATCATTAGCTAAGTGGTTTGCCCAGGGATGCACACAATAGCGTTACAAAAGTAGAGTTAGCCCCAGGTCTCCTGTGTTGTTTCCACTATAGTGAGTGCCTCGGTAGCAGCTAGACCATGGAAAGTCTTGAAATATGTATAGGATGAAATTTTTTTTGTTTTTGTTTTTGAGACAGAGTCTCGCCCTTTTGCCCTGGCTAGAGTGCCGTGGCGTCAGCCTAGCTCACGGCAACCTCAAACTCCTGGGCTCAAGCAATCCTCCTGCCTCAGCCTCCCAGTAGCTGGGACTACAGGCATGCGCCACCATGCCCGGCTAATTTTTTCTATATAGTTTTAGTTGTCCAGCTAATTTCTACTTTTTAGTAGAGACAGGGTCTTGCTCAGGCTGATCTAGAACTCCTGACCTGGAGCGATCCTCCCGGCTCGGCCTCCCAGTGTTAGGATTACAGGCGTGAGCCACCGAGCCTGGCCTATAGGATGAAATTTTTGATAGGAGGCTGTCCTAGTCAATCGTGGCTAGAAGGCCACTTCTAAATCTTGATTATGGACTTCCTAAGGGATTACTTTTTTTTTTGGCCTCAACACAAAAACGTTGGGCACTTCCTCTCTACCACAATTCACTAACACACGAGGTAACTGTACTGCTTTCAGAGGGTCATGTCAGAGTCGCCTTCCCATTCCCTGTCATTCCGCAAACCCCCATCCCCCACCCAGACGTCGCCACCCAGTGAGTTCAGGAGGGCGACGCGCCCTGGGCCACACCCTCTGCAGCCGGAGCCCCACGCCTTCCCTCCCCAAGCCTCTTTTCCGGAGCGTCGTTACATAGGACGCAGGTCACGGAACGTTAGCGACTAGTCCCGGAAGCAAAAAGCAGAGGGCGGAGAAGAAGGCGGAAGGGGCGGGGCTGCGTCCGGGTCGGCCGGCAGGGGGCGGGGCCGGGCATGGTAACGGCTCGGAAGCCGCGGGGGCTGGGCCGGAGGGAGGCGGAGGAACCGGTGTCCGCCGCCGCCGTTGTCGCCGCCTCCGCTGCCACTGCTCCAGCCCGTTCCGTGTGGCCGCCGTGGGCGTCGCCTCAGCCATGATGATCCACGGCTTCCAGAGCAGCCACCAGGACTTCTCCTTCGGTCCCTGGAAGCTGACGGCATCCAAGACCCACATCATGAAATCAGCGGATGTCGAGAAGTGAGGCTCCGGGGCGCGGGGTGCGGGCGTGGGCCGGTTGTTGGGCCAAGGCGGGAGGCCAACGCGGGAGGCAGGGCGAACTCGGTGCGGCCCCTCTGCTTTCCCCGGGGGCCGAATCTCGGTCCCTCACGACTGGCCCTTTGATTGACAGCTTCGGTAAATAATCGCTGCCCTGCCCTCACCTCCAGACCACTGGTTGGAGTTCGCAAGGCGCTGCCTTGGCGAAACTGTCACTCCGTTGGGTTTGAGTAAAGCTTGACTGTTTTGATGGACTTTGCCCTACCCAAACGTCTCTTCCTGCCCCAGCCGGCGCCACCTTTCTTTCTGAGTAGCTGTGACCTGTTTTCTTGGGTTAATGACGGCTATGATATATATGTTTAGTTTTTAGTATGTAAGGTGCTGTACCAGACACTTGAAATATGCAACATTGAAAGACAGCCAGAGCCTCAAATAATTGACAGTTTCATCAGAGGGACAGATAGGCAATTATATTACATTGTGAATAACTTTATGATGACGATGTAGACACGGAGTGATTTGAGATCTTTTAGAGGGACAAAGCATCTGGGAAATCGGGATGCTTGAACCGAATCTTGACAAAGTTCCGGGGGTGGGGGGCGGGGGTTGGGAGTTAGGGACGCGTGTGGAGCCGGGAGGTCAGGGAGAGTGAGAGCTGTGACGGGTCTGAAGAACTGGGGCGTGAGATACCAGAGGGGGAGTAGTGAGAAATGAGAGGTAGGCCCCAGGGGAGGCGAGATACCGAGGGAATTTTTATGCCAGGCTAAGGAGTTTTGAATTTTACCTGACAAACACTGATTGTAATTTTATCCAAAGGAGCTACGTTATCACATGCACACTTCGAAAGACTTCTTTGGAGGTGATATGTGTGTGTGTGTGTGTGTGTGTGTGGGCGGGGGGGTGTGTGTGTGTGTGTCGGGATTGGAGCTGCAGAGCTGGGAAGGAGACCAGTTAGTAGGAGAGAGAGGAGAAGAAAGGTTTTGGAAGATTAAGTGCCTGGGTTTGATGGACAATTGATAAGAGGAGAAATAAAAAAGGAAGAATCTATACTGATGGCAAGGTTTCTGGCTTGGGCTGTTGCATGAATAGCGTTGCCGTTGAACAAGGTGAGAAGCACAGGAGGAAGAACAGATTGGGGGCCAGGCATTGGACAGAGGATGAATTTAGTTTGTTGAAATTTGAGGTGGGTGTGGGTCATGAAGCGGAGATGTTCAGTAGGCATTTGGAGGTATTTATCTTGGAGCTCCAAAAAGATGACATCTGTGGGTTTAGGTTTGGGAATCATTAACTTATAATTGGTACCTGGAGCCTTAGGAATGAATTAAGATTATCTAGAAGTCATCCAGAAGACAAGATCATGAGCTAGAACACTAGGGAGCATTTGCATTAAGATTCAGGCAGAAGGAGTGACCAGGGAAGAGTCATAAATAAGTGAATTGTAACATTCTTGAAGATTCAGTGAAAAAAATTAGGAAAATACAGAAAAGAAAGGGAAAAAATTTCCCTTCATCTCATCACAGATTGAATTACTCTTCTGAGTTTTTCCTCTCAATGTAATTATACTATATATATAAAACAGTCAGCTTCAAATAGGGGTACCCATATAATTTACTTTCAGACTCTCAAAGAGATGCTGTATACATGGACAGTTTTAAGGGAATCAAATTTCAGATCTATAATCTCCTTGTGCATTATTTCTAAAATAGGTCTACAAGTATACTTAGTCCTTTTTTCATATGACAAAAAGAAGGCATACCCTTACCCATCTTAAAGTTTTCTGTGTTGCATTGTCGTAGTGTATAAAAACCTCTAGGGTGCTTAATAAATTGATTAGGTAAAATATTGGGTTAAGGAAGCTGCCTTTCTTCTCACCCTTATAGAGGCTTCCTCTCTTCTTGCCCTTATAACTGGTTATACCTATTTGTTAAGAGTGAAGCTTGACATTAGAAATGGGACATTTTGGCCTGTGTTTATAATTTTTTTTAATTTAAATTTTTATATTTAATTATTATTATTTTTTGAGACAGGGTCTTGCTCTGTTGCCCAGGCTGGAGTGCAGCGGCACAATCATAACTCACTGCAGCCTCAAACTCCAGGGCTCGAGCAATCCTCTTGCCTCAGCCTCCTGAGTATCTTAGGACTACAAGTGCGAGCCACCATGCCCAGCTAATTTTTCTGATTTTTTTGTAGAGATGGGGGTCTCACTATGTTGCCCATGCTGGTCTTGAACTCCTGGTTTCAAGTGATCCTTCTGCCTCAGTTTCCCAAAGTGCTGGGATTACAAACATGAGCCACCACAGTTGGCTGGCCTGTGTTTAAGATACTCTGAATTTAGAACATCTGAAGCAATTTAAGTTAGGAACAGTGATTCTTTTACATTTATAAGTGGATACTCTGGTTCCTCTTCAGATCATATCAATCTTTCACCTTTTACATATATAATTGGAATATTTTGTAGGCCTACCAGATTTTTCCTGATATATTGGGTAAAACCCATAGAATCATGTATTATATTAACATTTTCTGCCACCTAATAACAAAGAAAAATTTTACTTAAATTTATGATAAAAAGTTAACATTATTAGGTGTCATCCTAAAGATGTGCAACTAAAAAGATATCACTGATTGTGCACACATAAATACACACAGATGTAATAAGTATTCAATGCATGACCAGTGTTTTTCATTACTATTACTGTAAGCATTTTTCTACATTATTATAGTCTCTCTTTAAATATTTTTAATGGTTCCATATATTTCATTGTATGGGTATACTCTAGTTTATATGATCATTTATTCTTTATAATTAGAGTATTTTTTTTTACTATTATAAATAAGGTTGTTTATAACTATTAATATGTATAGTTTTTTTCTGTATTGAGGATTATTTCTTTAGTATAGCTATCCCAAAGCTAATAATTCATTTTATATTATTTTATTTTATTTTATTTTTTATAGAGATGTAGTCTTGCTATGTTTCCCAGGCTGGTCTCGAACCCCTGGCCTCAAGCAGTCTTCCTGTCTCAGCCTCCCAAAGTGTTGGGATTACAGGCATGAGCCACTATGCCAGGCCACAAAGCTGGTATTTTGAGTCAAAGGGTATACATTTGATTAAATTCTTGGTATTTTTGCTTGATTGTTGCCGGAGGATGGAATGTGAATTGGCATAATCCTTCTTGAAATCCACATAAGCAAGTCCTGGGTATCCTCACCAGTGCCAGGGGCTTCTGCTTTTTTCATCACCACCTTTTCAGACTTATAACAAGTAGAGAATTTAACTGGAAGAATTGTTTTCCTACAAATGACAATATTTTTAATTGTTTAATTGTTATCTTGTCTTCATAGCTAATATTAATGTATTAATACTAATAATTGTCATGTAAGAACAAAAAGTTCACCAGAAATATGGCACTTCTGGAGACACAGCACTGTGAGTGTGAAGTCATTTCCTAGGCAGTCGTAGTGGAATTAAAACCATCTTTATTTTGAAAGTTATTGGCCTTTGATGATCCAGGAATGAGATGGATGCTTCCAATAAGAACCAGTGTTTTTTCCATCTAAAACCTAAACTGTTTAATTTGGTCATGCAGGGTTTTTTACTTGTTTGTTTTATATATACACACACCACACACACACAGACCTGTTTAGTATATCTAATTGGAAATAGTTTTAAAGCAATTGGAAGGAGAGGGATTGTGGACTTGGGATATATTCATGGATCCTTTTTTGGCTTTATGTAAGAATATATTCTTTAATATAGTATTATTTTACCTTAACTAACAATTATAGCTATGTAATATAGCTGTTCAAAAATCCAGAAGAAAAAGGAAAGAAAGCCTTCTGATTTGCCAAAATAGCCGTCATAAAAACTTACACTGAAATCCTGTGCATCCCTTAGAACTTCTCTCAGTGCATATTTAAACTTTTGACCCTATTGTACCTTTTAATTATAACCATATTGGACATGTAAGGAAGAAAAAGTTCCCCATAGTCTCTTTGCCCTAATAAATGAATTGTTATTTTTCATGTTCTCTCTTTTTTTTTCATTATGCAATTTTAAGAAGCGTACTTGTTTGGTTTTCCAGCCTGTAATAGACTAGAAACCAAATGAAAAGGGATGGTGTGCTTCAGGGACAGATACCTGCATGCTGGAGCAGCCAGAGGCGTGTACACTCAACTGAACTTGAGGATATTGTCTTATGTGACTATTAAACTTGATGATCTCTGATCATCAAGAAAAGTAAAATAACTTTTATTATCTGTTTAAGAACACAGAAAAGTCAGCAATTTAAGTTGGATCATTTAAAGACAGCTATATCAGAATCTATATCTGTAGTCATATAAATGTATCAGTTTATTTGCAAAATTCCTGAAAGGAAAAATTTTATCACTACCAACAACTTCTCCACCCGGATGAGGAAACTAGACAAATCTTGGTGTGTTTTAGTTAGCCAAGCAAGACTTAGTTAAATGGAATTTTAAAGACTCCTCTAGTGAGCCGTTCCTTTACAAAGTGTTGAATTCCCTATGCTATATTGGCTAAAAGGTTATGATTTATGGGATGTCTAAGACTTCACTGATAGAAACCTAATCAGATGGTTAGAGGTGTTGGGCAGTTTAGAACCTGCTGGCATAAATGGGTGAATAAATGTTTTAAATCTAAGCTGTTGACCTGCATATTTTTTCTTTACCTAACTCATTTTCTCCATGTAGACTCAGTCTTTTCATTATCTGGATTATTGGTTCAGAAGAACCCAGGAAAACCAATAACTTTGTAGTAATCAGAATGTTACCCAACTGTATATTGTTGTTTACTTTATTGTAAATACTGGTGAATAGTGAACATTGATCAAGAAATAGTTTTATATTCGTTTTTTAAAAAACACAGAAAGTCTATAAAAACATTTTGAAAAATTTCTAAAATAAAATAAAATTGGTACATAAAATAACTCAAAAATATACTTGTGTGAAATCTCTGTGTTAGTTATGCTTTTGGGTTGCAAGGAATGGAGACCCAGGTTGCCTGAAGTAATGGGAATTTAATACTATGTAAAGGGCCAGGTGCGGTGGTTCACACCTGTAATCCTAGCACTCTGGGAGGCCGAGGTGGGAGGACTGCCTGATCTCAGGAGTTCGAGGCCAGCCTGAGCAAGAGTGAGACCCTGTCTCTACAAAAAATAGAAAAATTAGCTGAGGGTAGTGGTGTGCGCCTATAGTCCCAGCTACTTAGGAGGCTGAGGAAGGAGCATTGCATGAGCCCAGCAGTTTGAGGTTGCTGTGAGCTATGAATGAATGACACCACTGTACTCTAGCCAGGGGCACAGAGTGAGACTCTGTCTCAAAAAAAAAAAAAAAAAAAAAAAAATACTATGTGAGGACATGATTAAACATAGGAATAATTTTAGAAACTGGAGAGCAGTTCTTGTGGCCCCAACAACTATAGAAGTCTTTACTCTTCTTGTTACTTTTATTTCTCAGGTCGTTGCTTTTGCTTGTCTTCTTCCCTTCCTGTTACTTAACAACTCCACTTCACTGTGCCCTCCTGTCTGCCCAGTGGCTTCTGTTTCATGCCATGTCTCTTGGCTTGTGCTTCATTTGACTGTCACTCAGATTTCTTAAAAGAGAGAATCAGAGTGAGTTAATTGATCATTATTCAATACAGGATGCTTATATTAGGCAGAATTCTCAGGCTAAGATTCAGGGGTTCCAGCCAGATCATAAGTAATTGCCTTTGGTTGGGATGCTGAAATTTTATCTCTAAATTGAAAGTCCTGGTTGTCACCAAGGTGATGGGGTCATAAAGCCTGGTAACCTATACATGTGGCTACTTTTTTCAGAAGTAACTAATGCCACTTAAAAACTTTTGTAACAGGGATTATAAACACAACTTTCTAAAGGGCCAAGGGGACCGGTGAACTAGACAGTACATGCCCCACTTAAAGGGGGGCAACTTCTACTCAACTTTAGCCAATTGGTACCACGTGGCAATACAGGTTCAATGTTGCCAGGTCTACTTTTTTTTTTTTTAATTTTTTTTATATGGAACGCTTCAAGAATTTGCGTGTCATCCTTGTGCAGGGGCCATGCTAATCTTCTCTGTATCTTTCCAATTTTAGTATATGTGCTGCTGAAGCGAGCACCAGGTCTACTTTTTTTAACCAAAAAAAGAGAAAGAAAGGGCCAGGTGCAGTAGCTCATGCCTGTAATCCCAGCACTTCGGGAAGCTGAAGCCAGGATGAAGTTCAAGACCAGCCTGGTCAACACAGCAAGACCCCGTCTCTACAGAAAATTTTAAAAATGAGCCAGACATGGTGGCATGCACCTGTAGTCCTAGCTACTGGGGAGGCTAAGGCAGAAGGATTGTTTGAGCCCAGGAGTTTGAGGTTGCTGTGAGCTATGATCACACCACTGCACTTCAGCCAGGGTGGCAGAACAAGACCCTGTCTTGAAAAAGAAAAAAAAAAAAAGAAAAAAATAAGCAAACCAGAAGTCCGGATTATATAAAAATCTCTTAATTTTTGTTGACAACTCTCAATACTGTAGTTGTTGGGGACTATTTTGAATATTTAAAAAATATATTGTGCAGGCCAATCAAAACACATCTGTGGATTGAGAATTTGTGATTCTGGCTTTTTACTATGGCTGATAGAACGTTTTTCTCTAATGAGGCTGGCCAAATGAAGTCTGAGTGTATATGTGGCGGTCTAGTATATTGGAAAAAGCCTGGTGTTAAAACTTTCTAGATCTGTGATCTTGATTAGCCACTTCAACTCTCTGAGCATTTCTTAACTTACAGGGTCCTTTCAAGGTTCAAATTTCACTATCTTAGAAGTGATTTCTGATTATCTTTCCTAAAATAGCACCCCCCCATACCCTAATTACCTTGCTTTGTTTTTTCATATATCACTTATATTATAATATCATCATCATAATAATAATACAGGTTGAGTATCCCTTATTCAAAGTGTGTGGGACCATAAGTGTTTTGGATTTTGGATTTTTGAGATTTTGGAATATTTGCAGAATACATACTGGTTGAGCTTCTCTAATCTGAAAATCTGAAATCCAAAATGCTCCACTGAGCATTTCTTTTGAGCGTCATGTCCATGTTCAAAAAGTTTCAGATTTTGGAGCATTTTAGATTTCAGATTTTTGGATTAGCATAATGCTCTACCTATATATATATATGTTATTTATAATATATATTATAGTAATATAATAAGCTGATATTACACAATATATGCATTTGTATAGTTGTTTATCTGTGTTATTTAGCCTACTACGTAGTGTAGTGCCATAAAAATATGATGATGAAAGCATTATATATAGACTTTACAAATATATGTTTATTATTGATTACTTGACTCATTCAGTAATGTATTAATAGAAAGAATTCTTTGGGGATGAAAAGGAAACAAAAGTGCCAACAGTTGGCTGGGCGCAGTGGCTCACGCCTGTAATCCTAGCACTCAGGCAGGCCGAGGCGGGTGGATCACTTGAGCTCAGAAGTTCGAGACCAGCCTGAGCAAGAGCGAGACCCCATCTCTACTAAAAATAGAAAGAAATTAGCCAAACAACTAAAAATAGAAAAAATTAGCCGGACTTGGTGGTGCGTGCCTGTAGTCCCGGCTACCCGGGAGGCTGAGGCAGTAGGATCGCTTGAGCCCAGGAGTTTGAGGTTGCTGTGAGCTAGGCTGATGCCATGGCACCCTAGCCCAGGCAACAAAGTGAGACTCTGTCTCAAAAAAAAAAAAAAGATGCCAACAATGATATAAAATAACCTCACCTGACTTTTGATTATCTGTAGGTTAGCTGATGAATTGCATATGCCATCTCTCCCTGAAATGATGTTTGGAGACAATGTTTTAAGAATCCAACATGGCTCTGGCTTTGGGATTGAGTTCAATGCTACAGATGCGTTAAGATGTGTAAACAACTATCAAGGAATGCTTAAAGTAGCCTGCGCTGAAGAATGGCAGGAAAGCAGGTGAGAGCCCAGTCAGTTATGGGTTAAACAAAAAGAAGAGTTGAAAGAAATATTCAGTAATGATATATGTGTATTTTATTAGAATGAAGGACTAGTATTACAATTAAAGTTTATAGTTGTATCACTGTAGAATTCAAGGACCCATTACTTGAATACTTGCTGAGTTAAATTGAATTACAGTTGCAGTGAGGTATATAGGGTTTACTTTTTCAAGCCTTCAGTGTTCCTAGGTGAAGAAACAGTACATTGTACTTAATATTCCTGTTTTTTTAAGAAAATGTTTATTTATGACCTGCATTGAATATCTGAGGAGCATTGAAATTAGGAAAAAAAATTTATTTTCTTTGATAATCAAATTGGCAATTATTTACTTTGTGCCTATTATGTACTAGGTATCTTATACAAAGAATTATAAGCCTTTAAACTTATACATGTCCTCAGGCAGTGTACAGACTAATTGGAAAGGCTACATCAGCACATAACAAGTTAAATAACAATAAATGTGCAGAAAACTGTAAGAAAAATCATATAATAGTGCATTTTGACAAGTGCATGTATTTGTAGGATATTTTATATTATTTGTAGAATGTAATTTGATATGGTCTATGAATACAGATAATCTATATTCTACATAACTGAATCTGATCCTTCTCATTTTGATATTTGAGGACGGAGGGTGAACACTCCAAAGAGGTTATTAAACCATATGATTGGACCTATACAACAGATTATAAGGGAACATTACTTGGAGAATCTCTTAAGTTAAAGGTAAATCTTACTTTTTGCTTTTATGAGTCAATTGTTTTGGAAAGTCTCAGCAATAGAACTTTCTAGTAATGGATTGTTTTTTTGCCACTACTTTCATTGTCTTCATTTTCTACTGTGGCAGGCTTTAGAACCTAATGTGAGGGGATTTTGGTTGTTGATTTATCAGCAGAAAATAAAGGAAGGCCATAGTGGAACAATACTTTAAAAGTGTGGTTCGTAGCAATGGCCAACTGCCTTAATGTTTTTATTATTACCATCAAGAAGCATTAAAATATTGATCTGTCCTTGGTAATGTATTAAGTGGTTTAGACAGAAGCTGCTAGCTAGTAGCTTATAAATTTACAGATGAACAAATAGGTGGGCAAACAGAACTTTTGGTCAGACAATGTTAAGCTTGTATCCTGCCTGTACTGAGTATGAACCTGGTATAACTCTAGGCAAGTTATTTAATCTATCTGAGACTCAATTTTATCAGTAAATTGAGTAAACAGAAATATCTACCTTACAGCAGAATTTTGATATGAAATACTTTATGGGAAAGTTCTTAATAAATTCTAAAGCTCTGTGTTAGTGTTAAGTTGCGTCTGTGTAGCCCTGACTAGGAAGGGATTAACTTCATGGTAAATGACACTGGTAAGGTGGAATTGGTAGGTCTTATATTGGAAGCTTAGCTGTATTTTGAAATCTTACAATATGATAGAAATGAAGCAAGTTTGTGTTGTTTATCTCTATCACAGACTATTATAGAGAATGAAATTATTTCACCATAAACTATATTTATACTAATATTAAAAGTAACTATTAGAGACCCTATATCATATGTTGGTGCTCAGGCAGAAATATTAAGAAGATAGGGTAGTATATGGGCTCCTTGTCTGTACAGAAATTTTGAGAATCTTGGGAAGATAAGTTCATGGCAGGAACCTAATAATTTTTATCTTCAGTTTCTGCCTTTCCTACATTATAAGTTTTAACTATTTTTTTGTGCTTCTAGTAAAAAACACTTTTTGAGGGAATGTGTATTCATTCATTCATTCATTCAACAGATATTTCTTGAGCTCTTACGACTTGCCAGGCACTACTGCTAGGAGCTGTGGATACAAGAGAGAACAGACAAAAATTCCTCCTTTATGGTCTAATGGGAGAGCAAGGTTATTTCGGTCCTTATACTACTTCATAGATTAGTGTTCTCCTGCCTCCTCTCTTCTGATTGAAAAGCTTTTCAGAGAGCATAAACCATTTGATATTTCATTATCAGGAATAAGGAAATGGGAAATGGGAACTTGCTTTAACCCCATGCAATTATGATGATGCCTTACTTTGTGGGCTGACTTAGGAAAAGCCTCTGGGAAGCCATGAAGTAGCATTAACTGTGACTGAGGAGCAAGAACCACAGCAATAGAAACAGGGAGTGTGAGAGCAGTAGGAGGTGAAAAGCATGTGTTCAGTACTCTCTTCTTGACACTTCAGCCTACAGTGTAACTTGTTCTAAGGTGTTGCTGATAAATGTCAATGTGATCACCCACTCATTGGTGGTAGTGAGTGGCGTTGGCAGAACACAGACTAGGGTTCAAATCCCAGCATCTTCATTTACCAGCATGGAAAAGAAATTTAATCTTACTAAGCCTTGCTTCTCACTTTGATAAACTGGGGATAATACCAGCTGTGAGGTAGGAAATAAGATCGTATATGTAGCCCAGGCACAGTGGCTCACACCTGTAATCCTAGCACTCTGGGAGGCCAAGGCAAGAGGATCTCTTGAGCTCAGGAGTTCGAGACCAGCCTGAGCAAGAGCGAGACTCTGTCTCTACTAAAAACAGAAGAAATTAGCTGCATGGAGTGGTGCACGCTTGTAGTCCCAGCTACTCAGGAGGCTGACGGAGGAGGATCGCTTGAGCCCAGGAATTTGAGGTTGCTGTGAGCTAGGCTGATGCCATGGCACTCTAGCCTGGGCAACAGAGCAAGATTCTGTCTCAAAAAAAAAAAAAAGTCTCCTTATAGATGCTCCTGACTTCCAAAATAATTAATCATTATGTGAATTTTCTCATTGGAAAATTGCTACTTTATTATTAATGTTTCATATATGTCTTCAGTAATAATTGGTTAAAATGAGTCTTGCCGTCAGTCTTGCCATTTATATACTTGTTCTTTTTTTTTTTTTTTTTTTTTGAGACAGAGTGTCGCTTTGTTGCCCTGGCTAGAGTGAGTGCCGTGGCGTCAGCCTAGCTCACAGCAACCTCAAACTCCTGGGCTTAAGCAATCCTACTGCCTCAGCCTCCCGAGTAGCTGGGACTACAGGCATTCGCCACCATGCCCGGCTAATTTTTTTCTATATATATTTTAGTTGGCTAGATAATTTCTTTCTATTTTTAGTAGAGACGGGGTCTCGCTCTTGCTCAGGCTGGTCTTGAACTCCTGACCTTGAGCGATCCACCCGCCTCGGCCTCCCAGAGTGCTAGGATTACAGGCGTGAGCCACCGCACCCGGCCTATATACTTGTTCTTATAAAATGTTTGAAAGAGAAAGACAAAAATCAATTAGATAAAACATGAGTTAGAAACATTCATTATATTTAACTTTATGCTATCTGCTTTCATGGGCAGTGACAAATACTTTTAAAATTTTATACTTCTCAGCCTTCTCTCTTCTTCAACTCCATTTGTCTCCTCCCTGCATTCAGACACCTTGAAAAAAACAAAAACCAGCTAAACTTAAAACATATGGAACACTTTTGGCTTCCAGTATTGGCAGAATAAGTAATTTAGACAAACACTCTTGTCAAAGACAATTTAAAAACCTGGCTGAAAAAACAAAAACTTTTTTTTTTTTTTTTTTTGAGACAGAGTCTCACTTTGTTGCCCGGCTAGAGGGCAACAAAGCGATCCTCCTGCCTCAACCTCCTGAGTAGCTGGGACTACTGGTGCTCACCACCATGCCCGACTAATATTTTGTTTCTATTTTTAGTTGCCCAGCTAATTTTTTCTGTTTTTAGTAAAGACAGGGTCTCACTCTTGCTCAGGCTGGTCTCAATCTCCTGACCTCAAGCAATCCTCCAGCCTTAGCCTCTCAGAGTGCTAGAATGACAGGCATGAGCCACCATGCCCGGCCCAAAAACTTCTTAAAAGCATGAAATGGCCAAGGCAATAAGGAGTTACTGGGCAGAGATCCAGAAGAAGACTGGAGTCTAGAAAAGTGAGTCTGTACTTGGCCGACTTTTGCCCTGAGGCATCAGCATTGGCAAATCCAGAGAAGAGGCTGGGCTCTGCTAGCTTTTGATGCTCAGTGTTTACCAAGGGCAGGGTCCTTGGAGAATTCCCTGCCCACTCCCAATTTTGGGATGACACCCTGAAGAGCTATACTGGTTTCAGAACTTCTTATCTACAGACCTACTACACTTCAAACTCTGTTCCTAGACCAAGGTTAGCAAGCTAAGACCTAATCTGTCTTACCTGTTCGGAGTCTAATCTGTTTGGCTGCCTATTTTTGTATTTTTTAAATGACTGGAGGAAAAAAATGAAAAGAAAAATATTCCATAGCACACAAAAATTATATGAAATTCAAATTTCAATGTCTATAAATAAAGTTTTATTGAACCATAGCCATGTGCATTCATTTATATATTATCTGGGGTGGTTTAGACTACAACAGCAAAGCTGAGTAGCTGCAACAGAGACTCCAAGAGGAGAATCTTAAAAATGTAATAAAATTAGTTTATTAGAACTAAAGCTATATAAAAGAGAGGGAATTTACAAGTGCATGTAACTTAAGTTTTATAACCTTAGGCAGTCGTAGTTGGCAGACCAACTTTTATTTTAAATAGATCATAAACCTATGTGTGATGCGTGAGGTTGGTTATATGCCCTGTCCCAACACTCTAATTCCCTTCCCCTCCCAATTTTCACCTTCAGAAGTGGCTATTTGTCTGCTCTAGATGCATTTTAGAATAAAACTGCCTAAAGTGTTATCTGTAGGTGAGTATGGAATAACTATGGACATATTTTCACCTCTTGGGAATCATATACAAACTGTGCCACTTTGTTTTCATTGGAAATTTTTTCCCCCTGTTATCACTTAATACTCCCTTAGATTTCTCCGGCAAATCTCTGTAGTCTCTTCAGCGACCTTTATTATTTTCTTCTAATTCTTGTCCAGTTATCTCAAATTATTCTCCATCTCTTCATTTTGTCCATAAGTCAAATAAATGACCTAATCATAACTGTTAAGTAAAGCAAAATAATAGCTACCATTTACTGAATATCTCTGTTTTGACAAGCACTGTTGTATTTATTTGTGATAAACTTTGCCAAAGAATAGGACAGCTGAACATTTTGTAGTAAAATTGGATATAGTAGAAAATGGCATATGCATGGTATATATATCAGTGAGCTGCTCATATGATCTGCCTTGGGATTTTTGATGCTTTTGTTAGATTATGTATGTGTGTTTCTGAGAGCTACAAAAAAATACATTGAAAAAATTGCCAGCTTCATTCAAAGGCTTTTGCAGTGCCAGGAGTTTCCCCCAGAATTTCTCTAAAAGTTCTTGTTTACCTTATTATCTAAAGCACTTTTTTTTTGTTTGTAGGCTTTGGGGAGTTTGGTTGAAAAAATATGCAATATTCAAAAATGGAAAAATATTTTACAAGTCCCACATGAATGTCTTAAAATGGATTTTCACAACACAAAACTGCTTTGACCTTCTATTGTAGTAACTCATCACACTGATTTTTAGTGGATTAATTTTCTCATAGCCACAACAGAACACTTGGTTTTAATCTGGCTTCTATGAAAAATGATGAATTTTTACTCTATATTTTTGTGAAGATACAATATCAGATGTCTGTAATGTCTTCAGTTTTTCAGAGTCGAGGTATATTCTGACCTTTGGTGTCTACTAACAACACCTAATTTTAGAATGTGTGCCTTGGCTATGCAGAAAAGACTGACAAGAAAAACTACTTTCCTGTTTATTTGTAGCTCCTTAAAATTTTTTTATGTGCTCCTTCTTAAATTTTTTCTTTCAGGTTGTACCTACAACAGATCACATAGACACAGAGAAATTGAAAGCCAGAGAACAGATTAAGTTTTTTGAAGAAGTTCTTCTGTTTGAGGATGAACTTCATGATCATGGAGTTTCAAGCCTGAGTGTGAAAGTTGTGAGTACTATGATTTTTGTTTAAAATTAATATCTTTCTTCCATTCTTTTTTTTTTTCTTCCATTCTTAACATTGGGCAGAAATGTAAGGCTCACTTTGAATCACACTGAGTCTTTTTTTTTTTTTTCTTTGAGACAGAGTGTCACTTTGTTGCCCGGGCTAGAGTAAGTGCGGTGGCGTCAGCCTAGCTCACAGCAACCTCAGACTCCTGGGCTTAAGCAATCCTACTGCCTCAGCCTCCCGAGTAGCTGGGACTACAGGCATGCGCCACCATGCCCGGCTAATTTTTTCTATATATATTTTAGTTGGCCAGATAATTTCTTTCTATTTTTAGTAGAGACGGGGTCTCGCTCTTGCTCAGGCTGGTCTTGAACTCCTGACCTTGAGTGATCCACCCGCCTCGGCCTCCCAGAGTGCTAGGATTACAGGCGTGAGCCACTGCGCCCGGCCCACACTGAGTCTTAACGTGATGCCATATGCAATTTCACTTGGGTCTAGAGTATATCTTACTGAATATCCATTATAAAATTTACAAAATCTTAGTATAGTGTTAAGACTTTAGTTTACTTTAAACTAGTTTAGTTAAATAAACTTTAATGTATTTACAAAAGTGAACTTTTTCTGTAGAATCATAGGACTTTGGAATTGTAATGAATTTTTACAGAATCATTTTATCCAGTTCTCCATGTTGTATAGACGAGGCCCAAAAAGATTAGTATATCTAAGGTCATGAAACTAATTATTTACAAAATTTTCTTTGTGCCGTCTGACATAAATCATTCCAGCATTAGATAATTGTTTTCATAGCCCGTTACTCCCTTGCTCACTTATAACACTCTCTGAATTAACTTTTTTTATTTAGATGTATTCACTCTCCAACTCATCCAGTCATGTTACTTTCCACTAGTCTGCCCACCTGCTGAATAGACTATGCTGAATGTTCATTATGAGTTTGCATGTCTTGAGTGTGCATTTGTATCCAAGTGGGTGGATCTATCTATGCTGTATATAAGTGGATAGACATGTGGGGAGCACGGATGCTTTGGTGGATGAAGCAGTTGCTGGAGAATATATGGGCATAAATGTAGTATGTGTATACCACAGTAAATAGTAAGACTCGAACTGAAGAGTAATATATTCTTAAAATGTTCCTTCTTTTTACCTTGTCTAACTTTTATAAATTATATGATAGGATTGCATTTTTAAGAATGCCTGGAAGGATTTCATTAAAATAGTGTCTTTCTGGATTGGTTTCTTTCAAACAATGTAACAGATACTGCTCTAAATAAAATAAATGACATAGTTTCTGACTTAGGGGCAATGAGGTATGGATAAATGAAGTTTCCTTCTGTAGAAACAAAGACTATCCTGGTAAGTAAGGATGTAAGTGAGAAACCAGGAATGTGGTGCTTGGGAAACTAAGGAAGTAGAACTTTTTAAGAAAGAGGGCATCAAAGTCAGTATCATGTTGTAGAGTGGTCTTGTAAGCTTAGAATGGGTTGGTATCTTTTTTTTTTTCCGTAGAGACAGGGTCTTGCTATGTTGCCCAGGTTGGACTTGAACTCCTGAGTTCAAGCAATCTTTCTTCCTCAGCCTCCCCAAATGCTGGGACTACAGGTATGAGCCACTGTACCTGGACTAAGTTTTTAATTGTTTTGGAATTGGAAGACTAATTGCTTATGAATGTTTATTTCTCGGTTTTCGTGATAATCATAAAACACTCTGAAAAGAAATATTGTTGAGCTAATAGAAACTGCCTGTATAAAAAAGCAATTTATTTTAGATTCCTACTGTTTTTGGATAGAGCCTTTTAGGTTCAAAGTTTTACAGTGCTCTTTCCACCTTGTTTTCTTTTTTTTTTTTTTTTTTGAGACAGAGTCTCACTTTGTTGCCCGGGCTAGAGTGAGTGCCGTGGCGTCAGTCTAGCTCACAGCAACCTCAAACTCCTGGACTTAAGCGATCCTACTGCCTCAGCCTCCCGAGTAGCTGGGACTACAGGCATGCGCCACCATGCCCGGCTAGTTTTTTGTATATATATATATTTTAGTTTTCCATATAATTTCTTTCTATTTTTAGTAGAGACGAGGTCTCACTCTTGCTCAGGCTAGTCTCGAACTCCTGACCTCGAGCGATCCACCCGCCTCGGCCTCCCAGAGTGCTAGGATTACAGGCGTGAGCCACCGCGCCCGGCCTCCACCTTGTTTTCAATTCTATATATACCTAGGCAAGTTTTTATTAAAAAAAAAAAAAAAATCATAATTTCCTTGTAGTACAGTTTCCCAGGGAAAAAGAGCTCTGTGCACAGTGAGATTTGGGATATTTTAGATTTGCTTCATTGAGTTTATTATGAGTTTGAAAACTTTATATAAGTGGCATTACCCATATCTAATTAAAAGATTTGTTTCAGAAATTAATTTTTCTTTTGTATTTCTAAATTAGCTCCTCTCAGCAATGTTTGTTTTTAGGTTAAAATTTTGTGTCCCTAACATTCTTCTATCCTTGCTAGGACTTATGGCTTGTATGACTATTCTAATAATAGAGATCTAGAGAGAATCTATTTTCATGCTAATATATTAGTTTTTAGCTTTCAAAGAAAACAAATTTCCTATCTGCCAAATACTGGTAATGCTGTGGTGTTCTGTAAAGGCTGCTACAGCTAATAGTACCGTTCCAAGTAGAGTCAGGAGTGAATGTTGTCCACCTTCTACTTCTATGTTTTACATAGATTCCAAGTATACTGGGCAGGAACATATCCTTCATCTCTGGTACAAAGAATTTTGCAATGCCTGTGTAGATGTAGCTTTTGTTAGAAATGTAGTCCTATAGAACTGTCGAATTTTACAGAGTGACAGTGCCTCGGAAATTGTTTCTTCACATTCCCTCTTTTTACAGATGAAGAGGGAGACCTTGGATGGTTCAGTAACTTTAAGTTAGTGGCTCTCAACCTTATGCCCATTGCCCCATTTTTTTTAACCTTTAACCCCATTTTTTTAATACTCTAAGCTGAAGTATTAATTGATAGATATTACTGTCCTGAAGTGAAATCTGCAGATAATATAACACACTTACTCTCCACTAAATCAACATAATATCATAATTATAAAATAAGAGGGAAATTGGAGGAAATTGATTTAGTATAAAATATATTTCAATACGTAAATGCATAATATGCCTGTACTAAAGTGTTTGTATATTGAGTTACTATGAATGTAACAGTTACAAATGTAGGCTCACAGAGATGGCAGGTATCAATCAGTGACTCAAACAGCACAAATAGCACTGGCACTGGTGATGTAATTTTCCAAAATGGTGAACAATTCTTAGTAAAGTTCTAAACAAAACAAAGTATAATCTTTTCTTGACTTACAAATTACCTTCCTGGATAATTGGGTGAATTTTTTTATTTCTATGTAAAATGGAATTAAGTATAAGGTCAGATAATTAGAAATAGGTTTTTTTTACCTACATGAATGCCAGGAGAGATATTGGAAGTTTTGTGGGATTCAGGACTGGATTTGTTGTATAGGATCGTCCCGTGCCTCTCAGCTCTATCATTTCTGATCCTTATTTGCTAAATGTTGGTATTGGTTGCTTATTGTGGCAACAAATTATACCCCCACAAATTCCTAAATATCCCTTAGGAGAATTGCTGCTCTAAAATATACCACTGAATTACGATAGAAATGGCACTAGAATTCTGGTCTCCTAATTTCCTACTTTCCCCACTATGCAGTGCTGAAATGGTACTTCACCTTGCTGCCTGTGTTTGCCCAGCGTGACTGTTGATAACTAATTTTAAAATGTGAAGAAATGTTGCGCATCAGTCTTTCCTATAAATTATAGATATCACTCTATAGTGATGTCAGATAATGATGTGCTTCCCAATTGTGGCATATCAAAGTTGTCATAAGTCAGATTCTTTCTCCAGCTTTTCTTTACTATAAGTCTTGCTTTTAAATCTGTTGCTGATAATCCCATCAGAATGCAGTTTGGCTGGGAGCCTTTTCTCCAGCAAAGATAGCTTCTAGTCTTGATTTCATTTAGCAAATAGTTAATGAGCACCTGCTATGTGCTAGATACTTTTCTAGGCAACAGGGATACAGTAATGAACAGAGCATCTATTTCTATCATCTTGGGGCCTGTAGTCAAGTGGAGAGAGAGAGAGGCATTGGGTAAGTAAACACATGAATGAATATAGTTGCAAATCTGTTAATTTGTGCTGGAGGACTATGAGGGAGAATAACAAGAAATCTACTATGATATGGAATGGTAAGAAAGGCCTCTCTGTGGAAGTGACGTTTTCACTGAAGGACAAGTAAGCTTTAGCCAGGAGAATACTCCAGGTAAGGGAACAGGATGTATAAAAGTCCTAAGGCAGGAAAGAGCTTGGCCTGTGGCTGCTGATTCTCCAGGCAGTTAAGCCACTATCATTATTGGGCCATTCTGTTATTTCGTCTTTCTTCATTAATGTAGCCCTGTGCTTATATGGAATTATAGGCAGTTCCCTGAAGATGTCTTACTATTTCATGCCTCAGTACTTTTTGTGCATGCTTTTCGTCTTTCCAGAATTTTCCTTCCCATTCCCAGCCGTTCTTTCCATGGTCAGCTCAAGCATTGCTTTCTCTTTCTTCAGGAGACTTAGGTACTTCTTTCTCTGAGTGCTTATTGAACTTTGTACATGCCTCAATTATGCCAGCTACCACATTTGTTTGACTGTTTCCCTGGTTGATAAACTTTCTGAACATTGAAATTCTATCTTTTCATTTATATAAATCCAAGACCTACTATAGTAAGAACTTGGCACTTAGTAGACAATAAATATTTATTTAGTAAAATGGTCAGCATATTTATTTTAAAGACCTAAATACTTCATACCCCATCAGCCCCTCCCTCTCTGCCACCAGGACCTACCTTGTTGTTCTCACCGCTGATTCTGGCTTTCTTCAGCAGTTATACTCGGGAAGCACAGGGATTTGTAGATGCGCCACAGATGAAAGATGTTAAGAACATCTTAAAATGTTCTGCTAAACCATTCTTTGGCAATATGAAATAGTACCTAATTGGTTGCACTGAATTAGAGCATTCTGTTTAGGGTCTTTTGCCTTTATTTGACGTAAAGTGAATAACAGTGAGTAGTGACAAAGAATGAGGTTGTTCTTTCATTCTCATTTTATTGGTGTTGACATTTACTATCAGTACTACCATTTTTTAAAATGAACATTACAATTTTCATATTACTTGGATATGTTTTAAGTCTTTTAAACTTCAATATCTTTTAACCTAGAAAAAATATTATTCTATTGTAGGAAACTAAAACCACAATGTTAAATAATTTACATAAGGTTTTGAGGCTAGCTGGAGCTAGGACAAAGAATCTCTAGTTCAAAGATTTTTATATACTGTGAATTCAGCCCTCTTTCAATGCTTTTTTAAAAAATGAATTTTTCTTTTTTTGGGGGGACAGAGTATTACTCCATTGCCCTGAGTGGAGTGCCGTGGAGTCAGCCTAGCTCACAGCAACCTCAAACTCCTGGGCTCAAGAGATTCTCCTGCCTCAGCCTCCCGAGTAGCTAGGACTACAGGCGTACACTGCCACGCCTGGCTTTTTTTTCTATTTTTAGTAGAGACGGGGTCTTGCTCTTGCTCAGGCTGGTCTCGAACTCCTGACCTCATGCAGTCCTCTCGCCTAGGCTTCCCAGGGTGCTAGGATTATAGGCGTGTGCCACAGCGCCCAGCCAAAAAATAAATTTTTCTTTTAGCAAAGTAATAAAATATTTGATTTTCATTAAAATATTAATATACTTTTTTTTTCAGAGAGTAATGCCTTCTAGTTTTTTCCTGCTATTGCGGTTTTTCTTGAGAGTTGATGGGGTGCTTATCAGAATGAATGACACAAGACTTTACCATGAGGTACCTTTTCTCATTTACTGAATATACTAAGTGATGTTGGGCCTATTGATGTTGTTTCTTTGTTAATCTGAGAATTTGAAATTAAATAATGCTTATATTACATGACATTTCTTCTAACCTTTAAGTTTGGGTGTTTCAGATTGACTATTAATTGCATGCTGTTATGGAAACATTACATCTCCTTTTCTAAAAGTTCTGGTAGCTGAAAATGTTTTCTAAAAGACACTTGTTAGTGAGGGGAGAGCTCTGATGCTTTTTTAAGAATTTTGCATATACTTAATCTCTATTTAAGAAAACTGTCCTTTAACTCACCTTCGTTTATAGTATTATATATGTTGTTTATATATGTCCTGATGTTAGGAATACCAATCACATGGCCTCCTGAAATTTTTGTTACCTAATTACTTTGATGGTTCTGAAGTTTTAAAGCTCTGTGTTCCGTCTGAAGGAACTGATAACATGCAGGGTTTAAAAAAAAAGTTTAAAAAACAGGCGGCTTAAATTGAGTCATAAAAATTCCTCTAATATCTTTATAGCAGCCAGTCCTTTCTGAATTTTTAACTTCAGATTTGTGATTCTGTAAGATGAGGAAATAAAGAAGAGATCACCAATATTACTTACAATAGTCATAATAATGGTTAACTCTCATGACAACCCCATGAAATCAATGTTGTTATCATCATTGTTTTATAGTTGAGATAACCAAGGCAAAGGATTAAGTAACTGGCCCAACTTGTGTAGTTATTAGGTGGTAGAACTGGTATTTGAACCCAGTAGGGTGGGATTGAATTGGTGTTTCCCCAAATTCTTCACTTAGAGATGGTGTTTTCCCTTGAAATAACATGATGACTGTGACAGACCATTTTCTTTTTAAAAGTGGTGGTAAACTACTAAAAGTAGGCTACATTTTTGTCTCCCAGAAACTTTGAAATCTAAATTTTAAAAATACTATGTTTCAACTAAACAATATTGAGTTTTAGGACTATATCCTAAAAAGATTCTTTTATACAGTAATCCACAAATGTTAACCAGGCAATTGCCCAGTGTTGTTGCACATGAATATTCACAGCACTGTAGTTTATAGTAGCAAAAAGGAAGGAAGGAAAGAGCTTAATGCCCATTAAATGGGCTTTGATTACATCCTTTACTTTATACCTATGTAGTAGAAAAATATACAATCATTAAAATTAATGACAGATAGTTATATTTGACTAGTTTGGAAAGATTTTCATCTCAATGTTGAATTTTAAAAAGTGAGTATGAATCTATTCATATAAGATTCTGTGTGGAGATTTCTAAATAATTAAAGGTAGTGTTATCCATAAGAGCTGTGATTGCTGATGGTTTATACTCTCCTCCTTATAATTTTATATGATTTGATTTTTTTACAGTAAGCATTAATCTGTTTTTGTGTTTTTTTCCCCAAGATAGAATCTCTCTCTGTTGCCCAGGCTAGAGTGCTGTGGCATCAGCCTAGCTCGCAGCAACCTCACACTCCTGGATCCTCCTGCCTCAGCCTCTCGAGTAGCTGGGACTACAGACCTGTACCACCATGCCAAGCTAATTGTTTCTGTTTTTAGTAGACATGGGGGTCTCGCTCTTACTCAGACTGGTCTCGAACTCCTGAACTCAAACGATCCTCCCACCTCAGCCTCCCAGAGTGCTAGGATTACAGGCATGAGCCACCACGCCCGGCCAATCTATTTTTATTTATATAAAAGATAGAAACCTTAAGGGAGTATAATTTTGTGGTTTTTCTTTTATTGAAAAATGTTTCACCAAGAAGCAAATTGTAATAAATTGCTGTTCTCAAACTTAACTTAAAAATCTTAAATGGGGGCCAGGTGCAGTGGCTCATGCTTTTCTAGCACTGTGGGAGGCTGAGGCAGGAGGATTGCTTGAGGTCAGGAGTTCGAGACCAGCTTGAGCAAGAGTGAGACCCCGTCTCTACTAAAAAAAAAAAAAAAAAAGAAAAGAAAAAGAAAAAATTAGCTGGGCATTTAAAAATAGGAAAAATTAGCTGAGCATGGCGGCACGCACCTATAGTCCCAACTACTCGGGAGGCTGAGGCAGGAGGATCACTTAAGCCCAGGAGTTTGAGGTTGCTGTGAGCTGGGCTGACACCATGGCACTCTAGCCCGGGCAACAGAGTGAGACTCTGTCTCAAAAAAAAAAAACTTAAATGGGAAAAACTGAAGTATTAAAAAAGGTGATTTTAAGTAAGCAATTTGGCAAGAATTTTGTAGAAATTAGGAGAGAATAAAATTTTTTTTAAGAATTTTTGGAGCGTAAAAGTAGCCACAGTTATGTAGGTAAATGATAATACAGCTTAAAGAAAAGATGTAGTTCCAAGCTTGAAGTAGTTTTTGGTTTATTGGTTTTTTTTTGAGACAAGATCTCTCTGTTGCCTGAGCTACTAGGGTTCAGTGGGTTCATCTAATTTTTTGTAGAGATGCAGGTCTCGCTATGTTGTGCAGGCTGATCTTGAACTCGGGCCTCAAGTGATCCTCCTGCCTCAGTCTCACAAAGTGCTGGGATTACAGGCATGAGCCACCTTGCCTGGTCTAAACTTGAAGTAATATTAAAGTCTCTTGCATATCTCATTTATATACATATTCTTTCAAAGTAAAACCTTTGCTTGTATTTCTTTTACATGGTAATTATTAAATCTGTTTACATATATGTATGTAGTATTACTATAATTTATAGAGATTGGAAATACTAATTCAGAGTTCTCTGTGAGAGTTAAATAGGAGTTATCAACGTAGAACGAGGTGTTTTTGTCACACTTCATGCTACTTTCACAACCTGTTCTAAAAATGTAGGGGGTCTGTTTAATAGAAAGGATTTTGTAAATCAATATAAATAAATTTATTACAACTTTTTTATTTGTAAATCTAGGCTGATAAGACCTACATGTTACGAGAATATACATCACGAGAGAGCAAAATTGCTAACTTAATGGTAAGTATTTAAATTTCAGTTTTTAGAAGTTGAATTTTAATTTTTCGTGTTAAGTTATCCTTCAACCCCATCCACCTAAATTTACATCCCTAAACCCATTCATTCACCTAATGGGCTCTATAGTATAAATTCTACTGGAGCATAACTTTTCTGAGCTTACCTCAAATACAAGAGCATTTAGTTGTTAGGTGTCTCAGCCATCATCCAATCTGATTTGCACATTTTATTCTGAAGAAATTGAGACCCAGAGCTGTAACTTACTACCCGTAGTCACGTAGCTGGTTGGCAGTGGAGCTACAACTGGCACCACTTGGATATTCCTTCCACTTACCGCCCTGCCACCCTATAATTTCTTTCTACACAGTCTCTTTTTTCCTTCCTAAAATGTATTGATTCTCTTCCATGACTCATTTGTTTTGGTGTAATTCTCCTTTACTTTTTGCTCCCTTGGGACTTGTGAAGGGCTTCCGTAGATTTAAGGATTCTATAACGGGTTGCTTAAAAAGTGATACCTTCCTACAAACTTGATTTTTTCTTTTTTCACCCTTAGTTCTTATTTCTGTCTGGGTATAGAGTATACTAGGGTTAGAAAAGTTGCTTAGATTCTATTGTAGACTGCATACTGGGCTCTAACTGAAGACTGGTGTTTTCAGGTTACAAAACCAGCAGGGACAGGGGATTGAATTAAGATGTATTAAATTATTAGGACATTTATGGGAGCATTGTAAATTATATAATCCTGTGATCTTTAATAAAAATCATTTAGTAGCAAAGTTGAATGATTCAATAACAGGAAATACCTGTTATTTTTAGGAGCAATTAATGGTGCTCCTTTTATACATATACTGCACCTGATTCTGAAATTGGTATGCTTTATGAATGCTTGAACCAAAATATTTTTAAGAAATGTCAATATGATGACTGAGTATATGCTAATATGATTTGTGTATTTTCTAGCATGTTCCACCTTCTCTGTTCACGGAACCTAATGAAATATCCCAGTATTTACCAATAAAGCAAGCAGTTTGTGAGAAGCTAATATTTCCAGAAAAAATTAATCCTAACCCAGAAGGCTCACAAGAAAGTACACCTGCAAAATAGAATGTGATACAACATATACTTACGGTGGAACTGACTGGACACCTTGGCTATTTGTAGGGGGGTATTTTTATGAGAATTAATTGCCTTGTTTACAAGCAGATTTTCTGTAGCCTTAAAGGAAAAAACAATAATAAAGGATTGTCACAGGCAGGTTCCACTTAACTGCTATTTGTACGGTCTGTCTTCAAATTCATATTCCAGAGTTTTTATTTTCTGGAGTTAAATTTGGATTTCTAAATTATGACAGTGGGATCTCGGCAGTAGTAATGTATGTGTGTGTCGTGAGTAGTGAGCATAGTCCGCATACATCATGAAGCACCGTCTTTTAACATGTGGAGATTAAATCACCGAATCCCAATGCCTTTTGACTTTCACAGGAGTTGTAACTTGCCATCCAGGAAATTAACCTCATAGTTTAATGATCTTCACCCACAAAATTTTATAATATATTTTCCTCCTAATTTTAAATTGGCTTTGAAATTTAAAGACAGTTTTAAATGTAGAACCAGAACCAAAAAAGCCTAGTTTTTTGGAGAACTTAAGCTATTACGTACATGGAAACATATGAACGTGGTTTACCACTGACACGGTGTCGGCGCTATCTTTCCTCCATCTTTAGGTGCTTTTTCTTATACGTAGTTCTGTTTGTACTGATATTTTAAATTCCCATCTTTCATGCATCCTTGGAGTGAATACATCCTTAAATTTGATACTGGTCCTAAAAAGTTTGAAGGGTTTACTAACAAATGGTTTTTGCAAATATTACATCAACCTCTAAAGCAACAAGATTAATTTTCTTCTTAAAATATTTGGGGATAGGTGTAGAGGAGGAGGGGGCATAGTTTAAAATATAAAAGCCTTTTTTTTCTATTTTAAGATTCATGTTTGTCACATTATAGGGGATCCAGTAAAATGTAATTAATTACCACTGGATCTACGTAGTACAAAAAGTACACAAAAGTACATTTCAAATCCATTTAGTTATTTTGATGATCACCCTTTAAACATATTATTTCTAAATGGTCTTCATAAAGTGAAAAATTATTATAAAGCACCAAATAAGGAATTATTTGGGTTTTTTGTTTTGTTTTGAGACAGAGTCTTGTTCTGTTGCCCAGACTAGAGTGCCATGGCATCAGCCTAGCTCACAGCAACCTCAAACTCCTGGGCTCAAGTGATCTTCCTGCCTCCAGACTAGCTGGGACTACAGGTGTGCACCATGCCTGGCTAATTTTTTCTATTTTTAGTAGAGATGGGGCCTCACTCTTGCTCAGGCTGGTTTCAAACTCCTGACCTCAAGTGATCCTCCCACCTCTACCTCCCAAAGTGCTAGGATTACAGGTGTGAGCCACCAGACCTGGCCAGGAATTATTTGAAGTGGATTTTTAAAAATAATTTTTTGATGAGCAGGCAGAAAAAATCACTCCTTTTGTTCTGACTTGAAATAACTGTTGTACATATTTCCACTTGATAGATAAATCATTAAATAAGAGTACTTAATTGAAAGTATTAGCAATGTGCTTCAGATATTAGCCTGAAGATAAATTTTAGTGAAACAAATAACACTTGGATATTCATCATTGTTCAATTCTGGTATATTGTTGTGAGCCAATAGGCAGAGTATGTTTTATTAGCTAAATATGGTCACAAATAGTTTTGGTATTTGTCTGCCTTCTGTATCACCTCTAAGGTATAGGAAATCAGAATTTAGTTAGCTTTAAAAAAACACATGGTATGTTCACTGTATATTAAAAATACCTGTATTTAATGCTTTCTCTTAGTACAGAAAAGTATATATATATGTATATACACACACGTGTTGTACTCAGCTTTCTGTTTTATTTGCCATGCAGACTTGAACAGAACAGACTATTCACGTAAAGTATAAGAAATGAAAAACTTGTAAGAATATTCATGAGTTGGAGTTTCTGGGCAGCATATTGTGTGTGTCTACGCCCATGCATGAATATGCGCGTGTACACACATTTTTTTTTTAACCTGTTGATTCAGATGTCGTGGTCCCTGCATAGTCCTAGATTAGTTTGAGAATCCATTGTTAAAAAGTATAGGAAATTAAAAGAATTGACCTTTTTTTTTTTTCCTTTTAGAGGGTGGGAGGGGTGTAGGATGAGTGTGCTTCTGAAAATTTTATTAGTTTATTTCTGTGGAGAATACCAAGAAAATGTGTATTTGCCCATTGCTAATTATGACATATGCCATTTTATATTTATTTGGAAGTGTCTTTTTGTAAAAGAAGAATAAACAATAAGCAATTACTGATCTATGTTTTCTATATTGTTTATTTCAGTTTTTCTTAGAGCTTAATTGAAGAAGAATGGTTTGGGGTATTCCTTTCTCGTTTGTGCTGTATGTTTTGAAATTGATCAACATTGTAGATGAAAGAGTGAATGACCCAAAGGCCACATTTCACACACAGGCTACGTGGGAGCAACATGGCTGGGTTCTTCACCTGGGTGCGAGTGGGCCGAGTCCAAAAAGGCAGTCAGCACAGAAGGGGGTTTAGTGAGGGTTTTTATAAACGGAGATAGCTGACCCCCTCCCACCTGCCCTGTTCAGTTGTTTCTGGGCCAAACTGGCAGGTGAAGAATTGCTTCCTGCTATGTGTAGTTCATGTATGGCAGAGAACGGTGGGCGGAAGAGCTGTTTGTAGTAAATTCTTCTTCAAACAGCCAACTCTATACCCCTTCACCCCGGACCCCTTCGCCCCAGTCGTATCCATCTTTCTGCTCCGGCATCGTCCTTATCAGGAGAGCTAGGGAGGGGTAGCCTTGGTCTCCATCAGGGAGGAGCGGGGAGAAATGCTGGCTGCAGCTGGCTGTTAGATCTACAAAGTCCGGGGACTCCCCAGACTCCTGCGGCTATGGTTATACAAGCCTAAGTTCTGCATTAACCACATTCTGTCCTATATATACTTTTCGGGTTCCCACCTGGAATAAACCTAACATTAGACAGATTCTCCATGCAGATTATAAATGAAAACCTAACATGTAGTTCAGAATATAATTCCCCATTTTAACTTTGGGTCTTGTCCCTCCTCTCCCTCTGTTCCTCAATGCTTCTATGGATGTTTTAATTCGCCAATATGTTCTGTATGTTGGGTTAATGTTTTCTGTTTTCAAAAATACCTGTCATATGTATCATTCCATTGCATTTTGAGTACTATGTGTCCATTATGGTGCTAGGTATTAGGGATTGCAATGATGAAGAGATATAGTATATGTTTTTATGGGGTAAAAGTCTAATAGAGGAGACAAAGTAAAAATAATTACAAATTTTAATGGGTGCAGTGATGAAAATAATACTGACTTAAGAAAAAACAGAAACTCAACTGTAGTAGAAGTAGTCAGTGTTTTGCTTCTGAAGAAGATATAGAAAGCCTGAAGAGACTGTCATTCCCAGTTTAACATAGAGAAAAGGCTGGGTAATCTACAAAATTACAGTGTTTCTTGAGCATATCAAAGAACTGAGATTGCAAGACAAACAAGTACACTGAATCCCACAGAGCAGTACACCCTCAAAAGAGAAATGGGACATCCAAACTATTCATCTTAGGGAGAACCCAAGAGAAAGAGGTGGTCACTATACAAGCAGGTAAGAAAATATTAGCAAAAATTTTTAACAAATACTTAAAGGCTACATATGGGCTAGTGTACCAGTTTGGAATGGTTGAGAGTCTCAAATAAGGGAACTTGATACACCCTCACAAATTCTTTCCCAAGGGCCCACATGAGGCTCACAAGAAAGACTGGAGCAGAGGCCGGGCGCGGTGGCTCACGCCTGTAATCCTAGCACTCTGGGAGGCCGAGGTGGGCGGATCGTTTGAGCTCAGGAGTTCGAGGCCAGCCTGAGCAAGAGCGAGACCCCATCTCTACTAAAAATAGAAAGAAATTATATAGACAGCTAAAAATATATATAGAAAAAATTAGCCGGGCATGGTGGCACATGCCTGTAGTCCCAGCTACTCGGGAGGCTGAGACAGGAGGATCCCTTGAGCTCAGGAGTTTGAGGTTGCTGTGAGCTAGGCTGACGCCACGGCACTCACTCTAGCCTGGGCAACAGAGTGAGACTCTGTCTCAAAAAAAAAAAAAGAAAGACTGGAGCAGGGCAGGGGACCAGAAAGTCTCAACTGGTGATCAGGTATGCAGAAGGTAAGTGGCTGCTATTGGGGTAAAGGTGTGAAACCCTGCCCACCTTCCCTAGGCCCTTCTCCTAAATGATGCAAAGGCCTTAAGCTATGGTGGGAAGAGCAACAAACCATATCACCCCCAGGACCCAGACAAAAATCCATTGCTTCAGGGGGAGGAATAGAGGTAAAACCCATCTGCCTCTGGGAAAGGGGTAGGAAATTCTCTTGCCTTCAGGACCAGATAAGGAATCATTACTGCTAGAGAAGGAGTAGAAGCAAAAATTATCTAACCTTGTAGGAGGGACAGAAAAACCATCTGGGCCCAGGATCCCACACTGATAGCAAATGAGCTCTGCTATCACTGGGGGATGGGCATGAATTCTCTCTCACGCAAGACCAACACTATATTGAAGTCAGCGTTTGGCTACTACTGGGAAATGGAGCAGGAATGTTGAGAAACCATAGATACCTGAGGGCCAGGCACACAAAACCTAAGACTGAGGCTAGCCAAGGTCAACAGAAAAAAACCTTCCTGTCCCTGCTTAGTGCTATGGGCCTCGCACTAAGTAACAAGGAGCACTAGTCTATTGTTAAGGAAGCAGCAAGAGTGTAAACATAGATCCTCTCTGTGTTGTAGACATACAGGGATCCCTCAAAGTTGAGGATGGGACTCAAAAGTCCTCCTGCACTCCAGGTACATGGTAAGCACAAGGTAACAGCAATCAACCACTGGAACTTGAAGCCTATGGTGTACTGAAGATAGCAACAGCAACAATATAATCCAGACTCATACAAATGTGTGTCTGCATTGACACAATCCCCAAACTAACGGTCTGACAGAAGAAATGTGTGCGTTTCCAGGTGTAAACACAATCTACCTGATTCCTTCCGTTGCACACACATATCTGGCACTCAGTCAGAAATCAACAGAACCCAGTTCAGAGATGCCACAAATGTTGGAACTATCAGACTTTAGGGCAACTGATTAATACATTAACGTATCTAGTAGGAAAGGCACTCAGTCATGAACAGAGGAAGTTTCAGCAGAGAAATGGATAAGAGTTAAAGGGAAACACTTACATTTTAAAAACCCACAATATTAGAGAGAATTTCTTAAGAAAACGTGATACAGCTAAAGAAAGAACCGGTGAACTTGAAGAGAGGTCAATAGCAATGATCTAAACTGAGAAACAAGAAGGAAAAAGAAAGTAGTGGTGAGGAGACAATGCAGAGCATCCGAGAACGGTGGACAAGATCAGTCTGATGTGCAGGCAGACCTTGGAGATGTTGTGGGTTCTCCACAGTAAAGCTAATATCATAAAGCAAGTCACATGAATGTTTTGGTTTCCCAGTGCATATAAAAGTTATGTTTACACTATACTGTAGTCTATTAAATATGCAATAATAGCATTATGTCTAAAAAATCAAGGTATGTACCTTAAAAAATACTTTTTATTGCCAAAAATGCTAACGATCATCTGAACCTTCAGCAAGTTGAAATCTTTTTGCTGGTGGAGGGTCTTGTCTTGATGCTGATGGCTGCTGACTGATCAGGGTGGCTGTGGCAATTTCTTAAGATAACATCTGGGGAATGGACACGCTTGAAGCTCTGACTCGGGGGGATGGGCGGTTCATGGGCAATATATACAACCTGAACTTTTGTACCCCCGTAATAAGCTGAAATAAAAAAAAAAAAAAGATAACAGTTGAAGTTTTCTGCATCAGTTGACTCTTCTTTTCACGAAAGATTTCTCTAGCATGTGATGCTGTTTGATAGCATTTTACCCAGGGTAGAACTTCTTTCAAAACTGGAGTCAGTCCTTTCAAACCCTACCACTACTTTATCAACTAAACTTTTATCGTGCTCTAAATCCTTTGTTGTCATTTTAACATTGTTCACAGCATCTTCACCAGGAGTAAATTTCATCTTAAGAAACCACCTTCTTTGCTCATCCATAAAAAGCAACTCCTCATCCATTATAGTTTTATCACAAGATTGCAACAATTCAGTCACATCTTCAGGCTCCACTTCTCAGTCTAGTTCTCTTGCTATTTCCACCACACCTGCAGTGACTTAACTCCACTGAAGTCTTGAACCTCTCAAAGTGATCCATGAGGGTTGGAAACAACTTTTTCCAAACTCCTGTTAATGTTGATATTTTGACCTGCTCCCATGAATCACAAATGTTTTTAATGACATCTAGAATGGTGAATCCTTTCCAGAAGGTTTTCAATTTACTTTGCCCAGATCCATCAAAGAAATTACTACTTAAGGCAGGTACAGCCTCGCAAAATGTGTTTCTTAAATATTAAGACTTGAAAGTCAAAATTATTCCTTGATCCATGGGCTGCAGAATGGATATTGTGTTAGCAGGCATGAAAACAACCCGAATCTCCTTGATCATCTCCATCAGGGCTTTGGGGTGACCAGGTACATTGTCAATCAGCAGTAATGTTTTGAAATGAATCTTTTTTCCCTGAGCAGATTTCAACAGTAGGCTTTAAATATTCAGTAAACCATGCTGTAAAGAGACGTGCTGTTACCCAAGCTTTGCCATTCCATTTCTAGAGCACAAGCACAGGAGATCTGGCATAATTCTTAAGGGACCTAGGGTTTTCAGAATGATAAAGAAGCATTGGCTTCCACTCAAAGTCACCAGCTGCATTAGCCCTTAATAAGAGAGTTGGCCTATCCTATGAAGCTTTGGAGCCAGATATTGACTTCTTTCTTGCTGTGAAAATCCTAAGTGGCATGTGCTTCCAACAGCAGGCTGGAGTCCCAGAGAAAGTAGAGACAGACTGGGGGCTAGGAAATATCAAAGGAGACAATGGCCAAGAATTTTCCAAAGTTAATGAAAAACAATAGACCACAGACTCTAGAATTCCAGAAATCCTGTATCTTAAGTCACACTGCTGAAACCGAAGATAAGAGTAAATGTCTTTTTTTTTTTTTCCAAAAGTATCAACTTTTATTTAGCAGTTTTCATTTTTATATTCATTTTCATATTGGTGTCCTATATTTTATCCTGGCTTGGGTGAGGCAAAGTCATAACATGTAACCAAAACGTTTATACCCCCATAATATCCTGAAATAAAAAGAAAAAAAAAAAAAGGCAAGAGGGATTTGTAAACAATGAGCGATCTGGTTTCAGAATCTTCTGAATCATCTGAACTCTTTTTTTTTTTTTTTTCCTTTTTTTTTTTTTTTCCTTTTTTTTTTTTTTAAAAACAATAGTTTCATATTTTTTTCCCCATCCCCCCTTTCCCGAGTCAGCACCTTCAAGTGTTACCACTCCCCAAACGGTGCGCAATGCACTCATTGTGTAGGCATACCCCCATCCCCTCCCCCACCCCCCACCCCAGTCTGATGTCCAATTGGTGTCGTTCCCAGATTTGTATTTAGGTGATGATCAAGGAAACCAATTTTCTGGTGAGTACATGTGATGCTTGTTTTTCCATTCTTGGGATACTTCACTTAATATAATGGGTTCCAACTCTCTCCAGGAGAACCATAGAGATGTTGTATCTTCATCATTCCTTATAGCTGAGTAGTATTCCATGGTATACATATACCACAGTTTACTAATCCAATCATGTATTGATGGGCATTTGGGTTGTTTCCACATCTTTGCTATTGTGAATTGTGCTGCTATAAACATTTGGGTACACATGCCTTTGTTACAGAATGACCTTTTTTCCTTTGGGTATATGCCCAGTAATGGGATTGCTGGGTCAAATGGCAGGTCTACTTGAATCTGTTTAAGATACCTCCATAATGCTTTCCACAGAGGTTGCACTAGTTTGCAGTCCCACCAGCAGTGTATTAGTGTTCCTGTCTCTCCACACCCACGCCAACATGTGTTGTTTTGGGTTTTTTTGATAAAGGCCATTCTCACTGGGGTTAAGTGATATCTCATTGTGGTTTTGATTTGCATTTCCCTGATGATTAGAGATGTTGAACACTTTTTCATATGTTTGTTAGCCATTTTTATATCTTCTTTTGAAAAATTTCTATTCATGTCCTTTGCCCACTTTTTGATAGGGTTGCTTGATTTTTTCTTGCTGATTTTCCTGAGTTCTAAATAGATTCTTGTTATCAGTCCTTTATCTGATGTGTAGTATGCAAAAATTTTTTCCCATTCTGTAGGTGGTCTGTTTATTCTCTGGACTGTTTCTTTGGCTGTGCAGAAGCTTTTTAATTTAATCATGTCCCATTCATTTATTTTTGTTGCTGCTGTGATTGCCTTGGGGGTCTTCTTCATAAATTCTTTGCCTAGGCCAATGTCTGTAAGAGTCTTTCCTACATTTTCTTCTAGAATTCTGATTGTATCACGCCTAAGGTTTAAGTCTGTTATCCACCGTGATTTGATTTTTGTGAGAGGTGAAAGCTGTGGGTCCTGTTTCAGTCTTCTACAAGTGGCTAACCAATTCTCCCAGCACCATTTGTTGAATAGGGATTCTTGTCTCCAGAGTATATTCTTTCCCGCTTTGTCGAAAATTAGGTGACTATATGAGGATGGTTCTATATTTGGATTTTCTGTTGTGTTCCACTGGTCTGTGTCCCTGAACTTGTGCCAAGGAGTAAATGTCTTAAGGACACCCAGAGGAAACAGAAACATGACATACTAAGGAAGAAACATAACAATTACAGCCAACTTCTGGTCAGAAAGTATACAAGCAAGAAAACAACGAATTAAAGGGTCTGGAACGTAAGGAGTTTGAAAGTCATCACTCCATCCTAACAGTAAGTAAAAAGCTGAAAAATCAATAACTCTTCTTAGATCTGTCAGAGAAGTGAGGTCACAGGGCAAACACCTACCCCCTAAATTGGAGAGACAGGCAAATACAGAGAATCACAACTAATGGAGCAGACACCCACAAACGTAAACCTCCGTGCGAACCAGTGCCAGGGTAGGAAAAAAAAAAAAAAAAAAAATCTAAATTGTAATTGACAACACTTTTGTGAGTTTTACCTCCAGGAGCTCGACCAGGTTCTCGCCATGAAGATTAGCCAAAAATTCTGGGCATTCAGCAACGGGAGGAGACAAGGAACCATTTTGAAATAATGCTAGAGTTTTCTGTACTGAACAAGACCTAACACAAACTATGTTACCAGAGCCTAATCTACTGAAGTTTTTTCAGAGCCTAACTGACCTGGGGGAGGGGGAATAGCCGACGGAGGCCAGCTCTCTATCTTGTCCCACCTGATGGTAGGGAGGGAGCTATTGAGAAGCACTTGGGAAGTTTGCAGTCCCGAGGCACAGGCTCACTCGGAGCCTGAGACCTAATCTCAGGACCATAAAACACTTTCCCTCCCACCGCATCTCACCACGCATTACTAGAGGGCTGCTTAATGCAGTTCCTTTTACCTGGTACACCATGTCCGGCTAGCAAGAAAAAAATTACAAGACCAAAACAAACCCAGAAATTTATTCTCTCATAGTTCTGGCCTCCAGAAATGGCAATGGCATTGCTTGGATTGTGGCCACATCACTCTGGTCTCTGCCTCCGTGGTGACAGTGCCTCCTTTCTGTGTCGAATCTCTCTCGGCCTTCCTCTCATAAGCATACATACGATTGCATTTATGGCCCACCTGGATGAACCAAAATCATCTCTCCATTTGAGGATCCTTAGAGTAATTACACGTACAAAAATCCCTTTTTTGGCCACGTAAGATAACCTGCACAGGTTCCAGAGATTAGGACGTGGATATCTTTTGGGGGACATTTTCAGTTTACCACACCATGTGAGATTTTAAACAGGTCAGATTTAGGCTTACAAAATCCTTCAGGACGTGACGTGGCGAAGTCAGAAAGAATTCTCTGGAGACATTTGTTAAAACTAGTTTACATCGCGTGGCAGCGCAAAGGATTGAAGGAAGTCACGGCAAACTCCCTGCACCTACTCCTGGCAGGATGGCAGCTGGGGGTGGTGAGGAGACGGCTTCAGGAGTTGGGCTGCTTGATTTTGAACCTCCGAAACCCAAGCCTTAATTTCCTCATCTGTCAAAGCTAGATTATTATATTAACATCTACCTTTTGAGGTTGCTGAGAGGAGTAAAGTACACAGGATCCACGAAGGTGATTGGCACATGAGTCATACTCAACGAGACACTGCTCTGATTGTGACAGGTGTTCTAGAATCCGCCTTCTGAGCAGAGATGACTGGAAAACCATGATGTGGAGCTCTTTCCACCCACCGGCCTCTGACCAGCTTGTTGAACCAGTGAACTAAAAGATCATCATTGTGCTGTGAACTACAAACAAAATCCGAAGCCCTCTGCTAACTGAATGGACCACTCTTGGCCAAGAGGATCCCAGAAATACCTTAAAATTGAGTTCCCAGCCATGATGGGATGGGAGAAAGCACAATTACGTGTGTGTGATTTCCCTGCGTAAATGTTCATGACTCCTCCTATAGCTTGTTGAATACGCATATTTGACCACCCTGCTCAGGATAAAATCCCGTTCCTTTTTGTGCTTCGTGGCTGGGGCTGAAGAACAGGAATTGATAGTAGGAAAATGTGTGCTCTCTTTGATTCTAACTGATGCTATTCGCTTCTGTGACTATGCTTGCTTTTAGTTGTTTAATAAATATAGTTAATCAGAATGAAAAACAGAGATAAGAACAAAGGTAACTCCATGATAGGCTAGGCTTCCTGGATGTGAGAAGCCTAGTTCTGCTTCTGTATATATGGCTTGCTGGCTTGGTGCTTAGCGTAAGTGGAGCCATGGCAGGCTTCACTAAAGTAAAGGAAAGCAAAGCCCCGGGGAGGTAACTGCAAGTTGCTTTCTGATAAAGGGCTGGAGAATCCAGGTGCCCTCCAACCAACTAAGTAGATAAGAAGAACAAGACATGATCAGCGCATGAACGGCTTGTGCAGGGCGTGTGTTCCCAGTATCGCTTGTAACCAAAAACTAGAAGGTATGCAACAACAGCTCCCCCTCCCGCGTCGGAGACCCTCCTCTTCCCCTGGATGATGTTAACTACAACTGGCGCCAGTGCAAAAAGCCCGAAACTTGGAGTCAACAAACCTGAAGCCAACGTGATCAGCCACTTCTAAACAAAAGGAACAAATAAACTGAAGGGGGATAAAGAGCAGACTAGTGTGTCGTGTGCAGACTAGTGTGTCGTGTACAGACTGGTATGTCATGTGCAGACTAACGTGTTGTGTGCAGAATAACGTGTCGTGTGCAGACTAACGTGTCGTGTGAAAACTAGCCTACAGAAAAGTATAAAAGCCTAATCTTTACCCCAGGGTGGGGTCCTAGTTCCTGGAGAGGCCACTGCGTTGGTGCTCTGGAATTTGGACCCTGGCCCGGGGCTAGTTAATAAACTCCTTTGCCTTTTTGCAGCCTCAGTGACTCTGCCTCTCTGTTCCTGGGGCCAAGGGGAACCAGATCTAACAGGGCTCTGCTTCCCAACCTGTTGGAATGGCCGCCCAACAGGCTGCTACCCTCTATGAGGAATAAAGCTCTCCTTTTTCCAAAGTATAAACCTTGTTCATTTGTTTTTTAGTTAACAGTGTGTAGCATCAAAAGAATACCTGGTTGTTAGGGCGGGTGGGATGGGTGACTGTGCCCTAGGGTGGGCGGTGGAGGCTGGAGCGCATGGCAGTTGGTGTGCCGGTGGTTCAGGGACACACTCGAAATCACAGCCCAGGGCCCTGGAGCCAGAAGGCAGCACGGCAGGTCTGCTGGGGCGGGCGGGCAGGGGCGCTGCCACGTGGATCCCAGTGCCTGGGGCTCTCGCCAGTACCTGCCCGAGCTCCTTGTCAACTGTGTCCTTTCTTAGCACAGGCCCCTCCACACAGGCTCTTCGCTCAAAAACCCTCCACGCTATCTGTGATTCTGAGATGTATTGCTGCATCTTCCCGTCCCTCCCTCCCTCCCTCTTTTCCTCCCTTTCTTTCTTTTTTTCTATTCCCCCATCTCTCTTTCTTTCTTCCTTTTTAAAAAGAATTTATCGAGGTGAAATTTGCATAACATAAAATTAACCATTTCAAAGCGAACAATTCAATGGCATTTGGTTCCCTCACAATGTTGTGCAGCCACCTCCTGTAACATCCCTTACCGGTAGCCTGAATGTGTGTTCCCCACACAGTTCCTGGGTTGAACCTAATCCCCAAGGTGACGTATCTGGAGGAGGAGCCTTTGGGAGGGGATTAGGTCATGAGGGTAGAGCCCTCACCCTCACGGGATTAGTGCCCTTAGGACAAAAGGGACATCCCTCCACCCTTCCGCTGTGTGAGGACACAGCGAGAAGACGGCCATCTATGAATCAGAAATTGGGGCTTCACCAAACACCGACTCTGCTGGTGCCTTGACCTTAGACTTCTCAGCCCCCAGAACTGTAAGAAATACATTTCTGTTGTTTATCAGCCACCCACTCAGTTTATAGAGTTTTGTTATAGTAGCTGAATGGATTAAGACACCCACTGACCGGTTTCTCCTCATCCCCCTCCTCCCAGCCCCTGGCAGTCACCAATCTGCTTTCTGTATTTATCTATTCCACGTATTTCAAATAAATGGAATTATACAATATGTGCCCTTTTGTGCCTATATTTATTTTTTGAATAGCAAGTACATTCACAATGTTTATAATTGCGGAGTCATAAAAAGGTGCATAGTGAAAAGCTCTCTCCTCATGATCACTTAGTTTCCCTCCTCGGAGGTAAAGAATAAACTTTTTTGGGGGTGGGGGAGGGTAATTGCTTGTGTTTTGCTGTCTTTCTGGGTACATAAGCAAATACACATATGTCTACTTGTCTATCTGTCTATTTTCTCCTACATAGTTTTGCACCTGAATTTCTTCTCCCAACAACATGCCTTGGAGATAGTTTCATTTCAAAACATAAAGAGCCTCCTCATTCTTCCGTTTTTAATGACTTCTTAGTTTTCCTGTGAATAGGCCAATTGTACAATGTACAAATGTAGCTGCAGATAAGTGAGGAGCCTGGTGTTATGGGTTCCGACTCAGATACATTCAGGGAAAGGTAGGAGTGGATGCCTGTTACATTGTACAATAGGTAGCATCCATGGATTGTGAAATGCGTGTCGGGCACTGTTCTAAGCATTTTAAAAATGGCTTTGTGGCAGTAGAGTTCAGATACCATACAATTAACTCAAAGTGTACAAGTCAACAGTATTTAGTATATTCAGAGTTGTAACCATTACCACCATCTAATTTCAAAACATTTAAATCACCCCACTGGTCCCTCGTCACCACTCTCTGCTCCTCCGTCCCTAGACAACCACTCATCTACCTTCTGTTTCTATGGATTTGCTTATTCTGGACATTTCCTGTAAATGGAATCATACAATATGTGGTCTTTTGTGACTAGCTTCTTTCACTCACTACAGTGTTTTCAAGGTTCATCCATGTTGTAGTATGTGTTAATACCAGTATTCCATTTCTTTTTATTGTGGAATAATAATCCATTGTATGGATATATCACGTTTTATTCATTAATTCATCAGTTAACGGCTATTTGGATTTGTTTCCACTTTTTGGTTATTATAAATAATGCTGCTATGAACATTTGTGGACAAGTTTTTGTGTGGATTGTTTCATTTCCCTTGGCTAAGAGATACCTAAGAGAATTGCTGGGTCATATGTAACTCTATTTTCTCACTTTTGAGGTACTGCCAAACTGTTTTCCAACATAGCCTCCCATTTTACATTCCTATTCCTTTTTTTTTTTTTTTTTTTTTGAGACAGAGTCTTGCTCTGTCTCCCAGGCTAGAGTGCAGTGGCATCATCATAGCTCGCTGCAACCTCAAACTTCTGGGCTCAAGCGATCCTCCTGCCTCAGCCTCCCCAGTAATTGGGACTACAGGAATGCATCACTGGCTATATTTTTCTATTTTTTTTTTTTGTAGAGATTGGGTCGCTCTTCCTCAGGCTGGTCTCAAACTCGTGGGCTCAAGTGGATCCTCCCGTCTCAGCCTCCAAGAGTGCTAAGATTACAGACGTGAGCCACCCCGCCTGACCTCCACTTTACATTCCTACCAAGATTGTATGAGGGTTCTGATTTCTTCATATCTTAAGTAAAACTTGTTATTATCTGTCTTTCTCATCATAGCTACCCTAGTGGGTGTGAATTTACATCTCCTTGTGGTTTTGATTTGCATTATGCTGATGACCAATGATGTTGAGCATCTTTTCTTATGCTTATTGGTAATTTGTGTATCTTCTGATAAATGTCCATACAGAGCCTTTGTCCATTTAAAAAATTGGTTTGTCTGTTATTGAATTGTAAGAGTTCTCCACACATTCCCGATGGAAAACCTTATTAGATAGATCACTTGTCTTTTCTATCATTCTGTGGCTTGTTTTTTCACGTTTTTTTGTGTGTCCTTTGAGTACAAAAGCTTTTAATTTTGACGAAGTTCAATTTATCTGTTTTCTTTTTATCACTTGTGCTTTTGGTGTCATATCTAATTCAATTTTACAACAAAATAATTTTTCACATTTCTAAGAGTTATTTTCCTAAAACATTAAAAACCATCTATAAAAGTTAAAGGGAAGAAATATAATTTATGATTAACCGATGTTTAAAAAACTGAATTTAAACTATTTAAATAGAGTTGAAAATTTTGACTTTTTGAAAATGTAATGAAATCTTATTAAATATTTTTATTAAAAAGCTATTCATGATTCCAGTGCTCAATGTTTTGGAATCAGTGTCATGCTTCATATATGTTTGGCCTAGGACTACATAAATACACACGTTTAAGAGTAATATGTTTTGTTTAATATTATATAATGTCCCTCATGCTCTATGTGAACTATTGCAACCGTACAAATTTTTGAGTACCTTTGGAATCTTAAATTAGAACATGAAGAGAAACAAGGAGACAGACGGCTGGCATTACTGGGAAATGTAATATTGCTATGCAAGAATCTATTGCATTCAAGGTGTCTGAGAGGAGGGATTTGACAAGTTGGCTTGTCTTTCCTTTTACCTAAGCACTTGCGAGCTTGTACCCGGGTGGCACTCTGAAGCAGTGTCTGTCTGCACTGGTAGTGGCACAACCCTCAACCTTCAGAGCACCGGGATGCAGTTGCCTTTTGTTTTAAGGACCTAGGACAGGAGTTGTGAAGAAGCGTTTCCCCGGGACCTGTTATTCGTGACAGGGCATGTTTCAGGTATGGGGCGCACTGTCCCAGTGCTGAGTGTAAGATCCCAAGTAACAGAGGTGCCCGTGTGTTTTAACACATTTGTGTGTGTGTTTGTGGTTTGCAGGCTCTCCCAAAGCATGCAGAGGCCCCTCCTGCCCTGTTTTAAGGGCAATGGTACTCTTAGGCCATGGGGTGAGATTATAAATATGGCCTTTGTAATTAAACTCTCATTTACCATGAAGAATGCAGTGAGTGGAGATGGAGGTGGAAGGTGGACCAATTTTCTTATTTTGCTGACAAAAATAAGCTTTACCTGCTGCTGACTTGTATGCCATTGTCATTTTAAGTGTTGTCCTGTCTGCCAGTCTCGCTATTATAATTCACACAACTGCAAAAGACACAAAATTTCTCATTCATTCTTTCGCTCACTCAATATGTATTTACTAAGCACCCTGTTTTCCAGGTGCTTTTCGGGGAGTAAAGAACTGAATGACAGGCCGGGGTGCGGTGGCTCACGCCTGTAATCCTAATACTCTGTGAGGCCGAGGCTGGCGAATCCTTTGAGCTCAGGAGTTCGAGACCAGCCTGAGCAAGAGTGAGACCCCCATCTCTACTAAAAATATAGAAAGAAATTAGCTGGTCAACTATATATATATATATATATATATATATATATTAGCTGGGCATAGTGGCACATTCCTGTAATCCCAGCTACTCGGAAGGCTGAGGCAGGAGGATCGCTTGAGCCCAGGAGATTGAGGTTGCTGTGAGCTAGGCTGATGCCACGGCACTCTAGCCCAGGAAACAGCGAGACTCTGTCTCAAAAAAAAAAAAAAAAAAATCATTGTGAAGTGAGTACTTACAGGTGTGTTTAAAGTGATACAGGAACACAGAGCAAAGAGCAACTGCCCATGTCAGTGCAGCCTGACCTAGGGAAGGGTTCAGATACGGCAGAATAATGGTAGTTTCCATTAAATGCTAACAGAAGGCCTGCTATGTTACAGGCTCTGTTCAAATACTGTCACATTTACTTCCCACAGTAACTTTCAGAAGTAGTCATTTATTTCCATTTTACAGGTGAGACAATGGAGGACCAGAAAGGTTAAGCAACTTGCTCAATGCCACACGGCTAGAGTGGCAACTTCTAGATCTTCCCAACTCCACAGTGGATAGACTTTGTACTATGTCCTGATATTAGATAAGTCTTGAAAGATGCGTAGGAGCTTACCTGAATGGAACAAGTAGGGTAAGGAGCATTCAGGCAAAAGCAGCACCATCTTATTCAAGGTGTAAGGTGAAATTTAAATTATAAAGCAAAGCATGTAAGTATCCACAAAGATGAAAGCACATAATGGCTAAAATTACAACCATTTGACTTACTTGAATAAGGTTCTGTGCAAATCCCTTTGCCTGGTTGATTAATGATTTCTAACAGGCCCAACTTCAGGGTAACATTTAAATTCTCTCCAGAAAGACACAGCATTACTACTTTTCATAAGTGTTCTTGTGTGTGTGTGTTGGGGCAGATGCTGTAATTGATTTTTTTAGTGGGTGCTCTTGATAACTTCTCTGTGAATTTATTTTTCTGAGCCATTTTCCTCTTGAAGGAGGTTTTCCAGACATTCCCCAGCAACTGGTTTGCAATGTGAATCCATGTCCTGTGTTTGGCCTTGTCTTGGGGATTACATGGATCCTCCAACGTGGAATCTTTAGTGCTGGAGTCTGGTTTAAGGTCAGTAAAACAAACCATTCAAAAAACACAAAACAGTCCAGGCAAGGTGCCTCATGCTTGTAATCCTAGCACTTTGGGGCAGGAGGTCCCTTGAGGTCAGGAGTTCTAGGACAGCCTGACAAGAATGAGACTCCGTCTCAAAAAAAAAAAAAAAAAAAAGAAAAAAGAAAAGAAAGATAGATTAGCCAGGTGTGGTCCTGCACACCTGTCGTCCCAGCTACTTGGGAGGCTGAGGCAGGAGGTTATCATGAGCCCAGGAGTTTGAGGTTGTTGTGAGCTACGATGATGCCACTGCACTCTAGCTCTAGCAACAGAATAAGCCGCTGTCTCCAAAAAACAACCAAACAAACAAAAAAAGTCCCAAATAAAAAAAAAAACAAAAAAACCTATTATTCTTTTTCCTATCCCCTCGATGTATTTTCAGCTTGGTTGTTTTTTTTTTTTTTTCTAATATTTCCACAAAATTTGTTACAGATTGAATTTATTCCAGTTGGCCACGAGTGATTTAAAAAAAAAAAAATCTTCAACAGTGTTAAGTGCAATCACGATGTGCATTAACCATTGCACGTGTTCACGTGGGCACAAGGCTTCACAGTCTTTGTCTCTCCAGCGCCTCGCACGTGACAGGTGCTCAGCATTTGTTGACTGACTCAGTGAGGGCCGGGGGAGGGCGGCGGGTTCCGGTTTGGAACGCAGCGCCGGAGGAAGAATCGGGGTTTGGCTACGCTCGGTCGACTTCAATCCGGACTCTTCCGGGCTGCCCCGTCTCCCTCGACCGAAACAAGCCGGGCGGGGCGCGGGGCGGAGGGCGCGGCGCGGGGCATGCCGGGCGCGGCCCAGGTGGGCAGGCACCTGGGCGGGGCGCGCCGCGGTTGGCGCCGGGGTGGCCGGGCGGTGGCCGGGGGGGCCGAGGACCCGGAAGAGCCGCGCACTTAGCGAGCGCAACAGGCGGCCGCCGAGGGCCTGGGGCCGGTGGGGAGCAGGCCCGCGATGGACAAGCTGAAGAAGGTGCTGAGCGGGCAGGACACCGAGGACCGGGGCGGTCTGTCCGAGGTGAGTGCGCCCGGGGCGCTCGGCCCCTCCTCGCCGCTCCCCACCCCCGCGGCCGGACTGCCGCCGCGTCCCCGGCCCGGACCTCGGGTGTCCGCAGATGGCGGCTGAGAAAGTGGGACAGGACTTCCAGGATTTCTTGGAAAGCAGCTCTGCCCCTTCCCTGTCCTCCCCCCCTGCAGGGCTTCGCGAGGACCCCCGCCACCGGTGCCGGAGCCCAGGCACTTTGCACAGGGCCGTCGGCATCTGTGTCCTTTTCTGTCCTGCGCTCCTTCAGCCCGTCCCCCACAAAGAGAGGGCGGCGCTGGAACCTCTGCGAGCCGGGAGGCCGGGCCTCCAGGCCGTCGGCCCCATCTCTGCAGACCGGGGAAAGCACTTTAGGGCCGGGCCGGGCCGGGCCGGGCCGGGCCGGGGGCCCCGCTGGGCAGGTGGGGTCGCCGGGGCGGGGGTGGCGGTCCCGCAGCCTTCCCTGCTCGCCGCGCGCCCTGCTCCGCGCTGAGTTTCTGCCCCGTTTAGTCGTAGAGTGTGACACTCCCACCTGACCTGTGCACACCGCCTTTTGGTTGTAAAAATCTCTCTGCCACAGGGGATTGGGGACCGCATCTTGTTTTCTTGTTTCTCTTTGTCCACACGGCCCGCACCTAGACTCTCTGTGGACACCAGCGCCTCGGGAGACTGCCTGCTTGTGTGCTTGTTTTATTAGAAAGGTTTTATCGAGCTGAAACCTGGCCACGGATGCCCTGTGTTCTAGAACCACACAGAATGATGTATTTCTGTTTTCGGTGCTTTTAGCTTTTGTCTTTGTTTTCCTTTCTGGTTGACAGAAGAACTTTTCTCTTTTTGGTGTTTTCTTTAGCCTGGTTGCCCACCTGTAAAATGAGGGTGTTGAACAAGATCATATGGCCTCTTTCAACTGCAAACCCGAGTTTTCCTTCTCCCTGTAGTGTTTCTCGTTTTCTCAGCAGGCTGCTTTCACCCACTTTTGTGGTTGCTGATTTATTTATTTATTTATTTATTTTGCTTTTTGGCCAAACAGGAAGCATGTAAGTGGTTGTTGATTTTATTCTGGGTTTTGTTTTGTACGATGCTGGCACTTCCACCGTCTTCTCCATGAAATCTCAGAATGTAAAAGTTGTTCTCTGAATATTCACCTTGGAGTTTAGTGTAACATTTAGGAATCAAATGTTATAGGAATTGAGGTTTATCTTTTTTGGTGACATTTCAAAACAGCTTGGTGAGTTCTTTTTAATTTGTTGCCTGTATTCATTGGTCAAGGCTCAGGAATAATTTCATGAATTCTTTTTTCTTAATTTCTAGCTTCTGTTATGAACTCCCAAGTGGAACCTAAGACCAGGCCTGAGAAAGGTCTGACACTTAAGTAGCTGACCCTCGTTGTTGTTTACAACTTTATCCCCACTGCTGGCAACTAGCTTTGATGAGCAGTTGGTGCTTAAGAGGGAGACACCTTCTCTCCCTGAAGACTCATGGGTGGGGGTGGGGGTGGCTGTCTTCACTGTTGACAGTGGGATGATGCAGACATCACACATTTAGAAAATCGTCGTGATGCGGTGGACAAACCTTCTAGAGTGCACGATGCAGCAAAGTTTGAAAACGTAAATGCTGAGCTTGTTTTTGCCTAAAATGGTGAGTGCCTGCGCTGGATACAATGAAGGGCTTTAATGTGTTGTAAGCTCAGGCGCGTATTAAATCTATTTTTAAGAGAATAAGTGCTTCTCTCTTGTTCTAAAATACTTGGGTCAGTTTCCTCTTTCTGCGCAAGATTTCTGTTTATATGCATCATTGTATGGCACTTCCGAGTCTTGAATTCCTGGGAAGCATTTTGTTGCCGACTGATTTCATCTTCAGGGCTGTTTTGGCTTAGATTTTACTTATTAGGTCAGGGCCTCCTTTGAAATATCGGTACTGATTTTATTGTCACATTTTCCGTACTTTTGCTGCTGGCAAAGCTGGAGGATTCTGTGGTGAAGTTTCTGTTTTGCGTGGTAAGTTGGATGAGGTGGCCTTCACATCTCTTTAGGAGGTCACCAGAAGTGAGGGCTCTTTAACATCTTTATTCTTTTAATGCAAACCATAAAAGTGTGATTAGTTCTGTTTCTTCTACCTCTCCTTGGTAGTTATAAAATTTGCGTGGCTGTGTCTAATCATAGCCTCATGATGAATTTTCTAATTAATACCTCATCTTCATAAATGCACCTTAATTAAGTCTTTAGTTTTAGTAGACTTCTTTCTGAAAGTATAGGTTTTATATTTTTCATAAAGGATTCTAGGGACGAGGAAGGTATGACTGGTACCTGATTTTAAAGTGCAGGAACACAGCAGTATTCCCTTCTTACCTTCTTCTGGTTACCAACCCTGTTTCCCTGAACAATTCTTAGCTTCACTTCTTGGCAAGAGCCCCTTTTCTCCACGTCCCCAAGTCAAAGGACCTTTGTGAGTAACTGCCAGTCAGACTGCTTGTGAGCACACTGCCTACAAATTCTATCCAGGTACTTTTGGCTACTCTAATTTCAAAAAAAGTGCACTAGCACAGCTTTTAGCAACCACGAGTTTAGAAAGATATTTTAAATAAACTGAGTTTGTTTTCATAAATTGGCAAAAAGAAGTGTTTTGCTTAAAATAGAAGTGGAACAACAGCTTCCTCCTTCCCTGACCAAGTGTGTGTGTTGAAGAACTTGCAGTGTGGACATGTCCAAAAAACACAGTGGTGAAATTTTCTCCACCCCCCAAAATTTTGGCAAAAAAAGGTAGCGTTTGCATGGATTCAGCTTGGGAGACTCACAGACCCAAGTGCCACTTTCCTTTCTGGAGGGAGAAACCAGGAACTTTTTTTTGGTGGAACTACTTCGTATTGCCAGTGCTCTTGATTTTTACAAGGACTACAATCTCACTGTCCAGTGGAGAATATTTAGCACTCTAGATGACAAGGCCAGTTCAAATTTGACACCTAAACCTTATGGTGATCCTCCTTAAAAAAAGAAAAAAAGATTGAACCTTTTCGAATGTCCCTGTTGACGCCAAATAGTGCTCAGGCTCCAGCCCAGTCCTGCTACCCCTGTGTTCGCCCTACGTGCAGCTTGGTTCTTTTTTCCAGCCTGGCGACGTAAGTTCTTTGGCTCTTGTATGAGTAGGAAGAGTGGTAGCTTATCATTTTATCCTGTCCTTGGTGGGAGGTTAAACAGGTTAGTCAGAAGTGGCCTAACTAGATTGTCTGGGCCTAGCAGAGTCTGATCACAGAGCATCTTCACGTGGCTCATTCTGGAGCTTGCGGACTCCTTACGGAGAAGGGATTTTCCTCGGCATGGAACCCGCCGGCTCATCTGTCAGTTCCTCACACTGTGCTGCCTGCTCCGTGTTACCCTCCCTAAGTGTGCCTTCCGTGCAGGGTCCTGCGTTGCCACATGTTTCTGCAGATGCTGTGTGTGTGTGTGTCTGTGTGTCTGTGTGTGTGTGTGTGTGTGTGTGTGTGCGAGCGCGTGCTATTGCAGTGTCATGAGCCCAGTTTCAATATGTGTGAACATTTGGGAGTTGGAAGAGAACCTTTTTTGATAAGCTGACCTACATACCTTTCTCCTGGGTGAAGGTTAAGCCATTCTGGCAACACCCGCCGCACCTGGGGAAGCCTCTTCTGGTTTGACAGGAACTTTGGAGACAGGGTTGGAAACGAGCCCCTGAGTTGGGGGCAGTCAAGACTGAGGGGGTTGCCAGTCTGGTGGCCTGTGCACCCTCTGCCACCACCGACCTTCCTCCTCAGCTGGGTGGAAATGTGGTAGGCAACTGGGACCGCATTGCCGGATGGGGACCGTGCTGGCCATGTCAGGTGAGCCCTGCAGGAGCGTACGTGGGCCTGGCTGTCCTGCCGTGGCTTTGGTCTCAGTGGCAGCTGTCTGTGTCCAGCTTGGAGCAGCTATGCCTGTTTGCAGCAAGTGGACAGACTAGGAAGGTCTCTGGTGCAGAGACTTGGTGGTCGTCTTCAACGTGGGAAAGGAACCACTGGGAGCTGCTGCTCGTGGGCTCTCCTGTTTCAGTAAAGTTTTTCTGCAAGTCTTGGCTTCCCCTGAACCTTGCTCTGGGGGAGTGATTTATCATGATGGCAGAGAGTCAGAATGAGCAGAGCAGCAGTTAATTAACTAGGATCCGTCTCACCCGGGTGACTTGGCTGACGGCAGCCCACTCTAAGTGCAATATCTGCATCGAGAAGGGATATTGTGAACCGAAGTCCTGAAAGGGTGAGAGCCTTCGCCCTCTGAGGTCCAGAAACGCTGCAGGAGCAGCACCTGCTGCAGCCTGGCTGGTTGACGTAGGAGAGAATGGCCAGGCCAGCTGCCTGGGTGCCATCCCCTCGTTTTTCCCTGTTTCCTGGGACCCTGCCTGGGGGAGCTCGTGGCTTTCCAGTTGTGGTCCTCATCCTGCTTGGGCTGCCGTAAGGCTTTGGGCTACTCGGGAGCCTGCTGTCTTGCCTTCCTGTTTGTGGAATGGGTTGAGCTTGAGGCCGGGAGTCTCCACCTCTGTAGATGTTCAGCTGGAGAGGGAGGTCAGCTGTAAGCTAACAGCGCTGGAGGGGAGGCTCCTGTCTGGGTAAGAGCTTGCAGCTCTAACAGGAGCTGGATTCGATGACTCTCCGCAGCTGCGAGTATAGGAGTCTGTGTTCCTTGCCTTCCCCAGTACAAATGAACACTGTTTCTAAATTTAATTATGAGCTTTCTTTGTTAAATATGTACGTACGTATATGTGATTTTTTTTTTTTTTTAATAATTTCAGGTTGTTGAGGCATCTTCATTAAGCTGGGGTACCAGAATAAAAGGCTTCATCGCATGTTTTGCTATAGGAATTCTCTGCTCACTCCTGGTAAGATTTCCCTCCCTCCTCTGTTTTTTCCCCTCTACGTTCCTTCACTGTATTTTCCCCCTTTCATCTGTCTCTTTTTTCCTTTTTTTTAATTTTGTATTTCTTTTACTTTTATTTTTTTTACATATGGAATGCTTCACGAATTTGCATGTCATCCTTGAGCAGGGGCCATGCTAATCTTCTCTGTATGGTTCCAATTCTAGTATGCGTGCTGCCAAAGCTAGCACGTCCTTTTTCCTTTTGTTCTTCACTAAAATGCATGGATGAAAGAAATGGGAAGTAAGGGAGGGATTTTGCATGGACGAGAGAAATGGGAAGTAAGGGAGGGAGACAGGCTTCTCCGGGCTTCCTCTGTGAGCCCCTGGTTGTGAGGCTGGGTAGGAGGGGTTGTTCACATGCAAACACCTTGTGCTTTAACTTCCAGGGGACTCTTCTGCTATGGGTGCCCAGGAAGGGACTACCCCTCTTTGCAGTGTTTTACACCTTTGGTAACATCGCATCAATCGGGAGGTAACCTTGTTGTTTTTAATCCAACCTTAGCCAGTCATTAGCTGGGGAAATGGGTGTGGATTGTGCTTGAGGGAGGTGAAGGAGGATGCTCCAGTAGTTTTAAGGATTTGGAAAGAAAAAAGGTAGTTAGAATATATCACAGTCATATGCTATTATTTTGAAACATTTTGTATCTTCGTTTATCTTTGAAACACCTGGGAGAAAGCAGGAAATATATTGCCATTGTGATTTTACATATGAGGGGACTGTGACATACAGCAGTTGAAAGATGTCCCTGAGGTTTACAGCACAGTCCTCCCCATTGCTTATAGTCTTATTGCTGGCAGAGACTGAGTTGGTGGTTTTTAAAAGGCTTACCTTTCCAGTGGCCCTAAGTAAAACTGGTTTTTATTTAGTGTCAGACCATCCCAGACCTGAAGAGCAGCTCGTGCAGGCAGGGCGTCTGGTGGAGTGCTTCCCAGAAGTGGGCAGCCCATTCCACACGCTGTGGTGCACAGAGGTCCCAGGTCAAGTTCGTTCACACTAATGCTTCAGCCACACCCATGCTGACAACTCCAGTCAGCCTTTAGCTGGGAGCGCTGGCCTGGCCTCTGCCTGAATGGCCCACAGGAACCTGAACTCAGTCATCTTTCCTCCCCCTACCCTGTGATTACTCACCAAGGCTTGGTGTAGACCTGTCATACCTGCCTCCCTTTTTGTCTCCGTGGCTGTTTGTCCCTCACTGAGTAACCTACAAGCCCAGTGGATAAAAGCGTTGATCATACTCTGTGCTGGGCTATGAGGATACAGAAGATAAGTACAGTTTGGTCCCAGCTGCAGTGGAGCTCACTGGTCAGCCAGGCAGACATCATGTAATAAAGTTGATGACACAGCAGGATAGGGAAAGAGAGATGCTCAGGGAGGGACGGCTGACCCGACCTGACTCAGAAGTCAGGGGGGGCTTCCCAGAGAAGGTGCTTATCTGAGCTGCTCCTATCTCTGGCCGCGTCATTTCCCATCTGAACAGGACGCCTCTGCTGGGTTCCTCTGCCTCCCTTACTGCCCCTCTCCAGGCCATTTTCCACTGAGTTGTGGAGTCATTTGCTTGTAGCTGCATAACCTCCTCCAGCGGCGCCCTGTTCCCTCTCTAGGTGTGGAGTCCAGGCGTCTCTGTGCGTACAAGCAAGGCCCTGTGAGATCTGGCTCCCCTCGGTCCTGCTCCCCAGCCAGGGCACCTCCCAGCCAGACTGAACTTCTTGCTTTCCTCCAGATGTCTTTGTGCTTTTGTTCAGGCTGTTTTCTCTGCCTAGCGCGCTGCCCTGTCTGTACCTTTCCTGGTTTGATACTTGCTCCTTTGTCAAGATTTAGCTCAAAAGTCACCTCTTTCATGACGTTCTTCCTAATTTCCTCCTCCTCCCCAGAATTGATGGTCTCTTCCTTTGGGCTCTCTGTATCCCATCTGTACTTAAGTGACGGCACAGGTAGCATTTTATTACACTGACCAGTTACAAGTCTGTAAGCCACTTGACAAGGGCTGTGCCTGTGTCTTGTCCCCAGTTGTACCCAAACCCAGCTCTGTGTCTGGCTGGAAATGTTAACCAAATGGTTGAGTGCATGACTCTTGGTACTTTTTTAAAGCTTAGTTTATAATCAGTGCATATCACAGTAAAATGCTGACCCTCAGAGATGTTTAATGTTGCTTCTCAAGCTTTTCTCAAATACTGACTTTGGGGACTTTGGGCAGACAGTGTAGGTTATAATGTATAGTCTAGACTGGGCATAAATATATGGGTGTACTTACCGCTTAATCCACAAGAGCTATTTAGCAAATCCTAATGGGATGGACTTTTTTTTTTTTTTTTTTTTGAGACAAAGTCTTGCTTTGTCACCCTGGCTAGAGTGCCGTGGCATCAGTCTAGCTCACAGCAACCTCAAACTCCTGGGTTCAAGCGATCCTCTTGCCTCAGCCTCCCGAGTAGCTGGGACTACAGGCATGAGCTACCATGCCCGGCTAATTTTTCATATATATTTTTAGTTGTCCAGCTAATTTCTTTGTATTTTTTTTTTTTTTTTAGTAGAGATGGGGTCTCGCTCTTGCTCAGGCTGGTCTTGAACTCCTGACCTCAAGCAATTCCCCCCCCTCGGCCTCCCAGAGTGCTAGGATTACAGGTGTGAGCCACTGCGCCCAGCCAGAATGGACTCCTTAAGGCACTGTGTAGGGAGACAACAAAGGGAGCAAATTGTTATTTCCAGGGTGTGTTTAGGAGTTTGTGGATTTCCCTGTAATCTCTTATATTTTGTATCTATGCTGTGTTTAATTTTCAAGACCAGCCTTGGCTATCGCTTCTTACCTGGTGTAGACTAAAGAGGTGCACCCTTGCTGGGCCGCTGGAGCGGAGAGTGCAGCCTTGAATTCAAAGTTGTAACTTCATGGAACTTCTAAGAGAAGCAGACTTAACTTTTGAAAATTCTTGTCTTTGTTGAATACTCAGTAGCTGATGTTGCCTGCTGGTTGGCTTGGATTAAACACTGGCTGTGACTAAGGAGCTGTCACTGGAGTGACTGTACGTGGGCATTGTCCTCAGGACTCAGGAAACACGACATAAAGCCAGTCCTGGCACTCGCTGTGTTAGGCGTGGCAATGGTCTGCTTCCTTTGTGGTTACTCTCACTGGCCACCTCTCTAGTTCCTTCACACAAAATTCATGCTGGGGATGTGTTTTGGAGTTTTGGAAGGCCGTAGATGTGACTTTGAATGCCAGCTCTTTGGGTTCCTGACGTGTGATCTTGGATAAGTCAGTTAACCTTTCTGAGCTTCATTTTCTCATCTCTAAAATAAGTTTAACGTGTAACTCACAGTGTTGTCGAGGGGCTGAAACAAGGTCATATGTATAATATCTGGCATTTAGCAACATTCAACAGATAACAGATGATATTATTATCATTAGAATTAGTCCTTGGAGATGATGAAAGAAAAAGAAATGCTCTACTTTTTAACGTAACCAACCTAAGCCTGTAAGGTATGGTTTATTTTTTTTGTAATTACTTAATCCTTTTTGGTTTGTTTTCATGGGTAGACTGTCAAGGAGACAAGGTGGCATCTTCTAGAGATTGGGGCCATCTAGCCTGGTGGTATGAATAGGATTCCAGAGTCAGAACCACACGCCTTTACAGCCTTGCTCTGTCAGGTATAGGTGGGTGGCACTGGGCAAGTTACCCTCTGGGCTTCAGTGTAATTGTTCCTGTTCCATAGGTTGTTGATAGGTTAAGTGAGAATAATGCATAAAAGGCCCTTAGGCACAGTGCCTGCCACAGAGTAAGAGCTTTGCCAATGTTAGCTACTATGACAGTTCATTGCCACAGGAAATCTTGGGCCGGACTCAGCGTGCCTCATGTGGTTCTGGCCTGGTCTGAACGGCTTGCATGTGTGTTTGCCTCTTAGTACCATCTTCCTCATGGGACCCATGAAACAGCTGAAGCGAATGTTTGAGCCTACACGTCTGATTGCAACTATCATGGTGCTGGTAAGTTCTGCTTTTTATTGTTAGCTGGGCTTCTCAAATGGGAGTTTTTATTTCTGTTGTATAGCGTTTTTTTCCCTTTTAAACCTAAGGTCTTTTTTCTTTCATCTTGACTTATTCCCCGATTCCTGTAACCTCGTGGCAGAAGGGAGCATTCTTCTAGTAATTACCACCATCCCCTCCTACCCGTCTTTGTGTTTCTCTTGGGTGTCCAGGTGCTGCCAGTTCTGTAAAGCTCCTCTAGAGGGCGCTGCTTGTCACAGGAGCCCAACTGTCATGGTGGTAGTAAGAGAGCTGGGACACCTTGCTGGTGACAGCTGAAGCCACGCACAGGCAGAGCTTAGAGGGAATAACCCGGAAACACAGGACTCATTCTCTAGAGTGGGTGTCCAGTCTTCTAGGATGGGCCGTTTTTTTCCTTATCATTATCTGGCTTTGGATCATATCACTTGTTTTCATCAGTAGAAGGAACTTTCTAAGAAAGGCCTCAGGGAAAGTGTTAGGTGACATGTAAACAAATAACCGGTTGCTGAGGGTGAGATCGACATCTCATGTTAACCTTTGTCCTTATATGCCCTTTCTCTTTCAGAGACTAGCGTTGGCAGAAGTTAGAACATAGAGATTTGTGTTAAGCTTACTTTAGTGTGTTTGAATGAAAAGATGAGTGGATAGATGGGTGGGCTAGAAATGGGATTATGTTTGCTGGGCAGAGATTCTGGGAACACCTGAAAGTAGAAGAGCATCTTTTTCTTTTTAATCTACATGAATATTTATTGGGCCAATTTTGATTTCATGGGGATTTTAATTCTGCTGCCAAATGTGGGTACTCAGGTGGGTTAAATGCTTTAAAATGAAGGATGATGCATTTGGTTGCTGTGATGAGCATAGCATCTGCAACCTAGTAAGTATTGTGAGCTTGTCAAGAATAAGTCTTACAGTTTTTTTTTTTTTTGCTATGTTGTCATTGTATTAATTAAATACTGTTTCCTTTCTTCTTCTAGTTGTGTTTTGCACTTACCCTGTGTTCTGCCTTTTGGGTAAGTGTATATTTTAATTTTTCTTAACCTTTTTGGCGTGTGCCCCTTGTCACACACTCTCCTGTAACCATGTCATTTTTCTTTCAGTGGCATAACAAGGGACTTGCACTCATCTTCTGCATTTTGCAGTCTTTGGCATTGACGTGGTAGGTAACCTTTTAAACAGTCCCCTCCCACATAGCCCTCTGACTGATGCAGCTGAAGGAGATAAAACCCACATGTTGTGGGCAGGAGGATTAGGAAAACACAGAAGCTCTTTAAAAGAATTCTCAACGATGCACGTGAAGTGAGGCTCGAGAGCAAAAGCCCATCGATGCGGCCCACTGCCGACAGATGGCATCAGTGGTCTTGAGTGGTCACGGGAGGCTGCTTGTTTGCCTGCTGCAGCATTGTTGCTGGGCTTGTGGTTGATTTTGAGATGTTGCACATGTTATTAAACCACTCATGTCAGTAAGTGCAGAGACAATGAAAGCATGAAGCCTGATAAAAAGAGGCTTGTGAGTCAAATAGATGCTAACGAAATAGGAAAGTGGTAAGAAAAATAAAGAGTGTTACATTTGTGATGGAATGAATCATTTAACAGAAGGACAGAGAGTGAATTGTCAGTAGGAGATGAGGAACAGTTACTGACAAAAAGGGAAACCATGTGGCGTGGGCTGTAGCATCAGCGTGTGCACTGGAGTGGAGGCCTGTTGGCTTTTGGTAATCCAAGTGAAGACTAGGAAAGTATAACTCGAGAGCCAAGCACAGTGAAAGGGCTACCGGAGACGTTATTTTCCAAAACCAGGTGGCCTTTTCAAACCTGTACAACATCAAGGTTTGGTGCTGTACAGAGGGGTGGTGGCAGGTCTGGAATCTGCAGCTCTGCAGACATTTCTCAGAGTTTATCGAGGGACAGTGTCTGCTAGAACAGCTTCAGTGTGGCTGTGGCTGATCTATTTTGGAAAAACATGTTTGCTGTAATGCAAAGAAAAGAGGACTGTGGAAGTTGTAAAGCTCCCAGGGGTCAGTGAACTCTTAACTTGAATCTCGAGACTGTAAGCTTAACCCCCTGCCACTCCCTTTAGTAATTTTGGACTTTTGAATAAATACATTTTCAAAATGCCTTTTGGAATTGACTGTGTTCACAAGTAAATGAACTTCTGTACATGATAAGATATAGAGAAGGCTAGTGGTGTGGTTTTAATATGACATGCACATTTTGGCCCTAGGTCCTAAACGGGCCTGATTTGGTGGCCTATGTTTATATTTTGATTTTCTTCTGGGGGTAGAAATTGGTACCCACAGACATGTGCCTTTCTTTGCTTATAGACTGATTTTGAAGTCTGTTTCAAAGGTTTGGCATTCAGATGGGCTCAGATGAATGGCAGTATTCCCTTCAACACTGATGTATTCTGTATTTGCTTTTCTTAGGGCTGACCAGCTTACAACTACCTGACACAGAGTACCTGGTTCTTTAGAGTTATGGAGCCGATTCCCTGCATGGTTCCCTTTTAGGCAATTGGCTAAGCTAACTGCGATTTACCAAGATACTTTGGGCATGGATTCTTTTTATTTTTTATATAAAAATATTTTATCTCAGCCTTATTTATAATAGTGAAAAACAAGGTACAATCAAATGTGTAACAATAAACTCTAGAGAATTGAGCCACCTTCGGGGGGGGGGAGAGGAGTAGAGGAAGGGGTCTTGCTGTATTGCCCAGGTTTGTCTCAAACCCCTGAGCTCAAGAGATCCTCTTGCCTCAGCCTCCTGAGGGTCCTTGAAGAATTGTAGCTTTGTAGAATTTTCATGCATAGAGTAGTTGATAGTGCTTCTCCCCTTTTTTTGTTCTCTTTTATCTTCTTTAAAAATTAACAGGAGCAGAGCAGAAAATTTATCCTAGTTGGGTAGAAGTTAAATTCTATTGACGATTTGTAAAATGTTAAGAGTTCAACTGATGGAGATTTTACTTGGTATTTATTTTTTCAGAAGAGGGTTCCTATGCTATCCGGATATCTGGAATGTGCCTATTTTAGGTGGTTGCCACTTGCTCATTTGGTTAGAGCAGTACCCCAGTGAGGCTGAAGTCGCAGGGTTTCTCTCCACATGCACCTTTTGCTGGCTGTACACGGGGCACAGTGTGTGTGGGCCTTTGTGTGCCCGTGCGCATCCCCCAGGCGGAGGAGGGGAGAGGGTCTGGATAAATCATTGCAGATACTCCTACAGCTCGGAAGCCCATTCCGCTGTGTAATCTACTTCCTTCATTCGATTTGATCTTTGGTTTGTTTTTCATTGTAGGTATAGCCTCTCCTTCATACCGTATGCAAGGTAAGACTAACTGTGTATTTGGAAATATAATTTCTGTCACTTGGGGATGCTGACATGTTTGCATAAGGCCTTTTAATTCAGAGTGTACTTTCGGAGAGCACATGCTATTTTATTTCTCTTTACTAAAATCTCTAGAGCCAAATAGGCAAACATCATACATCTGTTTTATAGAGGAATAAGCTAAGGGTCACCCCTCCACCCACCCTAATTATACGACTGATGGTGGGTGTTGACCCAGGTCCACCAATTCCCGATGGCGTTGAACATTTTACTCTGATACATGGTGCATATATGCACTTTATCTATTAACCTGTAGCTTTGAGTGGGGTGTTTTTTTTTTTTTTTTAAGGTGACTATCACTTGAATATCACCGAGCAAGAGATGGAGGGATCTCAGTTTGTGCTTGTTTTCTTGTAGTAGCCCACTGATGGGAAAGTTTCAGAAGAGTTTACAAAGGGAAAGTAAGCGGGACCAGGACTCTGGAGGACCAGGGCTTCCTAATTGGCAGTGTGACCTTGAGCAATCCTCTTGACCCCTCTGGACCGAGGCCTTGATAACTATGCTGGTTGGATTAGATCATCCCCAGGGGCCTCTTTCCAACTCTGAAGTTCTAGTGCTCTTTCAATGATGGGCCTCTCAAAATTAGCCATGTGATCTTGGCCTCTGACCCTGTTCTAATGCAACTATTTAATTCCATCCTTCTTTATCATTCCCTGTTAACTGAAAACAAGCTTTTCCTTAACTGCATTGAGGAAGTGAAAACTGATGCCTGACCTGGGAAGGAGGAAGAGCAATCTCATGTGTTACGCATTCCAAGTCTGTTGCTGAGAGTGATTTGAAAGTGCTGAGGATTGATGAGATGAGAAGTTAACAAGCCCAGCAAGTCAAGGTAGCTGGGTGGCTTTGTGGATAGGTTCTAGGAGGGTAACAGTTACGAAATACTTTGTGCAGACCTGGCCAGTTTTGGGGAGTGGTGGCTTGTCTGGGAAGATTATGGGCAGGGCTGTCCTAGGAAGCTAGGTTTTTATATGAAGTGAGCCAGAGCCCATCACAGCTGAGCATCCAAGGAGATATTGATCAACCTGTCAACATTTGAATATATATATATATCTTGGTGCCTGAACCAGCTGTGTAATTTGTAGGGCCCAGTGCAAAATGAAAATGTGGGCATCTTTTTATTTTTTTTTTTAATTTTTATTTATTTTATTTTTTTTTTATTTTTATTTTTTTTGAGACAGAGTCTTACTCTGTTGCCCAGGCTAGAGTGAGTGCCGTGGTGTCAGCCTAGCTCACAGCAACCTCAAACTCCTGAGCTCAAGGGATCCTCCTGTCTCAGCCTCCCGAGTAGCTGGGACTACAGGCATGGCCACCATGCCTGGCTAATTTTTTCTAAATATATTTTTAGCTGTCTATATAATTTCTTTCTATTTTTAGTAGAGATGGGGGTCTCGCTCTTGCTCAGGCTGGTCTCCAACTCCTGAGCTCAAACGATCCGCCTACCTCGGCCTCCCAGAGTGCTAGGATTACAGGCGTGAGCCACCTCGCCCGGCCTGGGCATCTTTTTAAAAAGTGATTAAGGATTTCCAGGTGGTGACATCAAAGCATTAAACTCAATGCAGGCCCTTTAAGCACGGGGCCCAGTGCATTTGCACAGGTCTTGGTCATAAAGCTTGCTTGGTGTCATGCTTCAGGGCTTCAGGCTTGATCTGGGTTGGTGTGTATAAAACTTCTGTCCACTGATTGATAGGACAGTGGAATTCTCTTTGAGTTTTCATGTGCCAGGCAGATGGAAATTTCCTATAACAGAGAGGGAATCACAAAGCTAGTCCTGCCCTTCTGTTTGCAACTTCCCCTAGAATCGCTTTTCCCATGGTGTTCCACAGAAACAGAGGAGTGTTCTTTGATCAAGTAAGTTTGGGAAACAGGTTAAGCAAAATTAGGCAGATTGTTTTCTGCCTGGCTTTCCAGATCCTTTAATATGCTGTGTGTATTGTGAGCAGCCACAACTGGGACTCGTGTGACCATAAAACCCTTCTTGTGCAGAGCTTCTCTTAGGACCGTAGCGCAGAGCATATCTCAAGAAATGCTGCCCTGGAATCGCCTTGATGTTAAAATGCAGTGCGTGCTCGTGTAAATGCATTATTCGCCGCTCCCTCCCTTGTGTGATTCCCGGTGTCCTGAGTGCAATCGCAGTCGAGGACACAGAAGGAACAGAGCTGGGCCTGAGAAGCCGAGTGCCACGCTGCACAACGAGGTGTGGTGTTGGAAATGGGCATGCTTGCTGGGATGGGATAGTAATTCGTGGGCACCCACTCCTTCCTTGCCCTCTTCGTACTGGATTCCAAGGAGGAAATGCCTGTGATAGGGCAGATACAGCATGTTCATAAGTGTTTGGTTCCCACGGAGAGATCTCTGTGTTAGGGAGCTCCTGAAAGATGTCCCTTAAAAAGTTTCTGCTGCCTGCTTAGAATGAAGAAAGGTCCTCTTATTTTCTGACAGCCTATACTTTCTTGTCTTTTCATCTGATTAGCTATCATTTATTAAATACCTATTCTGTGCAGTGTGCTAATTCCTACAACCAATCTGTAGGGTGAGTGGGGAATTTGAAACTCCAAGAGGACAGATAACTTGCCCAGGATCACACTGCCGATAAATGTTGAAGCTGTGGTTTGATGCTACAGTAGGTCTGTCCTACTCAGTCTGGGCGCTTTCCACTCTGCAGCTGCTACTCGGGGTGCCAGGGAAACTCTAAAGGAGAGAGCCTTTGGGGTGACGATATGTTCCACTCATCTTTGTGTTTTTTCCTTCCTAGGGATGCTGTGAAGAAGTGTTTTGCAACGTGTCTTGCATAATACACAGCCAATTTTGCAGAGCTTCGGAAGGCACTATGGATGGAAGCTGGTGGACAGTTTTGTAAATACCTTTTAAACCTCTGTCTTACAGACATGTGCCTTTTATCTTGCAACAGCGTGTTGCCTGCGATTCACACATTTGAGACTTGCTTTTGGAAGCAACAGTGTGTTCCCAAACCTGAATGTCTGTAGCACAGTATGAAGTGAGTTCTGTTCTGTATCATACGGATTGGAATCTTCCTCATGCACCTCTTTGGATGTTGTCCCTCATAAATAAAAAACCTGTTAGGCAGCAGCAGCTAAGCCTTGGGTGCCAGTGATTCCCAGGTGGCAACAGGCAGCCCCATCAGAGATTGCAGGGGTGCAAGAGTAAGGGACAGGATTTTGGGATCAACAGGGACTTTGCTACTTGTCCCTCAGCATGGAAACCATCATCACTGTCCTACATAGGGTGGACATGCTCTGGCATCTGAGAACAAGTGATTCTGCCTTACACAAGCCCATGGAGGGCCTGGCTGTGGAGTGAAGTAGAAGAGAGGCACCTTTTGGTGGTGTATGTTGCTTCTTAATCTGAACCCAGGCACTCTCGCTGTTCTGGCTCTACGCCTGACTGTGGAATGTATTTTCTAACATTCCGTGCAGACTCTTTTTCTCTTGTGTTTTTCTTTCCATCTCCTCCCCCCCCCCCATCTCTCCCTACATATCTGTACTTAGGACGCCTTGGCACTAGGTGGAGAGAGAACAAAGCAGCAGAAAACACGACTGTTTCCTTTTGGACAAGAGCAGATAGGAGGTGAAAAATCTTGCTGCGCTTAGCTGTACTTTTTTTCTTCATTGTTTATAATTGCTTGCCTTTTTTTTTTTTTTTTTGAGACAGAGTCTCACTCTGTCACCCTGGCTAGAGTGCCGTGGCGTCAGCCTAGCTCACAGCAACCTCAAACTCCTGGACTCAAGCGATCCTCCTGCCTCAGCCTCCCAAGTAGCTGGGACTACAGGCATGCACCACCATGCCTGGCTGATTTTTTCTATATATTTTTAGCTGTCCAGATCATTTCTTTCTATTTTTAGTAGAGATGGGGTCTCGCTCTTGCTCAGGCTGGTCTCGAACTCCTGAGCTCAAACGATCCACCCACCTCAGCCTCCCAGAGTGCTAGGATTACAGGCATGAGCCACCGCGCCTGGCCTAAATGCTTGCTTTTGAACTGATCTTATTTCCTGTTCTCCTCTGGAGCGGGGCCAGGGCAGAGTGGATGGGAAGACAGATCCCTGCGTAGGTCCAACAGGAAGTAGGCACACCTGCCCAGTGACCTTAAACAGCCCCAGCATTTGCACTGCAGCCTGTGCTGGAGGCACTGCGGAGGACCCCATAGATGGCAGGTGTCATACTGCAGCCTCACGTGCCTAACCACATACAAAGTGCTTTTATGTCCATGGTCTCATCTGGTCCTCGTGAGAGCCTTGTGACGGAGCAGGGATTGGTTCCCCGCCGAGCAGTCAAGGAAATCGAAGCTCAGATTGGTTTTCAGATCCACCCAAAGCACAGCTGTGGCAGAGTCGAGCCCAGAGCCGGGGGCACCAGCTTCGGCCTCCTTCGTGACCCGCCGTTTCCTGGCCTGTCTCTGATTGTACCACCCGAAACTTCACCGGCCAAGCCTGTGCCTTTTCTAATGTCAAGTCACATGTGTTGCCTTGTACCTGGCCCTCCCTGCTCATCTCCCTTTCTGGAAGCTTCTTCTTTGGTCTGGGATGTTCATTGTTTACTTGTGTTCCCTCTCAGCTTCTCTCTGCTGCCCAATCATTAATGTCCTTGCCCGTCAGCCAGAGTTCCTGGCACTCCAGGGCCTCCACAGTCACCCTGGAAACGAAGTCCGCTTGGACTTGCCTGTCTGCTCTCTAGCCCAGGCCAACTGGTTCGCATGGGCTCCTGTTCCGGCCCTTCCAAACCAAAGGCCGTGGCCCACTGGTTGTCTCCTAGCTTATGGTGAACTGCTGAATGTCTCTGCATCCTGCTGTGGCTAAGAACTCTGGCCTTTTCTTCTGGGAGCTGGGGAGGTGTGAACAGGCCTGATGGGGCCGCGAGGAGGAGCTGGTCTTCCCCGGACCCTTTCCAGGCTGGTGAGAGCCTCCTGTCACATGCTGAGTCCATCACCTGCCCTCGGCCAGGGTGGGAAATTACATGCTACCCTCTGGCTTTTGTGGGAAATAAAATGACAGATTCTGCCACATTGTAAAATGTTACTATTTTGTCTCTTATTTGTGCAGTTAAACCTTCATCAAGGTGTAACAAGCCCTGGAAGCGATTTCAATCGAATGCCAAAAGGAATGGTATAAAATTCATTTAAAACTGGTTCGCACCAGCTCTCCTGCGTGTACGATTAACTGCTAAGATCAAGTCACAAAACATTATTTTGAGGAGAAAGGGTTTAGTGAACCCTAGAAATTGGGTTTGATTTATGCCAGAAAATCTGCCTTTTCACTGCTTGAGATTTCTAAGGAAGAAAGCCACAGTCTTTCACCAAATGGTTTCTAAGGAAACCCCTTATAGCACAGCATCTGAAAACAATTCGGTTGTTAATGAGAAATAGTTCTCACGGTGGGAAAGTGTTGACTCAAAAGGCTTCTGGATTTGGCCATCAGTCTGCAAAAAGTGTTTACTGTTCTCCAGTTACGTTTATGAAATTTCTACATACAGTAAATACTTGTAGGTCCTATTTCACAGTTATTCTTGCTTATAAATATATTTTTTAAAGAAGGGTAAAAGAAAAGTCTTTGTGCTAACAATGTAGATACTTGAACTTGCAAATATATTCAAACAAGGTGCCTTCCAGAATCTGTGCACGCCATGGAGTTTTTCAATCTGTTTTGGAATTCCAACAATCTAGAATTCATATATTAGCATTGAATTATAAGTAAATTACGTTATTTTACATAAGATATTTCTAAAAATTCTAAAATATAGTAGGGTATTCATATATATTTTAAATCCATTTTTAAAATGTATTCTGAAATGTCCCATAAGTTGGATTTATTTACTTCTTTTAATTTCTCCCTCAAAAGAAAGTAATTAATTGTAATGCTTGTTTTAACTATACTCCTGTTACAAGAATTTCAAGATGAAATTTGAATATCTCATGATGCCCTAAATCTTGTAGTTAAAAAATAAATGCTAGATACACACTATTTCTTCTAAATGTACCTATTGAAGTCAGATTCCAAAATAACCATCCATGTATTTTTTTGATAACCTTTAAGTAACGATGCTAAAGGAAATTCATACAGTAAAATTGCAAATATTAATAGATATTCATCTGTAGCATGATTCAGAAACACGAGTGAATATATGACAGGAACCAAAAAAGTAACCATCGTAAATTCAGAGCGAAATATTTAGAAACATTTCTTGCCCAGGGAGAGTCATATGTTTTCGAGTCTGTGTAAAAATATGATAGTTGTGAAGTCACTTGAAAGCATGTTGCTGCATCACTTTGCCCGTAGCAGCCGTCAGTCCGTCTGTCCTCCAGTATGTTTTCTGCTTCAGACTTTTGTACGAGGCAGAGTTGCCAAGAGCCTTCCTGTTGTCCCCACTTGTTTTCCTCATTTCACCCCTACCTCCTTTTCCTTTCTTCTCTGGTCTTTGAACTTCCTCCACTTTGGGCAGCTGCCTTCATTGGCTTTGCTCTGCTTTGGGCAGGGAAAAATTCTGCCGATGAAAACAGGAAAAATAAGAAAACAAGAAGGGATGCACGTGTTCTGCATGTGTTGCAGCTCCCTGGCTGCCTGCTCAGGTCTCCTCCCCCGTCGGGGGTACTCCGAGAAGGCTCTGCTGTTGGACACTGACCCTAGGTGGTCAGAGCTTATCTAGGAGACTTTCCCCCCCTCATCTTAGTAAATTCAGAAATCATTTGTGCTGAAAGAACTGGGAGGGTGATACTTTGTTTTATCCACCCACTCCGTGTTCTGAAGGCATATACTTGCCATTTGGTTTGGTCAGATCTATGCTATTGTCAAGTTACACTAATTATATATGTAATTATGACATTGGAGAGGGAGGGACTATGACCGTTGTTCTACTCTCCCTCATTCCCTGCAGTACGAACAACCTCAGAGGGCAGAAACTTCTCTATGTAACTTTCTCGGAGTGGTATATGATAGATATGTATATATATGAGAGTATTTCATAGATATTAGTTCAAGAAGAGAATGAACAAAATCTTTTCTGAATCAAAAGAACAGCAAGCAAATACTGTATACTTGCCGTTGTTAAGGCTATATGCTTCATAGTTGAGGTGTAGTGAGATCTTTTTTGAGTGGCTAAAGAAGAGAAGAGATGTAATTCTTGTCTTCATTGATAAAACATCAGGAGGATTGATTGATGGTGGCATCTGAATGACATGCCCCAAATGGGAATGCAGTTTCTGCCTTAGCACATTTGTCTTGTTTCTACTTCTTTTCTTCCTCCTTTTTCCGCACTATGCACTTTGGCACCACAGGATGGCTCCCCAGCCAAGGCAGCGACCCGGTGGGGCAGCTGTAGACCTCTGTGTTGGACTTAGGGGGCCACGTGTGTCTTTCCTCACATAACCCACTCTGCATCTCACACTGACACATTGACAGCTGAGTGGAAAAATTGCCCAAGTGAAATATCTCCCCCCTTTGGCCCTGTCTGAGTGCCACCAATTGTTACTATAAGAGCTGAACGCGTAAAGGGCAGGAACTACACAAGAACTATAAACAAGTACACGTGAAAAAAAGGAATAACTGCATTTGTTGAGTCAAGATCCACGTAAAGGAGAGGATCACATTTCCCTGTCTTGGAAAAACTCTTGAAAATCGTTACAGTCTGAAGATAAATTCAATTTAAAATATTCTAATTAACTGCCTGCTATGTGCTAGACTCTTCACTGGTAACCGAATACAAAGATAAATGGGATATCTTGCTCATGGAAGAGCTCAATAGCCTATACTTGTAACAATCTCTCTTCGCCTCAGAATTTGGAGGGTGTTAGATAGATTCCCTAGATTTGTGTTGTTTTGGACAGTGTTACCTGATTCACCTAATAAACCTGTAATGAATGGCCTAGGTGGTGGTAAAGTAGTGAAGTCCTGATGATGAATAAGACAAGAGACCCTGCCCTCCAGAAAGTCTCAGTCTAGTGGAGGAGAGGGACACGTAGAAGAGAAATTATAATACAGGTTTTATATAAATGAGTAAATCATACTCTTTCTGGAACACTTAATTTCTGAAATTGATAGATCTTACCAGTTCAGTGAGAGCACAAGTCAGGTGTTTAGCATAGTACCTGCTTTACTGAAAACACACAAAAGATGTTCATGATCTTTATCATTAGCACCTTTACCTTTCCTAGCTCAGTATTCTTTTGCCTATTAAGGACAAATCTATCCTTTCCATATTTGACTTCTTTAACTGTCTCTCTAATGAAAGTCAGTTCATTTTTCAGGCGAGATGAGACTCCTTAGGTGTTACCATACCACTGTAACACTTACGTTCCCGCAGAGTTTCTACATATCACATGTGATAAATGCAAAGATGTATAAAAAATTGTCTGTTAGCTGAGAGAAAAATAGAAATCTTTCCATTCTACTTCCACATTTCCCTTCCAGCAGCTTTTATTTTTCAGAAGATGAGTCCTGAATCTTACAATGAAACCTTTTAGTGAGTGTTTTAGCAAGGTCTGCTCTGGGTGACTGATGCCATCATGAATATTCAATTAGCTTTTAGATCAGGGTTTCTTAACCTCACGCTATTGACATTTTGGGCTGGATAATTCTTTGCTGTGGGGGGCTGTCCTGTGTTTTATAGGGTGTTTGACCGCATCTCTGGCCTCTACCCACTAGAGGCCAGCACCCTCCTGATTCTGACAGGCAAAAATCACTTCAGACAGTTGTCAAATAGCACCTTGGAAGTAAAATCACCCGCAGTTGAGAACCGCTGCTTTTGATCACTTCCCTATTAATCACATCCCATTTTAAGCCAGTGGGATGATGCAATGTGTCTATCGTATGGCCTTTCTTCCAATAGGTCTAAGTTTTCAGTCTGCCACGCACCTTCAAAAATTCAGTGCATAATTTGTGCAAGGTACCAATAAACCATGAGGAGTAAGGTGGTCCGTGCCTTGAAGTAACTCATAGTCTAACAATTTGTAAAGTAAGTTGATTCTTCAGGTTTCGGAACCATGCTAGGTGATTCTTAGTAACACTTTGAAGTACTGCCTTGAGCTTTCTAGGTAGCTGTGATAAATGTCCAAAATTGGGGATTATAATGTGGTCTCAAAATACCTCCAAAGCAGTGGACAACCTCCTATAATTTTCTTTAAACTTTTCATTGAAGAGTTAATTCTTGTGCAAGGAATGGATTGAAATTTGTTGCTTTGTTTTATTACTGGGATATTTACTTATTTATTATTTTATGTTTAAGTCTTTTTCCTCTAAATCTTTTATAAACCAACACTTGCGTTATGGATTTGGGGAATAATTGGAGCACCTGTCCTGATACATAGAGTTCTTATTGTTTGGACAGCTGTCCACACTCTGAACATTTGTATGAGCACATTCAATTTTAAAAGAATAATTGTGTGATGAAAAAGATCTTATAATTGTGTAACTGAAGGCAACCTAAGTGTTCTGCTTACTATCAAGTTTATAAAAACCTTAAAAAGTAACAAATAATCCAAAATCCTTTAAGCATTATGATTCATTTAAAATCAAGTATGGAGCAATATACAACATATCATTTAGTATCACATTTGAACTATTCATGTGTTGGGACAATTTAGTTAAACAGTAATAAAATAATTACTCTCCAGACTTACAGCATTTCCCTGGCATTTATCTAGTCCTTTTCACATGGCAAAGTGATTCAGCTCTTAATTCACAAAGCTGCATTAGGAAGCTGAGTTTTATGGTTTTCTATGTGTTACTATTAATAGTAAAGAAGCTTTGAGGAGATAAATAGTTGTTTTTGCTTTTGCTTTTAATATTTTCTTTATCAGTGGAGTCTTTTTGATGATTTTTAATTTTGCAGCTCTAGCATTGTTTTATATATGTATATGCACACACATATATAAAATTATTTTATTTTTTTAGCTACTATTTATTGAGTGCTTACCAAATGCCGGAAACCATGCTAAGTACTTTTCGTATAGTAATACATTTGGTCTAAGAACCTCATCAAGAGTTAGTGAGTTCCGGAACCCGGGTCTGAATCCAGGCTTGTCTTGCACCAGTGTTCTTGTTCTTAACCATTATACCACATGGCTCCATTGTACAGTATATTCACTATTGTCTGGGCACTAAAAGAAATGTGTTTTTCTTATCTAAATTATCTGCTGCTCTAGGATGACAATTTAGACATTTTGGTCTTTGCATTCCAAAAACACTAGGAGAGTTTTGATTTGTTTGAAATAGATTCCAATGCTCTATTCTAATCTATTATGATGAAAAGGGTAAAGGGAAATTCCTCTGATTTTGAAAATAACTGGAGAGGTTTCCCTATTGCCTCATCTGTCCTTCTGCCTCTGAATTGGATAGAAAGACAGATATGTGCGTACACATAACACTGTTTAAGTGATAATCATATCACTGTTCTGATATTACCATACTTTAAATGGTTCAAGATAATTGGTTTCAGTTTTTGTTAATACCACTTCTGTAAGCCATATGGCTAAATCAAATTTAATAGAAAATTTGGGAAGGGAGGTATTTTAAAACATACTTTTATAATGAACATTTTCTTAATATATTTTCTTATTCATTTTATGTGGTAATGATTACTGGTTGCTCTCCAATAAAATATCATTTAACTTATATTACAATGCTGGGCATGTACGGCAACTTGCTCATTTTTGGAGCTAATTTATGTAGCATATTTGCCTGTGTGTGTGAGAAAGAGTCTGAGAGAGAGAAGAGAAATAAGTGAATCACATTCTATGCAAAAACTAATTACAAGTATTCAAGCTTTAAAATGTAGATAATAAGTCACTAGTTCATTTTATGAAGAAACTTAAGGGGGGATTGGAACTAATAATAATGGTACTATTATTATCACGCCCATTTTACAGATGAGGAAAATGAAACACAGGGAGGTTAAATAACTCTTCCAAAGCCATGCAGCTGAGATGGGACTTGAACTTCAATGCCAGCCCTGTTAATCACGATTCTATACTGCCTCTCAAGCTTTTATGCCTCTGTTTAAAAAACATAGCTTCCCACGACATGTCATGTGTAGGGGAAAGCTTCACATTGCTAGAGCTTTCAGGATATAATTACTTCAGATACCAGGGACATCATATTAAGATGGCCTTCCAAACAAAAGTCTTATTATAGGCAGCTCGGCACAGTTCTCCATTGCCAGGCTTAGTACCTGGAATGCTGTAAATGTCTAAATGTCTCTAAATGTCTGTTGCAGAATGAACGAGTATAAAAGTCGGACAGAGGTGGGGGCTGGGGGGAAGGGATGGGTGTATACCTACTTGATGAGTGCGATGCACACTGCCTGGGGAATGGACACGCTTGAAACTCTGACTGGGGGGGGGATGGGGGGGGAGGGGATGGGTGCACACCTACATGATGAGTGCGATGTGCACTGTCTGGGGAATGGACACGCTTGGAGCTCAGACTCGGGGGGCTGGGGGGCCATGGGCAATATATATAACCTGAACTTTTTTACCCCCATAATGAGCTGAAATTTAAAAAAAAAAGTTTTCTCTTAGAACATATTCCTGACATTAGGCAAGAAATGGAAAATGCAATTTGCTTTAAAAAATATCTTTTATAAATGACTTTTCTATAACAGCCATTTCACCAATATTCCAAAAGGCACCTGTGGCTTGGTCAAGGAGTCACTATATTTTCGAAAGTAAATAATTTATTTTCACATCACTGACCAGAGCAAATCTGTTATCATCACATTATGCCTCTAGTATAGAGATGGCCCCTACAGTATAAGCAGATACGAGTTGTGGAGACCTCCAGGCTTGGTTCCCTTAGAAGCCTTTTTCCCATAGAGCAGGGAGTACAGTGAGGATCTCCTAACTCTGGAGTCATACTGGTCTGAGGCTGAATTGGAGCTTTGAGGCATATTTGCTACATGACCACAGGCATGCTATGCAATTCCTTAGTTCACCTTCTGCAAATGAGAATAATTATACCTACCCATAAGATTGTTTTGTGAGTTAAAGGAAAACTGTATACACTGGCTAACATGAAATAAGTTGTGTTATTTTATTTTCTTCTAGAACTCTCAGTTGCAGGCATAAAAAGGAAGGAAGGAAGGGAGGGAGGAAGGAAGAAAGGAAGAAAGGGAGGGAGGGAGAGAGACAGGGAGGGACGGTAAGGAAGGAGGGATAGGAAAAGAAAACTGGCTAAACAAGTAACTCATTACTAAAATATTAAGGACTCAAACAATATTCTCAGGACTTGATCTCTCTGCATTTCTCCAGTCCTCCAGCCTGCTTTTCTGTTTGTTTTTTAAGAGACAGGGGTCTCACTCTGTCACCCAAGCTGGAGTGCAGTGGCACCATCATAGCTCACAGCTACCTGAAACATCTGGGCTCAGGTGATCCTCTTGAGTAGCTAAGACTACAGGTGGGTGTCTCCACACCTGGCTAATTTTTCTTATTTTTTGTAGAGATGGGGAGGGGGTCTCGTGGTGTTGCCCAGGCTGATCTCAAACTCCTGGCCTCAACCTATCCCCCTGCCTCATCTTCCCAAAGTGCTGGGATTACAGGCATGAGCCACACTGTGCCTGACCTGCGTTTCTTAATATTTGCTTTATTCTCAAATAAGTTTTTTCTTTCCCTAACAATGACCCCTAGAAACTCTAAATTTACATCTTACCAGTTTCAAATCTAACATAAAAAAAGAGCAGTTCTCCGACAAAATATCTACAAAAGTCTTGGCCTCAATTTGATTAGACCAACTTTTACATATTTCTACCCCTGAAAGTTCGGGGGGGCGGGGTTTCAATATTTTGATTGTCTAAACCTAGGTCACATACCCACCCTGGAATCAGGGATGGTTTCAGCTTAATCCAAAGCGTAAGGACAGAAGGTACAGGAAGCATGGTTCCCCCAAAGAAGAATGTAGGTAGTGCTACTAAAAGAAAGGAGAATGAATATTGATGGCAAAATCAGAAAAAATGTGCACTACACCGTCAATTAAATGCAAATTATTATTATTCATATGCATGTATATTTTGGGGCCAGTTACAAAATCCTATTAAACCCATTGTATTAAAAAATTATTTAACAACTTTACCAAGAAAATATATTTAGATTTCCAATTTGGGATGTCATGACACATCACCTTCAAGGTGGACATAATGAGTAGGAATTTCATAACATACCTGTATGGAACTCTCACTTAACTTTTAATGAACCTCGTTTTTTTTCTCGTCTTCTAGATAGTTACCCACCCAGTTTTCTTTACTTTTGACCGAGGTATCTCTGCTCCCTGAAGAATATAACAGTTTGTTGTCTCATAACTTTTCTCCCTTTGTCTTGTTCTAGAGGCAAGAACACCGCTACTTCTTTTAGGCTTTCCAAGTTATTTCCTGTGTATTTATTTTTTTAACTGCTAGTAACTATGTAGACACCACCCTTTTGGCTTCTCTTTTTGCATTTTGACTCTAGATGGAATGAGAGGGTACACGGAAGTGTTCATTGCCCTGGAGTATGCACGGAACTGAGGTAAGGTGCACGGACATCTTAGATGTTGGAACTGTGGGGTGAGCAGTCCTGACTTTTGCAAATAAAGGGGAGATTGGGAAAGACGGAGGTGAGCTGTCTCTCAGGGGGATCATGTTAATAAGTAATCTTTTCTTGAAACAGAATCTTGCTCTGTCACCTCGGGTAGAGTGCAATGGTGTCATCATAACTCACTGCAACCTCAAACTCCTGGGCTCAAGCGATCCTCTTTCCTCAGCCTCCTGAGTAGCTGGGACTACAGGCACGTGCCACCATGCCTGGCTAATTTTTCTATTTTAAGTAGAGACAGGGTCTTGCTCTTACTCAGGCTGGTCTCGAACTCCTGAGCTCAAGCAATCCTCCTGCCTCAGTCTCCCAGAGTGCTAGGATTGCAGGCGTGAGCCACCGTGCCCGGCCAAATAAGTAATCTTGAATACATGGGGAATGGTGTTCAAGAGCAGGGGGTCTGCAAGCTACACTCAGGGGCCAAATCATTGCCTCTTTTATAAATATATTTTTTATTGATATATAATATTTGTGTGTATATATGTATCGGGTACATGTGGTATTTTGTTACATGCATAGAATGTGTAATGATCAAGTCAGGGTATTGGGGGTATCCATCACCTCAAGTATTTATCATTTCTCTGTGTTAGGAACATTTCAAGTCCTCTCTTCTAGCTATTTTGAAAGATACAACACACTGTTGTTAAGTCATCCTATTCTGCCATTGAACATTATTCCTTTTACCTAATTGTACGTTAGTACTCATTAACCTACCTCTCTTCATCCTCCCCTGCTCCCCAACACCCTTCCCAGCCTCTGGTAACTATCAGTCTACTCTCCACCTCCATGAGATCAACTTTTTTGGCTCCCATATATGAGTAAGAATATGTGACATTTGTCTTTCTGTGCCTGGCTTATTTTACTTAATGTAATAACCTCCAGTTCTATCTATGTTGCTGCAAATGACATGATTTCATTCTTTTTTTTTTGTAGCCAAATAGTATTTCATTGTGTATATATGCCACATTTTCTTTATCCATTCATCCATTAATGGACACTTAGGCTGATTCCATATCTTTGCTATTGTGAATAATGCTGCAATAAACATGGGAGTGCAGCTATTCCTTTAATATACTGATTTCTTTTCCTTTGGCTAAACACCCATTAGTGGGATGGCTGGATTGTTCGGTAGGTCTGTTTTTAATTTTTTTGAGAAATCTCCATACTGTTTTCCATAGTGACTGTACTAATTTGCATTCCCACCAACATTATATGAGTTTCCTTCTCTCTGCGTCCTTGCCAGCATCTGTTATTTTTTTGTCTTTTTAATAGTGGCCATTTTGACTGGGATAAGACAGTATTTCATTGTGGTTTCGATTTTCATTTTCCGAATGATTCGTGATGTTGATCATTTTTTTTATATGCTTGTTGGCCATTTGTATTTCTTTTGAGAAATGACTATTCATGTCCTTTGCCCACTTTTTTATGGGATTATTTGTTTTTTTAATGGTTGAGTTGTTTGAATTCCTTGTATATCCCAGATATGAGTCCCTTGGCAGATGAATAGTTTGAAAATATTTTCCCCCATTCAACAGGCTGTCTCTTTACTCTATTGATTGTTTCCTTTACTGTGCAGAGGGTTTTTAGTTTGATATAATTCCATTTAGCTATGTAAATACAGTTTTATTAGAACATAGCTCCACTCATTCGCTTAAGTGTTGTCTATGGCTGCTTTAGCACTTACAATGCCAGCCTACTTGTGACACAGACCCTCTGGCCCTCCAAGACTATAATATTTACTATCTGGCCCTTCAAGGAAAAAGTTTAGCAACACCCGTTCCAGAGTAAAGAGCATATCAGTCGGGCTCTAAAAGAATTGCTCATTGAACTAGGGTTTGAAAAACATGGTCCAGACTGCACTGTCATAATCAGAGAAGACTGTCAAGAATTAGGATACCCAGTTCTCAGGCAAAAAGAGCTACATCCAGAGCAGGATCTCAGTGCCAGAGAGGAAGTAGGGGTTACACTGGTGTCTGTGGGTCATTGTTCATGCAATGGATACTCAGTCTGGTTGGGGGAGACGCTCCAGGCTAGAATTTGTGCTGAATCACCAGATTCAAGACTGAGAAAAATGACATACTTTCCTCCACCCCAAAGGTGTGGGGGCCATTAATCCAGATTTTCCCCTTGCTGAAGTAATTTAGGAATGGATAAAAGCTTTGGTGGGGAAATGAGGCACTGAATAGGGATACTTCCTACCAGCCCGCTAAATTGGTGAGAAAGGAGTTTTGTCCCTAAAGACCTTTACTTAGATCTGTACTTAAATGAGGTGCAAAGTGAGAGAGCAATTATCTCCCAAGTGCCTACAAGCCTGAAATGTATTTCCATGTATGTTACTCAAAACCTCAAAAGGCCACATCTCCTGAAAAGGCATCCTTCTCTCCTCTGTATCTGTTGCTTGCAGCATGATGTTTAAGTTTCTAAACAGGCTGACCTGTTTGGCTAATTTCATAGCCCAAATTAATTGTTCTTTCCTCTGTGTTCTTATTTCATCTTATTATAGTATTCGTCATGCTTTGCCTTATATTACAATTGTATGTGTGCATGTATTCTTCCCCCTAGACTAGACATTACATGAAAGTACAGTTTTAGCCTTACTCATCTAAATATTCCTTGAAGGCTTATATAAGGGAATGCCTAATTGCAATGCCTACTGACTTCAATTGAATTTCATTAAATAGAGTGTGTTATATCCTGTTAGAACTACGGTAGATATAGACACAAGTCTGACTCTTTTCTTACAACCACCATTTTTCCTTGTTATAGATATATCAAACTACTTATTATACTTCACATCTCCTCTAGATTAATTTGTCTTGATCAACTCCTTAATTGGCCACAGCTGATTAAATTCCCTGAAGGGAGCTCAGCCACTTAGGGATTCTGGGTCACAAGAAGAAGAATGCTTAGGCAACAGAGACCATCTTTAAACAGAAGAATTATTAGAGGAGTTCAGAACTGAGGCTATCACTGAACGAGCAAGCTTCGGGGAGGTTAGAAACCAGGACAATTCTGAAGACTAGAGCATTGAGAGCTTGTGACCCAGAGCACCCCAAGACGCCTCCACGCAAGATTCAAATTCCTGAGAATCTGTTTAAGCCAACTTGATTCAAGAGTCCCTGTGATTAGGAAACAGGTTCTTCTCTTTTAAATCAGAAATTAGAGTTAAGAAGATGCAGGGAGAGCGGTGGTAGACTAAAGAAAGTGTTACCACAGTAATCTATCTGAGGGTGAACCAAGCCACCAAGATTCTCTTTCAAGAAGGTGAATTTAGAGACCAAAAAACAAGCAAACAAACACAGGGTGTGAGTGACTTTTAGCTTAAAGGTCATGTAGACTAAGACTAGGGGCCACTATGGGGAAGCAGAGGAAACAGAGCTGATAGAAGGAAGCAAACATGAGAGATAAGAGTGGCCACGCATTCCCTAAGAAACAGACCAAGTGGCTTCAAATCCTAGTGGTTTATCCTCCTCCTTTTACTGAGGAGTGTGTGATTATTTTCCTTGTAACTATTGTGCTTTAAGATATCCCTCCAATTTATAAACAGGAAGGATAGTAATTGCCTCGTGTATTAGAATATTTAGCTATAGAATCAAAATTATCTTAGACACCAAAGAGTACAGAAAATCAAAGATAATCTCAGGCAATGAGACATAAATCCCATTTGCTAATTCTGCCATTTGGTGATAATGATGATGGTGCTGATTTAAGATATGTTTAGCACGTACTAAGTACCAAGCACTGTTTTAAGCATTTATATATATTGCCTTAGTTAATCCTCACAAAAACCCAGAGGTGTATGTAGAAATATTAGTCCCATTTTACACACACGAGAACTAAGGTATAGAGAGAATAAGTCATGGAGCCAAGATTCAAATTCCCTAATTCAACATCAAAGCCTAAATTCTTGAAAGTGCAAGTCTCTTCACAAACTTCAGGAATTAAGCTGCCTACAAGAAATCTAAGTTTTAGGGTGGTTCAAAACCTTATGTATCCCTCTGGATCAATTTTTTTTTCTTTTTTTCTATATTTTCAAATCTCAGAGTTACCATTTAACCCTGGTATCTCCATGAAAGGTGGTTTCTATCTGGAACAAGATACAAAGTTTCACATGGGCAGCTTCTATACAGCAATGATAAGAATGACCATTTACTGAGCAATTGCAAGGCATCAGGATTATGGTTTATGAGCACTTGGTGTGTATTATCTCACAACCCCGTGAGGTAGATACTCTCCACAACCCAGGGAGGCAAAAGTGGAGGCTACTTCCACTGTAATTGTATATTATTACATAATAAAGTGCTTAGAATACATGCAAAGTGATTACACAATACTTATACGAGAAAAATACAGCTCTAGTTATATAATAAATTTAAAAATATTTGTTTAATGAAAACATGAAGGTATTAATTAGCAATTATCTCTCTGCAGCTTTTAGCCCTGGAGAAGTGTGTGGAAAAGGAGGACTGTCCTCGCTTTTTTCAGAACTTCTGTCCGAGATACTTTCAATTACACAGTTGTGTTTTTTACCCCCAGAATGATTCATTCTCAGAATTGTTCCTTAGTCCTTAATATCTCCATTAAGAAGAGCTTCTATCACATGCTTCAAAGGCGTGCGATGCTCTGCTGGTGAGCAAAAGGCAGAGGACACGGGTTCCTCTGCCACCCCCTGGACGCTGCACTGTCTGGCCTGAGTCAGCGAGGGCAGAAATACAGGCTGAACTGTAAGCAGGTGCCAATAACCTGTCCTTGCCACTCTCTTTTCACCGGCTTACTGTGTCTCTCTTGTAGTTCAACCTGCAAATTACTTTGAGAAGGAGAGAGACACCTCTGGGCCGATCTTGGAATATATTCATTCCCCTGTTAAAGTAGGGAAAAAATACTAGTGAACCTTTATTGAATTTGAAGGTCAAATAATTTGAAATCCCTTTTCCTTTCACATTAAAATCTTTTGACTATGTTGTTCTGAAGCCATAGCATTAGATTACAGTTTACTTCTCTGTTACTTTACCAGCTGTGAATTTGGCCCTGTCAGGAGTTGTTCTGTGGTTTAAAAAAAAAGAAAGAAAAAGAAAGAGGAGTGAGTTGACAATTTAACCAAAAAAATGGGACCTTCAGTTTGATAATGTATTTTTGATGACAGTTATTTAATTCATTTTGTGTGGGGAGTGTTTTTTTTTTTTTTTTTTAGAGACAGGGTCTTGCTCTGTTGCCCAGGCTAAACTCCTGGGCTCAAGCAATCCTCCTGCATTGGCTGCTCAAGTAACTGGGACTACACCTACAGATGCACACCACCACGCCCTGCGACAGTTATTTGATTCTTAATAGTCCAGTCATAATGAGACAGGATACTGCATAAGTCAAAGACCACACAAAGTATCAATGTAAGTATCAAGAGGGTGTGGAGGAAGTGGGTTACAATTTCTTTTTTCTAGCAGCTGTTGTGCCTTTAAAAAGAAAACAACAGTTAAAAGTTCATTAAACTCTGTCCTTTAATTACCATGTACTAACATACGACTGTAACAACAGCAAAAGATTAGATTTATTAAAGTATGCATGACTTTTTCATTGTTTTCCCTCTGATAGGGACTTGCTTTCTCCACTAAGCTCTTTCTCTCTCTCTTTCCCCCTCAAATGTTATTATTTCATGTCATTGTTTTTAGTCTATGGGAAATTCCTATGTCCTCTGTAATTTAGGTTTTAAGTAACATATGATTTACCCTGTTATTTAAAAAAAAACAAAAACTAAAAACTAGCTCCCTTCCTTGAGTGGGAGACTGACTGGCATCCTTAATATTCTTCTGTAGAAATTGTGATAAAAGAACAGATAAGCTTAAGTAAATCCAGCGTGCCGTGCTCCTTTAAAATGTGAGGACTTTGTCAACTGGTTAGAAACCGAAGGTTGGTTTTGTCCTACATATCCTTGCTTGGCCAATTATGCATAAAAAAGGGGCCACAGCCCATTTGCAAGGCTTCTGAATGAACTCCATTCATTCTGTACTTGGAAGTGTCTCTTCAGCCACAAGAAGAAACAATAGTTATAACCTAATTTCTTTGGCGCCAATATCAGCAGAGGAAAAGCCAAGAGCCCATTATGAAAACTCTAGTAACTTCTCTTGGTGATTATGTAATTCTGTATTCACTGATCATATTTTTGTATTTAAATAAGTACATTTTTAAAAAGATTATAAAGTGGTTCGATAGTGCTGCAATGTCACATTTCATGCAGTAAGCAACATTTTTAAAATGGAGTACTCCAGAGGAATTTGCTTCTTATTGTTATCGAAGTTTTAAAAACTACACTGACATGCTGCCCCCCAAGGCTTTAAGAGGAAAGCCTTTGTGTTTTTCATGACGGTATTTTAAAATCTGATGAGAATGTATCACTACAATGTTGTTAGGGAAATCCCTTAATCACTTTCCGCATGTCCCTGTAGAAGTCAGCAGAGAGCAGGCGTCTGGAAGTAGCAGTGGTGGTAAGATGAGTGTTACTATGATTGTCAGGTGGTATCTGGAGCGAACCTTCTTCAGTGCAGATCTGCTCTGAGCGTGGAGTGATCTGGCTTAAAACCCTTCGCTGACTTCCATTGCCCTAATGGAAGGCCTGTGTCCCACTTGCCTTACAAAATCCGCTTTCTGGCCTCTGGCTTCTGCTTATCGGCCTTTCAGCCTCATCTCCCGCCATCTTCCTTTACTGAGCTTTCTTCGGCTGGCCTGGCTCTTCCTCCTATGTGGCGGTGTTTCTGCACGTTCCTGGGTGGGACTCTCTCCCTCCCAACCCTGCTTATCCCCTTTAACCTGATCAACCCTTACGTACCTGGGAGCCTTAACCTTGAGGTTACTTTTTCAGGAAGACTTTGGGTTGTCTTAGCTAACTAAAGAGTTAACAGTCTGATGTATTTGGAGCTGAGATTCTATGGGGATTAGTTGCTAAAGAATAGTTTAGAACCAGATCGTGAGGAACTTTCTGACTGTGTTTTTAAGGTGTTAAGCAGAAAATGATGTCAGCTCTGGGTTTTAAAGGTTTGGAGAATGGATTGGATCTTAAAAGAATGTTTAACGTAGCCATCTAATTAGTGGGCAGTGGACTAGGAAGCACTAATCTTTTTTCCTCTTATGCAATAATCCCATCTTTTGTGGTATAAAAGTCTGCAAACAAAGGAAATTACCAGAAATGTAAATACAAAATCTCATTAGAGCTGAAGTTCTGCATTAACCTTCAGCTGCTGATTTATAGCGTTCACTCCAAGAATATTATATTCTAGATAAATTTTTAAAAATCTAGCTGAACAACACTACAAAATAAACTCATCATTTCCCTTCCCCTCACATCCTTAGATCCAGATTATCCCACCTTTCCAATTACTCTCACAGAAACCTCAAAGAGACATGCCGGCTTATCTCTTTTCCTTGTCTCCCCCAAAATATTTTAGTTAAACATTTTGGTCTTTCTATATAGAATCTACCTTAAGCATATAATTCTTTCTATCACTGATATTTTTTTCTACTTATTTCCTGAAGTAGGCAGTCCCTTTCAGACTTTTATTATTTCTTGCCTGTAGTGCCACTATTAAGTTCAAGAACAAGTTTCCTATATGCACTTTCCTTCTCCTTTCATTTAGCCTGTGAACCATATTCCTTCCTTGTCTCCCCATCAACTACAAAATTAAGTATTGATTTTTTTTTTTTTTTTTTGAGACAGAGTCTCACTCTGTTGCCCGGGTTAGAGTGCCGTGGCGTCAGCCTAGCTCACAGCAACCTCAGCCTCCTAGGCTCAAGCAATCCTCCTGCCTCAGCCTCCTGAGTAGCTGGGACTACAGGCATGCGCCACCATGCCCGGCTAATTTTTTCTGCATATATTTTTAGTTGTCCAGCTAATTTCTTTCTATTTTTAGTAGAGACGGGGTCTTGCTCTTGCTCCGGCTGGTCTCGAACTCCTGAGCTCAAACAATCCACCCGCCTCGGCTTCTCCGAGTGCTAGGATTACAGGCGTGAGCCACCGCACCCAGCCTAAGTATTGATTTTTAAAACAGGCCTTCCTCCACCATATTATGCAGACCTTCCTTTCCAGCCTAATCATGTCTTACTCTTCTATATGGTCCATCCTCTATAGCCAAAGGGCACCATCCACTCTTTCCTGAGCACCCACTGGCTCGCTTGTCTCCAAGCTTCAGTGCCAGCCATTCCCAGTGCCTGTCATTATTGTATGCATATTTCAAAGTCTGTCTCACAGGCCTCCTCCTCCATGGATCCTTCCTTGATCATCCCCACTGAATGTGTGGGGGTCTCTCTCTTTTTTCATGCATTCATTCATGGAACAGATATCTATGAAGTGCTCCACATGTATCAAGTGATAAACTCATGCTAAGGATTTAGCAATGACTAGGACAGAATAGGTACCTATGCCAATTATAATGGAGGTTATAATCTAACACAAAAGAAGAACTAATAACTAATAACCCAAGTGTCATGGGTTATTATAAGGGTCTGTGCTTACGCTGGGAATCAGGAATGGCTTCCCTAATAGGAGGGTTAGAAAGAGATCTGAAGAATGAAGAGAAGCTAGCTAGGTGAAATCGGAGGGTATTAAGGGAATTGGGAGACATGGAAGAGTGTTTTAGGCTGAGGGAACAACATATGTAAAGGCTCTGAAGTGGGAGTGAACATGGAACATTTGAAGAACTTAGAGAAGGCCAGTGTGGGCAGGACGTTGAATGACGGAACAGGGGAAATTGAGATAATAAGAGAGGGATTGATGGCCCATGGGAGTGAAGATGGATTGGAACTGAAATAAGAAGAGAAAATAGAGAAAAATAGGGAGAGGCTGGAGGAAACAGAGTGCTTGGAGACTCTGATGAGTTTGAAGAAAAGGCTGGTGATAGGAGTTGAACTAGCCAGCTGGAAGAGTAGTCGGTGAGTCGTACATCTCATTTCTCATTAAACCTTGTAATCCTTTCGCACTTCCTATATCTTGTCATGTTTGATAGTTGTTATATAATTGTCTTATTTGTTACACTAAATTATAAGTTCCCTGGGTACTTCTTATGGGTTAACAACCATATTATTATTAATAATATGGGTACATTTTTACCAGTAAATAACTCTTTATTGCTATTCTTATTTCTTTCTTTAATCATTAAATGGAGGTTTTTCCATCTTATTTATGAATTTATCCTATACGTCATTTAGCAAATACTGAATGCCACAGAGTACATGACATGCTAGCAAGCATAAAGAAAGACACCAAAACCAAGAAAGCAAACTACATGCCACAAAACAATTATTTCTGGAATTAATGAATGAAGCTATTTTCTAGAGTTCTCTCTCTCTTTCAAAATGTAGGAAGTGTTAGTATGCCTAGCTCCATTCACAGGACTGGAAGGAGAATAGGGAGAAAGGAGGGAACAGAAAATTAGTGGCAGGAGTCAGGAGATCAGATTTCCAGCCTCTAAATACATTTGACGTTTAGCCCAGTTGTTGAACTTCTCTTCATTTCTCCATTCAGAACTTCGTTTTCGTTCCAGTGGGATTGTGTCACTCGCGACAATGAATACACGTACACTAAGCCATTTCCAGGAAGGAATCACTAATATTATAACCTAAAAAAATGAGATTAGAGTACTTTTCACTTAAAATCTCTTTCGAGCACACGTTTGTCTTTCTCCTACATTGACTTCATTGACTCTCATTTGTATTTTCTTTGTATGTCTACTGTATACAGATACAGGCAGGATGTCCCCGTTGTTTCAGTTAGGTATTAGATAAATTCACCATGCGTCGATTTTCAACCTCACGGTGAAAAAATTTGATTACGTGAAAAAGTCATCCACATGATACAAGAGACCAAAAGTTAATGAGAAATAATATTAAAAATGTAACTTTAATAAGACATTAGTGATCATCATCTTTCTTTAGTTTTTCTCCTGGGAACTTCCTAACCTGGTTACTCCAATGAAGCTGTGGTGTATTTACTGAAAGAATGTGGTGCTCATCACCCTGGCACAGCCAGAGAAGCCATCAAAGACAGTGCTGTGAAACACAAGGATCCCTGGCTCACACAAAGTCGTGGCTCAGTGACTATGGCTTTGCAAGCACTATGCAGTCCTGTTTGAAGTCCTGTAGGTGGCTTGCAGTAGAGTACATAGGTATGCCTTGTAGACATCCTTGGTCATTATCATCTCTTTGGAGATTTAACCATTCTTTTGATATTTTAGGGAATTAAATAATATTATAATGTGATGTTAATCTGCACATGGCAGATGATAGAAGAAATTTTGTTATGTTTTTAAAGAAATAAAAAGTGTGTTGTGTTTTGAAATCTCTTTAACTATTTTTCTTATAAAACTCCCGACTTAGTTACCAAGTCAACTGTCTCAGATGTATTTTCTCAGTCCTTGCTAATCTGTTTATGAATTCTTTTCCCATTTTTTAATCTTATGATTCATGTCTGTCCTTAAGTGTCCATTTGTCTTTATGTCTCTGTATGTTATGTTTATGTGAGCTGTTTTCTGTAAAGTAAAACAAGAACTTCCTGTATCTTATAGCATAAGAGACAATCAGTTTTCATATTCCCACCTCTGATTAAGAGAAACCCACATTCACAGAGCAATGGCTAAAACTCTGGCTTTCTGCTGTTCCTAGTCACAGGAGCTCTCCAAGTCTCACATGACCTGCACCTTGGAGAGGAAACCTACTACGTGTTAGGGTCTAGTCCTTAGCTGTGTAGGTTAAGAAACTCATTTGACCCACTTGTTTCTTAACAAAAAAGCTATGGTCTATGCATTATAACAATGTAAATTGATCATATTATAAGTTTCAATCAGTAATATGGCATCAAATCAAAGAGAATTTATGGTATTAACATATCAAATATAGTATTTAGAATTATAGCAAAGAGATTTCCAAGACTTCAATGAGTGTGGTATATAGAAAGAGCAATAGATTAGAAATAAGGAGGCCTGACCCTCTTATCTCAGTTCTGCAAGTATTATCTGTGCATATTTGAGATTAATCATTTAAATTCCCTTGGTTTTAGCAAGAAAGGGGAAAGAAGTAGAGGGCACACACATTCCTTTTCATAATATGATCTAAAATTTTCATGCATCATTTCTGCTCGTGTACCTTCAGCCAGAGCTTAGTCAGTTGTCCAGTAGTAGGAAAGGAGGCTGGAATGTGTAGTCCTTAGCAGAAACTTGCAGGATTCTATGACCAAAAGGACTACTGAAGGACAGCTAGCAGTCTTTGGCATTGTTCCCCTTTTTCAGGAAAGCAAGTGCTCTCTCAGAGCCCTCGTCCCCTGCCCCACCCCAGCATATTTCTTCTTAGGCCAGAATTGGGTCATGTGTTTACCCCTAGATGCAAGGAAACTGTGGAAGCAGGAAACAGGATTGACATGATTGGTTTTGACCAAAGTTCCGCAAACTTTCTTGGTTCACAGCCCCCTTGGGTTCTCAGTAATTTTTTTCAGGGGGCCAAAAGAAATGCATAAAAGTTCCACTTACAACTTAATAGCCATTTGCAATGGAACACGTAAATTGAAAGAAAAGTAAGACTTTTTTCATTCTTAGGTAACTACAGTTACTGTACACACACACGCACACATACACACGCACACATACACACGCACACATACACACACACCTGTTGGGCACTCTACAATTTTTCATACCTTAGAATCATATTGGACAGTGCCATCCGCATTTCCTGCCATATAGTACTTGCTTTTTATCACAACCACCACTGGAAACCCAGTCTTGCAATGATACGATAGGCTAAAGGAATGTAGCATGATCTAATGTGGAAACTGTGAATCACCTTAAGCTCTAGTAGTTTATGTGCTGTCTGACCGATGTTGAATCCTGCTACTCTATTTCCCTTGAAAATTTGAAATATGCTGTGGCCTCCCAGCGAGTTTACTTTGGTATCCTCGGGGACTGGGTATACAGTTTGGGAACCATATGCTTAGATTTATCATCATTCATTATCTGGGGCTGAACATATCACATCCCGCATAAGAATTACTCTTCTTATAGAGGGTAAGAAGGGAGAATGGAAATTATTTAAGAAATGAACAATTGCTACCTCAGTCTGTCCCAAATTGACTACCTGCTCTTTGAGAACAGAGGCTGCATGTGTTTTTATATACTGTTTTATGTGCAGCACCGTTCTGGGTACTTAGAAGGAGCTCAGTACATATTTATTGAATGAATGAAGAAATGAAGACTATATGGTTAACGATATATCATTAATTGTATTAACCATAGAATACTAGATTAAAGGAAATCTGGTGCCTATATAAGCTTCTGTATGAATCCAAGGGCCTGAACTATGCCTTCCTCATTTCTTACTGCCCAGTGCCTAGTTATTGTACATGATAGAAAAATGTTGGTTGGATGAATGAAGTAGATGTCTCAATGAGAGTTAGTTCTGTTTCCAAACACCATTACACAGGAGTTTCACGACACTGTTAATGAAAATGCTTATTAGTAAGCTCTCACTCTAAATGCCCATGCCGACTGCTAAGAAACAAAAATAACCATTCCTTTTTATCACTATGGATCTAAGGTTTTCTTTTGTTACCACAGTCACCATTAAAAAAACTGACAAAAAGAGAAAAGCAGAACTATTATGAGATATGAGAAGGCCTTTTTCTGTAATGGTTTACATTGTCAACAGCTAAACTATTTCACAATTCAGGATTATTACATAAAGCCTAGAAAAATGACTACTTTTAAAACAGCCACCAAACTTTATAAGTATGATAGATATTTAAGCAAAATGTGTTTTTTCTCCTATTTCTTGTTCCATAGCTCCCAGATTTATTTCTGTGGTTTTGCAACATGGGAAGCCATTCAAGTTCTTTGCCCTTGGTTTTCCTGACTGGAAGGTGTGTGGCTCTGTGACACTCCATAGAAGAGTGTGTTTGTGCTGGCCTGTTAGAGTTGTCTAGATCTAAAAATTACCTGCGATTGTTCGATTATTCCAGTAATATATAGAGAAAGTTATGTATGTGTCTGTCTCCATCACTAAATCAAAAGTATTTTGAAGGTAGGTAAAGACTGTCCTTTTTATTTTATTTTTGATTCCCCAGAGCATTGCACACGGCCTGGTACAGAGTAAGTACCCAATTTATATTTGTTCAGTTAGTAAACTATTTCTTATCAAGATATTCCCAAAAGTATTAAGCATAGTGTTTTGTTCATAATAAATACTCAATGTCGGCTGGGCATGGTGGCTGAGGCAGGAGGATCACTTGAGATCAGGAATTGGAGCCCAGGCTGAGCAACATAGCGAGACTCTGTTTCTATAAAAAATGGAAAGATTAGCAGGGCGTAGTGGTGTGCACCTATAGTCCCAGCTACTGCAGAGGCTGAGGCAGGAGGATCTCTTGAGCCCAGGAGTTTGAGGTTGCTGTGAGCTATAATGATGCCACTGTACTCCAGTCTGGGCAACAGAGCAAAACCCTGTCTAAATCAATCAATCAATACATACATACATACATCATACATACTCAATATGTTTTTATTTTGTGAGAGTCCAAATTATCTTACTTTACTTCCTTCAGTATTTCTGAAAACTAAAAGAAATCAGGATTTATTTTCCCTTTTTTGTAAGTTAAAAAATATAATTAGCTTTAATTATGAATACCAAATCTTGAATTTGTACTATAAAAGGAATAAATTTAGTTAAAATATTTTAAAAACATTCTTTGTTTTATTGAAGAATATCAGATTTTTAAAATATATTTTTCTACCAGCTTGATAAAAGCTTTCACTGGACATTTGCAGATTAAGGTCAATGTACAGCAGCTAGGCTGATATTGCAGTTTTATGTTCCTACCTTTTATTTTTTAAATGCATTTTTATTTATTTTTTTCCAACCATAAAAGTGATACATGCTCAGTGTAAGTAATGAAATAATTATAAAACTATTTAACAGAAATACCAGAGATAACTTCTGTTAGTAATTCAGAGTATATTCCTATAGTTTTTTCTATAAATTTATTCACACATAATAATATTGTGAAAATTTTTGGTGCAATCATTAAAATGAAATCATACTGCACACACTATTTTGCAATTTCCTTTTTCTCACTTAATAATGTATTTAAACTTTTAAGTGCAAAAGATTTGTTAAGACTAGCAAATATAAATCTACTTTATTCTGTTTTGCTAGATCCTACTTTTAGATGTTTATGGTACCCTATACTCCTATTTTGAATTATTTATCATACCTGTAATTTAAAGTATTTGTATAATTGTAGGTTTCATGCTTATATCCCTAAATAGATTATAAATTCCATGCCTAACACTCATTGCCTGAAACAGATACACACAACAGCAATAGATACTATGACTGAGTAAATGGTGGTCTTTCATTCTAGGATTTTCTTTACAATGCCTGCACTCTTTTCACAATTTTATACTGCCTCCTCCTAGTAGTTCCTTTATATGCCATGGGAATTTTCATTATTTGTTATTTGTGATTACATTATTTTTAGTTTTATTTAGTATGTTTTGGTCAATGTGAAGATAGAGAAGTAATTTAGACACTCAGAAGTATAGGAATAATAATTATATACATATATACCTTGGAGATACTGTGAGTTTGGTTCCAGACTACCACAATAAATCAAATACCACAACAAAACAAGTCACATACATTGTTTGGTCTGTCAGTGCGTTTAAAAGTTATGTTTACACTGTAGTCTATTAAATGTGCAATAGTATTATGTCTTAAAAAAAAGTATATACCTTAATTTGAAAGATACTTTATTGCTAAAAGTTGCTAATGATCATCTGAGCCTTCACCAAATCAATCTTTTTGCTAGTGGAGGGTTTTGCCTCCGTATTGATGGTTATTGGGATCAGGGTAGCTACCATCGTAACTAATGATGAAAAATTAGAAGCATTCCCACTAAGATCAAAAACAATGCAAAGATGTCCCCTTACATTACTCCTTTTCAACATCATACGAGAAGTCCTAGCTAATACAGTAAGACAAGAAAATAAAATAAAAAGTATACAGATTGAAAAAGAAGAAATAAAACTCTCTTCCTTCTCGTGGTCCCTTAAAATTTATGTTTTTCTCACATGTAAAATGTATCCATTCCATCCAAGTATCTCCAAAAGTCTTAACTATTTCCAGCATTAACTTTAAATGTAAATCAAAAGTCTCATCTAAATATCTAAATCAGGTATGGTTGACACTTGAGGTAAAATGTTCTCCACCTGTGTGAACCTATGAAACCAAACATGTTATGTGCATTATATACAATGGTGGGACAGGCATAGGGTGGACATTCCCATTCCAAAAGGGACAAATAGGAAAGAAGAAAAGAGTGACATGTCTTAGTAAGTGCACAACCTAATGGGCCAACCACCCAGTCTCAGTATTCTTTTACAGCAGAATACAGTTGCTGTATTCTTTTACAGCAACACAAGTAGACTAAGAAAATCCCCCGTGGAATAATGTTGCGAGGTTGGACCAGAAAGAGGTGATTAGGTCACGAGAGCTCTGCCCTCATGAAGCAATGAATGCCATTATCACAGGAGTGAATTATTGAAAAAAGAATGAATTTGGCCACTTCCTTCTCTTTCGTGTGTGTTCTTTTGCATTTCCACCATTCTGCCATGGGATGACACAGGAAGAAGGCCCTCACCAGGTTTGATCCATTGATCTTGGACTTCTCAGCCTCTAGAATCATGAGCCAAAGAAATTTCTGTTCATTATAAATTACCTAGTCTCAGGTATTCTGTCATAGCAGTGCAAAATGGGCTTAAAGAATATGCCGTGTAATTTTTTCTTGATACCTGGACATGGTGTACTGGGAAAAGGAGCTGCTGTAAATAAGCCTGTATTAGTGTAGTGGTAAGCTTTGGGGGTGGGGGAAGTTTTACATAATCCTATGATTAGCCCTCAGTCTTCAGTGAGGCTCTTCCTCTGGAATGTGAGAATCACAAGTGTTTCTCAGCCCCTTCCCTTCCAGGTGAGATGGAATGGCTAGAGTGGACTGTCACTTCTCCCAGGTCAGTTAGACTCTGGTAAAACCCCAGCAGGTTAGGTTCTGATTGAACAGTTTCTACTGAGAGCAGGCCTTGTTAAGAACAGCATGCTCTGGTGTTTATCAAAATTATGTCTTTTCCCTTCCTCTTGCCAGAAGCATGATGGGATTTTTCTCCAATATTTAGTCCGATAACCTGGTGAGCCTCGATGGTAAAACACAAAAGCATGGTGGTCCCCTTCAAGAGAAGGTCTCCCAGAGTTCTCGTCTCTCAGGCTTGTCACACGTAGCCTCCAGCAACGTATCAATTAAAGTTTAGGTTTTCCTGCCTCAGCACTGGTTCCCACGGAGGTTTCACTAGTATATTGTGATTCTCTGGATCTGCCTGTCTGTCACTCCAATTTAGGGGGCAGCAGTTTGCCCTGTGATCTCACTTCTCTTATGAACCCAAGAAGAGTTGTTGATTTTTCAGTTTGTTCAGCTTTTTACTTGTTAGAATGGAGTGTCAACCTCCAAGTTCCTTACAGGTGAAACTGGAAACTAGAAGTCTTGACCTCATTAAGTTTTACAATTAAAAAGATAGTGAAAGACATTCACAAAGCAGCTTTAACTTTTCTGACGTATTTCTCAGCCCATTCCTTTTCTACTCATTCAAGATGAAAACGTTTCTAACCTTAAAATAATTAAATTAAATGACAAACGGCAGAAGCTGCTGGTTGTCCCCAGTAGTTGTTCCCGTGGTGGGAGGGTCTCAGATTTGTGGCCATTTGCAATGGACACGGCATTTCCAGCTTGCAGCCAGGCACGGCCAATAGCATGTAAGTGGAAATATTTTGCAGCAGTTTTCATGAACCTTCTTCAGGAGAGAGCAAGGTATGTTCCTCTTCTCTCTTGTCTTCTGACCCTTTCCCTGTTCTGCTTCTTTGGAGTGTGATGCTGCCATCTTGGGACTGTGCGGTTGAAGCCTTACAGGACAGAGCATCGAGATGAATGGAGTCTGGGTTCCTACAACACGGAGCACCAGGCCAGCCATGGACCACTCCCTAGGCATCTCTGTGTGGCAAACAACAGCTTAAACAAGGCTTTTTCTTATTTGCTGCCAAATCCAACCTTCTCTAACACAGATATTGAATCAGAAATGCCTAAAAAAGTCTCTATAAGCACATTGCTTGCCACAAATAACTAGTCCCTACCAAGGATATTGTACGAAAGAAACCATATATGGTATTATGCCCTATCTATAGGTACAGAAAACAAGGGCCAGAGATGTTTCAATTCAGATTTTATGTCAACGCTCTCCATAAGAGACTGCATTTACACACTAACTGACGAGTAATGTTGTTACTAGAACAGAGTCGATGGCAGCCTGCTTTTGTATACAGTTCTGTATTTGTTTCAAGACATTAATTTCCTCTAGTTCCTCACACTCACTCTTCAAGTAGGTTCATAACTGACAAAACTGAGGCCCAGAAAGAGGCATCTGCACAGGGTAACAAAACTAGACAGTGGACTAGTTTCCTGGTTTCTATTAATAGTTCTTTGTGCTTTGTATCATATTCTTCACCAATCTTTTAAAGCCTCACTATCATAAAGTGAGATTTTGGAAGGAAGAGTAGACAAAGAATAAATCTGATTTAAAACATGCTGAGTTCAAGGAAACAATCATTTTAATTGTTACCGATGCTACTGACATTGGATAATAATGTATCATATCCAAACCTCAAAAACTTGAGCAGTCCATTCATTGACTAAAATAATAAAGCCTGACTGAAAAATCCACATGGCTAATTTGAGTGTCCTAGCTAGTTCAAGCTGAAATTTTTAGTATGATGTTTGCTTTTGAGTTCATGCTCCAATGCACTCAAATTTCCATGTTATTCAGTTTCCTGAGGAACCCAAATATGAACAACCTTAATAAACAATGTGTTCCTCCATTTCCGATATGAGTGTTTTAGGTGATTGCTCTATATTGCTTTTGCTGTAGCCTTAGATCACCAAAAGGATAATTTGTACATAAAGGAACTGACTTTGACCTCTTCTTCAACCCACTTTTAAATGAAACCATTTGGGGAGAGTCTCTGATAGTTTCTCTTATAATTTGTCTGCTTTCTTATTGTGTATTTTATTCCTTTTTGCTTGTGTGGCAAAGGGACTGAATGCTGATGACCGAAAGTTTGGATACCTTCCAGGCATTTATTTTGGGACAAGTTCTCAGTCTCTTGGCACTCATACCTGCTTACCACCCCCATCCTGCCCTCTCCTCTCCGTAGGATGACTGACATACACCCACTCTTTCTCCCCCGTGTAGTGGGAAGGGTGAGAGTTCTTTTGGTAATCTCTGTAAATTTAAGTGTTTATAGAAATTTCTGGGTAGGCATAGATAATGCCTAGGGAATTTATCAGGGATAATAAAATTCGTTGCTTTACTATTTTTTAAAATGAAATATTCTTAAACTACTTCCTTGCTCTTCTATCATTAAATTTGCCCCATCTTGAAATTTTCCCTAATAATCAATCTTATGCAACTTGCTTCCCCTTTGATAGCATGAAGTATTTTATTTAAATGAGTTTTCCTGGTATAAACATTTGCCTTTTAGGGGATTGGGAGATGTAGCCCACTGCAGTACCGCATTCTTTCTCTGCATTCGACTATTCATTTGGGTGTCCAGATTCTCAGTGTTTTCACTTTCATATTTCTATGCCATGATAATCTGAGCATGGTGAAGCTTTGAAATGCAAATTAGAGGCCCTGAATGTTACTAGATAACCTTTTACCAATCAGTGACCTCTTCATTTCTTATTGGTAAAATGTAGGTATAATAACTAGAAATCAACTGACCTATACTTTTGTTTGGACTAGTATAGCTAAAGTCAAAAAAAGAGTGCTGGGTGATTAATGCATAAAAGAATTGCAAAGGAAGGGATTCTTATCACTTAATGGGCTTGGAGTAAAGAAAAAGAAGTTTTTTCAAACATTATAACATAATTAGCTTAAAAAGACCTTCCTGCTGTGTAGCGTAAGATAGTTTTTCAAAACGTACTTAATAGTAAAATAATGATAGTAATTTTTCAGCAGTTCTAACATCAGGTTTCAGTCTGAAATGTCAATTCTTGGAGCGCTCACGGCCGAAGAATGATCAGACATGCCAAAGTAAGGCAAGCATGAAAATGAGGCTTATTGAGGAGAGAAAGACAGGATCATTGAGCAAGAGCAAGATATAGGTCCACAGAGCGTAATGCATACGCCACAGATGACCATCGGACCCATTGTCGCAGCAAAGGGCAAGCAAAAGGAAGGGCGCAAAAAAGGGTGGGGTTAAGGTCTGCATCTTGTTTTATAGTGCCCAGATTGGGACCTCCCGCATGGTTCAGAGGTCACCATGGAACCACTTTGATTGGACAGTTGGGAATTGCATGACTTGAGTCTTACTACACATACAGGTTGTTCTAGGTTGATTTCCAGACTCTATCACACCTATGCTGCTTGGCCTGTGGGCTAGCGAGTTCTCTGCATTCTTTTGCAGCTGGTGCGCCGAGGTTACATTTGTCCGATTCATAGGGTATTCCCTCCCCCAGGTATGGCAGTCACTTGGGAGAGGATGAGGGTGGAGCAGGACCAAGAGAGGGGCCTGGGGCCCGCCCTTGTCTTTCTTGCCAGGTGGGGCAATTGCACCAAGGCAACAGCACTCACTTTCCTCCCTGGGAGACCCGAATCCCTTGCTATCTACCTGACACTAAGAGCGTAGGTAAAATAATATTAGGTATATTTTTTAAAAAAAGTAAAGTACCTTCTGATAACTCAAGTGACTGAGGCAAAGATCTCAATCAGTGGAGATTTATTAAGCTAAAGTTTGACGATACACCTGGGAAAAACACAAGCCACAGACAAATCTGTGACAGTTTTTTTGAAGCAGGATTTAAGAACTCAGTTTTTTAAGGGGATGGAGCATACGGAAAGCAAAATAAGAGAGGAGGGGAGTGGGCAGTGAGACAAATGGTTACATTTTTGTAAGGGCCAGGAAATCTATAGTTTACATAAGATAAGGTGAACATTAGAAGAGAAAAAGGGAGTGAAGGAAGAAGCGTCAATTGTGTAGATGTCCCTGGGTAGGTGAGAATGTTTAATCTTGTCTCTCTTCTGCGCCTGGGAAAATAAACTTGTAACCATCATTAATAGTGTGTAATTAAACAGGCTATAGTTTTAGGAGTTAGACTTAATCTGCAGACCTGAAGTAACAATTTGCATGTCCTTTCTTCTGGGAGGCCAGCAAGGAATTTTCTTATGAATGATCAGTGGGAGCAGTCTTTCCTAACAGCCTGGGGCCTTTTAGCTTTCTGCAGGGATCTGGCTGGTGCACAATGCTAGTAGCAGCTTTGTATTTGGATGGGGCTATTGCATGACTCAACCTCCAGGTTTGACCTGCCCTTTTGCAGAAGGAGTTGGGGGGTGGAGTTCTGAGATTTTTATTTTCCTTTACACCTCTTTCATGACTCCTTCTTTTACTCCCTTATATAGGTCCAATTTCAGTTCCTCTTTAGGCGTAAAAACTCCTGCAGTTATTTCATATTCCAACAGTTTCCATCTTCTCAGAACTGTTATTTCTCTTACAGATCTTGTGACACACATTCTAATACTTCTTTATATACAGTGTTGCTGTTATTAGTCTCTGGAATGTTCTTAAATGCACTCCATCTTCTAAACTGAATTTTAATTTGCTGGGGAAGAAGGACTGTATAGTCTCATTTACTCTGAAAGTCTTATCTACTAACAGAATAAATCTTAATAAATTATTCAAGACTTAACTTGTTCTGTAGTTCTTTTGCTGTGGAATATATAAACATAATGGCAGTGTCAATTCATATTAATCTATTTAAGTAAAGAAGAAACAGTCGATTCTAATCAGTTTCTGAAAATTGTATACTATTTCCTTCAGAAAAAAATTTTGTCCTGATACATGGAACATTGAATGTAATCCACTGTAGTATCAAAGCATAAGAATCTTTGAGTTAAGGCAAAAGACACAATAACTAAAGTTTTGCAATCAAGATATTTTACATTTTACAATGTTCTACATTTTTCAAAAAATGTTTTTATGTGTCTTTTGGAAATAGGTACAAAACATACTTTAATGTTATAACATCTTTTAATAATGAATATTAGGTTTTACTTGGAATTCTTTGATAGACAGTATAGAATGGTGGAAATATTAGAATCAGAGTATCTGGTTTGAATTTCGGTCCCACCACTTACAACCTCTTTGTCAAGGTACTTAACCTCTCTGAGTCTCATTTTCCTAATCTGTAAATAGAAGTGATTATAATAATTGGTTGTGAAAAATTAATACATATAACACACTTAGAATTGTGCTTGGAACTTAATTAGCACTGAATTAGTGTCTGCTTTTATTATCATTTGGGAGAAATTTCAGTGCATTATGATTTCCAGTTGAATTAAAACATTACCTCAAATTTTACATAAAAAATGGATCAACTGTGGTTGATAAAATAGTTTATTTCTCTAACTACAATGCAAGAAACGTAAGTATGACCATAGTGCTATAAACTTTCCTGTAAATTCTCCTTCGCCATGCACATAGCACAATACATTATTACATACTCAATGTATGCCTGCTATTGCCAATTTAGTATACAATTTTATTGGAATGTGTTCAAGTTTGATCTCTTTTCTTTAAATTTGTTTTATTTGCTCAGGTGTCCTGGGAAAGCTTTTTCTTTTAGTCAATTGAATTACACACACGAAAGTAAAAAAAAGTATATATATATACATATATATACCATTAAAATAATATTTTATAAAAAGTATAAAATCTCTCCAATGCTACCTAATTCCTCCTATAAGTATCCCTATTGTTACATTCTACAAAGGTTTTTTTTTGATTTTTCTAATCTGATTAGAAAAAATGTCACATGTATTTTAATTTATATTTCTTAGCTGGTGAAGTTTAGCATCATTTCATATGTTTATTATGTATTCGTACTTCTCTGGTGACTTGTCCATTCATACTCCAAACCCACTGTACTATTGATTTATTTGTTTCCTTACTAATTTGCAGGGATTCTTTATAAAGCAGATGTATAAATCCTTTGTCTGTTATGAGTCACCATGATTTTCTTCTGGATATGATTTTAAAGATTTTTATATATTATTGAATGCATGAAGGCAAAGATACCGTGAGGTTCAAGAATGAATATCTAATAAGCTATTTTTTCACACATTTTCTCACAGTATTTTAACCTCTCACAGAAGCATATGGATTACTGAATCTAAAATTGTATTTGTCATTTTGGTTTCCGTTTGCAGATATGCACCTGCATATTAAGTCATTTGCACTTAATTCTTTTCATTCTCATGGACAGAAACTATTAAGTTGCTAAGACCCTTGGGGACCATTTTAGAGGTGTGTATCTAGTTTTCCAAAGAGACAATTTATTGCTATATGAAATGAATCATTATATAGAAGCTACCTGTTCTTCAGCAAAAGTGCAATTACTTTTTTTACACTGAAATGACTTCTCAAGATTTCAAATCACTTTTCTTAACAAAGGTTCTTATATGTGCCTCTTATGTGTCTCTTGGCATTTTATGTTTATGGTATTTTTTTGTTAAGAAAGAAACTTTTAGGCTGGGCGAGGTGGCTCACGCCTGTAATCCTAGCACTCTGGGAGGTCAAGGTGGGCGGATCATTTGAGCTCAGAAGTTCGAGAGCAGCCTGAGCAAGAGCAAGACCCGCCCCCCCCCAATCTCTACTTTTTCTTTTTATTTTTTTAATGCAAAGAAATTAGCTGGACAACTAAAAACATATATATATTTTTTATATATATATATATATATATATATATATATAAAAAAATTAGCTGGGCATGGTGGTGCATGCCTGTAGTCCCAGCTACTTGGGAGGCTGAGGCAGTAGGACCGCTTGAGCTCAGGAGTTTGAGGTTGCTGTGAGCTAGGCTGACGCCATCGCACTCTAGCCTGGGCAACAGAGTGAGACTCTATCTCAAAAAAAAAAAAGAAAGAAATTTTTTTTGAGATGCGATAGAAAGGATCCTAGGAAAATTGATAATTTATTAATAGTTTGACCACTTTATATATTACTAATATAAATGAATATTTGCTTTATTTAGAGAGAAAACTATGCTTAATGCATTATTCTTCTAAAAAAAGACACACATACTTTTGCAAAAGTTATTAAAACCAAAGCCACTGATTTTTTTCTTTTCCTTTCAAATTTATGGGTTACATACCTCTGAGAAGTAAGCAAAGTGGCTTTTGACAGCCTGTAGATAGAACAAGTATTCTGTCACTTGAATTTTTAAAATTTGATGTTTTCTAATTTGAAATAAAATTTTTTTGGTTTAGTATCTGTAGGAAAAAAAGCATAACATTTTGATAAATAAGAAAATCTCATCTATGCTTTTTTAAGACTATAATGTGCTTCACAGTATGTAATTTATTTTTAAATATGTTTAATACATTTAACGTGTTTTTAATATGTTTAACATGTTAGAAAATAAATATATTCTCTCTATTGTTTTCATCCCATGCTAATTGTATCCTGTTTGTTTCTTAGTTCATATGCATGAAGTAACTAAATGCTGGCAAGAGATTTTCGCTGGGCTCAGCGTTTAGGAAACCAAAAGATTTTGAAAGAAGATGGCATTCTTTAGCTTCCAAAATGTTGACTCTGGATTTAGCAGCCATTGAGTAATAATGGACTGCCCACTGACTCAAAGGTCAGAATCATAGACTGGTTAGAACACAGTGATTATGTGAAGAAAGAAACCCTGGGTCACCCCGTGCCAAGTTTGAATTGGATTGTGTTCTGTGACCCACTTTCCTTAATTGGCTTGGTCTCTAACAAACATGTACCAATGTTCTCCGGAGATTATTAACAGTTATTTAAAATTTGAAGGTTTTAAAGAAGTCATATATTAATGATTCTAACCTTCCCAGCAATACTATTAATGTAGCTAATTTGTTAAAATTATGTGACATAAAGAATATTACAATGTTCAAAAACTAAGACAAGCAATGTTACTGGAAGACTTGATGTAGGCAAATATTATAAACATCACTGCTACCTATATAGATTATAGGTCATGTTATTTTGTTGATATATATATTTAAATAACAGTTTCATCGAGATATAATTTGCATACATGAAATTCATCCTTTTATCATGTACAATTCTGTGATTTTTAGTATATTCACAGAGTTGTACATACCATTAGCAGTCACTCCCCAAAATTGGTTCTTCGGAATAATTGATAAAATTGATAAACCTTTGACTAAACTGACCAAGAAAAACAAGAGAGAAGACACATACAACAAATGCAAACTTTAAAGCTATAAGAGAATATTATTACATTATTATGAATAATTTTGTCAGTAATTTGAAAATTTAGATGAAATACACAAATTCCTAGGAAGATATAATTTATTAAAGGTAAAAAAAGAGAAAAAAATTGAGAAAAATCTAAATAGCCTCATAACTTTTAAAGAAAAAGAATTCATGTTCAAAATCCTTTCCACAAAGAAAAGTCCAAGTCCAGATAACTTTACCAGTGAATTTTATCAAAGATTTAAGGAAGAGATAACTTTCTCCTATGAGAATCTATTCCAAAACAAACTCTTCCAAAGAATAGAAAGTGAGCAACTTGTTTCATGAGACCAGCATAATCTTGTCACCAAAATCAGAGGATATAATGAGAAATGAAAATTATGAGAAAGATAAATTATGACAGAAAACGTGATTATCTCTATAGACATATAAAAACATTTGATAAAATTTAATATCCTCTTTTGATAAACAAAAAAAACTTAGCTAACTAGGAATAGACAGAAACTTCATTAATCTGATAAGGGTCTCTGCAAAGAAACAATTAGCAAATATTACACTCAATGGAGATCTGCCAAAAGCTTTATGTTTGAGATCTGGAGTAAAAGCAAGGATGATCTCTCGCACCACTTATTGCAGCCTTGTTCTAAAGACCTGAGCAAGTTCAGTAAGGCAGGAAAAAAAACAAAACAAACAAACAAACAAACACAGATTGGAAAGGAATACATAAAATTGTCATTATTTGTGAATATGATCATGCTGAATAAAAATCCAAAAGCATCTACAGATAAATTAGTAGATACAGCAAAGCTGAAGACAAGAGGGTCAGTATTAAACAGCTAGCAATCTGAAATCTCTACTTAGGTATTTCAGAGTCATCTCAAACTTAATAAGGGCCCACACTCTTGATTTTTTTCCTTCACAAACCTATCTCCCCTCCATCCCAATGTCCCCATTTCTGTCAGTGGCAACACCATTTATCCAGTTACTCAAGCCAGAATTAAAGGGTGGGACTGCTTCTAGTCTATGTAGTGCCTTCGTACAAAGTAGAAAAAGGTGCTCCTTCTCGTAAGTGGATGTAGCCCGTGCCAGGGGACAGACTTGGTGAGCCAAGTGCGAGCTGCATTTCAGCTCCCACTTGCCCTTCTCAGCGAGGCACTCTTTATGCAGTGAACATCCTGCACAACTGTATATGGCAGCCCTGCTTTAAGCTTCCCCTTTTCCCCAAACTCAATTAATTCACAAATACTATTAGGACCAAGTCCATCTCCAAAGTATATCTTGAAACCACTCTCTTCTCTTCTTCTCTACTCCTTTCACCTCAGTCCAAGCCACCATCATCTCTCACCCTGACTACCGTACAACACCCTCCTAACTGGTCCCTCTGTTTCCACTCCTGCTCCCCTTCATCCATTTTCCCCAGAGCAGATGAAGGGATAACCTTAAAACACAAATCCAGTAACACGAACCTCCTGCTTAAATTCTTCAGTGGCTTCCTATTTTACTTAGAAAAAATCCAAACTCTTTACTAGGAACCACAAGGCCCTGCGTGATCTGATTCTGTGTTTCCAGCCTCATCTGCGCCTCTTGCATCTGCCCGCTCTGCTCTAGCTGCGCTAATCTCACTCCAGTTTAGTTAATTCACCAAAGATTTTTCTGCCTCAGGCTTTTATGCGTGCTTGGTCCCATTTCGTGGAATAATAAGAATGATCTTACAGCTACAACTAGCATTTATTTTGTCCATGCTGTGTGCTATGTACTGTTCTAAGTATTCTACAAACATTAACACATTGAACCCACACAACGGTTGTATGGAATGGACAATATTGCTCTCCACTTTTTACCGACGAGGAAACAAAGGCACAGAGAGGTTCAATAAGTTGCCCAAAGTGCCCCCAACTTGCAATTGGTGAAACCAGGAGGACCTTCTTCACATGCTTTGTACAGCAGCCTCTCCTCTTCCTCCAGGTCTCACTATATTGGTCCTGTACTCAGGACCTACCTAAGACAGGTCCCATTGTTAGTTGCCACTTCATCTCCTAGCCTGTGTCCTTCAGAGTGCATGCTACAACTTTTATTATTCTTGTCTTTTGTCCCCTGTCTCCGCAACTAAAATCTAAGCTCCATGAGGACAGGAACTTAATATACAAGTATCAGTATGCTAGATACTTTAGAATACAAAATGATGAAAAAGAACACCTTTTTAACATCTATTAATGGCATGTTACTTTGCACACAATAATCACTCAATAAACATTTACTAAATTTATAAGAATAATATCCCTGTCCTATTCAGATACTCACCTGCAGAAAAATACATTGTTTACAATTTAAAACAAAATTAAAAAAAAAAAACCTATTGAAATTACTCTTCAATCAACTTAACAGGTTTTACTAGAAACAACACACCTATGCTTGAATTACTGTAAAATAAACCAGACAGACAGGAAGAAATGTGTCTAGTTCTGAATTAAAGATAAGCTAATAAAATTTTCTTTTCAAGCTGGGCACAGTGGCTCCTGCCCATAATACCAGTACTGTGGGAGGCCAAAGCAGGAGGGTTGCTTGAGGCCAGAAGTTTGAGACCAGCCTGGGCAACATAGTGAGACCGCATTTCTACTATATATATATATATATATATATATTTATTTTTTTTCTGAGACAGAGTCTCGCTTTGTTGCCCGGGCTAGAGTGAGTGCCATGGCATCAGCCTAGCTCACAGCAACTTCAAACTCCTGGGCTTAAGCAATCCTCCTGCCTCAGCCTCCTGAGTAGCTGGGACTACGGGCATGTGCCACCATGCCCGGCTAATTTTTTCTATATATTTTTAGTTGGCCAGATAATTTCTTTCTATTTTTTTAGTAGGGACGGAGTCTCGCTCTTGCTCAGGCTGGTCTCGAACTCCTGACCTCAAGCGATCCACCCGCCTCGGCCTCCCAGAGTGCTAGGATTACAGGCGTGAGCCACCGCACCTGGCCTATTTTTTAAATGAATAAAATTCTCTTTTTCAAAAAAACTTGCTATTGAGATCTTTTCTGATTCTGAGCTACATTCAATGGTTCTAGTAATAACTCTCTCTCAATAAGAGAGTTAGGAAATAAATAGTATTTTCTTGTTGATTGAATGACTTAATCTATCCTGATGTTCAGCCAAGTTTCTTATCAAAAGTGGTAGAAACTAATTGGGTACTTGCAGCAAAGGGAATTTATTGAGAAGATATCAGGCTCACAGCACATAGAGGAGACTGGGGCATGGGAGGCTTGGGATTAGGCAGGAACCAAAAAGTCACCAGAGCCAAAAAGCACCCCGGCAGTTACCACTTCCTTGCTCAGGCCCTGATTAGGCTGCCGCTGCCACTGTCTTCTTGTCCTTTCTCTGCTCATAAATTAAAAACATCCCATGAGAAAGCATCTGATTAACCTAGCTCAGGTCAAGCTGCCCAAGTCTTAATTCTCACATTAAAGACCATACACAGTTAATCCCCACAAAGGAAGTGGGTTACATACCTTTTATATAAGGAGAAACAGACATATTTTCACCTTTGTTTTTCATTTCTGAATTTTGTTTATGGCACATATTTTACCCAAGCATACAGATCAAGAAGATTAAAAGAGCCTTTACTCCTCCTCTAGTCAAAACTCTTATTTTGACTTAGGCATTAAGCAAGAAATGAAAGTGTGTATTGTCATTAAAGAGCACAATATACGATGAACATGTGTGAATAAATCATGTGTGAACTGTGAAACAGCCTTGTCAGAATCCAAAGGAAAGCGTGTGTCCACACTCTGCATTCAAGGCATGACCCGGCCACGTCCTCCTCACGTGGTTTGCCATGGCCATGCATTTAATTTTGGACATACTGAGTTTGAGCTCAAGCTCAACATTTCCAAAACTGAATTCATCTCTTTCAGACCTGCTACTTCTCCTCTTTTCCCAATCTTGGTAAATGTACCACTATGCAATCTAGCCAGCCAACCCAGAAACTCAGGACTCACGTGACCATCCTGTATTTCACCCAACACATGCAGTCACATCACCGAATTCTGCCAATTCTCCCTCCGTCTTGCTTTCCAAATGTGCGCCTTTCTCTCAGTTCCCCTTTGCCAATGTCTTGGATCAAATTCATGACATCTGTATTTCTCACCATCTAGCTTATGGTCCAGTTTTGCTTAATTTTAGTAGGTTCCACAGGCTATCAAGTGTAGACCATTGGCTACAAATCCATCCATCTATCCCCCTACTTCTTTCCATTTTACCCGAACTACCCGAATTCTGCATATATCCTATTCTTTATGCAACTCAGATTTTTAATATGCTTATTTTTAATTAGTTAATTATTCTCCCTGCTCTTGTCCTCCTTGTTTGCCTGCTAAACTTCCAGTCTCAGTTTTATTGAACTTTCGTGAAGACCTTCCCATCTTAATCATCATTATCCTAAGCAGACTTAGGAATTTCCTCTGAGCTCCCACAGCGTTTGTACATACTTTCCTAGACTGTTTACCTACTCATAATTTGTTCACATGTCTGTTTTCCTTTTGGACTGGGAGGTCCTTGAGTTCTGGGGCTGTGGCTCCTTCACCATTGTGTTTTCTCCACTGACCATTTTCATTTAGTACCTGGTACACCATATGCAAAGAAACGTGTGAGTTGGACAAATGAATGAAGCACGCATCATTGAATGGAGCACATACATGAAGATGAGATGAGAGAGTGCCTATGTACCCTGACTCTGTCATGCCTCTTACTCAAGACGCACCAAAAGTGGAAGAACTTCAGAAAACCAGCCATGGTTACATCCCAAGTTCTGGATCCTCTTCTCTCTTACTCTCCCCAATTTTTCTTACCTCACTGCATTTACCTAGAATATAAACCCTGCCTTCTGCTCCCAGGATTTGCCTCAAAGACTTCACAACGGATTTGTTCCATTCAGTTGTGGGCCTCAGTGTTCCTTCTTACACAGAGTTTATTCTATTTCTCCCTGCTATTCCAAGTGACTATACCCTGAATCAGACTTGGACCCCTGGACTATGCTTCAGTGTTCCCCATAATCCACATTGCTTTGCAGGGGTCACCCCTAAATGTAGGGAGAGATACATTAGGCAGTGCCAAAATGAATATTAACCTAATTTCAAGAAAGAAAGAGAGACGGACGGAGGGAGGGGGAAGGAAGGAAAGAAGGAAGGAAGGATGGATAGGAGGAAACGAAGGAGGGAGGGAGAGAAAAATAGAGCTATGGGAGAGAGTCCAGAGTACAACCTGGAAAATTTTATCTGAAAACATCTCTTTGTTTTAAGGCCACTTTTCATAGCCTAACGTACATGTATCACATGTGTACACACAAGCATGCATTCTTCCATTCCCTTATCCCTTTTGGCATTTTTTGAGCTCTTTCTGATCACCAATCACTATGCTAGGCTCTGGAATAAAAGATTTTAGAATAAAGACATGTTCCCCACTCTTCAGATTGCTCATAATCTAGGAAGGAGAGATAGTTCCATGAATGATAATTGCAGATAATAAAATAAATGTGTCAATAGAAATGTACACAGGTCCAATAGTAACAGAGAAGAGGGCATGAAGTCTTAAAGGTGACATCTAGTGCCTGACAGAGACCAAAAATGATACACATTTCATTCAGAGCTCTCCATAACCAGCCCCACCCTATCTTTTCCAGCCTTCTTTCTGCTCTAAACTCCAACCATCTGTGAGATTACCATCAGGAAATTTAGAGTTTATTTTAGGGAGACATTTTCTCATAGTTCAGTGAATACCAAAAGAGCTATGGCAACAGCTTGTATCAATACTTTGTATAAAGTCTTGTAATTCAAGGTAGTGAAGTAAGGTTGATTTATTTTGGGGAAGTACTTTGATACAATAACTTTGCGTTACATATAGTCAACCCTCTACCAGCATTATGTATTATATAACCTCAAACGACAAGTAGTCTAAATTTAGTTTCACAGATAATCTGAAATCACGTATCGTTAGATTTAGAATGCATTTTCTGATTTTCTGCTCTAGCGCCTCTCCTAGGAGGTATATCCTATAGTTTTTCCATTTTTTAGGCTAATGTCAATATTTAAAATTTAAGATCAACATACATATCCTAACCATATACCAATGCTGATAAGTTTCTGATGGATGATGAGGAAGGAAACTAAGGACTAAAATTTATCTTGCATTATTCCCAAATGAGTAACTAGCTATATGTTCAAATGGCACAGTTTTCTCATGTGTGTTTTGCAAACAACTTGCACAAAAATAGTTTAAGTCCTACACCAAAGAGGTATACAGTACACGCAGTTGCAGTGTTCACTCGTATCACATCAGGGCCCACCTTTGGGTGGAGTTACATTACCGCCAACGGATTTAGTTGTTGTGGTTACTGTCACTTTGAACAATCAAGGTTGTTTGATCCAGTGTTAGAAAACTGCCTTTCATGAGAACCAAGACAACATCGACTACAGCTGTCTGGGCTGGCAGCGTGCGTCACACCACAGACAGCCTGCCCAGCCCCTTCTTTCCGGTTCCTGTTTTTGTCTGAAAAATGGCAAAGTTGGGAATCAACAATTAATTATAAAAGCCCCCCAGTGTGATTCTTTGTAATCAAATGTAAATGTAAGCAAAAGCCTACTTGATTTTGAAATCAAACATAAAAGTATACACAGTATTGATTCGTTTTCAAAAGAAGTTGAACAGCATAGTTACACCCTCTCCCTTCTGTTTTCAGCCTTTATCAGAACACGGGCTCCTCCTTAGATTACAAGCAAGCTCCAGTTTCTCTTTGCCTGAACCACTTTCCTTGGTAACTAACTGCTTTGCTACCTCTATGTCCCCATTTTATTTTATTTTATTTTTTTGATATATAAAATGGTTTTATTCTCTCTCCTTCTTAGTTTTTTCCTGTCTTCCTTTTGTAACCCACATACACTGGAGCAAGTAATCATAAGGTCTAGTTTCAAGGCAGTGAACAGCCTTATTCCTCTATAGATTTTTATTCCTCTATAGATTTCTTTGCAAAGAAAAATTATTCTTGCCATTTAGAATTTTTCTATAGAATACAGAATAACGAGTGGGATCATTAGAGCATATAGGAGTTCTTCCAGTCTGGTCGGCATGTCCTGTGAAGTGAGAATGATGTTATTGCCTATCTCACAGTGCTGCTATGATAGTCAATGTTTGTAAAGAACTCAAACTAGTGTTGGCACATAGTAAATGCTAAAGAAACGCAGAGCACTCATGCATCTGTGAACTGACTCTGTTCCTCATGATTTTGGTCTTCCTCCTGGGACCCGCAGCTAGTCAATGCAAATTTATGTCCCCATTTTAATCTCATGCTTCAGCAAATGCAATCTGGCCCTGCTTTCAAGAAACTGCTTAATCTAAGCTTGTCAGTTCCCCACGTCCATTAGCCACATTCAGGCCATCATTCTATCCATCTTTTTTTGAAGTCTTCAACACTATCTAAGCATTCTTCTCCTGACTGTCATGAACTCTCAGGTATCTTCCAGTCCTCTTCTCCCCTCTAGCTGACTCAAATTATATTATGCTGACAGCCTTACTTAGGTTCCTATCTTTGGCCCTTTTCTTTCCTTCCTCTACACTCTCACTTGGCAATCTTATTTTCTTCCATACCTTTTTTTAACCCTAAAAAGAACTAAAAAACACATAAATAATGAATATCCATTGTAACAACACGAAGAATACAGTGGACGGACTCTCCAGTAAAAGATTAGCTGTCTGCTCTTCCTCCCATACATATATGCACACATACGTATACTTTTATATATATACATTTATATGTTTGTATTTACATATATGTATATAATATATTCACACATACACAAGGGCTGACCGGAAAGCATCCATGTAATATATTCTCATTATATTAACGATGACTGGATATTTTCCGGATAGCCTTCATATGTATTTACATATATATTTTGTACAGCTATTACAAAGCTGGATCATGCTAAATATTGTTCTGCAACTTGTGTTTTTTTGTTTATAACAAATCATGGATATCTTTCCTAATCAATGCATACGGAGCTATCTAACCCTTTAAAAGGGTACATCGTATTCCAGAGTGTGAAAATACCGCACTTCTAAACTCTTTGTGGACGTCTTCACAGGGTTATCCCACCAGCTAATCAAAGTCAACAAACAAAACCCCAAATTATAATTTTCATTCTGAACGGTTACATATCTCTAAGTGGTATTACATATCCTGGTTAATAGTATCACCATCCTTTGACGTGTCTAACTTGAAAACCAGCACAGCATCTCCCCTAAGACGCAGTTATCAATTTCCCCGTTGGAAATGTTCCCTCGGGTGGGCCGCAGGTGTTCCGGGGTCTGCGTATCCCAAACTGGATTTTCATTTGGTGGCACCACTCTCAACCTAGTGATTCGAGCCAAAGAGCCGGGAGTCGCTGTTTCACATTCCACGTCCCTGAGCATGTCCGATTTTACCACCTAAACATCTCTTGATTTCATTTTATCTACTCCTTCTCTATTATCATTGTCTTAAGTTAGGATTTCATCATTGTTTATCTGACCTGTTGCAGCCGTCTCTTTACCATTCTCCCCTCACCCCACCCCCATCCATTCACCAAGTTTTCATCAACGTGTTTCTCCTCTGCCCTTTTCCAAAGGGCAGATCTGCCAGCTGCCACGCAGCTTAAAAAAAACTTCACTGCCTCCCGTTCACCCACAGCATAAAGTTCGTGCTCCTCAGCGTGCAACACAAGGACTTTTTATCCCCTACCCAGCTCTCCAGTCTGACTTCTCATTATTTCCCAGGTCTGTCTTGCATTTTATCAATATAATAAATTTGCAGTATCAAAGTGTTTATGCACACACATGCACATGTGAACACAATTTTTGAGATCTTACGTACTTAGAAATGTTAGTTCCTCTGTGCGACATGGCCCCCTGCACCTCCTTCCCTGGAAAATTTCTATTTGTTTTTCAAAGCCTTATACGACTGTCTTTTTCCTCAGTCTCCTCAGGCGAAACATATTATTTCTTTCCTTACTATTTGTGAGCTTGGTGCACACATTGCACACATTAATGCAATGTATAGATAATATTATTGCATATCCTTTTATTTGTCTATATTATTACATACCTATTACTTAAGTGTCACCCCTAGTTATTTGATCATAAGGATCAGATATTAATTCACCTTTGGATATTTAGTGCCTGGCACTTCGTAAGGGCTCAGTATGTTTTCATTGCAGTAAACTGAGTAATGTTTTTATTCCTTTGTCCCCCTTAGCAGCTACACCCAACCAGTTAACATCTCTTTACAATGTTACCTTCTCAATTACGGTGTCTGTCTTTGATTTCTTTCTTTTTTTTTTTTTTGAGACAGAGTCTTACTCTGTTGCCCAGGCTAGAGTGAGTGCCGTGGCGTCAGCCTAGCTCACAGCAACCTCAAACTCCTGAGCTCAAGCGATCCTCCTGTCTCAGCCTCCCGAGTAGCTGGGACTACAGGCATGCACCACCATGCCCGGCTAATTTTTTCTATATATATTTTTAGCTGTCCATATCATTTCTTTCTATTTTTAGTAGAGATGGGGTCTCGCTCTTGCTCAGGCTGGTCTCGAACTCCTGAGCTCAAACGATCCGCCCACCTCGGCCTCCCAGAGTGCTAGGATTACAGGCGTGAGCCACCGCGCCCGGCCTTGTCTTTGATTTCTTTTCATCCCCACCACCCTTAGCATAGTACAAGAGCTTATTCCCTTTCATTTATGCACCCAGTGGCATTTGTTAAATATGTGTGGTTTGGCGAATACCAAGTTGTGGAAAACATGTCTGGCCTGTAGGAGCCCATGGCAACTCACTAGGGGGACAGACAGACACATCAATCACTGAAGTAATCTCCCCTCTGGAGTTCCATTCCATAGTTTTCTCCTAATCTGAGGTTCTCTTCACAGCACCCTCAGAGTACTCCTCAGAGCTGTGATCATATTAACATGTTTCGCTCAGACCCTATAGCTTCCTATCTGTTGCAGAATAAAAATTCACCACTGAGACTGGCAGTCAAGACTCTACCTTTCACAACCTATTCCACCCCTCTCCCTGCCTCCATTTATTCCTGATTTCCTGCCCATTTGTCCAAGATTAATTAAAATATCTTTTCCATGAAGTCTTTCAGGATCTTTCTAGGAATAATTAGCATGTTTGCTTCTTCCGTTACAGTATTAATGTGTACCCTGCTTCGTGTTATAATTATTTATGTACGCATCTCTCTCCGTTGTTAGATTGGGACAAGAAAAGGGTTGGGGAGATTTTGGATTTTTTTTTTCTTTTTTGGCCTCACAAAATGAGTACTAACCGAAAGACAGTGAGTTTTGAATTTGAAGCTTATTTCTCATTCCATTTGAAAGGTTTTGTCATGTTTTCACTACATAAGTCTCAGTGATATTTCTATGAGCTTTACACAGTCAAATACCAGGTGGTAAAATTTATTTTATTTATAAGAAAAAGATTATTTTATGAAATAACTTCACACCAAATTTAACTAATTCTCTAGAAAGGATTTTATCACCTAGAGCCACAGTGAAATTACATTGCTACAAGCCTTCATTAATAAACAGTAATTATTGTACTGTGGTAATCTCAAATGCAAAGTAGTATTGCAATAAGGTATATGTATTATACTTTGCCAAATGAATTAATACTGCTTACTCTTTTGATTAAAAGATCAAAGATTTTTTTAATCATGTCTTTGCACATTTTCCATGTAATCTGCTGCATCCAGTAATAAGTGATAACAAACCTATCATTTATGTAAATGTTCAGAAGCTTGACAGTAAAGTAATGAAACTTGGATTAGCTCTTATGCAGGAATGAGGAGGGCAAATATAACATCTCACATGCATGTGAGGTAAGATAATTCTTTTTTTTTTTTTTTTTTCAGTTTTGAGCCCTTCACTGATACAAAAGTGATTTTTTGTTGCTTTTAGATCTCTATTTGATGCATAGGCCTAGAGGGCAGATTATTGGCAAGAGTTGCCCTGGAGCTCAAGCGGAAACACAGGCAGCCATGGAAGAGTTATATAATGGAGATTAATTTTCCATGCTATTACAGTTAAAATTAAATAGTATTCACCATTTAGTACACTCAATTTCTTACTATTAGAATCAAATTTTCTTTGAAAGGATGTATTTTATTGAAATGCCCTTTTATTTCACCTTTTATTAATAGGCACTCTGGCTGTTGTAGAAAAAAGAGTATGGATTTTAGAGTCAGATAATCCTGAACTGTGACTTTGGTCAAGGTACTGACATTCTCTCAATTTCAGCTTCCTCATTTATACATCTTTAAAATATTATGGTGATTATTCAATCAGATAAACTATGCAAAGCATCTAGCACAACACTTGGCACACGAGAGGCCACAGCTAAGCAGCAGTTACTGGTATCATCAATGTCATTGTCATCACTGGACCGTGCTCCTTAGACTTTATCTGTTTGTTACTGTGAACTGAGTTCACAATAACTGGGTTCACAATAGGCTGTTATGTCTGGCTTTACCTGTGTTATCAACCTTTTAGTGCTTTGTAATTTGATACTCTAGCACCTATCTCATGCCAGAGTATCCTGATTATGTAAATAAAAACACTCCCACAGTCATTTTAGTTATCTTTCAAATTACAAATATAGCATAGAGTTTAGAAACATGTGAAGCAGCAAGTGTAAGTATTCTTTCCTGCTTACCTGTAATCCCCAGAGAGAATCACTTATATATTTTTTCTTTTTTCAGCTGACTGTCCAGTCACCCCAGTATCTAAATGATAAATCCGTTTTGACCCACTGATTTGAAATGCGTCTTCTAATCATATTTTATATTCTTATATAAATTTGAGTATTTCTCTGGGCTTTCTGTTCTGACCCAGAATTCCATCTGGCTCTTTCTAGTCCAATACCATACGGGTCTATGTAACGTAGGTTTATAGTATGCTTTGACATTTCGTAGAAACAGTTGACCTGGTCAATTCTTCACCACCAGAATGCTTCCATTTCAGAATTTTCCTGGAAATTCTTATACTTATTACACAAGATAAATAGAATCTCTTACTCAAGGTCCTTATTAAGGTTGTTAGTGATTTTTTAAAATAAACTTTATTTTTCAGAGCAGTTTTAGGTTCACAGCAAAATTGAGCAGAAGGTACAGATATTTCCCACATATTCCCTGTCCCTACACATGCATATCTTCCACTATCAACAGGCAGCAGCAGAATAGTACCTTTGTCACAATTGATAAACCTACATTGACACATCATCATCACCCAATGTCCACAGTTCACATTAGCATTCACTCGTGATGCTGTGCTTTCTGTGGGTTTTGACAAATGTATAAGGACACGAATCCACCGTTGTATTATCATCCGAAACAGTTTCAAATGCCCTGAAAATCCTCTGCGCTCTGCCTATTCATTCCTCCCTACCCTCTAGCCCTGGGCCACCTTCATAGTTTTGCTTTTTCTAGAATATCATGTGGTTGAAATCGGACAGTACAGAGCCTTTCAGATTTTCTTTTACTTGGTAATATGCATTTAAGTTTCCTACCTGTCTTTTCTTGGCTTGATTACTCATTTCTTTTCAGTACTGATTAATATTCAATTGTCTGTATGTAGCATAATTTATCCATTCATCTACTGAAGGACATCTTGGTTGTTTCCAAGCTTTTGCAATTGTGCATAAAGTTGTTATGAACGTCTGTGTGCAGGTTTTTGTGTAGACATAAGTTTTCAGTTCGTTCATTTGGGGAAATATCAAGGAGCACGCTTGCTGGATTGTATGGTTAAGAATATGTTTAGTTTTGTAAGAAACAGCCAAACTGTCTTCTGAAGTGGCTATGCCATTTTGCATTCTCATCAGCAAGGAATGAGAGTTTCTGTTGCTTCACATCCTCCCCAGCATTTGATGTTGTCAGTGTTTTGGATTTGGGCCATTCTAACAGATGTGTAGTTGGCTGTTGGAATCTTGTTTCAAATTTTGTCATCTAATTTGGGGTTAGCTCTCCATTATTCAAATCTTCTTTTATTTCCTTCAGTAGAGATTTGCAGTTTTTTCCTGTAAGTCCTGATTATTTAAGTAAATTTAGTTCTACTTATTTATATATGTATGCTATTATCAATGACACACTTTCCTTTACATTTTTTAAGTAATTTTTTTGTGTCTGACAGTTATCGATTTTATTATATTTTGTACTGATTGTCTTATTGAACTCTAATTATAGATGACATGATGTAGTTATTGTAATAAATTTACCTCCTCCTTTCCATGTTCATACCTCTTATCTCTGTGCATTCTTGAGAACCTCTCCACACATTCTTCTTTCATTTGTCATGAAGGCAACTTCCTCCTCAAATCTATTTTGCATTCCAGACTTCTGTCCAGAACTTGAGAATCATGTATTTGTTCATTTATTCACTCAACAGATATTTATTGAGCCATGACTATGTCCTAGACCCTGTTCTAGATATATCTTTTGAGAGAGAAAAACAATTTCTAACAAAGAAAGTTCTACTTGTAAGAGAATAGCACTGCTGCTTTGTTATTATAATGTTTAGTTTAAGTTTTGAAAGGTAATGCATTAGATCACAAAGAACTTACAGTTTCACGAATAGCTTATTTTTGTAAAATTATGCCAAAACTACATTGAACCATTATCCTGCAATGTGTTTTGATGCTCTTACTACTCTTTTGATCCCCGAAATCAATTTTTACATGTTTTGATTTCAAATTTGTGGTAAGGAACTTCAAAATGTAATGTTGTCTTACCAAAAGGAAATATGCTGTTAACTGTCATGAAGATTTAAACCAGTGATCCCAAAGAAATGTGATAAATCATTTACTTGCATGGCTAAACGCGCAGATTTTAAGTTGAAGATTAAAATGTATTTTTTCTATTTTTCCACTAGCTTGCTTTGATGATTCATCTGAAGTCAGATTAGCTCAGCTTCATATCTCTTTCAGAATATTATAGAGCTAATATAGCATTACCGAGAAAAAAATCCCAAGTGTTTAAGAAGCAAGAGATCATCTAAGAAGGTTCAGAAACTAGAAAGACAAGTTGATCATATGCTACTGTGGTTATTCTGTAAGGAGAGAAAGTCAGAAGAAGACCAAGATTCAGGTTCCAGATCTACAGAGAACAGTTATGTGATTTAGAGGAAGTTACAGCTCTTTTCTTCAGCTATTAATATAAGATGAGAGTAAGTATACTACTGTACTTGCTCCTCTACTTCAGAGGAAGATTAGGAGAATGAGTAAAACAATATATGAAAACCCAGTGATCTCCTTGTTATCGCTGAATCTTAGGGAAGGTCACCCAGTTAAACCTTTCTGGTGCAAGGGATCCCATCTAGAGTGTTCCGATAGGCAGAGAGATACCAGGGCTCTCCTGTGTATTATAGAAATCAAAGGTTATAAAGGAAATACTCGAGTTAAAAAAAGATAGTTATTAATATATGTCATTTTAGCATATACTCTAATAGCAAGGACTAAAATGAGGAAAATCATCTTGACTATCAGTTACTTCTTTCTTTCTATTTTTTTTTTTAAAGAAACACTATGTTGTCACTCTGTTGTCCAGGCTGGAGTGCAGTGGCTCATCACAGGCACGATCTCATTACTGATCAGCACCAGAGTTTTGACCTGCTCTGTTTCTGACCTGGGCTGATTCACTCCTCCTTAGGCAAACCAGTGGCCACCATTCCTGGCATGTCAATCATTTCTTCATAACAAATATTCTAAGGGCACATGGAATTTTCTCACGTAAGATCCTCTGGATACAATGTCAAATGATATGGTAAATATAAATAATGTCATATACTTAAACCTACTTCTAGTCACTGCCCACTTAGAAGGGATTCTTTCCTAAGAAAAGAAATAACTTTAATTTTTTTGATATTTAAAATTTGGGATAACTATGGGTTATATTTAACAAATGTAAAACTTTCTATTCCAATGTCCACAGATTTTTCTTAGAGGTGTTATCAGTGGAAGTAAAATGTGTCAGAGCTCTTGCTTTGCATTCCCAAAATGAAAAAAGCAAGCAAGCAAACAAACAAACAAACATCTAAAGTACTGTCACATAGGAAAACTGCTGAATGTACCAAAACCATTAATAATGGCCAAGCTAACTTGTTAGCTATCTACTGTCTCTATCAGTGAAATGAGAGAATTGAACATGTATGCTATTTTCATTATAAAAACTATTTAATAAAAACTGGAAGGCATGATATGCATAGGTAAAGCTGTAGAAAAACTTTCTTTTTCTGGTGTCAAAATCACTAACACCATCCTTCTTAAAATAAATAAATAAACAGCACATTGGACTGAAATGACTTTTCAGTGTCTTGCTCTCCCAACTAAATAGGCAAGCAAAAGGCTTACATAAGGTTCCCTTATAGTATTTTCCCTCCTCATCAAAAATTTTTGAATACAATCAGTTATTAGCAGATATGTCCTAAAATACTGTTTTCGTAAAATTATGCACATTTTCTTTATCATATTTACTAAAAACTATTCTGAATTCTTAGAAAAAAGTAGTGAATCTTTACTGCTTCTTAAAATGGCTTCAGAGGTATAAACTCTTGGAAGTTCCTTTACTATCTTTTTATTTTCAAATGAGGTACGTCCTGTCTGAAGCAGAATTACTAACAAACTAAAAAGAAGAACTTCAGGGTAAATGAATTAAAAATAGATTACGTTTAAAAAAGGTAGTTCTGAACATACCAGATGACAGCCTTTAGTATGATAATAGAAAAAAACCCTTTGAGGTGCTGCGGTGAGCCACAGTCGTTTTTTAAATACCTGTTAAACAGAAAGTGTGGTTCGTCCTAGTGGTCAGTATGTGAGAAATTAGAAATGCGTGGGGTTTCGGTAAACTTCAGAATTGTTGATTACAGGTACTTTTCTCTACATGAACTCAATTTGTAGAATTTTATAGTGTGGGATAAAAGGAGTATGTTTTCTACTGATGTGAAAGACCTTGTCCTTCTATAAATTATACTTTGACAGAAGGAGTAGGGAACTTAAATGGAACAAGGTTTGCTCCTTTGGGTGTTATTTTCCTAAAAATGAGACCACACAGGGACGGTCATTATCATGGAAGGGACAGAGGGAAACCATGCCATCTGTTGCCCACAACAGAAACCTGGGTGGCAGCAATGCTTCACTTCCTTTCTCTCCCTCACTCCCCACAGCGAGACAGTCCCCACTCTGCAAATTATGCCTATTTAGTGTCCCTTGAATGTGTCTGCTTTTCTCTCCCCCCGCCTCTCCAACACAGATTGGGCCACCATTATATCTCACCTGGAACATGGTAACAGCCTCCTGACCGCCCTCACTCTTGCCTCATCCAGTCCATTCTCCACGGGACAGCTAAGGCGATCCTTTTAAACTGCACATGTCCCTCATCTAAAGCTCGCCGATGATTTCCCACTGCTGTCAGATATCTGCACGTCTTCCCCCAACACACGCTTCCCCAGCCTCCTCCTCTCCCCTCTGAATTACTGAAATGGCAGTTCTCTGAAGGAGTGCTGCTCCTACCTCTGGATCTTTGCACATTCCTGGCATGACTCCTGCTTGCTTCCCTAGTGTCCTTCCACTGTCCCCCAGCTGGGGCATCGCTCCACACTGGCCTTGAATGCCCCAAACATGTTCTGTCTCAGGGCTGATTGTGTCTTCTTGGACTTGATTGCTCTTCTCCAGTCATGGAGTATATCTATGTGACTCCAACATGTCACACTGAACAGCTATAAGGAAAAACCGCAATGAGGGACAGGATATACTTTAAGCCTTTCTTGAAATATAGATACAAACGTTTGAAATTCCAAGGAACCACAGTGGAAATCTAGTAAACAAACTACTAGAAATGAGACAACAGAGAGACTCTTTTTGAGCAGCGTTGAGAAAACTAAGGGGCTGACACAGAATCTAGACAGGTTTCTCAGGTGGTACTGGTAGCTGCAAAACAGCTTCCCATGGTGAATTGCTTACACTACACTGTCATGAAGTGCTCATGGCCCTTGAGCTGTGGATGTTTTCAGACTAGCCAGGGAAGCAGAGATCTGCTCAACCAGCTAGGAGGGCTGTACAGTAATGGCCACTGACTACTAGCTTCTACTCTGTGTCATGTTCCCCTGTGTTATCTGCAGACCTGTATTTCTAATCACACATTGTGTAGCACTGCTTGGGGGTCACACAGGCACCTAAGACACAACCTGGCTAGAATAGAATTTGCCATCTTTCCCACAAGACCTGCTGCTTTTCCTGTGTTCTCCTAGTTAATGGCACCACCATCCACTCAGACAACAAAACAAGAGACCTAGTTGGTCTGCTTTCTGCTTTCCACTCTTACCACCCACATCCAGCCTGGTAGCCTTTCCTGTTGATAATACTTTTTAAATTTCTTAATAATGCTCAAATCCATTTGCTTCTCTTCATCCTCTTTGCCTCTGCTTTTATTTGAAGGCTATACTTGTCCTCAAATATCAACAAGCCTCTAACTTACTTGCCTCCCTCGAATCTGACCCTCATTTATTTTTTTGATATTTCCAAAGTTCAAATTTAATCGTGTCTTTACTTCCATTGAAGACCTGCGGTGATTCCCTATTGCCCTCAGAATAAAGCACGTGGTGATTATTTGTTGAATTGAAGATCAAATTTTATCTCGTCAAATCTTCAGAATAACTTTAGGTTGGATGTTAGTCCATTTTTCAGGTAAGGGCACTAAGGCTGAAAGAGCTTGAAGAACTTACCCCACAGTCAAATGGCCAGGTTTGTCTGGCTCCTGAGGCCGGGTCCGTTCCGTGTTTCCTACTGCCTATCCTTCCCATTCAGAGATGGCCGTTTCACGCAGACAGTGAAGAAAGACTGCTCGTTTCATAGTAGATTTCTGACAGTCATGCACGGGTCCATAATGTGGTAGTAATTGCTTTACAGAATTATCTTGTACTGCAGCAAAACTGATTAACCAGAATCTTCAATATTGCAGAGTTTGTTTTAAGAGCATGCAGAGAAAAGACGTTACAAACTTTTAGGCAAAATACCTGTACTACCAAAAACAAGCTGATAGGACTTTTAAAAGAGATGTTTCCAAGGTATAACTTAGAATCGCTACACATTGAGCTCCATTGTCTATAATGTCTTCTTTGGCATGTATGATAATCATTAAATAGAGCTTAGGCTCAGAACAGTGCCTGGCACATAGTAGATGCTCAGTAAATATTTGTCAAATGAATAAATTAAGGAATGGGAAAAGTAAAACCCTCCACATTCTAAGATCCAGAATATTTACTTATAGTTGTCATATTCTTCCTACTAAGGGAAGATAGTGAACTAATATAGCATAGCTAGATTTTCCACTATGTAAGTCAAAACAAAGAAGAGTTTTCCTGTCCTTGTTAAACTAGAAAATTCATTCAATCAAAACAACTTATTTCCCAAATGTACTGGTAAAATATGCATATAATTCTAGTTTTTAAAGTTTCTACCAAAGTTTAACATATTCTTGTATGTATATATGTTTTTAACTATGAATTTAGCCACATTGAGAAAGAAGATTGAGAAAGAAGATTGACAAAGTTGGTTGAAATAATACTATATCCCAAACTACATTAATATTTCAGATTTCCTCTCGGTCATCTTTTCCTTAACTTTCTTCACAGTTATATACTGTGGAGTTACCTAACAAATAATGATTTTAATCAAGATTAACATATGATCATATTTGTCATATCAAAACAATAGTAAAATATCGTGATTTTCTGGATGAAAGGTGCAATACATAATTCTTGATTATCAGAGAAAAGGTACCATTCAAATTACACATACCACATACCATATTTCTTCTTTCTCCTTTTTGACAAAATCAGATCTTTATTTGTGTTACTGGCTATGATGTCTGATCTGCTTTCAGTTTATGCTATAAATAGGACCAGAAAATAGGAGGAAAAAAACCAAGCTTGAGTTTCCATTGCAATGAAATCATGATTATTTACGATCCATTGGCAGTCTGTACCAATGCTAGTTATATGCTCCCTGTTTACGAACGTAGTTCTAATACCCCACTGCTTCTAATGGAATCTATATGGGAAATTTATATGTATCACCAAAATTAAGGGTTTCTGATGGAAATCAATCCCACCCTGAGACCTGGATGAGATTATTTTAGAACTAAAAGTTTTGATACACTAAATAAAATTTGTTTTCAACCACGGCATGGTATTGGCCATTTGGCAAACCCAGGGGTGGGGGTAACAATTAGGTCGATGCTAGATTTTAAAGATGGTAGATTTTTCAGAACCTCTTTTGACAGGACTTGGGCTTCTGGAGACTATGCTTGCAACTGTTCTGCACATCTGCCTTGGCTGGGGAAGCACAATGTCATACTACCTTCCGTTTGGGAGTCTCCTCTTCTCTGATTCTTGAATTACATGAAGAGCGGCCACAATAAGCCTGGCATAGAAGCACATCTTCACAACAGCTTTTATGAGCGGAGGAAGTGCTGCAGGCATTGTGTTTCTATGCAAATTCGCGTCACTCTGTGCGTGGGAGCACTCGTGCAGGAATACATCCAGTTGCTGCTATCCTTCGAGTCTCTGAGGGCTGGGCTTCCTTCCTGCTGTAAAGTGGGGTGGGCATCTCTCTTACACCACTTTATCTTCCTGCCTTGTTTTTTCACTCCTTGTGAGGTATGCAATAGATCAAGCTCCTTCTCTTTGTTGACGCGTTCAGCTTTGCCTTCTCATGCACATGACTTCACCGTGTTTTTTGAAATCTTCAAATGAATTGTGCATGAAACGTACAGCAGCTGCCTGTAACAGATAACAGCAAAGCGCGAGGTCCCAGACCAGCGTGGTCAGCCTTCCTTTCCTAAGCTGCCGTCTGCTTCTTTGAGGGTCCCCTGAGTTCTCAACCGCTAGAGTTCAAGGAAATCTGACCATGTTTTGACTCCAGTAGGTGAAAAAAAAAATCAGTTTGAAATTCAAAGTACCCATGTAATCACTTATGGCCGGGGGGGGGGGGGGAACCCAACCTCTAAAACCCTGTTTTAAAGAATAAAGAAAGAAAAGAGGTAAAAAGGAAATCCCCTCAACAGTTTTATTTAGAGAAAAAAATTGTACCTATGCCACCTCCATGTTGACAAAAATGCAGAAGAACTTGGTGGACATATTTTTAATTAGATCATTAATGTTCACAGCATCAAGTACAAGAGCATTGGGCATAATCTGCTTGATGTAAACTCACTGCTGCATACTTAAAAGGATTTCACACACTGTGCTGCTCCTTCACAGGTGGCTTAGTGGTTACGGTGGATCATGGACCACACCCTTTTGATCAGATAAAACTAAAACATGATGATGAAGGGCGAAAGAAAAGCTCTTATGTTCATTAACCAGTGTGTATAAAAATATACAAGACATAGATATCTGAAATGGAAATCTATTTGCTGGACTTTTTATTAAGTTGCTGACAACATTTTTCACAATACTATTCCTTACCAAGTCACCTTTCATTTGGTTAAAACCTGCAGCATCTAAGTTAAAAGAAGACTTCACTGATTATCATACTTACATTTAAGTTTTTAAAACACCATAGGCTTCAGGTAAGTGATTTGAACAGTTATTTTGCATACACCAATAAGACTTCACTTGGGCAGTGAACAGTCTACATAAACATATTTGATGGTCCTCCAAATCCCCAAACTCCTTTCACTAACCCAGTTGGCACACTTAAGCTCTTGCTATATACGAATTCTGAAGCTATCACAGGCATCAAGTATTTTGATGCTGTCTTCAAAAATCTCTAGGATCTCCTCTTTTCTATCCTCACCATCAATGGCATATGATAGGCCTTTCTAGCCACTTTCCTGTACTCTTCTAGCAAAGTTTCCAGCTGCGCTGAGTGCCTCCTGTCTACATTGCTGCTACAGTTCTTCTTTCAGCTGCAGTACTGGTGATCTCACTCTTCTGCTCAGCAACATTCAGTGGTTCATAGCTCACCAGAATGTGTTACAGGTGTGGCAAGATATTTAATCACTGAAGTCTTTGGAGCACCTGGGTGTGAGGAAGTAACCAGAACCCCAGTTCATTGCCTCTAGCCTCAAGCAGCTTCTTCTGGTAACTCCACTGTGCTATTCAAATATTACCCTTTTTTTAAATTTAGGGCACTACTTCAATGGTTTGAAAGCACTGCTATAAAGCCAGGGTTCCTAACTGAGCCCCGAGAACCCTTGGGGAGAGCAATGTATGGGCAGTAAGATATTAGAGGTCCTCCGTAAGTTTCTGGAGAATGGGAAATTATCTATTCTTAAGGGGATTTTACTTTTTAAAAAGTTAAAAACCACAGATCTGTAGCACACTTTGGACATAATATGTTCTATACTATCTTTACATTCTCAGCAACAGACATTTTCCCCAGGCACCATACATCCTAGCCACAGCAGACGGCTTGGCATTCTTTCAACATATGGCGGTTCTTCAGCCCGGTCCTTCTGCACCTTTCTCTCCTTGCTTCCTACTTCTTACCTTAGGCTCTAGCAGTGACGAATTGCTTGAAACTCTCTGAAAAGCATTTTCAAGCTTCAATACCCTGTCACATGTTGTCATCAGCTGGGAATGCCCTTACAGTCCCTGTGGTGAACTCCTCCACGTCCGTCAAGAACCAACTTAAATCTCACTTCTCTGCGAACCTCCCCTTCCTCCTCCTGGAATTCATTGCTCTTGCTTTTATGTTGCTACCTTACTGAACATTCATTTACTAATTTCAATTTATTCTAATTGATTTATTTTTCTCCCCACTAGACTTGCTACTTGAAAGCAAGGTCCCTAATTTGTCCATCTTTATGTATCCAGCATATTGCTCTTAGTGCCAGTATATGTTTGTTGGATGCCTGTTCTTCTATCCTCACTTCCACATGCGGAACTTGGACTTTATCTTTGAAGATCTGGTTAAAATGTCACCTCTGAAAAACCTCTTGACTCTCTCAGGTCAGGGAGAGCTCTCCCTTCTACGACACGTAGTTCATTCACAAGTCTACTGCATCAGTTACACCAGTCGCTTACCTTGCTCAGGTGTAGAACTGATGGCCTTTAGTTTGCAGGCGCAGCCCTGCTTGGTGCCTTGGCTTAATTCTGACCAAGGGAGCGACGTCGCAATGGTTTCAGACCCACCAGTGAGTGTCTTACCCACCACCATCACCAATAACAACAATACAAACTCCTGTTTGTTTAGAGCTCTAGGCTCTTTCCCTGCCAGCCCTCTCTATCTCGGAACTGGACCTGCATATCCACTTACCTGGGAAGCCTATTCCAAATAAGAGGATTTCACAGGAATCATAACACTATATCTTTCTGCTCTTAGAATTTCAACCCCATCTTAGAGATCAGTGCTGAACCAGGCAGAGCCTAATATTGCAGTTTGGACTGCTTACCACCATGTTACAGAATGAGGATCTCACAGCCAGTTTAGTTTTCCTGTCCATGATCCTCCATGTCTGTTTTATACTTTTCCCTTCTCTGAAAAGCCTGGGGCTAATTTTCCAGTGACAATGTTTAATAATCATTAATGCTTAACACAATGACTTTCCCATAGTAGATATTCAACATGAATGAATGTACAAACGAACATCCACTTATGTATGTATGTGTATATATGTGTGTGTATGCATATCTCCATGGGAAGTAGTGAGGACTATGGTCACACCTGGTTTACAGGAGGCAGCTACTCCTTGGCTCTAACCATTTCTTGACACATGAGGACATGGGCCCAGGAGCACCAGATCTTCTACTGAACACTCAGATTTTTTACGTGAATTTTTTGACATTTTGGCAGGAGGAAGCATGGTTTGTGTCCAGTGCACCTGTGCAAGGTAAAACAGATTAATATGTAGTTAAGTGAGATATTAGCAAGGACGAATAATATAGGTCAGTTGTCTCTCTGATTTTCGGTGCTAATTGAACATCAGTGCTTCTGGAAAAAAAGGACAACAGCAAAAGTTCCATATACAAGAGTTACCATGATAATAACCAGTTAGATCCTTTTGATTCTTGGCCATTGTTCTCTTCAGCCTGTGGTATGCCATTGCCAAAATAAGAAAATCTGGGAAGTCACAGCTTGGTGGCATCAGTAATCTGGGAAAGATAATTTGGGTCATATTGATTGAAAATACCGTGGCCTAATAAGGAGATTAGGGTGATTACCATCTTCTGCCAACAGCTTATAAAAAGGAAAGCCTGGAACAATACGGACTCAATAGATATTTATTGAATACATGAATGAATGAATGAACAAATGTATTGTTCTGTATTTATGGAAATTTTTAGAAAAAGTTGCAGTGTTTTTTCAGTGCAAATTTTTCTTAATCAAAAGAACTTAACCAGTTTCTTACCAGCTATGATAAAGGCATTATTCTAAGTGAAATAAGCCAGACATAAAAGGACAAATATTGTATGATTCTACTTATAGGAAGTACGTAGAATAGTCAAATTCATAGAAACAGAACACGGAATGGTGGTTACCAGGGACTGGTGGGGTGTGGGTAATGGGACTTATTGTTTAATGGGTAGAGTTTCAGTTTGGGATGATGAAAAGTTCTAGTGATGGACAGTGGTGATGTTTGCACAACAATGTAAACATACTTAATACCACTGAACTGTACACTTAAAAGTGATTGAAATGATAAATTTTATGTTATGTATATTTTGCTACAATAAAAAAGTGAATTGTTCATAATTGTGATCTGCATTCCTGGTTTATCCAGGGGTTTTTGCCAGGCTGCTTTGTGCCTCTACCCTACTTCATCCCAAATCAATTGTTCTACTCTCTGTATTTGTACACACACAAAAATGGGGAGTGTGTGTGTGTGTGTGTGTGTGTGAAGGCACAAAAATGGATAATCCAAAGACTGAAATAGGTAGGGAAAGTTAATATTGTTATTTATCTCTTTGCAGTCTAACAACTTGTCTTTAGGGAGTTGTGCTTCTCCAAATATGCTTAGGGACTTTTAAATATTGATGTCATGTGGCAATTCCCATGGCATGGATTTCGGAAGAAAAGTAATGCTTCTAACTTTCAGAAGAATATGAGAAAAAAGTATGATGCTCATCTCTGTTTTCCAACCCCATTGCTATCCTGTAAGTTCTGCTTAAGTCCCATATAACCTCATGCCTAAACAATTATATTAGTGTCCTTCCACTTTTATCTCAAAGTATACTGCAGTAGTCAACCATATTGACGTTCTAAAATATCACCCTTTCTTAGTAGATGACTTTATTTTCTATTTCAAAAAGGCTACCTATCTATATCCAGCATGAATACCCTTAACTTCCTGCCCTTCCCCTCACTTCTACAAACATACCCGCAGGCTGTAACCTTGCTCCTTTTCCCTGTTCTGGCGGGAGAGGTTTCACATCCCTATTTCCTAGCCAAGGCTAATCCAGCCACCTGTGCTCTGGATTTCACTCCCTCCCACCTCCTCCAGGACCTAGATCCATCAGCTGTCTCTTTTCTTTCCTGTGTCTTTAGCCTCTTCCTCTCCTTTAGCTCCTTCCGTTTAGCCTATAAACAAGCTCAAGTCTTTCCCAGTTTGAAAAGCAAAACAGTGTATTTCTCAGGCTGCCACCCTGAATTTCTCTTTCTACTCCTTCTTAAGCTTCTTGAAAGACTGTGCTCTGGTCGCTGTCTCTACTTTCTTCCCACCTCTACCGACTGCTGCCCTCATCTCTCTACTGAAACTCTCTAGGAATGTTGCCGGTGGCTGCTTATGTGCCAAAACCAGTAGGCAGTTTTCGTTATTTACTTGTTCAGTCTGTCTGCAGTTTTAAGACTGTTGGCCTTTGTTTTCCTCTGGCTTTCGTGGAGTCATTTCTCCTGACTGTGTAATCATTCCTTCCTATTTTTCCTTTGCCTACTCTCAACTACTGGTGCATCCCCCTGATCTGTCCTTCATGGTCCCTTCTCAGCCTACACACAGATGAAGACTCCAAACTGACAGCATGATAGCGTCATAGGCTAATGACTCTAAAATCTCTCCCTCAGCCTCAGCTTTCTTCCACTTTCTAAACTCATTTGCAGGCTGAAATGTCCACCTGGATATGTGGTGTAATTTACCATAATTCCCTTTCCCTGGAGCTGCCCCCTCACCTCTGTTTTCCATATCTTGATAAATGGCCACCACCATCTATCAAGTGCCTATGCCAGAAACATGGAGAAGAGTCTATTGTCTTTTTTTCTCTAAATTCCTAATCCAATTAGGCATGAAGTCCTGTGTATTTAACTAAAGTGTCTCTTTGAGACCATTTCTCAGTAGTGCCGTGTTAAGAATCCTATGTAGTATTCTTTGTTTACCATAAAACTCTCTGTGGTGAGCTCCAAATCTTTTATAAGAACATCTGGAAATTTAGGCCAGAAACTTTATTTTATTAAAATTAGAATCTAGCAATGAACTACCACTTCACATCCATTAGGATGGCCATCACCAAAACGATCAGAAAATAACAAGTGTTTGCAAGGACGTGGAGAAATCAGAACGCTTCTGCACTGCTAGTGGAAATGTAAAATAGTGCTGCCATTGTGAAACACAGAACGGTGGTTCCTCAAAAAATTAAACACAGAATTGTCACATGATCCAGCAATTCCACTTCTAGGTATATATACAAATGAATTGAAGGCAGGGACTAGAAAGGATTTTTGTATACCAATGTTTATAGCTGCATTATTCAAAATAGCCAAAAGGTGGAAACAACCCAAATGTCCATCAATGGATGAACGCATCAACAAACTGTGGCATAAACATACATACAATACAGTATTATTCCGCTTACAAAGGACTTGAATTCAGACACATGCTACAACATGGATGAACCCTGAATACATTATGCTAAGTGAAATAAGTCAGACCCAAAAGTACAAATATTACATAATTCCACTTATCTGAGGTACCCAGAAATAGTCAAATTCATAGAAACTGGAAGTAGAATAGTCGTTGCCAGGAGCTGGGGGGAAGGGATAACAGGAAGTTGTTTATTGGTACAGAGTTTCAACTTGCGATGATGAAAAAGTTTTGGAGATGGACGGTGGTGATATTTGTACAGCAATGTGAATGAATGCACTTAATGCCACTGAATTGTACACTTAAAATGGCAAATTTTAGGTTATATATATTTCATAACAATGAAAATTAGAATGTATTTATCAGATTTTTCAAAACTTTCGTTCTTTTGAGTTCCAGGAGAATTTACTTTGTCCTAAGTGATACAAAGAGGTGTGAACTGACTGAAGCAAGTGGTCTCTGGCCAGAATCGGAAATGTTAAACAGTACTTTGAAAGCCCTGGCTGAAAAGAAAGGAGAGTGCCATGGATGTGAGGGTGTCCGTCCCTCCAGTGACTGCAGGAATCCCTTCCTTCCTTGTCTATTTGCATCCCTGCAGAGGCTCAGCAGTCTGAGTGTGAGTTTTCCAGCTTGAACAGAACCCTTTCTGCTTCTGCTAAAGGAAATGTTAATACAGTGCACTCAATGACAAAACAGAACTATACCTAGGCAAAAAGAAAAAGTTTTAAAAGACACGCATTTGTGGAGTAATTACGAAGTAACCCAAAGCCCGAATAAAAGAGAAAAAGCAACTCAACATCAGAACAAAGCCTTTGGGAGCTCTAACAGGGAAATATGTGCATCACTGTTAAGAGCCAAAGTAAACAGAGCATGCAAACCCAAGACTGCTTATCTGTGTGGTTTCCATAGTGTCAATATACATGCAAAGTTGGTCTGACTGCACTGAGAGCCATTAAAGGTCATGGAAGTAAAAACAAAAGTCAGACTGTCTGTGTGAACCTTTGGCAAGCAAATGCCAGGTTTCCTCGACATTTGCTCAGTTCTAAAGAAGTGAGCGAGAGGTGGCGGTAATGATCTTTTCCTTTCTCTGTCTCTCTTTCTCTTTTTCTCAATTGTGAATTACAGCATTATTTTCTTTGAGCCCCAGGAAATAAGATTCAAATTTACAGTGAACGTTACCGGTGAAAGAGATGACCTGTTCCTTTTAATATATATTTATTTTCTTGCATAATTGCACCATAGTTAAAATGAAAGATTTTTTTTCCTTTTAAATTGATCTGATTTAGGGGGAAAATAGGCACTTTGTCCAAATTTTCCTCCTCCTCATCAAATCAAAATAGCTTCAGATAAATGAATACCACAATAATACTCACTGCAGCAACATAGAATCAGGATGCCAGAAATAGCACATCGTACATTTCTCTTTAGTGATGCTACAGTTTTTGAGCACAAATCAGGAAGCTGCTGAAATGTTAGGTAGACACGGGTGACAGATTACATTGGTTGAAAAAGTAGCTGCACTCGGTGGGATGAGTATGCCTGGGTATTTACAATTTTACTTAACAGCTGTGTACTGGGGATAGTTTTTTGGGGGGAGGGGGATGAGTGTGGAAAAGTGTGGAAATGAAGCTGTAAGTCAATTCTACAAGCATTTATTTAATGATTACTATTAATATATCAGGGCACTCTGCTAGGTACAGTTGTGAGTTATTTAAAGCTCACATCTGTTGAGTAATTCCCCCAAGGTCTCACTGCTAATAAATAACAGAACACAGGCCTTTGTAATTCTAAAGTCCATGTTTTTTAGCTTCTATTCTATGTTCCCTCTCAATTACATTTGTTAAAAGGGCAGGGTTCTGCATTAGATGTCCCTGTATCTGGATTTCTTCCATCACACCTGAATCGCAGTCCCTACGTCCCAGCACACTTCCGTTTCATCAGTCCTCTCCTGAGAACCAGCACAGTTAAGAGGATTTATTAGTTGATCCCAAGTTCCATGTTCCTGCTACTGTGGCTACTGTAACGACTACTGCTACGATTAACAGCACTACTTTTATTACAGTATTACTATTGTTAACAAAGATAATTGATAAAATTCATTGAGTACTTACTATATGGCTGGAGCTCTGCTGAGAATTTTGTAAGCCTTATTTCAGTTAACCCTTTCAGGTTGGTCAAAGGTGTGTGCTCTGGAGATAAGCTCTCCTGCGGTTAGGTGCTAGCCCCTTTCTTCGTTAATTGTGTGACCGTGGGCACGTTACTTAACCTTTCTTATTTTTGAGTTCTTCGTCTGTTTTAATGGAAATAATAAAAGTATCTAAGAGAGTTGTTGAGAAAATCAAATAACATAATTTAAAGAAATGGCTAATGTGTCTGATAAATATTGGCTCTAAATGATCATTGTTATTAATTCAAATACTATTGATAGTTTCATCCATCTGTAAAATCCCTGCCATGTTCGTATTGCCCAGCTATGAGAGATTTTACCTTAGCTTATTACTTTTTTATTCCAGTTCCCTGCCTAGAACTGAAACTCTATTTTGAACCCCCGTCCAGCTGTCTGGGTCCTTAGCACCTGTTTGATTCCTGGAGACTGAATCTTGTCTCCAGCTGCTGCTCAGGTGGTGGCTAGGTGCTGTAGGGCGCTCACTTTCGCTGGAGCCAGAATGCTCTCCCGCCTGATTTTTGTATCTCCATTATTGCCCTATCCCAGGCGAATTAGACAACTTTAGTTCTGGTTTTGATCAAACTCCAGTTCAACACACTCCTTTGGTAACTCCAGGTTGAAGTACTGAGTCGTTTCTCTGTCCTGTTCAATTCTTGCTGCTTGCCTTTCCCTGATAGCTGTCTTTGAAATGCGGACAGATCTTGAGGTCAAAATCTCACCTAAAATACAGCATATGTTATTTTAGCTATGGAGGATTCAAAGATGAAAATAAATAACTCTTCCTTAGAAGAATGTCTAATCTTTATAAAAATACAAAATTTCATATCAGACATAGCTTATACAGCCCCTTGGGTCCCATTGATCCCACCTGCCCTACCTCCCAGGCCTCTAGCTCCTCCTTGGAAGCTTCTGGGGTGCACTTCCTCTATGCCTCGTGTAGTCTTGCTGCATGGAGCCAACTAAGTGCTTTGTCCAAAAATACTGACCCTCTACCTTGATTGCTACTGTGCAACCAGGTAACCAGCCACATGCCCAGAGTCTCTGGCTGCGTCTGTCATGTATAGGCTCAGATGAAACACCCCTCACCACAGGGCATGCTGTTTGGCTTCCTGATTAGCCAGACGTTCCATCTAGAAGTACAGGAGAATTCACTCCATATGGGGTCAACTTGAGCCAACCAGGGGAGACAAACAGATTAATTCTCTCCCTCCCAGCCACTCCCTGGGCACTTCTCCCAGTGTGTCTGAGCAGGTAAACATAGCAAGCGATGCAGTCTCTCCATGGCTTATTATGAAGCAGTGGCTGGCACAGAAACCCTGTATTACTCCTCATCCTTCCCAGACTCACCTTCCTTCTCCAGCGATCTCACTGACCTGAGATTGTACCTTCCATACAAAGCTTAATCACTTAATCCATGCCTCAGGCTCCGTTTTCTAGGGAACTCAGGCTAAGATAAACATGAGTAGAACTATTAGGTATATTCTGATAAGCTCTCTCATGCAGTTATTAGAAGTACTTTGGGAACCTAGGGGAGGAAGAGAAGATTAATTTAGCTGGACCTTGAATAATACAAAGAATGATTAATATTTACTGACTACTTGCTAAGTGCCAGTTACTGTCCTATCAGATTTATGTATATTATGATTTCCCTCATTTTATTTATGAGTAAACAAAAGCATAGCAAAGTTATATAACTTACTCAAGGTCAAATTACTCCTTATTCAAATCCTACCATAAAGCCAATATTCTAAATCACTAGTCTTTGAAAATGTTATGACAAATGTAATGAGGAAAGAGGAGCAAGGTGAATGGCCTCCAGAGCTCCAAAATTTGAGACTTTTGAGCCACAGAATAAAAGGAGAGACATCAGGCTTACGAGTAAGGAGGGGTGTAGCCTGGTATTCTTTATGATCGTTTCTCTCCACACAAACCCTCTCAGCACAACTTTCCTGTTCCCCAACTCACACAGCGCCCTAATGTAACTAAATGGTTTGGTCCTCAGGGTTAGCATTTAACCCAGCATTTCCCTTCCACTAACTTTGTTTGCATAAAAGAAAAAAAAAAACCTACTTTCTCTGTAGATAAATTCCTTCATTCCACAATTAGAGATAAGGAGCTTACTAAAACAAATATCTGAATCAGTTTTAGCTATAAATGATGATATCAAACTCTTTCTTGTTTTGATGCAGGAGGAGAGTTAGAAGGCAAGAAAGCACTGGGTCTTTGGGAGGGGACAGAGCAGTCTGGAGGCGGGGAAGTTGACCTTATCCAATTATGCAATTTATTCATGGTTCTGCACTGTTTGTCTTCATCTGAGAACAGGCAAAGAAAAGCTGGGCATAGCAGTCCTGTGGGGCCATGTCCTGACAAATCACAATGAAAACTATGATCAGATAATACGCTTAAGCAGAGAGCTAATCCATGATGAAATATTTATAAAAAATGGACAGAATTCTGTATGGAATGTCAACTGTTTTAAACAAGGGAATTATAATCAGATGGTGGGTATTAGGAAACTTAATGAATATTACAGTTCAAATTTGATTCCAACAAATGTTATTACAAGAAAATCCTCTGTAGAAGAACATCATAACTAAGCCCAATTTTAAAATGACAGTCAATTTAGCTAAAATCATATTTGTTATATTTTATCAGCCAATAATGGATAGGACCATGGAGTTCATTTCGTAAGGTATAGTCCATAGGTGTGTGAGACACTAGTCAGGAAACTTAATAGGAGCTGGAAATATTTGAACTAAAATACTACAAGCCTATGAAATGCCCAAGCATAGCTTTTAAAATCAATTTCTTCATATGTCTTAGTCTGGTTCGGCTACTAAAACAAAATGCCTTAGACTGGGTCATTTATAAACAACAAACATTTATTGTTTATGGTTCTAGAGGCTGGGAAGTCCAAGATCAAGGTGCTAGCAGATTCCGTGTCTGGTGAGGGCTTCGCAGATGACAGCTGGTTGCAGCGTCCTCACATGGTGGAAGAGGTGGTAGGAGGCTTCCTCACTCACTCATCCCACTCATGAGGGCAGATCACCTCCTAAAGGCCCCACATCTTAATACCATCAACTTGGGGGTTGAATTTTGGAGAATCATAAACATTCAGACCATAACGAATTTTTATTTTCCTCAACTTGGCGTAGTGCCCCTATGTGTTTGATATTCCTAGTTATATCACCATTTTGAACAATGTCAGCAGCTTATCAGTGTTGTTGCCCAAGACTATGCATGTGGTAGCTATTTAATATCATAACAATCCGCCTTGTAATGAATCCTTTTAGTTAAATCCTATTTCTTAAACGTTCAGATATTTGTTTGGCTACCTTTTTAGTTAACAAACATTCAGGGAAGAGCACATGCCTACATTGTATGAGTGTCTTCCATGAAATAAGAGGAATCTATTTTGTAAGAGTTAAAAGCTTCCCATAGTCCCATAAGCTAATTAAAATGAATATGAGTCACATAGTAGCAATAAGAGATTAATATTTAATTTAAAATAACTAGTTTTACATTGCATTTTTGTGTGTTTTCCACAGTCCCTTAGAAATCATTTTTATACCAGATTTTAGTAACATGAAATGTTTGCTCTTCTATTTCTGCTGTAAAAAATTATCACAAATTTAGTGGTTTAAAGTTATCACAAAATTTAGTGGTTTAAAACAAAGCAAATTTCTTTTCTTTTTTTTTCCTTTTCTTTTCTTTCTTTCCTTTTTTTTTTTTTTTTTTTTTGAGACAAAGTCTTGGTCTGTCACCCTGGCTAGAGTACACTGGCATCATCATAGCTCCCTGCAACCTCAAACTCCTGGGCTCAAACAATCCTCCTGCCTCAGCCTCCCAAGTAGCTGGGACCACAGGTGCATGCCACCACGCCTGGCTAATGTTTTCTGTGTTTTGTAGAGACAGGGTCTTGCTCTCACTTGGGCTAGTCTTGAACTCCTGATCTTATTGGGTCACCAGTTTGAAATGTCAGTTCTTGGTGTGCTCTTGGCCAAAGAATGGCCAGACGGACTGAAAGCATGGTAGCATGAAATGAGGTTTATTGAGGAGAGAAAAATAGGATTTCAGAGCAAGAGCAAGATATAGGTTTACAGAGTAAGAACAAAATACATTCGCCACAGAACAGCAAACAGGCCTCTTGTAACAAAAAAAGGCCTTGGTTATGGTCTGAAGTCTTGTTTTACAGTGTCTGGTTTGGGCCCTCCTTATGGTTCAGACGTCACCCTCGAACTACTTTGATGGACAGTTGGGAGTTACACAACCTGAGTCTCAGTGCACATTCGCTTTCCCATGAGCCTCTCTGAAAGCCCATGGTAGAACCACAATGTAGATTTAAGCTAATGACATGATAATTGCCTTAGGGTGTCCTAGGTCACCTTCCAAACCCTATTGTACTTCCGCATTCTTTTGCAGTTGGTGGGCAAACTTCTGATTGGCAGATTGGTAGGGTGTGCCCTCCTCCCCCCGATGTAGCAATTGCTCTGGGTGCCCGCCTGTGTGCCCAGGAGGCCTGGAGTCCCTCACTAGCTACCTAACAATCTCAAGCGATCCTCCCACCTTGGCCTCCTAGACTGCCAGGCTTACAGGCATAAGCCACCCGTGCCCACTCCAGATTTCTGATTTTACAGCTCTGTAGGCCAGAAGTCCAGTTTGTGTCTTACCACGCTAGAATTAAAGTGTCAGCAAAGCTGCACTCCTTTCCGTTGATTCCAGGGGAGAAACCACTTCCTTGCTCATTCAGGTATTGACAGAATTCAGTTCCACATGGTTGAAGGACTGAGGCCCTCACTTTTTTCCTGGCTGTGAACTGAGGGCCATCCTCGGCTTTTAGAAGCCACTGTATTCCTTGGCTCACAGCCCTCTTCCTCTGTCGTAAAAGCCAGCAGTGGTGGGTTGAGTCTTTGTTGCATCTGTCTCTAACCACAGCAGGAAGAAGTTCTCTGCTTTTAAAGACTCTTGTGGTTAGATAGGGCCCACCTGGGTTACTGGGATAATCTGAATGGATAATCTACCAATTTCAAGGTTCATAACTTCAATCACATCTGTAAATTGTCTTTTGCTATGTAAGGTGACATATTTACAAGTTCTGGAGATTAGGACATAGACATCTTTGGGGGGTATTATTTCATCTACCACATATGAAGAAACACATGGGTGGGAGGGGGAGAGAATAATGCTCTAGGAGAGAACTACACTTTACACATTTTTTTTTTTTTTTAAGCAAAATCTCTCCCAGACGTTGCCCCTGTAGGTGGTTTATAGCTCTTGAAATGGCACACTACTGTTTTGGAGCACATAGCTGAAGCTGATTGAAGAAGACATGCATCACGAAGCATGGCACACTGGCAGTGTCTTCTGTTGTTAGAAGGTCTGTTGGCCTCTTATAATAAGGGCATCATGCCAACCAACATCAAGAGCTTCCTGTTCCCGACCTAATGGTCTAATATCTGGATTTTACAAACTGCCCTAAATGTTTATTTATTTATTTTTATTTAGTTATTTATTTTGGCCGAGTACAGGGCACTTTATTGATGGTACATGACAAGGCGGGGCTCCCTAGGCCCCTCCCATTCTTCAAGGGCTCTGGCATGGAAACTGTGTCGTGAGGAGGGGAGATTCTCAGTGAAGTGGGGACTGAGTAGGCAGGGACACCCCAGCAGCTGAGGCCTCTCTCTTCCTCTGCACTCTGGCTGGGGCTGGTGGTCCAGGGCTCTTACTCCTTGGCGGCCATGTGGGCCATGAGGTCCACCACCCTGTTGATGTAGCCAAATTCATTGTCAAACCAGGCAATGAGCTTTACAAAGTGGTCATTGAGGGTGATGCCAGCCCCAGCATCAAAGGTGGAAGAGTGGGTGCCACTGTTGAAGTTGGAGGAGACAATCTGGTGCTCAGTGTAGCCCAGGATGCCCTTGAGGGGGCCATCGGCCACCTGCTTCACCACCTTCTTGATGTCATCATACTTGGCCGCCTTCTCCAGACAGCAGGTCAGGTCCACCACTGACACGTTGGCAGTGGGGACGCGGAAGGCCATGCCAGTGAGCTTCCCGTTCGGCTCGGGGATGACCTTGCCCACGGCTTTGACTGCGTCAGTCGATGTAGGGATGATGTTCTGGAGAGCCCCACTGCCATGACGCTGCATCTTCCCAGAGGGGACTATCCACGGTCTTCTGGGTGGTGGTGACGGCATGGACTGTGGTCATGAGTCCTCCACGATGCCAAGGTTGTCATGGGTGACCTTGGCCAGGGGGGCTAAGCAATTGGTGGCGCAGGAGGCATTGCTGATGATAGTGAGGTTGCTTTGGTGCTTGTCGTGGTTCATGCCCATCACAAACATGGGGACATCAGCAGAGGGGGCAGAGATGATGACCCTTTTGGCACCCCCATCTAGGTGAGCCCCGGCCCTCTCCAGGATGGTGAAGACGCCAGTGGACTCCACAATGTAATCAGCGCCCACTTCACCCCATTTGATTTTGGTGGAATCTCGCTCCCATGGTTATGGGATGGCCATTGATGACAAGCTTCCCGTTCTCTGCCTTGACGGTGCCATGGAACTTGCCGTGGGTGGAGTCGTACCGGAACATGTAGACCATGTAGTTGAGGTCAATGAAGGGGCCATTGATGGCGACAATATCCACTTTGCCAGAGTTAAAAGCAGCCCTGGTGACCAGGCACCCAGTCTGGCTAAAGCCATTTATTCCGGCCTTCGCTTTCACCATGGCGTCTCCAAGACGGTGCTGGCGCTGCACGAGAAGATGCAGCTGTCTGTCGAACGGGAGGACCAGAGAGCCTGCCCTAAATGTTTAAATAGAACTAAACATTCTGGAGCAGTTATCCAGAAGTATCTAGCCTTTCTGGAGAATCCAAACACTAGAACAGGCTAGTTGTAGGACTTCTCTACAGGCTCAATGTTAGTTTTAGGACTCCACTGAGGATCTGGTTTCATCTAGATATTTCTAACTCAGACTTCTCTGGTGGTCACTTTTTTACAGAGTCTGATCTACTGATCTAAGTTACTGGACTATTGCAGTCACCTAACTCATCTCTCTGCTTCCAGTGTCTCGCCACTACAACCCATCCTCTATATGGTCAGGACAGTGAAAATTCTCAACTTTTCGCTTGCCTGAACATACATGAGGAATCCAACACACTTCCGTCAGTAACAGAGCTTCATGATGGTGGTGCTTTTCAACTCAAGCTTCTGTTAAGTTTGTAAAAGAATCTCAGATGATTCTGAATCCCCCATCACATACACCAAATGATTCCACAGTCTCCCTTTTACATACTTCAAGAGAGCATGTGATCATCATCATAACAAACCTTTTCATTGCCATTACCATAACACTTACATGCTGCTGTGTGCCAGATACTGTTCTAACTGCCTTAGGTATGGTAACATTTAATCTGTGTAAGTGCTATTCTCAAACCAATTTTACACATGAGAGAAAAGAGGTTAAGTGACTCTCCCACAAACAGCTAACAAGTGATGGAGCTATGACATAAACTCAGATTCTACACCCTTCACCACTAAGCCAAACTGTACCCCAGCATCTTCTCTTAAGAATCTAGGATTATCTATTTGCTAACACATAAATATGATCATACGTCTACCTTTCAAAACCTTCAGTTTAAAATTTTAGCCTAGCATTCAAGGCTCTTTCTTATCCACCTCTAATTTAAAACTGACCCTAACTGTTCCCACCCTGGTATCCTGTCACGTTCGCTTCCACTCAGGGAACATGTACTGGGTGCCTATTTTTATCTAGGCCATGTGCTCAGTAGAAAGGGTATAAAGACCTTTCAAACTATAGCAGGGAATTAAAGAAATAATTATCATAACTAGGGAAGGGAATTAATTTCTTGAGCCTTTATGTGTCAGGCGGTGTGCTGTTATACACATTTTATTTGCCCCTTACGCCTGGGATAGCAGTAGTACAACTGGGATTTAGACGCCAGCCTCTCACCAAAGGTCATGCTCCCTCTGTAACACCAGTGGTTTTCGAAATTTTTCTTTCCTATCAAGAAGCTTATTATTGAAATGAAAATAAGCTAAATAGATAAAAATTGAAGTGAAAATAAACCCAAGAGATAAAAGCAGAACTGCTCTGATTAATCCGGGGTGTGAAGCCCATTCCTTACCTTCTTCCACCCCTGGGTCAGTGAAGGGCCACTGCAGAGATCAATCTGAAACCCAGCACACTTCACAGGGCAGCTCTGGTTTGGTCTTTCAACAATGTTCAAAGTGCAACAGTGCATGGTGTGCAATGCACTTCGGGAACAACAACAATAAAAAAGAAGCCAGTGCTGAACTTTATAAAAGGAAAGTACTTTCCATAGAAGAGCTGACATTTGATGTTAGTGTTAGGAATGGGTAGGGGTTTTCCAGTATGAGAATGCAGTAAGAACTCGTAAGGCAGAGGAAATAGCATAAATATCCTGAACGTCTTTGGCATTCTCATACTGCATTGCCTTTAAAAAGAAAAACAGAAACTCCGTGCCGAGGCAGTGTGGTGTGGTGAAAAGAGACAAGGTTGGAAGACAGGAGACTAGAACTAACCATGCTAGCTGGCCACTTCAATGCCTTATTTTTCATCTTTTCATCTATAAATTAAGAGGATTTCCTTAGTGACCACTAAAAGTTTCTTCAAGCTGTAGAAACGTCATTCTGTAGTTCATGAACAATTTCTTTTCCACTATCTTACAAATAAACGTAGAAGACAACCATTCCAAGTGTCCTGGTTAAGAGCTTGCGTTCTCCTACCCACTTGATATATGACTCAAAGCAAGGTTCTTAACTATACTATGCTTCAATTACCTAGCTGACCATGTAAGCTTGTTGGAGGAAGTATATTAATGCATATAAAGTGTATTGCCTGGCATGTATCAAGAGCTCAATAAGAATTAATTATATGTGCGAGTGTATGTGTGTGTATGCGTAATACATACATACACCTACATGGGTAGAAACTTCAGAAGAGTCACAGAGTATACAGAATATGTAGACTTTGAAAATGCAGTAAAACCAGAAAAATCTATTTGGAATCTTAACTTGAGGTGACTTTTTTCCAAAATGAAAAAGTGGACTTTCATTTGCTGATTTGACTTTAGTTCAAAAAAGTGAAATAATTGCACTTTCCAGGCTCTCCTTCTGCTCTCTTACAACGTGGAAAGACTTATTTTATATATTTTATAATAATTTATTTTCTAGATGAAAATAATCTATCCAGCTTCTGCAACTCTATATTTAAGTGGTTGTTTTGGCTTAATTGGACAAGGGAAATAAGAATAGGAATAATAGCTTTTCCGTATAAAATACCTGTGTGCCGGGCAATTATTTTAGGAACTGTACTCGGAGTGTCTCACGTGTCCTCATAACAATTTTATGAAGCAGAGATCATTATTCCTCACTTTGCAAATGAGGAAATAGAGGCAGAGAGGATTAAAGACCCCTGTCCAGGTCATGCGACTAAGAAGTTCAGAACCAGAATTGCATCCCCAGCCCTGCCTTGCCAGCCACACTTCTCCTCTTCTCCTGCCGTACAGGACCTCAGAGAGCCGGGAACTTCCCTGGCATCCACACCTGGTCCTGTTCTGTCCATAGCTAGCAAATATGGCTAACGATCTAAACCCTCTGGGAACCCAAATGCCCAGCAACAGATGGTAGAATAAACAAAATGTGGCATATTCCTATCATGGAATATTATCTGGCCATAAAAAAAGAATGAAGCATTGTACTAATACAAGCTACAACTTGGATGGACCTTTAAAACATTATACTAAGTGAAAGAAGGCATCAGAAAAAGGCAACATAGTACATCATCCCATTCATACGAGGTTCAGAATAGGGACATCTATAGAGACAGAAGGTGGTTGCTTAGAGATGGGGTGGGGGGTTAACAAAGTAACAGCCAGAGAATATAGGATTTCTTTTGAGGAGATAAAAATGTTCTAAAATCAACAGTGCTGATGGTGGCACATGTCTGTGAATATACTAAAAACCATTGAATGGTACACTTTAAATGGGCAAATTTCATGGTGTATGAATAATATCTCAATAAAGCTGTTCGTAAAAAAATCCTCTGAGGAATTTTTCAAAAATGTTGATTTCTGGATTTGCTTTATCCCCCACCCACACCCCCATCCTAACTCTGCCCTCTGAGATTCCAATTCAATAAATCTGGGTTGGTTTTCTGGAAATTTGCATTTTATCAAAGGTGTCCTGTATAATTCTTGTGATAATGCATGTGTGCCCATCACTGCTTCAGAAAGAGATTGGGCTGGTCAAGAACTAACCCAGAACTGGGCCAAATTTGCTGAAATCCAGAATTCCAGGGTGGACCTGGAACTTTACAACCGGCATGATTTTCAGGGTGGCTGGAGGAATACCCAATGACTTGGAGTAGGCCAAAGTCACTGACCATTACAAAGTTTGCTTGAGCACTTTTTCCCTAAGAGGAAAGTAGCTCCAATGGACTCTGGAAGGATGTTGTTTCACCAAAACATCTTGAGATTCCTGTACACCAGGTTTTTTCCTTCTTGCACAATTTTGATGATCCTTTTTGTTCCATTATAAATGAGTTGATTTCTTTACATAGCAAGTTTGTTAATAGAGTACACTATTCTGGGAGGTAGAGAAAAGGAGTGAAAACATTTATTTGATATAGAGAAAGCATATCAACCCCAAGACAAGGAAGTATAAGAAAGAAGTAATGGACAAAAATTCAGTGTCTGAAATTTTATATTTTAATGACAGTTTAGCTAAATGACCAGAAATACACTTCAGGAAATAACACTAAACTGGAAGGAGATGAAATAAATGAGATTCTAACTAGTGTTTAACCGTATTTCATGATTATAAATATTTAACCAGGTATATTTCTGGGGTTTTTAGTATTCAAATATAAAAATTTGGGCCTCTGAAGAGAAGGCTACATTTTACCATTCTAAAATTACAAATGCTTTTCACTTTCTTTAGAACGTGATACGCTTTTGTTGACTAAACAGCATTATTTCTTAGTAGAGTTCCAATGCTACAATTTGACCCCTTCTGGCAAATTAAATACAATTATGCAAACTACTAGGATTTGGGCCTAATCTAATTAATACGGTATATATGAAGCAGATAATAATTTCCCGGTGGAAAACTAGATTGTCTTATTTCATGTTTGAACTATGGCTTAGAAAAACATTGTTTTATGTAAGAAAGGTTGCATTATCTTCCATATTCTGTTTGCTCAGCCCCATAATGGACATATTTAGAAAAATAAAGCCAAAACTGGAATCTTCAAATGATGACATCTTTTTTCAGATATAATTACAAAACAGTATAGTCCATGAAAGTAGAGAAAGAAGAATTTCATTTAGAGGTGATTGCCTTTTCTCTAATAAAATACAAATATAGCACCGCTATAATTTTTCTCTTTACATAGCTACAGTGTCAAATATGATTTAATGGGGAAAATTCTGTCCCTTTAAACATAGAAGTTTAAGACTTTAAATTGACCTGGATTAAATGCATACCAATAAATTCCAATCGCAAACTTTCTGAATGATATTTATAATCCGGAGATTGAGTATACTCTTTTTCAAATGTCTGAATCCTATTAGCATTAATCAGTGTTATACATGTGCACTGAGCAGAAATCAGAAAAGAATTATTTTTAGTGCCCCTTGCCAAGAATACTAAAGAAATTATCTGTCTCGTACCAAGAAAAGGGAAGTCTTTTATTTTTCTTTCTTTCTACAAAAGTGAATTTCATACAGAAGAGAAGTCCTGGCTTAGTAACATTAAATATTAGTCTTCTATAGAAAGGAAATGGACAGGGTGTACCAAGACCAGGATTTTTCTCAGGCCTTTGCCTCTGGCGCAGAATTGTCATTTCCAAGTGTGTGAACACAGTCTTTGCTCGTTTGTTCCTGAGCTCCCTGGAGGGCCTGCCAACGAGCATGCCAGCTCTCAAGCTGCATTGCACAAAGATTTCTAGCACACAAGGATCTGGATTTTCTTTCCATAGGTAACGTCAGTGTCGTGAAGCCCTGTAAAGCGATGGCAGGGAGTACGAACTCTTAGAAAGCAGTGGCCTGTTAGCTCTTTATCCTATTTTAGCAGAAAAACCCTCCGTTTGGTGAATAAAGAGAAAAAAGTTCTGTGGAAATTCTACTACTAGTATTGCCAATCTGCTTGTAAACCTATAAGGACAAATATAATTTCCTGAGGAATAAAGCAATAGAGGCAGTATTTGTGTTGTGAGTTTTTGTAAAGGTGCTGTTAAGTAAGCATATTTCTGAGTGATGTTAGCAGCTATTTTCATTCCACCCGGGGTTCCTCGCCCGTGGGCTACAGACCCCTGGGCTGGGGAGGGTGGCACAAAGTCACAGCAAAGAAGCGGGGAGAGGGCAACAAGCCCTATGCTCATATGCATTTTCTTAATCAAATGTTGTTAAAAAGGCAACCACTGTAATGTGATGAGGAGGGGCAGCAAATATTTTATAATAAGAACAAAAATAAATCATCTCGTATCTTAGATTCGCTTCAGAATAATCTGGAGTGGGAAGAGTAGGGAGAGCACATACGAAATAAGACGGGTCACGGGTTGATAATTGTTAAGGCTGGGTGATGGGTACATGGAGATTTATTATGGGCTCTAACTTTGTGTTTTTTGAAATTTTTCCTAATAATAAGCTTAAAAATTATTATACTCACAAACGTTGGAAACTATTGCTTTATACTAAATTGTCAAGTAATTTTACATAAAAATCCTTGCAAGGGGTATCCAATCGGCAACAAATACGAAAGCAGTCAAGTTGTTAAAGCAAAGATTAAAGTGGGTTACTAAAGATTACGTAAGAGATACATTGTTAATCACTTATTTGCTATGGGGGTATCCAGAGCCACTGTTTTTACATGCACCCTAACCTTTCTCTCACACTAAATATTAAAAAGGGAAAATAGCATTCACGTGCCCATAATGGGTGATAAGCTGTATGGACTTCGAAAAGCCTAAAAATTAAACTGCAGCTCTCAGTTACCCGTTAAGCCCTTTTCCCTCCTTCCCTCTTTTTCCCTCTCTCTATTTTTCTCTAACGCTGTGATATTTACCCTGAGTTTGAAGATAATTACCTCCTTCAAAATTTTAAGTGGCAAACACAGATTAGAATACATCCTTTTGGTTTATTGCTCACAACCGATTCGTCTTCAGCAACTGTTCTACTTTTCTTTGGGCTTGGCAAGCTCTCCAGAACAACATTTCCTTCTTTTCATTCTGATGCAGGGCGATTGTTTGGTGCTGATACAACATTGACTTTTCCCATAATTTAGTTTCGAGGGTTTTACACTAGGGAGTTCCACTGTGTTTAGATTGTAAAACTTTTTCCGAGGACTTTTGTAACAGAACTCCATGTTCTAACGGTCCCAGTGAAGTTGTTTTTAATACTCTTTCCCCCCTGAATTTTCATTAAAATTCAATTGAATTTTAACTTTGCCGGTTTATTGTCAATCTGCCCCAAAGATAAATTGAAATACACAGAGAGACTGTCATTTCCTGTCTGATGTGTTGTTGTTCCTGTGTACAATGGCAAGTCTTTTTTATTTAGGTCTATGACATTCCATCAGGGTAAGTAACTTCCTAACGAGTCATTAAGGGCAACTCCTGGAAAACTGTGATATAATCCCAACAGATCGGCCAGGTGAGTTATGTTGGGGGATAAGAATTACATGATCATATGGATGTGTGTTCCTCTATGTAGCAAAGTTATACTGTGTCTTATCACTACAAATCACATAAAATTATGTGATTATTTTATATCAGCTTCCCATATTCATATTTCTTGCCTGATATGCATGATGAGTTGGCCAGTAGGTTTTAAGACGGAGCAGCAGAAGATTCTCACAGACAACTGCGGAAATTTTGACTGAGATATGAATATTGCCATTGGCCACATATGCCTTAATGATGAATTGCCATGATTTTGTATTCTCAAGGTATTGTCGTCTGCTTTCTTCAGCAGATGTTAGAGATAGTTGTACAAATATCCACATTTCTTACACAAATTCTAGAGACAGGGATGTGTTCCTGTAGCGCAGTGGCCTTTAAACTTTCCTGCTCCCATACAGCCTAATAGAATTTTGAAAAATTGTGTGTGTCCTCCTTACACATTGTTACAGCTGAAAACTTTTATTGTAAGTTCAAACAGTTGCACAGGATATAATTCCTCTCATGCAGTAAATATTCCACTTAAAAATAAAACTTTATATCTCTTTTTAAATTGTAACTTATGTAATCTAAATATTATAGCAATTTAATACCCTCCACCATCCATTTAAAAAGTAAATTTTTCTTTTTTTTGGGCTTTCTTTACTAGTTATTTACATCATTTTCCCCCTTAAACTTATTTTTCCATTCCACTTCACTATGGAATTTTATTTTAGTGTAATATATGTTTATGCTTGAAAAAATTGATGACGGTATCATGTCCCACTTCAATAAAAATATTTATATAAATGAAAATTTAAAAATTTTTAAATTACCTCTAATCCTGAGGCCCAAATTTCTTCTGAAATGACTCACTATTATAATTATTATTGCTATATAATTGGTCTAAATGACAATAGAGTTATAATATTTGACAACTATAAAACTTAAAAATTAAGTGTACTTTCACAAGAAATGCACCTCTTGATAAGATAAATATGAGGTAAATTGGGCTTTTCAATTTTTTAAAAAAATTCTGCTACTTTTTTCCTTTTGGGAATTTTGTTTTGTGACTACTTTGTTTATTAGTCATGAATAGTTATTACTTACGATGGCACGAGATAGGTTCAGCATTAATATAGTCCCTAGCTTTTGTTTTTGTAAATACATCTCCTGGAAAGTCTTATTCATATGTATAAATAGATGGTACTGAAATAAGGGCTTTTTGTTTTTTTAATAAAAATTTGCATAAACTTTTTGAATTGCTTCTGAGTTATAGTCCCAGAAGCACTTGGTAGTCTTTTATCAAAAAATAATTTGGAGATCTATCAGTGGGCAACTTAATGAGGTCTCACACTTGACCAGCACGTCCCACGTCCTTTCTTCTAGGGCCTCGTAAGTGAGAAACTGAGATCTCAAAAGCTTCACCAAGACCCCCCAGATCCGATGCTTCTCTCGGCCGGACTGCAGTTGCTGTCTCTGCTGCTTGTCCGACGAGCCAGTCAGTAGGTGGACTGGCTCCTCAACTGGAGAGGTGACTCTGCACCGACAGAGAGCTGTGGCTGCCTCTCGGTGACCAGGTGAGTGGACGCCGAGCCCCAGGTGCTGTTTCTCCAGTGGTGTCACATTCTTCTGTCCTACCCTCATTTGTTACATCTGTTAAATGTGGATGCTGTTAATATCTGCCTCATAGGGGTGATTCGATGCTCTGCTGAGATGCTAATATGTGAGACTTTAAAATGTTATGTAAATATTAGTTGTGCCATGTTGAGAGTATTTGAACATTATCTGTCCCAACCCTCTTGATCTCCTCACGAGATAACTTGGGTCTGCCCACAGGACCTGATGCTAAGAAGCATGCACAAATGCAGCCTACCTATTTGGACCTGCTACTGCAGGTTTTGTTCTCTGAGACTTGGTTTTCCAGCAGGGATCTCCTTAGCCACCTTAGGTCCTCCCTGTTTGATGAGCATTTGGACACTGAGAGGTTCTTACCTCAGCAGTCTCCTTTCCATAACCTTTGGTGCATTCCTCTCACTCCACACGTTATAGAGTTGTGTATATATTTCCTCTTGGTCTGACACTACACACGTTCTGCAAGAAGCACTCCTGTCTTCTTTGTTGATCTCTTGCAGGTTGGACTAATCCCACACACCCTCTCGCTGGAGAAGGGGGATTGAATAAATATGGACACAATTGGAGATACGGTGAAAAAGAGAATTTAAGTAATTCAGCCTGTTCACTGCATAAATCTAGATAAAATCAAGAATTTAAAATAAGAATGCACAAGGAAAAGTGACTAAAGGGATTTAACAAACACTGTGTGGCTTTCTTTGGTGTATTAATGGTTTATTTTTATTTAAATAGAGACATCAATTAGTAAAATTTACATGGGGAAAAATTAGACAAAGGATAAAATATTTATTAACAAAGACTTTATTGTATCTTTTTTCCATTTTTCTTTACCTCAAATTTCATTTTGAAAGATTTTAATCTATTGATCAGAATTTGGCCTCAAATCAATGTTACACAACAACCGTTGAAAATAATTTTCGTCGTGGTACAGAGTGAAAAATTACTTTTCAAACTGCAGGGTCAATCCATTTGCACCATGAAGACAGGATTTGATGACATTTAATACTAACTCTCTTGATGCAAAGGTGGGGAAAAGGGAACTGAGACAGTTGACATTTACTGTGTCCCTGCTGAAAGTGTGACGCTGCAGCAGGCGTTAAGTATGAGGCACCTTGTGGAACTGAAGGACTTCTCAAAAGTGAAACTTAGTCAATGGAGAAAAGGTGAGCCCATCCAACAGTGGAAGCAGCCCCTAACTTTCATGTGCTTACTACTCAAACTCTGGTCAATCTTTTAACCCTTACTTGTAGTTGGGTCAGAGGGAGCTATGACATCAAGACAGTGATAAAGACATGAGCCAGGAACATAAGGAATAATATGGTAGGAGGATGGATGTAATTAAACATAGGTAGCTCCAAATTAACTAGTACAGTGCTGAGGCCCTTCTGGATGCTCAGTTAATATTTGTTGATGAGGCCATTCATGTGTCCTTGCTTTACCCAAATCCTTTGGTAAACAGCACATTGGCAATTGTCTGGGCTCTGAGGTTCATCTCATAATATTTTCTCTGCAAGAAAGGAAATACATTCTGAGGTCTTTTGAGACTGATGACTTTCACACTCTTTTTTCACTTTTATAGTCATCATGTAATCAAACTTTTCTAAAAATTTGTATTATAGATATGTTCATTTGCTTTTTTAAAATATTTTTTCCTTTTGTATTGTGGTAAATATACATCACATGAAATTTATCGTGTTAGCCGTATTTAAGTGTATAAGTCAGTGGCATTAAGTACATAAGGTTGTGTTGCTTTTTTCCTAGCTAAATAGAATTCTTAATGTGTCTGTGACAGAGAGGGATGAAGTATTAGCTAAGAAACAATTGTAGTCAGCTTAAAGGACATTCCCTACTCACAGGATGCTTAGTAGGAAACACAAATATACACCACACAGGAGTTGAGTAGATCCCAAATATCATCTGAAAGAGTCAGGAAAACTCCGTAACTGTTGGAGAATGCCCAGCATCAGATCTCTCTTGGAACAGAATTATCTTACGGCAGTCCAACAAAAATTTGGCATTGATGCATAATTAATGAACTGAAAAATGGATTAGTTAGATTTCTCTCTAATTAACGTTTCCCTAATATCTGGCATGAAAGCAAAGCTGCATTAATTAGTAGAGTGGATGCTGTGTGTGTGTGATTGTGTGTGGGTGTGGTGTGTCTGTCTGTAGGCATAGTTTGACATGTTTCATTTGCAGCCTTTTTCTTTCTCTATTCTTACCCTCCTCCCTTGTTCCCACCCCCTCATCCCTCCTTTTGTTCTTCTCAGGATTGCCATTATGTTTTTATATGTGGATGAGGGGGAAGGAGTGACAGATTGAATGATTCCGTTTTTAGATGGATGTCTGAGCATACATGAATTAATCAATATTTCATAATCTAGGTGATGAAAGCCCCTCTTTTTCTTAGAGCAAAGAGGACATTATGCTCTGTGTGTGCAGCTTAACTACCATTAATGTTAATGAAAATCATGCAGGCAAAGCCCCTTTCTTGAGTAGATAACATGCTCTAGTGTGCATCGTTGGCAATTATACATCAACTCTTAATCGTCTTGGGAAGCAGGAGAGGTAAATCCTGCTGCTGAGCCAACGCACCTCGTGTCAGGATTATTGTCCAGCATTAGGATGTGAACTTAAAATCTTAATTCTTCCTTTTTCTTCCAACTTATTCTTCTATCGTTAATTAAGTCAAATATTCCCTCGGGAGGTGAGCGAATGCATGTGTGTTTGTAAACGGGGCGGAAAGGAGCTGACAACAAAGAAACAATGAAGGCAAAGAGGAAGAATCTTTTTGCATTCATATATTAGGACTGCTAAAATGTGTAGCTCATTTTTCCAGAATCTCAAATTTGAATATGCATCTGCAGATATAAGATCTTCCATGTGATATATAGTTCTGGTCTTTTTACTTCTGGGCATGAAGTGAAATAGCCACTGTTGAAAGATTTACTTCTCATTTGGCTAGATATTTCTTCATTCAACAGATATTTATGAAATCTATTATATACCAGGTAGCAAGCGCTACAAAGATGATTGACTTTTTGCCATCAAGGTGCTCCTTGGCCAATGGGAGACATTGACACACAAATAGGCATTGTTTAAAATATATGAGCAGTTCAGTTTGCGAGAGCTTAAGTTCAAGCTGAAGAGTGATGAAAGGGGAGGCTGGAGAGCTATGGAGAGGCCACGGTGTGGGAAGCCTCATGTTCCGTGTTGTACCAGTCAGGGTAAGAACTGCGGTAATGAACAATGGTTTGAAATAATAGAGGTGGAGTTCATACTCCCTGACAGTTTAGCCCAAGCCTTCCAGCCCGTGGCTCTACCTAGGGCATTGAGGCTTCCTCCAGACCTTCTGCATCTGCCTGCAGACTGGAGAAGAGAGGAAGGAGTTAGTCTTGAGTCCACCCGTGGTGGCACACTCATTTCTCCCACAGATGGCCCAGTTTATGCCTGAATTTCCAGCCCAACAATCAGTAGTGTCCTCTTTCACTCTTAACAATATCTCAGTTTGGGACAATAAATTATATGATCTCCCTAATTTCTTCCACATTCCATGGGCCAGGATTCAATCACGTAGTCACACCTAACTTCAAGAGAGGCTAGGAAACCTATGTGATTGGGAAGGGGAAAAAGGCAATGGATTTATTGAATGAAAGGCACTTCCTGTTGCACGTGTTAAACTGCATGCTCCATATCCATTGCCTTTTGAACTTTTCTACCTAAATATGGATATTTCTTTGAGGTTTGCTCGTATATTCTAAACATTTATCTGAATTTTGCATCCTGCTACATATCTGTGGTTTTCTTAAAAATAAAAACGATACGCTTTCTTTCTTCAAGAATCTTTACAAGTAAGTAATGCTCCAGGAACATTCGCCATATTTTGTTTTTATTTTAGTTTAGTTTAATTTATATGAAGAGACACATCATACAGTCTTGTCTGTATAAATATCCAAGTTGGAACAAACAGCACTGGACAGTCTCAAGCAGAATGACCTGCTAGATTTTCATTTTGAATTAAACATTCTGACACCTACGTGGAGTGCAGATTCCAGGAGGCGGAGATGGGGAGCAGGGAGACCAATCTAGATGTGACAAGTATCTGGGTGAAAGATGATAAAGGATCTGATTTAGGTTGGAGATATTAGGAATGTTAGGAGATGAAATCAGTATGCCCAAACCAAAAAAAGCAATTATTGATATAGGTTTCTATGTAAAAACTTAAAGGTTTTGTTTCAGCAAAAATATATAAAATTAACTTTAAAAAGCAAACACAAACTGGAAAAAAATTTGTGATGTTTGAATGATGTGAAAGATGGGAAGGCTGGTATCTCTAGCACAGTAAGAGCTCTTATGGAATGACAAGAAAAAAGCATTCCAATAGAAAAATGCACACAGGAATTTATCAAAAAATATAAATGGCCTACAAAACGTTACACCTCACTAAAAAATTTAAAAATAGAAATAAAAGCACAATCTTCAATATCAAATTAGTGAAGATCACATAATATCATAGAGATATATATATGTACAAAGTATTCATCTCAGTGCTGTTAATAACAATCAAAATTGAAAAAAATAATTTCCTTCCATGGAAGATTTTTCTAAAATAAATTGTGATATAGCCACTCAGTATTATGCAATCAATGTATTAATAGGTTTATATATATAGAAATAGAAAGATATTCATGACTTATTGTCAAGTGAAAACAGAAGGTTACTAAACTCCTTTATAACATTCCCACTTTATGTAAAATTGTCTGTGTGTGCAGGAATATGCATGTGTGTGTATAGAGATATCTAGAAGGCTTACAATAAAATATTAAAACAATGCTTATTTCGGGATGGTAGAATTAGAGCTGGCTTTTCTCTGTATTTTTTATATCATTTTAGAATTTTAAAAGACATCATGTATTATTTATGTAATTTTTTTTTTTTTTTGAGACAGAGTCTCGCTCTGTTGCCCGGGCTAGAGTGAGTGCCGTGGCATCAGCCTAGCTCACAGCAACCTCAAACTCCTGGGCTTAAGCGATCCTATGCCTCAGCCTCCTGAGTAGCTGGGACTACAGGCATACGCCACCATGTCTGGCTAATTTTTTCTATATATATTTTTAGTTGTCCATATAATTTCTTTCTATTTTTAGTAGAGATGGGGTCTCGCTCTTGCTTAGGCTGGTCTCAAACTCCTGACCTCGAGCGATCCATCGGCCTCGGCCTCCCAGAGTGCTAGGATTACAGGTGTGAGTCACCACGCCCGGCCTATTTATGTAATTTTTAAGTAAATAAAACCTTATTAATTTGGGAAAAAAAAACAAAAAAAACAAAAACAAAAACAAAAAAAAACAAAAAACAAAAAACCCAGCAGGTGTTTTTACCCTTGGAGTGAAAAATGAGGAGGGCTTCTTGATTGGTTGTTTGCAGAGAGTGAACCAGAACAGTTGGGCAAGGGTGACCTCCAGCTCTCTCATTCCTGGAGTAATTCGCTGGCACTGGATAAAAAGCAGTTCTCCTCTCAGTCTCCTACACCTTTACCCTGTTGTCATTCTCTGCTTTGCAACATCTCATCTCAAATGCTGCCCCTCTCAGCTTGGTCCCTCTACTCTCTGGAATGCTTGTTCCAATGTTAACAACCCCTCTGTACCCTCTGCCTTATTCCAGGAACTTTCCCTAAGTGGCCAAAGATTAGAGATGAGAGAGGCCGTTGGAAATGACCGACCCAAGTATTCTTACATAGGCACAGGTCATTTGGATGCCAGCATGTGCTGAGGGTACCAAATATGGCATCAGAGAAGATGGAAAATGGGACAAATTTATGAGGGACCCAGGACTGAGTGGATCTGTCTCATGGTGTTTGAAGTAACCGTGAGGTCCTGGGCCAGGGTAAAGATTCCCAATGGATTGCAAGATTTAACGCGGGGCAAGGCAGCCCTCATACTTGTCTGAACTGACTGTCAGGGCAGGCGAAGGGGTGTAACAGTGGAAGCAATAGCCAGTCCTGGGTAACAGTTTAAGGAACTGACAATTCATTCTTTTTCTATATTGCAATTTTGCTTTGCAAACAAAAACGCCAATCTATTCGGATACAAGCATAAATGCTGCCTGTGTAAATGGAAACATTAAACATAAGAGCTCTTCAACGGTTAAGAAACATCAAAGATTGAGGTCAGGGATCTGTCTGCTTCTTGAATCTTGATCTCTGGGGCCACCACTCCCCAGACACCATCTCTGCCTTTTGTCGTCACTGAGATCTTTGCCGCTGGAGGCTGACTCATCCCAGTCTTCAAGGGCCAGGGCATTTCTTGGTGTGCATTGAACTGCTGCCAAACTATTGTTTCACACTATTATTGTCTAAAAGACAACGTGTACTAGAAACGTGAAACAGGAAATGTTCATCTGACCTTATTACGGTAGAAGAAATTTTCCAGAGTCCATATGCTGATGTAATTATTTTAACAATTTTTTTTTTTCTTTAAAGTGGCCAGATCCTCAGAACAATTGTCTTTGCTGTCACAGGCATAGCACATAGCTTATCTCTCTTTTAGAGGAATAGAGTACATAGATGGCGCAATCAGGTTTTATATTATTTTCTAATTAGGTTGTAGGGAGTTTTTTCTGTTTGCTTGGCTTGTTTGTGTGTGTGAAGCATATATATTTGTATGTTTTAATTTTTACTTCCTTTGGAAGGTCCTTAATTTATTGTACATAGAAAATTCTTCCTTTATCCTCAAAGGCTACTTCCATATACCCCATTCCCTTCTGTTCTAGCAACTGCGCTTGATACAATTTCTTGTGAGCAGCAGCAAACAACTTCAGTATACGCTGGCTGTCAGCTCAGTGTGCTTGCAGTACTTACAATAAACATCACTCAGCATAAACTAATCTCTTTTTTTATTTTGGTCCTATTCTCATCAGCATCAATACAATGCTTTGAAATGAAAGGAAATGCTGTACTCACTGAATGAATAAGGATTAAAGCTTCAACTTATCTAGGGATAAGGAGGGGGAAATAACCCTCCCAAATCTGGCTATTTTTTTTTTTTTTTGCCTCCTTTGGCAGTGAAAAGCAATGAGCTGTTCTCTGTGAAAGAAAGGAAATGGTGCTAAGGAGCTTTGCCCCAGCCACTGTACACCTCTGGTTCTGAGCAAAGCAGAAGCCAGCCAGTTGTTTAGTTCCTAGCACACTGAAGTGTGATATTTGATTTAAATAAGCATCAGGAAGTAGATATTCAGGCGTAATTCAGGTGTGACCATATGGGCTTTTTTCTCTTTCATTTATCCTAAGTAGCTCTATAGTCTTGTTTTACGTTTGTTTGAATCCACAATCTTTTTTCCTCCCATATCCTATGCATCTGACGGGTTCCATTTCATTCCATTTTTCAGTTATCCTTTTTCTCCAAGTTTTAGAGAATCCAAGAAATCCTTTTCTCCAGTTCAAATACTACCCTGAATAGTATTTTTCTAATGTCAATTTAAACTTCTTTATTCTAGCACACTTTGTGCAGGGTGAATTCTTAAGCGTCGCTGTAAAGAATGAACGATTGGGGTTCAGCCCGGCTGTGCGTATGTCTTTCCACGACCGAAAACAATCAAGTGAAAAGGAAAAAGAATCAATTAGTTTATTGTTTTCCCTGCCTAGTCTCAAACAACCTGTGTGTATATTTTGGGAAATTTTTTTATCTTTGAATTTACTGTGTGTATATTCCATGTAAATTGATGGTTGCGTTTTCATTATATAGCTATATAGTAAAAACTTTTGAATGAGAAACAATTTTATTTGTTAAGAAAATAGCCATTTCAGAAAAAAGTGAGGTCAGCGGGTGTCTTGTTTTAGGAAGGAGGGGACTGGTGGTGACACTGGAGAGGAAGTCCTATGTCAGAGGGCTCCGAGCACATTTTCCTGCAGCACCTCAGCTATGCTTAAATGTAATCTGTTATTTTGACCAATGGTAATAGTTGCATTTTCCTTTTTATCACACTAAATTGTAAAACTGACAACTTAATAATTATGGCAAATCCTTATTTTTCAGAATTCTTTTCCCTCATCTTCCAACTCTAACAAGCTGAATTTTACGGTTTCCAAAGACTTCAAAAGCTACTAAATTATTGTTTTTTTAAAAAAAAAGAAGAAAGAAAGAAAGACTGTTTCATGTTTCATTTGAATGCTGCTGTCCACTAGGCACAAGAGAGAGCTCCTGAGTTACCCAAATGTTCTCCATTTGGCAAAGAAATACAGCAAAACGTTTGCCCAGATCTGTGTATGCTGAGCAACCAGGTAAGTTGGGCAACAGAGTATTGGCACCCAGTGAAGAAATGAAATTTTAAAACTATAATGCAATGTATTTCTGTGCCTCAAGTTGAAACTTCGTATTCAAAGAGTAAGGGACTTCATTTTTCTTCTTCTTCTCCAGCTTGTGTATTTCAGTTTTGTATTGAAATGTTCCCTGGATTCATAAAATATTTAGGGGCTACATAAAGAAGGAAGACTTCAGAATCAAAGGCAAGATTCACCTCACACGACTTCTGTTTTAAGCAAGAAAGCAGGCTCTATCAAAGGCCCAGTGTTAAATTTATCAGCACGAGCTTCTCACAATGTTTTGATTTCCCACTAAATGCAGTGGATAGAAGAATATTGAACAGTAAATAGTTAAGAATTTGTCTGGATGAATACCGATCTTAAAGTTCTGATCTCTAGTAATGTCAGGCAGATTGCCTTGGTAAATTGCATAGGTGAGTTTTGAAAGATGAAAGTGTAACTTAAATATTTGTTAGTTGCTTGAATATTTTTAGAGGAAAAAAATTAATGCTATTTATTTTACAGAATAAAGTATAATAGCTATACCAAAATTCCCAGAATGTGAAAGAGTAAAAGAAAACTACTGGATAAGAACCAATTATTTTTATTCCAAAGATATGAGTAATAAATGTGAATAGATATATTTCTATAAAATTCATAAAACATGGATATATAAAAATTTAGAAGCTCTGGTTGTTTTTGAGGTAAGAATTGAGGGCTTATGTGTCAAAAATACTTTGCACAGTTTACACTGTGGTTGTATTTGAAATTTTTTTCCTTATACATGTACAATTTTTTAAGAAGAATGAAGAGTGCTGTACAGGGCAAATGTTTTTACTGTAAGTCTTCGTTTTCATAAAACTATGTGTGTGTGATTATATGATATAACCATGATATCCCTTGATTTTGTTTACCTGGTTACACTAACTCATGTTTTTAAACTCTTTAGAACTCCCAAAACGACGTCCCACACATTACCTAATCTATAAGACTGCGAAACTATTATATTACCTTTTGTAATTTTCTTGTCCTCATATGTGATTGTGATGCTGAACGGCAGTGGTTTTTCCCCATTGTGCCACACACAGAAAATAGGAAGCCAGCAGATAAAATTTTCTTCAGTAGTTCTTACTGAAAGTCCATTTAATATTTTAATACTTTTCTTCCTTGAGTATTGGATCAAACTGTAATAGAATCATAAGGCTGAAGGTCGAGGAACAGAGTCTTATGTTACTCATGTGTTTCTCATCATGGTCATATGAAGGTCCATCACAATTTTGTTTGATGTTACCTTTGTTTTATCCACCGGGCCCAAGCCGGGGTATTGGGGAATTCAATAGCTGAGTCTGAGGGTCAATGAAAATACCAGTTAAAATTTAATGGAGAATATGGAAGGGGAGTGGGCCTACAGGCTACTGTGAGATTTGTCCTTACAGTTTAACACAAACCCTCCTCTGTTGAGGAGTAAGTAGGATGGCTTTGGCTTTTCATACAAATAGAATAGAAGACCAAGTTTTCTTTAAAAACCTACTGTCTTTCCTTGTACTTGGCTTACTGGACTTGTACATAGGCCATGGTTCTCCTATTTTATTAATGCTTATGGAGCTGAATTTCTTTCCAGAAGTTGTTATTTGAATTTAGCCACATTGCTAAAATGGATTTATCAAAACATTTTATATTGAAAAGGGGGCTTCATGGACAGTGACCTGCAGGGAGTTGGCTGACAACCGAAATGATGAACAACCCCGTTTAGTTCTGCCCGTCAGGATTAAGAATACCTTGACCAACAAGAAGAGTGCATCTTTATTAGCTTTTCTGCTTTCTGTCTTCCAATTTAGTGTTTAACCTCAGGAAAGAATCAATCTCATGTATTCATTGTAATATTTAAAGGCAAAGTAGCACAGTGATTAAGTGTAAAGGGTAAGAATCAAACAGACCTGAATCCAAATTCCAGCTCCGCCCCTTGCCACACATGGGACTTTGGGAAAGTTACTTCACCTCTTTAACCTTCAGTGCCTGCATCTGTAAACTATATTTTGTTGTAATGAATAATTTTTTAGTGTATAAAAGGTATAGTACAGGGCCTATCAGAGGCAATCAATAGAAAGTTATTGTTATACCTACTAAAATTTTTAGACCTAACAATCACATAGAAATATCACAGCAAATACATAAAAACTGACTACTTACTATCTCCCATTCCTCTTCCCACCGTTTGCTCCTGAATCCATTCCAATCAGGCAACCCACCATTCCTCTGTACCTGACAAGGTCCCCGATGACATTCACACTGCTCCAGGCAGTAGCCAGTTCTCAGTCCCCATCTGAGCTGAGCCATAAGCAGCATTTGGAATAGCTAACCTTGCATTCCACCGCCTGCTCTTTTTCATTTTCCTAATCTCTAAATGTTGGAATGCTCTAAGGCTTAGTCCTCTGGCCTCTTCTCTATCCATAACCACTCCCATAGTGACCTCGTCTGGTCTTGGAGCTTTATTATCAGGTTCATGTTACTGACCCCTCAACTATATGTTTCTAGTCCAGACCTCCTCCATGAACTCCAGACTTGTATCAATATATCCAACAGCCTGATCTCTACTTGTGTGCCTTAGATGCTTATCTCAAACTTAGCATATCAAAAACTAAACCCGTAGCCTGCCCCAATTCAGTAAATGACAATTCCAGCATTTAGTTGCTCAGCTAAGAACTTCGTAGTCGTCCTTGACCCCTCTCCTCTTTTCTCACAGCATAACCAAACCATCAGGAAATCTTATTGACTCAACCTTCAAAATCTATCCAGAATTTAATCACGTATCAACCCTTTCTCCTCTGTCACTCTGGCCTCCCCACATTTCATCTTGATTATTCTTAGAAACTCCTAACCGTCTTCCTGCTTCCACCCTTGCACTTCCAGACTCTACTCAGCAGCCAGTGTGGTTCAGTTATAATGTAGTTGAGATCCCGCTGCTCTTCTGCTCAAAACCCTCCAGCGGCTTCCTGTCTCCCTCGAAGTAAAACCAGATGGGCCCTGCACCATCTGGCCTAACCTCCTAGTGTTCTCCTCCTTGCTCACTCTGCCCCAGCCACGCTGTCCTCCTTGCTTTTCCATGAACATGCTAGACACACTCTCATATTTGGGGTTTGGCACTTGTTTCCCTTTCTAGAATGTTCTTCTCATGGATACCTATGTATCCAGCCCCTCATCTCCTTCACATCTTTCAGGGGTTTTCTGACCAACCTATTTAAACTTACAGTCTCCCTCTGCCTTATGCCTCATCTCCCTTCATAATTACCATCTTCTAACTTATATTTTGTTTATTTTATTTCTCTTGTTTGTTTTCTGTCTTCCTTACTCCAATGTAGCTCATAAGGGAAGTTCACTGTTGTAGTCCCTGTGCCTGTGCCTGGCATTGAGTGGGCACTCAGCAAATATTTATTTGAATGAACAAATAAATGAGTGAATGACATTTACTACCATGTTTGGTATTACAATATGAAAGCATATTGTGCAGGGAATTAGAAATATAGATTCTAGTTTTAACTTGGCCTTCTATGAATATGGTTGTGTGGACAAGTTATTTCACCTCTCTGAGCTTCATTTTCCTAATCTTTAAAACCTACCTTGCAGTAGCAGTAGCTGTAGCAGTCTTCAAATTTAGGTTATTTTAGGGAGTGCAATCCCATGCTTGCACAAAGAAGAAAATTAAGTCTTACTTACCTTCCATATACTCATGATTAATGGTTTTAGTAAGCCTTACTTCAGGAAAATTAAGTCCCATATGAGCATATTTTTAAAAAGCTGCCCCTGAAATAAATGCCCCAATCAGCCAACATCTTATCTAGAGATAGGAAGCAATAGAGAGATGAGCAGAATTAAGTTCTACCACATTTTAGAGTGCATGAGAAGGAAATGGAAAAGGCACATTCAATGCCTTTTTTATATTCCTGCCCTCACGTTAAAGTTGGAGTTAAAGAACAAGAAATGAAACAGACTTTGCATTTTCCATGTTTAGCCAAGCTCTTCAGGTTTGCATAGTCATAATATAATTCAAACGACCATTTTTGAAGTTTTAATATTCAGTGCCCTAATTTCGTCTCAGCTAGGAGAAATAAATAGACGATGCTTTGCACTTTGTATTTCTAAGTGCATTGTGGTATGGAAACTAAGTAATATTCTAAAGTATTTAAATTTTTTAGAGGCATAGCTATTGAATTATTTTATAGATTTCTAGGATTTAAAAAAAATTTTTTATACTCAATAAAATAAGGCTACATGGTAAAACCATATTTGTTCAAATTCTCCTGATTTTATTTTCTGGTGAATACCTCAAGATTTCGCTTATGCGCTGGTCACTTATCAAATAGATTTTCAGTGGATATTTTGAGTGATTAATGTATAACTCGATCAGGTACGAAATTTGCATTTGTTTAGTAAAGCCTACGTTGAAAAATAGCACAAATAATTTATGCAGGTTAGGTAGGGAGAAAGAAATGATAAAAATACTAAACAAAACAAACTTTATAAGTGGTTGTTAACACACAAACATTTAATGTGTTAAGATATTCTAGGTCCGGATCTGCTGTCCACACACTGCAATTCCAGGGGGCGTCTTTGGCACAGCATGAGCTCTTGACTGGCCTGGCTTATGTTACTTCTCACATCCTCTCTCGAGCTTTGGTGCTTGTCCTGTTTGCCCATCCTGCCCCTTCCCACCAAGTCTGCAGTCCTTATAAAGCTTCCTTGTGCTCGTGCTCCTGCCTGGGTTGGTGTGTGGGTTGCTGTCTCACCCCAGGTCTATGTGCCCTACATTTTTATTTCTGATCTCTTACTGGTATATACGTATATAGGTAGATGGATAGAAATAGATATATAATTTTTTTTTTCCAATGAGGAGCTCCTACAGGTTTTCAGGCATGGCAGCGAAATGATCAGCTCTGGATGCTGGGATAGGGTAAAGTATGGCTGGACCCAGAGAGACCAACTCAACAGTGTAAGGAAGCATAAAAGCCTTGGATTATAGCCCGACACGCCAGAAATAGTTGCGTGTTTACATGAAGACACTTCTATTTAATGTGTTGTTTATAATATTTTTTTGTTCCATCAGTGGGGGAATTGGATAGGCTACATAAAGTTTTCAATGTTAACTTTGTAACAACAATAAGAATTATCTGACAATTTGTAATACAACGATAAAGAAAGCTCAAAAGTAGTCTCAAATTGCACCATCGGGCCATAAATTCTTCCTCAACATCACTCACAGCACCCTGAACAATAATACAGTATAATCTTTTTATTTCATTGACACCTATGAGTCAACTTCTATTGTCTCTCCACCAACCCTCCTACTCCCTGGCAGTCTGGGTTGGGTACTATACCTATGTATTCACATACTTAGTACTCTTTTCTTATATCTATCTTAGAATACGTACATGTAGCACCATAATACAAGCTACTGTCTATTATCCGCAATTCCCAAAAGTAAAAAACTCTGAAAACCAGAAGTTTGTTTTATTATTGGTGCCAAAACTTATTTGGCAGCAAAACTTGCCCTGAACTGACATGAGGCTATTGATGTGCCTCACTAGATGGTGAGCTTTTGGGAGGCAGCCTCTGTTCCTCCTACCTGCCTAGTATCCGGGGTGTCTCAACAAATATAGACCCAGGCAATAAGGAAATGAATATTTATTATCAATTTAACATATTTAAATTTATTAGTCTTCCTCTGTTCTTATTTTTATTTATTTATTTATTTATATTTATTTATTTATTTTATTTCAGAATATTACAGGGGTACAAATTTTGGTTACATAAATTGCTTTTGTACCATTTGAGTCAAAGTTATAAGTGTGCCCATCCTCTAGCTGGTGTTCATTGAACCTTTCACGTGTGAATTTACCTCTCCCCTCCCTCCTGCTTGATTTCTGATGAATGTTACTTCATATGTACACATAAGTGTTGATTAGTTCCAATTTAATGATGACTACATGTGGTGTTTGTTTTTCTGTTCTTGTGATACTTCACTTAGAAGAATGGTCTCCAGCATCATCCAGGTTAATACAAGAGGTATTAGTTCACCTTTTTATGGCTTAGTAGTACTCCCTGGTACACATATACCAGATTTTATTAATCCATTCATGTATTGATGAGCACTTGGGTTGTTTCTACATCTTTGCAATGGTGAATTGTGCTGCTATAAACATTTGAGTGCGGGTGTCTTTTTTATAGAATGTCTTTTTTTCCTTTGGATAAATACCCAGTATTCTTATTTTTTAAATGTTACTACTTTGAGGGAAAAAAGAGCTAAGGCTAATGAACACTTTTCTTAAAATTTCTTTTTAAACTTAAAATATAAATATTTGGTCAGATTAAAAAAATCAATGACAGAACCAAGAATAATATCACGTTTCCTGGGTTTTAGATTAGGATTTTCTTACCTAGATAAGACTAATATTGTAAATGCCAGATAACTCTAAGGTCAGGAAAAACAACTTTCTTTAAAATTGAAATTGACTGGGCACCGTGGCTCACACCTGTAATCCCAGCAATTTGGGAGGCTGAGGCAGGAGGATCACTTGAGGCCAGGAGTTCAAGAGCAGCCTGGGCAACATAACAAGACTCTGTCTGTACCAAAAATAATTTTTTAAAAATCCAGGCTTGTACAAAAATAGTAGTGCCTGTAGTCCCAACCACTCTGGAGGCTGAGGCTGAAGGATAGCTTGAGGCCAGGTTCAAGGCAGCTATGATCACACCACTGCACTCCAGCCTGGGCAATAGAGTGAGACCCTGTCCCCACCCCCCCAAAAAAATGAATAAAATAAAATCTATTGAAATCTTGTTAGTAAAAATGTTAAAAATAAAGTCATTTCACTCCTGAAAATATTTAAGGAGTCCCTCTTAGAAAAAAATTATGTATCTATATCTATCCATCTATATATTTACTTACATATATATACACTACTAAGAGATCAGAAATAAAAATGTAGGGCAGATAGACCAGGGATGAGATAGCAACTTACATACAAACTCAGGGAGGAGCACAAGCACAAAGAAGCTTTATTTATTTGTAAATGTATTTTGAATGTCTGATGTTTCTCTAATTCTTTCACTTTTTCTTTATACATGCTTTCACATTAGCTTACATATACAAAAATTATGTGCATTATACACAAGGTTGTAGCTTTTTCTAAATTTTGAAGAAATTTTGAGGGGATAAAATTCTTCCTCTCAAGATATGAATAATTACCTACTAGGACCTTTCTCATAAAACATTCATGACCTAAATTGAATAAAATAAAAATTTTATTAAAGTTATAAATGTAAGTACACAATTACTGCTTACAAACATTAGAATTATGATTACTCTAACATCTGTTTTTATGCCTTGCATTGTAATTCAAAATTTTGTAAACATTTTTGGGCCAATAAAGATACAATATTCTCCTTTAAGTCATCTAATTTACTCCCTTCTGGTACTCAATTTATTGAATAAGTATGTCATTTTATTTCATTTGCTGAATTTTCATTTGATGTCAATTTACAGTTGATCCTTGAATAATATAGGTTGAACTGCAAGGGTCCACTTATACACAAATTTTTTTCAATAATTATTTTGAAAAATCTTTTGGAGATTTGTGACAATTTGAAAAACTCACAGATGAACTACATAGCCTAGAAATATCAAACAATCATCAAAAAAGTATGTCATGAGTGCATAAAATTATGTACATACTCATCTATTTTATTATTTACTACCATAAAATACCTGAGACAGCAAGACCAACCCCTCCTCTTCCTCCTTTTCCTCCTCACCTTACTCAACATGAAAATGATGAAGATGAGGACCTTTATGATAATCCACTTCCACTTAACGAATAGTAAATATGTTTTCTCTTCCTTATGATTTTCTTAATAACATTTTCTTTTCTCTGGCTTATATTATTGCACGAATACAGTATATCAGCAGTCCCCAACCTTTTTGGCACCAGGGACCAGTTTAATGGAAGACAATTTTTCCATGGACCGGGGCTGGGGATGGTTTCGGGATGATTCAAACGAGTTACATTTATTGTGCAGTCAAATCTCTCTGCTAATGATGATCTGTATTTGCAGCCGCTCCCCAGCACTAGCATCACGGCCTCAGCTCCACCTCAGGTCATTAGGCATTAAATTCTCATAAGGAGCACGCAACCTAGATCCCTCGCATGCGCAGTTAAAAGTAGGGTTTGTGCTCCTATGAGAATCTAATGCCGCTTCTCTGTCAGGAGGTGGAGTTCAGGTGGTGATATGAGTGATGGGCAGTGGCTGTAAATACAGATGAAGCTTCACTTGCTCACCCGCTGTTCACCTGCTTCCTAACAGGCCACAGACCACTACCTGTCCACGGCCCAGGAGTTGGGGACCGCAGCAGTATCTAATACACGGTATGTGTTAATTGACTGTTTATGTTATTGGTAAGGCTTGTGGTCAACAGTGGGCTATGAGTAATTAAGTTTTGGGGGAGTAAGAAGTTATATGTGGATTTTTGACTATGCAAAGGTTGGCAACCCTAACCCCCTCATTGTTCAAGGGTCAACTGTATTTCACTATTTTTATCTATTTGTAAGTCATTAGTAACTGTTTTATGTATAAAATAATAGCTTTCCTAATCATCATTAAATATTTCAACATTATGTCATTAAAATAATAAATATACATCTGTACTTCAAATGACATTAAAGTAGGCATTAATCAGCAAGACAATGAATCTGGCAGGACTGAATAAAGAGCACTAGCAGAAAGCAGGCTAAAGGCACAGATGTATTGGCTAGGACTCTATCACCATTATCTAAACAAGAGTTAGTGAATTCTTCAACTAGGAAAGGGACAGAGGAAATGGAAAGAAGGGACAGTTTCAAGGAGTAGTAGGGAGGAAGGAGTGATGAGTTTGGGCGACTGGTTGAATGTAAGAAGCAAGAGAGATTATCAATGCTTATTAGATATTTTAAATAGAGGATAATGTGGGGGTGTGAGAAGATGAGATGCTGAGCTGGTAGTGAAAAGGACCGAGAAGGCCAGAGACAGTCTGTTGGGAAATACTTGTACCTACAGAGTATGCAGAAAGGTGACAAGGGAGGAATGAGCAGAGAGAGAGAGGAGAAATAACGAACAGTCTCACAAAGCCAAAGGCAAGGGTTTAAGGAGGTAGTGAGCAGCGATATTTGATACTGCCACAAAGGCTCTAGGTTTTATGGGTAGGAAGTCTTTTGTGACCTTTGAGAGCATAGCGTTGGCTGGGCATCATGGCTCACGCCTGTAATCCCAGCACTTTGGGAGGCCGAGGTGAGAGGATCGCTTGAGGCCAGGAGCTCAAGCCCAGCCTGGGAAACATAACAAGACACCATCTCTACAAAAAATAAGAAAAATTAGCCAGGCCTTGTGGTGTGCACCTGCAGTCCCAGCTATTCGGGAGGCTGAAAGAGCAGGATCACTTGAGCCCAGGAGTTTGAGGCCGCAGTAATCTATGATCGGGCCTCTGCACTCCAGCCCAGGCAACAGAGGGAGATCCTGTCTTTAAAATATTTTTTAAAAATTTGTTTAAAAGAGTGTAGGGTTTCTTAGAGGAGTAAGGCCAAAAGTAAAATTTAAAAGGATGAGTGAGGGATAAGAAAATGTAGCAGAGTATTCTTTAAAAAAGAAAATGGATAATCAAGCCATAAAACAACATGAAGGAACCTTACATGCATATTACTAAGTGAAAGAAGCCAATCTAAAAAGGCCATGTACTGTACGATTCCAACTAAATGACATTCTGGAAAAGGCAAAACCATGGAGACAATAAAAAGATCAATGGTTGCCAGGAGTTGCGGGGAGGAAAGGATGAATAGGCAGAGCACAGTCTTTTGAAGGCAGTGAAACTATTCTGTGTTATATAGTAACATAGTAACGGTGGATACATGTCATTATACCTTTTTCAAAACTTATAGAATGTACAACACCAGTCGTGAACCCCAATGTAAACTATGGACTTTGAGTGATTATGATGTGTCACTATAGGTTCATTGGTCGTAACAAAGGTACCACTCTGGGAGGGGATGTCGATGGTGGGGGAAGATGGGTGTGCATGGGGATGGGGGTACATGGGAACTCTGTACTTTCCACTAATTTTCCGTGAACCTAAAACTGCTCTAAAAAAGTCTATTAAAAAAGAATATGTAACCATTTTTCATTAATATAAACTTGTGTTATGTTTATGTACGTATCGCCTTTATTGCATGATTTTGTAGCCCTTGAAAATGTCAACAAAACATAACAAATTGTTTTTGTGCCCAGTGAAATATTTAAGTGGAGTATAGTGATATTGTTCAGTTAAATACATGATAGATATATGAACTTAGTTACATTTCTGGAATAACAGGGTGGTGATAAATTTTATAGTGACTATTACAAATGAATTAAGAAGAATTAGATTTTGTCTTCAGATGTTTATTGCATGCATGTTCCAGTTATTTATTGCTGTGTGTAACATACCACACCAAAACTAGTTGCTTGAAACAATAATTTATTGTTATTTTTCTGGGAGTTGAAAGAGCTTGGAACCACTTAGTTTGGGTCCTTCAAATGATTGCAGAAAGATGACAGCTGAGGCTAGAATCATCTGAAAGCTTCTTTACTCGAATGTCTGGCTCCTAGGCTGGGACAGCTAGAACAGCTGGAATAGCTGGGGGCTGGTCGGGACGTCTCTCTCTTTTGTCTTTCTCCATAGCCACAAGTCTGGCCTGGGCTTCAAACAGCATGGCGACTTGAGGAACAAGTGTTCCAAGAGACCCAGGCAGAAGCTTCAAGGATTGGGAAGCATTGGAAGTCATGTAGCATCACTTCCACTACATTCTATTAGGCAAAACAAGCCCAAATGCAAGGGAGTAAAGCAATAGATACAGGGAAGAAAGAAATTGATGGTAGCCATCTTGGAAACAAACAAGCTACCACAGTCTATTTGGGGACTACTTATAAATACACACACACACACACACACACACACAGAAAAGTATATCCCTATGGAAAAAAATTAAGAATCATTATGAATGTTCAAGTATAAAATAATATGCAAAGGTAAGACCTTAATAGTTAAGGTGGGAAATAAGGTAAACTTCTAGAGGCCTAATTAAAGACACTGAATATTTTTAGCAAGGCTTCTCAGGAGATGGAAGGCCCAACACCTGCACTGACCTTGGAAACTGCTAATCAAGCAAGTCATTGCAAACTATCTGGCCTCCTATTCCAAAGCATCTCTGAACTTCTCATTTAGTTCAAGAAGAAAGTTTCAGAATTTATTTGGCTGAGGTATCCTCTATCTTACATTGTCAATGCTGTCTCTGTGTTTCCCAGTCAGCCTCCTAGACATGTGGCCCCTAAAGTCCGCTGGCCCCTACCCTTCCAGTGGCCTGAGTACAAATCTACTATGTAGTTCTGATTCTGTAATTTTCATCTCAGCAAACAGGAAACCTTTCATACATTCAGTATTAAAACTGAATGGCCAGAAAAAGCCTTGTTTTTTTTCTATTCTCTTTTCTTTGGTTAATTTTCTTTTCTTACAGCTTTTTTTTCTTTCATTCAATTTTGATAATATTTCCTATGTCTTTTATAACGTACTCTCCTTCTTTGAAATGGCATTTATAAATAAGGTTAACACATAAGTTGTTAAAGAAAGTGTATAATCTCTACCTTATGAAATATTTTGAATGCTTTGGAAACTTTGTCTTTGCCACACACACAGGCAGAATGGACTGATATTTTAAGATTTCCTGTGACTAGAAAGGTATGGAAACTCTTACTGATTTATATTGTGTTCTGACTTCCTGAGGCAGTTTTCCTAATGCTATTCCACTTTAGTCACACCATGAAACAGAGCTTGCTCGCTTATTGTTGGTTCTTTTTAATCAGAATGCAGTCTAGAACTTTGTATTTAAGTTTTGTTATTTGTTTCTTAAGTTTAATTTTTATGGAAGTTTATAGTCGTAACAATTTTATTTTATAAAACTTCTCCTATTGAGGGGATAATTTTGGACCCGTTTGAGAAAAAGTTCAATTTTCAAAATTATTTTAAAAAATAACTATTTAACATATATTCATTGTTCTATAATTGCATTTATTAATATTACTGGTACTACATAATTCAAGATTTTATTATCTACTCTAATTACTTTGTAAGAGCCATATTTTTTTGCAATAGCAGTGTTTATTTTTTGGGACAGGAAATGTGTATTATAGTTCTTTTGTATTCCTAAAACTTTTACCATAGTTCTAGATGTATAATATGTAGATGCTCACTTGATAAATGGGTGTTCATGTTGTATTTTTTCTATTTAATTCTTATAATTTGAGTCTTACTTGCCTTCCTTAACCATACTCTATAGAAACATTATAGACCTTCCTATGATGTGGCTTAGTCTTAAATAGCATTACCAGTTATTTGTGCACAAGGCCTTTCTGATTTGAATCTTTCCCCTAAAAATTAAAACAGAGATGGGAAAATTTATTCTTTCTGAAAAGATCTCACTCTGTCATCTGGCTTTTCATAGCTTTTTATTAATGTAGTCTAGAGGTTAAGTTCAATCCTAGTTTTGCCACTTACTAGTTCTATATATTAACAGAGAAATCTTTCTGTGCCTCAGTTTCCTCAATTTCAAAAAAGGGCTCATAATAGTAATAGCTACCTAATAGCATTGTCCATGTGAAGATTAAATGTTTGTTTATGAAAACAAAGAGAATAGTTCTTAGTACCTAGTAATTGAGCAATAATTGTTAGCTGTTGCATTGTTTATTTAGATTTAGTAGTCTTCATTCTTTGCTAATGTATCTTCTTTGTAATGACCTTACTAAATGCCTGTTGAAACAATCACATTTTGAGAACTATGTAAGCAGATAGCTTTCATTAACCAGCTTGACTGTAAGCTGCTTTCTGGGTATGAAAAAAAGGCAGGAAAATTTTATTTTTTTAAGTCCTATATTAATAGCAATTGATAAAGTTAGAGATACAAATTTGAATAAACACACAGTCCACAGCTTTAAAGATCTCACAGAGGGGGAGTCAGAAAGACAAGTAAGATCTTTCTAATGGGCTATAATGTGCTATTATACTCACGTGATAAAGAGGAGAGCAACTAGCTACGCGGAAACGTCAAGGAAACCTCTGAGAATTGACTTACGTGAGTTGAGTCTTGAAGGGTGAATAGGAATGTGCTGGGCAAAGAAGGGAATGATCCTTCCAGACAGAAACTAGCACACGCAAAGGAAGAGAGTCACGGAATGGCCTGGAAGTCTGAGGAACCGTGCCAAGTCCAGACCTGCTGGAGCTTCCAGTGCACCATAGGAGTACAGGTAAAGAAGGCTTGAAAAGTGCATAGAATTATATTGGGGAGAATTGTCTTTTCTTGGCATGCCAAGCCAAAGAGTTTCTATTTCATTCTATAAGTAAGTGGGAGCCAGTAGTAAAAACCTTTCACATTTTTGATTCTTTAAGCTAGAGGATAACATGACCAGCAAGAGAGGGACACCGTCAGGAAGACAGCCAGTGTCAGCAAGACATTTAATCTCCCTTAATTTCCTCTTGTAGAATGACTGTAGCGATACAACCCTACTGCAGATGGGTACTGCGAGTATTAAGGGACATAATTTTAAATGTTCGACATCGTACCTGGCATATAGTTGACACTCAGAAAGCTTCCTCTCCCCTTGCAGTATGAGACGGCATCTCCAAGGCATCGTGGAAGACAGACTGAAACGAATGGGTAAGAAAAACAAGGCATCAGTGGAAAGGCTGATGCAGGTAGGCCACGAGGGCATGGACTTACCCATACTGGGAGTGAAGCAGACAGGTGGAATTTCAAAGATATTTCTCTTCTGAGGCAAAATCTACTGAATTTTGTGGCTCTCAGAAGAAGTCAGTGAGAGAGAGGAACTGAGACTGACACTGAGGATTTTAGCTCAGGAGGCTTGAAACCCTTCTATGTTTTAGGTACCATGCTTGGTGCTGTGAATGAACAAGATACATTTTCTTCCTCGAGGTTCTCAAAAGCTACCAGGGAGACAGATACTTACATGAATAGACACACTAGAAGTCTGGCCAGGGTCGTGGCTCATGCCTATAATCCTAGCACTTTGGGAGGCCGAGGTAGAAAGATCACTTGAGTCCAGGAGTTCAAGTCCAGCCTGGGCAACATAGCAACACCCCTTCTCTACAAAAACTAAAAGTAAAAATGTAAGCCAGGCATGGCAGTGTGCACCTGTAGTCCCAGCTACTCCGGAGGCTGAGGCAGGAGGATCACCTGAGCCCAGGAGTTTAAGGCTACAGTGAGCTATGATTGCACCACTGTATTTCAGCCTGGGCAACAGAGCAAGGCCTCATCTTAGAGAATAAAAAAATTAATAAAATAAAATAAAAATCTATATTCTAGGCAGGAGTTTTGTTTCAGCATCACCTTTTATATCTTTTCCAAATGGGAGGAATAATTTACTGTGGACACTTGACTGAACTATTGTTAAACTGTGAGTGCTATCAGACCCCAGAATTTATTCTTATTATGGTCACATAAATTCTCATCACTGAATTTCCCAGATCAGACTTTTATCTTTTCTATGTAATAGCTAAAACATATATATCAGTACATTTTTTTTTTTACCTTCAGAATATTAGAGGCATCTCGTTAAGATTTAAGAGTACATTTTATCCCTTGCATGAAATGGCTTATAATTACGAATCTCAGCAAATATCGGTTCTTCAAATGACACGAGATTGACAAGAAATGGAAAGAACCGTTAAGAATAATAAAAAAGAAAAAGCTAACTTACAGTGACATATAAAGAAATGAGCCATTTCCAAAGTAGTCAATTCTTGTGATTTTTGATTTTCTTTTTAGACTGACTAATAAATAGCTTTTTCTGTTCAGTGTAACTTCTGAAACTTTCTGTAGCAGCGTTGTTTATATCACTGTGACATAAGCATCCTGAGTATAACTCTTACTAGTAATCCTTTTGAGGCTGCCAGTGGTTTCAGTTTCTTCATGTTCCTTTGCCTGTCACCCAGAAAAGTAAGTCATTTTCTCTAAATCTGTCATCTTTTCTACTCCGTTAATCGACTCATCTTAATATCTATGTTCCCTTAATCTTTGCAGTCTGAATTAAATGAAGCATTCACATTTGTATCTTATTGGAAGTACTGATGAAAAATTCAGTTCTTTTTGGAGATTTATTTAAAGCGTGTAATAGTGGAGGAGTTACAAGGGGAACAGAGGTCAGGCAGTTAACAGGAAGTGGGTGAAGCGTTTCAATTAGGAAGAGTGTGGGGGGGGGAAGAACATACAATAAAAGAAGACAAAGGAAGACGTGGGGGCCAATGGAAATAAGAGTCATAAAGGTGTAGAAATGGAGTGTTAAATGTGTGTATTTCTTTAAGAAGACCACAGAATTTGAAAATACCTGTCAGTGAAAGGGTGGATGAAGTATCTGGCAATCCATCGCTATGGTGGCCCTTAAAGAAAGCAGAGCGGACAATTATTTATTTCTTAGAGGAATAACCTCTAAAGGCTCCAATAACGTTTCTAGTATAAAGGAAAATACTTTATAAAGATGGATGCTTACGGGGACCTGAGAGGGGCTTCTGGCAATGTTCTAGTTCTTGACCTGGGTGGTAGTCAGGTGTTCATTTTGTGATGATTCATTGAGTAATACACTAACTACTATTTTGGGCACTTTGTATGGGAGTGCTATATTGCAATTAAAAATAAAAAGGTAACAGAGAATAAATACTTGACTTCTATCTTATTAAATCTGTACTGTGTTCTTTGAGCACACCACAGATTACCTAGACCACGCATCATTTATGTCTTCCTGAAGAGATCTGGTGATTTTCTTTTAATTCAAGTCAATTCAATAAACGTTTATTGCGTGTCTGGATGTGCAAGATACAGACACATGAAGAAGAACTGCTTTCAAGAAGCTCACAGTCTATCACCACTATGTGATATCAACAGGTAATGGAATTCAGCTGGTACCCCCTGAGTGTATTAAAATTAAAAAAAAAAATTAAAAAGAAGCCCACAGTCAAAGGGGGAGATGTAATGCAGGGGGCTCAGGACAACAGTCCCAGTGTGTAAATGGTGTCATGGTAAAAAAATGGCAAATCAGGAGGAGTAGCATGGAAGACCCAGGGAAAGGCTTTGTTTAGGAGCTGAGTTTTGAGCCAATGAGCCAACTCGTACTGAAGCAGAAATTTCCTAATGTAGCAAAAGGGATGTTGGACATAGGCAAAAGCATGTTTCACACACCTGCACACACATGCACAGCACTACTTGTAAGCTACAAGTGGATGAGTAGTGCCAAAATTCCTAGGTTGGGTGAGTGAAGGGTAAAGAGGCAGGCCTTATTTGCAGCAGCAGAAGACTGTGAGTAATGGGGAGATGATGCTATACCCCACCTCCTGTATATGATGCCAAATAAAAACCACTACTAAACTGTAAAGTAAGCGTAGGGAAATACAACAAGGTTCTAGTTTTTTCCAAGATTACTATTTTGATGCATTTTTGACACCAAATATAAAACAGTCTTTCCTCACATTTGTATCTTTTTAAAGGTGTATTAAGAACTGATAGCAAAAGGTCAAAAAATAATAGAATTTATAGCTAAAGTTTACGGATGCCTTACCGTATTCCAGGTGCTATGATAAACGCTTTACATAGATTATTTCATTGAACCCTCCCGACAGCCTTATGGAAAGATGTTATCACCATTAATACTATTACCATTATTATTGATTTTAAAAATTGGAGCTTAGAAGATTAGTTAATGTACCCAAGGTCACAGGAATAGGATGTCGTGGAGCTGGCACTGGCAAGCTGGGCCGTCCAGCAATGGAGCCTGAAGTCTTTGCCTCAGCATCACACTGCCACGCGTGTTAGCATAGCCAAAGCAGATCAGCAAGGACCTTTGCTCCTTGCAATGCTTTTTAAACCTCAGATTCATTCATTTATTCAGTCTATATTACTTGAGTAACTACTACGTGCCAGTACCGTGGTAGACGCTAAAGATACAGCAGTGAATACGGCAGAAGTTATCCCTGTCCTCACAGAGTTATTGCTGGAAGGAAGGGCACTCCCTAATAAACATCCTGGACACTAACGTCTGCTTCCCGGAGAACCCGAATGGCGTGACAACATGGAAAGCCTTGACGAGTAAGCTACGCAAAGGCAGTCAGCATGGCTGCAGATTGAGTGGAAGACAGGGAGAGGAGCCCAGCTTGAAAACGTAGACAAGGGTCAAATCATGAAGCACCTGGTAAACCAGACTTAGGCTTTTTCCTAAAAGCAGTGGCCAGCGGGAAGCTAGAGTAGGGTTTTAAGCAGGAAAGACATGATCAGATTTGTGGTTTTGAAATATCATTTTGGCTGTAGTGCAAATATAATGCATTGGAAGGATACTTTGAACACTAAACTTGTATCTTTCAAACATCATTTTCCTTCTTGTAGCTCTTAATGGTAAAATAAAGGTACCAAACTGTCTTTCCTGCTCTTGAATCACTGTTTGTCGTTCCCTTTCCTCTTATCGATAAAAGCTACTAAATCTGTTCCACGTTTTATGCAGCTACAGTCCTGTGGGATATTATCTAGTAGCTTCTTGAGAGACCACAGGAAACAGTGTTATGTGAAGACTTGGCAAGTTATTTGTTCTGTGGTGATGAAAGCAAACTGTTTCGGGTTGCTGGAAAAGCTTAAGGTGGTGAGTCACTGGAGACAAGACCTCCAGATATAAAATCAGAAGAAGGACCTGTCTGTCTTCCTGCCACTTGTACGTCTGTGGTTCTGTTTTCTAATTTTTATTTTTCACCTTCATTTCCAGGTATGCGTAATATATAGTAGTTATATTAACACAGTTCATTTGGACAGGAATAACTCGACAGTCAAGATTAAATTTTTTAAAAGTTTTGTTGAGGTATAATTGACATACTATAAACTATATATACTTACAATGTACTATTTTGATAAGTTTTAGCACAAATATACATTAGTGAAACCATCATCAACAATCAAGCTCACAAATATTTCCAGCACCCCAAAAGTTCCGTTGTGTCCCTTTGTCATCCCTGTCTCTCCCTCTTCCCAGCCCCTCCCCCAGGCAACCGCTCACATACTTTTTGTCACTATAGATTACTTTGCATTGTGTATAATTTGACATAAATGTAATCATAAAATGTGTACTCTTTTTTTTGTCTGGCTTCTTTCACTCAGCATAATTACTTTGCAAACTAGATGTAAAGTGTTCAATTAAATTATATTCTATGTAAGTCATCAAACTTGTTCCACATAAGAAACCTTGCACTTATTTACATGATACTATATGCATTATAAATATCAACCGTGAAAGTGATGCTAAACCTTCTAAGTATAATTATTCACTGTGCCTCAAACTGAAATTTTGATCGAGTGACCAAAGCAATTTTCCTTTGAAATTATAAACCAGAACAAGTGATCTTTGAAGTTCTTTAACAAGCCTATATTTAAAGGGAACACAAACAAGACATTTGGTAAAAGCCTCTCCTCTCACCGAAATACGTGGCCAAATAACCTAGAAAATTGGAAGCTGAAGAGTGGCTACTATGACATGTGGAATTAGAGGACACGAGGGAATCTGCAAAATTTGTCTAAAATACTCAGTTAAACTAGAGGCTAACCCCTCAACACATGTGCACACACGCGCTCACACACGCATATACAAACAGCAGTGCACTTGTTTCTTTCCATAGATTGCTTTTAGCCCAGATTAGTTCATCCGCTGCTTTACATCACCGTTTTAATTTTCTAATATCTTTAAAAAGGATGAAAACGAAATATAGTTTTAAAAATATCATTACAGGCAAATCTCAGCACTATTTAATTGTACCTGTAAAATGCCAACCTTAGAATGGGTCATAAAATCACCTCTTTTACCTTTTTAAAAAGATTGTTTCACACACCGCACCAAGGTATATACCAAGGTAAATACACACCGGCATATACCATATATACATATATATATATATATACCATATATACAAGATATATACCAAGGTAAATACACCAAGGTAAATACACACCGGCACTCGGTGTGTATTTCTCAGGGGAATGAAGCAAAGCTTTCTGCTCTCTGACTGCATTTTCTCTGAAATCCTGTCACCTCACTTTGGTGTCCCTGAGAAGCCAATGTTGTCACTTCCTTTCAGATAGCATATTTTTAATCTGGCTGTAACTTTTGTAAAGTTCATTAGTATATTTTTCTTTTCTTTTCTTTTTCTTTTTTTATAAATAAGCTTCTTAAATAAGCTTCTAGAGTTTATTAAATTAAAAAAATTTTTTTTATTTCAGGAAATTATGGGGTTACAAACATTTTGGTTACATGTTATGACTTTGCCACATTCCAACCATGATTTGAGATGTGCCCTTTCCTATATTTTTCTTTTTTAAAAGAAAAATCTTTATATTTTAATCTTTTTATTCTATTCCATTCAGCTGAGGCCTTTTTAATATTGTTTTGGAGAAGAGGTGGATGGCTGTTTTCTATTTTTCAGTCTCTGGCTTACTATTTTGCACATTTAACTAACACGGCCTAAGAGAGGATGCCTTTTAATTTCATAGTCCCACAAGGCCTCGTACCATATACCTTATAATAAGTGCAGAGTGGATTAAACCTGACCCATATTATTTGCCTGTCGGGGTGACATAATTTGTAAATTTCACATTGTGCCTTCACTAACCATAACCATTATTTTCTTTTATATTTATCAACTCCCACACATCACAAGAACATAATCCTGTTATTTTGAGTTGGCTGGGAATATTGCAGCAGCTGGGAGTTCTGTATGGGTTGTAGCTCAAGTTTTCTTTTTCTTGTAAAATGTTTTGTCTAGTTTTCATGCTTCTGATGATGTTTTTAAAGATCCTTTCTGTATATCTTGGATCTTGTAATGTTTTTAAAGTTTGAAAAATTGACCCTTTCAGTAACCAGACAACCCCATTTATGATATATCTCTGAGTGTGCAAACCTGCATGCAAATTCTCATCTATTTGAGAAATAATCTAAGATCCTTTGAAACCCTAGTATGGAAAATAATAATAGTGAAATGAACTTTGGGTTTCTGGATAAATATATATATCGTTTGGTTCCCTAAACAGATTATGAGTAGTATTGATTTTCTTCTAGAGGCTTTAATACTAATTTTATTTGTAAGTAAAGAAATTAAAAGAAAGAAAATCGAAAGCTTAATCCTTCCTAGGATTTCTTCTTAGAGTTTCCTCATAGGTTGTAGCTAAAAAACAACAGGGCTTAGTTTCAAGAAATCATAACAACAGAGTATAATTTTTAAGTCTCAGTTAAACCAAGGGAATGATGTAGTTCATGTCAGTGTTCTTTTTTTATACTTCAAAGAAGTATCCTGTCTGACTCTTTCTTTCATATCTTCTTGCAAAAGTCCTAGGGCAAATTGTTGGCTCTCCTCTTTCCTCCGCACTATAGACATGGGCTACAGAAGGGTTCCAGCACCTGTTTGGGGTTGTCCCTAAGTCCACATGCTCAGCTCTTGGTCACCCACCGAATCCATTCCCATTGCACCATACGTCTTATTTGTCTTAAATAACTTTTGATATTTCTACTGACAAGTCAGTACTGTGCATATAAACTGAATTTCCCAGCTTTGCTTGGAACATGGTGCTCACTAGAGGAATGGAAAATCAATCTGAAACAATAAATAGGGAAAGCAGAAAGAGTAAACAAAATGTGGAAGGGTGAGGCTTATTCCGATGAGTGACTAAGTAGGCAACTTCCTGTGGGCCCTTTAAAGAATGATTTTTTTGAAAAATGTTCTTCCCTATTCTTAACTGGAGAGCAGATTTGTTAGAAAAGATGCTGATAATTAGGTAAAGCACAAATCTATGGGGTTAATTTTTACAATGCAAAAGGGACTATATTATTCCAACAGCCACAGTCTCTAACATAAGACAACTCCTGTTAAATTTTAATAAGCAACTCAGACCTATTCATGTCCATATAGATTCCTCATCGATAAATGTAGATCTATAAACTAGATCGTTTATGCATTGTACAAAATCTACATTGATGTCTTTCCTTAAGTGTCATTTAAATTTATAATAGAATAACACCTGTTATAAATTTTAAATATCTAACGGGCTTTAGATATCCAGCACCACTGAGAAGCTTGCTGTTGCTTTGTGTCTGTCAGTGTTTTCTAAGTTAGATGTGCATTCCATGAGAACAGACCACATTTTACTCTCCTTTCCCTACATTCCCCAACTCAGTGCTATGTACAAAATCGATGCTTAATACATACTTGTTGATTGAGAAGTCAATATACATAGCCATGAGCTGACAAACCTCAGACTCTATATGGGTGGAAATTCATGCTCAATAGGAAGAGCATGGGGAAGCTGGAAATGAATCCTTGCTCAGGAACATACTAGCAATGTGACCACGAGCAAGTTACTTAACTTCTCTGAGCTTCTGTTTTCTTAAGGATATGAGGATAATTATAAATACCTTAGGATTCTTGCAAAGATTAGAGATAAATGATTCAAAGTGGCTGGCATGGGGCCGGCCCACAGCCCCGAGTTAATTATGTTATTCCCACTTTGCAGATGACAAGAACAAGGGTCAGTGTTGAAGTAACTCATACATGACACAGCCATTAAGTGCCAGAGCCGGGTTTCAACCCCAGCTTTGTCAGACTTTGAAAATAGCACTTAACATTTCCTATATGGCACTCACTTTGTAGAAAGGCCATTTCCAGGATAGGAAATGAATAAGAGGAGGACAAAAGTGAAGGCAGGGTAACAAATGAGGACAGTGCCTTTCACAGTGTCCTCTTTTTGATTGTGACCCACAGTATTACATGGTAAACCCTGAATACAAGCAATTATGCAAAACAGTTGAACCTTAGTGCACGTGCCGTAGTCAGATATTTTCTATCCCATTCTATTTGATTTCATGTTTTAAAAATTCTAATTTTAGCAGACTAAGGGGTGGGGTCTGGGGAGGTGTTGGGGCATATGGGAAATTTAACAACCTCAGTCACAGGTCACCAGGCAAAGCTTCCTACTCCCTCTGAGGCCTTAGTCTCCTCATCTGGTTGTTGTCCTCACCTGGGCCTCGCAAGGGCTGAGGAGTGGTCCCTGCTGGTCCTCACATGGCTGCAGGCCTGAGTCGACCCAGCACACCGGGACTTGCGGGCCAGGCAGGTCAGGAGACTGGGAGACCAGGCCCTGGCCACAGGGAGTAGGGACCGCTCGTGTCAGTAGCTATTTGTCCGGTCATCCATGGAACTGAGACAAATAGAAAAGTGTTTCCTCCTCAGGCTACAAAGCAAGTAATTCAAGAAAATGGTCAGAAATGCAAATAGGACCCAGAAGTACACAGCAGGAAGCCTTGGAGATACAGTGGTAAACAAAACAATCCCTATCCCAGTGGAGCTAACCTGCAACGAACAAGAAAATGATAAAATAAGACAACGCAGGCACAAGAGTCATACTGGAGAGCAGGACAGCTTAAGGAAGAGGAAGCTTGGTTGTCTCTCCTGCCTGCAGCCTCTGCTGGTTTTGCGTTAGGCCAACTCAAGACTTTGGAGACTCCTTGTCAGCCTTCACCAGCCAGTCACGGGAACGGTCTGGGGAACACTGTACACATGGCTCACAAGGACTGGGAAGACGTAATCTGGCGAGAGCTGCTGATGGCAAAGCTTGGAATGACTCCTGTTCAAACTCAGAAGTCGATTCAGGAAGGAGAAAACATTTGAAAGAGGAGTGATTACTGGACTCATTGACATTGGGAAAATTTCACATGTCCAAGGAACTTAACTCCTGACCAGCTGGTTGAACTGAAGAATAAAACTACATGACCAACCCTAAACAAGAGTACCTTACTGCTATTTCAAATCCAAGATGGTTGCTGCAGCCAATATGCAGAAAAGGAGAAAAGATATATGCCAAGTAGATATCCCAGGGCAGCTAACCTCTTTAGGGCAGGAGACATGGAGAGTGTGAACAATCTAGAGGAGCATTACAGTGAAACACACTAAATGTCTTTCACAACCATGATGCATATGTACTAAATAATATTAAAAATTAAATTGTCAGTACGTTTGATAATACTATCCGCTAAGTGCTATTCACATAAAACATTTCTCTACTCAGGGTAAGCGTATGGGTACAAGGGCAGGCTTCTTAGTTAGATGGGTCTTTGTGCTCATTGAAAATATTTTGAGTACTTTGACCTTGACAAACAAGGAAAAGCTGCCAGTAAACGCCTCTGTGTTGCTGCTAATTTGGGCCCTGCTAGTTTCTGGATTGCACATGTAAGTAAATTTAAGATTTTTAAAAAAGGTTACTACGATCCACTAAATTGATTTCATACTTCACTAATGGGTCAAAACCCGCATTTTGAAAAATACTTAATTAGGTGATTGTTATAATAAGCCATGTAAGAGATGATGGTAGGTAGAACTAAAGTGGTAGCAGTGGACACGGGAGAAATAGAAGTAATAATTAATTGGGAAGTAGAATCAACATGTCTGCAAGATTGTTTGAAGGGAACAGAGAGCGAGGAGGTTTCCAGTTTGGATAACCTGTTACTATTCTTCAGAGTCGGAGCACCGTAGGAACAGTTCTGATGGGGAGCGGAGTTTACTTTGGAAACACTGGATGTGAGATGCTTAGGGGCATCCAGATGGAAATGCCTCGTAAGTAGTTAGACTTGTGAGCTGGAGACCAGGAGATAAGTCTGTGCTGGAAGTACAGATTCATCAGCACACAGTCGAAGTCATGGCAATGGATGAGACTCCCTGGGTGCCCAGGGGGGAAGGTGAGTCAGGAGCGGGACCCTGAGGATTAGCTGCAGGAAAGGCAGAGGGAGAAGAGGGAAAGAGGAGAGAGACTTCAGAAAGGTGCAAGGTAAAAGAGAAGAGCCTTTGAGAGATTCCCTTAGTTACAGTTCTCACGATACTGTGCGTTGGAGACACTGAGGCCCGGTGGAGCGCGGGAGGAGGAAGGAGAGGCGCAGAGCCGCACTCTCAGGAGCGCTGCAGCAGGAGTATGCGGTCGTCTCAGGACAACCTGCAGCTCTGCGGGCGGGTTGCTTCCGCTGTGTGCAATGAGTGTGTTGAGCTAAATGATCTCTGTGGTGTTTAATCTGGAGCAGAGAGTGGATGGGCGGAGAATATGGGGAGATGTCAAAATTAACCCATCCATTCATATAGTCAACAAAAATTTCTTGAGTTCTTATAATGTTTAGGTACTGTTTTCATCACAGGAACGTAACAGTGACCCAGACTCACTATGCAAGCTGACACTGTAGTGAGAACAACCAGACCATGAGCAAGGAGACAATTTAAGGTATAGTGTATTTTCAGGTGCTGGTAAGAACTACGAAGAAAAGTAAAACGGACAAAGGGGGAAATGGGGCAATTTGGACAGACTTCCTTCTGTATCTGTGTGAGAGCTGAATGCATGAAGTGAGGATGCTTTAATGCAAGGGGCTTACTGGAGAGTGTTTCTGGAAGGGGGAACAGCAAGTGCAAAGGCAGCAGGAACGTCTCAGCAAAATTAAGCAAAGCCAGTGCCAAGAGAGAGCAGCAGGTGATGAGTTATCAGCAGAAACCAGACCAGCTTGGGCCTTGGTGGCTATGGTAAGAACTTGGAATTTCTTTTGCAATTGGAAAGCTATTGGAGGGTTGAACAGGTGGATGGCTTGGTCTCATTATGTTTTTAAAAGTTCACTTTGGTAGCTGTATCCATAGAAGGTAAGAGCAAATGCAGGGAAATCTGATAGAGGTCAATGATTCAATGATTTCATTAATCCAGCTAAGAGGAGATGAGGGTTGGATTAAAATGGCAGGTTGACAACTGGTACTAACTAACCTTAATTGAGCAACTACTATAGCCAGGCTTAATTCTAAGTACTTTATATGTGTTAACATTATTTCCTCAACCAACCCTATGAAGTAGGTGCTATTGTTATCTCCATTTTACATATGATGAAACTGAAGCACAGAAAGGTAAAGTATAATAACTTGGCTAGATTATACAGCTGGTAAGTGTTAGAGCCAGAATTCAATCCTGGGCAACCTGCCTCTGGAGTTTGCCTGCTTCATCTCTGTGCTAGAAAAAAATCAGGACGGCTTTGGAAGATACAGCTGACAGACTTGATGGATTTGGTGTTGGGTGTGAATAAGAGGACAAGGATCAAGGGAGACTCCCGGGACTTTGGCAAGAGCAATTGTGTGACATTTGTTAAGATGTGACATTTATTAAAATGGAAAAGACTAGGCAGGAGAGCAGGGATCAAAACTTCTGCTTAAGTTTGTGACCAGCCTGAGCAAGAGCGAGATCCCATCTCTCCTAAAAATAGAAAGAAATTATATGGACAACTAAAAATATGTAGAAAAAATTAGCCGGGCACGGTGGCACATGCCTGTAATCCCAGCTACTCAGGAGGCTGAGGCAGAAGGATTGCTTGAGCCCAGGAGTTTGAGGTTGCTCTCAGCTAGGCTGACGCCACGGCACTCTAGCCCAGGCAACAAAGTGAGACTCTGTTTCAAAAAAAAAAAAATAAATAATAAAAATTCTGCTTAGAATACATTAAGTTCAAGATGGCACATAGAAGTAGACAGATAGAGACATTCAGTAGGCACTGCAAGCCCTTTGATACCTGAAGTGGACCGCTCTGTTTAAATGTAAGATAGAAACAATCTAGCATTATGCTAGAGAAATATTCTGCTGGGATCCATGCTTATCAGCCCTTTTACATATTCTCATTTAAATGCAATTCCCATTTGGGGAATTGAGTGGAATGATTTGCAAATGTAGCAACAGCAAAATATCCAGATCTCCCTTTTATTAGTAGTCAGTGTGTGAGCGAAGATTTGTAATAAGAAGCGTCCAGAAATCTAAACCTCAGGCAGGAGCACCACATGCCCACAACCCTTAACTTTCTAATAGGGCAAATTGTCCCAAGTAGAGAAAGCTGACTTTGATGTCACCACCCCGTGGCCCTGCCTCCACCCCTGTCTGTGGGTCACTGACCCTCGCCTGCATAGCACACAAAATTGCACAATTCCAAACCTGCGCTGACTTACAACATACCTCCCCCTTGTCCCCGCCGCCCCTGACTGCAGTATTTGACCTTTTACTTCATCTGACCTAAGATGATTCCACCCCTTCTGGCAGGCTCAAACTTCAGATTTACTCTCCCGGTCCTGCCTGACCAAACTCGCCCTGCCCCTACCTGTGCTCGAGCCTGGTGTCTGTGGGGCCACTGGGAGCAGTGCGCTGGGCTGGGAATGCTCTCTGTCTTGGTGGTCACACTACCATGGTGGTCACACAGGCGTATGCACTTTCAACACTCACCAAACGGTACACATAGATACAGCGGTTTAACAATACTTCAGTTTCAAAATAACATTACGCTAGGTGCTTTTCCAATCACTTATTTCCCTCAAGAAGCTTGTAATTTAAAGAATGCATGATACTGAACAATAGCAGGCGATATCTAAGCGCCAAGTAAGTAACCCCCAGATAAATGTTATAGCAGTTCGATTTGTAAAGCAAAACTTCACAGAGAGGATGATGCTCATTTAAACCTTGGGAATTTAGTAGACTGAAGAAACAGAGGGAGGAGGAGGATACAGGGCAAGGGAAGTGGTGCAAGGCCAGGTGTCAGTATGGCAATTAAAAGAAATTCTGGGAGACAGTGAGTAGACCAGCCTGGATTTGTTCTGAGAAACTGAAAATTAATATCGGGAGGGACCCGATTGATTGATGGCCAGGATAAGAAGTTTAGAAACAACCCTGTGGGCAATGCAATATTGTAATGCGGTATCAAAAGCTTCTAGCAGTAAGTAGAAAGGCTGGGATTCTGACCCAGGAAGTCTGGCTCCAGAGCTTGTATCCTTAACATTCCTCTCTGCTGTCCGTTATCCTATCCACTGCGACAGGAAACTGGGACCAGGGTCTGTTTCTGCTATATCCTCATGGCTTCTCCTCCACTGCTAATGGTGGTACTTGATCCTTCCTGGCCTTGCACCTCGCCAGCTGCTCACACACCGCTGATGACTGCCCGGTAGCATCATTTATCTGGCTCTTCAGATAAGTCGAGAGGGAGAGGAGACTGAAATTAAACAGCTACGTGGTTGTATTCATCTTTCCCAATAGGGTTAGCTCTGAGCGGCCTTAAAAAAAAAAATCCTGTGAGCTCCCTGATGCCCACCGTCATGTCCGCCATGCCAGGCACAGAGCAAGCAGGCCACGAATGTGTGTTGAAATGAATTGATTGAGTCTGTTCCCTATTCTAACAATTAAGGGATAGTTGTGGAAGCCATGGGTGGAGAAAACACTAAAGAGAAAGAATCACATTGGCTTTTTATTTTTCTTATTTTTATCAAATGCATGCACATGGTAGAAAGATAAAACAGAAGGGTTTACAATGAAAGCAACAATCCCCTCTTCACTGCCAGTTCCTACCCCTGGGACTATCACTTGAAAGTTTTTCTGTTTGTAGTACTTGTGGTGGTTAGCTCCATATCTTTAAATAACGTCTATGTCATTGCTTCTTTAATCAATGTTAGACGTCATCATTGTCATCTCACTAAGACATGGAGGATGTATGAGCCTGTTCTTTGATAGGAATCTGTGGCGGGCCTGGGGTGGCGAGAGGTAACTCTGCTTCCTGTCCAAGGGTTGCTAGAGCTCCCTGTGTGTAGCCCTACTAAGGCAATCACCACACTAACCCAAACCATCAATTGTCTTACTCGTTCCCTCGCGACAGGCTGAGCAACTTCGGGACAATAGTCATCTCCTTAAATTTGTGTCCCTCAGACCTATCAGTGACTTCTACGTAGCAGCCAGGCTCGTCATATCAATGTATTGAGTGGATCAATGAATGACTTCTGTTGATAAAGTTACCAAAAAGCTAATGAGTCATGAGAAAGGGGAGATCTTAATGACTGATCATCCAAGAAGCAAGTGAATAGCTGGTTTCAAGGTTGACTGACCAAATCTTCCTGTCACCCTAAACAGCCAAACCTCATCTGCACCGGGCATGGATAGCTTTTGCACCCCCAGGGAGGGGAAAGGTTCTTAGGTTCTAAATAATTCATAAGATAAGCTATTCAAATGTGAGAGTTATCATTACTGTCTAGAAGAAATTTTGAGTAATATAAAATTACAGTTGAGGCATGATTTTACTGATTATTTAAATTAATCTTTTCAAAGAGGAGTTGGACATTTATTCCACTTTTAACAAATAACTTAAAATACTAATATCAGTCAAATGGAACTTTATCATATTCCATAGTCTAGAATCAGAACCTAAAAATTAAACACCCAGGGTCACGGTCATTTATTTACCAAAATAAATGTAAGTTCCTCTCTAAATTTGAGCTTTCTCTTTATTTACTAGCTCAGTAGATGGCATCTCCATAGTCTAAGTGATTGAAACCAAAACTTATCTTTTCTCGACTTGTCCCTTGTCTCCTACATATGCTCTGCGACCAGGTCCTAGCAGTTTTATTAAATATTTTCCTACTATCCCTTGCATCTGTCTCCTCTCACCACCCCCCTGTGTCTCCCTTCATTCAGGCAGGGCCTCATCAGTCTTTTTCCAAAGCCTTTGCAAGAGACTCCTGCTTCAGTCTTCACCTGCCTGCTTGTCCATCCCTCGGCCACATGTCACCAGAGCGTTATTGCAAAAACACAAATCTTATGATATTTCTTCACTGTACTCAGGTTGGACAATAAATTATATAAAGTTACCCTACTTAAAAAAAGTCTTCTTCAGACCACTGTCATAGCTCCTACGGCCAGATAGAGGATCAGGAGGAAGACTGTTCTATATGTCAGGGAGGGTAGTTGTATCATGTCTCTCTGTCGATTCCTGATGCACCCCAATAGTCAAGGGATGCAGAGCACAGGATTAAAGGAGAAGATTAATGAGAGATAGGCAACTGTAAAGTTGGTGTTTGGGATCCAACTCCAGTCCTGGGGGGTAAATGGAGGGCCAGTCAAGGCAAGGCCAGTGAGGCACAAGTAGATGAATGCAGGGACTGAGAGCCCCCCAGCACCAAGGCCTATGCCTGAGCTGCCCCCTACTCAGGCTGTTCTCAGCAAGACTCAGTTCCAGGCCTCCCCTTCACAAAGGAGCTGGTGCTCCTAGTACACTGCCTGCCCCCAGTTAGTTGATTCTGGAACAAGAATGCGCCTCTGGGGAGCAAGAAACAGCATAGCCTGAGCTTGCTCCTAATTCTAGGAAATTGAGGTCTGTTGAATCAAATGGAAATATAAACTGTTAACTTTACTATCATAGAAAGAAGTCATTTACATTGCACTAAAATAGATCAATGTATAATAATTCCAGGAAAGTTAAACTATTGCTTCCAAGATTCATTAAAAGTCAAAATGCTGTTTCAGTGAAGTCTTACTCAGAGAAATGAACATAATTGTTTTGTTCTTTATAAATTGTGATTTTTATCAATGATGTGATTAGGTCCTTAAATCATTTTTAATGATTGCTGAGGAGGAAGAAAAGAAAGAAATTTTATTAAAGAATGAGACGCCTTCTTTCTTCAAAATAGTTTATTAAATAGAACTTGTTTTACTGTGAAAATATTGAAAAACATACTTAAAAAAGAAGACTACATCTCTTACTGATCAGTTTCATTTTTACTTTTTATGGCTTATTGAGTTATTTAAAAATATATGAAGTTTAAATATTTACCCTTCTTAGTTTCTCCTACATGCTCAAACTAGTATATTGTCAAGGCTTAACCGTCATACAAGACATTTAATAATATTAAAAGGACTATCAGAGCCAGGTGAAAATTAAGCATAGTACATAGTAATCTTTTTCTAATTTTTGCCTTCACATTGTGTTTGGTAATAGATATATTACCAAATTTCTTATATATTTGGTGGTCATACTGCTAGGTCATAGGAACATATGAGCTTATGGAGTTGTATCCAAAATACCACCATGTTGATCCCATTATCAAAGAATTTGACTGATAGAATAAAGTAAGCCACAGTGACATTGACAATACTGAAGAATGGCAATGAATGCACATGAAGTATCTTTGTATTCTATTTTTTATTTTCTGAAATCTTCCAATTATCTGGAATTCTGTTTTTTACTAGAATTTTCTTTTTCTTTTGAGACAGGGTCTGTTCTGTCACCCAGGTGAGAGTACAGTGACATCATTATAGCTCACTGCAACCCCAAACTCTTGGACTCCAACAATCCTCCTGCCTTATACTCCTGAGTAGCTAGGACTACAGGCACACGCCACGACTCCTGGCTGATTTTTCTATTTTTTGTAGAGATGTGGTCTTGCTCTTTCTCAGGCTGGTCTTGGACTCCTGGCCTCAAGCGATCCTCCCGCCTCGGCCTCCCAAAGTGCTAGGATTATAGGCGTGAGCCACCACACCTGTCCTACTAGAAAGTTTAAATAGCTAGAATTTCCCCTTTACTATTTGTATTAGTTTCCTATGGCTGCTATAATAAGTTACTATAAACTTAGTGGCTTAAAACAACACAATCTATTCTCTTATAGTCATATAGGTCAGAAGTACAAAATGGTATTTTATGGGGCTAAATTCACGGTGACAGCAGGACTGGTTTCTTCTAAGGGCTCTAGGGGAGAATCTGTCTCCTGCTTTCTCTTGCTTCTAGAGGCTGCCTGCATTCTGTGGCTCATGACACCTTGCTTGCTTCTCTCCAGCCTCCTGCTGCCATGGTCACACATCCTTCCACTGACTCTGATCCTTCTTCCTCCCTCTTAGATGATTACACTGGGCCCACCCAGACACCCCAGGTTAATCTCCCCATCTCAAGACCCTTAACTTAATCACGTGTGCAAAGTCCCTTTGTCATGAAAGCATCATATTCAGAGGTTTTAAGGACTAGAATGTGGACATCTTTGGGGAGGAGGACATTATTCAACCTATCATGCCCTTGTTACTTGACTGTTTTTATCCCATTGTATTATATTTTATAACGTAAGGTGTTATAAGAAAATAGTCTGGTAAGGTGTTATAAGAAAATAGAGCATGTTTTCAAATCATGCACTCTATGTAGTAGACATTGCCTTTTTTGATGCCATCAATGGATAAGGCTTATGGGAGGCAGGGCTCAAATTTTTGCCACAGAAGTTCAAGGGGCCAAATCCTTGCTCTCACCATGCCCTGGCGTTTAGGCTGTGGCCCTGTGGCTTCGGCTCAGCCCACGTGGGCTCCAGCTCACATTCCTCACCATCGGGCAGTGGCAGGGAGGGTCCAGGGGCAGCGTACCCATCCAGCTCCTTGGCTGCATTTCCTGCTGCCTAACCTCCCTTGGTTCCTGCCATTTATTTTTGAACCTGGGCTTCCAGCCTTCCCTTGTGAGAGCTACTCATTCTCTTTCAAATGTATTTCTTTTGTGTTTGAGTTAGTCAGAGTCAGTTTCTGTTGCTTTCACAAACAGCCTTCATTGACACAGAGTTCCTTTTTTTTTAATGATTGGCTGTAACCTGGGAGTCTCATCATAATTACGTATCATTAGTTGAGTATAAAAAACAAATCCCACTAAGAGAGAAAGGAGTTATTAATCCGGGTGATGGATTAATCCACAGTGATGGTCATGAGACATTGCCTTTTGATCATCAAGGAATGACGTATGTCTTGTTTGGTATTGAGCTGATTTTTTTTTTAATTGATACTACCAGGTTATGGACTGAACTCTCAAGCAACCAAAATATTTGATCAGCTAGAATGCTGCATCCTTTAACCCCAAGATCAGTAGAAATGTATTTGATAGTCCTGTCATATTTGCCACAAGTTGATTTTCCTAGTTCAAAAAGCTTGGACACTGGGACAAATTTTGAGGAAACAACACATTCGAAATATGTTCATTAGTCAAAGAACCGAGTGTTTGTGTTCGGCCTCCTCAGCGAGTAATATTTTAGCCATAACACTGATTGAACGCCTGCCATGTGCTCGCCTCCGGATGAGGCGCTGGGCACAGAGATGAATAAGGCTCCTGGCTCCCTGTACAATGCCTGGCAGTGGCAAGGGGCACTCAATGAATGCTTTTTGAATTAATGACATAATCCCTGCCTCTAAGGAGCTCTATCCTGTGGGAAAGACAGACACCTAATTGCGGCATAGCGTGTGCCCAAAATAGTGAATTTGAGAGAGAGTGAGTGTGGAGAGGAACAGCTGGTATGTTTCGGATACCTTCGTGAGTTCTTAACATGGTGTTGAGGTCATGCTCTCCTGTCTAATGACACCTCCCGGCTCTGTCAGAATTGTTATTCAGGCCTCTCCTTCCAGGCCCTCCTAGTTAAGCATGTGACACTGTGTTTGAACTTCTATTAATAGGCCTAGTCAGCTCCTTAGCAGATTGCATCTTAACATCAAACAGCCAGAATCCCCAACAATGACTTCTTGGCGCAAAGCCAATCCGCAAGCATCAAAGCCATATTCCTTGCAAATCAGCTCCGCGTGATGATAAATAATGGCATTGGGATTCCAAACCAATTATCCCATGGTGAAAGGCATGTTCGTCAAGGGCACGCTGTGCTTTATTTCAAAACTGTAACATTGCTGATGGCTAGCCCTGAGACGTCACAACGGACACAGCAAACTGATGAGAGGAATAACCAGTAAAGGGTGTATAATTCATGTCCCCCACGTTACGACAACCTGAAAAAGTTCAAGAAAATGTGTGTTTAGGCACAATTTAAGTTTCTGATTTGCATCCCTACTGGCTCAACTACTGGAACCCCATCTTGTCTGTCTGTATAATGGGGTAGAAGCATGTGCTTTTAAATTTAGATCTCAACATCTGCGTTAGCTCCGTGATGTTAGGCAAATCATTCTCTAAGCCTCAATCTCCGCGTCTGTAAAATGAGAGATATTAAGCCCTCCCTTAACTGCATGCTGCAGTCCAATGAATGGACTGCCGGCTTTATTGTTAATCAGAACTGGTACACCTGGCACCATACTAAGCACTTTACAAACATCATTTCAGTCCTCATTCCAACACTAGAAGGTAGGTATTTTTACCCTGTACAATAAATGAGTAAAGTGAGACTCAGATTAATTACCCAATACCGCAGGTACTGAGAGAGAGAGTAGATTCAAACTCAGGCTTGCTGACTTCTATAGCCAGGCTCCTACCCACACTATGCTGCTTCTCTCTGATGGCATCAGGGTCCTCTTGGCCACCTTCCTTCTCTCTGTTGCTCCGTGTCTCCCACCGTCTTTCTACTGACCTCGCCAGGACAAGACAGTCATCACTGTGTTCTCCTGGTTCACTGGACAATCTGCCTGATGGGCCAAATTCCCGTGGTAGATACTGGACCCTCACTGGGCTGGGTCAGTTTGAAACAAAATTTTATATTAGACTCAAGCAACACGATACTCCTCAATCATCAGCAACTAAGATGCTCATTAAAGCATATTGGTAAAAGCACTGGCTTTGTAGGGTTTGGAAACTTGCATTTAAGTCCCACCCAAATCAGGGATCATGAGTTGTGTAAATTTAATCAGCCTCTTAATCTCTCTGAGCCTATTGTAGTCTGGGTTAATGTATGTGGCTGGTTATTCTCTGGTTTCCCCACCAGATTTATTCCCTCTCTCTCTCTCTTTCTCTCTCTCTCTCATGCACACACACGCGCATACACACACACACACACACACACACACTTCTCTGCTCATCTCTATGTTCTAAGGGTTTTGTGCCTCCTACTAACTGCATTGTTAGTACTTCCTTGCCATCTGGCTTCTGCTTCACTTTAGCAGCAGATCAGAAGGTGGGAAGAGAGAGGGAGCAAGATAATTCTTCCCTCTCTCACTGCTTCTGCACCACATACTGGGCAGCAACTGGGAGACCCTTCTTCCTGGGCTCTAGCCTTTCATGGCACTCTAGACAACACTGTTTCCACCCTTCATCCCTTAGGTTCTAGGGCAAGTCTTGGCTTCCTGCTCCACTCTGGGTGCCTCGACATCCTTTGTTTGCTCTTTAACCTGCTCACAGTGTCTGTAAGTAGCCCCTTCATTAAAGTCTCTTCATTGAATCCTCTGAGTAAATTCTGTTTCTTGCTTGGAAACTGTTATAGTACATGGTTTGAAAACTATAGAGCACTATCTATAAAAATACAGGTCACCAAATTGTTATTATTTATTATTATTTTGCCATATTTTCACCATCAATACTACATTCTGAAGTTTGCAAAACTTTCCTGGTTATATCTAAATATTGTGCTAGCCCAGAAATAAAAAAAAATCAGAAGCCTGTGACCAAGGTTATGTTATATAAAGAGCATCCGTATCTGGTTTGCTTCCTCTTCAGGAAATAATCATAGGGTTGAACAGTTATCAGAATGGAAGGATTTCCAATCATAATTAAACTCTCCATCCTCAAGAAACAGGTGCCTAAATGTAGAATAAGTAGACACTGTTTTTGTATACATCTAAATAGGTGTGTGTGTGTGTATCTGTCTATACATACATATACATATACATATATGGCATGTTTTAGTGAAAAGACTCTGACAGTTGCTCCCACACACAGCTATTACAGTGACTCATTTTATTTCTGCTATAAGTATCTCAATTTGGAGGTAGAAATTTATATTCATTATAAGGTTTATTTGGACATCAGCAGTTTTTCATAAAAATGTCCTTGGCTATTTATAATTTGTTTTTAAAAATAATTTTTATAAGAATAACATTTTCAATGCATTAAGAAAAATTATGATTATTGCCAACATATTTAAACTGTACTTTTGTATCCCGAGGAGTCAACTTTTGGATAATTCTTAAGGAAAAACAAAATGAACTCTCATTTTTGCTATTTTCGACGTATATACTGTATTTTTAAAGGTTTAATAATTATTTAAATTACATACTCCAATCTATTTAGAGGAGTAGATATATTAGGATCCTTTGGTTGTAAGCAACAGAAACATTTCAGGCATATTTAAGTAAAAGGGAATTTTGCTGGAAGAATATATGAAGTAGCTAAGTTAAACTTGGGGATCTAGCTGGCAGGAACTAAAGGATGATCCCTTTAGGATTCTGCTATTAGAAAGTCTTGGCTCAAATGTTTTCTGACCTTGAGTCACCCTGCTCAAGATTCAAATCTTAGGCGAATCAGCCTGGCCTGGCTCAGATCCCAGGCATACAGCTTGGCCAAGGGAGTGGGGTCACTTGATTGGCAGTTTTGACATGTGATGGAAAGAGGTGCTTTGCCAAAGGAAAAGGAGGGTGCGAGGACCAAGAGAAGGCGGGAGAAATTCTGGGCTGCCAAAGGGAACAAATTATACCACAAAAGTCTTTGGAGCATCTTATGACATATTATTAGGATATTGGATAGAGTATGTTTTCTTATTTAAAATAATTTCCACAATTTGGACATTGGGACATTAAGAATGTTATATGAAACTAAGGTCGAAAGGAGGCCACAGAGGTGGTTCTGAAAAATGCTTGTAGAAACCATAGTTTCTTCACCTGGATGGCCCTGCAGAGTGGGCGGTTGGGAGACACTTTCCCTGACACTTTCCACCGCGGCTCAGTTGCCACATCTGGGATAAGGAGGAGTAATGGGGACACGGCTACCGGCAAGTTTTCCTTGTCACAGTGAAAACAAAATAGTATTGGCAGCAGCAAAGGCTTTTATCCTATCTCCACCCCTCCACTTAAAAACCATGGTTTGGATTTCAGGAGCCTCTCAGTTGACAAAACAAACATGACACAGTCTTCAAAAAGTAGTTATTAACGGCAGGGCAAATGTGCACTGCAGATGATACATGCTCTTTCAGATCTGCTTCTGTGCCATGAGATTCTTGGATGAATACAAAATATTTGCTCATGAGGGCAGGGATTGTGTCTATATTGCTTTCTGCCGTATCTTCTGTATTTAATTGGCACTTAATACATATTCGTGGAACAAATGGATCAACAACTTTATGAATATACCTAGTATTTAAAAAGAGATTTTATATGAATGGACTTTTTTGCAGAAAATTTCATTAAAAAGCGAGCAGTTTTTGTTTTCAGAGTATGCAAAACTTTTGAAACTTTTAGAAGGAAAGAAAATATATTTTAACCATTTCCTCCTATATTGGATTGAGATTTATTAGTTTTAAACTATTTCTAACATAGTATATAATTTATCTACTTTTTATGTTCATTGTCTGTCTATCTTCCCCTGTTAGAAAGTAGATTGCACAAGAATAGAGATCTTTGCCTGTTTCGTTTACTGCTCGATAAATGTTTTGAATGGGTTAATACTACATAATTTAATTATTATTCTATTGATGGTTAATTGGATGTCTTCCCTACTAGAATATAACTGCCACAAGCACAGGGATCTTTGTTTTGTTCACTGATGTATCCCAAGTACTTTGAACTGGGGCTGGTACGTTTTGGTTTTGAGTAAGTATTTGATGAATGAATGGATGAATGAATAAAAGAAATATTTTAATATAAGTCGATCCATCTCTGTCCCCAAATTATATAAACATAATTATAAGTTATTTAGAATGTTGCCAAACTTAAGCTTTAGCATATTTCCTTATTAAAGGTAGCTTTTCAAAAGAATATATACTATAGGACCATATCCTTAGCTATTTGCAGAGTTCCCAGAAGAGTTGAGCCTCAATGAAACCTATTTTATTCCAAGAATAATTCCAGAGTATGTTCTGGCTGAGCCTCTACCTTCTCAAGTTTATAGTTCAAAAAGTTATTTACAGTATTTAATAAAACTTCAAAGATTTTCTTTAAAACTGCATCTTTATATAATACCTACTTAGGTTTAATCCTTATTAAAAATAAGAGCCAATGGTGCTTATGTTCCAAAGATCAGTTAACTTGTTGAGGATTCGCTACAGAAAATACAAAAAGTACTAGAAAGTAACATAGAACCAGAAGAAAAACAACAAAAATCATTCTCCATAACTAGTTTCCTTTTCTGTCTTCATAGGTAAAAAAATACCACCTGAGTAGCAGCTGGGGCCCTGCTCATTGTATAATTAACAAAGGGGTGGGTTTTTCATGAATTTTTTTTTCTAAGGGGCCTGAAAATTCCAATGATAGCATTATAATGAGAATAATTTTCTTCTCTGCAGAATACCAATTTCAGAGAAAAGTACATTACCTTTTTTGTTGTTATAGCTGTAGTTATTTTACAAGTAAGAAAACCAGAGTAAAATAACTTTTTATATTACCTAATTAATAATCAAATAGATCAAATGACTCTTTACATATGAATTCTATTCTTGCGAATGAATTCTAGTACTGAAAAGACTCCACATCTAATTTGGCACATCCTTTTATTGTTCAAATGTATACGTGAATGTAGAGGCTTCAATCCCTCACTTCTTCAATAGAACCATTGATTCCTCATCATGTGCCAGGCGCTGTGCCAGGGAGACCACAGTGAACAGGATGACAATGTCCCTGGTCTCATACAGCTTGTAATCCAGTGGGGACCCCTTTATGCAAAATAACTACACAAATAAACTAACTGTGATTTAATATGTGCTGCAAAAGAGAACACAGGAAAAATGCAGCATGTGATGCTGGACTTGAGCCACGCAGGAGGGTCACGAACGGGCTTCCCTGAGCAGCGATGTCTAAGCTGACATCTCAAGGATAAAAAAGGAGCTGGCCTGGCATGGGGGGAATGGCGGGGGTGGGGGAAGGGTTGGCAAGAATATTCCTTGCAACAAAACAGCATGTGTGGCTCATGCCTATAATCTTAGCACTCTGTGAAGATCACTTGAGTCCAGGAATTCAAGATCAGCCTGAACAAGAGGGAGACCCCATCTCTCTAAAAACTGAAAAATTAGCCAGGCATCGTGCCATGCGCACTGTAGTCCCAGCTACTCAGGAGGCTGAGGCAGGAGGATCGCTTGAGCTCAAGAGCTTGAGGTTGCTGTGAGCTATGATGATGCCACTGCACTCTACCAGGGCTACAGATCAAGACTATGTCAAAAAAAAAAAAAAAAAAACCAAAAAAAAAAAAACTGGAACCGCATGTGTGAAAGTCTTGAGGTGCCTAGGAGCATGCACATTTAGGAAAACAAAAGAAGTCCCCCATGACTGGGAAATAAAAAGTAAGGATGTAGAGGAGCAGGAGACAGAAATGGAGAGGTTGGTAGAGGTTCTTGGAGGCCTGGTTAAATATTTTGGACTTCATACTAAGGACAAGAAGACGACTTTGAAGGATTTATGCTTTTAAAACACAATGTTTTTAACAGCTCCTTCTGTTGGAGGATTGACACTATCCAACTTTAAGACTTACTATAAAGTGACAGTAATCAAGACAGCAATATTGGTAAAAGAATAGGTAAATAAAGTAATAGAATAAGACAGATTTCAGAAATAGACCCACATAAGTATAGCCAACTGATCTTTGGCAAAGGAGCAATGGTAATACAACCGAGCAAAGATGGTCTTTTTACCAAATGGCAGCAACTACACATCCACAAGCAAAAATACGAATTTAGACACAGACCTTACACCCTTCATAAAAATTAATTCAAAATGAATCATAGGCCGGGCGCGGTGGCTCACGCCTGTAATCCTAGCACTCTGGGAGGCCGAGGCGGGTGGATCGCTCGAGGTCAGGAGTTCGAGACCAGCCTGAGCAAGAGCGAGACCCCGTCTCTACTAAAAATAGAAAGAAATTATATGGACAACTAAAATATATATATACAAAAAATTAGCCGGGCATGGTGGCGCATGCCTGTAGTCCCAGCTACTCGGGAGGCTGAGGCAGTAGGATCACTTAAGCCCAGGAGTTTGAGGTTGCTGTGAGCTAGACTGATGCCACGGCACTCACTCTAGCCCGGGCAACAAAGCGAGACTCTGTCTCAAAAAAAAAAAAAAAAAAAAAAAAAAAAAACAAAATGAATCATAGTCCTAAGTTTAAAACACAAAACTGTGAAAATTCCTAGGAGATAACATAGGAGAAAATGCAGGTGACTTGGTTATGATGGTAACTTTTTATTTTTTTTTATTTATTTTTTATTTCATCTTATTGTTAGGGGGGATACAGAATTGCAGGTTACATACGTTGCCCATGTACCGCCTTTCCCCCCAAGTCAGAGCTCCAGGCGTGTCCGTTCCCCAGGTAGTGCGCATTGCACCCATCAGGTAGGTATATGTCCCTCCCCCCCTTCCCGAGTCAGCACCTTCAAGTGTTATCATTCCCCAAACGGTGTGCAATGATGGTAACTTTTTAGATACAATATCAAAGGCACAATCCCTGAAAGAAATAATGGATAACTGGACTTCATTAAAATTAAAAACTTGTATTCTGTGAAAGACAATGTCAATAGAATGAGAACACAAGCCACAGATTGGGAGAAAATATTTTCAGAAGACACATCTGTTAAAGAACTATTATCTGAAATACACAAAGAACTCTGGAAACTCAACAATAAGAAAATGAACTGCCTGATTTAAAAATGACCTAAACAATGCTATACTATCTTCTGGGTATAATTGTTATTCCAGGAATATGGGATTTGATGTAAATCATCATGGTGTAGGGAGACCATCCAAGTTATTCTAAAAAATGAAAATTGCACAGGAGACAGAGTCTCAGAGTTTTCCTGTATGGTTTATCTTCACGCCATTTAATACCTCATGTCTAAATTTCAAAAGCTAGTTTTATGGAGAAGCAGAAGAAAGATACCTTGACTTAGGTTATCTGAGCTATGAGAACTCTGCTACTAGTTTTTCCGTTTTTTAATTCATCTCATGAAACCTGAGATTATATTCATTACTTCCTTGGCGAGAACCTCAATTCACAGGCATAGAAGCAGTCTGATATGAAAACTGTTGTTCTTTGTTGTAGAATTACTTTGACCTGGGATTCAATAAATAGAAACATGCTGATAAAAAGTAAATGAATAAAAATGGGCTAAAAGACCTTCACAGATACCTCATCAAAGAAGATATACAGTTGGCAAGTGAAACTATGAAAAGATATTCAACATCATATGTCATTAGAAAACTGCAAATTAAAACAACAATGAGATACCACTATACACCTATTAGAATGGCCAAAATTCAGAACACTGACAGCATCACATGCTGGCAAAGATGTGGAGTAACAAGATACCTAATTCATTGCTGGCGGGAATGCAAAATTGTACACCCACTTTGGAAGATTGTTTGGCAGCTTTTTACAAAACTAAACATACTCTTACCATATGGTACATATAAATAAACTCTTACCAAACGAGGAGCAATCATGCTCCTTGGTTTTACCCAAATAAATAAAAACTATATCTACACAAAAACCAGCACATGGTTATTTACAGCAGTTTTATTCAAAATTGCCAAAACTTGGAAGCAACCAAGATATCCTTCAGTAGTTGAATGGATAAATAAAATGTGGGACCCCCAGATGATGGAATATTATTCAGTACTAAAAATAAATGAGCTATCAAGTCATGAAAAGACATAGAGGAATCTTCAATGCATATTGCTAAGTGGAAGGATTCAATCTGAAAAGTCTACATATGGATTCCAACTATATGACATTCTGGAAAAGGCAAAACTATTGAGACAGTGAAAAGATCAGTGGTTCCCAGGGATTAGAAGAGAGGGAGGTATGAATAGGAGAAGCACAGTGGACTTTTAGGGCAGTGAAACTTTTCTATACAAAACTACGTTAATGGATACAAGTCATTATACATTTGTCCAAACCTATAGAATATACAACCCCAAGAGTGAACCCTAATGTAATCTATGGACTTTGGGTGATAATGTACATTCATCAGTATTGACAAATGCATCACTGTGGTGCTGGATTTCGATAATGAGAGAGACTATGGGTGGTTGGAAGAAAGGGAGCATACGGGGAACTGTGTGTACTTTCCACTCAACCTTGCTATGAGTCTAAAACTGCTCTAGAAAAATAAAGTTTACTAATTTTTAAAAAACGGAATTACCAAGTTAAAAAGTAAAAAAATAAAATAAAATAAAATAAAAAAGTTCTTTCTGCCTCCGGAGTGGAGAATGGACCAGAGATGAGCTAGAGTGAAAGTAGAGGCTGCCCCTGCACTAATTCTGCAGTAATTCAGTGAGAGCTGATAGCATCCTGGACCCAGGGTGGCAGTGGAAAGTGACAAGTCAGTGGACAGATGTGAGATGGACAGATGTGTATTCTGGGGATAGCACTGATGAAGCTTGCTGAAGGAGAGGATCTGCTGGTACAGAAAAGAGACGATCAAGGATGAATGGTGATACCATTTGTTGAGAACTGGAAGACGGGAGTGAGTGGTGGGTGGCTTCCAGGCACAGGGGTTTTTTGGAATGGGAAATCATGAGTTCCACTGTAGTTGTGTTGAGTACGAGATGTCTGAGAAATTCAAGCAGAGCGATTAAGTGGATTATTTTTATCTGTTTTTATTTTTCTTTGTGGCAATGGAAATTTAGCTCCCTAAAGCTAAAAGTTTCTCAAAAGTGACCTTTCCTGATTTTGATTTTTAATTTTTCACTTGTATAACTGAAAGGCCCATTTAGATGTTTTTTCCAAAAATAAAAAAATAATCTGATTCAAAGATGTTTTCAAGCATCAAATTCTCCAGAAAACTGCTTGTGGTTTTGAAATGAGTTTTCCCAGCTCCGTGTCTATCCACTCTGAGGTTTAAATGATTTTGAAGCCGAGGTTCAGACAGCTCAGGCTCAGGTAACCAAGTTCTCCCTCTGGAAGTCTCTGTAGGAACGTGCTCAGAACCTGTGTGCCTAAGAGGGCAAGCTCAGCCAGGAACGCATGACTTTCTATGCTGGATGATAAACAGTTTATTTCTCAGCCATCCCTACTATACTGTAAGCAGGTTAAGAATAGGAGTTTTATATCCTTAGTATTAGTATATACACAGTCTAGGTATTTATGAATTGGATGAATACATAAACACATCTTTCTTGATGTCATAAAACAAATAACTCATTAGTGAAGCACACAAAATGAGATGTGACGGGAACTGGAAAGTCCCCTGGACTCAACTTTGAGCCACCAGGTTTTTCAGTTAGAGATCCAGTACTGTCTTACCTGAAGCCAAGTCAATGGGGAAAAATGTAACCAAGCAACCAGTTGTTTTGTCTATGCAAGACCAATCAGTTTGACTGATTTCTTGCACGGAATTGACTGAATTTAGTAATTTAGTAGTAATTTAGCAGATACCTTTCTTCTAAGGGTGATACAGGATCAGTGTTGGTATAGTTTGAGGTTGTCCATAATACTTAAGAAAGCTCTAGATTTTACATTAGAGATTTAGAGGTTTTGATGTTTTCTTTTTGGCTTTTACTGAGAGTTGTGTTTTTTAAATCAAAGAATTTTTTGCTTTCTAGATTTAAAGAAAAGTCACTTTTTTTAAAGAAAAAGAAATATCACTAATTTTTGTTCTTTTAATTCATTCAGTCAACAAATATTTGAGTGCCTACTGTCCCATGAACTCTTTTGGGCCACCAATAAAACAATTATTTTCTAGAATTTACACTCTGGTGGGAGAAGACAAACAAATTTCAAACAAATCACATGTTGGGTGATAATTTAAGTGCTGTAGAGAAAAAATAAAGTCTGTCTGAGGAAATGGAGTATAGAGGAGACATGTGCATTTTTAGCGAGGGGTCAGGGCCAGCAGCCCTGAGACTCCGTTTGATCTGAGGCCTGCATGAAGGGAGGGTGGGAGCCGAGGATAATAAGAACATTCCAGACAGAGAGAAGAGTAAGTGCAAAGGCCTAGCTGAAGACTGGCATATAATTATTCTTGAGTGTATTTAAATAACCAAGCTTCAGTTATTTTCCTTTTTATTGCTTAAAGCAAATACTTACGCTTCAAATAAGCAGGATACCAGGAGAGCGATTATTTAATACCACATAATATTACCTTCTGGAGTTCCTGTTTTTAGCAGTTTGCATTTAGTGATAGAGATATAACTCCAGTGGTTGGAAATCCTTGTCTGAATTATTGAAATATCCATAAACCACTTTATCTGTTTATCCCTTGGCTTTTGCGTTCAATTGTCAACTCCCCTTCTGCCACAGAAAAGAAACTAAGAAAATTGCAAATGATAGAAAATATATGAATTATTTAAAAAATAAAAATTAAAAAAAGAGAAGAAAAAATGAAAAAACTAAAAAAAGGAAAACTAAAAAAAGAAAAAAAATTAAAAAATATAAGAATTTGGATGGACTGGAAGGCAGAGTAACATGTGACAACAAAGTTTGGTAAGCCCATAGAGTGTAAACAATACTTAAGTGATCCTTAAAAGACTTAAGGGCTCTGAGTAAACACGTTAAGCTCCCTTCACCACTTGAGAAGTATTTGTTTATTTCACTTTTATGAGAGCTGATTTTGACCCATTCCTTTCATTCAGTAAAGGCCATCTACTGAACAGTGCTTGCTTACCCATTGTTATAATCTGGGGAATTTTAAATTAGGTTAAATTTATTTTTAAAATATTTTCTATTAAAAATATAGATGTCTCACCAATCTGATTTGGCCTGTTCTGGGTGATAAGGATTAATGTGATTTTGCAATGTTTATTTTAATAATTACATTTCCGAGGACCATACTATTTATAATTATGTAAATAAAATTTTCTACTACTTCATCATGCAAAAGTTACTGGCCAAGTTTTTCTCAAAGTGATAAGGTGTAATTAAGATGGTCTGACTTAAACTATATAGACAAAAACTTGGGGTGTTTTGGGGGACCCCAAGAATACTGATTAAGCATCCTTCACTGCAACTGAAACAATAGGCCAAGGAGAGAATACGGTTACTGACTACAGGAGAATGAGCTATATAGACGGGGGCAACAAACGATGCCTCTGTGATTTGCAATTCAATCAGAAATCAGAAGTATGCTGTGACTTATGATCTAGCTGCTTTCATGTAGTCCACTCCATTTGACATAATTCAGGATAAGTATGAGAAGCATTTAATTTATTCATTCATCCATTCATCAATATTTATTGAGCATCTTCTATGTGCCAGGAACTGTGCTAAGTACTAATATTAAATATCTATGTCACATGGTAGTAAAAGAGATAGACAAAATGTCAGTCTTCATGGAACTTAAATTCTATTACAGTAGAGGGTCAGACAATAAATAGGTAGCACTTTGGGAAACTGAGGTGGGAGAATCACTGGAGCCCAGGAGTTCCAGATTACAGTGAGCCATAATTGTGCCACTGCACAACAGCCTGGGTGACAGAGCAAGACCCTGTCTCAAAAAAAAAAAAAAAAAAAAAAAGTAAAAAATAAAATAGACAAATGGGTAAGCATTATAGAAGAATTAATCATTGAGTAGTCCTCTCTCCCTCTCTCTTTTCCTTCTTTCATTCTTTCTTTCTTTTTGTCTTCCTTCCATTTTTTCCTTCCTTCTTTCAGCATTTTTTATTTGAACTGTGTTTTGAGCACTGGTGAGGAGCCAGGAGTCTATAATTTCTCATCTGGCTTAGCTGTAGACACACGGTGTAACCTTGGGCAACTCACTTTCCCTCTGAGGGGTATTCCTTGGCCTGCAAAACAGGAATGATAGATAGTCCCTGCCTACTCCTTAGTTCAGAGGAACAAATAAATTAAAAACTGTGAACTTACTTAAATGCATAGTAATCCCTTTTATTTGCCAACCAGAGTTGTGATATTAACATACCCTTATATTGCTTAACAATTAAACTTTTGTTTTTATGTATGCACAATTCAGTTGATCTCCCTGAACACACGAGTGTGCCAGCAATCCCTGTTCTTTCCTCCACATGGCCTGGTTTGCTCGGCGATGCAGAGTGAGATGCTTTCCGCATGCTGATAGTCCAAAGGGTCCCTCATAGCACGAGTCATTAGTGTGAAGAAGTAGATCATTTTTAAGACTTCTGAAAATGACATACTAAAAGACAAAACAAATGTAAAAGACACAAAATTTCAAAACTGTAAGACTAGCCTGGAACCTTTAAAAAGAGCGTCTATATACCATAAAATCTGTTGGAGAATTTGTCTCCCGTCTGTTTCTAAAATAACTAGAGAAGTGATTCAAGAGAAAGATCATCTATTGAGGAGATTTTCAAAGCCGATAAATGTTATTTATTTTACATATACCAAAATTTCTTCTGATATTTTTTTACTCACTGTGAATATATATATGTGCTGGGGGTGGGGAGAGTGAGAGAGAGAGAGAGAGAGATAGATAGATTTTCCCTTTTATCTCTCAACCTTTATTTTTAAAAATTTGATCATGAAAGTTTAGGTTTTGCCAAAATGTTAGCTTATAGAGGTCTAATACCACAATTGGGCAGAGATTACAAAATTTCCCTGAAGAGAGGGTGGTCTTATTGACAGTTAGGGCTGCCCGCTGGGGTTCCATCGACCATCAAGCCCAGCATTGCTAAGGGAGCCCCAGCCACAGCTGCTCCCTGGAACCTGCCACCCCATGCCCTGGCTGCCTGGACCTCTCCCAACCACTAGCCAAGCAAGGCTCCACGGTAGACAGAAGAGAGGTCTACCAGGCCTTTGAAGGAGTCCTAAGTTGGGGATGGGGAGGAGGCAGTGTGGCAGAAGATTGCTTTGAGGGAAACAGGACCCAGGAGGGCAAGTGACAGTGTGCTAGGGGTGGAAAGGCCCTAGCCTAGAACCTGCCCTGGGCCCCTGATTGAGTCCTTGGATAGGTCTCAGGGTGCCTGCTTCAAGGCCCCCTTGCTAGGCTTGCCGCCTCTCAGGGCAGGGCAGACTTCTCAGCCCTCGCCCGTGCTGTGCTGAGGAGCCCCAAGCCTGTCGTGGTGCACTGATGGCCAGTGTCACTCAGCTGGAGAGGCCAATCCTGGCCACCCGGAGGGGCAACTCAAGGCAATCATCCTGTGTTAATTCTCAGCATTGCACTCATTGTCATCTGATATTTTCTTATGTATTTATTCGTTTGTTTCTGTATTATTTGTCTTCTCTGAAGGAATGTGAACTCCATGATATCGGGGATGTTATCTGTCTTTTTCATGGCTGCAGCCCCAGTTCCTAGAAGCATGCCTGCTGGTTCACAGCAAGTGCTCAATAAATAATTGCTAATAAATAAACAGATGTCCATTTTTATCATTATCATTTCAGAACTGCTCTATCTTAATTTCTCATTGGTCCTTAATCACCAATGGTTTGGAACATTACAGCTTTTATTAAATTTCTCCTGGTATGTGTTTATTGATCTGTAAATACATACATGAGATTTTTTTAAAGGGACCCTGTCATCTTTTGCAATATGAGGAGCCCATTCTGTCCCACGACTGATAGGCAATCCAAAATACAAAGAATGAGCAGATCTTGAAAAGGCAACTTAGAAAGGCAACTCTGACGGTGACGTGGAGAATCAGAGCTGAGGCCAGTTAGGAGGAAGCTGTTATGAGGGGCGGGTAAGGGTCTAACAAGGATAGTGGCAGGATGATAAGGAAATGCAATCTGAAGCCCCTTCAGGGGACAACAGTCTTGGCAGTAAATTTCTTTCTTTTTTTTTTTTTTTTTGAGACAGAGTCTCACTCTGTTGCCCGGGCTAGAGTGAGTGCCGTGGCGTCAGCTTAGCTCACAGCAACCTCAAACTCCTGGGCTTAAGTGATCCTACTGCCTCAGCCTCCCGAGTAGCTGGGACTACAGGCATGCGCCACCATGCCCGGCTAATTTTTTGTATATATATATTTTAGTTGTCCATATAATTTCTTTCTATTTTTAGTAGAGACGGGGTCTCGCTCTTGCTCAGGCTGGTCTCGAACTCCTGACCTCGAGCGATCCACCCGCCTCGGCCTCCCAGAGTGCTAGGATTACAGGCATGAGCCACCACGCCCGGCCAGGCAGTAAATTTCATATGGAAGCGAGAGAGAGGGAGCAGTCAGAACAGACTCCGAATGTTCTACCTTTTTTGATGAGGTCAATGGTGATTCCACTGACTCATAACATCTAACAGGTTGAGTTGTTTTGAGAAGAGAAAGAAGTGAAAATGGCACAGCAGGACCTTGGATATTTTGATCTTGAGGTGCTTATGGGACTTACAAATGAAGGTTTTTAATAAATATTTGGAAATTGAGTTTGGAGCTTAGGAGAAAAGTAGGACCAGATATGTACAGTTCATAGTTGCCTGAATGTAGACGTATGTGCATGATAAAGCCCTGGATGTAGATGAGAAAATCCTGGAAAGTATAAACAGATAAGAGGGAAGACCCAGGATGCTGCGTTTGGAGATGCAACATGCACGGTGGTAAAAAGCTGGGAGACTTTGGGCAAACTACTTAAGTTTCCCATGCCTCAGTTTCTTCATCTGTGAAATGGGTTATTTAATAGTACCTACCTGAGTTGTTGAGAGGATGAATTTATTACACACAAAGTACATATTTAGCATAGTGCCTGGCACATAATCCAGGTTGTACAATTATTCCCTATGATTGGAACAGGGATAGGTAAGGTAATACAGAAAGCTAAGCCAGTTAAGAGTACTGGGAAAGAGTGATCTGAGTCAGAGGAGAATGAGAGACAGTAGTGCTATAGACAGCACGAAGAGGCTCAACAAGAGAGTAGTCAACAGTGTCAAATGTTACAGGGAGCTTCTCAGAATGACAAGTCATCAGGGGCCCTTGCATGTGTTGGTTAGGGAGTCATTTGTGTCCTAAGCAAGGGCAGGTCAGGAGAACTGCATGGGTTTAAGAGAAAAGGACCTCTGTTCAGAGATGATGAATTGAACACTTTCACTTCCCTCTGCTCTTCTTTTTTTTTTTTTTTTTAAGACAGTGTCCCTCTGTTGTCCCAGCTAGACTGCAGTGGCATCATCATAGCTCACTGCAACCTCAAACTCCTGGGCTCAAGTGATCCTCTTGCCTCAGCCTCCAGAGTGATTATTTGGGACTCCAGGCGCACACCACCACACCTGCCTAATCTTTTTTTTTTTTTTTTTTTTTTTTTGAGACAGAGTCTCACTCTGTTGCCCGGGCTAGAGTGAGTGCCATGGCGTCAGTCTAGCTCACAGCAACCTCAAACTCCGGGCTTAAGCGATCCTCCTGCCTCAGCCTCCTGAGTAGCTGGGACTACAGGCATGTGCCACCATGCCCGGCTCATTTTTTTGTATATATATATTTTAGTTGTCCATATAATTTCTTTCTATTTTTTTTTTTAGTAGAGATGGGGTCTCACTCTTGCTCAGGCTGGTCTCGAACTCCTGACTTCGAGCAATCCACCCGCCTCGGCCTCCCAGAGTGCTAGGATTACAGGCGTGAGCCACCGTGCCCGGCCACCTGCCTAATTTTTTCTGTTTTTTTTGTAGAGATGGGGTCTCGCTCTTGCTCAGGCTGGTCTTGAACTTCTGACTTCAAGCGATCCTCCTGCCTCAGCCTCCTATAATCCTCACACCTAGGATTACAGGTGTGAACCACCACACCTGGCCTCACTTCCCTCCACTCTTAACACTTCACTGATGTGAAGGGATTTTTTTTTTTTCCATGAACAGTGAAAAGGAAAAGATAGGAGATGACAACAACAAAATTTTGGAAACTGAAAAGCAGATAGTTGAGTGTTAATTTACTTATGACATCTAAGAAAAATGAAAATTAAAGCTGCAATGAAATAAGCACAGAAGCAAGCTGAGTTGCTCAACAGAAACTCAGAAAGGCCCAGAAATTGGGGCTTGCAGGTACCTCTGAAAGTGGGGTTGAAAGTTAAGATGAAAATGGAGTCTGCTTACGAAGCAGTTGGAACTATTCTCCCTCCTTCATTCTGCCCCACCAAGGTGGACTGTCTTTCCCCTGTCGGGGCAGAAGACTGGGGCAGAGAGAGCGAACAGAATGACTTTGCGGAATGCTACAGTAGAAACAGGAGGGTGAAGTGGAAGTCTGTATGCTGAATGGTGAGCTAGCCCAGCCCTATTCTCTCACTCTTCTCCCAGAACTCTGTAATCAGGTTTTTATCTTCTGGAAGGAGAGTAGGAGACTCTTCTCTGGATAAATGAATACCCCAGAAGGTAAGACCTGTGGATACTGACAGACAGGGGTCTCCCAATGAAATGGCTCAGCCAAATCATCTGACAGCCCTGCCCACCAGTTAACAAGTCCTGCTCAGGCACAGGGCATTCCCACAGTTTTCTGTGAGTATGTCTAAAATCCTAACAAATGAGAGCCACGGATCACCAGTGATGTCAGCTAAGCTGCTGACATGAAAGTTAGAGACTAAAAGAAACAAACAAAAACGAGACAGTGCAGGATAAAGAAAGCTTAAAAAAAAAGAAAAGCAAAAAAGGAAATGGAACATTCAGAAAACAAAAATGAGTACTTGAACTTAAATCTTTGATAGTAGAAATTAAAATCTCAGTTAACTTGTTTTTTCTTCCTGCATCCTAGCAGCGTAGGTTCTCAGTAAATATATGTTGAATGAGTGAAGAAAGGTTTGCAAGGGAAAGTCAAGGGAATCCCACATGCAGACAGAGAAGAGACCCACGTGATCTATTCAGGAATTCTACCATCAAAATAATATAAATTCGTAGTTAAAAAAATAAGAGAGAGAGAGAGAGAGAGAAATTAACAAAGAAATAATTCAGAGATTTAATTAATTTAAACAATGCTTCTTAACTGAAGGAACTATGTTTCTAAGTTGAAGTGTCCACTGAGTGACTAGCAAAATGTGTGGGCAAAGAGTGAGAAAGCCATGCCAGGGCAGATCATTTGGAACTTTCAGAAAACTCAAGACAAAGACAGAATCCCAAAAGCTTTGGTAAAGGTAGGGAATGAGATGATAAACTGTTAGATTTACTGTGGCTGTGTAACAATAAATTGCTCTAAAATTTAGTGACTTAAAACTCTAACATACTTATTTTCTCTCATGGTTCCTGAGAGACAAGAATCCAGGAGTGGCTCAGTTGGGTTGTTCTGGCTCAGGGTCTCTCAAGAGGGTTTAGTCAGGTAGTGGCTTGGGCTGGGAACCTTGCAAAGGCTTCTCTCTCCTATCTTGGAAGACTTGAACAGCTGGGGCTGAAATAACTGGGACACCTTGTGCTTACCTCTCCCTTCCTCCCTCCTTCCCTCCCTCCCTCTCTCTCTCTCTTTCTTTCTCTCCCCTCCTTCCATATGGTGTCTAAATCATTGGTATGGTTTGAATGCCTGTGTTCATCCAAAGTTCGTATGTTGGAATTTAAACCTCAAGGTATTAAGAGGTGGGGCCTTTGCCAGGTGATTGAAGATGGAGTCCTCATAAATGGGATTAATGCCTTTACAAAAGAGGCCTCAGAGAATTGCCGGGCCCTTCCATCTCTTTTGCCATGTGAGGACACAGCATTCTCCCCATCTACCATATGAGGACAAGGTGCCATCTTGGAAGCAGAGAGGAGCCTTCATCAGACACTGGATCTCTTTGTACCTTGATCTTAGACTCCTCAGCCTCTAGAACAGTAAGCAATAAATTTCTGTTGTTTATAAATTACCCAGTCTAAGGTATTTTATTATAACTGCAGGAGCAGACTAAGACAATTATGATGTGAGCTCTACAGGAGAGAGAGAGAGAGAGAAAGAGAGAGAGAGAGAGAGAAGCCATATCATTTTTTACAGTCTAGCCTTGGAAGTCATTCAGCATCATTTTTACCTTGTTCTGGTTACAAAGGTCCAAGTAGAGGTAACACAGGTCCCAGCCTTGATAGAGGAGTGTAAATACCACATTGTAAGAAGGGCATGTGGAGAAGAACAGAAAAAAACAATGAAAACAGCTTACACACAAAGGATAGAGAATCACAATGGCATCACACTGGATGCCAAAAGATGATGGAACAGCACCTTAGAAATTCTCAAGGAAAATAACTTTTAACCTAGAATTTTATATTTGGCAAAACTCAATAAAGAGTGAAGACAGGATAAAGACATTTGTTTATGTTTAACTTCTCAAGAAATTTGCTTTCCATATTCCCTTAAGGAGGAAACTCCTGGGAGCTGTGCTCCATCAATAGGAAGGCTTAAAGAAAGGACATCCAAGAAATGAGACTCAACCAGGAGAGAGGTGAGTGGAACCCCTAAGGTGTGAACTAAGCAACAGTTGGGACTGGAGAAGACAGAGGACTCAGGAGTGATGTTTCTGTGAACTTGATATATTTTCCCGTATGTTTGAGTGCCCTGAGAGTGTGTGGATGAATTAGTGATAAGTACATAGGAAACTGAGCAAACAAAAAGACAATACCAAAAAGTACATAAAAAAGTAAATATATCATAATTCATATGTGTCTAATCTGTGAGTAAAACCTGCACAGTCATAAAAATATAAAAATTATATTGTGAATTATGTTGCAGTAAAAAAATATATATATAAAAATTAATGTTTAATTTATATTTGGAGAGTGGGAAATTGTGTGTGAGGGGGGAAGCAGTGTGTTTAAGAAAGCGAAATCCTAATATTCAAAAGACAAAGTCAATACATAATATCTAAAATTGAAAAAATAAAAAATGTCAACATAATTAAAAAACAGGGAAGCAAATACACTATACAAAGGAAAAGTGAAAGAGGTAAAAGTAGTTACTATTGGGAAGCAAAAATGGGGGGGCAGAAATTATTCATAAAATTAATGTTTTATAGAAATATTTCATTAAAAATTATGCATATATATTTGTGGGAATTTTTGTTCAAATTTTTTGTTTTGTTTTAATTTCAAAATATTACAGGGGTACAAATGTTTGGTTATAGGTATTGATTTTGTTATGCTTGAGTCAGGGTTATAAGTGTACCCATCACCCAGATAGTGTTCATTGTAGGTGTGTTTTCACCTATCCCCTCCTCCTCCCTACCCCACTCCCTGCTTGATCTCCATTGAGTTTTACTTCCCTCTGTGCACATATATGTTCATTGGTTAGCTCCAATTTTTATTTATTTATTTATTTATTTATTTATGGGACACAGTCTTGCTCTGTTGTCTGGGCTAGGGTGTTGTGGCATCAGCCTAGCTCACAGCAACCTCAAACTCTTGGGCTCAAGTGATCTTCCTGTGTCAGCCTCCTGAGTAGCTGGGGCTACAGGCGTGCACCACCATGCCTGGCTAATTTTTTCTATTTTTAGTAGAAAGAGATGGGATTTGCTCTTGCTCAGGCTAGTCTTAAATTCCTGACCTCAAGCGATCCTCCCACCTCAGCCTCCCTGAGTGCTAGGATTACAGGCGTCAGCCACTGCACCTGGCCTGGTTAGTTCCAATTTAATAGTGAGAACATGTGGTGTTTGTTTTTCCATTCTTTAGATACTTCACTTAGGATAATGGTCTCCAGTTCTATCCAAATTGTTGTAAAAGTCATTAAGTCATCCTTCTTCATAGCTGAGTAGTACTCCATAGTATACATATACCACATTTTGTTAATTTCACTCATAAATTGATGGGCACTTGGGTTGATTCCACATCTTTGCAATTGTGAATTGTGCTGCAATAGACATTCACATGCAGGCATCTTTTTGATAAAATGAATTATTTTCCTTTGGGTAAATAACCCAGTAAGGGACTGCTGGATCAAATGATAAGTCTACTTTTAGTTGTTTGAGGAATCTCCATACTGTTTTCCATAGAAGTTGTACTAATTTGCAGTCCCACCAACAGCATATGTGTTCCTTTCTCTCTGCATCCATGCCAGCATCTATTGTTTTTGGACTTTTTAGTTAAAGCCATTTTAACTAGGACAAGGCGATATCTCCTTGTGATTTTAATTTGCATTTCTCTGATAATTATTGGCATTGAGCATTTTTTCATGTGTTTATTGGCTTGTCTATCTTCTTTTGAAAAGCTTCTTGTTCATGTCTTTGCCCACTTTTGAATGGGGTTGTTTGTTTTTTACTTGCTGATTTGCTTGAGTTCTTTGTAGATTCTGGTTATTAGCCTTTGTGAATATTTTCTCCCATTCTGTAGGTTGTCTATTTACTCTGTTGATTATTTCCTTAGCTGTGCAGAGCTTTTTAATTTAATCAAGTCCCATTTATTTATTTTTGTTGTTGCTCTGATTGCCATTGGGGTCTTCCTCATAAATTCTTTGCCTAGGCCAATATCTAGAAGAGTTTTTCCAACATTTTCTTCTAGAATTCTTATGGTTTCATGCCTTACATTTAAGTCTTTTATACAACTTGAATTAATTTTCATGAGTGATGAGAGATATATTAATAGACCCTGTTTCATCCTTCTACATGTGGTTATCCAGTTTTTCCAGCATGATTTATTGAATAGGGCTTCTTTTCCCTAGTGTATATTGTTGTCTGTTTTGTCAAAGGTCAGTTGGCTGTATATAGATTGTTTTATATCTGGGTTCTCTGTTCTATTCCATTGGTCTATGTCTCTATTTTTGTGCTAATACCATGCTGTTTTGGTTACTATAGACTTATAGTGTAGTTTGAAGTCTGGTAATGTGATGCCTCCAGATTTGTTCTTTCCAGGAATTTGTCCATTTCCTCTACATTTTTGAGTTTATGTGCATAGAGATTTTCATAGTATTCACAGATGATATTTTGTATTTTTGTGGTATCCATTGTAATATCTCCTTTTTCATTCCTACTTGAGTTTATTTGAGTCCTTTCTCTTCTATTCCTGGTTAATCTAGCAAGAGGTCTATCGAATTTGTTTATCTTTTTAAAGAACCAATTTTTTGTTTCATTGATCCTTTGTATTTTTTTGTTTTTTTTTTTTTCCATTTTATTTATTTCTAGTCTGAACTTAGTTATTTCTTTTCTTCTGCTGGCTTTGGGTTTGGTTTGCTCTTTGTGTTCTAATTCCTTGAGATGTGTAATTAGATTGTTAATTTGTGATCTTTCTGTCTTTTTGATGTAGGCATTTAAGGCTATGAACTTTCCCCTGAGGACTGCTTTTAAATCTGATAGATTTTTGTAGCTTATATTCCCTTTGTCATTCAGTTTGAGGAATCTTTTGGTTTCCATCTTAATTTCATTATTGACTTAATAATTGTTCAGGAACAATTTGTTTAATTTCTGTGACTTTGTGCAGATTTGAGTGTTTCTCTTGGAAGTGATTTCTAGTTTTTTTTTCTACTGTGGTCTGAGAAAATACCTGATATAATTTCTGTATTTTTAAATTTGTTGAGACATGTTTTGTGGCCTAAGATATGATCAATCTTGGAGAATGTTCCATGTACTGATGAGAAGAATGTACATTCAGTAGCTATGGGATAAAATGTTCTGTAAATGTCTGTTAGTATTTGTTCTAGAGTCTGCTTAAGTCCAGTGTTTCTTTATTTATTTTCTGCTTGAAGGATCTGTCCAGTTCTGTCAGTGGGGTCTTGAAGTCCCCAGCCATTACAATGCTCCTGTTTATCTCTTTGCTTAGATTTAGTAGGGTTTGCTTTATGATTCTAGGTGCTCCTGTGTTAGATGCATAAATATTTTGGATTGTTATTATATGTCTTTTTGCTGGATTACTCCCTTTACCATTATACAAAGACCATCTTCGTCTTTCTTTACTATTGTTGATTTGAAGTCAATTTTATCTGATTATGAGAATGGCTACACCTCCTTTCTTTTGGTTTCCATTTGCATGAAATATTTTTTTCTATCCCTTCACCTTCAGTCTGTATGAGTCCTTGTGAGTTAGATCTATTTCCTGGAGACAGGAGATACTTAAGTTGTATTTTTTCATCCATTCAGCCAGTTTGTGTCTCTTGAGTGGGATGTTCAGACCATTCCTGTTGATTGGTAGAATTGATATGTGGGATGCCATTCTATTCATCCTGTTAGGTAGTACCTTTGCTTTATTTTAGCTCTTGTGTTATTGTTTTATATGAGCTATGAGTTTCAGCTTTTGGGTGTTTTTACACTGGTGGGTGTCTATTATGCTGATCCATGTATAATGCAGTTCTGAGGAGTTCCTGCAGGACAGGTCTGGTCTTGACAAATTCTTTCAGTGTTTGCTTGTCTGGAAAAGTCTTTATTTCTCCTTCATATGTGGCACTTAGTTTTGCAGAATACAAAATTCTAGGCTGGCAGTTGTTTTGTTTAAGAAGACCAAAGATGGGGCCCCAATCTCTCCTGACTTGTAAGGTCTCAGTTGAGAAGTCTGCAGTTTTCCTTCGTAAGTTACTTGATGTTTTTGCCTGATGGCTTGCAGGAGTTCATCCTTTGTGCTGACTTTGGCCAGCCTTACAAACTGTGTGTCTTGGTGATTGCCTCTTTGCAATGAATCCCCCAGGTGTTCGTTGAGCTTCTTGTACCTGGATGTCTAAATCTCTATCTAGCAAGACCAGGGAAATTTTCCTCAATTATTTCCTCAGATAGGTTTTTCAGCCCTTGTGCATTTTCTTCTTCACCCTCACGGATGTCTATGATTCTTATATTAGGCTGCTTTACGTAATCCCATATTTCTTTTAGGCTTTGTTCATTCTTCTTAATGCTATGTTATTTTTGACCAACTGAGTTAATTCAAAAGAGTTGTCTTCAAGCTCTGAGATTCTTTCTTCTGCCTGCTCTAGTCTATCCTTGAAACTTTCCACTGTGTTTTATATTTTCTTAAATTAATTTTTCATTTCCAGAAGTTCCATTTGTTTTTTTTTTTTCAATATGTTGATCTCTTTTGTGAATTTTTCATTCATTTCCTGGATTGTTTTTCTGGTTTCTTTGAGTTGATTTTCCATTTTCTCCTGGATTTCACTGAGCTTCCTTACAATCCATATTTGGAATTCTTTATCTGTCATTTCAACATTTTTATTTTGGTTGGTATTCGTTGCTAGAGAGCTGGTGTTCCCTTTTGAGAGTGTCCTTTTGCTCTGATTTTTCATACTTCTGCAGTTATTTTATTGATTCCTTCTCATCTGGGGCAGCTGTCACTTCTTATTTTTGGATTTTCTTTTGTTTAGGTGGGGTTTTTTCCTTCCCCCCTCACTCATAAGAGTGTGTCTGTAGCACATGTTGGGTAAGAACATTTGGCTTTGTTTTTGGGTGCTTTGATGGAGGTCCAGGTTCTGGATTGACGCCTTGGTTATATATATCCTTAGTGTAGTGGTTTTCTCAGTTGCTAGTTGTTTGTAGGCTGTAGCAGTGGTGAGCTATGTTGTAGGCAGATTCCCTATTTCTCTTTGATGAAGGAGGTTGGAGGTCTTTGATATCCTTTCTCTTTCCCCAGTCCTGTGGTCTTCTTAACCATGTGGATTATATTGGCATGCCCAGTGTAATCTCTGAGATAGTAGGTGGTGCTTGTGAGTAAGAATAAACTACACCCTCATATATATTTGATTAAAATAAAAATTATTACCATTTTGAGAAATCATGAATGGCAATTTCTGCCAAAATATGTAGGTTTGCAACCATGCTTTCTCACCCTTCCAAACCCACTACATAGAGTAAATAATTTTACCAGGACAAAGAAAAAGAGAGAAGACACAAAAGCTAGGTAGAAGTTTATATGGTTGGGAATGGAAGGCCCTCATTTAGAAAAGGAACACAAAACTTGATATGAAAGTGAATATGTATTCAGAATAAGAAAAGACATTACAACAAATTACTAATTTTAAAAATTTAACAAACACCATGAATCATAAAAATAACAGTATTTTTATTAACTGTCAGACATTTTGTAATACTTTTTTTCTTACATCCTTTGGCTATATATCCTTTGATCTCTTCATAGACTAAAATATTAAAATATAATTTTTTTGGAGAGAATGGAAAGGTCTCCCCTCCATAATGTTTGATCCAATTTTTTTTTTACTGATGGCTTAGAAAAGTTTTTATTATTTTTATTTCATGTTCCATTAATTTTTAATATGAATTTGCTGTCAACCCTTTAATAAATAAATTTATAGACAAGAAAATATTCTTTATATAAGGCTAAGTGAGGAGTCTGTAATTTTTCACGTATTTTATTGAAATAATCCAAAATTTATTTCCAGCCGGGCGCGGTGGCTCACGCCTGTAATCCTAGCACTCTGGGAGGCAGAGGTGGGCGGATCATTTGAGCTCAGGAGTTCAAGACCAGCCTGAGCAAGAGCGAGACCCCATCTCTACTAAAACTAGAAAGAAATTATAGGGACAGCTAAAAATATATATAGAAAAAATTAGCCAGGCATGGTGGTGCATGCCTGTAGTCCCAACTACTCGGGAGGCTGAGACAGGAGGATCCCTTGAGCTCAGGAGTTTGAGGTTGCTGTGAGCTAGGCTGACGCCACGGCACTCACTCTAGCTGGGCAACAGAGTGAGACTCTGTCTCAAAAAAAAAAAAAACAAAAAAAACCAAAATTTATTTCCAAATTATAATAGTTATACCCTACAAATACTAGATGTATATGAAAATTCTGATCAATCCTTTTTTGTATAATTCCTATCAAAAATGGAAAATATGCATAATGTATTTATAATTATATGTACTGAGTTATTAAATAAATTCTGAGGAGAAAAGAACTTCTGTTTTAATTAGGTATCAATGAGAATCAAATCCTCAAATTACAATTTATACATAGTATCTTTGAAAGAATTTTCCCAGACTAGCTTCTGGCCCGGAGTCACATGACACTGGCTCTGTACTTTTGTACCATGGCAGCCACGGAGGGTAGTTGAAGTAGTCTTGAAAACCATTTTACGCTAGGATGCTTAGTGATCATATGGAAGTAACTGTGAATCTCATTCACATATCCTTCTAAACTCAAACTAAATGTAGCCCAAATTCAACTTCCTATTAGCCAGATCCCAAAAATGCCTTCAGCAACTTTAAAATCACCCCTACCCAAGGCAAAATGAAACAGAGGGACTTCCTAATGGAAGAAGACAGCAATCTTAATTAATCTTAGCCAACTCTGGTTAAAATACCTTGCTTATCATATTTTACAAAAACATAGAACCATGTGGACATATTGCTAGGGCTCCTTCCAGGAACTTGGAGATGAGGGACTCAAGTTTAAGCTACATTAGTTTTAAGGTTAATTTGCCAGTAACAATAGCAATAAAATTTTAGAAAGCAAATTAATGTGCATAACTGTCTTGACAAACCAGAGAAAGTTGAGGCCTGAGCCAGCAGCAGGAGGATCCTAGAAGCAAACTAAATTCCCACTGCAGATCCTCAAAGGAGGTCAGAAATCAGAAGCTCCAGGTATTTATGAAGGTGGCAGTAAATACTGATCTGAAAATAAGAAGACTGATTGTAAAGCATCCACTGTAATAGGGAGAAAATGTTCCACACACACGCACCACTTCTCTCTAACTCTACTGTACTCATGGCTTTCAACATCTCACTTTCCATTTATTTTCCTTTTTAGTTTTAAGATACAATTATTTTAATTAAAATAAGCAGTCAAATCTCCAGCCCTCCATCTCCAACCTGTACAATAGGATAAACGTCAATACCTTCATTCCAGCAGGAGACTGGAGGTTTATTCTCTGAGTGGGTTAAATCAGAGAGTCTCTGGACTCAGGAACACTTGATAGAGCTGAGCGTGTGTAGAGGGGTCCCCGTGATGGCGGTTCAGTTCAAATCTAAATATCAAATGGTGAGGTTCCCCCTTCTGTTCTCCCTCACTGTTCTTCTTTGGTTCACTCAGGAAAATGTGAGAGGGCACACAAGAGAGTTTAGAATTCCTCTCTGGTGAAAATGACCTGCCCCAAAGGAGAGACCTCCAGATACTGACATTTGGAGTCCTCCAACAAAAACGTGCAGTGTAATCACCCTCCTCCCCTCCACTGACAAGCCCCTGCACAAAGTTTTTAATTAGCTTTCAGTGCCTCTCTCTGAAATGTGAATAGACAGCCAGAGGTCATCTGACAAGTGGGGAAGTCTTTGACACAAAGGACTGAGAGCAGAACATACAGGAAAATAAGGCAATAAAGAAGGTGGAAGAAAACATCATCGTCAGCAACAACGTTCTAATATCCTCAAAGGTAAAGATGTGGCATCACTAAAATAAGAACAGGTTTCTGTAGAAATGTAACATTCAGAAAAGAAAAAGAGAGCACTTGGAAATGAAAAGTATGATAATGGAAAGAGAAATACTAACTGAAGGGTTGAAGGAAAACAACAACAAAAAAGAAGTAGAAAATGAAAACAAAATACAAGGAAATTAAAAACCAGCCCAGACGGTCTACAATCTGAATAGTGGGAGCTCCAGAAGGAGAAAGCAGAGGAAACAGAAAAGATGAAGTTATCAAAGAAATCATTTCAGATAATTTCCAGAACTACAAAGGGCTTGAAAAATCAAGGCATATCATCGTGTCATTCTGGAACACTGAAGAGAAAGAGAAGTTTCTAAAAACATTCAAAGATGAAAAATAGTCACATGTGAAGTTTTGGAGTCAGACTAGCTTTAGACTTTTTATCAGTAGCCCTAGAAATTAAAAGACAATAGGGTAATGCTTGCAAAATTCTCAGTGAAAATTACTTGTAATCTTTAACTTGATACTCAGCCGAAATGTTAGTCAAGTATAACATAGAATTTTAAAAATACCAGACATGCAAGAATTTAGAAAGCTTTTAACATATATATATACCTCAAAGTTGAGTGAATTGATACTCCTTCAACATGGCAGAAAATCTGTAAGTATCATCTAAAACTGATAATGAAGAAATAGAAGTTTGAGACATGAGATTTAGGGATTTGCAAGTAGCCACCAGAAGAAACATCAACAAGACTTAACAGTGATTGGGAGATTTGAGGTACCAGGGAGCCTCTGAAGACTGATGCTCTTCGTTGCAAGTTTTGTACTATTTGATTTTTTTTAAATGATGTGCACATATTAATTTGACTTGAAAATCCAAAAGGAAAGTGAGTGAAAAGATGGAAATTGAGATGATGAGAGCAATGACTATAACAAAGTGAGAGACAGAGGTGGGGGGAGAATGAAGCATTTTCTCTACAGAGAACTCTTACACATACGAAGCTCTTTCATCCTCACAATGACCGAGAGAGACAAACATCATTATTCCATTTTAGAGATGAAGGAAGTTAAGGGAACTTGTGCAGAGCCACACAGCTTGGAACTGGCAGTGTTAAGGCTGAACCCAAGTCTGGTTCCAAGGCTCAATCACGTTCCACTACGTAGTTTTGAATGTTGTCAAACAAGAGAAGAGAGAGGTATTGGGACCTAGAATGAGGGGAATACAGTGAGTTTTTGGCAGAGGAAACACATAAACATTCAGGTAAGTTGAAGGTAAAGAGTCAGCAGAAGCCAGTAATTGAAAGTATAATACAAGAGAGAGAAGGAATAATTGACCCACATCTTAGAAAGTTTGGAGGACACAGAATGGTGACATGGGCAAGAGTTTGCCTTGAGAAGGAGTAAAGTTGCTTTGACTTCTGAAACAGGTGGGAAGGAGGTAAGGGTGGGTGAAGTTGCTATTAGGCTGGAACTTGGAGAGGAGACAAATTGAGGTGTTCATACTGTTTTCTCCATGAAGTAAGAGGCTAGTTATTCTCGTGCAAATCAATGAGGGATAAGCTGGATCTTTACCAGCGGTTAATGGGGAGAAAAGGGAGTTATAAAGTGACTGGAACAATTAGGAAAGAGAGTTGCCAGATTTAACAAATAAAAAAACACCTTGCCCAGTTACATTTGAATGGCAGATTGACAACACATATTTTATTCGTGTATGCTCCAAAGAGTGCATGGTATTTTATCTGGCAACCCTTAAAGAGAGACACTAAAGCATGCATGAAGAACAGCAAAGCCACTTTGAAATCAGAAATTGGGAATGAAGCAACCTTAACGTGTATTGGGCATCAGATGGTAAACTCCATGCGATGAGAAATAAGGTAGGAACACTGGGCTTGGCTTCCAGGCAGCAGCGGAACAGGAGTTGGGCTGGCAGCCAGCAGATAGCTTGAGGATGCAATTCTTAGGGCCTCTCTTGAGAGCAATGGGAAGAGATGTGTGTGGGAACTGGAGACGTGGAATTGGCAGGGAAGTCATTGCTGGAAACAGCTTTGCCTACTTTCTAATTTTGTCTGAGTGGGTCTTCCACATTTTATATCCCCTAGATGTACACTAAAAATGAATATTACTAAATAATTACCTGCAAAGTATTTGGGCTCTTTAAAACATTGGATCACTATTGAATGTTGTCCTCACCAATGGTATTCACAAGAAAAGTACTGATTTCCCCAATGAAGTCCTTCAACCTGTTTGAGGTTTATCATGGTGGTTTGGAGTAGTGGTTAAGGGTCTGCAGCCTGTCTATGGGTATATTCCACATTAACCAAGTTGCTTAATATGTCTGGGACTCAGTTTCCTTGTTTAGTATTATCTAATTTGTCAGGTCATTGTAAGGATTAAATGAGTTAATACGTGTAACACTTACAATCTGGCACACAAATACTAAGAGTACAACCTTACATTAGATATCATAGGCAGGCAATGAGAGGTTTGAGAAAACATTCATTAAAAGTCAGGTGTGATGGTTCATGCCTATAATCCCAGTGACTCGGGAGGCTGAGGTGGGAGAATCCCTTGAGCCCAGAAGTTCGAGACCAGCCTGGGTAACACAGGGAGACAGTCTCTAAAAAAATGAAAAAATTAGCAGGGTCGGGTGGTGCACTGTGCCTGTAGTCCCAGCTACTGGGGAGGCTGAAGCAGGAGGATCGCTTGAGCCCAGGAGTTTGAGGCTGCAGTGAGTTATATCTGGCTACTCCACTCCAGCCAGGGTAATAGAGCTAGACCTTGTCTCTTAAAAAACAAAGACCCAAAACATTCATTAATATACATATGTATACACTTTGTATACATATACAGAAAATGAATGGTTTAAAAAGGACATTCATTACAATACTTTTAGGTACACGTTGTTGACATGTACAAATTTAAAACTTTAAATCTGGAGGTCTGCTTCTCTTCAGGAACAAACATTTCAATCCCTTAACTGTTCATTGACTCATGGTGTTTGAGCTAGGAGACAGGCATTTGCAGTATTTAAGTTTTAGAACACAACTCTGCCACTCACTAGCTGGGAAATCTACAAGCTACTTAAGCTGTCTGAGTGACATTTCCCTCAACAATAAAATGAGCAACAGTGCTTGCTTGCTTCACAGAGCAATAGTGTTAAATTGATCTATCACATGTTTGACACAGACCAGGTGCGAAATTCACATTAATTTATTTCCCTTTAAAAAAAACTCATAAATTAGTGTGGGCGTGGCGGGGCTTGTGGGGTGTGGGGTGGGGGTTGCCAAGTTTCCACTTTTGTTATACTGGGTAGACACGATACATCCTCCCTTTTAAGTGAACTAAATCCTCAAACACAGTCAGGGTCTATTATGAAGTCTAGAGAACTGTTATCTTAGTTTCCACGTTGTATGAACTTACTGTTGTTGAATATGCGGGTATGTGTGAATTAACTGTCACTTAATTTTTTTTTTTTTTTTTGCAAACTCATAAAATCCCAGAAGCCAGGGGTCTGTTGTTTATTCATTCAGCCTCCTTCTGAGTCATTCAGGTACAGGGTGTGTCTATCGGTTGAAACTGCACAGCGGAGGAAGTTTTGAGTTCACATCTGCCGGGATGGTAAGTAAGTAAGGCAGGGACTGGGAGGAAGACTTTGTAACAAACAGTAGGGCACGGCCAGAAGTACTCTGAACTTGCCACTCGGGCAGATCTGACCAAGGCCACCTCTCACCCTCACGTTCTTAAGTAGCATCAAGGCAAAAGGTAAGGATGGGCGAGGTGCGAGTATTGAGATTTGGGGACCTTTGAGTTGCCTCCCAAGTAGAATGTGAGCGAGGGGCGCCCACCACAGCCGGGCAGGGCGGCTCTTCCCCTTTGGAAATTCCTGAGCTGCCCAAGCTTTTTAAATCTGTCAGGCCCCGCCAGCGGCCCACCTCCTCAAAGGCCACACCACTGGCCAGAAACTGGGACAAACCGGCCTGACTTAGTGCCCAGCTGAGCGAGGGAAACCCCCGCCCAACACGAAGGCCGGCGCTGGCCCGTTTCGCTGTGCGCGCTGGGGAAGCCACTTTCTGCCCCTCGGACCGCAGGTTTCGAGGCAGCACCGGGATCAGGGGTGGAGGGGCGAGAGAGCAGAGGAACCCCCCAGTCCATTCTCCCTCCCGGGCCGCGCGCCTACTCCATACCTCTCGCAGCCCCTTCCCCGTCTCTCCTTCCCAGAGCGCGGCCGAGACTCCCTGAGCTCCGGTTTCCCCTGCCCGTTCGAAAGTGGCCCTGGGGGCGCCCGGTCACAGTCCTGGGACTCGGATCCTCCTAGGGCTGCGGGGATAGGGGACCAGGGAGGTGCGCTACGAGACGCCGGGTCGTCCTCTGCCCGCTAAGACTTTTCGGGAGAAAAGTTTCCAAGGGGTCTCCACCGCCTCTCTTTTCCAGGGCTCCGGAGTGTGTTCTCCCACCGCCCAGCAGCGGTGGCTATCTGGGCGAGGGCAGTGATTTATACGTTAGAATCCAGGGTTACCAGGCTCCGCCCCTTCTGTTTTTTGCTGCCCCAGATCTTTTCTGGACCGTGTTTCTCGGCAGCTCAGATCCGGGAGCCCCCAGCCACAGGCGGAGGGCGTGGGGGGCGGGGGGTGTTAAAGCATTAACCCCTCCCAGTCTCTTCCTAAAGAAGCCACCCAGCCTTAGCGCGGCGCTAGGCGACTTCGCTTTGCTGGCAGGAGCGGGCGGCGGAGAACGGGACAGGCCATTGGAGTGCACTGCTGCGGAGGGAGGGGACCTCGACTCCAGTAAGTTTGCAAGAGCACGACGCAGTCAGTCGGGGGCAGCAGCAAGATGCGGAGCACGCGGTGCAGACCCGGAGCTCTCCGAACGCAACTTCGCCCTGCCTGAGCGAGGTAGGGGGCTGTGAGTGGCGCGGGCCGGGGGTGCCGGGGAGACTCGGGGAGCCCCGCTGCGAGAGGGCTTTGGTGTCAGAAACGAATTTTTAAATTGAACAAAGCATACAAAAACTTTGAAAGCATCCGTCTCTGGGCTCTGAAAACTTGCTTCTGGGCTACTAGGGAACGAACCTCACTCGATGGGATTGTTCTTGGGCACTGGTGATTTATAGAGTTTGGGAAAGGGTTAATTCCCAATTGTAGAACTGACTGGGGCGCGGGGGAGTGGGGGCTGCGGTAGATCTGAGGAGAAGAAGGGAAGGAGCTCATTTTTGGAAATCCTGTAGACAAAGAATATAGGGGTAGGGGCAAGGGCTTAAACTTGCACTGCCCGCGAGCAGGGCGTAGAATTGGGGGGGGGGGGACGGAATGCGGAGCTTGTTGGCGTGAGCAGCCCCTGCTGTTCGGGAATTGCTGGAATTTTTCCTGCCTCTATTACTTTATTTTTCTCACATTGCTGCATTACCTTGAAACATTTAAACACCTTAAAAGTACACCTCTGCTGACAATGCCGGGTGTCGTTCCTTTCTAACTTTATCATTCTATGGGAGGAGGCAACATGTTGGGGAACCGCAGTAAATAAAACTGCCCACGCAAGGTTAGCCAGGCACCAAAGGTCCGTAATGTGAGTTTCTGGAGAGTGTGGTTTTGCACTCGACATTAGAAATGCGGCGGCATGTATTGTTACCATTAGTGGTATGACTTCTCTCTTTTACGTGTGTGCTCTGGCTCAACTAAAAATATGTATGCAACCAGTTAATGTACGAAACTTCTGGGATTTGCTGCAATCTCTTGTGAATGGTTTTCACTGAATGCCTTTAAATTTACTTGCACTGGCTTTCGGGGAAAAAAAAAAAAAAGAAGAAGAAAGAAAAGGCAGTTGCTTCACCGAGGCGCAAAGCTTTCCTGTTTATCGCAAGGCGGGGCGGGCCCGGCTGCCCACACCTCACTGCGCCCTCCGACCCTCAGCACATCTGCTCCTAGGGAGTTATTAATAGAACCCCCAAAATGACTTACGCTGTCAAATAATTTTCGTGCAAATGTGATTTCTTGCATGGCAATCAGGAGGAGGTGCTCATCTCTTTGAGCTGGGGGCTGCGGAGGTGGGAGGCAGAGATGTGCGTCCCGCCCTCAGATTGGCAGTTGTGGTCTTTTCGGAAGAGAGCCCGTGGGCTGGTGGTGAGAACGCAGCCGAGCTGGTGACTGCTTCAGAGAATCTCCCCGCTAGAAATCGGAGTTGGGGGGATGGTGGGTCAGTGGGGAGGATGGGGGTGGGTGCGAGTGGGGCGAGAGGGCCGGAGTGGAGTCAAAGGGGGCGCTCATTCCCAGGTTTCCCGTTTCTCTTGGAGTGAACATGACTCTAGGCAGAGTTTTCATCTGGTCCAGTTGGAGTTTTGCGTTTAGGTAAATTTTGGGGTTTTCTTCCTCTCTTTCTTTTCTGCAAGAAATAATAGATTTTTTTTTTTTTTAAATTCCCTCTCCGTGAGCTCTCCCCAAGTTTCCCTAAAACAAATCAACAACAACAAAATTGGAGCAATGCCTTAGCTAGAATGAATTATGCCAGTGTGCTGTGGCTTTTTCCCTGACTCTGTTCTGTGACTTGTTTAAGGCTGCGGTTTCCGAGGCCCTCTCCAACCAAAGGAAAAGCTACACAAAAAGCCTGGATCTCTCACCGAAACACCCCTGCAGCGATTGAAGGCTCGCTCGGCCTCGCCCTCTAGCGTCCGTCTGGAGAAGCGCCACCCCCGGGTTCCTGGGGACACAGTGTGGCACCATGGGGTCCACCAGCATCCCGCAGGTCAAGGCCGTCCGCAGCTCGGTCTCCGATTATGTCAACTATGATATCATCGTCCGGCATTACAACTACACGGGGAAGCTGAATATCAGCGCGGACAAGGAGAACGGCATTAAACCCACCTCGGTGGTGTTCATCCTCATCTGCTGCTTTATCATCCTGGAGAACATCTTTGTCTTGCTGACCATCTGGAAAACCAAGAAGTTCCACCGCCCCATGTACTATTTTATCGGCAACCTGGCCCTCTCGGACCTGTTGGCCGGAGTGGCCTACATAGCCAACCTGCTCTTGTCTGGGGCCACCACCTACAAGCTCACCCCCGCCCAGTGGTTTCTGCGGGAAGGGAGTATGTTTGTGGCGCTGTCTGCCTCGGTGTTCAGCCTTCTGGCCATTGCCATCGAGCGCTACATCACCATGCTGAAGATGAAACTCCACAACGGGAGCAACAGCTTCCGCTCCTTCCTGCTGATCAGCGCCTGCTGGGTCATCTCGCTCATCCTGGGCGGCCTGCCCATCATGGGCTGGAACTGCATCGGCGCGCTGCCCAGCTGCTCCACGGTGCTGCCGCTCTACCACAAGCACTATATCCTCTTCTGCACCACGGTCTTCACGCTGCTCCTGCTCTCCATCGTCATTCTCTACTGCAGGATCTACTCCTTGGTCAGGACTCGGAGCCGCCGGCTGACCTTCCGCAAGAACATCTCCAAGGCCAGCCGCAGCTCCGAGAAGTCGCTGGCGCTGCTCAAGACAGTCATCATCGTCCTGAGCGTCTTCATCGCCTGCTGGGCGCCGCTCTTCATCCTGCTCCTGCTGGATGTGGGCTGCAAGGTGAAGACCTGCGACATCCTCTTCAGGACGGAGTACTTCCTGGTGTTGGCCGTGCTCAACTCCGGCACCAACCCCATCATTTACACCCTGACCAACAAGGAGATGCGCAGGGCCTTCATCCGGATCGTGTCCTGCTGCAAGTGCCCCAGCGGAGACGCCGCCGGCAAATGCAAGCGACCCATCATCGCCGGCGTGGAGTTCAGCCGCAGTAAGTCGGACAACTCATCCCACCCCCAGAAAGACGATGGGGACAGCCCGGAGACCATTATGTCTTCTGGAAACGTCAACTCTTCTTCTTAAAACTGGAAGCTGCCGACCCACCGGAAGCTCTTGCGAGGTCACCCACCACCCCAGTGTTTGGGAAAACAAAATCTCTGGGCTTGCACTGCTGCCAGGGAGGAGCTGCTGCGAGCCAGAGGGAGAACACGAACAGCCTGGTGGTGCCGGGTGTTGGTGGGTAGAGTTAGTTCCTGTGAACAATGCACTGGGAAGGGTGGAGACCAGGCCCCGGCCTGGAGTATATTTCCTCCCCCCACCCCTTGGAGCTTTGATTTTGCACTGAGCCAAAGGTCTAGCATTGTCAAGCTCTTGAAGGGTTCTTCTGGCCCCTCCTCAAAGACTAATATCCCCATGCGAAAGCGCCTGTCTGTCTGGAGCTTTGAGGAGAAAATGTTTTCTTTCACTTTAGTTTCAAACCCAAGTGAGTGCGTGCACTTCCGCTTCTCTAGGGATGCCCTTGCGTGTCCCATCCTCCCTCCTGAAAATTCTGTTACTTTATATGTTAACTACCTGGCATTCATCAGACCTGAAGTTGTGGCACGGTCCATTTCCTGATCATCTGTAGCAGGTAGGCTGCGTGGAGTAGGAAGGCGGTGAGGAGGTGGAGGAGGTTTGGAGGAGTAGAGCAATTTTCATTTGCTGAGGCCAAAGTTTCCATGTAAGCAGGATCAATGTTTTGAATTTGGCTGAAGGCACTTTGATTTTTTTGAAAAACCATCTTTCAGTGAAATGTGTTACAGTTTCATGTTCACTGGGGCTGAAATCTGCCTAAGGAATTCCACTTTATCTAAATGATACCAGCCAGGATCCCTGGTGTCATAGGAGAAGCGAACAAGCAAAACAAGGTGAAAACTGACGGAGTTAACTTTTGTAAACCAAGGGAGATTTCCTAATGAATTAGTCTAACGAATACAACATCTGTCTTTGGCACTTTTGTTGATGTTTATTTCAGAGTGTTGTGTGATTCATTTCGAGCAACAAGATGGTTGTATTTTGTTGTGTGAAAAGTACTTTTTATGATTTTTGAATGTATTTGTTTCAGTGGGGATCATTTTATTGGATTTTTTTCTAACCTGTGTTAACACCATTGAATGTGTATTTCTCAAGAAAATACCACCCTCTTGTGCCCTTAAAAAAAGCATTACTTTAACTGATAGGGAATACCACACGTTTTTCAGTTCAGCTGTTCCTTAGATAGTAATTGAAGACATGTATAAATATTACAAAGAATAAAAATATATTACTGTCTTTTAGCATGGTTTTCAGTGCAATTAAACCAAGAAATGTCTTGTTTAAAAAAAATAGTATTTAATAGGTTTCTGACTTTTGTGGGTCATTTTGCACATAGCTTTATCAACTTTTAAACATTAATAAATTGATTTTTTTTAAAGATCCCTTTGTGAAGAGCATTTTTAAAAATAATTATTGAGACATTCTATTTGACTTTGTGGCTCTTTGGAATCAAAGTTAAGGGCAAGTTTTTCTTATTCTTTAAAGGATTTTTACCTTGATTAACTAGGGTGTGAAAAGAATGTGGTTTGTTTAGAAACCGCTCTATCTTTTTCAGGAAGAGAAACTTCAATAAGTTAACACTGAAGAGTAGTAAAGAATGAGATTAAAACCACCAACCTTCTGAATACCACATTGGCAAGTAAATGTAATTGTTTGAGTTTTAAATTGCATTCAAGTCAAACTAAATTAAGTACAAAAATTCTGTCCTAAAACGTGGATTTTTAAAGAACTAATATACAACAATGTGGTTGCAACGCTAATTTAAATTATGAGACTCAATGATAAGTTCAAAAAAGCATACATTCTTGGCTTTCCACCGACATGCTAGGGAAGTAGGGGTATGAATATGAGAGATAACAAATCATTTTATTTTTTTCAGGACACTGTCTTGGCTTCTCCCAGCCTTTCTTCTGAACCATATACAAGTATACAATATTAATGAAGTAGTTAGTTGTAGAATGTGAGCTGAATAGCATAGCACCTTTTATCTGAAAACTTTCAGTTCATAGTATCTGAAAGCTTTAACATTCCCAGTCATTAATGTCTCCGACTACAAAATGAAAGCAAAGCCCTTTGCCATCATCACAGAATTACTGTAATAGTTAATTCTTGTTTCGATATTATTGTCATCTTTGGGGGATTAAAGTAAGTGGGTTGGCTCTCCAGTTCCATTGTTACTTTCAGAACTTGTGCTTTCAAATGTCATTGAATATGCACAGGACACAGTTGGGACATGAAGATAAACCTCACCTAATAGAGTAGATGTCATTTCTGGGTAAGGTTAACTGTGGGAAACAGAAGTGTGTTCGCTAAGGAAACCTTAGGTCACAACCTCCAGCTTCCTGAAGGAAATGCCAAAAATGCTCCAAAGACAAAAGGCTGGAAACAAACTGGAATGTCTCTCTCCATCTGTCTGCTGAGGCGGAAGGAATGATTTCATGTTACACTCACTTCCTAGGGCTTTCATTACAGAGTCAAGCATAATGGAAAAGTATGTCCATTTTGTGTTTTTCTGTGACAGATAAAATGTTCACAACTGACTTATCTTCATAAGCACAGTGGTGACTCACGACGTGGGGGAAAATGGGATAGGGCGGTTGACCTTGGGGAATGGGGAGCTCTTTGGTGACAGGGAGGACAGCCTCACTTGCCCCTTGTGAGCACAGTACCCAGTGATTAGATGTGCTTTCTCGCTGGAAACTCCAGGCAGTACATTTCATTCCAAGACAGCTGGACAGTCATGGACTGTGGTTTTCCTGGGCAGATGTATGGCAGGGTACCAGTTCTGGCCACGAAACCAAGGTTTAAGATGAAGGGATACTTGACTGTATCCCAACACGAATATCTGGTTTTAATTCAGTATATTCTGAGAAGTGAGGATGAGAAAAAAAATCTCACTAACTATATGTTTATACAAAAATATACACATAAAAAGTTTTGATTAAAAAACGTGTAGTGTTTTTCAAGAGGAGTAAAGCAGACAACCTGGACAATACTTGATATATTCTTGTAAAAAGTTCAGTTGGCTCAAAATATTCCAGAAAGTTATGAAATGACATCACATAACACTTTACCCCCACCGACATTAAATGTGATTACAATTTTACAGAACATTCAAATAAAAATCTTACATAAGACAAACTCTTACTCTTGCTTTTAAGTCTCCTTATCAGGAGAAAAATCTAATTCCTTAATAAAAGCTAATCTAGTGATATTATTAGAAAGTTAGGAGTTAACGGTAATAGAAATTTTGCATTCATGTTCATTAGATATTGAATTCTATTTTAGTAATATCAGCATTTCAGTTGTGATATATGGCATCTCTAATTTTTTCCCCAATGTAAAAAGTCTTATTACAAAGATTTTAATTCTACTTCTTTTCAAATTGGATTAATGTCTGCTGTGGACATTGCCTGTGCATATCCTTATGTACTTCTAATCTAGATTGCCCTTTTTATATGATTTTGACTTTTCCTGACTCTGTTAAGTACTTCACTGAGATCTATTACTTTTTCTAGGCACTACAAATGTGGCTCTGTTTGGGAGCTACTACTCTGAAAGAACAACTTCACAAAAAGTATTAGGCTCTATCGGGAAATCCTACAAAGTGAGAACTTGAAGTTCAAGTAATTCTGAATATTAGCAATCCCATTTTCAGTTAAGAAGCATGGGATAGTTAGTACTGGGGTGACCCATTAAAAAGATATCCCACCTATGAAACCATTAAAGATTTGACCTTGTAAATAGTTACCGGCTCAAAAATTAGTCTCTAGTTAGGAACCATTATTCACTGTACCATATTTACAGTATTTGTAATCATGAGTTGGTGTAATCTCTGTATAATGTTCAGTTCTTCTTTTTTATGTGACTTGTCCCATACTCCTCAGCTGGAATGGTATTGTTTCCTGCAGATACCTAACTAATTGGATCAAACTAGATTTTATTTCATTTATTTCCAGACTAGATTTGTCTGTATTTTCTCTAAATAGGTTATAAACACCTTGAAGGAGGAATCGCAAACAACCAGAAGAAACCTTTGTAATACCTATTAGAGTTGTTCTCTCCCCATGGACAGAGCACATTCTTGATGATGAGGAATCATAATAAATTACATAATTTCCTCCAACCTGCTCTTTTGATGTGTGCTTCGCAGGGTCCAAGGAAAGAGATTCAAAAAGGTTTCTTATATATGCTGTTGCCCTCACTGCTATATTAATTGGAACTGGAGTTATCTTTCAGGACACTCAAGCAAGCAAGGTTTACTGGAATAACTAAAAGCCTTTAGATTGTCCGCTGAGAAAAAGGAAATTTTAACCAGTGGTCAAAAGAGCTAGGAGAGATAAGGAGGAAGATAATAGGGATTAGACCTACATTTAATTCAGTCTTTTTGTAACCTTTGACAAAATTCAGGACAGAGCAATTTTACTTTATGTAGAAGATAGTTCCCCTAATACATCCTATGTCTTGTTCCCTATGTTTTCTTCTTGGATTTAGACCTCAAGTGATTCCTGTTTTCCCCGTGCCCTTTTTTTCATCCGTTTGAGGACTGAAGGATTAAAATCAGAGTGAGCTGTGGGTATAGCCATTAGCAAAAGCCAAGTATGAGTTGTAGATTTGAACGAACAGGAATTTATTACATTTTGTTGAAATGTCTTCATGTACCCAACCAGCAGCTTCTATGTTAATAATGTAGTAAACTTATTGTAGTAAATTTATACATTTATATATTACTTATTGTAGTAAACTTATACATTTATATATTACTTCCATTGTAGTAAACTTATACAATGGAATACTATTCAGCACTGAAAAAAGGAACTACTACTGATATTTGCTACAGTTTGCATGAATCTTAAACGTACTATGTTGAGTAAAAGTAGCCAGCCAGCCACAAAAGAGAACATACTGCGTGATTCCATTTATGTGAAATTTGACAGTAGGCAAAACTAACCTATAGAGATAGAAATTAGAACAGCAGTTGCCTGGCGTAAGGGGATTAACTGGAAAGCAATATGAGGGAAGTTTCTGAGTTGTTAGCATATCTATATCTTACTTTTTTAAGACATGGGTTATTCAGATGTGCATATTTGTCCAAAATTATCCAACCATATTCTTAAGACCTGAAATTTAAAAAAAAAAGGCAATTTGCTAGTCTTTCTCTTCTGAGTATGGGGGCTATTTGGGACTTTCTTTGTGAAATTATGGAAAGGTTCCATGGAGTTCAATAGAATGTGGCAAAAGTCCCAAAGTGTTCCATAAAAGGAACATATGCTCTTTAAGTATTGCCCCATGCCCCAGAACAAAAACATTAAAATGCTAAATAATTGTGACCTGATGATACTCTTTGCTTCTATAGGATGAGAATTTGGCTTATTATTGGTATTCGTAATCCCTGAAGAATTTCTGTGTCTTGGAAGAGTCTAGGGATGCAATGAAACTGTCACAATAAAAGTTTATTGACATTCAGATTTCAGTGTTAGGAATATATGGTGGGTTGTAAATAACCTTCTGAAGAACGGACTTTTATTTACTGCAAGTTTATGGAAATGTATTAGTATTAGAGACACACAAACTGGAGTGTGCCCAACCATTTCTTACCACGGCCACCTGACCGAACCTATAAAAGGCATTCAGGCAGATAATAACACTTGCCCTGGATGTAAGCACAGCATTGTTAGAAGTAATGGGCAGAGACACAGGTTATGGAAGACAGGCTTATGCTACTGTGGGTTTTATAAGCTTGCAGCCAGGTATATTGTTTGCCTGTGCTCTTCCCTGCTAAGGATACCTTCTTTCAGCCCCCTCTGGGAGGAACTGGGCAGCGAGGTGAAGTGGCCTCAGGTGCTGCGCTGGTCCTTGGATAGGCTGGTAAGATTCAAAACAGGAAAGAAGGAGCAATGTTACCTGGGCTTACAAGGAGCAAAGGAGGTAGCAAGTTGCTTATTCTATTTCCCTAGAGCTCTAATCCTATTATTGCTGCACTTTGCTGCTATTCTGTTGATACCAGGGCAGAAAGAACAACTGTGGAGGAAGCACTGGTGTGGCTCATGCTTCCTGCGCCTACACCTCGTGAAAGTTTCACCCACCCAGCCACCCACCTGAGCATTCAACAAGAATGCCTGCCCTGTGCTCTGTGCTGTGGGTATAGGGGCAAATATTAATAGGAGCCCTGCCTTGGTAGCGTTTGCGGGATTTATTTCTCCAGCTCTGGTGCTTCAGTGACTTCTTCCTTTTGGGGTCCAGGGATCCTGATATGGCAAAAAATAGTGTTTTGTTTTGTTTTGTTCCCCTATGAATTTGCTCATTGTTTTACACTTCCCCTAATATATTGAGATTTTTAGCAGTGTAAAAATAATTTCATGTAACAAATATGATTGATGTGGACAGCTTTTTCATCATTGGCCTTTATTTAACTGATATCTCTAAATAACTTAAAATTAAATAACGAGCAATTAACTCACTCATATTTAGAATGGAGAGAAGCTCTTTAAGTTATTGGATGTGGCTGTACATGTCAATATTTGTATTCTAGGCCGGGCGCGGTGGCTCACGCCTGTAATCCTAGCTCTCTGGGAGGCCGAGGTGGGCGGATCGTTTGAGCTCAGGAGTTCGAGACCAGCCTGAGCAAGAGCGAGACCCCACCTCTAAAAATAGAAAGAAATTATATGGACAGCTAAAAAAATATATATAGAAAAAATTAGCCGGGCATGGTGGTGCATGCCTGTAGTCCCAGCTACTCAGGAGGCTGAGACAGGAGGATCGCTTGAGCCCAGGAGTTTGAGGTTGCTGTGAGCTAGGCTGACGCCATGGCACTCACTCTAGCCTGGGCAACAGAGTGAGACTCTGTCTCAAAAAAAAAAAAAAAAAAAAAAAATATTTGTATTCTATTTTTCAGGTTGTTCTAGGCCCCATGTAATAAAGAAGCAACTCTGTGAAGTCAAAGCCTTCGACATTGTTTTTAGTTTCTATCTCACCTTAGCTTATGCTTTTCCTTCTAGAGCACTACCGTGAACCCTGCTGGGTGGAACCACTTGGGTTATAATGTGCAAATGAAGTCTACATTTGAATAAGCTTTAAGTGGTGTCCTCATTTAACTTGAAAGACAAGTTGATGAAAGACAAAGGCGGCAAAAATGCACAACTCTAAAGGAAACATGACACAGGCACTTAAAGATCAAATAGTTATAAGCAGACTTATCTAATGGTGAGCCGTTGTTGCAAATCATCTAGAGGACCTGAGAGCCGTGCCTAGGGAAGTCTTTTGCGTGCGGCTTGCTCAGTGACTGCTTGATGCCAGGGAGCTGGGGCTAACTCCCTGAGCAGCCCCAAACTCTGCACCTGAGTCTTGTACGCCAACCCTCCTGAATCTGAGCTGGTCTTTGCACATCTGTGGGCCATTTTTTATGAGGAAGACCCTGGAGAATGCCAATAGCTCAGGTACCTGCTCACCATTACCAGACCTAACCCTCCTCAAAGCATAAGGTCTACTGGTGGGAGGATGAGTGACTTCAATGTTTTGAACAAAGGAGAATGTATTTATTTCTAATTTTAGGGTTTCTCTTGCTCCTGTCTAGACACTTTGGAGAAAAACATATTTAGGTCACCAGTAAAGTTATGTTCTAAAATAAGAGAAGACTTATGGCTAAATCACTTGTAAAGACATTAACTATCATTTGCCTGAAGATTCTTCTCTCACTAAGCTTCTGCAGATCTTTCCTAGTACCAGAAATAGTGGTTAGCTCTCACATGCTGTTCTGCTTCAGCGAGCTTCATGTGGCCACCTGCAGAAATAGTTCTTGGTTTCTCTTCCTTGTCTACACACTGGCCAAGGCAGCTTTTAGAAAAACACAGATTTTCATATTCTCATTCACACGTGCAATGGGTATCAGAGAATTAGCTAGATTATTCAATCAATAAAATCCTTTGCCTCAATTAACAGAATATTTTATGTCAATACCTTTTCCAGCTGAATATTTATACTAGAATAGGCACCATAGTAGAAGTTGCAGAATTACAAGGAATTTAGAATACATAACCACAAGGACCTTCTAATTTAAAGAAACAAAAAAACCCATATAATAACATACAGTTTGAAAAGCAATTTTATATACATCATCTGATTTTATATATTCATTTTATTAATGTTTCTTTTAAAAACTGTGCTCATTCAGCGTTTTATGGCTTTTTTTTTTCATAATCAGTGATTTCGAATTGTGGTCCTAATTACCAAAAATTAAAGTATGTTAAAGTGATTTAGACATCATAGGAAATTTGTGTCAAATCAAGTCTCTGCTCTCTGTTGATTTTCTAAGGAATCTGATACAGCCAGGTTAGTTGCTGAACTTGATACCAACATAAATGTGAAGGAGATACATGGATTGCACCGTCCTGTCCTTAAAAGGGTAACGTAGGGACAGGAGCTGTGCTGAGGTTTATGTGACCTGCAGATAATGAGAAGATTTTGAATTCTAGGATTGTTTATTTGGTATCTTTCTGCACTCATCTGGATTTCCTATTAGATTTATAAAAACATCAGTGTTGGGTATTCTCACAAAGTCTAGGTTTAATGCAAATCAAGGCACTAGAGCATATATTTGGAGTTTGTGTGTTAATACCTAAATGTTAAGAGCAGCTAACTACTGGAGGCTTGGTAGAATGGGATCTTGGATACCTAGAAACACATCAGATTTCCTACCAGAAAAAAAAATGCTCAATTCTTTGTTTGTCTTCTCCAAAAAGGAATGAATTAACTAACTAATTCCTCCCTAAAGTAAAAATTTAGGATAAAGGTATTAATTCAATGCAGTGTTCCACATCGTTTGAAAACCTAAAATATTTTTAACTTAAGGAATGGACAATTATTTCCCTTTTTGTTTTAGAATATACTTTCTTGTTCTTCAGATAGGTGGATTTTTAAGAGCAATATATGGTTTTTCTAATTCTTTAATGATTGGAGTCTCTTACGAGAAACAATTCTTTCTACTAACTTTTGCCTAATGGATAGAATAAACGTATGGGGAATTTGGAAGAGTTAAATAAACATTGAAGGTAAAAAAGCACACAAGAGATGAGTTTTACTGAAAAGCCATGCTGTGATCAAACGCTATGATTTCTTTCCTGGTGAGGGCAGTTTGCAGGTTACCACAACTGCCTTTCGTCATGTCAGGATTGAGTTCTGGCGCTGCCAATGAAGTTGCTGGTGGTTTACAGAATTATGAGTCACATGGAATTGTGTGTCTGGGTTACCACAGTAAGTTTGCATTAGGCTTTGCATTTCATTATCAATTAAGAATGCACTGGTAACTGGCAGGAAACTGCTATTTCAAGCAAAGTAATCGGAACATTTTCTTGTAGTTAAAAGTATTCTTACTTCTTCCCTACTTTCGTTTAAATCTGTCTAAAGGAAAAAGAGGATTTTGTATTCCATACAAAAGAAGTTTTAGACATCAGGGATTACTATAGTTTCTCTGTGTTATAAACTACCCACATTCTTTATATGTCACACCATGAACTTTTTTCTTTTATTTGGAGGAAATCCATAGCATTCACTCCTATTTCAGAGGCTGTAACACCCAGGCTAAAGCAAATAAAGTTGGCAGCGTCATTTCCCCTTCCCTAATTCCTTTTTTTGTTTTTTGGCAAATTTAAGGAGGAGCACGAATTGAGGGTGCAATTTTGTCTCCCATATTTTTTTACTGGTAGGGTGTCCCTGGGATTTTGTGGCTGCCTACTTGCATAATCTCTTAGGATGAACCCCATTCACATTTCATGGCTCTCACTAGGCATCATTAACAGCCCAGAGCAGAGTTTTGCTTTTCACTTAACTTGTAAGAGAATGAAGAGTCCCTGCCAAGGTTCAGAAAAGGATAAACAAAGCATAAGCTCCTTAATGGGATGAACTAACATAAAAGTCTAAGTACACCAAGCCCTTTCCCACAAGTAGGACGTGATTCAGAGACTGGCATTCAGGCTGACAACCATCATATACCAGGAAACAGTAATAGGGAGAAACAAAAGTTATTTCACTGAAATGAGCCAACTTATGGGCTTTGGGAAAATAAGGATCTGTCTGTTCAGCTTTGCTAAGATCAGGATCTCTGATTTACAGTGTTTTCCATGGAACTGGGTGTATTTTTTATTGAAGGGAATTGTAAGATCTAGAAAGCATTTACTTTAGGGAAGCACTATTTGAATTCAGCTTTAAGTAGGCTGAAATATCTGCTTATATTGTAGAAATGTCCCCATATATTTGTTATATTAACACCTATTATAAAATGATATTTTATATACCATGCATGGCAGAGCAATTGAAAAGCAATTACAATACTAAAACAGGGCTTCTGGGCTGGCCTCTAGTCCTTGTTAGGGTCTTGTAATGATTTCCAGCCTGTTTGCCCCGGCACTGACTCAGCCACTGTGCATCCATCAGTTGGTTTTCAGGGGTCTCTAGGATAGAACCCTTGTTAGATCAGCTTCATGAGAGATGTCAAAGTAGCCACTTAAATCCTGAGGTTGCTGCACCCAGGCAGTTGATGAGCCTTCAGAAGCTTTCCTAGACTACTCAGATGTAGTTTTCCTTATTTGCTTAGATGTTCTGAACCAGTGATTGTGCTCAGATACCCCTAGGAACCAGGTAGAGAACTTACTGGAATGAAGTGGGCCAGGTAAGGACCAATGAGTAAACGTTTACGAGAGTAAATGTCCATCTCGATGAAGAAGGCTTTATCCTACTCCTGTCCTTTGTTGCCAGCTGAGAATGTGGGCCCAGTGTTGTTAGGTGTTCCAGAGGGTGCTGAAAATAAGGGTTTTGTTGTGTAATCTCCTGGTTTGTAAATGCTGGGTAACTAATTCAGCTAAAAAAATCTTACACAGGCCAACTGTGACATGATGGTAGCCACACCTGACCTCAGGGATCCTACTTTGTCACCTGATATAAATTGGAACAACTGAACTCTCAGAGCTGAGCTGTTCCCTTGCTGGTCCACTGTGAGTGCTAAATCAATCCCACAAAGGAGCAGTTTCCTTTCGGTGGCCTGGAGTGTGACAGGCATGGGTGGAGTGGGGGGACAGGCTAGCTCAGGTTCAGGGACTGAGGGGCCGGGGAGACTTCTTGGCTGGCATATCCAATCAGTGGAGGCCACCACATGTCTGATGGGCCCTCTCCAGCTCCCGACTTGCCACTGTGTGGTGGTGATGGGCACAGAAACAGTGGCATCTCAACACTTCTGAAAGGTACCATCTTGCACAATGTAGCAGCATCGTGGGAAGATCAAACAGGCACATCGTGTGCTGCATACCAGGCACTTTCCAAATGCGGGTTCCCCACTTCATCTTCCCATTCTAACATTTCTTTTAAAATTAAAAGCTTAAAAAAATGCATTAGCAAGTCTGACTTTCCCACTTTTTGACTAGCTCTACCCCACAATTCTGTGAAGGGTGTATGTGTTACTCTCTCGCCCCTGAGGATGAGGAATCTGAGGCTAATTAGCTTAAATATCTTCTCCACTTAGCCAGTGGCCAGTGAAGCGGGGCTTTGCTTTTTTATTACACAGCGAGGCCAGGAAAACTTCCCCAGACCCATGGTCATAGATAGAGATACATGGAGTTGGAGGGACCTTAGAGATTAACCTGTCCAGCTATGTCGTTTTAGAGATAAGGACTTGCTGCTGACTCCTAGCCATTTCTCTTTTCCTTGTACTATTTTGAAATCATCGTTATGTTAGCAAGAGCAATGATCGAAAGTGATCATTGCTGGTTATATTTCCAATTTTATGCCTCCAGCTTCATTTCTTTTAGATCCAGCCAGATTTTCTTTAGACCCTTGGGCTATTGGCCTTGCTAATTTTTATAACTGGGATAAGTGGAATGCAAGTCTTTGAAATGACAGTGATTTTGCTTGTGCAGCAATGTGAATGTCTGTTGAATTTAGAGGGAGTTGCGGATCAAAGCCGAAGGGCGTGGCAAATGTCAATGCAGATGGTGGCGTTGGACCAAACAACCCACCAGAGGGTAAAATAACAGGCTAGAATTTAAATACATGGTGGAGTTTTTCTGTGGTTTGTAACGTCACTGGAAACCCAAGAAAGAACTATTTTATGCAATTTGGCCCATTTTGTTGTTTATTTTGCTTACACAAAGCTCAAACATTCCTTTGACGTTAAAAATGGTTATTTCAGTTAAAGTACTGATGAAGATTATGATTTCCTGTTTTTTAAATGTCCTTTCCTTTTTCTGGGATTGCACCTTGGTTTCCCACACAGTTCTTTCTACTTTCCTGCGATTTCTTTCAATCCAGATAATTATGAGCATTTTGACTGAGATATAACAACCGCCACACTATCAGTGTCACCTTTTGTGGTATGACCCCTGCAGCAGGAAGGATCATTTTTGCAGTGAGAGTCTGGTCACCACAGAACACATCAGGCTCTTTCTTGTAATATAAAGTGGAGGGCAGAAATATCATCGGAATTTCTTCTGTATGAAGGTTTTTCTCCCCATAGGAGGAAATACATTGAGAAGTCACAGTAGTCAGTTTGGCCTGTGTCTGAATCCTGTCTCCACCACATACTTACTTACTAGTTGTGGGGCCCTGGGGAAGTTCTTCAACCTATCTGAACTCATTTCTTTACCATTAAATAGTGATAACAACACTGTTGTTCAAAGGCTGTTGTGGGAATAAAATAGGATCATGTTTTTCAGTGCCCGGCATAAGATATATGATACCCAATAAATGTTCATTTGCTCCTTCATTTAACACATATTTATGGAGCACCCACTACGCTCCATGTCTTGCCAATACAGCAGTGAATAAAATAGACAAAATCCTTGCCACAGCCGGTTTCTGTTCTTCTTTTTCCTCCTCTACTGATCCTCTCCACTAAAGATCATATAGGATGAATAGTCCTGCTCTTTGAAAGAATTCCTCCCTGTAGAAGTTCTGCTAGTCAACAATTATGTCTTGCGCTTAGACTCCTTTCTTAAATGAGACCAAAGAAAGAATGTGTGATGAAATTGCACAATTTAATCTACATTGCTACTTGGATGTACAGAAAAATGAACTTTATTTAGTCTACACTATTCTGGCTTCCCTCCCAAGCCCTTACTAACCCTTCTGGTTAGAAGAGAAAGTAACATTAACTAAATGCCTGGTTTAAAATGTAGTCCCAATAGTAATTTAATCCACTTGGATACTGTTCTGCCTCCTTTGGATAGAAATGCTCAGCCTCTCAGGCTCTTCCTCCTCTGCTTGCCCAGCACATGGGAGAAGGGCGGAGGTATTATGCAAACTCATGGTGGTGGGGAGGGGCTGGTGTCCTCAGGCGCGGTTCCCTGTTTGCCCTGGCCACCCTCCAGCCTGTGGTCCCTTTTCCACTTAGTGCTCTTGCCCTGGGGTGCCAGTGGCTGATGCTTGAGTGGGTGTGGCCTGTGGTTGGTCCTGCTGGGTTTGGTCAAAGTCCGGTAGTGTGCTCTGGCTGACCTGCCCTCATTTTTGCTTCCCCTGGTGCTGGAGATCCCTTTGAAGTCTGGCTGGCCTCTCACCCAGCCCTGGCTCCAACCTGCCTTTAACGAGCAGAGGGCCTTGCTCTTTCTGACCCTCTGTCCATCCCTCTGTCTGACCACGCTGCACTGCCTAGGAGGGGCTTGGTCCCTAGGTTTGTATGGGAACGTGCCACACACAAAACCACCTCTTTATAGTCCATGGGAGTCTTTTCAATAGTGACCCCCGCTCTGCCTTCAGAGTTAACCTTGCTTTCCTAGTGTTCCTTTCCCTACCTGGGCCAAACTCAGAAGGGCTGGAGAAGGGGAGATTAGGACAGCCTTCACCATTTTACTTCTCTCTTTCTCTCCACTTCCCACAATTCTGCTCACCAACAAAGGACAGCATCTTTTTTCCTGACTTCACCTGGCTAAATCTTAATGACACACAGGTTACTTTTTTCTTTTCTTTCCCATGCTTGGTTGTTAAAATACTGAGACCTCACAAAGGAGTTTAGCAAATCTCTTTTCAAGAGGCTTGCATAAACCTACTTTTTGAAAGACAGAAGCAGAATATTACTCTTGTTCCCCTTCTATAATAAATTCAAACCTTCCCTCTGGGCAAATCATTGCCTAGGGCAGACTGGTATAAAGATTTCTAATTAAAGACACAAAAAGAGAAGAGCACTTTAAAATGTAGAAGTTTGCCCCTGTTACAGAACCATGGCTGTTGCCTCCAGAGAACTCATTGTTTATTAGCTTTATGGTTCTCTGACTGTCCAGGTGATTGGAATGCACCCAGATGTTGGTGGCCCTGTCCATTGATTAGGAATTGGTGGTGGGTTGCATGCTTTTGTCTCAAATTTCTCTTCTTTTTCCCAATGTGCTCCTCATCTTCCTTACTACTAAAGGGGTCTTCCTTCCTCTTACTCTCCATTAATCTCTTCTCCATCCTTGCTGCTGGATCCCCCTCTCTCTCTTTCTCCTTTCTCCCACATTTGCACTTTGCTCTCTCACTGGACACACATACACAGGCACATGCATGAATGCATATATCACCCCTTTCTCTTTGCCCATATATGCACATTTTCAGTCCCCTGTTGCTGCAGCTCTTTCTCCAGGACTTTCTCCTTTGTCCTTCTATATGTGTGAGCATTGATTCTTTAATATGATGACAATCATTGCTATAACTTACTGAGCATCTATTACATACTAGAGATGAGAAAGGTCTTTTTATATTGGCTTTCTCGTTTAATTCTTAGAATCCCTATTGTATGTAGGAAGAAACTGAGGCTCAAAGAAGTTCAAAAAAATGTGTTCAAGGCTACAGAACTAGTAATTGGCAGAGCTGGGACTTAAACCCAGGTTTCATTGGCCTCAAAGCCCGTTCCATGAAGGAACATTGTTACAAACAAAAATTCGGGCTTTTGAACAAAGATTGTATGTAAATTTAATTATCTTATAACAACAGAAATATGAAACTCAAAATTGTCTTATGATGACTGGTCTAAAAACCATTGCTTTGAAGGGAAGAATGGGGAACTCCTCTTCAGGGGTGATTAATGCTTGATGCAATTCTACTAGAAGTGCTGACTAATGGTCTGATGACTGCTTATTTTTGATCTTGGTGTTGTAAAGAGGGCATTAAGGCCAGGAAGTGGAAAGAAGCACACAGATTTCAGCCACTCAAAATTGCTAACAGTGGAGGTCTCCATATTATTGTGGTTCCAGCTTTCTTTTTTTTTGCTGGGCTAATTTAACCACTTCCTCTTCTATTCTTCTGTTTTGTTCTTGCAGGCCAAATTATTTTTCCCTTTTCTGTTTAGGTTATTATTAATTTTTAAAATCATATTTAATTCCCCACTTTTTAAGCGTCTTTTATCATTTGGCCTTATCTTCTCCCCTTTCTTGTTCACTATTTTTTGTCTCTCTCTCTCCCGCTTCGTTTTGTGCATCCTGGCTCGCAGTGCTCTGCCCCAGTAGGTTATTGGAAATAAAATATGCTGGAATTCTAATCTCTAAAACGCTGGCCATCACAAGTAGGGTCTTTTGAAGTTTGCTTGCAACCTCTGCTCATGGATGGCCAGTCCATTCAGCACTCACAATTGTGCTGCTGTGGCATTGGAGGTGGTATGGAGAGCCCTGCTGGTACATTTTTTTTATTCTGTGAGATTTTGCTAAAAAAAAAAAAATAACGGACAGGTCAAGGAAAAAACCTGATCGAGCTCTCTAGGGAAAAAAGTAAATGACTAAGTGAGTGTGTGGGGATGCACGTGCACGGGTGTGAGTGTGTGTGTCTTTGGGAAAGAGCAGGGAGGTGAATTCTGCCTAAGGAATGCAGAGTTATCTGATACGAGCTACTTCTTCGCATCCTCTTAAATCAAGATAGACTTTCCTATCAGATGAAAATGATGATTTAGAGTGGTTATGAGACTGACATTTTAAGGAGGGGGAGAGAGGAATAAAAGAAGGAGAATTTTCAAAGGACGGTATAAACTAAACTAAAGCATAGTTAATCCCTTTCCTCTCATCCTGACATCCCCTTCTGCCCTATTTCCTATTTCCTTAAGGACTGGCTTGTCCTTGAGGGAGAATGGGGAGGATTCTTGCTGAGCTCCCTATTTCATAACAAAGAAAGATTTTCACAGGTTCCTGTTTCAGAGTTAGGGGGCCAGATCCTTTTATCTTGGGAGAAAGTAACATTAGTTCCTAGAGTTTCTCTGCTTTTTTGAGATGGAGATTTTTTTTTGCCTTCAGGCCGCTGTGACTTTTAGGAAACTTTTCAGTGATATCTGAGGCACTTGGAAGAAAGGAACCCTTTTACTCCATTTTGATATGTGTGGAATACTATCGGTATTGATGGGCATAAAGTATTAGCAATAATGGATTTCAATATGTCATATTTATCAATTGCTAAATTTTAAGAAAAATTTGTATAAACAGGGATATCATTGACTCACATAGCATCTGTATCTCCGAGCTTGTCTTATTTGTGTACATGTCATTTGATCACGGGGCCCATAAAGACACGTACGTGTTTAGAAGAGTCCTGACGTCAGCCCGAGATGACAGACGGTGGAGCATGTGCCTCCGTGGTGGCTGAGAGTCTTTACTCTCAAGATCTACCGAGCAGAAAAGCGAGATGTCCAGGCAGACTTGCTTCTGGTACTTTCCCCAAGTATTCTGCTTTACTCTTTTTGGGAGCAATGCCATCTCCCCCTGCCAGAGTTGCCTGGAAAAAAAGAAAAGAAAAAAAAAAAAAAAGAATGCAGTGAATATGCTGACTTTTGCAGACAAAGAAGTGGTCACCAACCACTTGGAAAAGGGCATACATTCCGAGTCATTTTTCTAGTTGTGATCAAGGCCTCGCTTTAACCATTCTGTTTCCTATTCCCCAGGGCCAACCCTGCCCTTAATCAATAATTGGCATTTGAATTGAAGTTGAGGAAAATCAATTAACCGGTAGGAGGAATCGGATCCAAATAACTGCACGGAAATCAGTAATCAGGAATAGGGATGCATGGCAGATAAAAGCTAGGAAATAAAAGACAGCAATTTAGCCCCTCACTGAGTCTTCTTGTACCATTACTTTTTTTTCTTTTTAATTCAAATTAGGATCTTATTCAAAGGATTTAAGCGTCAAGGGAGTAGCTTTCAAAAAGAAAAGTTTAGAATTATAAAAAGAGTACTCTTTTCCTGTTAAATGAAATAAGCATAATCAGTTCAGGAAAATACTCCCCTGGAAACTATGGTGAAATAGCACAATATCTCAGAAAGATCAACCAATAAGGGTGGTCAGAAAACCTTCTCGACGATCAGGAAACATGATTCTAGTGGTTCTTTCTCTCTTTTTTGCCTGGCAAGGATTACTCTCTTTAAATATTACCTTCAGGATGGTATTGCCAGCCCCTTTCCTTTGGCTGTGCTCTCCAAAGGAAACAGAGAGATTTAATAGGAACTGTGGGAGGCCCATATTCAGATAATTTTCAACTTCAAGAGAAGGAAATCAGACCAAGGTTTCCAGCAATTTTAACAATAAGCCTGTCGTCAACAGGCTTAACTGAATCCTGCGGCTCTCTCGGAATTTAGGAGGCTAGCTAACTCCATAAGAAGAGACTAAATTGACATTAGACAAAGAGTAGGGTTTTAAAAAAACAACAGTTATTTGGTTGTCAGGATAACTTTTCCTGATTGGAGTAAGACGGACAGACATTGTGAAAACACGCTCGGTTCCCGTGAACACACTTTTATCATCTCCCTTGTGTTCAAACTTCATAAGAAAGAAAGGACAGAGTTTTCTATCTTGCACAGAAAGAGACATTGTAGAATGGAAAATGAGACAATTCAGGGTGCTGAGGAGGCACTCACGGCCTTCTTTCTGATAAATTGCAGCAAGCAGTCACAGGATGGAACTGCTTCTGGCATTCAAGTAGTTAAGAGACTTTTGAGGTCAAAGCCACAAACAGTGAAGTAATGGGAAGCCAGGCATAGGCTTTTCAAAAGTTAGAGAGCTTCTTTTAGAAGAGAACAGGAATTAGATTAAGCTAGTGTTGCCTAACACATGAAATTTGTTGTTAGCAAATTACGGAGCCCAGGAAATAATCAGCTTCTACAGCACATTCCACACTCAGCCCCAAAGCCATGGCAAATGTTATGAAGTGCAGAGAAAAGCTTCAGTAAGGCTAGAGCAGAAAAAAGGACAGAACTCCCAAACCTCATGTCTAATACAGTAATAGGCTGCAAATGGAGAGGAGGAACCACGGAGTCTACTCGTAAATAGCAAATCCTACCAGGAGCGACCCGATATTGACTCTAAAATTAGCTTTTATTTGCAAAAGGAATGCATATGGAAAAATTAATAAGTACTGCTAAAATTTAAAAATAAAAATTTAACCTTTATTTTCAATACCCAGAGCTAACACTATAACTGGCACATAATATAATAATCACTTAATAAGTGTCAGCCACTTAAAAGTGTATACGTATACTTTAAATGTATACGTGAACTTTAAAAATCTACTTTTATTGCTAAGCAGTATATTGGGAATATTTATAATGTTGGGATATAAATAAATCTTGTTTTATTTTATTTTTTACCATTAATACGTGTATGCTTTATAACATAATAAGATAGAACATTGACCATCTTTGCTCCATCTGTAAATCAACAGACCTTATCTATAAATGCACTATAATCTCCTCTAGACAGGAGAGAGATCATAAAAACAACAGAGCCTTAAAGGGAAAAAAAATATGCCAAAGATTGAATGTGCCACACGTTTACAGGAATAGATGCAAAGACATGAACTAAAGAAATGAAGTTCCGTTTTGAGCCCAGGGAAGAGAGATCATGAGCCCCTCCCTTCTTTGCCCCCCACCCCCCCCAACTCACGGCCCCCTCTCTCCAGATGTCCTCTTGCTGGCTGGGTCACTCCAGGATTTCCTGATTATACGGAGGAAGCACAGCTGATCACGCCAGTAAGTTCAGATTGAGATCACATCACCTTTTGACCTTCAGCCCCACCCTCTGTTTACCAGTCTGAAAGCTGGCATACATGACTGTAAATGGAAGAAAAAAAGAGAAGGCAAAGAAGTGAAGTGACATGTGCCAAGCGGCTGTCAGCTCTGCAGAGCCACACCTTGTTTCTCTCTTCCTGTGTCATGATGATAACCAGGGCCTCGGGCTATCATGGTGCAGGGTGGAAACAGATCTGCAATGTACAAGCAGATACCTACCCAAGGCAATTGTACTTCATTAAAAAAATAAGAGGCATCAGATGGCAGCTTCTTCATCGTCCCACCACCAAATCAGCAGTCTTGTCTGTACCTTCCCTCATCTTCTTTTCTCATGGTCCTGCTCTTACCAAAGGCCATCCTCTCCAGTTTCGTCCTGGGACCCAGTGCCTCTGCCTGCTAAATGTGGTCCCTGTTTCTTCTCTTACTCTTTCTCCATTATCATGTCTCCCTCCCCTCAACCACAAACATGCTCTAAAAGCTATCACATTAAGCAACAAGCACAAATCAACAAAAAACTCTGACATCCTCTGTGAGCCCTTATCTTCTCTGGCTAGCAGCTTCCCCCATTTTTATGTTCAGTAACACTCAAAAAAGTTTTAATATTAATACGCTGTCTTCACTGCCTAAACTTCATTTTATCCTTTAACATACTTTAATCTGGCCTCTGTGTCCACTACTTTCTAAAATAACTTTGACCAAAGTTATCAGTGGCCTGCATGGTGACAAAATAATGGATATGTTTTTTGTCTTATATCTGTCAGCCTTTCAGTATTATTCCACATGGTGGATCATTCTATCTTTCTTTCCTGACTTCAGTGACACTTTGCTCTCCTGAGTTTTCTTCTACCTACTGACTGCTCTTTGTCCGTCTCTTTTGCCAGCTCTCCTCCTCTAGCTGGCTTCTAATTGTTTAGCGTAGGGCTGGGTTCTGGGTGATCTTCTCTTTACTCTCTGCATTTGCTATTTAGTGATCTCATCCATGTGCTGATGACTTCTACTGTGGTACACTGCCCAGATACTCCCTTCGGGACGAAGGCACTCATTTCTCCAACTGTTGGGAATGTTGGCTTTTGGCAGCTCCCTCCTTGGGCATTGTCCTCTGCCCATGATCACACCCCTTCCTCAAGAGCAGTACACATTCACTGCTAGCCGAAGCAATGGCACAAAGGCCTTCAGTTCAGGACAGCTCCCAAGGGCCATCCATGCCAGTTCCAGAGCTCCCTGTAGGATTGGCTGAGTCTGTTACAACTGTAACACAGTTCAACTTCTTCCCTGCCCAATCATGCTTCCCCTACTCCCTTACAGACATTGTTTCCAAGACATTCCTGTAGCAGGTGCTGTGATGCACCACCCCAGTGTCCCTTCAGTGGCTGCTGCACCCTGGGCAAATGTACTCAGACAGAGGGCCCCTTTAGGGAAGCTACCATCCAACAACAGATTCAGTGGGGGCACCAAGGCTTTACTCTGTCACCTTGATTTGGGAGGCACTGAAGGGTCATCTTATTCAGAAGCCCCTGCCCGGAGGAAAGGAAATACCATGACTCAACACATGGTCTGAGCTGATCCCCAGAGACCCAGTGTCATCATGGTCCTCCCCTGCCCTCTAAGACGGGAGATTTATGGGGCCAGAAACTAATAAATACCTGGGTAAATTCCAGCTACTGTGTGTCCGCTGAGTCCAAAGACATACCCAGTGATTATTTCTCAAATATCCAAGTGCATAACTAGGAATGACATACTGGCCGTTAGAGGCACTTTGGGTCATTGGCCTAGTGGAGAAGACCAAGTGGAAACCTCTGAAACTGTTCATGTACCTCCCTCCCCCAGCCAAGAGAGCAAATAAAGAAAAATTACTCCCTGGGAACAGGGGAATAGTGGAGATTAATGCTACTATTAAAGACCTAAAAAATGCAAGGGTGGTGGTCACTATTATTATATCTTCATTTACTTTACCAGTCTGGCTTCTGTAGAAACTGGATGGTTTTGGAGAATAACTGCAGAAAACCACCAGCTCAGACAAGTGATAACTGTGATTGTGGCTACTGGGCTAGATGTGGTTTTTTGCTAGATAAATAAGATAAAATAGGTTAATGACGCTTCAAGTACATGGTATGCGGTCATTAATTTGGGAAATAGATTTTTTTTCTTTTTTTAAGAAAGAGTCTCTCTCTGTTGCCCAGGCTGGAGTGCAGTGGTGCCATCATAGCTCACTACAGTCTCAAACTCCTGGGCTCAAGCAATCTTCTGCCTCAGTTTCCCAAGTAGCTGGGACTACAGGTGTGTGCCACCATGCCTGGCTGATTATTTCTATTTTTGTAGAGACAGGGTCTCACTGTGTTGTGACCAGGCTGGTCTCAAAATCCTCCTGCCTTGGCCTTCCAGAGTGCTGGGATTACAGGCATGAGCCATAGTGTCCAGCCAGAAATGGATTCTTTTCTATTCCAATTAGAAAGAAGATCAGAGATAGTTTGCTTTCATGTGACATGAATAATATTCAATTGCAGCTTTGATCTAGAGCTATGTTGACCCTCTTTCCTTTATCATAATATAGTCTGAAGGTATTTGAATCATCTTGAAATCCCACTGAAAATCATATTGATTCATTCCATCAATGACAAGCTGCTTGGACAGTGCTATAGAAGACTTCATAAGACACATACAAGATAAACACTACGAAGATTCAGAGACCTGCCACTTTAATGACGTTTTTATGGATCTAGTGGTCTGGGGTGTACTGGACTATCTCCTCCAAATTAACAGACACATCATCTTGCATTTGTTACCACAAAGAAGGAAGCTCAGCTCATCTTTGGGTTCTGGAGTCAACACATATACGCCTAGAAATACCACTAGCTTTGAATGGGAACCAGAACAGGAAAGAGCTATGCACTAAATTGAGGCTGTGGTACAAGCATCCCTGTCATTTGGGTCAAATGGCAAACACCTAATTTGTTGCAACTGTCAGTGATGGGACGGACCAAGTCATAAATTTGAGCAGGTTTAGCCACAGTCCATCATAATGGTTTATCTGAGCTCAAACTCAATTATGACCAGAGGGCATGAGTATACTATATGTCACTCTCCATAGTTGTACAAGTGCTTCTCTGCTAGCTCACACCTATGGCCACATAAGAGGTTCTCATACAACCAGCTGAGGGAGCAGGAAGAAACCTGAGATTGGTTTGTCAATGGCTGGTCTCGGTATGTGTGTGCAAGCTAAATATAAACAGTGGTCACATATACAGCTACAAACAGGATTGGCCTTAAAAGTGGAGAAAGAAAAATCTTCCTAATAGGCAAAGATGTTATAAGTATACTGAGTCATCCACTTTATGTAGAAGAGGAAGGGCATGAAATAAGAATACATAAAGAATCCTGGGCAGTGGCAAATGGCCTAGCTCTCTGGTAAGGGGACTGGAAGGAAAAGGACTAGAAAACTGAGGACAAAAGGCTCTCAGGTAGATATATGGAGGTAGAGGAATTATGAAAGTAAGCACAAAGTATAAATATTTTTGCATCATGCATTAATACCCATAGAAAACATCCACCAGTAAAGAGGCACTAAACAACCAATTATCCAGAATTACTTGGCCAGTTGATGCTAGCTAGTCTTTGTCATTGGCCACCCTGCAACTGGCATAAGAAGTGTGGTGGTGGCAGAGATGGAAGCTACAAATAGGGCAACAGCACGGACTTCCCCTTACTACGTTCAATACAGCTATTGCTGCTTTTGAATATTCAAACTTTCTGTAGCATCGACCAATGCTCTGCCCCTAATATGGCAATATGGCACTGTTTCCCAAGGAGAACAACCAGTAACTTGGTGGGATGTCAGCTACATTGGGCCAGAATTTTACTTTCCAGAGAAATATACCAATTCTGGAAATCCATAGCCTCAGCTAGTACCGCTATACAGGGGATTTACAGAGTTCTTGCCGTCTAGGCATGGAATCTCACTCAACACAGCCGCTGACCAGGGGTCTCACTGTAAAGAAGGAGGTATGGGAGTGAGCTCATGAATATGGCATCCATATATGTGTATTTTTTTCTCACATCACATCATCCAGAAGTAGCTGATCTCATAGGCCCAGATAGTTTCAAAGATAAATTTTATCAAATATTTAAGGTAGAAATAATACAAATCTAATATAAACTTCTTAAAAATATAGAGAACTGCCCCCAATTTCCTTTGTGAGGCCAGAATTATATTGATATCAAAACCTGCCAAAGAAATAAAAATATAGATAAGAAAAAAAGAAAAAATTACAGACCAGTGTCCCTCATGAACACAGATGCAAAAATTCTGAACAAAATATTAGTACAGCAAATTCAGCAATATCTAAAATGGATAATGTAATTATTACCAAGTACAGTTTATCCTAGGAATGCAAGCTTGGTTAAAGGTCTTATTTAAATCAATCAATATAACTCATGCATTTAAAGAAAAAAGGAGATTATAATAATTATCCTCAATAGATGCAGGAAAAACATTTGAAAAAATGAAATATCCCTTTATGATTAAAAACTCTCACTAAAGGAGTAGAATAGAAAACAACCTCTTTAATTTCATAAAGGGCATCTATGAAAAACTTACAGGTAACGTTACATCTATTGATGAAATGTTGAATGCTTTTACTGTAAGTCTTGAAACAAGACAAGGATGTTTGTTTTTACCACTTATATTTTACACTGTACTGGAGGTACTAGCCAATATAATAAAACAAGAAAAAGAAATAAAATGCATATGACTGCAAAGGGAGAAGTAAAACTGTCTTTTATTTGGAGGCAACATGGTTGGTTACATAGAAAACCCTGTATATAGAGACCTATGGAATTTAAGTGAATTTAGCAAGATTGCAGGATACACAGTCAAAATACAAAAATGAACTTTATTTCTATGTACTTGCAGCAAACAATTGGAAAGTGTATGTATGTATGTATGTATGTATGTATTTTCTGAGACAGAGTCTCGCTCTGTTGCCCAGCTAGAGTGCCGTGGCGTCAGCCTATCTCACAGCAACCTCAAATTCCTGGGCTCAAGCGATCCTCCTGCCTCAGCCTCCCGGGTAGCTGGGACTACAGGCATGTGCCACCATACCTGGCTACTTTTTTCTATTTTTACCAGAGACAGGGTCTCACTCTTGATCGGGCTGGTCTCAACTCCTGAGCTCAAGTGATCCTCCCACCTCGGCCTTCCAGAGTGCTAGGATTACAGGCGTGAGCCACCAGGCCCTGGAAAGTGTAAATAAAAGAGCAATCTGATTTGCAATAGTACAAAAAAAGCATAAAATACTTGATAAAAATTTAGCAAAAGACATGTCAAACCTCTGCACTGAAAACTACATATTTCTGAGAGCAATTAAAGAAGATGTAAATAATTGAATCAAAATACTAAATATTGTCAAGATGTCAATTTTCTCTAAATTGATTAATAGATTTAATATAAGTCCAGTCAGAATCTAAATAGCTTTTTTGTAGAAATTGACATTTTGATTTTAAAATTTATATGGAAATACATAATACATATTGAATAACAAAAACAGTCTTGACAAGAATATCAAAGAACAAGTACACTATCTGATTTCAAGAATTATTACACAACTACAATAATAAATGCAGTGTGGTATTGGCATAAGGACAGGCAAACAGATGAACGAAATAGAATAGAGAGTCCAGAAATATTTGCATGCTCAATTGAATTTCAATAAAAGGATGCCATAGCAGTTTTAGCGGGAAACGACAAGTCTTTTTACCAAATCATGATGGAAAAACTATATAAGCATGTGAAGGGAAATGACTCTTGATCTCTATCTCATCCCATACACAATCATTAATTCAGGGTGAATGAAAGACCTGAATATAAAACTAAAAGTATAATGCTTCCATAAGTAAACATAGCAAGCATAGAAATAGGCGTATCTTTGTGACTTAAAGCAGGCAAATATTTAGAAAAATACTAAGCATAGAAGGAAAAACTGTTTGTTGAAAGAAATGAATAGGAAAATGAAAAAGTAATTCATGACCAGGAGATAGTACTCATAATTCTCTCTCTCCCCATACACACACACACACACACACACACACACACACAAACACATATACATATATATACATACACACACATATATATGTATATATAAACACACACGTGAGGACTTATTTCTAAAATATACAAAGAAATTCTACAACTCATCAAATGTTGATACGGTTGTGGAACAACTGAAACTTATACATTTGTGGTAGGAACGCAAAATGTTACAATCATTTTGTAAATCTGTTTGTCAGTTTCTTACAAACTTATACATCCAACCTATGCCCTAGCAATTACAATACTAGGTATTTATCCAAAAGAAATAAAAACACATGTCTAAAAAAAGACTTGCAGAAGAAAGTTTATAGTAGTCTTATATATAATATCTAAAATGTGAGAATCAACACAAAAGTCCAGCAACAGGGCAATGGATAAATAAACTGTGCTATATGGAACACTAATCAACAATAACCAGGAACAAACTTCTGTTAACTGAAACACCACATATGAATCAAAAAAGCATTACGTTTAGTGACAGAAATCAGATATAAATAGTATATATTCTATGGTTCCATTTGTATGAAACTCTAGAACAGGCAAAAGTAACAAATGATAATAGAAATGGGACAAATGTTTGCCTCTGGATGGAGTGAGGTGGGATGGGAATTGACCACAAAGGGCCCAGAGGGCCTGAGATTATGGAAATATTTTGCATGAGAAACATTGTATACAATCATAAAAACTCATCAAATGGAACATATGAAATCTATAGCTTTTATTGTATTTAAATTATAACTAAGAACCCCTATTGATTATTTACTGATTACTTACTGATACATGCAACAATATGAATGAATCTCAGAAACATCATATTGAGCAAAAGAAGCCAGACACAAGAAGTACATTATCTGATTCTATTTATAGGAAGTTTAATTATGCAAAACTAATCTACAGTGATAGAAATCAATCAAAACAGTGGTTGCCTGTGGAGGGTGGGATTTGGCTTGAAGAGAGATTTTCTGGGGTGATGGAAATTTTCTATATCTTGATCCTCCGTAGTATTGGTGACATGGCATAAACATTTATCAAAACTCATCAAATTGTATACTTAGGATATGTGTATTTTATTATATGCAAATTTTCACTAAATACAACATTTTCTATGAAAATAACATAAGCTTGCACCCATCTAAAAATGACCTGTTGTGGCAAGGCTGTAGGCAAATGAGCACTCACATACCTGCTGCAGGAAATGGAAACAGTATCAGACTCTTTAGCAAACAACGTATCATCTATATCTATTTAAAAAATAACACTTATGTCATCTAGTCTAGCAACACCACTCCCAGACATCGGTCTCCCTAGAGCTGAAAGCAGCAGAGTGCAAGATCATTTGAACAACGTTTACTGAGGCAGTGTTAGAAACAGCGAAAGACCTGGGAACAAATGAGTGTTCGTCAATTGAGAAACAGCTGAATAAATTATGGTGCATCCATTTAAATGATGAAGTAGAGGTATGCCACTTGTCTTGAAGGAATTTCTAGAAGTTAGTTTTGAGTGAGAAAAATGTGCATAATTGACCCTTGAACAGCATGGGTGTGAACTGCACGGGTCCACTTAAAGCAGATTTTTTTCCCAGTGAAAGTTACACCAAATGTGCCTGCCTCTCCTACTTCCCCTTCAACCTCTTCAGCCTCTGCCACCCCGAGACAGCAAGACCAACCTCTCCTCCTCCTCCTCAGCCTACTCAATGTGAAGACAATGAAGATGCAGACTTTTATGATGATCCATTTCCATTTAATGAATAGTAAATATTTTCTTTTCTTATGATTTTCTTTTCTCTGGCTTACTTTATTGTTAGAATATAGTATATAATACATATACCATACAAAATATGTGTTAATCGACTATTGATGTTATTGGTAAGGCTTCTAGTCAACAGTAGGCTATTGATGGTTAAGGTTTTGTGCAGTCTCAAGTTATGGTGGACTTTCCACTGTGCAGGGGATCAGCGCCCCAACCCCTGCATTGTTCAACGGTCAGCTGTATAGAATCTGATTGAATTTTGGTAAAACAAAGATAAGAGAATACCATATATGTATACATACATAAATCTTATGTGTGCCTATTTAGGATTATGTGGTAGGAAACACATAAGTTTCTGACATGAATTACTTTGGGGGAGCAGTTGCTGATGTGAGTGGAGGAGGAGAGAGAGGAAGAAAGAGAAAGAACGGAGCAAAAAGACATCGCTAAAAGAAAAGCATGCTGTTGATATTACACTTCTGTATTTATGTAAAAAGAATTTGTATGACTATATGTGTAAAGACATCTATTAATCTGTTTATTCATTTATTTATTTTTTGAGACAGGGTCTCACTCTGTGCCCAGGCTGGAATGCAGTGGCACAATCATAGCTCACTGCAACCTCGAACTCCTAGGCTCAGGCGATCCTCCTTCCTCAACCTTCTGAGTAGCTGGGACTACAGGCACATGCCACCACTCCAGCTACTTTTTTAAATTATCTGTAGAGATGGGGTCTTGCTATGTTTCTCAGATGGTCTCAAACTCCTGTCCTTAAGTGATCCTCTTGCCTCAGCCTCCCAAAGTGCTGAGATTAGAGGCATTAGCCACCAGGCCCACTGTATTCATTTATTTTACAGGCACCTGTAGTACTGTGTACCAAGCACTACTCTAAGTGTTTTCAAATAATAAATAATTTTATCCTTCTAACAGCCCTCTGAGGAACATACTGTTAGTATCTGCATTTGAAAGATCAGGAAACTGAGGCACAGAAGAGGGTGCTCACAGTTACACAGCTAGTAGGCAGCAAGTCAGGAATTTGAATCCAGGCATTTTGGGTCCAGAGTCTGTGTTCTTAACTGTTACTTATGCTCCTCTCTTTAATATAAAGTATATCGGCTGTGCGCAGTGGCTCACGCCTGTAATACTGGCACTTTGGGAGGCTGAGGTGGGAGGATTGCTTGAGCCCAAAAGTTCAAGACCAGCCTGAGAAATAGGGAGACCCTGTCTCTACAAGAAATAAAAAATACTTAGCTGGGCATGGTGGCACATGCCTGTAGTCCCAGCTACTTGGGAGGCTGAGGCAGGAGGATCACATGAGCCCAAGAGTTTGAGGTTGCAGTGAGCTAGGCTGACTGCACTGTACTAAAGCCCCGCCCCAGCACATAGCAAGACCTTGTCTCAGAAAAAAAAAAAAAAAAGTAAATCACTACATTGCTTAACACCTTCTGATGGCTTTCCATTGAACTTGGAAGACGATTCTAACTCCTGTGATGGTCTTTAAGGCCCTGCATGATCTGGCCCCTGCCCAGCTCTCTATAAACACCCAGTCACACTGACCCTCTGTCTCTTCTTTGAGAGGCCTGTTCTGCATCTTGTTGCTTGCCTTTTCCTCAGGTGACCTCATGACTGGCTCTGTCACATCCTCCAGATCTCAGTGTGATGCCCCTCTCTTTCCTGAGGGGTCTTCCCTGACCACTAAGTAGGCCTCCCCTACACTTCTGTACCATAACACACCCTTTGTCTTCATAGTACTTAGTGCAACCTATGCGTATTTTTGTTGATTATTTGTTTACTGTTTCTCTATTTCCTCTGTAAAGTATGAGCTCCACTGGGACAGGGGCATTTTAAATCTTGGCCTCTGTTGTGTCTCCAGAACTTAGCACAGTGCTTGGTTTATAGCAGGTACTCGAAAGCATTTTTTGAATAAATAAATGAAGGAAAGACAATACTGAAAGGTGAGGAAGGGTTTGGTTCTAGAACCAGATAGACCAGAGTTTGAATCAATCCTCTGTCCGCAGGAGACTTGTGAAACCTCTGAAAACACATACTGTCATCTGTAAAAGGAAGATAATAATATTATCTACCTCATAGAGTTGTGAGGATTAAATGAGATAAACTACCATGCATGTGGTAACCCCTCAAGGTATCAGAGCTCTTATCACTATGGCCATAGTTATCGTCATTCTCCAGCTGCATGACAGGCCACTGTCCAGCCTGTGGGGTGACAGTCCTTGGATCAGATTTGATCACTTTTCCAATCAGCTCAGGGTTGGCAGGGAGGCCTGGGGGAAAACCTTCTAACTGAGCCTGTGGGTGGGGCAGGCACGTGACTGTCATGTCCATAATTGTTAGTGCTCAAAGCCAGGAACACTTCTCCCTTGCTTTTCTCAGCCTTTCTCCAACCCCTTGCCATTCTTGGTATTTCTCTCAATCCTGCCTGCATTAAGCCAGTCCTCTGCTTAGCTCCCTTCCTGACACCGGGAAGCATCTTTGGGGGTGTAAAAGGGATTCTGTCCCTTTAGTTGACAGAATTTGCTTAGCAGAGACAGGTATTTGATGTTGCGCTGAGATAGGGTAACCAGACTTCTAAGGCTTCATCACAGCACAGAGTTGATAACCTCATGTTTTCTCTTCTTCCTGGGTCACAGGAAATGATGGCTACTCCACCCTTCCCAGTGGTTGCTGGCGGTAAACACTGCGGTGGATCGGTACGTGGGCTATATGCAGAAGACAGATGGAAACGAAAATGCAAAAAGGACTTAAAATACTTTCATCAGTGGAAAAGCATTGGAAACTGGAAAATAAGAGAGGAAGGGCCTTAGGAAGCCTTGATTGCATTATGTTTATTCAAGGTGAGGGGCAGAAGCTATTGTTTCTCCAGGGATTAGCCAGAGAAGACTTCCTGGAAAAGTACCGAATTATCCAGTTGGCCATGTCTGCCAACTCCTAAAGACTTCCTGCCTCCAACACTTTTGAAGTCATGTGTAGTTGTCTGAGCATATTGTCTCGTCTGTGTGATGCTGTCCTTTCTTCCAGGAATGGCTTTTCTTTTTTTTTTTTTTCTTCTTATTTTTTTGACACAGGCTCCCTCTGTGTCACCCAGGGGCATACCCAGGTTAGAGTACAGTGGCATCATCATAGCTCACTGCAACCTCAAACTCAAGTTATCCTCCTGCTTCAGCCTCCAGAGTGGCTGGGACTAGAGGGGCATACCACAACTCCAGGCTAATTTTTCTGTTTTTTGTAGAGATGGGGTCTTGCTCTTGCTCAGGCCATCTTGAGCTCCTGGCCTCGAGCAATCCTACCACCTCAGCCTCCCAGAGTGCTAGGATTATAGGTCTGAATCACTGGACCCGGCCCAGGAATGGCTTTTCTATTCCCTGTTCCCTGAATTAACTTGAGAACTCCTGCTCCCTGTAACTGTTCCACCACTAACCTCAGTACCCAGCACAGTGCCTGACACATTATGGACATTTCATAAATGCTTGTTGAATGAAGGATGGATACTCAGAAGCTTCTTGATGCATACGGAGATTGTAAATCATGAAAAAGTTAAATGTTAGATGCATACAAAGGATGTCCTACAACGAGATTGAGTCTTTGGAATTAATTATCACAGAAGATGATATAAGCTAACAAAAAAAATGTCAAAAGAAAGACTGGACACTTAGAAAACAATTGGCCAGGTGTGGAAAAAAATTAGGCAGGCCTGGTGGTGTGCACCTGTAGCCCCAGCTACTGGGGAGGCTGAGGCAGGAGGATTGCTTGAGCCCAGGATCCTGTGGTTCGAGGTTGCTGTGAGCTAGGCTGATGCCACGGCACTCTAGCCTGGGCAACAGAGCAAGACTCCGTCGAAAGAAAGGAAAGAAAGGACGGAAGGAAGGGAGAAAGGGAGAAAGAGAGAAAGAGAGAAAGAGAGAGAGGGAGGAAAGAAGGAAGAAAGAAAGAAAGAAAAGAAAGGAAGAAAGAAAAACTGGACATAGTCTTAGGGGATAGGGGCGTTTTGCGTGGCAGAGGAGGGCTTGAGCTGGAAGGGGTTGGAGGGGGCGGATAACTGGAGTTTGTGCTGTGCACAGAGACTCTGGCAGAAGGGAACTCAGCAGCACTGACATCTGGGCCTCCCTCTACTAGCTAAGAAGTCACGCTGTACTTATCCTTCCTCAATGGATAATGTTAAAAGCATCACCTGAAGAAGCTCCTGGGCTCTCCTCATTTGGAAATCTTTAAAAAGAAGCACTGATTGTCATCTTTTCTGAGATGGTTTCAGTGAGGCCAAGTTTGAATTTAAGGACATACACTGACCAGTAAATCTCCCATAACCCTTTGTTGTTATCTGATAGGATTTAAAATTTACATGTACTGAATATTCATATATGCAATCAGTCTTTGATTATCTCAGGGCAGAGTATGTATATGGATGGGGTTGGTGGCCCATCCATCACAATCTCTTTTGATTTCAAGCTCTTGTTAAGATAATCACAGACTCTGTTTAATTAATCCCTTTTCTAGAAATTATTACTGTCGGTGATTATTCCTGCATGGGAGTTAATGCAAGGATCCTTTTCTCATGCAAAGCAGTGTTTCCCCTACCCTATCCTTTCCACTGACTGCCATTTCAAGAAGAAAGAAGGCAAACAAGACCTTTGTGTATTAGTCTGAAGAGGATGCTGTTTATGAGGAGCACATGGCGCAGTGGAAAGGAGACAGACTAGGTAGGTGCCACTCACTTAACCAGTGTTTATCGTGTTCAACTATTATAGTACAGGCTAGGTGCCCTGGGTTCAAATCCTAGCTCAGTCACTCTCAGTAGCTGTGTGACCTAGGGTGACTAACCATCCCAGTTTGCCCGGGACCGTCCTGGTTTTAGTACTGAAAGTCTTGTGGTCTTGGAAACTCCTCAATCCTGAGCAAACTGGGATAGTTGATCGTCCCAACTAAGTCACTTACACTTATCTGTAAAATAGGGAAATTGATTCTTTTTTGTATTGGAAGTTTGGTGTGAAGGTCAAATGAGACAATGTGAAAAGACTTTGTAAATTGTCAGCTGCCATATAAACATAAAGTACATACTTTTTTTTTTTGAGATTTGAGACAGAGTCTCACTCTGTTGCCTGGGCTAGAGTGCCATGGCATCAGCCTAGCTCACAGCCACCTCAAACTCCTGAGCTCAAGTGATCCTCCTGCCTCAGCCTTCCGAGTAGCTGGGACTACAGGCATGCGCCACCATGCTCAGCTAATTTTTTCTACATATTTTTAGTTGTCCAGCTAATTTTCTTTCTATTTTTTTTTAGTAGAGACGGGGTCTCGCTCTTGCTCAGGCTGGTCTCAAACTCCTGACCTCGAGCGATCCACCCGCCTCGGCCTCCCAGAGTGCTAGGATTACAGGCGTGAGCCACCACACCTGCTCCATACTGTTTGTTTTGTTTTCTTGTCCCAGGTACACGTAGCCAAGGGCTTGCATATAGAACTGGATTTTCATATTAGAGGTAAGGCAGGTACTGAGGGGTGGAGGGACACCTGGACTCATTGGGTTCTAGAATGTTTCCATCTGACTGCAAAGTTTGGTGCCCAAGGGGCACCAATACTATATCCGAGTCCAGCAGACAAATTGTAAAGAGATGCAAACAACGTAGCAATGGGTTTCTTGCGTGTTCAAAAGTGCATCTGTCTGCAGGCAGGTACCAGGGCAACAGGTATGGGGCTGAGAGTTTAGGAATCTCTGTGGGAAGGGATCGGCAAGAGCAGTCCCTGTGGTCTGGTAGAGAGATGTGGAGTACTGGGAAGATACCTCCAACATGAACAGGACCAAAATAGGCACCAAGGCAGAGCACTGTTATCAGACCCAGACCCAAGGTTGGGGATGAATCCTTAGCCAAGATGGCTCAAAGCTGGGCTCCAGAATGTGGGGTTAAGGCTGGAGGCAGGAAGAAGAGTCTGGGAAAGGAAGATTGGGTGGGAAAAGTGGACTTTACAGCTCTGCTGGGGACAGATCTTAGCTGCGTGGTTTTACTATCTTTTCACAGTTTGATATTCCAGAAGAGCTAATTACCTACATACTCCCAACTCCGTCGTTATATCACTCTTTTTTTTGTCATCTCATCACCTTTCCGCTTTTTAAAAAAAAATGATATTCAACACATTTTTTCAATAAGTGCTTACATCTTGGGAACATTTAACAACCACCCGCCATATGCTAGGTCCTGAACTCTTATCCCTGTGAGGCAGGTATTAGTTCTCCCAGGTTATAGATAAGAAAATGAGGTTTGGAGAAGTTAGCTAACATCAATTTGCACAATAAATCATGAAGTTGGGGTTGGAACTCAGTTCTGCCTTATGCAAAAGCCCGTGGTCATTCCATTCTGGAGCCGGCGTCTCAGTTTGAACCCTCAGAGATTTAGTTCATGTATCATCGTTCAGTGTATCATCCTTCCACATCTGGGTTACTTGTTTTTCTTATCAGCATGTATTGTCTCCCTCACTTTCCTAATCCAGCAGGATTATAAACTTCTCATTTTGGCCCAAATCATCATCAGCCCAGAAAGTACCTTGAGTTAGAGCCACTCTGCAGACTATTTGTTACGAGTTCGCGAAGATAAGGGACTTGGGCCAGAATGTAAATCAAATACTTCACTAAGCATGCGGTTTAGTTCAACTGACATTTTTTTTTTTTTTTTCCCTAAAGCAAAACTTTTTTGATGAAGCAAGAAGTGCCTTGGGTTTACATTCTGGCACAAGTTTCTTATCTCATAGTGGATCAGTAAAAGCAGCTGGAGGACTGATATTGGCCCAGAAGTTGGCAATGGCCCAAGGACAACATGGGGAGCAACGCTGCTTAACACCCCTTCCCCTTGCCCCTTGCTGCCTTCAACTGTGGATTATTGCACAAGCCTCTCAGATGGTCTCCCTGTTTCCAGTCTTCTCCTCCAATGCATTCTCCACCCTTTTATTGGACAACCTTTCGAAGATGCTTAAATCTGTTTGTGACAGTCCCCTGCTTCAAGCTCTTCAATGGCTCCCACAGTCTCCAAGATAAAGTCCAAACTCCCTCGCGTGGGACCTAAGGCTCTTTGCGACCCGGCTCCGTACCCTCAGCAGCTTTATTTCTCTCTCTCCCTTGTTCCTTGGGTTTTCCATGTTTACTGAGTTAGACATAGTTCTACAAAGAGGCCACGTTCTCATGTCACAGCTTCCTATGTATCGCTCTGCCAGCCCCTCCTTCTCTCTCCCCTTTCTGTTTGTCTTTGCCCCATCTCATACACACGCCTTCTCTGGCTGGCTAAACTTGCCCGATCCCTAACACAAGGAACTTCCAAGGGATTTGCGAACAGAGGTGGGATTCAAATTGAGGGGTCGCATAGGTGGGGAGGAGCAGGGAAGACGGTGCAGCGGAATGCCAGGGACCAGGGAGCAGAGTGAGGGAGACCATCTAGAAGGCTGTTGCCGGAGGACATAGTATGGAGACAGGCTTTTCAGCAAAACAGTGCTGGGGCTCACTGGCAATAAATCACAGGTGGAGGGATTGATTTTGAGCAAAGAGGTAATGCAACATGATAAGCAGACAGTTCCTACAGAAAAACTCCCTTGGGGTGCTTCGGAAGTAGCCAAATGACTTGGAGGACTTGGAAGGACTTCTTCTTTAGGTTACCAAGAGTTGCAACAACTTTTATATATTGCTTTATATTTGTGCAATGCTTTCCAGTTCTGAAAGCACTCTGACACGTACAATTATTTCCTCACGATAGTTCTTTGAAGTCAATGGGTAGATAAGGGCTGAATTTTGTATCCCACCAAATTCGTATGTTGAAGATCTAACCCCCAGTACTTAGTCAGGCTGCTAAAGTACGCCTGACTCCGGAGAGTTCCACAGCACTACTCTGGAGCAAGGGGCGGCTACCGGCAGCCTGGGGGAATAGCAGCAGGCTGGGCAAGTTGGAGGAAGCGGTCAAATTTTATCCATCCCCTCCTCCCACACCCTGAGAGTTGGGAGGCTGCGGACAGCAAGGATGACAGGGGCCTAAGAAATAGTCACCAGCCCTGGGGAGAGAGTCTCTGGTTCTTCTCTCTTATCCGTGACAGGCAAGACAGACCATGGGTCACAGTGTCTCCCAGGCCACTGTTAGTCTCTGATAAGCAAAACCTCCAGCGGGCACGGATTACTCCACTTTTTTCTTACGCAGATATGGTGAAGTGTGTGCCCTTTGCCTACTTCTGGCAAGCTGAGATTTATTAAAATCTGTAAATTTCCTCCTTCAAATAAACATTATAGACAAGAGTCCTAGTTTCCTAGCAGCTGTTTAGTTTGTAGGCAAGTTCTAGACGGAGATGAGTAGGAGTTTGCCCATTTTGTGTCATCCAAACGCTCTATAAAGATTAACTCTTTAATCCTCATTGCGTCCTTGTGAGGATTGTTATCCTTATTTGTCAGCCATGGAATTGGGACAAAGTGCTGCACAAAGGGGCCTGGCCCAAGGCTACGCAGCTGGTGGACGGAGAAATCAGGGCTTGCGGGCAGCCTCACAGGCAGGCTTTCCTTCTGAGGTACGGAGCTGCCTCGGGCCTCTGACCACGTAGCTGGTATAGCCTGAAGAGAGCTGCTGGAAGCCCCAAGCCCCAGAAAGACAAAAACCCAAGCAAAACACACTGAGTGTGGGTGCCCATCACTGGGGCTGTGTGATAACACAGACAGCGGCCGGGTGGAAGTTGGCCTTCCAGAGAGCTGTGGCGGTATAAAATGACAGTCAAATTAACAGTGCGAATAATACGGTCAGGGACGGCCTAAGCAACTTGAAGGCAAAGTATATGAAAGGTTACCAAGAGTTGCAACAACTTTTATATATTGCTTTATATTTGTGCAATGCTTTCCAGTTCTGAAAGCACTCTGACACGTACAGTTATTTCCTCACGATAGTTCTTTGAAGTCAATGGGTAGATAAGGGCTGAATTTTGTACCCCACCAAATTCGTATGTTGAAGATCTAACCCCCAGTACTTCAAAATGTGACTGTATTTGGAGACAGAGCTTTGGAAGAGGTGCATAAACGAAATGAGGCCCCCACAGTGGGCCCTGATTCAATCTGCCTGGTTCCTACTGGAAGAGGAAATCAGGACCCACAGAGAGAGACACCGGGGCACGAACACGCAGAGGAAAGACCACGTGAGGACACAGCGAGAAGGTGGCCACCTGCTAGCCAAGGGGACAGGCCTCGGGAGAAACCAAACCTGCCAACATCTTGATCCTGGGCTTCCAGCTTCCAGAACTGTGAGGAAATAAAATTGTAACATTAGTTACATAACTTTCATATTGTCTCATTAATAGTAATAATATTAAAGACAGCCCACTGCAGGGTCTGCAGTCCCAGCTACCAGGGAGGCTGAGGTAGAAGGATTGCTTAAGACCTGGAGTTCGAGGCTGCAGTGAGCTATAATCATGCCGCTGCACTCCAGCATGGGTGACAGAGAGGGACCCTGTCTCTGAAAAATAAAAAAAAAGATGGCTCACGCTTAGTGAGCCTTCACCATGTGCCAGACACTGTTGTAAATGTCTTTTTTTTTTTTTTGAGACAGAGTCTCACTCTGTTGCCCGGGCTAGAGTGAGTGCCGTGGCGTCAGCCTAGCTCACAGCAACCTCAAACTCCTGGGCTCAAGCGATCCTTCTGCCTCAGCCTCCCGAGTAGCTGGGACTATAGGCATGTGCCACCATGCCCGGCTAATTTTTTCTATATATATATATATCTTTTAGTTGTCCATATAATTTCTTTCTATTTTTAGTAGAGACAGGGTCTTGCTCTTGCTAAGGCTGGTCTTGAACTCCTGAGCTCAGACAATCCACCTGCCTCGGCCTCCCAGAGTGTTAGGATTATAGGCGTGAGCCACTGCACCCGGCCGTCTTATTTCATTGAATCCTCATAAAACCCCTCCAAACAAATAAATGTGGGAAAAGAAACATCTCTTCCTTACAGAAGAATTCCAGTTATTAAGTGTGCATGGAATGAGAAAAACAGAAGATTGCCATTGGGCAAACACTGTAGGAATAACTGTCGTCAGCAAGCAGCATCGATGGACAATAAAATTAGTTGGTGAAAGTATGAGAAATAGGATATTTGTACAGTCTCAAAGTATCTCTCTGCAAGATACTTATTAGTTCCAAAGGGAAAAATAGTCATTTTACAGTGGAGAAGCCCAGCATATACCACCTTAACTAAGTAGTCGAGGTTAACCTTACCGATAAGAAGACATATCAACATCACGTACGCCCAGATGGGATGCACTGAGGAGGGCACAGCATCACATCTGGGCTGTTCTTGCCCAAAATGCATGGTCTCAATCTACTCAAGAGAAAACCTGAGGGACATTTGGAAACTAACCAGTCTGGACTTTCCAAATATACAGCTGCTTGAAGAAGACGAAGTCATGATAGCTAAGTGCCATATGGCATCCTCAACTAGATCCTGGACCAGAAAAAAGAAATCAGTGGGAAAACTGGTTAAGTTCAAACAAGGTCTGTAGATTTAGTTAATAGTATTTTGTCAATGTCAATTTTCTAGTTTTGATATTGTGCTATTAATACATTTATGTCAGATATTATCATTAGGGGAAGCTGGGCGAAGTATACAGAAACTGTACAGTTTTTTGCAACTTTACTGTAAGTCTAAGGTAATGTCAAAGTAGAATATTTTTTTTTAAAAAACCTTCATGTTCAACAGGTATAAAATTTCAGTTATGCAAGATGAGTAAGTTCTAGCGATCTGCTGTCCAACATTGTGCTTCTCATTTACAGTACTGTATGGTGCACTTCCAAATTTGTCAGGAGGGTAGATCTCATGTTAAGTATTCTTACCACAATAAAAAACGGACAAACAAAAACCTTCTGAACTAGGTGCTATTATGATCTTCTTACCAGGTGAATTGACTTACTTGGGGTCACTCAGCTTGGTAAGGGTGGAGAAATGACATGCACCCAGGCTGACTTGGTTCTTCTAGGAGACAATGGAGTTGTGAGCTTAGTTTTACTTGTCACGTACTTATGTCAATAAATTATATTTCTTTAGTGATATTCCTTAACAGACTTTTTCTAAGCCATCCTGCCTCCCATAGTCCACATGAAGGAGGTGTTGGCAGAGATTCTGAGTTGGAAGAAACATAAGCATGGGTAGGACACCATACTAGAAACCATTACACACACACAAAGGAGTAGCAGACTTCTTTGCTTCCCTCAGGCACTTACAGAGAGCTGAGACAGATGAAAGATAGCTAACAATATGGAGCAGAAAATAAGCACCAACTAAATAGTAGAGGCTCTCAGTGCCACGGGAGGTTAGAGAAGAGAGACAATGCACTTCAGCCGGTATAATTGAGGGAGGCAGAGGTGACATTTGATCTGGGCCAAAAAAAAAAAAAAGGAAAACCATGGGGAAGAACATTGTGGACTAAGAAGTGACTTGGGAAAAGATAAATGGAGGTGGAAAGGCCCAAGAGAGTTGACTACACTAGTTAAGCTGCAATGCAGGCACTGTGTATTTGAGAAGATATGTTAGCAGGGATCCCAATCTCAGATGCCTTTGGGGGGCCATGCAAATGTGTGCCTCACGGAGTAAGACAGTAAAGAGTGGCGAGAGTTCTGGCAAACTAGAGATGGCCTGCCCCACCGAAAGGATTTTAGATTAAAACCGAACCAAACTAAACACTACACTGGGCAGACACATTGCAACTGACCGGCTTCTGCACAGGGCTGCTGATCTGAGCCTACTTTTTGACATAAGATAAAACATTCTTGGCTGTGATAATACAATCGAGGACATAGCTTATCAAAAGAATGAAGAATTATTTGGAGCTCTGTACTAAGGCTGCGTAGTCAGGTGGGCCAGTTGTGTGATATAAATTCATTGTTTCACTTTCTGAGAGCTCCAGGCCTGTGGCTTTATTGTTGTTCGGTCATTACTGCCACCTAGTGGTCATTGGGGCTGTGCCAGCACCAAAACCATATTAGGTAGTTGCTTTCTATATATGGAACTTTCGTCTTCCAAAGGTTTGTCTTGTGACTCATGCCACAAAATGCTCAAACAAGCGACATAATCCTTTGTATGATGCAGTTGGTAACAGCTCAGCTTTTCATAAATGGTTGTTATTGTTATATAATTAATACTGTGATCGTGAGGCTCATGCTTATTTAGTTGGTGTCTGGTCAATAAATTTCCTCTGCTACAGATGTGTGTATTAATGTCATCTCCTTGGCATAGCTACAGAAGTTCATCAAGTGTCTGAAATGCTGTGTTGAAGGCATTCAACGTTTGAGGGGACATGGAAAAAAACACCGGAGAAAGAATCAGAATTTTATTTGTTAGTTGTGTGACTTTGAGCAAGTTACTTGGCCTCTCTATGAATTAATTCTGGCTGCTAAAACATGTGGGGTTGAACCTGGTTCAGTATTTCCCCACCAGATCCCATTGAGGGGGAGGCTCTGAGGAACTTCATGGGCTTGGAAACCTTAGCAGGTCTTCGGGTGTGAGGGGAAGAAGTAGCAATCAAAGGTCCAGCCCTCTCCAACCAGAGCAGCTCCTCTACAAAAAGTTACTTTAAAGCCTGGCACGGTGGTGCGCTCCCGGGGTCCCAGCTCCTTGGGAGGCTGAGGGGGGAGGATCACTTGAGGGAGTTTGAGGCTGCAGTGAGCTATAATCACACCTGTGAACAGCCACTGCATTCCAAGACCCCATCTGTAAAAAAAATCTTTTTAAGTTAATTTAAAAAGTTTCATTTTTGAGTAGGTGAGCCATGCACATGATTCAAAATTCAAGAGGTAGAAAAGAGCATACAGCAAAAAGTCTCCTTATTAATCTGTCCCCAGTTTCCCACCCTAGAGAAAACCAATGTCACAATGTCTTGTCTATCTTTCTAGGGATATCCCCTCATATTGCCCCACCTCCTTTCTTTTATTAATACGCATAGCAACGTATTATACCTACAGTTCTATAGTGCCTCTATTTTATCTATTTATGTACTGGAGTTTCATGTAAAATTTCACTTACACTTCAGTATATACATATTATATATATATAAAATCTGACTAGATGGTCTATACATCTCTTTTGCAAGGGCGTTGACTCTTAAACTCACACTTTTCACTGATAGAAAATGAGTGATCCATAGACTTGTAGCTCTGCAGAGACAAAAGCCATTTGAGCTTACTCTGGATGTCAATCAGGCTTCTGAGGAACAGGAAGACGGTGAGCACTAGAAGGCCTCTTGCAGTGTTTTCAGCTGTGAGGCTGGGTTGGCTGCTGTTAACCCCAATCCGTAATCGTGATCCACAGTCAGCAAAGCGTGGTGGCAGTGGTCGTAGGGCACAGCAAAGACACCGCTCAGGCACAGGGCTGGGTACACCCACAGCAGCAAATGACTTTGGAAGTCTGGGAAGGACAGAGCAAGGAGGTGAAGACCAGTTATTTTAGAAATCTTGTTAAATTTTAAGTTAACTGGAAATGGACTCCTCCTTCCATAGATCCCCTATTAGATTTTTTTTCTTCCTTTAAACAGGATTGGATTTCCCTTTTAGACCAGTGACTCTCAACCCTAATTGCACATTTGAATCACCTGGGAGCTTTTGGAAACTCCTACAGTCAGGGCCTCATCTGCAGGGATTCTGATTTAATTGGTCTTGGGGTGAGGCCCAGTGCCTGACAATTTAGAAAGCCCCATAGATGATTCTAGGGCCATCCAGGTGACAACAGAGCTGTGGATCCTGGGAGCCTGGCCAGTGATGCAGTTCCTGCCTCCTCCAATGGGTGGTTGTCTCTGGGCAAATGGCCAGATTCCTTCTCCACCTCCTTCCTGTAAACTTCCTTTTCTTCCCTCTTTCTATTGCATTATCAGTATCTGTCTTGGGCTGTTGCTTGCTTTGAGCTTATCAGTTTCCTGAGCATATAAAATCCCTTCAGATAGTCAGGGCTGGAAACTATCAGCGCCTACCCTTTCCAGTTCTGCTCAGGTTTAGCTACAGAAGATGTCACCTGAGTGCTGTGGACCCCAAGTTCTAGATCCGTGGTTCTCAGATGGGCAGCATTAGGTGGGGCACCTCGGCAGTCCTTGGAACATCAAATTCTCAGCCCATCCCAGATCTGCTGAATCAGAAACTTGGTAGTTTTGGACCACAAGATGGTGGCATTCAGGTTTAGCTGTGCTGCCGTGGATGCTCTATCTCGAGCCCTTGGAACACATCTTTGGCACCCAGAGGCTGAGCAAGCTGCAGTCTTCCTCTAATGCCCCCATCATTTCCATCCTGCCTTGGTGCTGGAGAATAAACTGGGCTTCTTCCTCGGTTTCTCAGCCTTGCACCTCAGCACTCCACTGTGCTGGATCCTTCCCAAACTCAGTCCATGCACCCCGACCCCTGCCATCCTTGTTCCCTGCAACTCCTGGCTCTAGGAGAGACCACTCCAATTCCCCCAAGCCAGCAACAGATTCTGCCAAGGGAGCTGCCTGGAAGAGCTTATCTTTACGATTAGTAACCTCACTTGACAGACCGCCCAGCAGGACTGAGTCTCCTCCTGCTTTGTGGATCTGCTGATGACTCATTTTGTGCCCTAAAGGTGGTTTCTTACCTAAGTGGCGCTACATTTCCTCCACCGAGAGGCCATAGTATCAGCTGTGATTATCCAGTGATGGGAACTGATTTGGTTTTAAGTGGTTCTAGATCTTAAACATCCCAGTGAATGTTGTCCTTCAAAGGAAGCTACCCACTTATTCTAACAAGGCTGTCATGGTTCAAAATACGCTGGAAGTGCCCTCTGGGTCTGCTGCACCCCTGGGTCTGACATCTGTGCTCCTCCATGGTCCGGCTGCATCTTCAGCCTTCATCTCCCAAATGCCCATTGCTCGAACCACAGAACAGTTTTATATTTCTTGAACTTACCATGCACTTTCACACATTTGTGACTTTGTTATTCTTACTCACTTTGGAATGCTTTTTCTATGCCTTTCTTTGCTTATTAAAATTCTGTTTATCCTTCAGTGGCCAGCTAAGACTCTACTTTTCCTAGATGCCGTTCTTTATTCCTCACATCTAAATAATGGCTTGCTGTCTTATCACATGTCATGCATGGCAGTTCACATTGGCTAGTATTAAGTATGTTTGCCTGAGTAAGCCCTGCCCTGTAAGGTGGGCATCTTGACAGCAGGTACCATGGAAACCATCCACTCCCCTTGCAGCTCCCAGCACAGGGCAAGAGATCAACGGCTCTCCATAGTGAGCTTCCCTAAGGTATCAATGCGAAGATCAGTCTGTTTAGTATCTAAAAAACGGCATCATACCCAGTCTGATCATACACCTTGATCACCAGAACTAACAGAACAAAAGAACTTCCAGCTATTTCACGCAATCATCCACCTCAAAGGATAAAGATTTGATGAATTTTAGGAATAAAAAAAGATGTATGTCTGGGCACTAGCAACTGGAACCAAGTATATAACCTTCCAGTAAAGTACTTTGAAGGGGACAGTGTTCCTTTTCTTTGTCAGAAGCGCTTCCTTTTGCTAGAAGCACACCCTCTGTAATATTAATGGTCTATTTTTAAAAACAGTTTGAACTCCTGAGGTAGAAAGAAGTGCTATGAAGTGGAACACCATCTCAGAAACTTGGGACCCATGGCCTCAGGGTTCTCCGCGCTGGTGAGTCTCTGTGGCTTCAGATTTTTGACCACCAAAAGGAGGAAGCGAAATTGATGAACCCAGTGGTTGAAGCAGCTCTGGGATATTATGAAGCTACCATGAAGTAGCTTTGGGATATGAAGTAGCAATATTGTAGATATTAGATGCTTCAGTTGGATTGGAGAACACAATGCCACACTTAGGATTTCTTTTTTATTGTGGCATTTGGTCATCTTTTCCTTTTTTGTGGGTCTTATTTTACTAATGCTTCATGAGAGCATTTCATTCCCTTATTTCTCTTCCCGAAATCTAAACTGGTCTTGAGTCATGCTTGGTGTGCTTGAATTTCCAGGACAGTTTGCCACACCATGGCCTTGACACTCTGCCGTGGTGAAGCTTTCTCTGTTGACCGTGGCACCCACATGACGACCTTTTGGCTCTTGTTCCCACTCCGTGACTCACTGTTTCCTGACTTGCTTGTCTTTTTTCTAATTTCCCTATGATACACCAAGGAGAAAACTGTCCCCTTTTTATTGGAAAGTTTCTATCTCTCTCCACTGATTCCAGGCTTGTTTCGAAATCCACTTCTTCCAGGAATATTCCTCTGATAAATTCTACCCTATTGGATGGATTCTTAATTTTTTTTTAGCGTCTGAGAATTTATATATTTCGTTTAAAAGCTTTATTACACAATTTCATTGGCTGAAATCGTTTTGAAGCTATTTTGTCTTATCAGATATATATTATCAGGTAAAGAAATGAATTAAGATCTGATTCCTTGTGACCCACGGAGCAACCCCCTCCCCCCACACACCCCTTTTATGCTGAAATAACAAATCTTTGGGAGTTTAGGGCCATTGAGAGAGAGGGACTAGAAGTTGCCCTTGTTTAAAAAAGAGGCGACTCCACAGAGGGTGAGCTTCCGAGAAATGTAGGAAGGATGGTTGGTGGTAGAAAATCCGTGAGTGTCATGGGCCTGGGTCACACTCCCCCACAGCACCTCAGGAGCCAGTGGGTCCACTGATAGGGACATATAGAAGCCAGGGTGGGTGAACACTAAGGGTGGTGGCCTTGGGACCCACAGCAGAAAATCTCACTCTAGGTTTGGTTGAGGGAGAATGGAGAAGATTTAATTTGATTTAGAGACAGGAAAAAAAAGCACACATAGCATGACATTTCTTACACCTGAGTACTGTGTAGTGCAATAAATCATGCATACTACATGTAAATTCCTTGAGGATGACACCACACCTTTTCATCTTCCCTGGCCCATAGTGATCTGTTTATAAACTAAAGGCCTGACTCACTGGCTTGCACCTATTTATGGGAAGTAGCCCACCAGTATCTCTGTATAAATCACTGTCAGAGCAGATTGGTGATGAGAAGATAAATAGTAGGAAAAAAAGGAGAGTGCACTTTGCTAATTGTAGTTTTTTTTTTTTTTCATCCCAAAACACCAAACCACAAACCGCAGTTGAATTTTCACCATATTTGATCTCTAAATTAGTAAGCTTAGGATACTGCTTCAGTTGTCCTGTAAATCAGACAATCAACAACAAATGTTTATTGAGCATCTACAAGTTGCAGAGATTGTTCTAGGTTTTCTCACAGAGCTTTTCATTCTAGTAGGGGAGAGAGATTAAAAACAAAACCTCAAAACGAAAAATTAAAAAAAAACAAACAACAAAACCAACCACATTCCCAAAAGATAGAAAATAAGTAAATCATATGGTATGTTATGAAATCCCACATTCGGCAGGTGTGGGGATTGGAACTGCTGGGAGGATTTTAAGTGGGGTGGTTGTTAAGCATCCTCAAGAAGAAGACCTATGAGTGCAGACTTGAAGGAACTGAAGGAGTTAGTCCTGTGGATTTCTGGGGGGAGAGCATTCCAGAAGGAGGGAAAAACCAGTACAAAGGCTGGAGACTAGAGCATGTTTGGTATGTTCCAGAAACGTCCAAGAGGCCAGCCTGGCTGACACAGAGTGAGAGTGAGACAGGAGGTAGAAAGGACCAGGTCACATCAGGCCTTGTGGGCTGTTTAAGAACTTTGATTTTATTCTGAGAGACATGGGGACCTACTAGAGAGTTTTGAACAGAGAGATGACATGATCTGACTCATGTTTAAAAGGACAATTCTGGCTGCTGTGTTGAGTGGTCGTGGTGGGGTTTGGCGGGTAAGCAAGAGTAGCTACATGGAGAGCAGTTAGGAGGCCGCTGCAGATAGATCCAGGCTGGAGGTGATGGTGGTTGGACCACAGTGACAGTGGTGGAGACTGTGAGAAGTTGCACCTTTCTGAATATATTTTAAAGGTGGAGTCAGTAGGGTTTCCTGTCACATCAGATGTGTGATGAGAAAGAGAAGAATCAGGATGAATTCAATTTTATGGACTGAGTACTGGACGGATGGACTTGAGCCTGGGCAGACTGTGGGAAGGGCAGGTTTGCGGCAAGTGGTGGCTGGTGGTGGGCTGGAATTTCAGGAGTTCAGATGTGGACATAGGATGTCGTCAATGTTTTGCTCACGGAGCTAGCTACCTATCTGTGGATACTTGTTTGTCTGATATTGGTATAAACTTGGCGAAAATCCATGGAACCCCAAGTGCTCGTGACATTCTGAGCTCTTTAGGCAGCCTCTGGGAGTTCCCCTCACAACTGCTGCCGTGGACGTACTGCCGTGGGGACCCAGCCGTCGAGGTCCTGTGGATTACCACCTGTGACATCCCAGGAGCAAGGCCTCTGTCCAGCAGGAACAGCCCCCACTGGGTACTTACCAACCCATTCACCTTCTCTCTCGTGAGGAAATTTGTTGCTAGTAGCCAGAGATGCATAAGCAGGTCACCAGGATTGCTTTTGAATTCCAAACCAGCAAAGCATCTTTCTTTCTTTATTTTTGGGTTCCCCATGGGGTCTTTTTCTGCAACGTTGAGATACTTTCTTGCCTTCCTTTGTATATTTACAGTATTAACATCAAGCAGGGCAAGTAACCTAAGATGTAAGTTATTCGCAGCAGGAAAGTGCCTGAGTGATACACTATGATACGGGGACCTAGCATATGTACGATGATCTGGGAAATTAAATAGAGATTGTAGCGCATTTCCAAAGAGAACAAATGTGATTCATAAGTATAAGGATTAGAAAGGAACACATCTGATTAATAATTTCTTAGTACGTTCATCAACAAATATTTATTCAATACTATAGGTGAGGCCTCTGTCACGTGCATCTCGATGTGTCTTGGCATTTTCATGACTCTAAATTACATTCCCTTGTCTCTCTTTCTCCTAGATTCCACCCCCATTGTCCTTGTTTCTTCCTGGTTTTCTCACCCGGTTAACTTTTTTTTCCCCCTGAACTGGACTACTTTCCCCACCTTCCGCTCTCGCTCTGCTGTGCTTCTCTTAATAGTCCTCCTTAAGATTTAACAAGACATGGGTGTCAATATCATTCCTCAGGATGCAGTCAACACTAAATATCTATAAAATAAACGAAATAATTTATCTTCTCACCTGTACCTCCTTGGAAGAGATGAAGTTAGTGATGACGGAGATAAAGTAAAACACATCTAGCAAGCCTAAGCCTGAATGATCATGATACTGCTCAAAAACCTTCACTTGCTGTCAGCTCTTGCATGGTCTGCGATTGAAGAGTCCAATGTGTGTCTTTCGACACACAGGAATTGAGGTTCATTTAGGGCAGGGGAGGGTTTATTCATTTCTGTATCTGTATTCCCACTGTTCCTTGCATGCAGCGGGCACATAATAAATGACCCTACTGTATCATTTGACAAGTGTGGGATGAGTTGTTCATGTCAAGTATCACGTAGTTTAAAGTTGTAGGTTTGGAAGTCAGTTTCAGCCCTTGAGTAACAGCTTCCAAAAAAGAAAACATCCTTTTATCTTATAAAGTTTAGGCAGCTGATAATACCCACTGAGGAAACTGTGATTAAATCTCAGGAAGCAGAAAAGGAAGATAAGACACATTTTAACTTAATGAGTCCGGATGGGTGGGTCTGATGGCAAAGGCTACTGATGTCAAGATCAACCTGAATCATCAACTACTCTTTTGAATAACATCCTTTTGCTTCCCTATCTTGAACCACTGAAGATTATTTTACCTCGATGTCCTCTTTCCTACGCCTAGCCCTGGACCTTGTGATGTTTTGTGAGCATCTATAGAAGAACCCATTCCTCAGATTTCCCAAAACTGGTTGTAAGATGTCCTCTTATAACATCAAGAGAGATTCATTAGTCAGGGTGGCATTCCAGTCTCCAAATGGCAAATCTTTACCAATCATATTTTAAAAGGGCATGGGTGAAAATAATGCAGTGAGTCTATAAATAGGAAATACAATTAGAAATGAAGTCAAATAGTTGCATACTTCGAAATCTAGCTTCCCTCCCCAGAGAGGGATCAAATTTGCTTGGCATCACAAACAGCTCCCTGCTCGTCAGAGAGCCGCCTTTCCTTGGTTATATCTGCCAGCAATTGTCAATTCCTGAGAGCTTTGCAAGAGTGTGAGAATACAAAGTAGGGCTTTTTCTGAATTATTTCTAGGTGTTTTTTGGGGCAAGGATGAAACAGAATTAAAAAAATGAAGAGGGTAGATTACTGGGGTGGGAGAGGGATCCTGAGTTAGCTGCAAGGGACCTCAATTTCTTATTCCTTCATCTGCCTAGAAACAGGCATCATTCATTCACTCAACAAACATTTACTGAGCTCTCACCACTGCCAGGGACTGTTCTAGGTACTAGAGACACATCAGTAACAAAACAAGAGACACAAAATCCCTGATCTTGCGAAACTTACACTGTAGTAGGGGAAGGTCCTCCTGTCATCTGTTTTTTTCTCCCCCGTGCAAAGGATAAGCTTGTCAGACAAACCTGAGGAAGGAAGAGAAGATTTATTCCTATGTTTTCCTCTTTTTTTTTTTTTTTTTTGCAGTACTAGCTCTGTGGGGGGGATGAAACCAAGTCGTCATTGCTTGCCAGAGCCAGAATCTTTCTTCCTGCTTCTGCAGGGAACATTGTTCCATCAGGCAGCTTGGCGCAAGATGTTAGGAGCATTTTTTATTTCTTTCTCTTTTCACCTCAAATCCAACGATTAGTCAAGATCTGTGACCGCTACATTCCCTGTCGTTCTCATTCTCCCATCTCCCCCACCAGGAGCCTAATTTCTCGCTTATACTGTTGTGATAGTCTCCTAACTCCTGTCTCTCCTCTCTCAAACTCAGATTCACTATCCAAGGACCAGCTATGATCGTGCCACTTCCTTGCCTTTCAACAACCGTCATTGGCTCTCCCCACTTTATCTATATCCCGGCACTCTTCCCGTTCTGCCTTGAACATCTTTAAAATTTTATCTCCAACTTTTACTTTTTATTTATCCTAAGTCCGCCCCCACCCCCAATATGACAAACACTGAGATGACACACCTTTCCTGGTAGATGCCTCAAGCTTCCCAGCCGCCAAACCTTTGCTCCCACTCTTCCTTCCATTTGGAATTCCCCGTTCACATCACTGCCATTGAAATTCTACACATCAGTTAAGATGAAGTCCAACTTCCATTTCCTTCCTGGAGTCTTTTCTGCTCCCCATACTGAATCTCATTTCTCCTTCAGCACTTGGTTTCTCTCTCAAGGCCGCTATTACCAGCTGCCTTTTGTTTCTCCTCTCCCCTCCTAGCTATCAGGTCCTGGAGGCAGGGCCATGACCTCTTCTTTGTGTTCCTTCCTCTTCTTGCTTTACGTATGGCTGGAGCTTTGCAAATATTTGCTGAATTTATGGAATCATGGGGATTGGAGGCATGTGGGTAGGTCAGAGTGATGGCCGGGGGGGAGGATATAAGTTTTGGTTGGGGCCAGGTGGGTTGAAGGAATGTGTATTTTTTGTCAGGAGAGCTTTAGAGGTCAATTTTGTTAGGTTTGGGGTCAGCCGAGTTTGAAATGTTTCCACTGGGAAATGAGGCAAGAAGTCTGAGCCCACGCACGTGAGGGGACCATCCTTTGCTATAGTCCTGACTTACGAGAGGGACTGGCAAATAACTAGTACTGAATAAAGTGGCCTAACGTTTCCCGCTGTAGTCTGCAATCATGGAGGGAGAGTCTTGAGTGTCTAGAATGTGCAGTGCAGGCATTGTGCTTCTTTTTTTTTTTATGTACAATAATAATAATAATGAACACTTTTGGAATTCTTAATATGTGCCAGGTACTGCTTTTGGTGTTTTACCTCTGTTAATTCATGTCATTCTCATAATACTACCATAAATAGGTGTTATGATTCTTATGAAGAATTGAGGCACAGAGAGGGCAAGTAACTTGCCCCAAATCACACAGCTGGTAAGAAAATGCTGTGAACACAGGAATCTGGTGCCAAAGAGCAGCTCCTAAACCCACTGCTGTGCTGAATTTCATACAATCCTTGCAGCCACCCATAGGGCAGAGGATATTACTTTCATTTTACAGATGAGAAAATAAGTGTCCAAAAGGTTAAACAGCTTCCCCATAGATGTGTATGCAGTACATTGCTGACCTGGAATTCCAGTTCAGTTTTATTAATTGCCACAGGAGCACGCATGAGATTTTGGCTTTTTTCCAGCATACTCTGTTAGCAAATCATCCTCCCCCTTCAAGAAGAGTCATAGAGACTGGAAGAATTACTCCAGGCTGATGCCTAGCACACAGCTCTCCAGAGCGAGGCCAAAGGCTCCATCTGGGTGAAATCCTCATGCCCTCTTGTTTTATGCTTATCACAGTGACGATGATTCAAGCTCAACAGACCTCCCGGAAATGAGAGTCCGGTTCGAGTTAGTGGCATAATATACACAGCCGGGTCAGTGAGTGGCCTCACTGGCTGTGACTTCCCAGGAAATACCCAGACAGTTGATCATAGTTGCTTAGAGATGGATGTTCCTTTCCCAGGTTTTTACGCATGTTCCCGGAAGGCTTCGGAAAGTCAACTTGATTCATTTATCAAACTGGGAAGTGCTTTCTAACCGCTGCCCCCTTATGGGCTTACCTCCTGACAGTGTCCCAGACGGGCTCCCGCACCTGCGCGCGGGGCTTTTGCGCAGTCCGCATCTGCACCGGCAGCACCGCCAGCGGCAAGATCGTCTATGCGCACAAAGGGCCGTCGCTCACCACGTAATTAATGAAATGACCTTTTATTCACTCGGTATCTGGAGAATTATTTTTAAACACAGATTCTCCTCTGTCTGGAGGGTTTAAGTGTGACCCTGATTAAAGGTGGTGGATGAACCAGGTGCCTCGTTAGCGGCCCTCTGATTCCCAGGGTTCTATAAAAGGCTGGAGGCGAAGAAAATGGACCTAATTTTAAACTGTCTTTGACAATAAGAGCTAAACTAGAGTTACTGTCTCGTCCAGTGTATGCCCCTAGGTCTAGTCGGACCAAGAAAATGTCTCTCTCTCTTTTTTTTTTTCTTTTGGTTTTTATTATTATTTTTAGTTGACACATAATTATCCATATGTATGGGGTACAGCGTGATATTTCAGTACGTGTTATAATGTATAAGAATCGAATCAGGGCAATTAGCATATCTATCACCTCAAACATTTATCAAGGAAATGTGTTTTTGAGAGCCGAGTGGGATAACAAAGGTGGTCGTGATAGAAGACAGCGTGTTAAAGGTATACTTAGGGTGCTCTTCTGGAGGTGTATGAATGGTGCGAGGGTGGGTAGGGACACATTTAAGCAGGCATCTGGAGTTTGAGCTTGCTAAAGAAGTTGGACTAAAAATTAATTTGCAATAAGGAATGGTGGGCTAAGAAAATCTACAAAGTATGAAGTACGGTTAATAATTTTAGTAAGTTCCCATAGGGCAGCTCCTCTCATTGTTCTTAACTGGAGGTCAATCGCTCTTCTTCTCTCATTGGAACCTTGAAGGGATTTAGGCCTGTGAGGTTGGAGTTGGTGGGAAAATACGTCTGAGGTACATGTGACATCTCATGTCTCAGGCTTCACAGGTGGCACGCCCGCGGACAAGGCTGAAGAAATGTCTGGGCAAGATCTGCCAAGACAAGCCTCCTCATTTTGTTCCCTTTCCACCCATCTCACCTCGGGCTTTTTAACCAATAGGTTTTAGGATGTCAGAAAATTTGAAATTTGTCAGTAGAACTGAGAACATGTGAAATTGTAAGAGTAGATAATCCTTCAATTCTCCTAGCATTTTAAAGAATATTTCACCAAAAGAGAACGAACTCGGATGCTGGCAGTGGGTTAGGAGACGATACGTGGGTGAAAGGCTATGCTTGGGAGAGGGAGGGTCTGATGTTTCTCTCTTACTCACTGGGAGTGCTCACAGGGCATCAGGATACGATTCTGTGTGAATGATTGTAGCATGCAGTTTGGAGCTAAGGGAGCTTGCTTTTATTTTTTTTATTTTTTATTTTTATTTTTGAGACAGAGTCTCACTCTGTTGCCCGGGCTAGAGTGCTGTGGCGTCAGCCTAGCTCACAGCAACTTCAAACTCCTGGGCTCAAACGATCCTCCTGCCTCAGCCTCCCGAGTAGCTGGGACTACAGGCATTCGCCACCATGCCTGGCTAACTTTGTATATATATTTTTTTAGTTGTCCATATAATTTCTTTCTATTTTTAGTAGAGACAGGGTCTCGCTCTTGCTCATGCTGGTCTCGAACTCCTGAGCTCAAACGATCCACCCGCCTCAGCCTCCCAGAGTGCTAGGATTAGGAGCTTGCTTTTAAAAATTGAAATGATGGGGATCTCTCTTTTAGAACCCCTGACTTCCCTTTCTTTATCCAAATTCCCCTCACATACAAAGGAAGAGTTTCAGAAATTCTTCCATGGTAGGAAAGCAAGGTCACATGATATATAGCTCCAGAGACTCAGGTTTTAAAAAAATGATACCTGATCCTTAATGGCATGGAAGATGCCCTTAGAAGTCCTTTTTATCTCCAAGGAAGCTTGCGTTATGGCCTTGTGAGAAATCACTGCCGGGACCTCTGGCTTTGGTGTTCGCCATCAGCAGTGGGAACCCCCTTTCCTCTGGGGTTCCCACTGTTGCCCCTGGAGGCCCACTGTGGCTTTGGCTGATGTGTCAGTTGGGTCCTCCATGAAATAGATGGTAAGATGGAGTTTGGAGTACCAGAGGTTTAATGAAGGGTAAGGTCTGCAAAAGACAGGGAGAAGCAGAATTGTGCAGGGAAAGCCTCAGACTGCTCTACAGTTCTAAACTGTCTCAGCTAACCCAATTGGGAGTTCTCAACGCTGTTCATCAGCACGGTCTCGTATTGGGCGTAAGTGACCAAGTCCTAGTCCACCTGCTGTGCTGAGGCTGGGGGCCTGAGGATGAGTGCAGCCATGACGCAAAAGCCCAGGTGAGGCTTGCAGTTTCTAACAGCTGGAGGCTGTCAGCTACCTGCACTCCTTGCAGCTGTCAGCAAGTTATTTGTTGGAGGGAAATGTAAGCAGCACACCCCCACGGTGGCCATAGCTGGCACTGCCTTCGGGAGGCTCTCTTCCTGTTTTCAGCTGCACCTTTTCATCCTTGGGCTTATCCAGTATCTTTATCATAATGGGTGTGAAAATACCGTTGCATAATGAGTCTGAAGACCTGAGTATTATTTCCTATTGTTTGGCTAAAACAATTCATGCCACCTTTCTGTGTCTCTGTGCAATCTCCAAGGTCCCTCCCAACCATGACAATTCAAAGTTTATGATTTGTTCCAGGATGGCCGGGATTCCGTGGTCATCTCTTCCAGGAAGTGTGGCTTTTCTTGCCTGGTTGAGATCAGTGATGTCTCCAGGGCCTTCAGATGCTCTCTGGTCTCACGTACTCTTGTTCTTTTTCAGTTTATGTGGCTCTGTGACACAGACATTCTCCATGCCATGCCCCTGCTCTCATTCCTCTAGCCTATGTAGTGAGGTCCCATTATGGTCTAGGTGCTGTACTAAATCTGAAGGGACCAAGATGTAAAAGAGGTAATCGCTGCCCCTGCCCCAGGAGTCTAGTGGGAGGGACCACCATGAACGTCTAACTGCTGTACAGATGATGAGGGTCACAGTCTGCTTGGGTCGTTGGGAGCTGACGGGATCCAGGACATGCTACCCCAAAATATGACACCTCCGCACTTGAGAAAATGGCAGATTCAGGCCGCAGACTCCAGAAAAAAGTCCCCTCATCCCTTATCCCCAGAAATGGGCCTTTAAATGTAGCTGATTTACCCTTAAAATAGGTCATAAGCCCTTCATTCCAGAAGCGTTCTCCCTATATTCAGAAGAAAGGAGCCGAAGACACAGAGACACCAAGGAGAATGTGAACAAGCAGGCCTTGCTAAGTTCTCGGGGTTTATTACCACCAGATCATATCCCTTTGTCCAATCTACTTGCCCATAACTACCACTCTTCATCAAACCTAAGCATAAAACCACACAGGTTTCCCTGTTCCTTTGGATCTTTATTTCCAAAGGCTCCCATGTCATGGAAAACTTATTTAATATAGACTTGGATGCTTTTCTCCCGTTAATCTGTCTTTTGTTATACGGACCTCAGCCATGAACCTAGGGGTGGCTGAGAAAAAATATTTCCTCCCCTACAACACCCTGGCAAGCAGCGACCTTCTTCAGTCCTCTAACGTCTAAGTGCCCTTTCTGCTTTAGAGTGAGGCTCACTGACGTAGTGAATGCCTTCCTACCTCCCCCAGGGATTTGTGCACAGGGCAGGGGTTCTGGGAGTGTCCTCTGCCAGCATCACCTGGGAACTTGCTAGAAATGCAAATTATTGGGCTCCACTCCAGACCTACTGAATCGGAAACTCCGGGGACGGGACCCAGACATCCTGTCTTAACGAGCCCTGCAGGCGATGCTGGTAGACACTAAAGTTTGATAGCCACAGATAAGGAGTAAACGTTAATAAAAATTTGCCGCCCCAAACTCGGGGAAAAAAACCCAGCTTTGTCCTCTTAGCTCCATCTGCTGCAGCTTCGCAGGATTACCATGAGAGGGCGCAGACGGACCTCCCTTCCCTCTCGCCTGGCGGCGGAGCCCAACCGGAGAGTAAACGGCAGCCCCAGCAAGCGCTATCCGTTGCAGAAGTAAATTACAAATACATGTATAAAAGGCGACTTCAAAAGGCTGTGGTATCAAAGAGGCGGTTAAAGAGAAGGCAACGCGCAGAGTTGCAGGTGGAGCGGCGGCGGCTGTATCAGCATCTCAAATGCCGAAGGCGTTTATAGGGCTGAAGCGTTGCTTTTTGGCATTTCCTCCAGCCCCCTTGCTTTGATACACACTAGCCGTCCGCCTGGCTTTGTTCTTTTTTTTCACACGTCAGGTTTTATCGCTGACAAGCTCCGCCGCGTTAGAGGCGTTGGCGCTGAGTGCTGAACGGGCCCTCGCGGTTCCGCACTGTGCTCCTGCAGCCCTTGGCAGAGTTCAAGGCCAAGTGTGAGCAGGGAATTCCCCGCCCTCCCATTCCCCCCCCCCCAGCGCCCCACTTCCTCGTTCCGACCCCACCACCTTTGGTCGGCCGACCACCTTTGATCTCTTGGCCGCATCTGTGTTCCGCCTCTTTCTCGGCTACTCCTGCGCCCCTGGGGACCCTCATTGTCGAGCTGTGCAGGGCCCGAATTCCTGCACAGCGGGGTTTTGCAAAGAAAGGGGGTGAAGGCCACGACTTAATACGGCCTTGAATACTGGGGCGGGGGTGGGGTGAGAAAAACAAAACCTCCCCACTCTTCCTTTTCTCTCTCTCTCCCAGGCACAGCATGTTGGTCTTGACAGTGAGTCACACCCAGGAAATCTGGGGATGGGGTGGTGGGCACAGGATAATCTGGGGTTTTGCATTTGTCTTAGCTACCACTTCCCCCCCCCCCCCGCCCCCCGCAAAGGAATATTTAACTTCCGAAAAGAATATATCAGGTGCCTTATGGGGTTTGTGGGGGGAGGTGCGCGCACCTTTCTGCAGTCTTGTTCTATAAATTTCATCCCAACACAAGTTAAAAGATTGCATCTTCCAAAAAGTGTAATTCAGAATAATGAGGCTTCATTAGTTTTTAAATGTTCAGAGCATTTTCTACTCCTGGGGGTCGGGAGCAGGGCCGGGGATTGCGTGGAGATCTGTACTAGGAAACAAATGCCTATGGATGGAAGAAAGACATATTTTATAATTTTAAAAATACACAAGGGACACCGTTTCTCAGCTTACACCAAGATACTCATATATTTATTCTAAGCAACAAATTCAAATGGAAAATGCTCCGCTGCGGAGGAAGGGTAGGAAAAGGAAGGGTGAAATCACTTTAGCGTGGTTTTGTGATGACAGATTCAAGGCAATGAATGCTGATGATGTTTTGCTCCTCGGGGCCAGGTTGTCTCCAGTTCTGAGAGCATGCATATTTAAATGATGGCTGGTAACTGCAGAGTTGTTATCCTGACTTTAGAATAATAAGAAAGAAAATATAGAAGACGCATGGGCCCCTCCACAGCTGTTCTTGATTTGTCATTATGACATAATGGAGTTTCTTTGTTTGTTTGTTTGTTTTCTGGGTTTTGCCAGTCTCTCACAATGGTCTAAAATTCTGAAGCTGCTCCATTGGTTTTTGGATAAGAGGGAACCAGGTCTCCTTACCCCCATTTTGTTTTCATTTCCAAAAGTTGCGTGTTAAGATACTTCCCTTCCACTTCGTGCCAGTGAGCCAATGTTTGCTGCTGCGTCCCCAGAAGAGTACGTGACGCATAGTAGGAGCTCAAGTGTTTCCTAAATAAAACAATCCCCACACCTGTGCTCTCTCTACTTCTTTTTCCCTCTTGATGCCACACCTGGGGGAGGAGGGAACAAACATCCCATGAATCTCCCAATCGGAACTTAGCGCAACAATTGCAAAAGAATGCAGAGGACTCTCTAGTGCGCGGGCCAGGCAGCATAGCTACAATAGAGTCTGGAAAGGAACCTAGAACAACTGGCTTTCAGAGAGGCGCAAGGGAGATCGGCATGTGTAGTAAGTAAGACTCAGGTTATAACTCCCAACTGTCCATCCAAGTGGTTCCATGGTGAGGCCACGAGGAAGGTCCAATCTAGATACTATAAAACAAGACCCAGCCCATAACCAAGGTCTCTTTTGCTACAACAATGGGTCTGGTCGTCATCTGTGGCGTATATATCTTGTTCTTACTCTGTAAACCTGTATCTTGCTCTTGCTCTCTAATCCTGTCTTTCTCGCCTCAATAAACCTGATTTTCATGTTTACTTTGCTTTCAGTGTGTCTGGTCATTCTCTGGCCAAGAGCTCACCAAGAACCAACATTCCAGACTATGACCCGACAGCAGCATCCAGAATCCACTTGTTGGCCTTAAGTTCTGTGATGATTAATTTTATGTGTCAATCTGAGTGGGCTGGGGGAATGCTCAGATAGCTGATAAACATTATTTCTGAGTGTGTCAGTGAGAATATTCCATCTGACCAGCAGACTGAGTAAAGAAGATCCACCCTCTCCAGTGCAAGCAGACATCATCCAATAACCTGGTGAGGATCTGAATAGAACAAAAGGTGGAGGAAGGGGGAATTTGCCCCCTCTTGCTTCCTGCCTGCCTGCTTGAGCCAGGACATGGGTCTTTTCCTGCCCTTAGACTGCGATTTACACCGTTGTCTGTCTTAGTTCTCAGGCCTTCAGACTTGGACTGGAGTTGCACCACCTGTTTTCCTGCTGATCTTGACAGCAGGTCATAGGACTTCTCAGCCTCCGTAATCGTGTAAGCCAGTCCCTCTAATAAACCTCTCTGTGCGGATCCTATGATTCTGTTTCTCTGGAGAACGTTGACTAAGTACAAGTCTCTTAGGCTCAGACATTTGAATGTTTCTAGTGTTCCCATTCAGATTACTTTTAGAACCTATTTAAATCATTGTTCCGCGTGTCCAGGCCCTGTGGCAAGAACATCTGGGAGTGGGGGGTTGGTCTGGCTCAGGTCTAGGCCGGTGCTGCAGATTCAGGGTAAGGAGCCGCTTGGCTGCTTTCTCCTGCAGCCCAACCAAGGCCACTGAGCCAATATTTGAGGCCCACCTGAAATTCTTAACAGTGGAACCCTTGAGCTGAGAGCTTAGATGTTACTGCACAAAGTCAGTCTGTTGGTCTCCCTTTCACTGTTTAAGACTTTCAGACCCAGTTCTAGGAACTGGGTTCTTGCCTCCTTCTTTGTGTCCAAGCTCTGCTTACACCTCTCTTCTGGTCGCTGAGTCCTGGTCTTGTCCCCTCCCAAGGCCTGGGCTTCTCACTCCTTTCCCTGCTTAAGACTCGCAGACTTCGAGGAATTTTTTGATCACCTTCTCTCATCTGCCTCATGCCCATTCCTGAGACCAGAGTCTTGCTCCTGAACGCTGGACACTGCTCTGGGGCCTACCTCTGGGTCCCTCTGATGCAAATTACTTGGTCCTCTGAGGCAGTGCTCCAGCCTGTCGGGTACAGCCGGACCTCATGATGTGGACTCACTCAGGGACCTCCTCCTCGTACTGACTTAAACCAAAGAGGTCTGCTGTGCCTTCAGGTTCCAGGTGTGCTAGGTTTGGCACGTCACTCCAGTCTAACCCCTTTTGACCTTCTTCACACACCTCTGGAGAGACTTTCTTTAGAAAAGATTTAGGACAATGGTTTGTTCCTACTCAGCTTAAAAGCCTCCAAATACTCCTCATTGCCTTTGGAATAAAGTTCAAATTCCAAATTATGGTGGCTCTTCACCGGACTGTAGACAGTCCCCAACCGTTTTGGCACCAGGGACCAGTTTCATGGAAGACAAATTTTCCAAAGAAACGGGTGGGGGAGGAGGTGGAGCTCAGGCGGTGATGTGAGCGATGAGGAGCGGCTGCAAACACAGATGAAGCTTCGCTCACTCACTCACCGCTCACCTCCTGCTGTGCTTCGGTTCCTAAGTTTCATGGAAGACAATTTACAATCTTTCCACCGAGTTGGGAGGAGGTGGAGCCTGTGCAGCCGGGTTTCTAAGAGGCCACAGACCGGTATTGGTCTGCAGCCAGGGGCTGGGGAACACAGCTGTAGAATGGTACAGTTTTGCGTAGTGATTAAGAGCACAGGCCCAGGAGGCAGACAGACTGCATTCAAATACTGGTGCTGTCTTGTGCTAGCTGTGCGACCTTGATCTCTGGGCCTCAGTTTCCTTATCTGTAAAATGGTTATTTTTACCCATAGAATTGTCATGAATACTAAATGAGTTAATATATCTAAAGCATGTAAATCAGAATTTGGCAGATAAATGGGCATTATGTAACTTTTAGCTGTTATTATTTTTCAAGATTGAGTCCAGCTATTCGCTTTTACCAATACTCCATCTAGAGTTCACCACCAGCATTCCTCCGGAACACGGCCTATGTTATGTTTCAATCTGTGTGTGTGCTGTTCCACCTGCACGAAACTGGCCTCACTTCTACCTGTCTTTCCAAACCCAGTGGGATTTCTCCTCGGGGGAAGCGTTCCTTTGCCTCCCACATAGACGAAGCTACCCTAGTGCACCAGCAACACCTACCATTGTGCTGTCTTTTCACCTGTAATTTACATGTTGTCACCTTCACCTATTGCCTGGTGACAGACCCACTGCCCACCCTGTACCACCATGACTTTACCTACAAACCCCAAGCCTCCAGTCTGGCTCACTGCTCTGTCTCCACAACACGTGGGGACTCTCAGTCTCAGGACTGACAGATAGAAACAGCATGAAGAGTGGAAGAGAGACTCCCAGCAGCTCTGCTAACGGAGATTCCTTCTTCTCCACGAGCCCGTAGGACCTGTATTTTTACGTGAGCCTAACATATTTCAGGTTGCTGTATCCCTGCTGTCAAGCGGACACTTTCTGTGTTGGGTGAGCCGCCAGGGACTGCCAGCATTGAGAGCCCCCTGTTGAAGGGTGGGGGGCACAGATTTATGAGGGAAACCATCCTGCAGCAGTCTGAAAGAGGCTGTCAACTGAAGGAGAGCCACAGCCACTCGGCCTTGCACTCCATTAGCGTGATCTCTGGCAACTCACCCTCACCCTTGGGACGTTTCCTGTCCCGATGCTAACCTTAATTATCAGCCTAATCACAGTCGCTTAGAAATGATTACAGTGTCTGCTGATGAGAACAGATCCCGTCGGCTGAGGGCTGAACACCCTGCACCCTGCTGCTCCCCATAGGATGACCCTGGTATACAAAGGTTATAGTTGCCTCATTAGACCTCGGAGAAGGGAATTTGGGGTCGAGTAAGCCGTCTTTCCCAAAGTGTTCCCATATCCAGGGTTGTATTTTAATTAACCCTCAATCCCAAGCAAATATTTGACAGTCCACTTGAAGGGTATAGATTTGCTTGCCTGACAGAAATTCAGGGGCTCCCTTTCGAGCTGGTTGGTATTTCTCAGTCTGGGTCCTTGGACAGTGGCCAAACAGCAGCAGCGAGCCTCTCCTATTTGCTTGCACAAAGGTGGCACATATTGCTATTGTTTCTATGACAACTGATGGCTTTTTCCCCCCATTTCATAAAAGCCACTTGTATGATGGACAGCAGTGTGTGGAAGAAATTTGTGAGGCAGTGATGACCCTGGTAGATTGCCCAAGCAAACGTACACCAAGATGTTATTGTCTTCACCAGTCGTGGCTCTTTGTCTCTGAGTTCTGTTCCATTGTTTGCAATGCAAGTCACATAGAAGTAGGAATAATAGCTGCTAGGCTGAAAGAAGAGAGACCCCAACAATTTGTATGCAATCTCATCTGAACTCTTGGATTTGGGAAGGCAGTTTTGTTTCCTTCCTTTTTTCTTTTTCTTTTTTTTTAACTGCTGCTCAGCTTCTTGTGCTTAATGAGGCTTTGCAGAAGGGAAAACTAGCAAACAGCAAAACATGAGTTCTGCCCTTTAAGCAATTGCTTTCTAAAATCTTCATCAGAATATGGTTGTGCTATGAAGGTGGGTAAAGAATTTCTGTATTTGTAATCTATAGTGCGTACATCAACCAAGTCAGACTATGTGTGGCTCCTTTAACAGCAGTGGCATTTAATACCCTATTTCATTAAATGACGAGACTATAGGAAAAATTAACTTTCTGAGGATAATAATTACCTAATTAAATTAACTATCTCTGGGCGGTAGTTCCCAGTCCGAGGGCTAAAGATCTTTGGAAGGGACTTAACAGCAATGCAAAGTGTGGCAAATCTATCAGACAACCAGTGTTGCCCACAGTGGCTCCCACAGATTGGTAATTTTATTTTTCAACTGCGTACAGATACTGTTTCAAATAGCAAAGTGCAAATGTATTCTCAAAAGTGGCTGCAATCACTGGAAGCTTTTGGCCATTATCTTTTTAGTCAACAGTTACAAAACAAACATCTACCATAATGGGGGAGGAGTCTCAACAGCTTTTTAACGTTAGGTGAGGGTTCTCATAGGCAAAATGTTTTGGAAACTACTCTGTATGGTTTCCCCAGCTGGGTAGAGAGGTTCCAAGAACATTTTGGGGACTGGGGCATCAGACATCTGAAGAAGTGTTTAGAAATTGCTTATGCTGTCTGAGCAGCAATTGCAGTGATCATTCTACAGACAGAGAGATTTAGGTACAGAAAGGTTAAGTCCTGAGTTTGAGATCACATGGCCAGAAGAAGGCAGTGTGGTGGTGACCAGTTCTTGACCTTCAGCAGGTGATACAAAGGTTTGCATGCCCAGAATCGAATTGAAATCCTACACTTAGAGGATTTCTCTGAGTCCTTCTAGCTCTGATATTCTGAGGCTTTGTATCGTATAGCGAGTAGCTGGGCATTATCTAAGCTGACTGCTTTGGGGAGCTGCGAGGGCAGTGATGTGGTAGGTATTTGGGTACGCTGCTCCAAAATGTAGCACCTTGGCATAGTGAGTATCTTAAGTTGAAGGAAATTAAGAAAATTGCAGAAGGAGGAAGGTCACTCTCTGACCTCCTTCTGCCTGTCTCCCCTGAAGCAGTCCATCGGAGAATTCTCTAACCTATCTTCCCTGAAAGTAATTCATAAGACCCTCATCCCAGACAGATCCTGCCCTATACCTGGAGGCCAAGAAGAATCTGAACAAACGTGCCTCTTACTAAATTCCCCCCAGTTTATTACCAGATCATACCTTTTTGTCTTCCAGTCCTACTTCTATATGCCTATCCATAAAAATGCAGTTTTTCCTTGTTTCTTTGGGTCTTCATTCCTGAAGGCTCCCATGCCATGCCATGCACAACTTTTATTAAATAAGTTTGTTATGCTTTTCTCTTGTTAATCTGTCTTTTGTTAAAGGGGTATCAGCTGTGAACCTTGGGATGGGTGAGGAAAAGATATTACTTTTTCTCCCCCACAGCAGGAATAATAGCAAAATCACCCAGGTTAAGTGGCACCTGCACTTGGTTGAAGAACCTGTGGCTTAGGAACTTTCTGGAAATCTTCATTTTATAACAGTGTGTTGGGAGTCTGCTCAAAAAGAGCCTTTGTCTTCTCCCGCTGCTTTTAAATGTGTAATTATATTAGTAGTAGCAAGCATTGCTTGAGGGCTCCGAACTGGAGAGACCCCTTAGTTCCAAGAATGCTCAGCAGATTCTGCAAAGGATGGGGCAGAGGTGCTTGAAGGACCCTGAATAAATTATTGAATGACCTTTGTGTGTTTGTCTGTAAAATGGGATTGAAGCCAGTGACCCCTGCTTTAGATAAGTGGTGGTGAGTAGCATCCTATAATTTAAAAACATTTTGCCCAATAAATGATACTGTTCTTAAGTTTGTGAGGTCAGTTCAATCTAAATGATACAGCAAATAAGATAGTTGAAAAAAATGATTTACAATTTTTGTTGGCTTCTTTTCCCTGAGATGAAAAATAGTCATATTAATATTAAACTTATGTTCTTCGTGTTATTCATAAAAATTGATATAAAAGTATTGCTAGTTCATCTGTGGAATTGCTAAAACCTTCAATTTAACCAATCTTTCACCTATAATTAGCATCCTAGTTTGCTCTTTCTTTTAGCTGGCAAACATTTGCAATGAGTGCTGTGTAACTGCTACCTCCAATTTAAATTTAATTTCACTTTATCAGTGTTTATGCATATATAATTATTTTTAAGTGCATAAATTCAATAATATCATAGGTGCCTTTTTAGTGCAACTTTTTGTTTTTTTGTCTTGGCTTTTTCCTCCCCCACATCCACCCCACGTCAACGCCTTTGCATATATCTTTCCATATTTATACATACACAAATATTCAATTCCACCTATGTCAATACTCGTACATGCATAGGGTTTTAGAGTCTCTTACTCCCCCACTGCAGACGGGTTCCCTACTTCCCGTTTTTTGCAGTGTATCTTCTTTAATGACATCTAGCTACTAAATCCAATAGATATTTTTTGTAGTTCACTCTCTTTGTGACCTCTTGTGATAATGAAAGGAACTCCTGTTATTAATAGAACTTTGCATCATATATTCTAAAAGGCAAATACTTAACAAAGAGATATTTAGTGTTTTCCTCCCATGGCTAAATATTGTAACCCTATTATAGATCCTATATTGAAGAAATGCCATGATCTCTTTCAAATGATCCTGAAGAGGATCCTTGCCAAGTAGCCTCTCCTGAGGTTCACTAGCTTATGACTCTGAGCTCCGTCTTCATCTCTACTGCCTGAGCATCATGAGGTCTCATCTTTCCTCTCCCTTCCACTTCTGATCCAAAGAGAGCTCCCGGAGGGGGTCTTAAGTTATGTTCAGATACAAAAGAAAGCCCCTGCTTTGGTTTGTGAAGGACTGGGGTGCGGTGACCCAGAATCTGACTGGCGAGCCCTACCCTTCTTCCACCCTGCGTGCAATTCAGTCCTTATAGTCAGCGAAGTCTTGTTTTTATTACGTAAGGTCTGTGTGTCCCTTTCACCCCACTCAAGCTCTTAACCATCTTCTTTTCACAGCTCTCCTCACTGGGCCCCCGTGACGTTTAACTCACTGGTTCCCTCTCCACCTCTGCCTCCTCTTCTCTACACACAGTCGGGAGCTCAACAGCTTACATGATGTTAGCTATCTTCTTTTGCAGCAACTCCCAAGTATTTATGTCTAGCCCTGTTCAATCTTCCCTAGAACATGAATCACTGGGCAGATATTTCTTTTTTTTTTTTTTGTTTGTTTTTTTGAGACAGAGTCTCACTTTGTTGCCCAGGCTAGAGTGAGTGCCATGGCGTCAGCCTAGCTCACAGCAACCTCAAACTCCTGAGCTCAAGGGATCCTCCTGTCTCAGCCTCCCGAGTAGCTGGGACTACAGGCATGCGCCACCATGCCCGGCTAATTTTTTCTATATATATTTTTAGCTGTCCATATAATTTCTTTCTATTTTTAATAGAGATGGGGTCTCGCTCTTGCTCAGGCTGGTCTCAAACTCCTGAGCTCAAACGATCCGCCCACCTCGGCCTCCCAGAGTGCTAGGATTACAGGCGTGAGCCACCGCGCCGGGCCAATATTTCTTTCTCTCTCTCTCTCTTTTTTTTTTTTGAGACAGCATCTCTCTTTGTTGCCTGGGCTAGAGTGCCGTGGCGTCAGCCTAGCCCACAGCAACCTCAAACTCCTGGGCTCAAGCAATCCTCCTGCCTCAGCCTCCTGAGTAGCTGGGACTACAGACACACGTCACCATGCCTGGCTGATTTTTTTCTATTTTTTGTTGCCTAGCTAATTTCTTTCTATTTTTAGTAGAGACGGGGTCTCGCTCTTGCTGAGGCTGGTCTCGAACTCCTGACCTCAAGTGATCCTCCCGTCTTGGCCTCCCAGTGTGCTAGGATGATGGGCGTGAGCCACCACGCCCGGCCTGCAGATATTTCAGTTTAGCTGCTTTGCTGTTGCCTTCTCTTTGATATGTTTTAAGTGAAAACTGTCAATTAATTAATTAATACTCCCACATCTTTATTGACCTTTTGCCAACTCCCTATTAAAAATGGGCAGCCGGGCGCGGTGGCTCACGCCTGTAATCCTAGCACTCTGGGAGGCCGAGGTGGGCGGATCGTTTGAGCTCAGGAGTTCGAGACCAGCCTGAGCAAGAGCGAGACCCCACCTCTACTAAAAATATAAAGAAATTATATGGACAGCTAAAAATATATATAGAAAAAATTAGCCGGGCATGGTGGCGCCTGCCTGTAGTCCCAGCTACTCGGGAGGCTGAGACAGGAGGATCGCTTGAGCTCAGGAGTTTGAGGTTGCTGTGAGCTAGGCTGACGCCATGGCACTCACTCTAGCCTGGGCAACAGAGTGAGACTCTGTCTCAAAAAAAAAAAAAAAAAAAAAAAAAAAAAGGGCATTCCTGACACTGAGGTTCAAATCATTCTTCTCGCTTAATCTCATCTCTCCAGCTGAGCTATTGCTATGTTAGTGAAGATAATGCTAATTGATATAACAAACAAATAAAAATACAGACAATGCCTCGTGACAGCAGTACATTTCTCAATTATATTAAGTCCCAAACGAGTGTTCCTGGTCACTGGGTAGCTCTTCTTTGAATAGGGAGAGGGGACCTGAGTTCTTTCCATCCTTTGGCTCTATCATCTCATGGGTTCTGTGGCTGCCGAGAGAAAGGAAAAAGAACCCAGAGGGTGAGGTGTGGGAGGTTTTGGGGTTAGACCCGGAAATAGTGCCCTGCCCCTCGCTTAATCTCCTGCTCCTTTGGCTGGAACTCAGGCATCTGACGAATGTAACTGCAAAGGTGTTTGAGAAACGTTCTGGAGGAAAAGCAAATGCAGATAAGCCGGCCAGTCTCGACTAGTAGCAAGTCCTGCCAATCGCTCTTTTACAGTCTCCCGTTCATATCTTTTGTCCATTTCCACTGCTACGGCCCGAGTGCAAGCCATTATCCCATTGCCCGTGGAATACTGCAATGTTTGTTGAATTATTTGTCTCCTAAGTTGCCTTCCTGTTTCCAGTCTTCTCTCCTCTAATAAATTTTGATCCAACAACCAAAGTGAGCCTTTTAAACTACTCGGTGACTCCATACTGCATAGTGTTCAGAGCACTCTAACATCTATCTTTGTATTTTTATTGCTCTTGGTTCAACTTCTTGGGCCCTTTGGTATGGTCAAACCGATCTACTTAAATATCTTGTCTTCAGGTTCATTCTCACTTAATTTCCTCCACCCAACACTAACTGGGAACATAACATAGCAGAGTGGAAAGATGTACTTAGGAGGAAGAGTGTGTTCTGATTATGGCTCCCCTACTAATTAACTGTGTGATTTCTCTGTGCCTGTTTTATTTCTTTAAATCAAGATATAAAACCTACTTGTTGCAAGTTTTGAAATATACGTAAGTTAGGACAGTTTACCTTTGAACAAAATGGATTTGAACTTCCCACTTATAGCAGATTCTCTTCCCTCTCTGCCACTCCTGAGACAGCAAGACTGACCCTCCCTCTTGCTCCTCAGACAACTCAACCTGAAGACAACGAGGATGAAGGCCATTAGGGGGACCCACTTCCATTTGATGAATATAACATTTTGTTTTCTGTAGTGTAGTTTATTGTAAGAATACAGTGTAGGCCGGGCGCGGTGGCTCACGCCTGTAATCCTAGCACTCTGGGAGGCCGAGGTGGGCGGATCGTTTGAGCTCAGGAGTTCGAGACCAGCCTGAGCAAGAGCGAGACCCCATCTCTACTAAAAATAGAAAGAAATTATATGGACAGCTAAAAATATATATAGAAAAAATTAGCCGGGCATGGTGGTGCATGCCTGGAGTCCCAGCTACTCGGGAGGCTGAGACAGGAGGATCACTTGAGCTCAGGAGTTTGAGGTTGCTGTGAGCTAGGCTGATGCCACGGCACTCACTCTAGCCTGGGCAACAGAGTGAGACTCTGTCTCAAAAAAAAAAAAAAAAAAAAAAGAATACAGTGTATAACGTACATAGCATACAAAATATGTGCTAATCCACTATTTTGTATCAGTAAAGCTTCCAGTCGGCAGTAGGCTATTGGTAGTTAAGTTTTGGGGGAGTCAAAAGTTATACCTGGATTGACTACATGGGGGTTGGTACCCCTGACCCTCGCATTAGGGGGCTGTCCAAGGGTCACCTGTATAGGTAATGCCCCGAGTTGACTGGTACTCACATAATAGCTATTCTACTCAGTGTCCTGCAATTATTAAGAAAGCCCTCCTCTGTTTGTACCCACTCAACCCCTACACTTAAATCAAGATTTTGCCTAAGCATCTTTAAAATTGTGAAGCCTTCCCAGCTCATTCTAGCCCAAAGTGATCTCTTACTGTTCTGAACTGTTGAATCTACTTATTTGGCAATTAATCTTGTAATGGTTTTGATATTTTTGTGTGCACAGAACTTTTAATTATATCTTTTGTTGGAAATAACTTTCCTGTGGCATTTGCTCTGCTTGCCTGTGAGATTTGAAGGCCTGTGACTGTGGCTTATATATCCTTTAATCTCCAGTGCCCCGCATAGTGATGATTTCTCCGTGAGCATATCAACAAGAGCTATTGAATTTAATGAATACATTTCTAGTACAGACTGTTACAGTCCTGGCCATGGGGTGAATGGATAATGTTTGGGATAGGTAAATATTTATTTGGCAGGTTTTAAGGAATCAGTTAGAAGATATTGCTACTCATAATTATGAGAATTCAAGCTCATAATTAGGAGGGAATTGACGGAACTGTGAATTCTGAGCTTGCTGGCATCTTGTCCTCCCTCCCCCTGACCCTACTAATATGAACACTTCATATTAATAATTACTTCTTTGGAGGGTAGCGTGGGTTTCTGAAGGAGCTCAGGGAATTTCACCCCAAAATATGACTCCTTAGTATAAAGAGTGTTTTGAATTAAAGGCCCTTAGAGATCAATAGACATTGGAAAGGGCTCTCCCTCTATCTGCATAAACCCAGATGGGACCCAACAAAAAGAACAATTGCCTTCCCTTCCCCTCCCTGTTCTCTGAATATGTTGCAGGAAAGCAGATCAAGAATGCAATCATTTTTGCCCAACTCATTTTAAAGATAATACCTGTCTCTCAGGTTAATTTAATTTCCAAAGAGAATCACTTACAAGTCAATCTGTTTCCCCTGTTTATTCATTCTCCCAAACATCTATTCATCCTCCCTAGTAACCATTGACTGTCCCTAAACAGAATTACCCATAAGTCCTCATCTCCCCTCCCCTCTAAAATGAGGGTGCATACACTTCTGGACCCTATCGGGCCATCGGGTGATCATTCCGTGATTCTCCCCGCACACGTGATAAATAAATTTGTAATCTCTTTCTCTTATTAATGTGCCGTGTTGTGGGTTGACCTTCCAGTGAACCTTCTGGGGGTGAAGGGGAAGTTTTCCTTTCTCCTCCACATTCCCCACGAACAATTAATTAGAGGGAGCAGGTTTATTATTGCAAAGTGGTTGAGTTTAGAACAAGCTAAATAAGAAGATTAAAATCATTTCAGAAGAAACGTTTCATGGGATATTAAAACACTGGCTGTAAATAATGAAAAATAATGAGAGTATTAAATCCTAGCAACAATATATTAACTGCAAGGAACTAATTTGTAAATGAGTGCGTTGCTTCTCTTTGAGATGAATTTTCATTTGTGGAAGGGAATGCTGAGAAAGGCCACCATGGAGACAACTTTGTTAAGGTTTGAGTGTTGCTCTTAATAGCTGAATTGTCTTGAGCTCATTGCAATGTTTGGGCTTGGATTCTTCCTTTTTCTTTTTCTTTTTTTATTTAAAGATGGGGGTCTCACTCTTTTGCCCAAGCTGGAGTACGGTGGCACAATCATAGCTTACTGGAGCTTCCGACTCCAGGGCTCAATTGTCCTCCTACTTTGGCCTCCCAAGTAGATGGGACTAAAGGCACATGTGTCATCACACTAGGCTGATTTTTAAATTTTTTATAGACATGGGGTCTTGCTATGTTGTCCAGGCTGGTCTTGAACTCTGGGGCCGAAATGATCCTCCCACCTTGGTCTCCCAAAGTGCTGGGATTGCAGGCATGAGCCCTCGCACCTGTCCTGGACTTAGATTCTTTAGCAGTGGAAAATAAATACTCTGGAGGGTACCAAAGTGAAGTTTTTGTTTTTATTTTTTTAAATCAATAATATTCCCTTAATAGGGATGAAAAAATTCACTAATGCTTTCTGATAGTTTATTTTTATGTCACGGCCAGGAGTGGATTCCTCATGCAGTGGGATTTCCTAGGATCCATAGGTGGGTGGGTATGGGGCAGAGGAGACATTAGTGGTGGGAGTTTTCCAGGGTCTTGCTTACCCTTTTTCTAACAAAATTGTATTAAGAGTGGGAAAGGAGAGGAGCTGGGAGGGAGCAGATGAGAAACCAAATTCTTTTCCCTTGGCCCTAACTTGCTCCTAAAATCATCCTACTGTCAAGGCAGGAAGAAGAAAATAGGGAGCCAGAGGGCTAATGAAGAAAGAGAAAAAAAAAATCACTGCTGCTCCATGTAGCTGGGCTTTAACAAATCTTTATACTGAGAATTTAAAGGCTGTTCTCTGCAGACTATCCAAAGAACAAGCAGTGTTTTGCAAAATCATGTGTTGACAGGTAAGAGGAGGTTTGAGCTTTCTTTGACATTTACCTTTCTTCCTTTTCAGATTGACCTTAAATTTGAGTTAAATTAATATTACTTAACCTAGTTCATATCTTTGCTCTTCTTGTTAAACATCCTACAACGTTTCATTTAATTTTATGGAAAGAGACCTGGAGACATGCAGGTAGATTAGTGATTTATTAGATCCATAAATTAGTAGTAAAACCAAGAATAGAATACAAAACTGGGGACGAGCAGTTATTTGCTTTAGTTATTATATGTTCTTCGTTACCAGTGAAGAGCTTATTATGTTGCTAGGAAATATTCTGGTCACTGCTGAAGGGCACAGTTTTATGTACAATGAAGACACTTAGCTAGATTCATTGCCTTGTGGTTTTAATAATCACATTATTTATTTCTCCAATTCACAAAATTTTAGAATTCATCGTGGGTGTTTTAGTTAATTAGTACAATTCAGAAAGGTCCTATAGGCTACAGAATTATTTCCTGCAGGACCCTTTTTGGGAATCCAGTTTCGGTAAATCTTGACAAGGCTAAAGCAATTATCTCCAGTTCATACAAAACCTCACATTTCTCTCACGTTTTTCAATGTTGTCTAGTAAATTTGGTATTATTATTTGAATGTCGAATTATATCTTTTGAATTATACACATCCCCATATGCAGAGATAAACTTAGAAATTTAGTAGCGTCCTTCTCTAAAGACTTAGTTCACTAACTTTTTTGTAGGGGCCAAGGAGAAAGGTCATCTTGGCCCTCTGAGGTTCACTGAAGAATCAACTCACAATAAGTCAGATTAATTGGTGAAAAGGCATGCAAACTTATTTGATCATAGTTTTACATGACATGGGAGCTTTCAGAACGAAGACCCAACCCCACGGTGGGGTGCAGAATCTTATACCACCTTGAGGTTACAGAAAGAATGGGGGGTTGGATCTCGGTGAAATAGGTGACGGAAGGGGTCCCATAAATGATTACTGGGGAGAAATCAATGGGCTTGAAGAACATGCAATGGTTTGGGATAAAGTCCGCTGGGCCTGCAGAGTGGACAATGGTTTGTGACAAAAATTTGTCCAGGATTGTTGACAGACAAACCTTGTCTTCCTTCCTATGGTATGGGTTCAGTTAATGAAAACTCAGGGAAAGTACCAGAGGCATTTGTTTTCCTCTCTGGTAAGTGCAGACCTTAGGTAGATAAGGGAACTTCAGAGAATCCTGTGCTTTGGGAGAGATGATGGGGGAAGCAGGGGAGGTAGAGATCAGTGAGATCTTGAGGCTCTTTTTTCAGTTTAGCATATACAAAGCACCATATTTTGGGTATCAGTTTCTGAACTCCAACATTCTAAACCTTGTCTTTGCATCTTAACCACTCAGGCAAGGCTGGGCGCGGTGGCTCACGCCTGTAATCCTAGCACTCTGGGAGGCCGAGGCGGGTGGATCGCTCGAGGTCAGGAGTTCGAGACCAGCCTGAGCAAGAGTGAGACCCCGTCTCTACTAAAAATAGAAAGAAATTATCTGGCCAACTAAAAATATATAGAAAAAATTAGCCGGGCATGGTGGCACATGCCCGTAGTCCCAGCTACTCAGGAGGCTGAGGCAGCAGGATTGCTTAAGCCCAGGAGTTTGAAGTTGCTGTGAGCTAGACTGATGCCACGGCACTCACTCTAGCCCGGGCAACAGAGTGAGACTCTGTCTCAAAAAAAACAAAACAAACAAACAAAAAAAAAAAACTACTCAGGCAACAAGAATTGGTAAAGGAACACTTTCAAAACCAACCTTGAAAATATTTCTTTTCTTGCATAGAAATTCTAATGCTGATCTGTTCTGCAGTGAGATTTTATTGAAGTCTAATACAGTTTGGTTTATGATTTTTTTAAAAAATAGTGTTAGCTATTTTCTATCTACCCATTTGTTAGGTGATGAACAGCAGGTAGATTTTTTTTTTCTCCCTGTGAAACATAAGGATAGAATGTTCCAAGCCTGTAAAAGCATTAGTGCCATTTAAAATACAAAATGTGAAGGAGTAACAGTTTGATTCACAGCATTTTGAAATTGACATGTCATAGACAGTTGTAGTGCTCCTCAGTTTGGTAACATTAATAAACAAGTGCTTGTAATTTAAGGATAATTATGAATCCATCCATTTGTGATTTTCTAATGAAGTCAAATAAAGAAATCAGCAGTTGGGAGGCATTCTTTTGTTCTTAATTAGGAAACTAGCAGCAAGTTTAATGGTCTTAATTTTCATGCAATTCTCCCTATTGTATTGCTCTTATATAACGGTATAATAAAGTCATTGCATTTAGAAAATGTCCACTTTGGCAGCACAGTACTTGGAGCTATGAAAATCTTTTCTCTGCCACTTTCAGAAGCAGTGCCATTACTCATGTAATATATTTGCACTGGGCAGAAATAAAATGCTTTGAGATCCTTGGATAGAAAGTGCTATTGAAAATTATAGCACATATTATTTTTCCAAAGACTTTGTAAGAAGGCATATGATGGTATTATTGGACTCATTTTACATCTAGAGACATTTGACAATGTAACGGACTTACTCAAAGCCACACTGTAAGATAGGAAAAGAATGTAGGTGTTGACTCTTTATACTCTCAAAGGACCATAGAACAACCTATTGATCAAACAAAGCTGAGTTTATTACTTACTGAAATAGGGAGAATACCCACCTGACAATGTCCAGGATCTCAGAAGATAGAGGTTAGGGGAAGAAATTAATAGGATTTTGAAGTCTGGTTGAAAGTAGATGGAATTTCAATATGGGAGTCTGACTGGGATCAGACAAAGTTCAGGTTGTAATACTTCAGAATTGGTAGGCCAAGAGTTTATACCCTTATCTCTCTGGACAAGAATTTTCTGGAACAAATAGTAGAGGCATGTTGGTATAAGAGTCTGTGTTTTTATTTATTTTTCAAAAAATTTTTAATTGACATAATAAATTGTATATATTCATAATGTACAACGTGACATTTTCAAGTTTATATACATTGTGGAATGGTTAAATCTAGCTGATTATAACAAATGTATTACGTCACATAGTTATCATTTTTGTGGTAAGAACACTTAACATCCACTCTCTTAGCATTTTTCAAGAATATAATATATTGCCAATAACTATAGTCATGTGCTATGCAATAGATCTCTTGAATTTATTCTTCCTACCTAACCAAAAATACATTTTTTTGACCCCACCCCATCACCTCAACCTCTGCATTATACACTGCCTAACCACCCCAGTCTCTGCAAACCAGCATTCTATTCTTTACTATGAGATCAACTTTTTTAGATTCCACATGAGTGAGATTATGTGGTACTGTATTTGTCTTTCTGTGCCTGGCTTATTTCACTTAACATAACGTCCTTCAGATTCTTCTGTGTTGTAATAAATGTCAGGATTTCCTTCTTTTTTAAGGCTGTGTAATATCACACTGTGCATGTATATCCCATTTTCTTTATTCCTTCATCTGTTGATGGATGGTTAGGTTGCTTCCATATCTTGGCTATTGTGAATAGTGCTGCAATAAACATGGGCATAAAGATATCTCTTTGAAAAGGAATTTCAAATTATATTCATTTATAAACAGACTAATTATTATTACCAGTCGCTACTAAATTTTAAATATGGATGATGTGATGTCCCCAAGCTTCCTTACTTATAGCTGTATATTTGCTTCCGTGTATTAATACTGCAGAGTTCATTATAACTAAAAGGAATTTTTAAAGGTTATTAATCTTAACTCTAAGGAAGTAATATTTAATCCTGATTGTTAAAAAAAAAGTAGTCAGACAATACTTTACCTTTCCTCAAAATCTCATTTATTTAAGTTACATAGGTTACTCACTTCAAACAAATTATCTAGAGCATATGACACTGGGAAGAAAAATAAGTGTGGGCTTATTTTTATGATGGTCACGTATCCATCAAAATGGAGCCACATTGCCAATTATGCTTTAGGTTTTGGGCAAAAACAAACAAAAAAAATCTTTTCCATTTCTATAGAACCTCAGAGTTTACTAGATGCTTTTATAGTCTATGAAGGAGGGCTTGGCAAATAAGAATCATATTCACATTTTATATCAATTTTCATTTGTTGAGTGCACAAATATATCTGTTAACTGTTTCTTTAACTATGCATAATCTTCATTTCATTGGGTGGTTCTATTCTGAGTCATTCTGAATTATGTTTTTATAAAGTATCAATTTGATAAACTTCTTAAAATACTATTATAGATAGCTTAGTAATGTCAAGGGTAGTATAAATAGATAAGTCAATTTAGACAGAATACATGCAGAATGAATGAATACTGCTGGAGGCAGAAAGACTCACAGTTTTGCATGATCTTGCCCTTGTTCTAGTCCTTGAATTTCCTCCTGGCATAGAATATTTATAGTGAGCCCTCGGGAATTGCCATTTTAGAACCAGCAAGTACTCTTATATCTACAATATCTACCACCTCTTGCATGACAGTTTGTCTCAACTTAAACCTAAGTCTTCATTTTTAGCCCTGATGATTCAGGTATGGGAGTGTAGCCCCATGGGACCCTGGTTGGAGTGATCAGAATTTATCCATCTGTCCCCTCACCTATTTGTCTATTTGTCCATTTATCCCTCCACTCATTCAACTAGTATCCCTTAAGTACTTCTTATTTGTCAGATACTATGACAGATCCTAGGGATACAGAGATAAATGACAGAATTTTTGCCCTTAATAGGTTCACAGTCTAACAGGGACTACAGATACCTTAAGATAACGGTTATGATAACAGGTACTGTAGTGGTAAGAGTACAAACAGGGAGAGAGAAGACAGGAAAGGTAGGTTGTTGCCCGATTGTAAAGGGCCTTAAATGCAATGCTCAGGAAGTCCAGCTCTATTTGGTAAGCTAGGGACTTTCAACCGTGACTGCACTTTAACATCACCTAGAGATTAAACAAACAAACAAACAAACAAAACCTCCCCCAAACCACCCAGACCAATCAGTATCAGAATCTCTGGGACAGGGCCTAAGCATTTAAGGCCCTGGTAATTCTACTGTGCAGCCAGCAGAATTGAAAAACCTTGCCAGATTGATTGGGGTGCCATCAAGGTTTTCAATGAAGACAATGACAAGTTTTGAAATGTGTGCAAATGATGGAGGACTGGAGCAACTAGAGATAGAGACCACACAGGAGAGTCTTGCAATACGTGAGATGTGGCCTGAACAGAGGAATGGGAAGTGACCATGCAGAAGCAGGCAGACTCAACAGATGTTTTGGAGTTATTTTTGGTGCCCCTTTGATTAGCTTCATCGGCCCTTCACTTTCATTATAATGTCTAGCAAGAGCATATAGCAAATGCTCAAATCATTAACTATATTAAACATTGAAATTTTATTTGGCCAGGCATGGTGCCTCACACCTGTAATTCCAGCACTTGGGGAGGCTGAGGTGGGAGGATCACTTGAGACCAGGAGTTTAAAAAGATTAGCCTGGGCAACATAGTGAGACCTCATCTCTACAAAAAATTTAAAAATTAGCTGGATGGGGTGGTTCTCACTCGTCACCCTAGCTGTTCAGAAGGCTGAGGCAGGAAGATGGCTTGAACCCAGGAGTTTGAGGTTACAGTGAGCTATGATTGTGCCACTGTACTCTAGCCTGGGCAGCAGAGTGAGACCTTGTCAGAAAAAAAGAAAAAGGAAAGAAAGAAAGAGAGAAAGAAAGAGAGAAGGAAGGAAGGAAGGAAGGAAGGAAGGAAGGAAGGAAGAAGGAAGGAAGAAAGGAAGGAACAAAGAAAGTTTGCTTGACATTTACTACGTGAACGAAAGCACAGTGTGGGACTTGGGAGACAAGGCACCTGGGGTCGGGCCTTGACTGTGCCTATGATGATTTGCCTGAGCTAAGTAGTCCCAAACTGCTCCAGGACTTAGTACAAGGAAGACCATGGTCTCTGCTCTGCAATCTGCACAAGAATCAGCCGAGATAATTGCTGTGAAAGAATAGTGAACCTTAAAAAGAAGATAGGTACCAAACTGGGCCTAGGGGAGCTCTCTAAGCCCAACACTGGAAGACATCCCTGTGATTGGGATCTTAATGCTGCCACTACTCTAGAAATTAGAGAAGTCTTTCCTAAAGGTTTGATCCCTGGGCTCCCAGCCCTTGTCCTTGAACCCAGTAGCTCTTGTTCTTCACATCTTCTATGTTGTCCTTTCCCTGAAGGGTCTTCTCAGTGCCAAGTGTGGCAGACATGTTTTGGGAATGGCATAGTGTTGCCAAGGTAAGTAGCCCCTTACTCTGTCAGGCACTTGCTAATATTAATAGTTTCTTGCATTATTCTGTCCTCACAACCAACAAAGTAGCAGCTAATGCATGAATTCCGTAGCCTTCTGCTACTGACCATGGCAAGACATAGTGCAATGGTCGCATAAAATAAGCTAGCAAGTTCCCTACACATCAGTGGGAAAGAGCCATAAAAGTGGGGTTTATTCAATCCTCCCAACAATCCTATAAGTCACACACTATTATGATGTCCATTATACAGACGAGTAAACTGAGGAATTTTTTTCAAAGCTATGATTTATCCCTTGGAGCCAGATTCCTGCTCTTCTTGATACCACTTCACAGTCCTTACCCTGTTGTTTTTCTGTATTCTGCACAGATCGTGAAATTTTCCTTCTATCAGCTTGGCTTTCCTGGTGTATAATCTCTTCCAGTTAACCTTCCTTGAGCTAATTCTATTTTATAGACTTTTGCAAACTACTTTATAGAGTTTTCTGAATGCTTACCATTCCTCTGGCTTTGAAATAGATCGCTTACTCGAGCATCCCAGCCAGTTCAGTTTAGGGTGTTTCCTTTCTCTCCTCCACACAATTTCCCTACTTCTGCTATTTCTCTCATCAGGGCTTTTCCAAGCCTTAGCGCCAGTCCAAAGTCACCATAGCTTGGACACGACATCCTGGCATCTAGACCTAATCAACAGCAGTAGTAATGTATTTTGCAGCCCTCAACACAATGCAAAGCAGTCATTATCTGGAAGGTAGACTTGTAGGATTATGTGATGTGATTTGATGGCTAATTTTATGTGTCAACTTGACTGTGCCATGAGGTGTAACAGATATTTGGTCAAACGTTATTCTGGATGTGTCTGTGAGGGTGTTCCTGGGTGGGACTGAAGAAAGCAGATTGCTCTCTCTAATGTTGGGGGACCTCATCCGATCAGTTGAAAGTCTGACTCGAACAGAGTCTGAGAAAAGAGAGAATTCGTTTTGCCTGACTGCCTTTGAGCTGGGGCATTTTCTTTTTTTTCCTGCCTTTGGACTTGAACTTGAAACATCAGCTCCTATTGGATCTCAAGCTTACAAGCCTTTGGACGGGAACTACATCAACTTTCCTGGGTCTCCAGCTTGCTGACTACAGATCTTCAGACTTATCAGCCTCCGTTATTGCGTGAGCCAATTCCTTATGATAAAGATCTCTCTCTCCATACATACACAGATATATGCACATACGCAGACAGACGTAGACACGCACACACAGCCTATTTGTTCTGTTTCTCTGGAGAGCTCTGACTAGCACATGTAGCATTAGTACTAAATATTTCCCACTTTTATGGCTGTCTGACACTGATGTGTATGGAATTTGCCAGCTTATTTTATGGAGTTACCACACTATGTCTTGCTATGGTCAATAGCAGAAGACTATAGAATTCTTGCATTAGCTATTATTATTTTGGTTTCAAGTCAGTACTCTTTTGGTTTTGAGTGACAGAAATCCAACTCTATCAATCTTAGGCAAAAAGGTAAGTTTACTGGCTCATGAAATCCAAGAAAGAATCAAACCGTTCTCATTTAGACTGGTTCTTTCTGCATGATGGGAAAAATGCCTGTCCACAGATACCACGTCTTACACCTCATGACATCTATCCCTAGTGAGGGGCTCCCTGTTGGAAATGGAAAGATTCTAGGAAAAGACTCTAATGGGCCCAGGTTGTGGAAGGTGTCCATCCACGTTCCAATCAACTGTGTGTGGGGTGGGGAGTGGGATCCAGTAACAAGATGGCGGCTCCCAAACACCTTTCTCAACTGTCTGAGGGAGTACTCCTCTGGACTGTGGTCACATGCCTCATTGTCCTTGGCAGATGGAGAGGTGGCACCAAGTGACCTCATCACCCAGACCACTGTTGCATGAGTTGAAGGAGGGAGAAGTCACCTGGAAACCTTCAGGCCAGTAAGCCACATGTTCGGGTTCACAGCTTGAATTTATTGTCCTCCTTCTTAAGAGGCTATGAAGACTTACCCTGTCATGCCTCGGGTCGTAGTTTACCTCGGTCTCTGCCAGCAGTCTAAGGCTCTGGAGTCCACCATTGCCCTGAGGAAGTGCATTTCCACATCATGGGGTTGATCCTCACTCCCCACCCTCCTTCTGCCTCTCAAGTTCTTTGTGTCCTTTGGAACTCCCGATCTGTGACTCACAGACACCGTTTGTATGTGAACATCCCTCTCCTCCCCATACCTCACCTGAAACCTAGTCCCCTTCCAACGCCACTGCCCTTGGAACACTCTCCAGTGAAAGCTGCTTTCTTTTTCCCTCTCATGCGCCATGGAAGGCTGTAACCATCCTCCTTGCTTCTCATTATTACATTTAAATAATTTCTCTTCCTTCCTCACTCAAAGCCCCAAGCTCCTTTTACCTTATCACGTTCAGCTGCACCCGGCCACTAACCCTTTCTGAAGCTGTCTTCTATCGACCTGGTCACTCCTGTTTTGAGGACTTTAGCTTCTTGTTCATTGTGGTCACCTCCATTTTTACTTCTTCCTGTCTTTCTCCTTCCCAAATCTACTGCACAAACAGTTCCCTCTTCATTTTCACTGCCGTCACCTTAGCCCAAGTCACCCATATCTCTCACCTGAGCACAGCAATAGTTTTCTGAATGGCCTTTCTAAAATCCATTTTTTTTTCAATAGCTAGAGTATTCTTTTAAAAAGAAAATGAAAATCATGCCACCATTCTGCCTCCACCTAACACAACTACAACCTTTCAATGGCTGTTCATAGCTCTTAGACCAAAGGACAAGCTCCTGGCCACGGGCTTCAAAGCTCCCCGTGATTTGACTCCTACCATTCTCCTCAGCTTCATCCCGTGTGATGCTCCCACTTCTCACCACTTTCCAGCAACCTTGCTCTTGTTCTCTTGGAGGAAGACAAGGTCTTTCACTCCTCAGGGCCTTAGCACATGCCATTGCCCCAGCTGGGAGCTCTCTGTCCACTGACGTTGTCCCATGTTCCCTTCAAGAGAGTGGTTGCTTCTCATCTTTTATGTCTAACCTCCAGCATCCTTCTTTGGAGAGATCTGCTCTGTCCAGTCTATCAGAAGTGGCTGTGGCTTTTTTCTCTCCTGTCACCACTGTCTGTCACCTTGCCTTGTTTATATGTTTTATAACAGTTCTCACAATCTATAATTCTCTTAATTAATGTAAGATCCATGAAGGAAGATAACGTCTGTCTTATTTTCAGCATTAGGTATCCAGGCTTTGAAAAATAGAATGTGCTGAATAAATATTTGTTGAATGAATTACATCTATTTTGTAGCTACCATGTTCCTTTTAATTAACATCCTTTATCAGCACTCCCACTTAGAACTGGAACCAGACAGGGCTGCCCATTGTCTCCATTACTTTTCAACATAGTATTGGAAGTCCTTGCGAGAGCTATCAGGCAAGAGAGCAGAATCAAGGGAGTCCAAATAGGGAAGGAAGAGATCAAACTCTCACTTTTTGCTGATGATATGATGTTATATCTGGAAAACCCCCAGGATTCAACCATGAGACTCCTGGAATTGATTAACGAATATAGCAAAGTCTCAGGCTACAAAATTAATATACACAAATCAGAGGCATTTATATATGCCAATAACAGTCAATCGGAAAACCAAATTAAAGACTCAATACCCTTCAAAATAGCAACAAAGAAAATAAAATATCTAGGTATATATCTAACTAAAAAGGTAAAGGACCTCTATAAGGAAAACTATGAAACACTGAGAAAAGAAATAGCAGAACTTGCAAATAGATGGAAAAATATACCATGCTCGTGGATCGGAAGAATCAACATTGTTAAAATGTCTATACTACCCAAAGTGATCTACAGATTCAATGCAATCCCTATTAAATTACCAACATCATTCTTTACAGACGTAGAGAAAATAATTATACACTTTGTATGGAATCAAAGAAGACCCCGTATAGCAAAAGCAATTTTAAGCAACAAAAACAAAATGGGAGGTATTAATTTGCCAGACCTCAAACTATACTACAAGGCCGTGGTTCTTAAAACAGCCTGGTATTGGCACAAGTGCAGGGACACAGACCAGTGGAACACAACAGAAAATCCAAATATAGAACCATCCTCATATAGTCACCTAATTTTTGACAAAGCAGGAAAGAATATACTCTGGGGACAAGAATCCCTATTCAATAAATGGTGCTGGGAGAATTGGTTAGCCACTTGTAGAAGACTGAAACAGGACCCACAGCTTTCACCTCTCACAAAAATCAAATCACGGTGGATAACAGACTTAAACCTTAGGCGTGATACAATCAGAATTCTAGAAGAAAATGTAGGAAAGACTCTTACAGACATTGGCCTAGGCAAAGAATTTATGAAGAAGACCCCCAAGGCAATCACAGCAGCAACAAAAATAAATGAATGGGACATGATTAAATTAAAAAGCTTCTGCACAGCCAAAGAAACAGTCCAGAGAATAAACAGACCACCTACAGAATGGGAAAAAATTTTTGCATACTACACATCAGATAAAGGACTGATAACAAGAATCTATTTAGAACTCAGGAAAATCAGCAAGAAAAAATCAAGCAACCCTATCAAAAAGTGGGCAAAGGACATGAATAGAAATTTTTCAAAAGAAGATATAAAAATGGCTAACAAACATATGAAAAAGTGTTCAACATCTCTAATCATCAGGGAAATGCAAATCAAAACCACAATGAGATATCACTTAACCCCAGTGAGAATGGCCTTTATCAAAAAAACCCAAAACAACACATGTTGGCGTGGGTGTGGAGAGACAGGAACACTCATACACTGCTGGTGGGACTGCAAACTAGTGCAACCCCTGTGGAAAGCATTATGGAGGTATCTTAAACAGATTCAAGTAGACCTGCCATTTGACCCAGCAATCCCATTAGTGGGCATATACCCAAAGGAAAAAAGGTCATTCTTTAACAAAGACACATGTACCCGAATGTTTATAGCAGCACAATTCACAATAGCAAAGATGTGGAAACAACCCAAATGCCCATCAATACATGATTGGATTAGTAAACTGTGTTATATGTATACCATGGAATATTACTCAGCTATAAGGAATGATGAAGATACGACATCTCTATGGTTCTCCTGGAGAGAGTTGGAACCCATTCTATTAAGTGAAGTATCCCAAGAATGGAAAAACAAGCATCATATGTACTCACCAGAAAATTGGTTTCCCTGATCATCACCTAAATACACATCTGGGAACGACACCAATTGGACATCAGACTGAGGTGGGGGTGGGGGAGGGGATGGGGGTATGCCTACACAATGAATGCATTGCGCACCGTTTGGGGAGTGGTAACACTTGAAGGTGCTGACTCGGGAAAGGGGGGGTGGGGAAAAAAATATGAAACTGTTGTTTTTAACTTGCATTGTTCACTTAATAATTTATCATGAATATTTCCCATATTATTTCATATCATTGTACAAGAAATAATGTATACATTATGAGGACATACTGTATCTAACAAGATATACTGTTAGACTCTTTGATTCTGTAAAATTAAATTGTTATTAATGATAAAAAAAATAAAAAAAAAAGAGGAAAAAAAAAACAAAAAAAAATCCTTTATCATATGTCCTCTGAGAACAGAGCCCGATATTAGGTATGTGGAAGGACACGAATACAGTGGTGTTATTGGGTCTTACCTTACGGGGACTTGGACAAGTCTTTTTACCTTTCTAGAAGTTATCTTCTTTGTAAATGGAGAGGATTAGACTCAAAAAAGATTACAATCTCTTATTTCCTCCAGACATCATAGTCACAACACATTCGCGTTAGTAACTTCTCACAGTGAGCACAATAACTATTTTTGGCGAATTGTTTAATGGATTCTCCATACCTTTACCTTAAAATAACTGGACCTAGTTATCTCTCACAGTTTCCAGAATGTTTATGCTACATTTATGACACCTGCCTTCACGCAAAGTAGTTGTACGGGTCACCCAACAGCCATTCTGAGATGTTTTAGCACAATTTCAATGACAGAAAGATAAAACACATGTGAAACACTTTAGAAACATTTCTTCTTAAACACATATCTATCAAGTGGTCTTTATGTGCTGGATGCTCTGCTAGGCTCCTTGGAAAATGCAGTGAGCAACAGCAGATCTAGTTCTCGCTCCCATGGGGCTTTCAGTCAGGTGGGTGAGATAGACATTAGCCAAATGATGGCATTAATGGATGTATAATTAAAAATGTAGGTAAATTCTCTGAACAAAGTATGGGTTTCTGCAAAAATGTATAACAGAGGATCTTGACTTAGATTGGGGTGGCAAGGAATCTTCTGGAAGAAAGTGATGGTTTAGCTAAGACATAAAGGGTTAATAGACCATTAACTAGGCTGGAGGTGGGGGCAGGGAGAGGGAGAGAGAGCATTCCAGGCCAACGGAGGGGCATATGTGTAGAAAAATTGCTGAGCCCAGGGAACTGAAGGAAGGTCCATGGGGCTGGAGAACAGAGAACAAGACAGAGGGTGGTATTTGATGCTTGAAAGTGGATAAGGGTCAGAACTATAGGACGTTGTGGTCTACATGAAGGATTTTGATCCTTAATTTACGATTTGTGACTATTTGTGGGAAGTCAATAATGGTGTAAGGGGCAACAGCATCAGATCTGGGTTTTGAAAACATCACTCCAGCTGACACGTGGTCCTGTGGGACGACCACCTGGTAGTAGGCTACTGCAGACACCTGTGCAAGGGATGATGGCAGCATGGATGAGGGGAGAGGAAGTAGATATGATAACCAGTGGACGTATTTAAAAAATATCAAAGCCAGAATTCTAGCTTGGTACCATTCACGCAGATTGAGAACATGGCAGTAAGATTAGGTTTTAGGGGCAGATCATGAGTTCAGCCTTGGACATGTTGAGACTGGGATGCCCCCAAGACATCCCTCTGGAGATTCCGTGGTGGGAGTTAGGCACAGTGTTTGAGAGTTCAGAGGAGGAGTCCGGTCTGGCAGTCAGCATGTATTTGAGGATCTCAGGGACCAGAGATGCTAGTCAAAAGCATGGGTCTGGGTGAAATTGCCTAAGGAGAGAGCAAAGAGTAAAGCAAGAAGGCGATGAAAGACACAGTCTTGAGGAACTCCATCATGGGGCCTATTAAAGGAAAAAGAGATAGCAAAGGAGACAAAGAAATCAAAGATGAGAGGGAAATCCAGACCAGTAGGGTGTCGTGGAATCCAAGGGAAGGAGTGTTTTAAGTTGGAGGGAGTGTCCTGTATTGTCCTAAACAAGTAAAAGTTTAGGACATGTCCTTCGGATTTGTGGACATGTAAACCAAATGCTGTCTCAATGGCCTGTTGGTCACAGAGGCCATGTGGGAGTGAGTTTTAGTGAGTGGGAGGTGAGAAATGGAACCTGTGGTTTAGACAACTCCTTTAAGAGATTAACTCTGAAGAGCAGCAGAGAAATTGAATGCTGTAGAGTGATGAGTTTTTTTTTTTTTTTTAAGATAGGATAATCTTGAGCATGTGTAATTGTTGATGAAAGGATCCAATTAAAAGGGAGAGGTTGATTTATATAGGAGAGAGAAGGTTCTAAAGATGGGAGAGAGTGAGGATTCCAAAGCATAGGTACACAAATTGGCCTGGGAGGAGGGTCACCTCCTCTAATATAACAGGAAGGATGACACAGAATGTGGGTATACATCTTTGAGAGTTAACTGGTTATTTGCTCCTCGTAATTATCTACTCATTGTAATTCTTTTAATCTTAGATTTTCAAGGAGGAAAGAAATTTTCCCACAGTTATTTTGCTTTTTTAAATTATTCCTTCTTATTTTAAAGAGCACTTACAGTATCCTTCAACCTTCTTTTTTTTTTCCTTTGAGACACAGTCTCACTCTTGTCACCTTGGCTAGAGTGCTGTGGTGTCAGTCTAGCTCACAGCAACCTCAAATTCCTGGGGCTGAAATGATCCTCTTTCCTCAGTCTCCCTAGTAGCTGGGACTACAGGTGTGCACCACCACACCTGGCTAATTTTTACTATTTTTAGTAGAGACAGGGTCTCACTCTTGCTCAGGCTGGTCTTGAACTCCTGAGCTCAAGCAGATCCTCCCACCTCAGCCTCCCAGAGTGCTGGGATTACAGGCGTGAGCCACCGTGCCTGGCTCCTTAAACCTTCTGTTTCCTTCATTTTGCTTTCCAATAGATTCATTAACATATTCTTTTATTCAAATATGGGACTGAGGCAAATTGCCTAACACCTCAAAATGAAATCCTCTCACAAAATATTTATGCTGCTTTCAAAAGGATACAATGTAAGAAAAATGTGTATGACTTTTTCAGAAATTGTATATACATGACAAGTGATTGAAATGCTGTATCTGTAATCATTACCTCTAAGTCCTAGATTAAAACAAGCAATTTTACTGGTTTCAGAGAAACCAATTAAACATGCAACTTTATTGAAAGCAATTTTGAGTTTGGGAACGGACACAGGAATTAGAAAATTGAGTAATTTCACATATATAACACTTCAGTCCTTTGTGTTGGTGAAGTCTCCTTAACCTTCTGTGATAGGCAAACTCGCCTAGAATTCTAATTAGTCTGTGTCCCAAAACTGCCAGGTATACAATCTAGCCAGAGCATTATTTGCAATTTGATCGCTGAGCAACTGATCAGCTCCATTCAGGAGAGAGCCATTCTTGTTTCCAAGACAACAAAGAGTTGGACTTTAAAATTATTGATCCAGTTGCTTTGACTACCCTAACGGTGAAATTAGATTGATGGACCATGATCTGACAATTGTCCGAGATTCCTTGGTTTTCTCACTTTAGGAGTAGCTATATATAATTCCTAAGCCTTCACAGCCCAGGTGAATTCTTTCTGCTGATCATCTTTATGGGGAAAGCTTTTAATTGTAATATCATGCTCTTTCTCCAACTTCAGGATCTCAAAAATAGGCTGCAAAATAAACCTTGGGGAATAGAAATGTTCTCTCTCAGCTACTCTCTATCACCAATTCCCACACTGTTTTCTTTAAGACATGACCTGACCGCAAAAAAACAATTACTCAAAGAGACACCTGATTCCATCTCCTTTCTACTCTTGACCAACCCTGCGATGTATTTCCAAAGAGTTCATCTCCCCATAGTTTTTACTTGAATGTTCTCTCAAGCATCCAACATTTTGCACCAAGTAAAATGCCAGGTTCTTCCCTACCTGTCCTATACTTTTACAGTTGCACTGACTTGGGACTTTTCTCAATTATTTACTGCATTAGATAGTCATCTTGTATCCTCCATTCCCCTTAGGTGGCAATATATATATCAAACCACAACCAACGAGTCTACTCTCTGGGAAATGGAGGAGCAGATCGGGTCATGCTCCTAGGGGATAGGAGCAAATGCGATCATGCGGTATTCAGTGACGGTACTTCCACCAAGATAAGGGCACAGAATCTGACAAAAGACTTTTTTCCTCATCTGTGAATTTATTTATGACAAAAGTCTGACAGAATTCTATAAATAAACCCACAGTTGCACATTACTGAATTATGTTCAATAAAAATAACACAATGTTGTGAAATTGAGATTTTCCTGAAAAAGCTGGACTAGTTTTATAGGTTGAGGTAAATCTAATTTTTTTCATTTCATTTCAACTCAGCGAACATTCCTTGCCTACTAACACTGCACCTGGGACTGTGATAGGTGTTGTGAATGCAAATCCCAGCCCTCAAGGGACTTGCTGTCTCCTGGTGAAGAAAGAGGAACAGCTGCATGACAATGTGCTCCTTGCTGTGATGGAGGAAAGCTCCGGATGCTCTGGGAGATGAGTAAGGGGAATACCTGGCTTTTGTGTTTTTTTTTTTTTTTGAGACAATCTTGCTTTGTTGCCCAGGCTAGAATGAGTGCCATGGCATCAGCCTAGCTCACAGCAACCTCAAAGTCCTGGGCTTAAGCGATCCTCCTGCCTCAGCCTCCCGAGTAGCGGGGACTACAGGCATGCTCCACCATGCCCAGCTAAATTTTTCTATATGTGTTTTAGTTGGCCAGATAATTTCTTTCTATTTTTAGTAGAGACGGGGTCTTGCTCTTGCTCAGGCTGGTCTCGAACTCCTGACCTCGAGCGATGCATCCGCCTCGGCCTCCCAGAGTGCTAGGATTACAGGCGTGAGCCACCGCGCCCAGCCTAATGCCTGGCTTTTGAAGGAGGCATCTATGAGACTTCAAAGAGCAGATGACATGACACCTGGACTTAATCTTGAAGAGTGAGGGAGAGTTGGCCAGGCTGAAAAAGGATAAGAGATTTTAGGTGTAAGGAAAACACTAGCAAAGGCACAGAAGCACTAAAGAGCATTTATGTTTAGAGTATGGCAAATCACGGAGGATGGCTTCAGGCTGAAGTTCCTCCAGAGTTTATGAATGGAACAGGTCACCAGGATGTAAAGTTGCAGGAGAAGCTTTCACAGAGGAGATTGGATTTGAGTTTAACCTTGAAAATGTCTAGAAGGAGGTTAGACAAAATGAGAGAAGGGGGCATCCTAGATGGGAGGAGAGTGAGTGTCACCCGAGCCATGCTTCTCAAAGCTTTTTTTGTCCTGTCACATGCTGAAAATATGAATATTCATGTCGAATGAGAATGCTGGCTCCTCAGACATAACCTATTGATAAGACAAGGCTTAGTTTATTGTTTATCACCTACGCAGAACTTTGGTGGTATCCCAGAAGGGGAAAGGCAAGATCAGAATTTAATGGGCATTGTAATTTTAGTTTAAGACAAGTATTTAGTCTGGGGACTTGATTAGGTTTGGGTAAGGATCATGATACAACAGTCCAGGATTGGTGGAAACAGCAAGATGAGGATTTTGAGGTAAGAGATTCAAAGAATTTTAGGGCACAAGCTGTTGATGCATCTTTTGGGAAGTTTCTGTATTGAACAATCAAAGCATTTGCTTAGACAAGAGACTCCTAGGAAAGTAAAGCAATGCTAACACAGTGGAATACCAAGGTCACGTGACTGTAGACAGTAAGGTTTGGTTTACGTTTTTAGTGTCCCTACTGAGATTATTTAGGTTCTCCCTTCGTAGCACACACTGGCATAAACAGGTGAAACAGCTCCTGGAGGGAGTGGACCCATGAAGGACTCTGGTCAGTCCCTGACTGGCCAATCTGAGGGCACGAGAGATACATTTCTTGACACACCAATAACCCATCTGTGGCCCAAGTGGTCAGCATACTGTTTTAGAGAAAGAGATAAATATAAGAATCTTTGTAGCAGTGTTGTTTGTAAGAACATAAAATTGAAAGTAACCTCAATATCTGTCAGCAGGAGAATGGATACATAAATCATGGTATATTCAAATAAAATGGGATATTGTACAATAGTGAGGAATAATAATTTATAACTACAAATATCAATATATGAACCATAACCATAATTTTGATGGAAAAAGGCAAGTTGCCAAAGAATATATGCAGTATTATAAACTTTATATATACAAAAGAAGTCTACATGTTGGATAGCATAGACACTTATGAAAAGTAGAACTAGGCCAGGCGCGGTGGCTCACGCCTGTAATCCTAGCTCTCTGGGAGGCCGAGGTGGGCGGATCGTTTGAGCTCAGGAGTTTGAGACCAGCCTGAGCAAGAGCGAGACCCCATCTCTACTAAAAATAGAAAGAAATTATATGGACAGCTAAAAATATATATAGAAAAAATTAGCCGGGCATGGTGGTGCATGCCTGTAGTCCCAGCTACTCGGGAGGCTGAGACAGGAGGATTGCTTGAGCCCAGGAGTTTGAGGTTGCTGTGAGCTAGGCTGACACCACGGCACTCACTCTAGCCTGGGCAACAGAGTGAGACTCTGTCTCAAAAAAAAAAAAAAAAAAAAAAAAGTAGAACTAAATGCATGTAAAAGATAACTAACTAGATAGTGGTTATCTTCTCTAACTGTCAGGGGTGTACTCAGGGACTTCAAGTACAGTGGTGATGCTATTTTTAAAGCCAGGTAATAATTTCACATGAGACCATTATATTCTATTTTTATATCTTTTGTATACCTTAAATATTTCCTAATTCTTTTTCAAGCATATAGAACATTTTTTTTAAAAGATAGTAAGGCTTAGATAAAGGAGAAATTCTTCTAAAGCCCAACAGATCAGAAAAGTCATGTGTCTACCTGACTGGGCTAAAGGATGCCCAGACAGCTGGTAAAACGTTATTGCTAGGTGTGTCTGTGAGGGTGTTTCTAGAAGAGATTAAGAGATTATCATTTGAATTGGTAGACTGAGTAGAGATCACCCTCACCAATGGGGGCATCCATCATCCAGTCTGTTGAGGGCCTGAATAGAACAAAAAGCTAAGGGAAGGTGAATTCCCTCTTCCAGCCTGAGCTGGGACATACATTTTGTCCTGCTCTCAAACATTAGAGCTCATGGTTCTTGGCCTTCAGACCCTGGGACCTACACCAGCAGCCCATCCAGTTCTCAGGCCTTCGGATGAAGACCAGGTCCCCTCTAGGAAGGACCATAGCACTTTACCAAAAATTTATACTGTTAATTTTTCTCCCAGTCTTTCTCAAAGGGACCTACAGCCTTTTACCAGGGTAACTGTGCATTGGGGAAAAGGACATTATCAGAACTTTTGGGGACCACCGGACACTGTGTTCAAACTGACACTGATTCTAGGAGATCTAAAACACCACTGTGGCCCTCCAGGCAGGGTGGAGGCTTATGGAGGTCAGGTTATCAATGGAGTTTTAGGTCAAGTCCATCTCAGAGTGGGCTTAGTGGGTCCCTGAACCCATCCTGTGCTTATTTCCCCAGTTTTAGAATTCATAATTGGAATAGATACACTTAGCAGCTGGCAAAATCCCATATTGGTTCCTTGACCAGCGAAGGGAGGGCTACTGTGGGAAAGGCCAAATGGAAGCCATTAGAACTGCTTCTACCTAGGGAAATAGTGAATCAAAAGCAGTACCACACTCCTGAAGGCATTTCTGAGATTAGGGCCCTCGGCAAGGACTTAAAGGATGCAAGGGTAGTGATTTACACCACATCCCCATTCAGCTGTCCTATTGGACCTGTACAGAACATAGATGGAGCTCGGAGAATGACAAGGGCTTATCGTAAGCTGTACCAAGTGATGACTCCAATTGCAGCTGCTGTACCGGATGTGGTTTTATTACTTGAGCATATTAACACGTCTCCTGGTACCTGGTGTGTTGCTATTAATCTGGTAAATAGTTTTTCCCCTATGCCATCCATAAGGCCCATCAAAGCTATTTGCTTTTAGCTGGCAAGTCCACCAACACACCTTCACTGCCCTCCCTAAGGGACATATCAACTCTTCACTCCTAATTTTAAATGCAGGGATCTCCATCGCCTTTCCTTTCCGCAGGATATCACGGTGTTCAATTACATTGATGACATCATGGAGATTGGACCTAGTGCGTAAGAAGGAGCAACTACTTCAGACTTATTGGCAAGACATTTGCACGTCAGGAGGTGGGAAACAAATATGACTAAAATTCAGGAACCTTCTACCTCTGTGAAATCTAGTGGTACAGTGTGAAGATACCTCTTCTTAGGGGAAGGCAAAGCTGTTGCGTCTGACCTCTCATAGCCAGGTGTTCTTGAAGCTTCAACTGTCAGCTACAGAGGTTGATAGAAGTGTCATTCTCTGAGAACAACTATTCTGGAAAAGAGTTGGAGACAGATGGGAGTAGAAGGAAGATTTAAATCCCCTCCTATTTTATGACACACAACCATCAATTGTTCCTTGTAAATGGAGAGAAGATTCTAATTAGGGGGCCTGAGGCTACAGGTTGTTTGAGTGACAACTTCTCAAGTTAGGAATGGGGTAGGGTAACCATAGTTAGGTTATAAATGTAACATTTACATAAGAAACAGGAATAAAAGAAGAGGAACCCCCGCCTCACATTGAAATTTTCACTTGAATGTCCAGTAGAAATGCCTGCTGGATTCCTATTGACTTTTAGAATGAGTTTGGTAGTGTTTATCAACGCCATTTTAGTTTAATGAATCTACCACTTAACTTTCTACAGCATAACAAAGGGGGAATAAGTGAGTGTTCATGCAGAGATGGGCTTTCATCCCAATCTGACATGGAACCAGTGCAGTCGAGGCTCTAGCAAACTCAGAGTGATTGACAACACATGAACAAAGCAATTATTTTCAGTCTCTCTACTTTGTAATTACCTGAAAATCTGAAAATGGATAATTAGTTCCTAATTCTTTAGTCAATATCAAAAACCCTCAGCGTTGGAGCTAGGCTAAGCCTGGCAGTATTGTGCTAAACCTTTCCAAATGCTTCAGTTAACCTTTCATACGCCAAGTGACTTAGCTCAAATAAAGTATAATGGATTTTTAAGATTATTACTCAAGATCTTGCATTGTAACTTAGGTTTTTATTTTTAAATTAATTAATTTCAGTTCACCAAACTTTTGAAAACCATGGATTAAGTGGTTATGTGAATTCCACTGGGCATAGATAGATGAGTCTATGTGCATTCGATGTAGATGGAAGAACAATCTTTTATTTGACCTCTTAACCTAACTCAGCCCCAGCCTTTAGAGACACTGTGAGTTGACAACCCAGAGGATCCACTTGTGTAGCCTTGTGGAGGGAGAATGCCAGGTTCTTGGAAATCACAGCAGCACATTGTGCAGTGTTTGAGCTCACAATGGTGCATGTATAGTTGTGCTGCCCACTCAGCTGCCACTACTCACGGTGATCTGTAGATTTTTAACCGAAGACGGAGGGAGCAAAATGAGAATGTTATCTTCACAATACGGCCTGTGTCAAATTTAAGGTGCTTTTGTGAAAAGTTGATTGTCAAATAAGAGTTGTCAAATAAAGAGCAGGCATAAAGTGAAGGCGTTTTCTGTGATGCTCTGGCTTAGAAATTTGGTAACAGTGGGGGAATCAGCACATTGTCTAATATGGTTTAGCAATGTTTAGCTTGGATTAACAAAGACTAACAGTAACATCACGTACAGAAAGGTTGAAAGCTCTATGCAAAAAATGGTACATTTCATTTGGAAGAAAATGCGTCAGCACGGTGACATTAATTACTAATTTCCAAGTTCCAATTTTTAGTCTATATGCCACCTGCCACAGTGAGCCCCAAATTTCCCAGTTGCTTAATGTGGCACTAACAATCTCTAACTTGAAATATGTTCATGTGATTTTATTGTAAAGTAAATAATTTCTTGAGTGCAAACTACTTTGCATATACTGATGCTGTATTAAAATACTAAATTTTATGTTTCCTCTCTGTCCCTTTATTTCTTTTCCCTCCTTTCCTCTTTCCTGTCTTCCCTTCCTATCTCACCCCTTGTGTCCCTGACTCATTTTTCTCTGTGGATTTCATAAGGAAAATCTTGACTGGCTAATAAATTCATATTTCCAGCAGGTATTTGGTCTTCAACAAGCAAAGTGGAGGGGGGGGGGTGTGATAAAGGATGGCAACCAGGAACCTGCCCCTGTCTGGTTCCCAGGATTATGCAAGCCCTGGGGAGGGAGAGAGCTCTAATAATGGCTCATATTGTCTTGTCCATCCTGGTGAGAGAGGAGAAGGATCTGGATTTGATTTTACTTTTTAAAAAAATTACCTTTTCTGTATCTCATTTGTTAGGGGACAATTTTATGTTTCTACATACACACACAAAACAAAACCCTGTAGAGCCCTAGTTTATCTAAGGACCTCTAATTTGCCCTTTTTCATTAATAACACTTACTCTAAAATTTGGAATTAGAAACACTCGATATTATCAGATGATATAAGAAATGACTTCTGTCGGCAGTGCGATTTCTCCTGGATGTTTGTTGGGACTCCCTTGGTGAATCCTAATGTTATGTTTGGCTCAGAAAATGTGAATCGCACAAGTAAAACAGTCTTTTGCCTTTTTTTTTTTTTAAGTAGGAAAAGGGCAATCAGTTTTATTTGATTACACAGTCTCCAAAATATCATTGGCTCTTAATATATATTTAACTGTGATTACAAAGAGGAAAGTCAGAAAAGAGAGAGAGAGAAGTCTCTCTTTCTCTCTCCTATTTGTTACTTATTTATCACTCTCTTATTTATTACTGCAGAAAGGTTAGTTTGTACCAGAAATGGACTTGCTTTGGCGATTCAGATATTTTGTAATCATTAATCTTCTTGTAATTTAAATAGATTATGTTAGAGACAGAGGACCTGAGTATTAAATTTAGATTTGCAGAGCACAATGAAGAGAACTATGCTTGGAATTTGCAAAAGAAACAGATAGAATAGAATAAGTTAAATAGCCAAGTGGAAATCCTACAGTGAGTTATACAGTACACAGATCCTTCAGAAATGATTTCATTTATTAAAGCAACTTCTTAGACAAATTGATGTCAAGCATGTGTAAAAGTTTAATTTCAAAGTTGCCAAAGCCAATTCAAAGATTCCCTCTTAGTGGAGATATTTTATATGAATGCTTAAGGAAAGACCATAAGACTATGAGGCTCCTCATAAAACCCACAGTCAGGTAGGTGGGTGATGAGTAAATCCCTTTCCAGAAGGAATTCCTAATTTCAATATGGTCTATCAGAAAATTGCTTAAGCATTTTTATAAAGCCTTCTATCTATTTCTCAGAAAGGACTGTGAATTATATCTCATAAAATCCAGGTTTGGTACAATTTTCTTTCTCATGTCAGTTCCTTGCTTGTAACCCTCAAATTGCTTCTCGTAACACTTAGAATAAAATCCAAATCCTTACAAGACCCCATACTTCAATGATGTCATTTCCTACCACTCGGATTCTCCTGATTCATTACCCTTCCTTCCTGTTTCTTGAATATGCCAACCACGCTTCTGCCTCAGGTCTTTGCACTGGCTGTTCCTCTGCCTGGAATGCAGGCTTCCTCTGCAGCTGTGTGGCTTCTCCCTTTTATCCCTGTCTCTGTTCCATCGTGCTCTCAACTAGAATTATAGCCCTCCCAGCGCCATCCCCCTTCCGGCGCCCTCTCTTTCTTTAAATGCTGTTAACTGGCGTTACAACATGTGTCTATTGTTTACTGTTCATCTTCCCCTGTCCTCACTGGAGTGTAAATAAAGTCTGTGAGGGCAGGGACTTTGTTTCGTTCACTACTATATTCCCAGGGTTTAGAACAGGGCCGGGCTCATGGTACGTGTCCATAGGACAGCCCTCAGGCTGAACTGTGTCCCCCCCACCCCCAAATTCATATGTTGAAGCCCTAATCCCTGCTACCTCCGAATGTGACCATATTTGAAGATAGGATCTTTACAGAGGTGATTAAATTAAAATGAAGCTCTTAGGGTGGGCCCTAATCCAATCTGACTGGTGGCCTTACAAGAAGAGGAAGGATGATGTGAAGACACAGGGAGAAGATGGCGGTCTGGAAGCTAAGGAGAGAGGCCTGCCACAGACCCTTCCCTCGTGATCCTCAGAAGGAAGCAAAATCTTGATGACAACTTGATCTCGGACTTGCAGCCTCCAGAGCTGTGATAAAATAAATTTTCACTGTTTAAGCCACCCTAGTCTGTGGTACTTTGCTATGGCAGTCTTAGTGAATTAATACAGTACTGTACATGTGCTTTTAATAAGTAATTGTTAAATTAATAAATAAATGGTATGGAACATTTTTGTGAAGATAAAAGGTAGTGGCATTGTCGAACATTTATCCAGAAAAGAAATGTAGATGATGAGGCTCACGCCTGTAATCCTAGCTCTCTGGGAGGCCAAGGTGAGAGGATGGCTTGAGCTCAGGAGTTCAAGACCAGCCTGAGCAAGGGTGAGACTCCATCTCTACTAGAAATAGTAAAAGTTAGCCAGGCATGGTGGTACACACCTGTAGTCCCAGCTACTCAGAAGGCTGAGGCAGGAGGATCGCTTGAGCCCAGGAGTTTGAGGTTGCTGTGAGCTAGGCTGATGCCACGGCACTCTAGCCCTGGCAACAGAGCAAGATTCTGTCTCAAAAAAAAGAAAAAAAAAAAAAAAAAAAGAAACATAGATGATGGTTTCTTAATAGAAACTCCAAAATTAGCACAGAAACAAGACTTGATTTGACAGGAGGGTAAAACAGTTCAGCCTCTGCATAGACGCTGGAGCACCAATACCTTAATGGCTTTTGCCTTCATGGCTTGGAGATAATTTGATCTCTCAGAAGTTTGAGAATACAATGCACCGCTAACTTGGGGCTTAACTATGACCAACAAAGAAGAGAATATATGAGTAAACTGATGGCGTTATGAATTTTTTTTTTTTTTTTTTTTTTTTTTTTTTGAGACAGAGTCTGGCTCTGTTGCCTGGGCTAGAGTGAGTGTCGTGGCATCAGCCTAGCTGACAGCAACCTCAAGCTCCTGGGCTTAAGCAATCCTCCTGCCTCAGCCTCCCGAGTAGCTGGGACTACAGGCATGTGCCACCATGCCCGGCTAATTTTTTCTATATATATTTTTAGTTATCCAGATAATTTCTTTCTATTTTTAGTAGAGACGAGGTCTTACTCTCACTCAGGCTTGTCTCCAACTCCTGACCTTGAGCGATCCTCTTGCTTTGGCCTCCCAGAGTGCTAGGATTACAGGCGTGAGCCAAAGCACTTGGCCGGAATTTTAAAGGAAAGGAACCCTGTCATCTTGGTATTTGGGATGGTCAAGGATGCTGGTTATTGTCAGACTTATTCACTGGACTTGGGGGAATCAGACTGAAAACTGTGAAGAGAAATATTAGTTCCATTATCAAAAACACTAGCTGGCAAGAAACACAGGCGGGTCTAAAAAACATGACTCTGATATTGTAATTACAGCTGACTTCAGTGAGGATGGAAAGAGGAGCGCAGACAAAGGATCCACAGGCAGCATATTCACAAAGCACGGAGGGAGGGACACACAGCTGAGAGTGAATACAAAAGAGTGGCGTCAATCAATAAGACCAGCGTTAGGAAACCTGCAGGCAAGAACGTCCAGAGACTCCCCAAAATGCCAACGACAGCAATGTTTCGATTTTGATTTAACATGTTGGACACACAAAAGCAAGGAATGTTTCTGACCTGCACGAAACCTGCCTCTTGAAACAGATGGCGTAACGCTAACTACTGATGACCAAGAGAAAGCAAAACTGCTCAAGTCCTATTTTGTTGCCATGTTCTTCCCCCACAAAAACAATTTCAGAATTGGAAAGCCCAGACAAGCAACATTAAAAGGGAATTGCAACCTTTACTAGGTCAGGATAGTAAGAGAAGAATTAATTGTTCCTAAAGGGATCAAATCTCAGGTCCAGATGGATGACATCCCCGGGCCATGAGAGGATGTGCAGGTGGGGGGCCAGGCTGCCCTCGTTCGTCCTTAAGGAATAATGGTCAGTAACAAAAGGAAGACATTTAGAGATGTGCAGTGTTGTATCAATCTTCCAAAAAAGGGCAAAAGACAATTTCTAAAAATTATGCACGATTGAGCTAACCATTGATTTTTTTTTTTTTTTTTATTACTAAACAGATTGTTAAGCAGATGGCTTCTAAACTCTGTGAAAAAAAAGTGGTGGTCGTTCACTGTCATCCATTGTCACTACCCATTGGTGCCTCCCTTTTCTTGACATCTATGCCACTAAAAGTAATTTATACCAAATCAAGCTCATTTTCTTTTTGGGAAAGCTACCAACTGGAGGATGAGAAGAGCGTTTGAGACATACTTGATTTTTAATTTATTAAGGTATTTGTGTTTAATGAGATCCCTTTTTTAGCTGTGTACTGAATACATTATTCTCTCAAACTCTGCATGACCTGAGCTGAACTGATACTCTTCCCCCCCAGAAGATGTTCCTCTTGGCGTTTTAGTGAGCCCACCACATTTCCAGTCTTCTAAGATAGCCTCTAGTGCTTCTTGGTGCTTTGCTCCTCTTCTCTCCTGGACTGTTGTGATAATATCTTACCTTTTTCTCATTGCTCTGGGTCATACTGTATGTTGCTACCTGAGTTATCTAAAAATAGACCTGGTAGACCTGATTGTACTTAAAACTTTGCTGGCTATTTGATGTTGGTTCACAGGTTTATCCCAACACTCTAATTTGACCTGCAAGGACCCTCATGGTGTCTTCCTGGCTTTCTTAGCAAAACATTTGTCTTCCAAAGCACTGCATAAACCTGTGATTTTGCTACACTAAACTTTTCCTTATTCTCTTATATTAACACACCATACTTTCAATTCTTTGCCCTCACAAATGCTCTTTTTTCTGTTTACTGTGTTCTGGTCTCCTTTTCTACCTAGCAAGCTCCTCCTCCTACTTCAAAGCCAGGCCAATGTCACCTCTGTGTAAAGCCTTTTCTGATTCCCTTCAGGCAGAGGTAGCCATTCCCTTCTTTATGTTCATATAGCAGCTTATTCATATCTTTATTAGTGCACTTATCAGATGGTAGAGAAGTTATTTCTTTACTTTTCCCTTTCCTCTAGCCATTGAGATCTTTTAAGACCCGGACTTTGCCAAATACTCTTTTTTCTTTCCTCCATTTGTATCCACCATTGCATACAAATGTTCAATCAACCTCCAAAAGAGAGACAATACAAAGCAGAAAGAATAAATGATTGTTTCTGTTGGCAAGATGGAGAAATTTATATTTATAGTTAGCCTAAAGGTGATATCCAGAGTGTATCGCTTAAGGCTATGGTTCCCCCCCCCAAACCCTGTTGGGGGCCCAGCAGCGCAGGGGCCCGCAAGGCTTCATGTGTGTTTGCAGCCGCTCCCCATCAGTTGCAGCAACGCGTGGGCTCCTGGGCTCCACCCTACTGTGTACTGTGCATGGGAGAGATCTAGGTTGCAGCCCCCTGTGAGAATCTGGTGCCTGGGGATCTGGGGTGGAGCTGGGACGGGGGTGCTGGCGCCGGGGAGCAGCTGCAAGTGTAGCTTGTCATCGACAGAGAGGTTTGACTGCACAACAAATGTGGTGTGGTTGGGGCATCCCGGGACTGTGCCCACCCTGCTGAGCACAGAAAGATCGGATTCCATGAAGCGGGTCTCTGGTGCCAAAAAGGTTGGGGACTGCTGGCTTAAGGGACGATTGAGACCATGCTACCTGATCTCCTGCACTTTACTTCCTCTCCCCCTCCAGATTTCCACTTATCTTCATCCATTCTTTCTGCAAACTAAAAATAAAATCCTAAGCCCTCTGCTAACTGAATGGACCCCTCTCGGCCAACCGGACCCCAGAAATACCTTAAAACCGAGGCCCCAGCCACGACGGGGATGGGAGAGAGAAAGCATAATTACCTGTGTATGTTTTTCCTTCATAAATATTCATGACTTCGCCTACAGCTTGTTGAATATGTATATTTGATCACCCCACTCATTATAAAATCCTGTTCCCTTTCGTCTCTTCTTTGAAGTACTGTGTGCCTGGCTTCTGGCTGGGGCTTTGCTTCCCTACCTGTTGTAATGGCCACCCAGCAGGTTGCTATGAGAAATAAAGCTCTCCTTTTTCCAAAGCATAAACCTCGTTAATTTTCTTTTTAAATTGACATTTGCAACTCAGAATACTCAACTCAGAGTAATAAGTATCCCACTTCCTCTCCACAGTTAACCCTTCTATTTGTGCTTTCACCCTGTCTCCTTCCATTTTATCTCGGAAACATATAGAGACTCTTTCCCCTCCCATTCTTTCCCCTGTCCCACTCCCCACCGCCCCCCACTGATCATTCAGGAGTTAAACAGGGGAAATGGTTTCTGTCAGTGTTAAGGTGATGAAAGAGATCGTCACAACACAACTGAAGGTTGAGCAGGGGATGAGTGCTAGCAAAATCCTCTAAGAATTATGCTATCAACCAAGCCATGATCCTGCAAGAAAAAGCAATGAGAGCTTATTTCCAGGACAGTTAAATTTAACTGTATGGGCTGTACGCTATTATTATTAAGCTATTCTAGGGAGAAACTGCAATCACTACTGTACTTTTGGACGCCTTTCTTCTTATCATAGAGCACTGGGAATGGTGGCAGGTGAGAATGGTTGTATTTTTAGGAGCCATGCCAGAGGCTTCACAGATTTGTAAGGTTCAAGAATGGGCTTACTATTTTTGGTGGGGAAGATACAGCAGCTTTGAAATTGAAGGACACTTGAGAATTCTGAGAAAAAAACCAACGGTTAAAAAGGCCCAAGGGCCCAGCTGGGAGGAGAGAGCTAGTGCGTGGAGAATAAAAACAGAGAAGGTCAAGTGGAATTCTCTCAGCTGGCCTAGCCAATGTCTGTCGGGGAATTCCTGAACGTCGGGATGTTGATATATTGGTTGGTTCTCTTGTGCTGCAGTGAGATAGACTGATTAGATTAGGGGTACACCACCCAATACCCATCTTAAAAATTTTTTTTTATTGTGGTAAATATATATAACATAAAATTGTTCATTGTAACTATTTTTAAGTATACAATTGAGTGACATTAATTACATTTACAATGTTATACAGTCATCACCACTATCTCTGTCCAAAACTTTTTTTTTTTTTTTGCCCTAAACAGAAACTCCATAACCATTAAGCAATAATTCCTCATTCCTCCTGCAGATCTGGTAACCTCTAATCTCCTTTCTGTCTCTATCAATTTGCCTATTCTAGGTACCTCATAGATGCGGAATCATATAATATTCGTCCTTTTGTATTGGGCATATTTCACTTCACATAATATCTTCAAAGTTCAACCATGTTACAACACATATCAAAACTTACATCCTTTGAAAGGCGGAATGATATTATGTGTATGCAACGTATTTTATTTACCTATTCATCTAGTGACCATCGCCCAACTCTCTAATCCCTCCACATTCTGTATGTTATTACAGGAATCTCCGAGGAAAATGCTCTTGGAGCCTTTGGGAGAATCCTGTGTGTGTGTGTTCTTTCAGTAGAGGGGGTGAGGACACTGAAGGGGGTGGCTTGCAAAGGTAACAGGAAAATACCTAATCCCGCCGTGTCCCCAGGAACAGCTAAAGTTCAATCCTATGAATTCTGTCCCTAACGGGTACCCTGCAGGAGTTCTGTTTTGTGCAACTTCTGGAAAGAGCTGAAGGAACAGAAAAGAGATGTAAATCTCTCTGTTTCAGAATTGTTTTTGGAGCATCTGCTTTTACAGAGTTCCCGAGTAAACAGCAGGAGAACGAGCTGCAGCCTCAACCATAGCTCGAGGACAGAGTCACGTCTCCCGTGATAATCCCTTCTCCAAGGAAGGCAGGAAACCCAGTCTTGGACTTTGACATCTCGCAGTTTTTGTTATCTACCTGCTACCGCTTTTGTTATCAACTGTCGCCACTTGTTTTCCCCTCTTTGCCCCCCTTAAATTCAGCGGGCCACTTGGCCTCCCTGCTGGCGTCCCCTTCTCTTTCTCTGGGATGCCACGCCGCCTCCCCTTCTCTCTCTCGCCCTGTCTTTTCCCCCTCCCTTTCTCCTCTAAGAAGGATCAAATAAACTTTTTTACTTTTGTATCTTAATCTCTGAGTGAGAAATCGTTCTCCACCGGCGCCAGGAGCACCTGCTAGGCCCTGTCTCTGTCTCTCGCTCTGTTTCAGAGGGAACGGTGGACGGCAGTGTGAGGATCCACCTGACCACAGACGCAGATTGATTTCCCTCCTTTCCTTCTGAACAAGGACCTCCTGTGGCCCAGAGGCGAGGAGCCGATTGCTTGGGTTGCGTCTCTGTCAATCTCCCTCTGTCCCCACCTGTCCCTTGCTCCCACCGTGGTGTCTGTAGCTCCACATCTCTGTGTTTATCACCGGGGCTGTGCCAAGTGGTTTACCGAAGAATCTCATTGGCTTCCTAAAGTGCTCTTCCAGCAGGACATGTCAAGCCCAGGGTGCTGTAGCTCCTACAGGGCAGAGCCAGGACCCCAGTCCCGGCCTCTCGGTTCCCGAGGCCGAGCCCTGCCCCCCCTGGCTCTCTACAGCTCCCCTTCATCGCTGGTCCATCACCTGTGCCAGCAACTGTCCCTTCTACCCCGTTATCCTTTTCTGTGATTCTAGCTCTTTTCTCTTTTCACAGCCACGCTTCTTGAAAGCATAATCAGTTCTTACTGCCTGCACTTTCTCGCCATCTACTCACCTCTTGATTCCTTGAATTTGCTGTCTGCCCCATCATTTCACTTCAGCAATTCTCTTGAAGGTCACTGATAAAAGCAGTCATTCCACCTAATGCCGTTTTCTTCACCTTCATCCTTCTCATTCTGCCTAAAGCGTGAGACGCCGTTTATACCAACCCTTGAAAACTTTTTCCTTCTCTGATATCTGTACATCCCTTACCAAGCTACGATCACAAAAATAACCTTTTACATGAAATTATTATGGCTTGCCTATAGGAATTCTAGTGTTTCCCTGAGTTTTCTTTCCCGACATCTTTGGAAATTTTCAGGAAATTCTTTTATGTGTCATAGTTTTTATACTGGTTGTCACAAGTCACATAAGCTGGCCAAGTCAGGTGACGCTGCTGTGTCATTTTTCAGCACGTGCTTTCTTAGCATCTCAAGTTGGGTTATCCCGGGTTGCTGCCATGTCTTGCCTTATTACCATACTGCCGCCTCCACTGCCAGTGACCTTGGTGAGATGCCATTTTCCTGAGCACCGATGTCCTCTTCTGGTGACTCCTGCTTTCCCTTCTCTTAACCTGTGCCCCCTCCAAAGCATGGGACAGATCCTTCAATTAGTACTAAAAATGACTTCTCTTGTGGTCCAGATGCGGGTCTAAGCCCAAGCCCAGAGAACCCGACTAGGCTGGCCCTCGGGGAACACCGTGCCCCACAAGGAGGGCTCCCGTAGGAATTTATCCCCTTCACTGGTGCCAGATGCAGCCCTGCTCAGGGTTCTAACTCCACCCCTTGTTTCTGTCTCTCCGCTTCCGCTGTGTGGCTTGACCGGCTCAGGCTTAGCCACGGGCGGGTGATGAGTCCACCGGCCATTCCAGGGCCGTATTCTTAGATCACAGAGAACGAAGAGAAAGAGCGTCTCTATTCCAGCTTCAGTTTGTTTGCTTATTGACTGTAATTCGAGCATGTTTTAAGACCAGACTTCCCCAGGAACCTTTCACCCCGGGAGTGGACCCCCATCCATTGTATAATCAAAGAAACACGGATCTCTCAGACTGAGGAGAAAATTTTCATTCACTTATGCCCCCTTACAGTTGGGTGGGGACAAGCAGCTTCAGTTTAAAAAGACCCCCCCAAAAAGACTGATAGGGATGTCACTTGGGTCATGAGCCTACCCCAGCTCCAGTCACTGTGGCAAAGCCTCAATACCTGTCACTGGGGTATCCTACAGAGTGACGGGTGGGTGGGAGGGAGGGGAAGGGAGGTTTCAGCGGAACAAAGGGGTGGGGAGTCACTCTGAGCTAGGCGTCCATTTCAGGCTTTCTCCACACCCTCACCCAGAACGAATGCCTGAGACGGTAGACTCTGCTGGCTACAGTCTGTCCCCCACATACTTCATACACAACCACCCGGTTCTCCTCCTCCTCATCTCCGACTCTCCCTCTGCCTCTCTCCCTTCCTTCCTGCCATTTATTTATTTTAAGAAAACCTGTTCTCCATCTTCCTCCTTTTCTGGCATCTCTGCTTTCCACTCTTTAAAACCAGTTTCTTTCCCTGCTTCTCTTACCCTCTGTGTCTTTTTGCTCTATCTCCCTACTTTGAGTCCAGCCACTGTGTAGCTAATCAAATACATGTAGTTTTGACCTTCTCCCTGAGCCCCAGCTACACATTCCTAGATCTCCACCCACATGTCTCACGGCCCCTTCAATCAGTATTACTGGGAGCTACTCCTTTCAGGCATAGATAGCTTTGGCAAAATTTTATGTTCCGGGGCCTCCAAAGCTATGTTGCAGGAAAGGTATATCCCTTTTTCCAAATCTTCCTCGCCTGAACCGGCGAAAATCCATTGCTCTCCACTATCCCTGGTGCTCTTGGCTGATCCTGGGACTGGGGCTTTTGCCCTCCGCTGTGCCCACAGCTCCGAGCCCTGAGTGAGGCTTTAAGCCCTGTCTCCTGTTGGCCCCCTATGTCTGCCTTTGTCCACAACTCCCAGGAACTCTGGACCTTCAAGCCACAGGCACCATCCCCTGAAAGTGTTCGGCAGAGAGGCGATAGCTTTCGTCAGGATTACTGTAGAGGGAATTCTTGCATAGAGTGGAAGACTGTACTAAATCTCCTTTAAGATTCCCACCAGCTCTAAGGATTGGTGATTTTATAGGATGAAATGTTTAATGTTTTCTTATTTGGCTATATCCCCTTGATTTAGCGGAAAGTCTTTGTCATTTATATATGCGTTTGGGCTGATGTTAAATTTTCTTTATGGATTTGTTTGAAATAAATGGGTTGTTACTTGCAGCTTGGATAGTTTCTGGCTTACACGAATGATCCTGGCTTTGCTATTTGTTTTGGTGGGGAGAAACTCCTGACTGGCATCGTGGCAGAAGCTGCCAGTTTTCTCCCACGTTGTTCTCTCTTTCCTCTTCAGTGATGGCATTTTCAGCTGATCCAGATTAGCCTCTCTGACCTCCCGGCCTCCTTCGAGCTAGATATGACTGAGTTCTAAATGACAGAAGTGTGACCTGTGCAACTTCTGTGTGTCCTCAGGGGGAGGTGGCTTGCCCATCTTCTTTGCTTTTCCCGTTTTCTAGTGGATGCAATGCAGATATGGTAGGAAGCACCCTGGGCTACAGAGACAAGTACAACACTCCAGGGACAGAATGGATGAGTGACAATGTAGAAGGAGCCTGGGTCCCCACATACGGAGCTACTACCATCATGAGTCTGGTCTGTGAGCGGAAAAACTTCACTCTTGTTGAAGCCACTATTATTTTGGATAATAGGTTTTATCATTTAAAACTGTAGTCTAAAACATACAACAGGTTTGACTTTTTCTCATACTCTTGTAGTTAAACCCTTACCTTCTGTGTATCATGTTGATAATTGCTATTTAGTTGAATAAACAAATAGAGCTATATATTGAGAGTACATTAGATTGAGGGGCTCTGGAGCCTGTACACACAAAAATTTTAGAATAAAGGATTTAGGCTTGTGGAGGAGGAGACAAGAAAAGGCAGCTAGCATTTATTAAGCATCTACTATACACCACCTACTATGTCAGATGCTTTGCACATGGCACCTCATTTAATTCCTGAGAATGGCACAAAGGACTTTTTCAAAAATTGTAAATTGACAATTTATAATTGTATATATTTACAAGGTACAATATAATGTTATGATTTATGGATTCAATGTGGAATAATCAAATCAAACTAATTGACATATCTATCACCTCAAATACTTATTTTTTTGTGGTGAAAACATTTGAAATTTACTCTCTTAGCAATTTTGACATGTACAATATATTGTTATTAACTATATTGACCATGCTGTGCAAAAAAAAAAAAAATTCCTCCTGCCTAACTGTGATTTTATACTCTTTGACCATCATCACCTGATTGCCCCACTCCCCAGCCTCTGTAAACACCATTCTACTCTGCTTCTTTGCCTTAGACTGTTTTAGATTCCACATACGAGTGAGAATATTCAGTATTTGTCTTTCTGTGCCTGGCTTATTTCACTTAGCATACTGTTCGCCAGTTCCATTTATGTTGTTGCAAATGACAGAACTTCCTTCTTTTTTTAAAGCCAAGTAGTATTCCATTCTGAATACGTACCACATTTCCTCTATCCATTCATCTGTTGATGGACACCTAGGTTGATTCCATAACTTGGCTATTATGAATGGTGCTGTAATAAACATGGCAGTGCAGACATTTCTTTGACAAACTGATTTGAAATCTTTTTCAAAGATTCGAAATATTCAGAAGTGGGATTGCTGGATCATATGGTAATTCTGTTTTTAGTTTTTTGAGGAACCTCCACACAGTTTTCCTTATAGCTTTACTAACTAACATTCCCACCAATAGCATACAAGAGTTCGCTTTTCTCCACATCCTCATCAACACTTGTCATCTTTCATCTTTTTGGCAATAGCCATTTTGACAGGTATGAGATAATGTCTCATCCTGGATTAATTTTTTTCCCTAATGATTAATGATGTTGAGCATTTTTAAAAAAATGTATCTGTTGGCCATTTGTATGTCTTCTTTTGAGAAATATCGATTAGGGTTCCTTACCTATTTAAAAATTTTTCTTTGTTTTCTTGCTATTGAGTTGTTTGAATTTCTCATACATTTTGCATATTAAGCCCTTATTGGATGTATGGCTTACAAATGTTTTCTCCCAATCTGTAGGCTATCTCTTCATAGTGTTGTTTCCTTGGCTGTGCAGAAGCTTTTTAGTTTGATGTAGTTTTTAGTTTGACTTTTTACTAAAGGATGAACCTTAGGATGTTTGCAATTATGCCCTCCAGCAGGAGACAGGATTGACTTTCAGTTAGGACCTGTCTTGGCTCATGTTGAGTGGGGAGGGGGCACTCGTATGTGTAATGCAGACTGATGAAGCTCAAATATTCTCAAATGTTTTCTTATTAAGATCCTTGAAAGAGGGGGAAATAAAAAAAGAAATAAAAGGCTACATTTGGAAGTTTAATGCAGAGCAATATTCATTCCAATACCAGACTGAGGGAGAAAGCCTCTTGCAACTCTGAGGACGAGAAGGTAAACCGTTTTTGTTTTGTTTTGTTTTGTTTTTTGTTTTTTTAATCCAGGGGCGGGGAGAAGCCGTCGGAGAACAGTGCCACCATGTGGTAGAGTTAGGAAAGGCCACAGCTGGGACAATGGCCCTTCAAAACCAGGAGGGGACTGCAGCTTGCTGGAGAGACACTGGGGGTTCCGGGGAGAGGAGGCAACCCGGAGGCGACAGTAGGGTGGACAAAGGCCTTATTTTTCTAGTAAAGCTTGGGGAAATAGGATTATATTGGAATGGTTACCTGACCTTCAGTTATTTCCGAGTCTGGGGAAGGGAAGGTTGCTCGTAGAAGCTGGAGATTGTGTAATAGAAGCTCATTCTTCAGACAACCAGGAAAACTTGAATTTAGTGTTTATCCTTGAGTGAGATTCATGGGCCGTAGCCAACCATCCCCAATCGCTCGGGAAGCTCAGGAAGGATCCGCCTGGCATTTAGGGAGCAGAGAGGCAGAGGCGAAGAAGCGGCCAGCAGCCAGCACTGGGTTCCCGGAGGCACCTTAGGGAGCTCAAGGGTCTGCACGTTGGTATCTGGAGCCCGGAGTCTCTAAATAAACCCGAGCAGGTCGAAGCTGGGCTCTACCCGTGTTTGAAATTGCTGACTTGGGTACAGTTTATAACCTTTTGTAACTTCACCCTCCAGGAAAGCAATCTTGTGGTTTTATTACAGCCCAAACGGACAGTTTGCTCTCATTGCCTTACCCCTGAGGAGAAGAGGCCCGAGACGTGGCGCTGAGGATGTCAATCACGGGCCGGCTGGCGCTCAGGGCACCGTCTGGAGCCGCTGCTGAGCAGGCCTCCCGGCGCAGCGGGGCAGTGCTCGCTTGCTCCGGTTCCCGCCTGCTTTGTCACTGTTACGTGCACAAGGGCGAGCACTGGACCCACGATTGTCTAGTGACCTAATATTAGACTATTGACCCACGATTAGCCAAGGGTCGCCAAGCCAGTTGTATTTCTTCTTTCAGGTGTTTGAAATAGAAAATACTGAGAACGCTAAACAGTTGGTAACTGCAGCTGAAGCTAAAAGGGTGCATTGAGGAGAGGTAGGGTTGGTTCCATGAGGTTGGTGAGCAGCTGTGTGCGGTTACCAGGGAGGGGACAAGCAGAGGATGGCACAGACTTCCCGCGGGACACACTATACGGCCCAGGGGAAAGCGCTGGAGACAGCTGAGGGTCCCTAGGGCCGCCTTAGTGCCTGATGGCTTCTAGGTTCCAGTTCCAGATGTGGTTCTACTCCACATCTGGGTTTGTAAACAAACTTATGTCTGAGATACATTGAATGAGTCTCTTCCTGGCAATGGAAAGAGCTGGGATGAAGCAGAGATAAAGGAGAAGGCAGGATTCTGGGATCAAAGGCCAGAAAGGCCTCCAAGTCCTTAGATGGTGGAACACACGGGTCCCTCCCGTGGTAGTGCTGACATCTGGACGAGCTGCCGAGCTCTACGGGCTGTAGACAGGTCTCAGTTGTCATTTCATATGGTCCTTATGGTGACCTTCGAGGACAGGAGACCAGATATTATTACTGTTCTCATTTTACTCATAAAAATAGTTGGGCTCAGGTTTATTGAGTGACTCTGAGCTGTCTAAATGATCAGTGACGGAAGTATAACGGGAACCTGCGTATCCCAGCTCGGGGCACCTGGTTTTTCTCATTAGACCAGGCCTCTTGTCCAGGGTTATGCATCGGAATCACCTGTGGTCCTTGTGCCTGCGCCTCGGCCTTTGAGACTCTGAGTCAGTACATGCAGTAAGTTTGGGGTGCTGGGCGTGAGTACCTGTGATTTTTAAAGATCTATAGGTGGATGTAAGGACCTTGTTGAGAACCACCGCATCAGACAGCTCCGCAGCAGCTCCATCATTGTTTACCCACCATCTGCTTCCACCCCTGAAGAAATTCCATGGGCTGCAGGGAGAAATTAAACACTATTCTTCACTCAGTATATTTAGGGTGTTTAAGGGAAGACCGGAACCATGGCGGTGTCAAAGGATGATTTAGGGCCTTTTAGCCCCATAATCTCTATGAACCGCTCATTCTCTGATAAGGGCAATTAAAGTAATGTTATATAATATGTGGATTATATATTTACAAAACCAAACTATTTTAAAAACTCATTTGGAACATATAATCCACCTCCTAACCATGGACTTGCTACGCAAATGTAGCTTCAAGGCCGGTCCCATAGCTCTTTTCTTCTTTTTTTAAATTATTTTTTTTGAGACAGAGTCTCGCTCTTTTGCCCTGGCTAGAGTGCCATGGCGTCAGCCTATCTCACAGCAACCTCAAACTCCTGGGCTCAAGCTATCCTCCTGCCTCAGCCTCCCGAGTAGCTGGGACTACAGACATGTGCCACCATGCCCGGCTAATTTTTTTCTATATGTATTTTTAGCTGTCCAGCTCATTTCTTTCTATTTTTAGTAGAGACAGGGTCTAGCTCTTGCTCAGGCTGGTCTCGAACTCCTGACCTCAAGCGATCCACCTGCCTCGGCCTCCCAGAGTGCTAGGATTACAGGCGTGAGCCACCTCGCCCGGCCTCCCATAGCTCTTTTCAAGTGGACTCCTCTGTAGATAAATCATGGAGTTGTCAGAAAGACTTATACGTGATGCTGAAAGAGGAGTTACTTCAGCAGTGAGTGCAAAGACAACCTTAGGGAGATCTTCAGGAATCTTCTGGCTGCAGGCCCTTCTTGGTCTGGCACCAGGTAGGAGCTCCAGAGGCCTGGGGACTGGCCTGGGCACGGACTGCAGAAGGGCAGTATCCCCCAAGTTCTTCCTAAAAAGGAAAAATGCTACCTGATGCTGAAATGCAGTGTAATCCTAATAGGAAACTGCCCAAACAGTGACAAAAGGATCACAGGAAATATAAGGAGATGAAGGGATTAAGGGTCCATTTGGACCTTCCTGCAAGAGCTCTTCCAATTTCCCCCCAGTGTTGTCACTTGACCCCTCCTGTTTGCAGCCTGGCATCTTAAATTGCAAGGCCGGCTCAGTTCTGTGAAGGGTTCTCAGCGGGAGAAGCTTTGCGGAGGAAAGGATAGAAGTCAGGTGAGCTGGAAAAGGCCTCTAAGACCCTCAACATTTATGAAGTCTGTTTGCTTGGGTTCAGAAGCTCAAGAATGTCTACTCCACCGGAAGCAGGACACAGGACACACGGTGACATTAGAGAAGGGAGGTAGCTTGGCGGGAATGCCAGGGCATGCCGGGATGTAAAAGCCGTAATGAGGATGTTAGTTTCAGAAAATGGGAATTCATTAAGACAAAGCATAGCTCTGAGACCTGAGTGTGGAGGAGGAACTAAGAGGAGGTGCCAGGACTTCAAAGCTGCAAAGTGACAGCTGGATGCCCTGAGCCTGGGCTCTGAAACCCAGTTTGGAAAGAGGTAACTCTGTGCCCGGCGTCTAGAGTTTGCTGGCTGGCCCTGGGGCTGTACCTCACTCTCCTTGGAACTGTGCTTACCTCCTACTGTGCTAGGAATAAAAAAAGGGGGTGAAAATAGCAACAATTCCGTCTCCACCACTGATTTAAAAAAACAAAAAGCAAATGGCTGACTGACTTTGGAAGTGTAAAGCTCTGTCCTTATGTGGGTTAGCTGGAATATTAAAACAGCGGACGCTGCTTTCTGCAGCTCCCACCTGGTCTGGTTGAGCTTTCAAGTGGCCAAATCTGCTTGGGTTATTCTGCTTCTGTAAGAAAATGACCCCAGTGTGGAGAGACTGATATATGAAAGGCTAGTTTTAGTCTTAGGAGATATTTTTAATTCTCTAGTGACGAAGACTTTTGCTTTGTCAGTGTTCCAAGTATCCGGTATCGGTAAATAGAAGAGGTTGGACGAATGGAGAATAATAGTTCATTTCTTAAAAATGAGGAGGTCTGACCTGTTGGCAGGTAAGGACATTCGGGGTGGACCTGTTAATCTTAACTTTTGTGTAATGGGATTTTAGGAGTAGATTCCTGTGTAGTTCAAAACATGCTTAGTAATTTACCAGGCAACATGTCGTGTAGGTCAGATGGGAGGGTTCCCTTACTATGAGTCTTTTTTGTTTTTGAAGGTTAATATTTGTTTAACCCATCTGAGATAGTATGTGATGACCAGGAGCATAAGGACTTATGTGACTTTAAAAGGTCAGAAAGTAGGAAGCAGAGAGCTAGAGGGGACCCTCAGCAATCTCCAGGGTCCTGACCCAGGAGAGCACCTTGATTTCATAAAAGAGTCAGTGCCTCACGGGTAACACAGCAGCGCGCCGTGGCCGGGAGCATGGGCTGTCCCAGACAGTGGGGACAGAGGTGGTGGCCTGTGCAGACAGCAGGCGGCATAGAGAGAAGTCAGACATGCCGGCGTGCACGTGCTGCTTGGTCTGGTCTGTCTTCAGACTGCTCTACTTTCAGGCATATTGGGGAAACCACAGCTGATACACTGCATGCACTTCTGTATTTGGCACGAGAGTGATTGTTGTCATAATTTTAATACAGCTCAAAATTCACTTTTTAGGTTTTTCCATAGGAAAGCCTCGCTGGCGTTTATTAGAGGACAAGTTAATCATCTGTAATTTTCCAGGCAGAAAAAATTATTCAGGGCGGATGGAATTTTGCCAGTGAGACAGCTTGGTTCTGCCCAAGCAGACATCATCTCTTTTGAATAAAAGTTTATGTTTTGTCCACAAGGGAGCTTTGAAAGTTAGGGAGGTACTTAGAGGTGCTATTTTCCTTTGGTTAGGCTCCTAAAATAATAAAGAAACATCTTGGAAAGCAGAAAGGTTATTAAGATGTCAGGGGCTTAAAACCCAAAGTTATGGTGATGCCCCTGATACCCTGGTACCGCGGCCATCATTCCCGACTCTGGAAGCACTGGAGTCTGGGCTTTGGAGTGTGATTTACAAAAGTATTTATGATACAGAGCTAGGTCCATACAGTCCAAAGCTGAGTAGGAGAGGGATTGTTCTTCTAGCTGCATGACTTCCAGGCCAACATTCCCTGATACATTTTGGGCATAAATTCCTATAATACCTAGTATTTACTGCATGTTACTATGTATGTGCTAAGAACTGTGTTAATGCAGAATCAGTAACATAAAGGCTGTGGGATGTAGCTCATTCAAAAGCACACAGCTAGCAGTGGTAGAGCTGAGACTAGTGCACGGGTCTGTCGGACTTTAAAACCCATCACGAGGCTCAGCTAACCATTAACAGAAGTTTTCTGTATCTCTTTTGCAGTCTCCTAACCGTTTCTGTCTCTGGTCCCTCCCCAGAAGCTCCTCCCCCCCAAAGAAGCAGCAATGCTAGACCTGAGAGAGAAAAGCGCTCCTTTGTTCCCAAAGAAGCGCAAACCCAGGGCACACTGAGTCCCAATGGGGCACGGCTCAGATGAAGACGTGCAGGACAGAGGACATGTACGGGGTACACCGCTAACCCACGCTGAGTGTCGAAGGGCAGTTCTGCGGGGCTTCTCTTGCTGCCCTGGCCTGCAAGCGTTCCGTTTTCTGTGACTTCACTGAAGCATCTGACGAAGCCCAGTGTTTACAATGGAAATTAAGTACAAGCGCGCGGTGACAGATGTTCCTTTTTGCCTTGAAGGAAGATAAACATGCAGTTTAACAGACCAAAGCCGTATGTATTGGATTCTTCAGAGAGGAAGCATATGGATGCTCCCCGCCCCCTCCCAATCTTGTTTGTCTAAAGCTGTGCTCCGAGGTGGTTGCTATTAATTGCAGGTGACAGCCTCTGCCTTTTCCAGCCCTGCTAAATGGTGGGTGCTGCCGCTCTTGCCCGGAAGTTTCCACTGCTCCAGGGCCTGGAGTCAGACTTGACCAGGACAGCTGGAACGTCAGGACGTAGTCTGGCTCTAGACGGCTTATCATCTTTGCAGTAAGCGGAGTATAAGTGAGTCTCCCAGGTCTCAGGATCCTCTCACCGCCTCCGGCCTCCCAATGCACGTGGCCTGCCTCTGGCTCGCATCCTGGTGACCCTGCTTGGCGATGACACTGCCTAACTGCTGAGGGTCTGGGCCTGTCTACGGTGCTCTCAAACCTTGGTTGGGTGTTGCTCTAAAAATCTGACAAATCAACTGGAGACAGTTTTCTTCTACCTTTTAGCCTCTGCCCCATCCCACTCATTAGACGGAACTCTGAGCTCGACGTGTGGCATGACTGGGAGGCCTGGGAGTGACTGGGAGGCCTGGGAATGACTGGGAGGCCTGTGGACGTACAGCCACTTTCGCCTTGAGAGGTCAGCTCAGGGCTTTGCTTTATTCTCCTTCCTATCGTTTCTTACCTCTCTTTCTCCTTTCCACTTTCTGCCTCACTCTGGTCTTTCCCCAGCTCATCTCTTTTTCCACCCTTCTGTGATTCTTTCACTCACAAGTTATTTTTGAGAGTTCCACGTTCCACGTGTCAGGCCGTGTGCTAGGCCCTCATGGATCAGAGACAAGCACGTAACAGCTCCTCACCCACAACTTATAGTCAAAGGGAGCAGCTACACCCCTGAGTAGAGCATTGCAATATAATTTGGTAAGCACAAGGGCGGGTACACGTAGGGACAGAAAGTTGTGAGTGGGGAGGGGAGCACATAACTCAGTGACCCACATAAGGCAAGAAAGACTTCTGGATATTAAAGGATGGGACGGATATAACATAAGGAGATGCCAGACGGAGAGCACAGAGGAGCAAAGAACTCGGAAGTGCAAATGGCATGCTGAGCATAAGGAATTGTAAGCATTGCTGTTAATGCTAGACATCGGGATGAAGATGAATCAGGGAATAATGAAGTTGGAAAGGTAGGCAGAGACCATGCCATGAAAAGCTTCATAAGAAGGGTGACCAGATCATTTTTACAAACCCAGACACTTTGGAGAGTGAAAGAAGTCTCATTCATAATTATTCTAGGACACAAATTAAAAACTAGGACTGTCTCAGTAAAACTAGGACACATCCTCACCCTACTTCTATGACAAGGCCCTTGGACTCTGTGCTGCAGGCAGTGGAGATTTATTGGGGAGTCTTGGGTTCATGGGTGCTTGGCGTCTGCATGCCCTTCCCGTTCATGGTGGTGGATATTCCCTTCTGTAGGGAGAGATGTTCCCTCCTAAAGCTACCGGGCAGATCAGGGGCAGTCATGTGACCCAGTCTCTGTCCAATGGATGCTCTGGCCTGGGACGGTAAGTACTGAGGGTGAAAAGGGAAGGGTCCTTGCGGGCGGTGGGTGGTGAGCCATAGAACCCTAGAGGTGGTGGTGTCTGGAGCAGAGTTCCAAGCAGGCCGTTCCTGCGGCTGGATCTTGGTTGTGCTTTGCCTCCATTGATACCTGCCTGTTTTCTGAGCCTGGGTCTCTAGGCCGCACATCGATTTTCTGACCTCTCTGTGATCCTTCCAGTACATTCTTTCTCTAATTAAGTAAGCCAGAGTTGGTGTCTGTTTTGTGCAGCTGAGAACTTCTGTCTGTTCTCAGGCTTGCTTTGGCTTGATCACCCTGGCAGCTGTGTGGAGGATGAAAATGAGAGAGGCAACTGAACACAAACCGCCATCACTGGGTGGAACGGTCCTGCTGCCATGTTCTGAGAGGAGCCGTTAAGACTGTTCACTGTCATCTTCCCCACTGGGCAAAGGGTAAAAAGAACAAGACCTTCCCATTAGTGTCTTCTTGGAGGCCTTGAGTAACCACAAAGAATGACAATGCATTGGAGGTGACCCCAGCTGCTCCTCTATTGCTGCTGTTGGGCACCTTGATAGCACGGGGCGGGGGAGTCAGATAGAGGACTGCAGGGACATTCGGCTTGAATTTTCAAAGCCCAAATTGTGCTGGCCGTAAAGAAAAGGCACAACAGCCCTGCAGTCTCCAGGGCTGTTTCTTAATGTGAACAGTAAATTCTCTTCAAAAGAGGCAGAAAGCTGCATTAGGTAAGTACAAATAAAGGTGCCATTTTGATCTAATCTTTAAAGGATTGGCTTAAAAAAAAAATCAGTGTATGTTTTCTGCACTTGCCTTAATTAGGAAAACCACTGAAGCTGTGCTTCCCATAGTTTTCCTTGTGTTTTCTGTGTTCCCTTTGTAATCCATTAAATTTTATGGCATTAGCAGGGATTTGAAGCACAAGATTTAATCAATAGTCATTTCTCCTGCATCAGCACTTCTGCACGGTGCTGTGTATGTTAGGCAGTATTTTACTGATTGTCTGACCTTTACCTCTTAGACTGCACTTCCTAATTATAACTTCTCTGTTTTGCCTTGATGTATATCTAAGGTTAAAGGCTATTAATAGCACTTGTGAATTTTTCCCAAAGGAGCACAAAAAAAGGTCTACTGTGTGGAAATCAGGACTGTCCATGCTTTTGGATCTGAGCAGATTCGGGCTGGCAGTCTGTGCCTTCTGATGCGACATAAATTTTTTTTTTTTTTTTTAAATATTAAATCATTCCAAATATGCTATTTAGGATTCTGGCTCACCCAGGGTGCAATCCAAATTTTGGACACCATAAGCCATCAGATCTGAGGAAAATCATTTGATTTCTCTGCATGCCCATGTTTTCCTACTGAAAAGCTATGCTGATAACCCACGCTCTCTGTCTCACTGACAAACTGTCTCCTAGTGACACACGTCTAAATATTAAGGGACCCACTTTCTCATGGGCACGGGGTTCCTCTCGTCACACATAATGCTCATTAGCTTCGGAAGTGTTTGCGTAGTTGGTCAGTTGATCTGTGTCTGAGGGAATATGGAGAGGCTCATCCATGTGGCTCATCCTCTGTCACCTCTCCGAGTCAAATGGGAAAGAAACTCTAGGCTAACAGATTTGGCAACTGATAGGCTCTGTTTATCTCCAGTGTGAGTCACATCTGGGAATGTGAGTCACATCTGGGAGTGTGGTAGGTCACCTTGCTCTTAACTCTGCAGCGAGAATTTTGTTGATTGGTGTTCCTTGAATCCTGTCAGGCTGAGGTTTAAGCTACAGTGATAGCCTCCCTGATTCTATCTATGCCTCTCTCTCACCTGTCTCTAACTTCGGCTGCCCTTCTTGCTTCTAAGCCTGGCCTGATCCTTTCTCTATGACACCTCTTCTAATAGCATCACTTTCAAAAATACAACTCTCTCCAACATTTCTCTACCTCAGTACTTTATTTTTATTATTTAAATTTTTTTTTGTTTGTTTTTTATAAACAGGATCTCACTCCATCACCCTCTCTGGAGTGCAATGGTGTAATCATAGCTCATTGCAATCTTGAACTCCTGGCCTCAAGCAATCCTTCTGCCTTAGCCTCCTGAGTTGCTAAGACTGCAGGTGTGTGCCACCGTATCTGGCTAATTTAAAAACATACTTTTTAGAGACAGGGGTCTTGCTATGTTGCTCAGGGTGGTTGGTCTCAAAGTCCTGGCCTCAAGTGATCCTTCTGTCTCAGCCTCTGGGATTGCAGGTATGCCTCAGTATTTTAGATTTGTCTGTTCCATCCAGTGCAAAGCCTGGAGCTCGGCCTGCAGAGCTGAAAGCAACTAATTTCACTGGGAAAAGTCTCATGGTGTCCTTCCCAGGCCTGCTGGCTCTAGCACCTTATTCAGTATAACATCTCAGAGACATTCTCATACTCATACCCTCACATTCTTATATCCTGGGTTGCAACCAGGGCATTCACCGTGAACAAAAACATTGCAAAGTGGGAGGGAGAAGACAAACTATGTGACCTTGAGCAGGTTTTTTATCTCTAAGCCTGGAATCTGTACCCTAAAATAAGGATACTATGAATAGGTTGTTGAGATTGTTCAGTGAAATCACATATGTAAAATACTCAGCAGTGTCAAGAGCTGTGAAGGTCTGAGGCTTTACCTTTCTTGTAAGCTAACAAGTTAGCCACTACAGTTTCATGGTTGCTGGCAAAAGGCACAAGACTTCTGGATCAGAGACAAATGACTTTATGACTTACAGTCAGAGGAGTAGCCAGAAGATTAGCAATTAAGCTGGTGACTCGGGCTCCACTTCCCACAAGACGAAGCTCTGAGGGCCAGATATGCTGCACACACAGTGGGTCACCTTACACAGAGAAACGCTGATCTTAGGGACCCCAGCTTTTTATAATGGGCAGTAAGTAAACATTTTCCTTTGCTCAGCAGGAAAACAATCTCTGTCTTTCAAGGCTGTTGGCTATACACACATCATGGAAAGCAACCAATCCAGAACAAAGGCAGCCAGTGCCTTTGTTTGCAAGAGGTGCTGGGATGCAAGCGAACCATTGAGGATTGTCTCCCAACACACAGTACCTGGCATCTGATAAGCTCAATGAATTCTGGCTGTCTTTACTGTTAGTAAAGTACTTAATGTAATACCTAGGGTGTAATGAGGACTCCATAAAATGGTAGCTATTAAGAGTTGGACTTTTACTTGAAAATGATGGGACTCAATTTCTGCTGGTGAGCAGAACCTATCTCAGAGTCTGAGACACAGTAGACATTCGATATATATTACTGAAGGAATAAAGTGATAACACTTTGAAAATTGCACTAACAAAATATGAAATGTGATTATCAGGTTGCAAACCATGTATCTTTTTCTTCTCTCTTTTCTACCATGTAATTTTTTTCCAGAATATTTTGCATATAGTAGGCTCTTAACAAATAATATTTGGAAGATTAATAGCAAAATAAATAAAATTTACGGATAATTTTTGAATTTTAATTATAGCAGTGACTTATACTTCTTTGTCACCATATAAGATGTCACACTGATGAAAAGATGAAGTAATTAGGATTTAAATTTCTCTGCATACTGTGGTGGAGGTACTATAAAATGGTGAAACGTATTCGTTGCCATGCTGTTTGGAAAGTTCTGAGACATTAAAAGGGCTAAAACGGTAAACAGCAAGAGAGAGGAGAATTAAAAATATAAATAACACACAAACTGGATAAGCAGCTCTAGAATAAATTGAAAGTTGATAAGCTCAGGAATAGAGCTCCCATTTTTCCCATGGCAATGTACCAAAATTCTTGTGCATTTTGTAACAAAAAATGTTTACCAACTCGTCCTGAGATATAAATCTTCTTAGCTTCTGGAATTAAGATCTCCAAGGAAAACTCAGGGACCACATTAAACCAATGGCTCAAGCCTGGTCATGTTTCCCCTTCTCTGGATTTAACTAAGGATCCATTTGGTGGGACCTGGAGGGAGTCGGCTGATGGGCTGATGAGGGAGGGTTGGTGAGGGGGTCAGGAGTAAGGGGAGAGTGGGAGAGGGAAGGGCTTTAGACGTACTTCTCCTCACTGGCCCTTCCTGTGTTCCCCAGGAGGTCTTTGTCTCCTGAAGCTCCAGAGTCCTTTATTTGCAAATCAGGGAGGAAGCTGCTGTGTGCTTTAAAGAGTGGTAATAAATGTGGTGAGGCAAAATGCAGAAGGTCAGATTGATATTATTATTGCACAGATTTGGTATTCATAAGGTCCTAGTACCCAGCTGCTGTCTGTCAGTTTGGTTGGATTTTTTTGGAGTCTCTGAGGCAAGTAATAAATAAAAAAGTAATAATGTGCTGTGTACCACCTGCTGTTCTTTAAACCATAGTTAAATTTCCCCTGATAATTTCTTTTCCATTAATCCATTTTTTCTCTGTTAAGAAATCTTAGGGAAATTGCTGACTTGGCAGCTGAAAATATTTTCTTGGCAAGCCCTTTAAAATTGTAATTGTATTAAAGTGCCTTTTTCTTATCTTTGTCTTTAAATAACTTCTTTTTTTTCGGGTTCTCTGTTGGAGAAAGAATAAAATAAATGGCGTGTCTTTATCCTCAACACATCATTATTTTTGAACCTTTAGAGACCAATGAAATTCTCCATTGTGAGGGATGTTAGCCTTAAATCAACAGCGTGTCAGGAAGCATTAGGGAGGCACAACTTCACATGAATATGCGGACGAGTCCGGTCATTAGGCATAAATGAGCTGGCAAACCAAGCTCCAGACACAAGAGTGCTTGATTCCTGCTACCCCATCCCTGTACATTAGGCTCTGGGGACACAAAACAATACATCTATTATGGTAGCACTTTCTGACCTCAACTTACCAAAGAAATACAAAATTGCATGCTCAATATTTTGCAGGGCCACTATTTCAAAATTGATTTTTAGGCAATGGTTACTTGGGATTCTTTTTGCCTCTGCTGGGAATTTGGGGTTAGGAAGAGCAGTATATTTCTCTTGACGTCTCTCTGGGATAAATAGAGAGAAAATAGGAAGCCGTTTTCTGGTTGGCCTCAAGGTCTCTCCCAGACATCCAGACTCATTTTGTCCCATCTCTTCTGGGCTTACGCTTGGCCTAGTGATCCTGGCGGAGAGAATCACAAAATCACGGAGTTGGAGAGCTGCAAAGAGCTTGTCCTCATTTGTAAGTCACCCTTGATGGGCCAGTGGAAATGACTCTGGCCTTCAGGCTCAGTGTCCCACAGAGAAGCGGTTTTTCCATCCTGCGTCCTGTGGTTGACGGGAACCCTGACAAAGTGGTGGCAGAGCAGGAGCCCGAGGAAAACCCAGCAGAGCTTGCATTTGTTCCAAAACGCTGAATTGCTAAGTGTTAAATGAGATTTCTTTCTTTTCCTGCTCTCTGGCTGACAGCAAACAAATACATCCTCAAGTGGTGGGTGGAATCAGGGGTTGGAATGAGGGGCAGTTGGAGACTGCATCATCGGAGAGCAGGTGGCCAACCCTGGGGCTGTGGGAACCGGAGGCAAGTCACATGATGGGATGGTGGAAGGGCCTCATTCTACCCAATGTTTTTGTGCAGTTGTTACTTAGCTAAAAAGAATGTTGAGGAGGACTTGAGTTTGGTTCTTACTGCTGCCATTTTATTAGTTGAGTAGCCTTGGGCAAGTTAACAATTCTGTGCTTCACTTTCTTCTTCTTTAAAGAGAAAATAATACCTGTCATTGTTATTTAAAGATAAAGTGGATGTTTATGTAATGCTTCTGGTGCATAGTAATGCCCAATTAGTGTCTCCACCTCCCCCCCTTCTTTTCCTCATGTCTTAATGGCCAATCACATTAGCCGTGCTAGACTGGCCCTCCATAAGCCCATTCTCACCCTACTTGCAATGGAGCACCAGAGTTGCTGCTCTGGATTTCATAAGAGACGCTAATCCCTCTGTGCCAAACTACCAATTGTGCCAAGTAATGGAAATAGTTAGGAGGCAGGTTCTTGGGAATGAGAAGTCACCTCAGCATTGGGGGTAGAGAGTGAGACCTTGTGAGTGACATGAGGACAGAACGGAGGATACAAGGACACAGCACAGAACAGACCCATAAGAAAAGAATGAATGCATGTAAGCATTTGGTGGCCAAAGTGGGGCAAGGAGAAAGGGCAAATTGGAAAGAGTTGGCTTATATCCACTTTGTATTTTTCTGTCTTTCTTTTCATCATTTCATAAAGCTAAGTGGGTTGTAGATTTATTGAAAACTCTCTCTCTCTCTCCCTCACAAACACAAACACAGGAACACCAAGAAAGTGATTGAGAAAAAGGAGAGACAGAGTCCTTTGGGTTTGGAAAGAGCTCAGTGGGCGTAGAATTTGCAAGTGATCTTAATATAATAGCACTTTACATTTAGTATTTTAGAATTGTAAATATATATCTCCTGGTCTAATCCTCATAGAATGTAGGCTTTGTCCTGTATTAATTTCCCATTGCTTCTGAAACAAATTGCCACAACTTTGGTGGCTTAAAACAAGACAAATGTATTAGCTTACAGTTCTGGAGGTCAAAAATCAAAAAAAAAAAAAAAAAAAAATGGATCTTATGGGCTAAAACCAAGATATAAACAGGGCTTTATTCCTTCTGGAGGCTCTAGGGAGAATCTGTTTCCTTGCCTTTTCCAGCTTCTAGAGGCACTCACAGTTCTTAGCTTGCAGCCCCTTCCTCCACCTTCAAAGCAAATCACTTTGACCTCTGCTTCTGTCATCCAATGTCCTTCTCTGACTCTTTCTCTACTGCCTCCTCTAAAACAAACCTTCTTATATGGGCCCACCCAGATAATCCAAGATTCTTACTCTGAGCATGTTTACAAAGTCCATTTTCCCATGTAAAGCAATGTGTTCACATTTTCTGGGGTTTAAGACATGGACGTCAGTTTTTCACGCCTCCCTAAATCATCCCTTCCTGGTGGTTAGGTACATTCCTCTTCTTCAGCACTTTCTGAGGCAGCTCATTTTAATTGAAACATTATCTGACTCTCCTTTACTAGTTTACAGACTTTCTTTTGCTAGTTAAAGGAATGAGTGAGTGGAATTCACTGGTAGGTAGAAAGAGGCCAGCAAGAAGCTAGACAAGAACAGGATTAGGGATGTTTGCTAGAGTTTTGGTCATTACCTTGAGTCTTGACAGCCGTTCTCTAAGAGAACAGTAGCTTGGCTAGCTATCCCCGAGATATATTCTTCTAACTCTTGATGAAATAACCAGGCATCAGTAACCCCAAGGACAACTTCTCAATTAATTATAATGCTTATACAACTGCTTGGCCTATATACAAATCTTCTACTGTCATTGCAAGATACAACACTAACATTGCCTTGAGCTACTTCAGATAAACACCAATAAGAAGTAATTTATTTCCCCATTTACTTACTACAGAATCAGTGAGGATCCTCTTTTGACCCAAGGCTATTCATTTTCAGAGGGGTGATGGTACAATAAGTGGAGGATCCCCACGGCTCAGACAAAGACTGTTCTTTTTCTTGTTTATTTTTGTTATAGAGTTATGACGATTCAAACAATTCTAGAAAGCTCTTGCCTGTTTGCAATATCTCCAGGTCGCTCTCTCCTTAAGTCCATTCAATCCAGTCCTCTGATGTATAAGGTATTACAAAGTATAAATTTATCCCATGTAGAATCTATTTTTCCCATCTGTGTATTATGGACTTTCTCATGTATTGCCTCACAACTTCCCATTAGAAAATTTTCATCAAACACCGAACAATGAAAAATACTTTTCTCATGCCACCTGCCCTGTATACAGAATCACAAAGTCTGCTCAACTACCTTAAGGGATCAGTTAAGGTGACTCCTGCTACCAACACAGCCGCTGGACACACTGACCCCCGGCTCCTGCTACTCCGGCTGTGGCCCCCATCCCACTCTGATGGTCTTTTTATGTTCATTTTGCCCAATTCCCAACATTTTGTTAATCACTATGTCTTTTTAAAAATCAGTTTCGCTGAGTTATTATTTATATACAAATACATAAATAGGTGTAACCATCATCATGATTAAGAGGTGGAACATTTTCATTCCTACGAAAAGTTCTCTCTTCTTTTGCAGTCGGTTCTGTACCACCTCCAGCCCCAAGCAGCTTTCTGTCGCTACAGATGAGTTTTCCTTTTCTGGGATTTCATCTAAATAGAATCACACAGTATATACGCCTTTGTGTCTGGCTTTTGTTTTTTAATTTAGCGTAATGTTTTTGAGATTCATTCATTTTGTGTACATTAACAATTTGTGCCTTTTTAATGCTGAATAGCATTCTATGGTCTGCATTTACCACATTTTGTGTGCTTGTTTACCAGCTGATGAATATTGATTGTTTCTAGTTTGGGGCCAATAAAAAAAGCTTCTTATTAATATTTGTATACACAACTATGTAGACTTATGTTTATATATTTTTAAGTAAATGCCAAGGAATGGAATTGCTGGGCCATAGATAAGTGTGTGTTTAACTTTATAAGAAACTGACAAACTGTTTTCCAAACTAGCCGTACCATTTAATGTTCCTACAGACATTGCGAATTCCAGTTGCACTACATGTTCCCTGGCAGTTTGTATTATAATATTTTTTTTAATTTTAATCATTCAAATGGGTGTACAGTAAAGTCTCATTGTGGTTTTAATTTTTCATTTCCCATAACTAATCATTTTGGGCATCTTTTCATATGATTATGGCTACTCAGGTATCTTCTTTTGTCAGGTGTCTCTTAACAGTTTTTGCCCATTCTTTAATTGGGTTGTCTTATTACTGGGTTGCAAGGTTTCTTTATATATTCTGGGTATAAGTCTGTTATTAGATGTATAGATTGTAGCTATTTTATCCCAGTTTGAAAAGCTTGACTTTTCAATTGCTTAACATTGATTTTTAATTTTGCTGATGTCTAATGTATAGTTTGCTTCTTTTTGCTGCTATAGCAAACTATCACAAATTTAGTAAATTAAAACAGCACAAATTTATCTTAAAGTACTGGTGGTCAGAAGACCAAACTAAGTTGGCAGGGCTGCAGCAGGGAATCATGTCCTTGTCTGTTCCCGCTGCTAGAGGTTGCCTGCATTCCTTGCCTGGTGGTGCTCTCTCACTCTGGCCTCTCCGTTTCCAAATGTGCTTTCTCTGACTCTGACCCTCCTGCCTCCCTCTTTCAAGAACCCTTGTGATTATGTTAAGCCTTCCCAGATAACCCAGGGTAATCTCCCCATTTCAAACTTCTTAATGTAATTACCTCTACGAAGTCCTTTTGCCATGTAAAACACCATCTTTGCAGGTTCTGCAGAGCAAGACAAGGATACCTGAGGTGGGGGTGGCGGGGAGCGGGATTATTCAGCCTACCACATCTAATTTATAATTTTTTTCTTTTATGATTTATGGTTTTTGCATCTTACCTAGGAAATCTTCATCTATATAAAGATCATACAAATTTTCTTTTATATTTTATTCTAAAAGTTTTATACTTTTTAACTATTATGTTTAGGTCTATGATCTATTCCAAGTTATTTTTTGTGTATGCTTTTGAAGTTTAAGGGTCAGGGTGCATTTTTTAAAATTAATCTATCCAATTTTTCCAGCATCAGTGTTGAAGTGACTATCCTCCCCTTATTGAGTGACTTTGATACATTTGTTGAAAATGAATTGGTCTCTTATGTGTATATGGATTTCTATTCTCTCTCTTCTGATTTTTCTGAAAGCATGTGATTGATTCGGTCCTTGGCTTAGAATCATTGAGTAGTTTTCTAACGTTCTGTTTTATTTTTTTAAGCATGACTTTCATAATATGACCCCTTCTTTTCACCCTCAATTAGACCGAATGTCTTCTAGTTCCTCGAGTGTGCTCCCTTGACTCCAGAAAGTGAGCACAACACATCTCTCTTTGCCTTGGACACCCTTTCCTTCCTCTTTGCCTTACTCATTCCTTCTCATCCGTTAGGTGACCACCACTTTTCCCAGGAAACCCTTTCTGACTCCTCTCCTTATGCTATCAGAGTAGTATCACACAGTGAATTACAGTTGCCACTAGATTTGCCTGTGTCCCCTGTCCATGTAGCTTCTTGGGGTGGGGAGGCCCTGTATTGCCAATTCACCTGCCCCAGCGCCCAGCACATTTATCTGCTAAATGAATAACAGTGGCCCTTCTGTCACAGGACTCCCCTCACAATGGCATTGCTGATTGGTGTTCACAGCAACCGTATTCAACAATGAAGAATGGGCTGGATGAAAGAAGGATGGAAACGAGTCGATTTCTTATTTAAGCAAAATGGCAATGAGGTATTGCTATACAAAGGTAGATTGTAATAGACATATCAGAGTTTGGGTAAATACATTTTAAAGTTTTATATGATAATCCTTAAGTCTTTTCCATCATAACTGGGGAATAGGTAATCTGATTAATAAAATATTCTGGTTAATAAAGATCCTTGTATACATTTTCAATTTAACAAGGGCAAAGGAGGAAGAGGAACTGATGTTTATTTAACATGTTTAATGTGCTTGGTATTGAACTATGTACTTTACAAATTCTATCTCATTAAATTCCCCCAACAACCCTGGGATGTCATTGTGAGGATGTTAATGCCCAGAGAGGTAATGTAAGTTGTTTATAACCATGTAGTTAGTTAGTGGAGGAGCCATAGGTTTAAATACATAGAGGTACTTTCTCTAGAGCCTGTACTCTTTCTGTTCCCTTAGAAAATGACTACATTTTTCACTACTAAAGCTAATCTCAGCTTCCTCTGATAATTTCCAAGGAACTTATTATCTTGTAATGACTCAGGGCATTATTGAACATCAGTTGCTATTTTACTTGAAAGGGGTAAATATATTATCTACAAAAGTTTTCCCAGTTGATAGAATTTCCCAATATATTTTTAGATTGTGTGGTACCCTCTTAACATAGAATTTGTGTTGGGAATTTTTGGGGTTTTAGAATGACGCTAAGATGCTATTGTAGACAGGGAATATAGGAAAGTCCCAAATCAGACCCTAAACTGTGGTCATACCTTCCACCAAGTTCCTGAAAATGATACATATAAAAAAACATGACTGAGGGGAAACAGGATGTGACTTTATTGTTAGCTGTGTCCATAACCCTCGAGCAGAACTCTGAAGGAAACATAACCTAGTGTGAGGCCGTAACAGGGTTGGGAAATTTTTCTACTTTATATTTTTTTATTTTTAGTCTTTAATTTTTTTTTTAATCCACAGGGATTTAACAGCTAATCCAGACTTGTGACTTTTTGGGGAAGAAATCATCAGAGCAGGAGAGAAATCCATCCCACAGCCCCATCTGGTGGGTTCTTCGTCCATGCTGCTCAGATGGGCATTTCAGCCAAAGACACAATGCCTTGTCATGTTGCTCCCTAAAGTGTCTAACATTGATCCAAACAAGGCATTAATTATTTCTAAGGCCACACTATAGATTGGTTAAAAATTTATTTTAGTCTATTTCCCATCTCAAATTATGCTCAGTTCAGTGTCCAGCCTAGTTTAACAGAAAGATTTATATATTATATTAAGGACATATGACAAAATTCCAAGAATTTTGTTCCCAAATTCGAACAAATTGTAATTCTCTACCTCTTGTTGCCAAATACAAATTAAAGGTGCCAAATTAAAGTATCTTTCTATTAGAGAAATTAGTTTTAAGGAAATGACCTTTTATTCATTTTCAATAAAAGACACTTGGGGATCTACGGAGGGCTTGGATTCCCAGGTGGAGTTCGATGGCTCGTCCTGTGAAGCTGGGATGTGTCTTACGGCACCTCTATAGTTGTACTAAACCAACATTTAGTCTTTCAGATCTTTTACTTTTCCCAGATCATCAAGTGTGAAATAAAAATGTGACCATGATTTCTATGTTGATAATACCGATTGGTCATCCAAGAGATGTAGGGGTAATTTACAACGTGTAGAGGAGCTTTGAGAAACAGACAGGAGTTCAGGAAACTTAAGAAACTTGAGAAGAGATGAATTCATGCTACACAACTTTTTGGAGACTGAGGAAGCCAGGCAAAGCACAGTAACTTAAAAAGCGGCCACCGTGGGGGATCTTGTCCAGGCAGATGCTGGAGTCTGGATGCAGTGGACGAAGAGATGCCGGGCAGAATCCAAAAGAGCATAAATTAGAAATTACATACCTTAGAGAACACTTTTTTAAATGGGGAAATATTGTTTTGGGCTATAAATGCCAAAGTACCCTGACTCAAACTGGTTTAAACAATGAAAGAATTTACTGTCTCACAGAACCACAACTGCAGATGTGGGAGGTGGAAGGATGGGGGTGGGGGTGGGGAAGAATAGGACAGTCTGGAGCTCATGGACGTTGTCAAGGACCTGGCATTTTTATCTCTCCTCTCTGCTGCCTCAGTGTGGGTGCCATCCTAAGGGTGACTCCCCTCGTGGTAGCAAGATGGTTGCTAGTGGCAACGGGAGCTGCTTGCTTCCATATTTATGTCCAGCAGAAGAGAAAGAGGAAAACCTTTCCCCCAAGCAAGGAATGTAATTCGTTCCTTTTCATCTGATTGGTCAAACAGATCACATGCCCATCTGTTGGCCCAAACTATCCCTGGATTATGTGCTGATTGGCAGGTTGGTTGATCCAGAATATTCTCTGAAAGTGAAAATGGGCTGAATGTCTGAACAAGGAGTTCTGTTGTGTAGGTGGAAGGACAGACTGGATGTGGGGTACACAACCAGCAGCATTGACTACAGAGTCCGCTGATGGAAGACTGAGTCCGCAGGCATCAGGTTCAAGAGTTCTTAAGCTGAAGTCAGAGTGAAACAGTGTAACCGGATACCCCATTTGGGGCCAAAGGCCCTTATCAGAGCTGATGTCACTGGGGCCTGCTCTGAGGGACATGAGAACTAGGTGATATTTTACCCAGCCACATTATGGTTAGTGAGGGATGGATACAAATGAATAAAGCCAGAGAATTTGAATGTCAGACAAAGGGCAGTAGAGAATAAATGACAAGGTTAGAATCCAGGAAGATGGGGAACAAGGGTTGGGGGACCTGCGGCTTCAAGGCCACATGTGGCCCTCCAGATCCGCAAGTGCGGCCCCGTGACCAAATCCAAACTTCACACAACAAATCCCTTTATTAAAAGGATTTGTTCTGTAAAATCTGGATTCAGTCAAAAGGCTGCACTCAAGGAGTCTGAAGGTCACATGTGGTCCTGAGGCTGCAGGTTCCCCACGGTGGGCAGGATAAAATCATGACAGTATTAGATGTCCATTTTCCCATGGTGTTGGAAATGTGGGTCAGGCCTGCAAACCTCCAGGTCAGGGTGGACCAGAGCCTTGCTTCTCATACTTTCGTACGGATGAGCATCACCTGGAGGTCTTTGTTAAACCACAGTAGTTGGGCTCCCACCCCCAGAATTTCTGATTCAGTAGATCTGGGATAGGGCTTGAAAATTCGCAATTCTGTGTTTCTTTTGGCAGCACATATACTAAAAAAATTGGACCGATACACAGAAGATTAGCATGAATAAAAAAAAAAAGAAAAGAAAATTTGCATTTCTAACAAGTTTCCAGGTGCTGCTTTTGGTGCTAGTCTGGGGACCTAACTTTGAGCATCACTGGATCGGAGGAACAGCCTGTCAAGGGCTGTTAAACAAGTGTATTTCAATGCGCGGTACGAGGGCCACCTGCTAAGAATCACCAGTGGGGATTGTTCAAGATGTTAGGTCTTCAAGCCCCATTCCCAGAGGTTTGGGTTAGCAGCTTTGGAGAAGAACCTAAAATTCTAATTTTTAACAAGTTCCCCAAGTGATTTTTATGTCACTATGGTTTGTGAACCACTCTGTTAAATCATGCGAAATTCTTTTAAGCCATTGCTCTCCCCTGTATGCTCTGTGTAGTACACAGGCTATTGCAGTGACATATCACCCTTCACTGGTACCATGATGACCTAGAATTAAGCACTGGGTTTTTTGGAGCTTGGCAGAGAAGGGTTCAGGTCCTGTGTGTGCCGTATTCCATTTGGGTGACCTTGGGCAAAGGTATTTAACCATTTTGGGCTTCAAGGTCTTAATCTGAAAGATGGAATAATGAGACAAGCATCATGTAATAGTCACTTAACATAATGTCCAATACTTAGTAAGCCCTCAATAAACAGGAGCCCTTCAATGATTTCCTCATCTTCCCCTCCCCAGCAATGTGTTGTGCCAATCGACCCACTAAGATGTATCTTGCCAGAGGCAGTTTTATATGCTGATTGACTTGAATCAAGGGGAAGAACGTTGCGGAAAAAGATGAAAAAGAACTTTGGGACGTAAAAGGCAGAAAGAGAAAACCTATTCTCTGGATAGTGCCGGTGAAAAGTGAGTAGACAGTGAGACTTCTCTGGGAGCTTGTCTCCTACCTGTTGGGTCACGACTCCTGTCCTCATTCATGATCCCACACATCTCCCCCTGGCACCCACCAGGCCTCTGTCTGCAGTGGATGTTGGTGCATAGCTGGAGGAGGGGTGTACACACTTCGTACATGCTTGGAGGTGGAGACGTAGAGGGGCTGGAAGAGGGTCAGGAAAACGAGGAAAAGGCTTCTGAAACGCAAACAGACCATGGAGTCAAATAGAGCCTGGAGATACTCTAAGTGTGGCCCCCAAACTCGGCAACATTTTGTTGATATTTTATTTCTCTCTATCTGTCTGCTCGTACCCGTGAGACAGAATAATATTTTTTTTTCTGAGTCCTTACAGCACAAGGCCAAGCAGACGGCCCGTGGTAAAGAGAGTAAGTGAATGTTTTGGCCTCATCCGTTCAACTGAACTTTCTCAAATGATCCAAATAGCTTCTCAAGAGCCATTATTTTCTCTTGTCCTTGAGATTTTTTTGTGTGAGTGTTTTCATCTCAAAATGTATTTGGAATTTAAAGGACAAGGCATCCTACTACTTTTGCCCTTGAAAGAATCCTTTCTAGCTCTTGTCGGCAACTGCTCTTGCTAAGGTTATTATATATTCAATATACTCTACTTATGGACCCTCAACACTCATGTTTCCAAATACACATGAGACAATGGACCTAAATTAATTCAAAATGAGAACAAAACAAAAGCAACAAACTTCTCTTTTTACTCATATACTCTGGCATTACTGATGGGAACCAAGCACAAAATCATAGTATTTTCAAACTTGAAGGGGATTCAAACTAGCAAACTATGGCTCAGAGCATTTATTAATAAGTTACACACTAGTGTTGCCTATTTAATTGGTGTCAGAAACCAGATCTCACGGTTTCTATTCAATGCATTTTCTATTCCAGCAAGCTCTCGACAGCCCTGCCTCCCCACCCCCGTTCTGTAGCTACTAAAATCTTGAAAGGATTTAGTAAAGACACACTTGGGATTATAACGCTATCTGTAAAACCCAATTCAAATCTATTCAACTTCCTCAGATTTATAAATCGTTTTATAAGCTGGGTGATTCATTTATCATCTGTGACTACACCCTGATTTGCACTGTGGGTCAGGATAATTAAGAACCCTCAGAGAATCGTTTCTTTCCTAAATTTAGGAATGCCTTAATGGTGCTCTTTTGGAGACCCTGCCTCACCGTGGTCAAGGGCAGACATCAAGATTTATTTCTCCCAGTATGTTTGGTACAGGCCAAACTCTTGAGCTAAAGGATAAAACTGAGCTCTTATAGACATTTCCAAGGATAATTTTTTAAAAATTGTTTAAAATTTTGGGTTTTTCTTTTTGCATCATCAACTTAAAAATTTTTGCTCTTACTTAAAGAAAAATTGTCAATATAATACATGTATTGTTATAAACATTATCCAAGGCTTATAATAAAAATCGGCAGTTTCTGTCTTACCCCTCCCACACCTGAAAGGACCACTTTTTAACTCCTTTTGTTCTCTTTTCTTATAGTAACTTAAATATACTGTAATTACTTGATTCCTAAGTTTTAGGCATTTTTTTCTATTGGCTTCTTTTTATGATGGTTGATGACTTGCTCTCTACCAACAACTTCTCCTAATTTTTTCCCTTCCTTTCCCCACTATATATAATAAGAACACAATTTTAGTGAAATAAAAAAATCAGCCCTTACATTATTACTAGTATGTAAATAAGTATATTTTACTGAATAGCCTACCAATATACTATGATTCCCTTTATTTTACTGTATGTCCCTTTTCTTGTTACTTTTTAAAATTTTCTTGGAATTAAAAATTACTTTATGTGTTTCAGCTCCTTCATCTTCTATATACCTATTCTTATTTTCTCTGAATGCTCCATTAGGTCTGCTGTATGTATTCAAGAAGTTTTCCCCAAATGGTTTCACATGTCTGATCATCTATCAGTTACGCCCCTAACGTCTTCGCCGCTCCCCTCTGGGGCATTGATCTTTCCACGCCGACCTGCTTTTCTCCGGGCCGGTTGCACATGGTCCTCTTTGGACCTCACCGTTGTTCTGTGCAGGATCATCTCCTCTCCTCGGTTGTGTGCTTTCCCCTTCCTTGTTTTTTCCCTTAGTTTCTTGGATCAAAGCTTCCTAAATTAAAACTTAAATTCAAAAAAGATTTGAAAAATTTAAAAAAAAAACCCCATAAAACATCACGGAGAAGAGTAAAATGAACGCCTATGTACTTATCACTCAGATTCAAAAATTATCACAAGTGTGCCCCAGTGAGTGCGTTTGTCCCCTTTTTCTTTTTTCTTTACTCTTCTCTTTTTCCTCCCCTACCTCTCCTCCTCCCTTCCACTCGCCTCCCTTCTCTTCTGCTCTCATCCCCTCTCCTCTCTCCTTTCCTCTTCTTTTTGCCCCCTTGCTGAAGTGTGTAAAAGCAAACCCCAGTGTTTCCAGCCAGGACTGGGTGGGCTGCCCCTGAGAGAAAGATTCCACTCAAGACAGGCATTGAAGAAGAGGCTCTGAGGGCATCGTCTCAGTCACGGACTCTGGCTTCCCTGGATCTCTCCGTTCTGTGAACCAAGACCTCGCGCTTTCCAGGGATATTGAGTTGTGTCTGGCAGGTGTGACATTTTCAGGCTGACTAGGAGTTTTGGAAAACGATTTCAGAACTTTTTTGGTCAAGATCACATCTTAAATTAGATTAATTTCCAAATAAACTTGTTGTTTAGGCTATTGTTAACCAATAGGTGAAATGTTTAATTTATAATAGTCTGGTATCGACTCTTAAAAATATGAAATGGTGTGATATTTACTTCTTGTAAGATGTTTTCTACACAATACTAATATAAAGATTAAAATTTTACCCTCAATAGTAAATCTATTTTGTTTTAGTGGGAATTAGATAAATTTGACAAAATTGGCAAAGTGGTTACTATGTCTATGAATGCCTTATTATATTGCTCATTAAAATTTAATCCAACAGAGTAGACATAGCAATTTTTATATCACAAACCAGTAGCTGACAGAACAGGTAATAACTAGAAATTGTGCCTATGAATTTACACATCAGCTTTCATATAATTATAAATCCCTTATTGGTATTTTTATTCAGGTATTCTTATCTTTATTATTGAAAACATGATTATTTTTATAACTCTCTTTGAATATTTTGAATTGCATTAAAAGAACAACTGAGATCAAGATGATGTAAATAATTCAGAAATGCTGACAAAAATCTCTACCTGATTACTTTCTTATGTATGGGGTCTTTTGCTTTTTGTATAGTAGATGCATCCTGAAAACCTGCCACTTTCCAAATAAATAACTTGGTTTATAAACCTATTTTCTTCTCTTAGATCTTTATCCCCAGAAGGTAAGGAAATTAAGTTTATTACAAACAGTTTATCAATGTATTTGTAATACAGTCTTCTCATTAATCTTATTTATACTTCACATGTTTTTAGTAATCATCTTCTGAAAAGGTCATGAAGAAAGCTGGGAGTAGTAGGGATCAATGAACTTATACATATAGATGTTTATTAATGTACAGATTAAAGTGATGTAAAGATGAGTAAAATACTTCCCCTTAATGACAAAGAAATGCATAATTATAACTTAATTTTACACTAATCATCTCAAATTTTACCAGTCGGTTAAGTGAAAATATTTAACTAAGTTGTTATTTCAGTGATGGTAATAATAATTTTTAACTCACAGGTGTTTTGACAAGATCTCTACCTGTTCATTTTCACCAGCCTCCTAAAGCTGGTTGTGGCAGATTATATTTTCCAAAGATGATTAGATATAGCTCCCATCCCCTATGTGCTTCCTAAAATGAGACACTCCTCCCACTAAGAGGTGGGGGCCTGTGTTCTTTACCCTTGTATTTTAATTTTTTCAAGGGGGCTTGTGACCGCTGCTTGTACTAACAGGATGCGGTAGAAGTGATGCTTCGTGATTTCCTAGGCCATAAAGAGGATGCAGCTTATGCGTGCCTCGCTCTCTCTTGTGATACGGACCTTGGAAGTCCTAAGCTGTCACATAAGACATCGGCCACGCTGAAGTGACCATGCCGGAGAGATCGTGTGGAGACACCAAATGGAGACAGAGAAAACTGCCAGAGGATCCCCAGCTGCTCCAGCCACCAGATGTTTCAGTCTTCTCAGCCTGAGTGCCAGGTATTCGAGTGAACGAGTCACCCCCTGCCTACGACCCTGAGAGGCAAGCCCGAGGGGGGACTGCCTAGTTGGACCCAGTCAACTCAAAACAGCATGAGAGAAAACAATAAAATGTGGCTTTTTTTAAGGTACCAAGTTTTGGAGTATTGTATTATGCAGCCTGTGATTTTTGTGATTTATTATAAGAACTATGTATTTGGTCTCTGTCCCCAGTTTCTGAGACAGCTCCTAACACCCTTGTATGTGGGATCCTAGGAGAATCTTTTGCTCTAATACTTGGTCTTTGACTCTAGTTCTGAGACAGAGAGCCTGAGGCTTTTGCAATTTCCTCAGTAATAGAAACATCTGACAGAGCTCCTAAATCCTTTGGGATTTCCTGGGTGACAGGAGGATCTTTTATTCTAATGAGGAGACTCTTGTGGCTCCTGGATAGCCTTAGGATGGGGGCTGGTTGCCAGGGGAACCAACCATGTGCTTTGAGGGCTGGAACTCTCAGCCCTGCTCCTTGACCTCCGGGGGAGGGGAGCGGGGCTGCAGGTTGAGTTGATCCTCAATGGCCAATTAAGTAATCAATCATACCTATGTAATAGGCCTCCATAAAAATCCAAAAGGACAGGGTTTGGGGACCTTCCAGATAGCTGAACACATGGAGGTGCCTGGAGGGTGGTGTGTCCAGAGAGAGCATGGAGGCTCCACACCCCTTACTGCCTACCTTGCCCTCGGCATTTCTTCCATCTGGCTGTTCATCCGTATCCTCTGTCATATCATATATCAATGTAATAAACCAGCAAAAGTGTTTCCCTGAGTTCTGTGAGCTATTCTAGCAAATTAATTGAACCAGAAGAGGGGGTCATGGGAACCTTGATTTACAGTGGATTGGTCGGAAGTGTAGGTATTAACCTACTCCTTGCTTGCATTTGGCATCTGAAGAAGGGGGCAGTCTTGCCCTTCACCTGTGGGATCTGACCCTAACTCCAGGTAGATAGTGTCAAAATTGGAACTCCCCATCTGGATCTCAGAGAAGTCCATCTGCTGGGGTGTGGGGAAAACTCCATGCACATCTGGTGTTAGAAGTGGAGGGTGTCGCGTGTTAATGGAGGTGGGAAAACGCTTCTTTCTGTATCTCCAACACAGCCACAGTAACTGGGATACTGGCCCTTCTCCATGGTTCCCTGATGTAGAGAACAGTATCATCATTCATATGACAGTCCCCAAATTTTCACATCACTTTATTCCGGACTTCTCTGAGATCCAGATTGGGAGTTCCAATTGCCTATGTAAATTTCCACTGTCTCAAATGTACCTGTTGGGAGGAAAAGCAAATCGTACGGCAATAGCCAAGGATGTGTGTTATCCTTTTAGGGAGAGGAGCCAATAGCAGCAAACAGTAATGCAATCTACCGCAATCACCAAAGCTGTGTTATTTTATTAGTACAACAAGAAGATCAACATTTTCTCTTTGTTTATGTCCCACGTGGTGACATAGAAAAAGGACTGTGTAGAAACCCAATGAAGTTTTAAGTCCACTTCTCCTTTGGTGGGGTAAAAATGTACAAGTGGTGAAGGAAGATTCCAGCTCTTCTCCTTTAAAACCTCTATAGTTTTTGAGTCTCTTACAATAAGACTCCAAACAACGGAGGGAGACTGAGGCTGAGAGCTGGTGCTGTATGCCAGATTCAAGGTCACTCAGCCATCAAAGTCACAGAGCTGGACACGATTCAGAATCATACATAATGTATTGTGTTTAGTACCTACTTTTATCCATCTGTGTGTGTCCCACATACGAGAGTATACAAAGAAAGAAGACCATATGGACTGTATTTCTGACTGTATTCTCATAATTCTAGGCTCTGCATGTGAGGCAATAGTTATTTACTGTTGGTTTACCGCTTCCTCATGTCTTCCTTCAGGTTCCTGACAAAACGTTGATGCCAGGAAGATTAAAAAGGCCTTTGGTGTTATCCAAGAAAAGGAAGCTGCGTGTTGGGTAGAACTGACCGATAGTCTTCTCAGAGAAATTAGCACTAGTGATGGATTCATGTGTCTCGTAGGAAGATCTATTTGGAGGATTTAAAAAAAAATTTCTATGGATTAGTCTCGAACATACCTTGGTTGTAACTGAGAATTAGGGCTACTGATTCAGCTGCCATTAATTTGCAAATTGTCTCAAGATATTTATTTCCTTCTCTTTCGCTGGTTGATTTTTGTAGTTACACAACAAAGAAAATAAAATTTAGATGTATCTACTTCAAAAAGAATCCACATTTGAAATGAGACATTTACAAGATGGATAAGTTACAGCATTGGCCTGAATAATTTCTTGATTTCCAAAAGGCTTTTCTCCCAGAATTCTTTTTTAAATAGAGCAGATCTAATTTACTTAGGAATTTAGCTATAGATTACAAAGAAATAGGAGGTGGTGGTGGTAGAGAAGAGAGAGAAGAGAAAGATAAAATGTTTTAGGAAACAGTAATGATTAAAGATCAATAAAAAATGAAAAAAACACTTGGAAAATTGTTAGGCCAATGGAAAAATATTAAATTTATAATAAGTTTAAAAAATGTGAGATGAAATGAAATTTTTATGGTTTGTAAGAGATAGGATGTCTTTTTCCTTGTAATAGAAGCTATCTTTTTGCACAGAGGAGAGGTGTGTTGCAGTATTTTGTGAAAATAAGACATGCTATGAATGATGAAGGGCTCTATTTCCGCAACTCACAGGCAGAAAACAAGCCCCAAATAATTGGCTAGAGCTACAGCATTGTTGATAGTAGGATACTGTTTCATTATTCTACAAGTACTTTGAAATCTAAACATTGTTGCTATGTCTGAGAAGGTAAATTGTACATTTGTATGCTAAATAGCATGCCCTCTTAATGTCTTTGGTGATTTTGTTATAAGAGCCTATTCAGTCCTTGCTTTCATTTTTACCATCAGAGAAAATTAAACCATCTATAAGGGCCTATACAACCAAAGCTCCCTTTTCTTTCTATTTATCAGTGAGCACAAGCTGGGCTCTTGGAACAGGACTTACCTTGCTTGTCTATATAGGGCAGCTCTGTTTTGCCCAGATGGCTACAGATGCACAGGCTGCATGGGAAATACCAGGCTATAAATCAGTGGGAAAACAGATTTAGAAATCTGGGGATTTGTATTTTTAGTTGGTTGCATAGCCTGAGAATTTGGCCAGGGCCACAGATCAAGAATGGAGAGATGGGTCTGTTCTACCATTGGGTATTTGCAAAAACTTCCTTTCATCCTAAACGGAAGCATTTTTATTGTTATTTTGCCCCAAGTGTAGAAATAATATATGCTCTTTGGGGAAAAAATAATTATTTACAAAGTAGAAAGTGACATTCTCTCCCCACCCACAATGTCATTACTCCCCAGACATAACACATTATTAACATTTTGTTATAAATCATTCCAAACATTTTCCATAAATGTAGACACAATTTTATTTTCCTGAAACTAAACCTACAACAAAGTTATCTTTTACCTTGACACTATATATATATTGGACGTCTTTCTGGGTCATTACCTATAGCCCTATAGTTCATCTTTCAAATAGCAGCATTATTATTTACTTGACAGATAAATAATATTGTTGATGGACATTGCCCCTGTTACACACAGTACTGCAAGGAATATCTTTTCATTTACATATTTCCACACTTATCCTATCAATTCCCTAAGATAAATTCCCCCAATGTGGAATTGCTGGGCCAAAGAGTGAGTATGATTTACACTGCAGTACATACTGCCAACTGCCCTCCAAAAATGTTGTACTAAATACATTCCCTCCAGATGCGTACACAAGTGCAAAGTCGCCCACACCTTTGCCAACACTGGACATTGTCCATTTTTTTTTTTTTAGCTTTTGCCAAACTGTGAGGAAAAGACCAATATCTCATTTTGCTATAATTTACACAAGAAATGTCTTTTTCTGAATCGAGATCTAGCTGTATTTTCTGCAGTAAAAGACTGCATGGTTTGGCTTTGGAAATCCTCCCCTACTCCTAAGCCTCGTCCCTCTCCCACTCATCACTGCTGGGCATTGCTGGCCTTTTGCTCAGTCTATTCCCCTACCTGAGCACGGGGGAAATTGCTTTCTGTCTCGTGGATTCTCTTTATATTTACACACACACGATCACGAACCACAATCACACATGTGGCACATCATGTAAATACATACCACCACACACAATCACAAACCACAATTGCACACACCTCACATTGTGTACACACAATCACACACATGCACATCATATCACACATAAAACCACACATGAATCATACCACACACATGCCACATCATATTATAGGGTGTCATTGTAAAACCATCAAGAGGAAATCAGTGTTCTGCCCACTAGTTCAGAGACCCACCAAATTCCTGGGACATTTCAAAAGCTCCCTGATGACTGTGGCCTTTTTTGGGTGCCAGCCTCATCATTACGGTTCTCTGGAACCTCTCTTTGGAAGCTTTTCTGCAACCTGTGAGCTATATCCCCCTAGCTGGACACATTTGTACCCTCACAGCACAAAGCACGAGGTCTGCAGGTAAGAAGGTGAGATCTAAAGTGTTTGGGTACAAACTCAAATTTATAAGAAATGGTTTACATCTGTTCTCTCTCACTTAAACCTGTGTATACATTATTGCCTCTTGAATTTTGTCACAAGGATTCTGGGGATCAAATGGTGGAAAGGCAGAAATAGATCCAGTTGTATCTGGTTTTTGCATACAACATTCCGATTTACCATTAGCCCAATGTTTCCTTCCTAATGCACAGTTTTCTTTATTGATTTTTTTCCTTTGTTACCAACATTGCTCAAAACAGAACTGCTAAAATATGCTGACTTCTTTTCTTTCCTCAGAGGTCCTTAGCAATAAGACTTACACAGAACATATCCATCAAATCCACTATTTAATTAAAATACAGAATTAAGTCAGGAAAATATAAATGATAGAGCTTGTAAGGAATTGGTGTATGAATACTACTTTTCCATTTAGTTTTCTGTGTATGAGCCTGGACATAACTCTTTAGAGAGAAGTTCATGTAACAGAGTGAATTCTGAGCCAGAGAGACCCGATTTCCATCCTATGTGTGTCATCTGCACAATAATTTCCCTTTCTGAACCTTGATTTTTTTTTGGCACGTAAAAGGAGGTTAATAAAATTATCACAAGCTGTGAGAATTAAATGAGTATGTCGTACAATGTGAGACTTCACGAAATAGTAATACAGTTAAGTCATCACTTAATGTTGTCTATAGGTTCTTAGAAACTGTGATTTTAAGCAAAATGACACAGGTAGCAGGATCTCAAATAACGTTATTTCAGGCATTGTTATTTTGTTATAATGTTGATGAGAAAAAAAGTTGGTTTTGTTCCATGTTTCACTTCAAACAGTTTCCAAGAGCCGATTGATGAAATTGAAGACTTACTGTAATATTATTATTTTATTCATTCAAGAATAATTATTGAGCATCTACTATGTCCCAATATTGTAGAAGGATCTAGGAGGAGGGTGGTGTTTAAATTTCCCGATGAAGAGCCTGGTCCCTGCTCTCAAGAAGCATTTTCTTGTGATGAAAAAGAGAATAAAGCAAGAGTTTTCAACACACCGTGGTAAGGGAGAAGAAGTGCAGTGTGCCGGTGGGTTCTCCCCGGGGCCTGTGCTTGGCCAGGACAGATGGAAGGGCTCCCAGACGGAGTGGCACTGCGCTTTCCTTAGGTTGTGGGGAGTTTAGGGAGATCTGTTTGGATGCACATTTTAGTTTCCTTCTGTACAGAAACTTTATTAATGAACTGATCCAACCAATATTTATGGACTGCCTAACGCGAGCTAGGCTCAAAGGTGAACTGGACGTGAGTCCTACTCTCAAGAAGTCTCATTGCTCTGGGAGATAGAAACTGTGCATTGTGTAAATGTTGCAATAACAGTTATTGCTAACGTTTATTGTCTCTGTCCTCTGTGGTAGGCACTGTTCTAAGTCCTTTGCATGGGTTAGCTTGTTTAATCCTCATGGTCAAACCTGTGAGGACCATGCCGTTGTTGTGCCCATTTTATGGATCATTAAACTGAGGCAAATGAACTTAAAAGCTTATCCAAGTTTGCACTGCTAGGAAAAGGCAGAACCAGGCGTATGAACTGTGGCCATTTGGTTCCGGAACCCATCCTCTGAGGCGCCACCTACGCTATTTTAGCAGAAATGTGTACATATAGGAGGGAGGGAAAAGTCCTAGAAGGCCCTCTGTGTCACTCCAAATTCTTCTTTCTTCCAATTCTTCCTTTCCTTCTTTTTAATACATGACTTTCCTCACAGTGATCTTTATTCCTTTGGTTTTAGTCACATAAGGGGATTTCCTCTTGTCACAACACGAATACCACCGGATGGGGTGGACTGGAAAGGATTACAGCTCAGTCTGAAGAAGTTCACTGGAACTGTAAGGTGGTGAGTCAGGAGAGAATCCAAGGACGCTGGATAAGAGGGAGGATGCCTGGCGTGGAGGGCAGGGAGGGACAGAAGAAGTATGGGCAGCCCAAAGCCACGCGCTGCCTTCCTCCTGCTGTGCCCGGGCTCCCACGCTCCTCTGCCCCTTCTCCGGGCCACCAAGCCCCCCTGTCTTCCTGTGCGCTGCCTTCACCTACTCTGGGCACAGGACTGAGGCTCTGGGGGATTCCTCTCTCTCTCTTCATAAGGGAGAAAGCAAGGCAACCTGCTTTCAGCTCTTTCTTCTGTTGCTGCTCTTCCCTTAGCAGCACTCCTGAGAGCCCATCCTATTTTTTAAGAAAAGGAATGAAGAGGAGGGTTTTTACTAATGTTCCCCTTTTAATAGAAAAGTTACATTTACTTGCTAAAGAACATTTAGAAATATAGAAATACATAGTGATGAAAATCACCCCTAGCTGCTGTTAGTAATTTGGGATAAATTCCTTTATTCCATTTTAAAACAAGTTGTAGGGTTTTAATAAACATAGCTTAATCTTTACATATATGTGTATATATCCATATGTATATATGTATGTGTATGCATTTATATGTATGTGTGTGTACACACATACACACACACACACACACACTGTTGTATAGGTAGAAAAGGGTTTTGCTAAGATTCAGTCCCCATGCATTAGTCACTTCAATCGGCCCAAGTCCATTGACTTCTCTATTGAACGTCTGTCATCGCAGTTTTGTTTTAATCTAAATCGACCACTTGGGCAACATTTCTTTGTGATATCGGTGCGGTCTCAGATCTTTCCCAAGTCAGCATTGCCAGTTTGCACTTTCCCTGACATCGTTCCAACGTGCTAGAACATAAGGAGATTTCTCTTCTCCTGCACATTGGCAGGTATCTCAGACCCGTAAGTGCATCTGCTGCACAGAGCCCTTCCACGTCCTTTCATCCTTCTCCCTGTTCAATACCATATCAAGGAACCGGAACTCTGAGAAGGCACATCAAGACATAAACGGAGAAGCCAGTGGAAAAGCATCGTAGTTTGAGTATGAGATAAATACCTCTCCCATGAGAATGCATTCTAAACCACGCTGCCTTCTCACTGAAGAATTCACTTGCGCAACAGGCTGGGTGGAAAATGACGGAGAAGAGCTTGGAAGCACAGTAATGGTGGGAAGCGAGATGAGTAGTCATTTCACCAAAATTTGGATCCTACAGTGACTCTAGGGCTTTAACAGAGTAATTGAAATTAAAATTAGAAACTGTGCATTGTTCTTCTGACCTCTTCATGTGATTTCTTTTGAGCAAAGGACACGAAACACAACAAAAAAATATTGGGGGAAATTATTAATATTTATCAAGAACTCCTTTATTGTAGAGAGTTTTTCCCCCTCTTTAAAAAAAATCTTTTAGGCCGGGCGCGGTGGCTCACGCCTGTAATCCTAGCACTCTGGGAGGCCGAGGCGGGTGGATTGCTCAAGGTCAGGAGTTCGAGACCAGCCTGAGCGAGACCCCGTCTCTACTAAAAATAGAAAGACATTATATGGACAACTAAAAATCTATATAGAAAAAAAAAATTTAGCCGGGCATGGTGGTGCATGCCTGTAGTCCCAGCTACTCGGGAGGCTGAGGCAGTAGGATCGCTTAAGCCGAGGAGTCTGAGGTTGCTGTGAGCTAAGCTGACGCCACGGCACTCACTCTAGCCTGGGCAACAAAGTGAGATTCTGTCTCAACAAAAAAAAAAAAAAAAAAAAAAAATCTTTTGCCATCACAATGAATATGCTGTCCCCTCTGAACTATAAAATAAGGGAAGGGGGAAGCCTTCATTCCTGTGGAGATACTTGGAGTTGAAACATTTCGTATGCTCTAGAGAGGAAAATGCAGAAACTAAATTGTATACAAAGAACAAAGGAAGATATGCAGTGTGTCAACTTTCCCCCTATAGTGGCTATGAGCACAATATATGAGGTGAAATTAAGCTTTGCCATAGCAACACTGAAAGTAAAGGATTCTTTAGGCTAAAAGTGCCCTCATCAGAGAAAATCTGAGATGAGTGGGGGTGGAGAGGGGTGTGGGGAGTGGAAATCCCTCGAAGAAATGCATTTTGACAGATAGGGTCCTGAAACAAATCCAGGTTCTCTCTAATCCTTGGCTACACCTGGTGATAAATGCATCTTTAATTCCATATACCAAAGTTCTCACACTGGTCTTGTAATCTCTTCTGATATCCTGATGTGGAGTCCCAGCGTTCCTCATTTGCTTAGGCAAAGGGCTCCCTCCATGAGCTCCAGTTCTCCCCAAATATTAATTCCCTGTCTGTTACTGTGGATTGATGTCAATACCTTAGTTCAGGGCTCAGGCTACGGGCCCAAGCTGACCTACCACTGTTTTTGAAAATAAGGTTTTAGTGGAGCTCAGCCTATCAGCCCATTCATTTTAACATTGTCTACGGCTGCTTTTGCACTACAACAGCAGAATTTAGTCACAACAGAGAACATGTGACTCACAAAACCAAAAATATTGACTACCTGGGCTTTACAGAAAGTTTGCTGAACAGTGCTGTAAGTCTAAAATAGTTCAGCAGAGCTCTGCTCTCTAGGAGACTTCAGGAAAGAATCTGTTTCCTCGTCTTTTCCAGCTTCTAGAAGCTGCTTGCATTCTTTGGCTTGTGGCCCCTCTTTCATCATTCTGACCTTGGTTTCCATTGTCACATCACCTTCTCTGGCTTTGCCCCTCCTGCCTCTCTCGCATAAGAACCCTTGTGATTACATAGGGCCCATGTGGATGATGCAGGATTATCCACCCATCTCGAGATCCTTAACTTAATCAAATCTGCAAAGTCACCTCTGCCATATGAGGTGATGTACTCACAGGTTTAAGGGATTAGCATGTGGACTTCTTTGGGGGCCCATGATTCTGTCTACTACAGATGGTAAATGCTTACTTTCACCTCTGCCCAGATATCCTTACCATAACAATTTTACCAATTGCTAAGCAGAGAGTACTAAGATATGTTTGTGTGTACATATATATATTAATATAACTAAAACAGTGGTTTGAAAGTCCTTCTAGGTATTTTATTTACATTTTGAATAGAAAGCATAAAGTACATTTAGCAGAGGATAGTAGGATGTTTGGGAGATGATTGAATCTTGATTGCATTGGAAAGTAAATGAATTATTTACTTTATAAGTACAATGCATATTTGCATAAACAAAGCACTTTCCAAATGAGCGTAGTCACTTTCCATTGCATTTTCCAAACAGAAGAGATTGATTTCACATTTTCTAAATATATGACCACTCTCACCACATGCTAGGTATAAGGCACTCTCTGAAAGTTATCTTATATAAATTCAAAGATTTGAATAATTCAACATAAAATATACAGTTTTATAGATAATCATTCCTCCACAGAAGAAGTTTCTAATTAATTGTATCACTTGTACCAGAGGCATCTTTCTCCTGCTTCTAAAATGGGGCTTAATTTTTGGCCAGAATAGGGTAAGCAAGGTGAGGATAAGTGAAAAAAAGATTTTCTTAGCATGCACAAAAATACCTTCACTGAACTGTTATTGACTTGTTGAGGGCCTGGTTGCAATTTTACATCCAGGAAAAGTCCCTGGGGAGCAAATGGTTTCAGCGTTTGTGGGTGAACATGTTACGTCCCACAGAACGTCATGCTTCATGTGGGTATCTTTACAGCAGTTTAACACAACCCAAATGGCTCTTCCTTTGTCTTCTCTGCAGAGTGCTCCACAGCCCTACCGCAAGCCCCAGTTACCCACCCTCGGTTCACCATAACTCCTTTCTTCCTTACCTCTGGCTGCTGTATTACTTTGTCGTCTAAGCCCCAAAGCACTTATTTTTATATAGCTGTCATTTGACATCTATATGGGCATCTTCTGTTGTTTTTCCTGTCTCCCTGACTAAACTGAATGTCCTTTGAGGGCCAAGACTGTCTTAGCAGTAAGCATAACATCCCAGGCACAGTCAACACTTAGAAAACCGATGCTAATGAGATCATCATGTTGCTCAATTGTTTTGTATTCTGGTCCTTCTCATGGTTTTGTTTTATCTCCATTGATTTCTGGATGAAATTCAACCACTGATTAAATTCAACCACTGATTAAATTGCTTAAACAATGTTTTGGCCACGTTGCTTTTTGTTTGTTTTCCCTCCTTTTTTTCTTTTTCCTTCCTGTTGGCTGTCCACTATGCATTCTCTCCTCTGCAACTGGACACCACACCCTATTGCTCCTTATTGTGTTCTTTGACTGTCCACCCTCCAGGTGATCTTCATAAATTTCCTCTAACCATTTTCACCTTGCCAGAACCACCTAGGGGCCAATTTTAACTCCAGCTCAGTCCTGTAATTATAGTTCATTCTTTGTTTTGGAAGACAACACTCTCATCTGTGGTTGTGGCTGAAAGGCTAATGTTGAACGAATAGTTCTTAAAATTTTCCTTGGTCATCATGCTCCTGCCTCTGGGTTCCAAATGCTCCTCCCTTGTAGCTCTATTTGGAGATTTAGTCATTCTGCATTGTGTTATCATGGGTTATTTCTCTACCTTTGTTAGATTTTCAGAACTTTGGAAAAAGGGATGGGTACATCTCTCAGCATTCCAGCACAGCACTGGGGACCAGTTCATAGTAGGTACTTAATAGATATTTGGAATCAAAATAGAACAATCTTTTCTACCCTGGAACCCAGTTTGCCTTGTGATTAAGGACTATTTCTACTATGCAAAGAGCTGTTCTCAAATAGTAAAACTGTCTTCTGGATTCACCGCCAACTCAATGCCTTGCTCAATATGAACGATTCTGTGCCTTATTCCTTAAAGCATGTGCTCCTAAATTGTTAGAATGATAATTCCTGAATACTAAATGCTTCAACAAAATGTATAATGTGCTTCACATATTGAGAAGGTATTTATAGGAATCTTTATAAATTTAGTTGTATAAATTGGGCACATTGACCTCTCTGTGTCTAGGTTTTTTCTTCTGTAATATGCGGATAAGTTTTGTGGACAAGCCTCACAGTCATTTTAATTTTTAGTAATTCCTGATAGTTCTATTTCTAATTCACAGCTTTCCTCTATTCACCACAGATTTGGTCCATTATTAGACCTGTTATTCACAGGATTTTTCCAGGAGGTTTTCCCCATGGATAGGGACAGCTTCTGCAACAGAAAATGGCAACTTACGTGTGATGAACCCTCTAGCTGGCCTTACCCATGTGTCCTCTCCATGCTTTCATTGCAGGCAGGGTAAAAATTGGAAAATCAAGGTGATCAAATCTGTCTGAGAAGAGTAGAACAATTATTTTGTGGCAATTTAAGTAATTTTTTAAAAAGATGTTAATCGAGATCCAAGATATAATTCAGCAAACTTCCCTCAAGTCTTACAAAGAGAGGTCAAGACTGCCCTGAGATACCTGTCCTGGATCAACATGAAGTGAGACTGAAAATTGGCCTGCTGAGGAGAAGGTGATGCATCACCGAAGGGTCAGAGTGCTCCTGGTTTGCAGTGACATTTGTCAGAGCAGCTCTCAGAAAACAGCGAAGGTCCAAGTTGGTAATGGAGCTGCCCCCACAGGTGCAGGCTTGTGGGTTTCAGTTCAGTTTCACCCTTTAGACATCGGTGACGGCCAACCCTAGAGGCACCAGGTGCAGGCCGATGGGAAACAGGTTCGATTTAGGACACGTGGGAAAGGAAGAAGTAAATTTGAAAGTCGACTTAATTACTCTCTCTGCTTTCAGAGAGCTTCCCCTTTGCACCTCTCATCTTTTTTCTTACTCATGCTGCGGAACTGTTTTGGCATCTGATTTACCCAAACGACTGGTTCCTATTTTCAATTTCTGTATCTAGTTGCGAGATACAGACGGGAGGTCAGGAAGGTTATTTTATGGTTTGGAGTCTTGGCAGGCTCAGCAGATACCTTTCATGAGAGCAAGGCTACCGCTCATTTCTGATGTCCCTGTCTGGGGAAGCTCAAAGCACTCTGTAGATGTTGTCACATTCGTTTTACCTGAGGGAAGTTGGAGGCATACAGCAGTGTAAACTTTTCTTTAAAGCTCCACTCTTGTGTATAAGACGTAGATAAAAGGAAAACGCTGCCTATTGGTTAGGAACAGACATATGTAAAAAGATGACACTGAAAAAAGCAGTTTTAATAATAATTTTGCCTCACTATCTTGGGATGAGATGGGGAGGTCATCAGTGACTCAGTCACAGGCTGGCTTCTCCCGAGAAGGTTGTTGTAAAGGGCAAGGACATGGTGCAGAGATTAGCATTTAGTTTAAAGATGGGCAGGTTACAGATGCATTTCTGTTCCAGGTATCCTGGGAGATTGGCCATCGATTCAAGACAACCACTTCAACTTAATTAGATATGTACTTTCAAACTTTACTGACTCCATTCTGATTTTTGTTGGCCACAAAACCTCACAGTTTAGTTTTAATTTTTGGATGGAATTAACTGGAGACACTGTAAGATTCTTAAACTGTTATGATGCTGCTGCTTCTGCCACATCACAAAAGTATTTGATTAAGAATCAACAAATCTAAATTATTTCTTTGCTCTGCTGCCATGAATCTTTACTGGGAGCAACTCGTGTATAAAATGAGAGCAAGGAACCGTATCGCCTCTAAGATCCCTTCCAGCTTTGCAATTTCCAAAGGTGTACAACATACTCTCTTGCTTGCCATGCAGGAGAAAACATGTAGAGAATATTGGAATCTTCTTTTTTGCAAGCTCCCTTGCAGGGGAGATTTTTCCCCTCTCTCTCTTTTAAATTAAATCATGGTTATAACTTTAAAAATCTTATTCAAATCCCATGTTTGCTATAGAAAAAGTTAGAAAATATGGAAAAGCAAAAACAATAAAAAACTATGCATAATCTCCCCACTCTTGGAAAACTACTGTTAACACCATAACATATATCGCTTCTGACTTTCTTTCGGAAAACACACACAGACTCACATATACACATACATGCACACACATCCTTTCATTATGCTAGTGACATCTAGAAAGGTACAAAGGTTAAGTGCATTAGCAATTTTTCACTACTAGATATTCAGGATCTACTGAATTTGGAGGATGACACAGAATAGTCCTTTACTTTCTCCTTCGAGTTATATGTCAGTTCATCCAGATTTGCCTCAGATGGACTCCCCTCTAGCTTTTCTTTTTACCTATGTTCCTGTCTCCTAGTTTGTTGGTTCTATTGCTTTCTGCTCATGGAGAGGTGGTGTTCGGGCCTTTCATCCTGTGCTTGCTTGGAAGGGACATTTTTTTAAAAATTCAGAATTAAACATTTACTGTCAAACAAAACTTTCAATATATTGATGCCTTTTATAGCATAATTTCAATACTTTACTGGGTTAAAAGAGTTTCTCTCTCTTTTTTCATACCTTAAAAAGGCACAAACAAAACAAAACAATACCTATAACAACAATAACAATATAAGAAAGAACAAAACCCAAAACTTCTCCTAGGAAGGGATAGAAGAGGAAATAAGGAGGTGAGGAAGGATATTTACATCTGGAAATACTGTCTCAACATACAGCCTATCTCAACAATCTATCTGTAAGATGTGATTGCCTTTTAGACAATTTGAAACTCACTTCATCACATAATAAATCCATGATAAACATCTTGCCACTTCATCTAATAAATGTATAGATCATATTTTTAATGGTTGAATATTGCTACATTAAGGAGATATAACTTATTTAATCCACCCCCAATTATTGGACCATTATTTCCTTGCTTTTATTTCATATATGAACAGCAATAATTACCTTGTATGAATAGACTAGGGCAACAGTATAATTATTCATGTTTTTGTTTAGAGTCCTTTACACCTGTGATAGGTATGTGGCCAATAAGGGATCACAGTCATGGCAGGTGCTACTAACAGGTCATGACACTACAGTGTCATGGTGATCTTCTCAGCACAGTGCTCCAGGTAGCCACAAATAATTGATCGGAGATGACAAGCTTGGTGAAGTCTAGGCCACTCTGTCTCTGTGGGTCCTCCTATTGCCCAAAGGAGGAATAGAGAGGTGTTAGAATCCATTTCACATTGATGATCATAGTAACTTCTTTTATGTAATATTTCTATGAATCCTACTGAGTTGGTAATTTGCAAAAATAGAGATAGATTATTGGTATAGACTGAATGTTTGCACCCCCTCCCAAAATACATATTTTGAAGCCCCAACCCCCAATGTGACTGCATTTGGAGATAGGGCCTTTATAGACATAATTAAGGCTAAATGAGGTCATAAAGGTGGGGCCCTTATCCAAGAGGGCTAGTGTTCTCATAAGAAGAGACATGAGAGTGTTCATACTTTCTCTCTGCCATGTGAGGAAACAGCAAGAAGGTAGCCACATACAAGTCCAGGAGAGAGCTCTCACCAGGAATCAAACTGGCTGGCACCTTGATCTGGGACTTCTGGTCTCCAGAACTATGAGAAAATAAATTTCTGTTGTTTAAGCCATCAAGCCGATGATATCTGTGATGGCAGCCCAAATTGACTAAGACAGATTTTGGTACCAAGAAGTGGGATGTTGCTGTAACAAATATCTAAAAATGTAGAAGTGGTTTTGAAACTGAGTGTTGGGTAAAGGCTGAAAGGGTTTGAGGTCACACATTAGAAAAAGCCAAGATTGCCATGAAGAGACTGTTAGTAGAAATATGAATGTTAAAGGTGGTTCTGGTGAGGGCTCAGGAAGAGGAGAGCTGGAAAGGAAGCTTCTATATTCTTAAAGAATACATAAATAATCATGAACAGAATGTTGGTAGGATATGGATGTTAAAGGCCATTCTAGTGAGGGCTCAGAGAGAAAACAGGAATAGGTTATTGGAAACTGGAGGAAAGTAATCTTTGTTATAAAGTGACAAAGGACTCAACTAAGTTGTATTCTGGTGTGTTGTGAAAGGTAGAACTTGCGAATGATGACATTGGGTGTTTGGCAGAGATTTCTAAGCCAAGTATTAAAGGTGCTACTTAGGCCCTCCTTACTGCTTACGGTAAATTGCAAGAGGGGAGAGATGAATTGAAGAATGAATTGTTATGTAAAAAGGAACCAGAACTTGGAGATCTGGAAAATTTTCAGCCTATCTATATTGCAAAAAACGAGAAAGCTTATTTGGAAAAGAACAGTAAGGCTGTGGCTGAACAACCATTTGATAAAGAGATCCTGATGGTTAATTTTATGTGTCATGTGACTGGGCCATGAGGTGCCTGAATATTTGGTTAAATATAACTCTAGGTATGTTTGTGGGGGTGTTTCTAGATGAGATTAACAGTTGAATTGGTAAACTGAGGAAAGCAAATTGTGCCCCCCCCCCCCCCGGTGTGGGCATCTACTCCACTGAAGTCCTGACTAGAACAAAAGGCCGAGTAAGGGAGAATTTATTCTCTCTGCCTGACTGTCTTCAAGCTGGGACGTTGGCCTTCTCCTGCCATTGGACGTGGACCTACACTTGGACTGTGACCGATACCATTGGCTCTCCTGGTTCTCAAGCCTTCAGGTGTAAACTGAAACCACACTGCTGGCTTTCGTGGACCTCTAGATTGCCGACCACAAATCTTGGTACTTCTCAGTCTCCATAATCATGTGAGCCAATTGCTTATCATAAATCTCTTTATGTATGTATAGATCTTATTTTTTCTCTTTCTTTGGAGAACCCAGACTAACATGGAGATCATGGGTGTGACTTGTGGACTTAATCAGCTATCTCAGCAGAAGCCAGGAATAAAGGGGACAGAGAAAGCGGGACATAATGAAGGAAAGCCGTTGAACTTCTTAGATTCTAAAGGATGGAAAAATAGAGTTATTCAGCTGTGAATGTATGCTGTTCTTCAGAGAAAGAGAAGAGCAGCTCCAAAGTCCATTCAGAGATCATCAGGGCTACCATTCCCACCACGGACCCAAGGCAAGGCTATTTTCTCATTGGTTTCAGAAGGCAGGACCACCACAGTGCGTGCCCAGCCAAAGGAATGGGCAGCCTCACTGAGCCATGGAGGTGACACTGCCACCCCAGTAGGGGCGGGAGGTAGAACAATGAGCCAATCAGGATCATTCTTGAGCTTTAAGATGTAATAATGTTTGCCTTGTTGGGTTTTAGACTTGCTTGGGACCCATCATCCCTTCCTTCTTCCCTGGGAATGTTTAGCCTGTGCTTGTCCCAACATCATATTTTGTGAGCACATAATTTGGTTTCACAGAGTCATAGCTGGTGAGGAATTTTGCCTCAGAATTATACTTCCAGTTTCACCCACATCTGACTTAGGTGATATTTAGATGAAACTTTGGACTTTAAATTTCAGAGTTCATGCTGGAATGAATTAAGACTTTTGAGGCTATTGCAATAGAATGAATGTATTTTGCATACAGGAAGGACATTAATTTTGAGGAGCCAAGGGTGGAATGCTACGGGCTGAATACTTGTGTAAGCTTGAACTAAAATAGTTGCTATATTATTGCTATAGTTAACAACCAAGTATCAGAATTCCTCCTCCACCAAAAAAAAAAAAAAAAAAAAAATTATTCATTTGGCTACACATGAAAAAAAAAAGTTTCCATTTGAGAGTAAGAAATTTTGAAAACTTGTGATTAACTCTGCTGGTAGCTATTAATACATTACCTGAATAAATCACAGACTCATAGGATTGACAGTGATAAAGAAACTTGTTCGTTTGGTTCAGCCCCCTACCAATGCAGTAATAATTTTTCCAAACATCACGCAGGCTTTACTTGAATTAAGATGTAATTTTTCTTTATATAAAACTGAAATCTACCTAATTGTAACTTCCATCCATAGGAACAAATTCTGCTGTCTTTACCTGACAGAAAAATTGTGTTCTTTCCTCTACTTCATTTGTCTTTTTAGTTGTTGTAATGGTTAATTTTATGTGTTAATTTGTCTGGGCCATGTTTCCCATATTTAGTCAAACATTGTGAATGTTTCTGTGTGGTGTGTTTGGATGAAATGTATGTATAAGTCAGGGGAGTTTGAATAAAGCAGAGTGTCCGCCATAATATGGGGGGGCCTCATTCAATCGGTTGAAGGCCTAAGTGGAACCAAAGGCTGACCTTCCCGGAGCAAGAGGAAATTTTCCAGCGGATTGCCCCAGATTCCACCTGCAACATCACCTTGGACTGGTTCTGCAATAATTGCCTTTCAGCTTGAACTGCAACATTTGCCTGAGTCTCCAGCCTGTTGGCCTCCCCCATCAGATTCTGGACTTGCCAAATCTCCACACCTGTGTGAGCCAATTCCTTCAAATAAATATCTTTTCCGTATATACGCACATTCTATTGGTTCTGTTTCTCTGGAGAACCCCCCAAAATACAGATGTGTTATGTTTCTTCTCTTTTCAGAGCCATCTACTGGCTTCCCATCTTAACCTTGAAAAAGCCAGATCCTTCGAATGACCTCAAGGTTCTAAATGATCTTCCTCTCATCTCATGTACCTCTAATCCCCACCCCCACCAATAGCTCTCTGATTTCACATACTCCTGCTCTCTCTCTTAATCACGCTGATTCAGCTACACTGGCTTCCTAGCATGTCTAGCTCAGTGTTGTCGCAGTTGTAATTCCCTCTAGCCAAAACGCTAGTCTCTCAGATATCCATGAGGCTGGGTCTCTCACTTTCTTCATGTCTTCACTTAACTATCATTTTCCCAGTGAAGCCTTTCTTAGTCACTCTTTAAAAAATTCAATGCCCCCTTCCAATGTTTCCTATTTCCTTCTCTATTTTATTTTTTTCCTTAGCACCAACCATAATGCATTATACTATATATTTTATTTTTTATCTTGTTTACCATCTGATTTTTCCTCGAAAGTTTCAGGAAAACTGGAGTTCTTTTCTATTTTTTTCAATGCTATATTCCCAACACCTATGCTAGTACCTAGGATTTGATGGGTGATCAATTAATATTTGTCTATATAATTTTTTAGGTTATTAGGTGGATTTTCAAACTCAATATTCAAATTGGATAGAGTTTTTGCTTGATTTTGACATTTTCACACATTTATTTTGAAATTGAGATATGTTGCATATTAAATGTGTATCTTAAGTAGTAGTTTCCTCTCCTTCTTAATCCACTGTCAAATGCTATTATTAAATCAATGAGGCATCTCATAATCACTGACATTTTAGAACTAAGAAAATAATGAGCTTTGCTATGAGAATTCTGATGGAGATAGTAGTCGTGTGTGTCTAGACACATGACTAGACTTTGAAGGGCCTGAAATTTTAACCTACTTGCAAGCTAACAATTTAGACACCATTTCATGGATGCTGGTAGAAGATATGAGAATCCTGGCTCAGAGACAAAGAACTTTATTACTCGTGGCACAGCACATAGCAGGAGCATTAACATGTTTGCATCAGTTCTTCTTGCTCCCACATCCCATGTGGATGGGCCTGGATAAATATACATATGCAGTGAATTGTGTTTTAAAAGATGAACCTTGAATTTAGGGATCTCAAAACTTTTATAATGGGCAGTGAGCACGTTGCTCTAGAGAAAGACATCATCTCTATACAAACATCTTTCAAAGATAGTCTGAAGCAAAGGCTCTTAGTGCCTTTACTTGCAGAAATGCATGGTGGAAGAGATCTAAATATGCCACACCTAAATATGCTGCTCTGATATAAGGATTATTGTGAGTGGAAGGTAATTAAGAAAAAGTAGTCACAGAATGAACTCTCTGCCATCTCCTATCTACCTGAAAATAAGACTGTGTATTAAAATAAAATCTTAAACCCCCTGTTGACTGAACAGACCCCTGTTGGCCAAGAGGTCCCCAGAAAAATCTTAAAACTGAGTTCCCAGCCATGAAGGGAAGAGAGGTCAGATTAACCTCAGACAATAAGATACTGAATTATTAACAGGACCTAAGGCCACGGAGAGAGAAGGTTAAATCACCTGCAGGCCATCATTTTGCTTAACAGATCACTTGATTCAGTATAATGTGGCTTGTCTCCGTAAAACATTCCAAACCTTTAGACAAAGCTTATTTCTTTAATCAATTACAAATCAAAGAATCTTTGAACCCACTTGTAACCTGTAATACCTCCTTGCTTTGAGATATCCCACCTTTTTGGGCCCAACCAATGTACACCTTCCATGTATTATATATGGATTTATGATTTCATATGAAATTTCTGTCTCCCTAAAATGTAGGGAAACAAAACCAAACTATACCCCATCTACAGTGGAATCACTTGCTCAAGACTTCTTGGATATGGCTCTCTGGGCCATGGTCACACACTGGCTCAGAATAAAAGTCTTTAAATTATTTCACAGAGTTTGGGTTTTTTCCACTAACAAGGTTATGAATTTCTTTTGTGAGAGTGTTCACTCTCCCACCTCCCCCAAAACTCTCACTACCCATACCAGGAAGGGAATAACAACTGAAGATAAGATGGCACCATGGCAGAGTCAGTCTGCACAAGCAAGCCTTACTAACCAGCCCTTATCTACCACAAGTTTCCCATATATTTGCCTTCCTACAATTTGCCACCCCTAGGAGCTTAAAGTTCCTTTTCTTCGTCTTGTCACTTTAATTTTATCCTCTTTTGTCCAAATGATATCAAAGCCTCCATCCTTAGCCATTGCTTTGGGGGTTTTATCCTCTTTCTATGAAGCTGCCCCCTGACCCTAATCACATAAAATGTTTAACATCAAATAAATTTGCAAGCCTTTTCTACTATTAATCTGTCTTTTGTCAGGATTTTTTTTTTTTTTGCAAGCCTAGATGCAGAAGCTAAGAGGGTAGAGGAGAATTTTCCTCCCCTATGATGGAAACATGAGAGATCCATGGAGAATTGTCTCCCAACAAAATATGTGTTATTTGGTTTATATGCTAAAATGTAAGTTGCATAAAGTTAGGCACATATATTTTATATACTGCCAAATCCCCTGAATCTAGCATGTTTTATAATTATATAAATTATGTATAAATATAATTCATATATAAAAATTATACAAATAATTGCAATATAACTTAAATTTTTTAAATGTAAAGTATGACACTGATAAAGGATAAATGAATACCTCATTATTACTACTATTGGATCTACCTTTCAATAATAAGTTACATGACAAATCATGTCACTGTACTCTGTAAAGGCTTGGTATAATATTTATAGCTTAAAGATTGGTATTAATCCTGTCTTAAATATTGACAATTTTTAAAGTTTCCATTGTGTGGAGAAATGGAATAAAATACCTTTAATGGGAACTATTGATTACAATGTCATAAAATTCAAAATTATTGTTTGTTATAATCATCCATACCATAAAAAAAAGTTGCAAAATGTCTCTAGGACATCAGAATAAATGATTTTTTTAAGAGGATGACAGGAAATTAATCCCTTGCATTAAGAATGTGCTTACTTAGTCTTATTTTTTTTGTCCTGGACTTCTCAAATTGACTCTGATTCAGCTGCAGGAAAGTATAAATATAGTAGCAGGTAATAGAAAACTTCAGACATCACTGTTATGGTGAGGGTGTGCAATGCACAGTAGGTAAAAACTCTACTGAAATTATTAAGATAATTGCAATAGTTCAGGATTTCATGATCACTTTTATATGATCATTGTCATATATTAACTAACACATATATTTATCCCTAATTTTTCTCATTTCCTAACACTGCTTCTGCTGAAAGGGTGTCTCTCAATCTCATGTATTAAATTTAATCTTTATCTTCTAAAATTAGGTATTTGGGTATGTTTTGCTAGTTCTGTCACAAAATTTTTTTGGCTGTAAAATTTTTACACTAGGAAATTTACATATTGTACTTGAAATTTAATACATTAACATTATAAAAATGAGGCAGACTAAATCTTGCTAAAGGCTGGAATTACCATAGAGAAATATGCCTGAATTGAGTAATTCTATGTTCTTATAAAAATTACGTACCTTACCTGAATTTGTTTGTTGTTTTAGTCAATGACTCCTTCTGCTCAGGATCCTTGTGTGGGAATCCAAATCATGAATAATTTGAGTCTCTGTCTTTTGAGGTAGTACCACTGCACACTTCTGTCCAGACTGGCATCCTCTAGGCTAGGTTAGAATGCAACTGGAATCAGTAGAGGGACTAGTTATGGAGATCCTTGCTGATGTCCTCACTGAATTTTATTGCACATGGAATGCTCAGCTATTCATTCCACAGATATGCATGTGGAAGCCATGGAATTTCATCAACTCAATTGTGATTTTCTAGGTCTCTATCCCATACCTTGCTTTTATACCAAGTATTGTGAAGAATAAGAGTCAGTATAGCAGTATTTTCACAGTGTGGTTCTCAGGCTACCTGCATCAGAATCTCCTGGGTTTCATATGGAACCACAAAAGACCCCAAATAGCCAAAGCAATCTTGAACAAGAAGAACAAAGCTGGAGGCATCACAGTTCCTGACTTCAAATTATATTACAAAGCTACAGAAATCAAAACAGTAGGGCATTGGCATAAAAAAAACAAAACAAAACACATAGACGAATAGAATAGAGAGCCCAGAAATAAACCCATGCATATACAGTCAGCTAACATTTAACAAGGGCACCAAGCATGTACAATGTGGAAAGGGTAGTCTCTTCAATAACTGGTGTTAAGAGAACTGCATACTCACATGCAAAAGAATAAGACTGGACCTTTATTTTACATCTTACACAAAAATCAACTCAAAAAGGATTAAAAACTTACACATAAGACCTAAAACTATAAAAACTCCTAGAAGAAAACAGGGAAAAAGCTGCTTGACATTGGTCTTGGCAATGATTTCTTGGCTATGACACCAAAAGAACAGATAACAAAAGCAAAAATAGACAAATGGGACTACATCAAACTAAAAAGCTTCTGCATAGCAAATAAAACAATCAACAGAGTGAAGAGAAAATCTACAGAATAGGAGAAAATATTTACAAACCGTATCTATTAATCTGTTTGGGCTACTATGACAAAATACCATAGAAAATACCATAGACTGGGCAGCTTATAAACAACAGAAATTTATTTCTCACAGTCTGGAGTTTGGGAAGTACAAGATCAAGGCATCAGCAGATTTGGTGTCTGGCAAGGGTTTTCTGGTTCATAGGCAGCACCTTCTTACCGTGTCCTCACGTGGTGGAAGGGGCAAACAAGCTTACTTGTCCTCTTTTATAAAGGCACTAATCTTATTTATGAAGGTTTCACCCTCATGACCTAATCACTTCCCAACAGTTCTACCTCTTAATACCATCACCCTGGGGATTAGGTTTTCAACATATGAATTTTGGGGGCGACACAGACATTCAGTTCATATCACCAAGGCTCAACAATTGTGTGAGCCAATTCTTTAAGATAAACCTTTCTCTCTCCTTAAAAATCCTATTGGTCTATTTCTCTGGAGAACCCTGACTAACACACTGTATAAAGAAGCCCCTGGGGATCTTCAGGACATATTCTCTGGCTTTCAGAATGAGAATTTTAAAATTCTGTACTTGCATTTAATTATACTATTAATAAAAACTCATGTTCAGGGTCATCTGCATATCTACTTCCTATCAGAGAACCATGATATGATTTCAATAATGAAATTTATAATTGAGTTATGATTATTGAGGCTAATAGAGTATCTAAAGAGACGATGTTTACTTTTTAGTATGTTTTTGAAAATGGAGTACATAGATCTCTATGTAGGATTGACAGAGAAAATACAGGAGGCCAATTACATTTGAATTTTTGATGAGCAATATATAATTTTTAAATATAAGTATGCCCCAAATATTACATGGGTATATTTACACTAATCATTTTTTGTTGTTTATCTGAAATTCAAATTTAACTTGGAATCTTGTATTTTTGTTTACTAAGTCAGACAATCAGTTTTGAGGGTAGATTTCCTGAGACCCAAGGCTCTTAGATTTGAGGGTGTTCCTTTTATGTGTTTGTATGTGTGATTGTGTATGTCTTTGGGGAGGTAGGTGGTATTTTGTCATAGTTACCTCTACGATTCTCTTTTCATACTCTGTTTTGTCAACCTCTGGGAGATTTATTGATGCTAACCAAATTGTCAAGAGACTGCTCTGTAATTCGGAAAGTTAATATTGATTTACAATAGGAGATATTTTTGACCCATTATATTTGCTGTTTCTCTGTGGCTGTATCCACTTAGGAAACCAAATGGCATAGGCAAATATAGCATGAGGAAGTCAGACAGAAAGCAAAGGGAATGGATGATCTTTAGAAATAGCTTTGATGGATGTTCATTAGCCTGGTAAACTCCCTTTCTCGTTTCTAGAATTTTTTTGATTACATAATTTGGATTTTTGAAAATAAACTAGATTATGTCATCTGTTGGATGTGGCTTAGGCACACTGCTAAAATATTCTCTCCCAACTTTCCTTTCTATAGTTCCTGCATTGGCCCAAAACTCAGCTCCTATTTCAGTTTTCTATCTCACTGCAATATCTTCCAAACATCTTTACAAATGTTAACATCCAATTTTACAGTGAGTACCTTTTCAATGCACTGTCTCCTAATTGCTTCTAGGATGTTTTCTAGGTACCAGTGATCTTATTCATTTTGTGTGGATTATTTTTAGTCTCAGAGAATGTGCCCTTTTAATGCCCTTGACCTTTCTGTTTTCTAATTTTTAATGTCCAGAGTTAAGAAAATAATGGAAGAACATTTTAGTCTTGGACCTGAAGTGGTCACTGTCTATTCTCTAGGTGAGAAATAATGTACATCTTTCTTAAAGCTGGCATTACGTTTATATGCTCATTTCATATAACTATTGAATTGTTTCATAACCCATAATACAGGCTCATAAGTGAAAGTTCATTCTATAACCATAGAAGAAATTACATTTCTTAGCATATATATTAAAAACTATACGACTTTTTAATTTTGTTCTTTTCTTTATAAGTGCTCCCATCTATGATAAACTCTAATTTAGGTGGCTATTTAGAATAGAAACTATTAAAGTAAAACCAACTAAAAATTAAAGATATTTTATAAAGAAAGGGTGAGAATTCCTTAATGGTTTCTGATTAATAAGCACGCTTAGAATAGTTCACAATGCAACTTATAAAATTAAAGAATGTTAGTAGTTTTTCCAAATACTTTAAGTTAACAGATATTGTCTTTTATCCCAGCAAACTGAATTTTCTTCTGGAGCTCAGACTTAAAACTAAGATATTTCCTTTAACACTCAACCTGAGTTCATTCTGCCAATTGGAAACATTAGAAAGAAAAGAACCCAGAGCCATCAACATTTTATTTGGCCCAACTTATCTCTAATATTGTCATAAACACACACACTCTGCACTCCCTGTGCACACTACAGACACAGACATCTTCTTCCTTCAGATGCCCATATTTTTATTTGGTTTTACTGTTTAGTAAAAATACTCAAGGGGACACCCAAGCCAACAATAAGATGAAATTTCTCATTTGTAATAAATATGCCTTATATTTGCGGGTGGTTTTACACTAACAAAAGGCCAAGCAGGCAGGCAAGGCCTATATAAGTACGTTTTATTTCCATTTATAGATGAGCAAAGTAAGGATCACAAAAGTTAGGCGATAAAATGGGAATTAAAAGTCCAGTCCTCTCAACTCTAAATTCAATTCTTTCCATACAGTGAGAGTCGTCATGAGCTTTGTAAGGAGTAATATGTGAAAAATGCGCTAGAATACTAGTTGTTACAATATGTTTTCCAGCTCAGTGCTTCCAAACCTGGCTATCAGATTCCCTTGTAAATCTGTATTTTTTACTGTGGTCCCCAGGTAATTCTGATGATCAGCTAGAATGGGGAACTTCTTAGGTCCCGGTCCCAGAGAACAAAATGACTGGAGATGTCACTACACGTTGGGTTGTGCGTTTGATCCAAATCTATTCCCTACTGCCTTTCTTTAGTTGTAAAGTCTTGATCTTATAAAGACAGTGTGCTAGTAATAATTATCTTTGCAGATTGCCTTTCATCTGCAGGTGATATATCTGATGCTGTTGGCATTATCTAAGTGTGAGGGAAGCATTAGTGTCAATATCTTACAGGCGAGAATGTTGAGGTTCAGGGAGAATATGTACCTTTTCTAAAAGAACTGCCATTGGATAAGTTGATTTGGCTAATATAAGGCTTATTATTAGTTCACTAGTGATAGTGATCTGGAGAAACTGAAGCATCTCAAGTCTTATCATTCTTTCAAAAAGAAAGGTACACAGACCTTTTCATTTAAATAATTTTATTTATAGAATTTCCAAAGTCCCTTCTTTTTCATAACACACATGCATACACACACACATGTCATTAAAAAAAAATCTGAAATCTGATTGTTTTAAACCTCTTATTCAGTAGAACAATTTATCTATGTAATTGAACAACAAATTTAAAGGACTTTCCAGACCATATTTTCTTCAAACTTTAAATATTTTAGTTCATCCTCTGAAGAAACATTTGCTTTTTAAAAAGGCTGAAACTTTGAGTTACATATTTTGCTTTGATCCCATTTTCTGCCTGGGGAAGAACATTTCTCATTCATCATTTAATGTGTAAAATTTTATTGTTATTCCAGAGTTAGAGGAGGAGAAAAATAACTGAGGACAAGTGCAATTTGAAAGGGTACCCAAGGGCTGGGAAGAAGATATGAGATGATTCTAGACTTGAAAAATATATTTTATGTTCAAAATATCCTCTAGATATTATGAATTTGTTTACACACTTAGCTTAACTTTGAAAGGGCAACTTTAAATCAAGAAAATAGTTTTAACTTTACTATGCCTAGTTCAAAGCAATGTCTTGGAGTCAGCTATAATTTGGAAAAAAACAAAAACAAAAACAAAACAGTAGTAGCTACAGTAGATTCAGCTTTTCCTTTAGCCTGTCCAGCGTCTTATTGTGTGAAAGTCACTGAATCACTCTTGTCAATAAGACCAGTCATCCCTGTCTCACAATAGAAATTCCAAAAATCAATGCGTCACACCTCACTTCCTTGGAAAGCAGCACTGAAGAGCTATCAATCAGTCAATAGCAACTTCAATAGAAACCATTCACGTCACCTGCCATTTCTCCTTTGTCCTCTCTATCTTGAGAAGCCTGGGTTAGTGGCTCCTTAGTGGGCTCTGCTTATGTGCCTATTTACTATTGCTTGTATAGCAACAGTCAGTAAGTACTTATTGAACACCCATAATGAGCCTGGCATCGTGCCAGGCGTTGGCTCTCATCCTGTGTCCTTTGTATTTGTCATTGTCTATCCCTACAGAGTAAGTACCACAACACATGGAACCTTGTCTGTCTTGGTATTACTATATCCTCAAAATATCTGTTAAATGAGTGAGAAACTTAGGATACAATGGTGGGACAGAAGCAGACATAGTTACTACTCTTATGAGGCTGCTTATAGCTTAGTGAGGGAAATAGACATTAATCAAAGAGGCTCACAAATTAATGCAAATTTACAACTATGATAAATGTGGAGATGAAGAGGCTCCAGGAGAACTTAGGACAGGGGCAATTGACCACAAAGTAGAGGCCACACTAGGATTCCTGTTAAAGGGCAACAGGGTGAGATAAATCTGAAAGAAAAGGTACAAGGGGGATGAGACATGTAGGGAGATTGTATAAGACCAAGGACGTTGTGCGTTTCAAGCCTCCATGGCTGGAGGGGATATGCTCATTCAAGAAAAAAGCCAGTGTGGTTGGGTTGCAGAGGGAAAGTGGAAGAATGGTTTTGAGATGAAGCCAAGTAGGTAGGTGGAATCCAGACCAAGGCAAGATCTTGCGGACAATGTCAAGCATTTTGATCTTTAGCTTAACATTGATGGGAAGCCTCTGATGAGTTTTATGCAGTAGTGGAATGCTATGACCAGATTTGCACTTTGAAAAAGATCACTCTGCATTGTAGAGAATGAACTAGTGATATGAATAGTTTGAATGGAAAAAATATTGCCACAGTTCAATCAAGAGATGTGGATAGTTTGGATTAGGATGTTATAGAGGACATGTAGTACGGTAGACAGATTGAGAAAGTATTTTGGAAGTCGAAGTGACAAGATGTGGTTTTAGAGTAGATATCAGGAGTGAGAGAGACAGAGGTGTCAAGGATGGTTCCTAGATTTTGGGCTTGCTTACCAGAGTGGAAGTTTGCATTGGTCCCCGATAATGGTCACACTGGAAGAAAAACAGGTATGGAGGTAGAGTGTGGGGCTGGATGTAGTGAGTTCAGTTTTGTGTTATGCTATGCTTTAAGTGCCTTTGAGTTATCCAAGTGGGGACAGTTGGTAGGTAATTGGTTATGTGAGTCTGGAACTCCAAAGAAAGGTCTATGCCAGAGAAATATTAACAAATTTGTGACTTGTGTAAATAGTTGAAAATTGTAGCCATTGATACAGATATAATTGCCTGAATATAGAAATTGAGAAGAGAGACTGGCCAAGACAGAGACTCAAGGAAGTTCCATCATTTAATATCATTTAATTATTGGATAAAAAAGGATGATCGGGCAAAGCAGAGAAAGAAGAATGTACCAGAGAATTGAAATAAACTAGGAGACAGTTGTGTGATGAAAGTCAAGGGAAGATTCAGCCATGTCAAAAGCTAAGGAGACATGGAAAAAATGACTTATCTGTTTCCCCCACCAGAATGTGAACTTCTTATGTTGACTTTTTACCCAGAGCAAGTAAAGTGGAGTCTACTCCTTCTTCTCACATTCCACAGGTCTTGTGGCCATACTTCACTGCCAGGGGGGCTGGACAATTTGTCTGGTTGTGTACCCATGTGGAGAGGAAAACAGATCTGTGAGACCTGTTCATCTCTCTCCGTAGAGACTTTCCTCTTAGATTCTGCTAGTTTAAGGACCTAATTAAGCCTGAGTACCTTCCTTGTCCAAGCACTATCTTTCTTTATTTAACATATTTTCCTTAAATTGCTTCTGTCTTTGTGGATGCTGAAGCAACTCCATCTTGGATACTAATCTGCCATGTTGACTTCTGATTAACCCCTGTTCTGGGAATGTCTCTAAGATCTCTACCTTATTTACTGTTACAACTTTGACAATAAATCCCGCCCTTAGGCAAATTCACACAGCAACTTCCATTGCCCTACCCGATTCCTTCCCTATGGTACATCAGCCCTCGGTCTGAGGGGTCATGGCACAGGGAATCCACCAAACCGTTTTGCCGCTGCCCGGGACATGGTTTTTTAAGTCCCTATTAAATGTTTCTTTCTGAGAAACTGGATGTGTGAGTCTCTTTCTTCTGCTTCTCCACTTCCTTGGCCTTTGGGGGTAGGTTTGCATAGACCTGCTCAGGGCAAAACAGTCTGTCTGTCTCAACTTTTACTTAAATGCCTTTTCTCCTGAAGGGAGAGAGAAACATGACTTGGGATGATTTCTCATGATTGTCCTGTGATTGCCTTTCAGTCAAGAAGACCCAACCTCTACAAAAAAAGCCCCCAAACTACTTTCCTCTGGCTTTAACTTTGGGGTTATTTTAAAAAATATTTTTATGGGATTCTATTTCAACAACATTTTGGGGAACGGGTTTATAGTTTGGCTTTTGTCAAAGACAGTGGTTCTCAAACTTTAAGGAGCACATAAATCCCCTGGAGGGCTGGCTCACCCCCAGATATTCTGATTCTCCAGGCCTGGGGTGGAGGCTGAGGATTTGCATTTCTCATAAATTCCCAAGTGATTCTCATGCTGCTGGTTCAGGGTTAACACTTTGAAAACCAGTGCTCTAAAATAAACTGTTTTTTTATTTTTTTTACTAGTACATCCTGCTTTCCTAAACCTGACATTTTGTTCATACCTGAAGATAACAAAATAGAAAATACATTTTAAGATCAGAAAAAAAACCCTTAGAGACAGAAAATCTTATTTTTTTTTTAATGTCAGCATATTACGGCAGTACAAATGTTTAGGTTACATATATTGCCTTTGCCCCACCCGAGTCAGAGCTTCAAGTGTGAGATAGAAAATCTTAATCTTTGCTTTGAACCAGGCACTTTTTAACCAGCGGTATTAAACAGGGCAACCCATTTTATCTTTCAGATTTTCCATTTCTTTATTTATGAAATGATGGTGGTAACATCTACTTTGTCTGGATCAAGAAGAGATTTTGTCCCAGAGTAATCAGGGCAGAACAGTCAGGAGATTTCCTTGTTTCTATGGAAAAGGGGATTTATACCAGATCAGAGAACTCCCTGGGGAGCTGCCTACCTACATTCAAAACTGTTATGTAGGCTCCACAAACGAGGCTGCCTTAGTTTTCTGGAAGGTATTGCACACCCAGCCCTTGGACCAAATTTTAAACAATGCACCAGTAATCACACCGAAAGGTCAACACCGCATCCTCGTGATTCTCAAGGCAGCGCTGTGACAGCATCATCTGTGTAGTTTTGAAAAAAATGCCCATGCCCTGGCCTCATGCATTCTGAAGCGGGGCCTGGGCATTCACAAGTGAGCCTCATGTGTGAACTGGGTTAAGAACTTCCCGTGGGTAACAGACTCTGACCCCTTGCAGCACCCTGCCCTGTGAGTGAAGTGAGTCGTAACTGTGACTTCCAGCATGTAGATGATAGGCACATTCTCTGCACCGCAAAGTTTGATTGCATCGGGGATATTAAATTCCCATGCAGTGAGCACTTTATCACAGGACAAATGAGAGTGTCAGAGCAGGCTTTTTAAGGCCCTGTGTTATTATGTTGAATGATAAACTACTTGGAAGTGATTAAACTGCCTCCACAGGCCTAGGTCCTCACTTCTTTTGCTTTTCAGGTGATGCCATCTATCTTTGCATTTTTTTTTTTTTCCCACCGAAGAGAAAGCACACACATGTCGAATTGCTGCAAGGCATCCCATTGCTCGAGAAATAGGTTGAAAGAGATGTTTCATGCTTAATTTTCCTAGTCATGCAGAACTGGATCAAATTTAATGTAGCTGTGTCAGAAGAAATTGGGCAGCTATAAATAATCATGGGTTTAAATATCTGATGTTGAGGTTTTAATTTTGGCTTTTATCAGTAGGAAAAGGCAAGCAGAACCATAATTGTGAGAAGGAAGTGAAACAGGCTGGGTATGAGATGCAAATGATGTTATGGCCTCTAAAACTTTCTTTGTATATTCTTCTTGGGTTTCAGTTGTTTCAGAGGAATGATGGGCCAAAGTACAATGCTATTTGTTTGATAAAGTGAAACTGCCTTTACAAATTGATAAAAAGGGGTCCAAGGTGAAAACTCTGGTAATGGCCTAGCTAAAAATAATGATAATAATTAGCTACAGTCCCCATTTGCTTCTCTATAATTGCCACTCTGGAGCCACAGAGCTGGTGGTCATAAAGATTCTTAGCTTTCTCCATAGATAACATCACCTTTTTGAAACGTAGGGGTAGTTTCTGTGATATCTTCCAGGTCTCACATTTCAGTGGAATGGCTAATCCACTCAGATCAGTGGCCCATACCAAGGAACTGACTCAACTGGTCTTGTGACCCCCACCCAAGAACCTGGTCAACAAAGAAGATAGTTTCTACAACCCTATGGTTCTGCCATGAACCGAGACAATTAACAGGCTCAATTGCCCACACCAAATTGTTTTTAAAAACCCTATCTCTTCCTGGGAAAGAAGTTATGAAGAAGACTCCAAAGGCAATCACAGCAACAACAAAAATAAATAAATGGGACCTGATCAAATTAAAAAGCTTCTGCACAGCCAAAGAAATGATCATGAGAACAAACAGACAACCTACAGAATGGGAGAAAACATTTGCATGCTACACATCTGATAAACGGCTGATAACTAGAATCTTTATAGAACTCAGGAAAATCAGCAAGAAAAAATTAAACAACCCTATTTAAAAGTAGGCAAAGGACATGAACAGAAACTTTTCAAAAGAAGGTAGACTAATGGCCAACAAACATATGAAAAAATGCTCAACATCACTAATCATCAAGGAAATGCAAATCAAAACCACAATGAGATATCACTTAACTCCAGTGAGAATGATCTTTACCAAAAAGTCCCAAAACAATAAATGTTGGCATGGATGCAGAGAGATGGGAACACTCATACATTGCTGGTGGGACTGCAAACTAGTGCAACCTCTGTGAAAAGTAATATGGAGACACCTCAAAGAGCTACAAGTAGAACTACCATTTGGTCCAGCAATCCCATTACTGGGCATTTACCCAGAGGAAAAAAAGACATTCTATAAAAAGGACATCTGCACTCGAATGTTTTATAGCAGCACAATTCACAATTACAAAGATGTGGGAATAACCCAAGTGCCCATCAATACATGAATGGATTAATAAAATGTGGTAAATGTATACCATGGAGTTTTACTCAGCCACCAAAAACAATGGTGATCTAGCACCTTTTGAATTATCCTGGATAGAGCTGGAGCCCATTCTACTAAATGAAGTATCACAAGAATGGAAAAACAAGCACCACATGTACTCACTATCAAATTGGTATTAACTGATCAACACCTAAGTGCACATATAGTAGTAACATTCATCGGTGTTGGGCAGGTGGGAGGGGGGTGGAGGGGATGGGTATACTCACACCTAATAGGTGTGGTTCGGACCGTCTGGGTGATGGACACGTTTGAAGTTCTGACTTGGGTGGGGCAAAGGCTATATATGTAACCTAAACATTTGTACCCCTATAATATGCTGAAAAAATAATAAAAAAACCCTATCTCCCAAATTCTCAGGGAGGTGGATTTGAGAAATTTCTCCCATATTCCCACTTAGCACTATGCAGAATAAACTCTTCCTCTGCTGCAAACCCTGCTGTCTCAGCATATTGGTTTCTTCTTGGGCAGCAGGCAAATGAACCGGGTTGGGCAGCAACAAAAGGATTGCTTCTACTTGCTACCCGAGCTCTCCATGTTAATACTTTGAAAAGCTGTTATTATTAACAGCTTGACATTAAAGTAATTGGGCCTGAGCAATATTTGTCTCAGAATGACTTTCATTTGGTTCGCATATCAGCACCAAATGATTTTCATTGATTCCAGAAACGGGCACTTACAAAACACAAATTGTAGGGAATCTGGTGAACTGAATTCCACAGTTGAATGAACGTTGTGGGACCGAGGTCTATTATTTTACTGATAAGGAAAGACAGCAACTTTGTAATGGACCTGTTATTTTTGATAATTTTGACTACCTGGAGATGATGCCAAATTCCCGTCAGATGCTGTGGGCACTCTCACCTGACACTTTTCTTCTCCTAGAAATGTATTTTCTGCTTATCTCTTGGCTTTGCTTTTTTGGTTTGGCTTAGAGGATTGCTTCTGGGAAAACGGTGTTAGCCTCTCTACAGCGCTTAGAGACTCGAGAGGGGGGAGAAGTGGGACGGCATTCTAGCTCATGTCTTTGCAGCTAGTGGCAAACTGGGGCTTGGAACCAGAGTCAGAATTCCCAATGTGTGAGGAGAGGTACTGAGGACAGAACAGGCCTCAGACTCTGGACAAGGCAGAGATAGTCTATGTATGTCAGCTGGAAGCGTATTTCCCAAGTTCCTGCTATTCACAGATGCCAGAGACGCTGGATAGCGCAAATGTGGGCTTCTTGTGGCTGGCACAGTGTCTTCAGTTCTGGGAACAGAGGTTGGCATTATACTGCACTATACTAGAGACTCTATAGAGGAGGCTTGCTTTTATTGTCTTACTGCCTGCCAACCCATAGGAGGAGAGGGGGAAAAATAATTTGTGAATAAGGTGGATGAAAATTGAGAAATGAGGAAGATTTGCTAGCCGTTTTTTTTTTTTTTTTTTTTTTTTTTTAAGGGATTTATGAAGAGGCAAACAAGGCAGAATCCTGTTCTCTTCTTTAGGAATTAAGTTGAAACTATTTTGTTGTTTGTCTTAGGGTCAGATCTGGAGATGTGCTAGCACACATTATTGTCATCATATTCTGTAGTCGAAATTCAGCTTCTGGAACTGGATGTGGCATGGTGTAATTTTTCTAATTAGCCCGAAAACGCTAAGTTAAAGGCTCACACTGCAGTCCTTTGGCATGACATCAGTCCACTATCGACTCTGAGTATCAGCAGGAGTCTAAATATTTTGGCCAAAGCATTTTGCCTGGAGCTCATTTTGTAGTTCAAAGAGAACTTTCTGTGTAAAGGAAAAAGCGTTTTTGTTATTATGTTCCCTTTTCTCTGGAATTAGCAGCTATCCAAATTAACCCTCTGTAACTTCGCATACTTCCCCAGTAGGTACACCTCTTGAACTTCTTTAATTACCAACAAAAATGGGAATGATAAGCCTTTGTAATTAGCTTTCTAGAGATAGAAAAAATCACAGCTATTAACCCCAAGCTACGTCATGAACGAGCTGTAAGTATGCGACCTTTCTACACAGTCTTGGCTTCAACAGCTGCTGGTTATTGGTGAACCAAAAAAGATTATTTTGACGCTGATTATTTCTGTTGTCATATACTCATCATCTTAGGTTTGGCAGGGTTATATTAATAATATTTTAAGTTATTAAAGAAGTATTAAAGATCACTTCTCTGTCCTCTCCCCCACCAATGCTGGTACCATCTTTACAACATCTCCCCCAAGTGGTAGTCTTGACTCTTAGAGAATCCACCTAATGAACTTGAGGAAGAAATAGACTCCAGCTTCCAGCAGACAATTATGATTTGGAGTTATCTATCAAAATAGTTTATTTAAGACTATAGAGAGCTTTATCTTTTTTATTTATTTTTTTGAGACAGAGTCTCACTCTGTTGCCCGGGCTAGAGTGCTGTGGCATCAGTCTAGCTCACAGCAACCTCAAACTCCTGGACTCACGCAATCCTGCTGCCTCAGCCTCCCAAGTAGCTGGGACTACAGGCATGCGCCACCATGCAATGCTAATTTTTTTTCCTATATATTTTTAGTTGTCCAGATAATTTATTTCTATTTTTTTTTTTTATATTTCTATTTTTTTAGGAGAGACGAGGTCTCGCTCTTGCTCAGGCTGGTCTCGAACTCCTGACCTCGAGTGATCCTCCTGCCTCAGCCTCCCAGAGTGTTAGGATTACAGAGAGCTTTATCTTAGAAGGGGACATACATATATAAACAGATAAATTAATACAAAATGTGAGTGCTTTGATATAGGCATAAATAAGTTGTTAAGAAACAATTAACTGCCTGGGAAAGTCTTGGAAAGACCCTCAGAGGGGACATTTATTTGAATATGTCTTGAAGAATAAATAGAAGTGCATGTGTGTGTATATGTGGGGAGGGGTTGGGGGGTTTCAGAGTGGGGTAGAATATTTCCACAGAAAGGGTAGCAGGTGTAAAGATACGGAATCTATCTAGAAAAGGCTGTGTTAAGACATGTTGAGAAGTTAGAGAATGGCTGGATGGAAGGGTTTATGAAGTAGAATTGTGAAAGAGAGAACTTGGGCCAGGCTGTTTGGAGGTTTGCTTGCTCAACCAAGAGGTTTAGATTTTATCCTATAGGAAAAGAAAAGACCTCAAAGGATGAAGCATGGGAGTGCCTGGATCAGATTTCAGATTTAGAAAGATCATTCCAGTGGCAGTTTTGAGGACTTATTTGATCGGGGAGAGAGTGAATCAAGGGTAGAGGATGAACATAAAACACTCTGCCCTCCTGGAAGCACGGGTGTCCTATTTTTGGTCAAGAAGGTATAAGGTCACTGTATATAGAAACAGACTTAACTGGTTGTGGTGGATAACTGTAAAATATTATGCCTAATGTTGTGTGAATACCTGCAAAGTAAAATGGAAAATTGTAACAATTACTTGAATCGTGCAGGGAAACAAAAATTGACTTGAAATACTGACATAAAGAATTTTAAGATGGGAACTACCGAGGTCATTGAGCCAGGGTGTTTTTGTTCCATAAAATGCTCAACTTTAATTTGGCTTTCCACAGTCTTAGGCATATACTGTTATAATTTGATGATTTCAACAATTTGTTTTTCTGTGACATTCTTATGGATCAGAAAAAAAATCATTCTGGCACAGGCCAAAATGGAATGACATTTAAAAATGTATTCTAAAAAAGAAAGGTGAAATAAGACTAGGAGAGGCATTAGTAGAAATTTGCATGTTCTTAAAAACGTATGTTTTGTCAGCTGGTATGTGGGGATTACTATTCTTAAATCCCTTGGTTCTCTGAACATTCACTAAAAAAATCAACGCACAAAGGAATGATTAATTGGAGAAAAGGCATACAAATTTATTTATCATGTATACATGAGAGCTTTCAGAATGCAGATCCAAAGATACAGAGGAAATAGTCCATTTTTACTATTAGGTTCAATAGAGTTTGGACAGCCATGTAGAAATACGACTGGACAAAAATGGGAATGATCTAATGCTGACAGACTGAGTGGGGAAACCCAGCAAAGCCTGTCTGTCTAGATTCTTCTCGGCCTCTCTAAGCATGCATTCCTTCCTTCTGGTAGGGGGCTGGATCCCTCTGGAGTGGGGCTCTTGTGACCTGTAGTCAAACAAGATAGGTCAGATAATTGCTTTATGGCCAGTTTTTGCACAGTAATACAGAGGGAAAGTTAGAGTAATAGTTTGAGGTTTTGTGGCTGGCTTTGGGGAAAAGGGGTTCTGGTTTCTATGACCCCCCCCTTGGGGAAGAGGGATTCTGGTTTCTGTGGCTGGCCTTGGGGAAGAATGGGACTCAGGAGGGCAGGAGAAGGTCAGAGAAAAAGTCTTGCTTCTGAGGCCCCTTATGAGGCCTTCATTTTGGGGTATTGTTTTCTGAGCCCCAATACCAGTATAGCTGATGCGTTTTTGGTATCTTTCAGGAAATGCAGTGGTGCTCAGAAGGAGAGGAGTTCGAGCCCCCCAGTTGTTCCCCACATTCACTTCTGCCCTACGAGCTTTATACCATCTGCCCTTTTTGGCTTTCCCATTTTCTGCAAGCCACAAGCAAATGCTTCTACGATGGATACAGTCAGAGACAGAAGCTTAGTCTGTTTCAAAAAAAAAAAAAAAAAAAAAAAGATGAGGAGGGAATATACCTGGATTATAGCTAGGAAACAAATCCCCAAATATCCTTGCTAATTTAACATGAAAAATAGGCTTTTAATAGTTTGTCTTTATTCATATCACAGGTTTACGCAGTAACATCCCAGTGCTGAGGAAAGTAGATCTAGTACCCGACTGACGGCAGAGCTCATTCTGCACACTGCTTGTCTTCTCTGCAGGGCTGGATGGCTCCTGGGTTTTGTCATGTCCTACGGGATGAAGAGGAGCGTGCTGGTCAGAGTTGATCTCTGCCGTTGTTGTCAATGGCACCCATGATTTGGCCCACAGCGGCACATTTTCCTGCGACTCCTCAGCTTCTGGTCTGTAACTGCTTTCTATCATTTCGTATTTGCTGCATACTCAATCACGCTAATAAAGCAGCTGTTTATTATGCATGACCTGCTCCGCAGTGTGACTGATGGATAACTGCAGCATTTTAAGTCTTGTGTTAGATTCTCAACCTGCTGCCAGCCTCTCCATTATAGTCCATAAAAATGTTTCTTGTTATGGACTGTTGGAAGCAGAAGTAAGTTGTTTTAGGGTGAGAGCCAACTCGAACCCTGTAAAGTACCGCCAGATGAGAAGGCAGGGGAAGACGAAGGAAGCTGTCTGAAAGAAGATGCAATTAAGGGCATCAAACATATGCACAAAGCATGCCTTCTTCTCAGTCCTGCAGACACAGAAATAGATAGTCCCTTCTGCGGAACATGTGATGCAGTATGAGCTGGACGAGTCGTTTCTGTGGTTAAAAGAAAGGCAAGGACAAGTGACTCATATTTTTTCTGTGTCCAGTGCTTTGCTGTGTTCTACTGCACATGTTATATCATTGATTTTCTAATAATACTGAGAAGAAGGGGTTTTTATCCCCCTTTTATTGGTTACATCTGTGGAAAGAAGCTCTGAGAAATTGTGTAATTTTCTTGGTTTCTCACGATCGGTACATGATACGCTGGGATTGAAACCCAGGTAAGCGTGGTGGCAATGCCTGGGTCCTTCCCACCAGCCTCTCGGTGCTCTCGGCTGAATGGCTACCCAGGGTGAGGCTCTTTCTTAAGCCAGTCCGAGAGATTCTCAGAGAGGACCCGACAGGGTTCCAATAATTTTTTGCTTGAGGTTTCAGGGGTTCAATATCTAGCAATTCATCCTAGCAGCACAAAAACAGATTTCATTGTATTTTATTTCTATGAATAAATTATGTACACTAAGTTTATATTAGCATATAATGTGACAACTTTTAAAACATTTTTATAAAATCTTAACTACTTAAGAGTCTATAGAATGTGGTCTGAGAATTTCAAACTTAATATATTCTAATAAATGCATTGACTGATTTGTCATGAGTTTCCCTATCTCTCCTTAGCTTACCTTGAACCTCTTGACCTTCTCCCATTTACTCAAGGTCATACATTAGCTCCAGAGAGGATGTTTAGAGCATAGCTCTGAGAACAAGAGTGAAGTTCTTGGCTTGTGAATTACGAGAACCCAGACTTTGGGGCAGACCTTAGTCCTGAGATCAGTGGGCAGAATTTAGGCCCTAAGTGATAGATTTGGAAGAATATATTGTTCATCAGAGGCAGTTTTTCTGATATCCAGATAGATAAAGATTCTGTGGGATGACAGAGAGAAGACAAATCAGAAGAGAAGCACAAGACATTACTGATGCATCTCTGAGGCGGGTCCAATACTCTTCCCCTGTTCTCTTGGGGCTGAATCTTGATGGAGGAATAATGATGGACGCCCCCCCCACCCCGCCCCCCACCAGCTGGGTTTGAGGATCACAGCAGAAGAAGCTTGTACCTTGCTCCCCGGGTGAGATGGAGTGCTAATGAGCTTTATGCGGTTTTCTGTTGGCAGCTTAGTGTAGGGTCAGGAGAAATGGTGGCTTGTTGAGTTCCTTTGCAGCCAAATGTTTCCTGTGTCCCCAGGAGGAGCACGAAATGTGGGAGGGAGAAAGAGAAAATAGGTAGGGGTGTTCTTCCTGAAATCACAGGAAAGAAGGCACCTCAGCAGATGCCATAGATGGATAGATGACAACTTTCTACCCACTTCCTGCCCCAGCCTCCAGCCTTGACATCCTGTAAGCTCCCTTCCCCTCCGTAGTGACAGCATGTTTGGAAAGATGAGAAAACTGTAATTGAATCATATCTGCCACCTGGTGGGATGGGGGCTAAAAACAGAAATTCAGTCTTGGTTATAGTAAAGTGAAGTTAATATATATATATACTGTCTGCATTTTTTGCTTTCTTTTCTCTCTCTCTCTCTCTCTCTTTCTTGCTTTCTTTCTTTCTCTTTCCCTCCCTCCCTCCCTTCCTTCCTTCCTTCCTTTTCTCTCTTTCTTTCTTTCTTTCTTTTCTTTCAGATGAGGTTTTGTTATGTTGCTCAGGCTGGTCTCAAACTTCTGAGCACAAGTGATCCTCCCACCTCCGCCTCTCAAGCACCTGGGACTACAGGCATGTGTCACTGCTGCTGACGAAGCTATATTTCTAAATACCCAAGCTTGACTGCCCTGACATTTGTGGATACTCTTGCCCTCAAACTCACCTCAAAGTGCTCATCTTTCAAGAAACATTTCATTGCTTTTCTTTAGCATCCCATAATTTCTGATTTGTTGGTTTCCTTCCTTGCATATTGCTGCTGGGGTAGAAGAAAGAACATGTAGATTCTAGTTCCAGCTGTCATTTCCTGGATGTCTGATGGAGAACAAGTCACTATCTCTGGTTCTGCATTTGCTTTTTTGTAAGACAGAATGTCAGAGCAAGTTGTGAGGTTAGAGTTGGATCACGGATGAGAAAGTGTTTTGATGACAAGAAAGTTTCAGATGGTTGTAAGGTGGGATTATGGCTGGAGCTCTTGTACCCTGGCTGCAATATTCCCACCTGGGAATCTGATTTTAGTATCATTTATTTGTTTACATTAAGTTGCATACTAGGTTTCAGGACCTCTTTTCCCACTCACTGAGGGGTTGAGGAAAATCTAAGAATTGTAGCCTTTCTCTGATAAGAAGTGCAGACCACTTTCTCCTTCAAGGGTAGAGAGAAAACTCCAAGAAGCTACTTTGTTCTAAAACTTCACTTCCTTCTCCCAAAGACAGTTCCCATAAGGAGAAGCTCCCTACAGCTAATCTCCTGCAGGAGATTTCATGTCCTGGGTGCTTCTTGACCCTTTAACTCTTTAAATACCTTCTGTGAGCTCAGACATCTGGAAAGCCCAGGGCTCCCGGCCGCACACCTGTGTACAGCTGCGCCCCCTACTGGCAGGTGCGGTTTTACCTCTTTTTCAAAGGTCCTGAAGGGACCTAGGGAAGCAAGCCTGCCTAACACCATACATACACACCCATTTAATTGCCCTTTCAATTTCCATTTTGCCCTAGGAGGCTTGACCTGGGGGACTTAGCCAGTGTCCGATTCATACTTTAACAAACACCAATTGAAAACTTATCACGTGCCAGTTGTGGGGGGACAAAGGGATAGATGAGTTGTGGGTCCAGCCCATGTGACATGACACCCAAAAGGGAAGGATGATTATCTGTATTGTCAAATAAGAAGTGCTACGATAGAGGCAATCACAAGGTAATACTGATAGTGTAGGCGAGTAAAATTAATTCTGCTTCAATCTTTTGCTAAAGATAAAAACTCCAGTTTGACCTCATTCTCCTTCATTCCATTAAAAACACTCTTGTGTAGGTCACCAAGGGCCTCTGTGTGATCACTCAATAGATTGCTTTTCTGCCCTGACTTATTTGACCTCTAGGGCCATTCCACACAGTGGACAATCCCTCCATGCAGAAACCCTTCTCTCTTGGCTACTAAGACACCTCAATCTCATGATTTTCTTTTTTCCTCTTTGTCTGCTTCTCGGTCTCCTCCTCTTCTACCTGTTGTCTAAACTGGGAGTTTCTCAGGACTCAGTCTTGGAACTTCTGCTCCAGCTACACCCTTTTCCTTGGTGTTAGAATCTGTATCCATGACTTTAAATTCCATCGATTACACTGCTGAACGCTAAATTTCTATTTCAAACCCAATTTACTCGTTGAATTTCAGGGCTCATATATCTATGACATCAGCTTGACATCTCACTTGGTCATCTCATGGGTACTTCAAAATAGTGTGGCAAAATTTGAATGGTTTATTATCTTCATCTGTTGCAGTTCTGGTCTTCTCCATCTCAGCAACTGGCTTCATCCAGTCGTTTAAGCCACAGTATCGATGGTCAACTGTGACGTCTCCTTTTCCCTCAGCCTCTCTCTATAACCTATTAGCAAGTCCTGTTTCTCTTTTTAAGCTGTAAACTATATCTTACACATGCCCACTGCTCTCCATCTCCATTGACAACACCTTAGAACAGGCCACTTTTCATCTTGCCTGGATGACTGAAGTAGCCCCCATTTGGCCTCTTTGTTTCCATTCTTTGTTTCTCTAGTATCTTCTATTTAAAGCAGATAGAGTAACTTTTAAAATGCTTTTTTGCCTTTGTCATCCCTTGCTTAAAATATTTTGAAGACCTCCCATTGCATTTCTTGTTATGACTCCAAAGCTTTGCCCAGTTGGCTTTTGCTGATTTTTAAATTTTCATCTATGTTATTTCACACCTCATCCTTCGTACTTAGATCACATTGGTCTCCTTTTAGTTTCACCAAGTTTTTTTTTTCATCTCTTATAATGCTGTTTCCTCTACCTGGAATAATCTTCCTTCTGATCTTCAAATGAAAGATTCTCTGTCATTTCTTGTTCCTTCTTTCCAGAGGCTTTCCCTGATCACTGTCTCAAGAGTGAGCCTCAGGGCTGGGCGTGGTGGCTCACGCCTGTAATCCTAGCACTCTGGGAGGCCGAGGTGGGCGGATCATTTGAGCTCAGGAGTTCGAGACCAGCCTGAGCAAGAGCGAGACCCCACCTCTACTAAAAAAATAGAAAGAAATTATATGGACAGCTAAAAATATATATAGAAAAAATTAGCCGGGCATGGTGGCACATGCCTGTAGTCCCAGCTACTCGGGAGGCTGAGACAGGAGGATCGCTTGAGCTCAGGAGTTTGAGGTTGCTGTGAGCTAGGCTGACGCCACGGCACTCACTCTAGCCTGGGCAACAGAGTGAGACTCTGTCTCAAAAAAAAAAAAAAAAAAAAAAGAGTGAGCCTCAGAGTGAAGTTTAATCATTATTCCCTGAGTTTTTATAGCATCTATTAACATTTGTAATAGATATATTTATTTATTTAACTTGTTAACTGTTGGGCTCTTCAATCAGACTGAGGGTCACAAGACATGTATAACTTATTCATCAATATATTCTATTTCTCTATCATGGAACTTGGTCTGTAGGAAAAAACTCAATTAACATTTATTGAAAGACTGACTTATTGAATGCTAACTATCTGGAGACATACTAGATACTACAGATACAAAGATATCTAAGATATAAACTGTGTTCTTAAATTCTTGCAGAGCAGTAGTGAAGAGAGACAGAAAAAAAGAATGCTTTAGAGTATGTCTGTGTAAAAATCACAGGCAGGGTATAATGGTAACCCCCAAAGGATAGTCTCCAAAAAGTAAAGTTGAACCAGAAGAAAATTATTTCTCAAATGGACTAAAGTCTAGGTTTTAATAATGTGGGGGGGTGGGGGGAGGGGGGAGAGAGAGAGAGGGAGGGAGGCAGGGGGAGAGAGAAAGAGAAAGGAAAAGAGATGAGAGGACTTGGTTTAAAGTCTTCGTGCAATGCTGGTTTTTCCAGGTGCTTGGCATAAGCATTAGAAAGTCCTCTTTGGAAGATGATAAAAGTGCTACTAATAATTTTTCAAACAAGATATTTAGCATACAATAAAAACATCTACATCCACCTAAAGGAAACAAGCTCCTCTAGGCAAGAGCCACTAGAAACCATAGTCAAAACAAACAGATGTGCAAGGATTCTAGATACAGATTGAATATCCCTAATGCTAAAAGCTGAAATCCAAAATGCTCCAAAATCTAAAATTTTTAAGCACTGACATGAGAGAGTGACACCTTTGCTTTCTGATGGTTTAATGTACATGAACTTTGTTTCATGTACAAAATTGTTAAAAATGTTACATAAAATTACCTTCAAGCTATGTGTATAAGAAAACATAAATTTTGTATTTAGAGTTGGGTCCTATCCCCAAGATATCTCATTATGTATGCAGAGATATTTCAAAATCCCAGAAAAATTCCCAATCCAAAGCTTGTATTGTCCCAAGCGTTTAAGATGAGGGATACTCAACCTGTCCTGGAATTATAAGACACAGACTATGAAACAACTATGATTATTAGTCAGGAAATAAAACTGAAGTATAAAAAGTGTGATAAATAACTGTAAATTATAAAGAGTGGCAGTACATTAACAATATAAATTCTAGAACTAATTCCAACAATTAAAATAAAGAACACAGAATGAGTTCTTTATGAATGAGCACAACAATAGATTAGATAGACTTGATGAAAAAATTAGTACTGGATAATGTGACAGAGATATTAATCACAATGAAGTATGGAAAGGCCAATTTATGGAAAATATTGAAGGAAGAGTAACAGATATAAAAGATACAGTAATACGTTTAACTGGAGTCCAAGAAGGAAAGGAGAGAGAGAACATGGCAGATGGAATATCTGAAGAGAACATGACTGAGAATTTTCTGTAACTGATGAAATAAACATATTTAAAAACTCCAACAAATCCTAATCATGATAAATAAAAAGAAACCCACACCTAGACATATCAGAGTGAAACTTCAGAAAATAAAAAAAAAAAAAAAAAAAGAAAAAATTAAAAAAAAATCAGAAGCAGTCAGAGAAAAAAGACAAATTTCCTTTAAAACAACTGTAAATAAGACTGAGAGCTGACCTCTCAACAGCCTTAATGGAAGCTGGAAGATGATAAAATAATGTTTTTAATGTGCTTCAGCCAACTTACAATTCTTTCTATACCTAGTGAAAATATCCTCTAATCATCATCCCAAAATAGACATTCACAATTGATAAAAACTGAGATAGTCTGCCAAAAGTAAACTATCAGTGGAGGAAATACTAAAGAGTGTTCACCAGACAAAAGAAAAAAGATCATAAAAAGCCAGAGATGAAGGGAAGAATAAAAATAATAAAAGAGCAAATATTTGGTGGGTCTGAATTTACATTGACTGAATAAAACAATAATAAAATATCTCATGAGGTTTAAAATTTTATATATATATATGTCTATATATAACATGTGCATTTATAAATAATGAATGGGGAAAGGGAGATGTATTAAACTTCTCTAAGGCCCTTTACATTATATATATATATATATATATAGGGAGAGGGAAAACTATCTTTTAATGTTTAATTTTGGTGAGTTAATTTATGTTGACATTTCCACAAAAATAATAGAAGAAAAGTATACAGTTTTCAAAGTAATAGACAGAAAAATGAAATAATAAAAGTTCTTATCAACTTTGTCAAAGATCAGTTGGTAGTATGTGGCTTTATTTCTGGGTTCTCTATTCTGTTCCACTGATCTATGTGTCTATTTTTATCCTAGTACCATGCTGTTTTGGTCACCATAGCCTTGCAATAATTTGAAGTCAGGCAATGTGATACTGCTTTTCTTTTCTTTTTCTTTTTCTTTTCCTTTATCAAGATTGCTTTGATCTTTTATTTGGGCTCCTTTTTTTTTGGTTCCATATGAACTTTAGAATTTTTTTTTTCTAATTCTGCTAAAAATGATGTCAGTATTTTGATGGGTATTGTATTGAACCTTAGATTGCTTTAGGCAGTGTGGTCATTTTAACGATGTTAATTCTCCTAATCCTTAAGCATGGGACGTTTTTCTGTTTGTTTGTGTCAGCTACAATTTCTTTCATCAGTGTTTCATAGTTTTCCTTATAGAAATCTTTCACCTCATTGGTTAAATATATTCCTAGGTATTTTATTTTTTTTGTATCTATTGTAAATGGGATTTCCTTCTTGATTTGGTTCTCAGCTAGATAATTGTCGGTGTATAGAAATGCTACTGATTTCTGTATGTTGATTTTGTATCCTAAAACTTTACTGAATACATTTCTCAATTCTAAAAGTTTTTTTGGTGGAATCCTTAAGGTTTTCTAGATATAAAATCATATCATTAACAAACAGGGATAATTTGATTTCCTCTTTTCCAATTCGGATGCCTTTTTATTCTTTTGCCTGATTGCTCTGGTGAGTACTTCAGTACTATGTTGAATAAGAGTGGTGAAAGTGGGCATCCTTGTGTTGTTCCCATTCTTAGGGGGAATGCTTTCAACTTATCCCCATTAAGTAGGATGTTGACTGTAGGTTTGTCGCATATGGCCTTTATTAGTTTTAGGTATGTTTCTTCTATGCCTGGTTTGTTGAGGATTTTTATCATGAAGAGATGCAGGTGTGCTTAGGAGAGCTTAGTCTCCCTCATCCGTCCCTGACCAGGTGGCAGCTGCAGTGTGCCACCTCAAACTTGGCCTGAGGGTGGGATGTAGTCCAGCATTAAACTGTCAAAATGGTGCCAGCTATGGGTTTGTGATCGGAGAATGTAGGGCCCTTCTCAGGTAAGCAGTGTGATTAAGAAACTGGAGAGTGCCATTCTCTTGAGTCTCAGTCTCATAGCAGCTTGTAGTAGGGCAGTGAGTATAGTTCTAGGTGTGCATTTGAGATCTTGGGTTACCTTGTCCCTCTTCATCTGGGCTGTGGCGGCAGCCATGACAGTCTGAAATCATCCAGAGGGTGGCTCAAAATGGCATCTTGAGTCCGCAACCAGAGAGGGTGGGGCAAGCAGTGTGGGCAAGAAACTGTGGGGAGTGCAGTCTGCTCATGCCTCAGTCTCAGCAGCAGCCCACAGTAGGGTGGTAGGGACCTTCCCAGGGGTGTGTGAGAACACTCAGTCTTCCTGCTCCCTTCTCAGAGCAGCTCAGTGGCAGGCACTGCATCTGGAGCTCCCCGGTATCTACGCTCCCAGAATGGCACCCAGCTGCAGCTGCTCTAAGCTTGGATGCATGTGGGATGCGAGCTTACTCACCCAACAACATATATACATGTAGACTCCCTTTCTGGAGCAATGTCTTTGCAATCTCTAGGCAGCTCCCTATATTATGCCCAAGGCCCATGGGGGTAAAAGTCTTCACCTGTAGCCAAGATTGTAAACCCATTTCATAGTATTGAGCCCTGGGAATTTCTCTCTTACTGTTTCCCTGTGTCCAGAAGCTTATCCTGGCCCTCAGCCAGTCCCCGGCCAGGCAAGCTGCCTTGAACCCTCTCCTTACTTTTGATGCTTCCTTTCACGTCTCTGGTGAATCCTAGTGTTGTCTCCTAGACAATCTCTTTGACATGTAAGTATCTTCTTACCATTCTGGTTTTTCTTTGTGGAGGAGTCGTATACTACCTGCGTCTAGTTGACAATCTTGATCCCTCTAATATTTAATATGTTGAATATATATAATAGGTTGTTTCCTAAATTTGTTATTCCAGTTTGTTACTCAAATATGAATATGTATATATAGTCAAGTTAGCTAATTTTATTTGCTAAGTTTGTTTGTACGTATATGTATATATTTGAATTAGGAAGTTTGCTAATACATGTACACACGTGAAAATCTCTATATATTTCTTAATTTTGCAAGAACTTTTTTACCATGCTGTTATGCTATGCTAAAATTTGTATTTGTATTATCACCATAAAGCAAATACTTTTAATTATCAGTAAGTGTGATACAGAATTTACAACTGCATTCACAATAATGTCAAATCATTCTCCTGTAACATAATGATCTTCCAAAAGTTTTACTCTAATTTTCTGAATTGGATGAAAAGAATCAAATCATTGGAATTAACTGATCTCTTTAAAGTGTCTGAAAATACTATGGTAAAAACTGGCATCATTTAATAGTTTGGAAAGTCCCGTTGCTGCTAATGGAGCCAACACATTTATAGCTATTGCTTCACTTTTTGTATGTGCACAAGAAAAAGCCTGGAATCAAAATGAGTGAAATTAATTAGAAGAACAGTCATTTACTTTAAATGAAAAGATATGCTTCATAGAGTCTTGTGTAAATGTACTTTCTGCAGCTGCATGTGTTGAATTGGTATCTTCTGCCTCAGTCTTCTTAGCTACTTTTGAAATTGATGCTGATAATTCTTCAGCAGATTTTTGCCTTTTTATGTGTTCAGCAATATCACTACATCATACTGGATAGTAAATGTTGAAAACATTTCTTGCAAGTTACACAATCATCATTAACTTTCTCAGAGATAGATATGTAGTAATTACTTTTTCATTAAGCATACAGTTCCATTCTTCTGAACAAATTGCTGCCTATAGGGTTCATTCTAAATTGAAGCAATGAGAAATAATAAAATGAATAGCTATACATTTATAATTTACCCTGAAAATAATGGCAAAACCGCTGGAGAAAGTATGTTCAGACTACTTTGTGCTCTACAGCAGGACTTTTTATCCTCTATTTACACACACATTTCTGTAGTCCTAACATAGAATTTCCCAGTTTCCCACTGACTCTGCTCGTTGCCATCCTGTGGCTTCGTGCTTATCTTAGGCTTAGGACATGGGCCAATTAGCTTCCGGACCAGATAGTGTCAGGGGCAGCAGCCTTCTTGTTTGAGTGCAGTTGTTTTCACCAGTGAGCTCCTGCAAGCTTTCCTGGAAAGTGTTAGTTCTGTCGCGTATGAGAAGGAATTGGAAAGAGAGAATTGGAAAAAGAGAAAGGGATTAATGTTAGCTGTCTTTCCGCTGTAATCGTGTGTTAAAGATTATGGCTCTTATGTCTCACACGTACGATGAGACCGTGACTGAAGCTGGAAGTGCACAATGCACGATGGAGGTCTTCCAGACTCATTAGACACCATGTGCTGTAAGTATTTATTAGATACTTTAAAAATATCAAATTCAGGAAATTCCATTTCACTTTTTGTCCATCTTCTTTTTCAAGACTGATCAAAGAAAATAAAGCGTGAATAACAATAATGAGGAATCAAAACCAGGATATTACTGCATATACTATAGTATCAAAAAAGATGATAATAAGATATTATGAATACCCCATGACAAAAATTTGGAAATTTGAATAGAATGAATATGTTCCTAGAAAATTGCAGTTTCTTATGGACATAAGAAATAGGAAATATGAATGGCCAAATAACTACTAACAAAATTGGAATGATAATTTAAAAACTTTCCATAGAGAAAATATCATGCCTAGCTGGCTTAATCATTGAGTTCTACTAAACTTTTGGGATACAAATAGTGCCATTCTTCCACAAACTTCAGGAGAATTGAAAGATTAGTCTCCCCAATTCATTTAATGAGGCCATAATGACTTTAATAACGAATCTCAAGAAATATGTAATGAGAAAATTAAAGTATATGTAAGTATCTCCTATAAACATAAATGAAAATATCCTAAACAAAATATTAGTAAATATAATACAGCAGTATAGAAAAGGGATAATATATTGTAACCAAGTTGGGTTTATTCCAGGAACATGAGATTGATATAAAAATTAATGAAATTTATTGCATTCACAGAGTAAATATGGGGGAACTATCCTATTTTAATTTTAATAGATGAACAGAGATATTTGTCAAAATTCAATATCTTCATTAAATTAAAAAAACTCAGCAAAGTAGGAATAGAATGGAACTTACTTTATTTGATAAAAAGCATTTAATAAATATAGCACATCATGTTTAATGTTTAATTATTTTTAATGCTGAAGCTTTGTAGGATTTTCCTGTGAATTTGGGAGCAAGACAAAATGTTCACTACCGCTATCTCTATGCAACCTGGAGGTCTTATTCAATACAATAAGGATAAAACAAATAAATAAACACCAAAACAATAATAACAAGAAAACAAATAAAGGTTATATGAATTTGAAATTAAAAAAATAAAATTTATTATTTTTATATGATATACTGCATGCAGGAAATTTAAGACAATCTACAGATAAATAATTTTAATTCTAATTCCAAAAAACCAATACACAAAAGTCACTATTTGTATAGACTAGCAACAAGCAGAAACTGGAGTTTAAATGACACTATGTACAATGGGATGAAAATTTCAAATACCTAGAAATGAGTCTACAGAGAAAATATAAAACTTAACCAAATTAAAACTTAAAAGACAAAGCAAATGGAGAGATATACAATGGTCATAGATTCTAAGACTTAAATTTTCCAAGATATCACTTTTTCCTAAATTGACCTATAGATTTAATTTAATTTTAATAAAAAATCAGTTAAAAAAATAAATCCTGTCAATCCAATAGAAATGGGGGAAAAGATTTTACAAATGAGGAAATCCAAATGACCAATGTAGTATACGTTTGAAATGGTGTTCAAACTCATTGAGAATCAGGAAAAGCATGTCAATACCTTGATGAGAAGCCACTGGATTCCCACTAGATTGAAGAAAATTTAAAAGTCTGACAATACCAAAGGCAGAATGTGGAATGATAAAAGCTTTCAAAAACTGGTGGAATTGGACACTGGCACAAACACTGTGGAAAAGATTTTGGCTTTATTTAGTAAAGTGCAGATGTGCCCAGTTAGAAATTCCTCTCTCAGAGATATGCCTTATTATTGAAATGTATACTTACATGCACTTTGGTACACTTGACAAGAATATGCAGTGTTGCTCATAATGGCCCCAAATGGAATCCTGCCCAAACATCCATCGACAGTAAAATGAATAGGCAAATTGTTTATTCATGTAGTAGAACACATTCAGCAATGAAAATGAACAAACTACAGCTATAGGCAGTGAGCATAAATTCTAAAAACTTTACGTTCCACAAAAGAAACAAGACACAACAAAAGTAAACCATACTGATTAGGGTTTCCTGCTTATACCACAAACATAGAGCAAAGCAAGGACGGATTATCATAATAGTCAGGACTGGGGTTACCCCTAGGGGAGGGAGGAGTTTGAGATCAGGAAGGAACACGGGAGGGGCATTCCCTGATGCTAAGGAAGCCCAATATTTTGACCTTGGGGGGTTTGATGCATGAATCCTCCTCACTAAAATCTGTTAAACTGTGCGGTTTGTTACAACTTGTTAAACTGTAGAGAATATATTTTAATACTTTTCTGCATGTTATATTTCACAGTTTCACAAAATGTTTAAATGTATGCAGGATATAGAGGAAATACAAAAAAGGGAGGAGCCAGTTCTAAGGGGTGGCAGATAGGAAAGGCTCCTGACAAAAGGTTTCTCTTGAGCTGATATTTGGGAGTGGCTCGAGGATCAGGAACGTCACCTCAGTCTTTAATCTTACACCCAGATACTTGTTTATTGGAATATTCAGACTGGGGAGATCATTTCGACTTGGCTACACATAGGTGTGCAGGTGGGGGTGGAAAGATGTGGGTGATGAACACACTGGCTAAAAACATCAAACCATTTGAGGGTCCATAAGCACCTGATAGAGTTAAGCATACATCTGGGCAATATGGTTTAGTTGCCTGATATCTCTGCTTCAGTCAGTCAGTTATTATCCATTCATTCAAAAAATAATTTCTCAGCATCCACAATTTCTGAGCACCCACTATGTGTCTTGCCCTTCTCAGACTAACGTGTTTCATTAACTGTGATTCACACAGGATTACTGTAGGCATCTCTTTACTTTGCAGAGTAAGATGAGTGTTTTGGGATCGTGGTATCACTGCAGACATTTACTTTTTGATCTCCTCTAAAATAGGTCAAATCAAATGTATTTGCTGATGTAAAATCTCTTAGATTATAGGGGTTTTCCTCAAGCCGGCTCATGCCACCTGGAGCTTTACCTTTGCCAAATTTGCACCTATATGGGGCGGGTCAACTTAGCTTGGTCATGTTGAGTTCTTATTTTCTTCCTAAACTAACGGAAGTTTTAGGAGGGAAATAAAACAGTATTTACTTAGGTAAGTACTTAGATGTTGCTACCATTTCAGATTCCTTCAGATTTTAACTTTGTCTTCAGCAGAGCTCATCTGAACCACAGTACAGAGAAAAGAGATATCTGTAATGATTTTCTTTAGAAAAGACAATTTCAAAAAGTAGTGAAATGTAAAAGGAAACTAACTTCTAAGAGTATCTCTGAAATGACTGCTATTTCAAACTATAGACTTTGAGTTGCTTTTTACTTTAAAAGTTCAAAAGTGTTTGAATTGCTCTGGTTTCTCTTCATACCATATAAATCTTTCACCTTTTAAAAGTGTTTGAATTATTTGTTTCTCCAGGAAATTTTTTTTTTTTTTTTTTTTTTTTTTTGAGACAGGGTCTCGCTCTGTCACCTAGGTTACAGTGCAGTGGCATCATTGTAGCTCATTGCAACCTCAAACTCCTGGGCTCAAGCACTTCTCCTGCCTCAGCCTCCCAAGTAGCTGGGACTACAAGTGTGTGTGCCACCATGCCTGGCTAATTTTTCTACATTTTTTTAGAGATGGGGGTATTGCTATGTTGTCCAGGGTAGTCTGGAACTCCTGGCCTCAAATAATCCTCCCATTTGGGCTTTCCCAAAGTGCTAGGATTATAGGCATAAACCACCATGCCTGGCCTTCCCCAGGAAATTTTACCTTCCAATAGCATAAAACTTGCTGTATGGTGAATTTCATTGGATAGACCTGAAGAAGACCATAGGATGAAATTTTTGAACAGAAATTATTTTTTGCACATTTGGTTTACTCTCTCTCTCTCTATCTATAGTAAAATGCATGATGTTTCTTTATTTTGTATTTTAATGATGTATATTAGTTCTTTCTTTTTGATTTTGGTAATTTTAGCTTTTTCTTGATTAAAAAAAGTGACCTGCCTCTTAATTTCTTATCCCACTGAACCTTCCAGCTTTTGATTGACAAGACAACTAATCCTTTCAGAGTTTCATGAGACATTTTTCTCTGAATGTTTACAAATGCTCTTATAAGGCCGTATAAATTAACTATAAATGGTGATTTCTGAATAATTTGTCCTGTTATGGCTGTTTTCTCTTAGTATTCTATTAAATAAAAGATTCTTTTCCAAAACTACTTCTGAGAGATTATAAACATGCTAGCTAATTCAACAAATATTACTGAGAGCCTTACTAGGTTCCAGACACTATGCTAGTTTTGTAGGAAAAAAAAATAAATAAATAAACCAGTTAGATGCAACACCTCTCCCCAGGACCTCATGATTAGTTGAGGATGGAGAAATATAAGTTGTCAGTGATGGTACGGTGATAAATGAGATGATAGAGGTTAGAATAGAGTGCTAGGGAAGAGAACAGAAAGGACAATTAACTGATCTAGGAAGTAAAAATGAAGCAGTTTCTAGATGAAAGTGACCCGCGGTGAGATTTGAAGAAGGTGAAAGGCCAAGCCCCTAAGGTAAAATCCATAGGGTGGACGGTAACAGAGGCAGAAGGAGCAACCACAGAGGGAAAGAGAGGGTGTTGAAGCCAGGGCTGCGAGCAGTTTAGTGTGGCTGAAGAGTAGGCTGGGAGGAAGAAGCAGAGAATGAGGCTTACAGGATGCGTAGAATCCAGGCAACCCAAGTAATTAAAGCTCTTGCATATCATTTTAAGGATATTGACCTTATCCTGAAAGTAATGGGGAGCCACTGAACATTTTTAAGTAGAGATGTGAGAAAAGATTTGTATTTTAGCCTGGCCTCTCTAGTGGTAACGTGGAGAACAGATCATAGGGTTGGAAGCTTGGTGTTTTGGTGATGAGGCCGATTGTCCAGAGGCAGAACTTAAGGGACTAAACTGAAGAAATTAAATAACTTAGGGCTAAAGAGTTAATTTTGTCCCACATAGCTAAGTAATTTAGATTTTCCTTTGAAAAATTTTCAGATTATTGCCACTTTAATTTGCCTGGCATGCCATAGACCTATATAAAGGTAGTAGATAATTTAATAGAGTTTATATGAATAAAATAACCTTTATTCTTCCTTCGAATAGGGTATGACATTTCAAAGAAAAAAATCTATAATGCTTTATCAATTATGTCAGATATAATAAAAAGTATAATGCCAAGAGAAGCTTGACTTAAATCATTGTCAATAAGCAAAGGTAAGCTCTTGTGAGAGCTCGAACTTTATTTCAACAGCTGATAATATTTGGTAGCTACTGATTTGTTCAATATTTGCCCAAGAGATGGGATAATGATAAGTTTGTAGATTATGGCAAGCATCCAATCAGTTTTTCATCTGGACAATACCGTCATTTGATAATGTCACTGGTTCAGTTAGGATTGATGTAGAGAGAGTGAGAAATTAAATGAGCTTTCGGAACATTGTATCCATTAAAAAAGGGAACTTGGAAAAAGACTTGAGGAGATGATTTCATACGTTTTCTCAACCTTACATATATTGGTAGACTGAAATTGGGAAAGTCAGAAAGAGAATTCAGAATAGACTTCCAATGACTGGTCCTCCTCTTTTCCCTACTTGAGAGCCATTAACAAAAAACTTCATGGTGGTACCTCAGGTTGAAAAACCTAACAGTGTGTTGTTTGTTTTGAATGTGTATCTTAATATGATAGTTTCCATTATAAACAGAAAATATCAGCATGATTTGTGAAGGTCTAGAGACCAAGAATCTATGTATAAGCCCTGTGATGTCCAGCTCATCTAGTTAAATCTAAAAACAACCAAATGTGTGATGTCTTATTTTGAATGAACACTTGACGTTGCTATCAGATAAAATTATAGGCTACAACTCTACAGAAAGTCACAAAGTTTTTTTTATAGTTACCCTTGCCTTCAGTTTATTAGTAAACATTTTCTAATAAAATACCTTATTGCATAGGAAAGTTTGAGCAAAAGGGAAATCGTTTGGGGAAATGAGTAGGCAATGAATAGAATCTGAAATAAAATGTTGTTTCGTAGCAGCCAGACAATTATGTTCTTCCACAGAATAAGTGCTTAGTATCAATTTTGGGCATGTAGAGGATAGTTCTGAGGATTCAGAAGAGAGAGAGAGGCAGGTCTTATTGCTTTCTACTTCCCATATAACTATTGCATTGAAAATAAGTAAAAAAACCATGTATGTATTTAAAGAATAAAATGATGTTATTTTTACTGCTAGTCATAAGATGATGACTGAATGGGCTGACATCATTCTGGATCCTACGGTTTCTGGCCTTAGGGAGACTCTCCTAAGGTGAGTTTTGCCACATTCTGCCTGATTGGCCTCTGGTGAAGACAGACAGCCTAGGTCTTGATTATAATGATTTGCTCTCTGAATTTACTCCTCCAAAACAGAACTTAGCTCCTAAGACAGTGGTCTCTACTTTCACCCGAAAGGTCGAGTGACCTTCTCGCAAATAAAAATCAAAATATGCATTTTGAAAAGTAAGAACGTCCTTAATTAATATTAAAGGCTGAGGTTGAGCAATATATTAGTTGTGATTGCTGTAACAAATTATCCCACCACTTAGTGGCTTAGAACAAGAAACATTTGTTGTCTTAGTTTCTGTGGGGCAGGAACCTGGGTGTGACTTACTGGTGCCCCTGGCTAGGATCTGTCACAAGGGAGAAATCAGGGTGGTAGCCAGGGCTGTAGTCATCTCAAGGTTCGACCACGGGAGGATACTCTTCTAAGCTCACTCATGTGCTTGTTGGCTGTATTCAGTTCCCAGTGGGCTGTTGGACCGATGGCCTGAGTTCCTTGTCACATGGATGCTCTACAGGGAAGCCCACGATATGGCCACTGGCTATCTTCAGAGTAAGCTAGGGAATGAGGGAGGGCAGCTCAACATGGATGTAACCTAATCTCAGAAGCTACATCCAATCACTTTTGCTGCATTCCATTTGTTAGAAAAGGGCCACTAGGTCCAACCCACAGTCAAGGAAAGACATCAAGTTAAGAGCTTGAATAGTAGGAGGCAGGGATTATCAGGGCCGTCTTAGAGGCTGCCTACTGCCAACTGGAAAACCTGGGAAACATAAGTCCTCCTTTAAATCCTGTCTCTTTTGGTCAAATTCCTAAAACCAAAATTCTTGATATTCTTCGTTGGGATCCCTGGCCTGACTTTCCCGATTTCTTTAGTTTTCAGGGATTTTTTTCCCCCTGGAATTGTTATTGAGTATCTTCTCCTTAAAGCTGTTAGCCTAAAAATTAGGCTGGTGCTGTGATCTCAGAGATGAGCATACTGGCTACAGCCTGTGTTCCTTTGACATAGCAAATTCTATTTAGAAAAACTCTAGTATCACCTTAGATTATTTTTGCATTCATTATTGATATTAAATGCAGAGGAGTGGAATGTGGTTTTGACACCAGGCCAGAGAATTGGGAATATTTAACCTCGGGCTTGTGTGACTTTTAGGCGAAACTCATTCTCCTTCAGCCACATTATTGCTGTTCTTGAAAGCTGTTGTATGGGAGGATGGCCCATGAAGAGGAAAAATGTCTTGGAATTGCTGCCACCAGGCTGTTATATCTTTCTGATAAATATCAGACTGCAGTAACTTGTGAACATTTCTCTCATCAGGTTTGAGTTATCAATTGCTTGGTCTTGCTGCTTTCTTTTGAGAAAAGGCTGCGTATAAAATCCATTTTGTAAACAAAAATATGTCTGCTGCATCTGCTTTGAGAATAAATGCTCCATTTCAGAGCTGCGATTTCGCGATGCGTTTTAAATGTTTCTACTCTGTTATGAATATAGCAAGGTCAACAAGTTTAATTAGTGCAGCATTTATCAAGCGCCAAGCACTGCCAAGCGTGGTGCCAGGGCCTGGGAGTGTGAAGATGAGTTATACACACTCCTGCCCTTGTGGAGTTCTCAGTCTATTGGGAGGACAATTGGATAAACCAATAATAACAGTATAATGTGATAAGTGATGTAATAGAGCTGTATATAGAGTGTGAAGTACTGATGAGGGCATGACTAACTCTGGGGATTTGTGTTCTCGAGCATTTCTCAGCGCATAATCCTCAGGATGTGTGACGTGTTCAGGAGGAGAAGCACATATGCTCCTAGGTTGTGTAATTTGCTTTCAGCTTTTCTATTGCCCCCGGGGAAAGAAGAATTATGTCTTCACTAAATTTTCATGTTTTTTTATAATTACTGAAGTTTTATCTTTAGAAAGTGGAAAATAGCTTAACTTTTACTATGATAATTCTGTCTTTGAAACCAACTTGAAATGTCGATATCCAATTGACTTTCCTAATAAACTATTAACCAGGAAGTCTTTTCGGCAGGAGATACTTTATTTACTTAGATATTTGGGACAAAATTATTTACATCCCTGAAGGTGGTCCCCAAAAAAGAGAAGAGGGTATCTACGAAGAATATTTTGTGCTTAGCTCCATGTACAATTGATATCAACTTTCTCACAATTTAATACATTCACTTATGCCCATAGAGTTTGCTTTGACTTTCATGAAAAATACCAGCCATGCTGGTATTATATATTAGTTTTCCAGTGTTTCCATGACAAAGTATCACAAACTGAGTGGCTTAAAACAACAGAAATTTGTTCTCTCCCAGTTCTGGAGGCTTGAAGGCCAAAATCAAGGCATCTACAGGGCCGTGCTTCCTCTGAATGTTCTAGGGGAGAATCCTTCCTTGTTCCTCAGGTCTGGAACCCCAGGTACTGGCTGATGATACCGTAATCCAGTCTCTGCCTCTGTCTTCACACAGCCTTTCTCCTATGTCTCTCTGTATCTCCTTCTTCTAAAGATACCAGTCATCAGATTTAGGACTCACCCTAAATCCAGGATGATTTCCTCTTGAGGTCATTAACTAATTATCTCCGCAAAGATCCTATTTCCAAATAAGGTCATATTCTAGTTTCTAAATAGATATGAATTTTTGGAGGACACTATTCAATTCACTATAGTAAGATTTACAGAAATAAGAAAAGATAGGTTTATAGCTCAAGGATAAAAGCTTTATTCTTCTTCACATTTTTAAAGTATATTTCTTCATATTATTTTATACCTGATGGTAGAAAGAAAAAAGAAGGGTGAAAAAGTAGACTTTTAAGGGCAGTTGGGCCAGATTAGCTAAGGCAAGCAGATTTAACATATTGAATATTGAAGGTTTAACCCTCTTGGTCTGGATCTCAGCCCTGCTGGGGGGAGACTCTTCCTTAGGGGCACTAGCTCAGCCCTAAGAGTAGCAGCTACTCCTTTTATCTGCTTTTCCTGTTTTCCTTATAACTTCCTTTGCTTCTTACTAGCCAATCTTCTGTTGAAGTTAACAACATTTATATTAAACATTCCCTGTTCAAATTCCTGTCTCTTGATTAGACCCTGACTGATATAAATGGCATCCAATTTTGCACATCTTTGAACAACTTCCACATCTCTCTTTACTTGCATCTTCATACAAGGCTATATGTTCTAGTCCAAGCAGATTGTGGTATTTGCCCATATTTTTCTTGCTTCTGGAAAGCAGTAAAAGCAACATCATTTAAGGTTTTTTTTTTCTTTTTCATTTTTTTTTCATATAAGCTTTTTGAACCTCCCAACACAGTGAGTTTCTTGAAACAGCTCTTTATAAATAGAAAGCAATAAGTTAATATTATTTTTCAAATCTTTTTTTTGGTTGATAACATGGTGTTAGAATTTTTTTTTTTTTTTTTTTTTCTGAGACAGAGTCTTGCTCTGTTGCCCTGGCTAGAGTGCTGTGGCATCAGCCTAGCTCATAGCAACCTCAACCTCCTGGGCTCAAGCAATCCTCCTGCCTCAGCCTCCCCAGTAGCTGGGACTGCAGGCATGCGCCACCATGCCTGGCTAATTTTTTCTATATATTGTTAGTTGTCCAGCTAATTTCTTTCTATTTTTTTAGTAGAGATGGGGTCTCACTCTTACTCAGGCTGGTCTCGAACTCCTGACATCGAGCAATCCTCCTGCCTCGGCCTCCCAGAGTGCTAGGATTACAAGAAATTTTATTTATTAATTCTGCTAGTCATTCATTTACTCATTCATGTCTTTTCTGTTCTAAAGTGAGTTGTTACTAAAATATATCAGGGATTATGACACATTGGATTTCATCTTTAACATGTCTGTACCCTCTTGCTTTAGGAATTTTAGCAGCAAACTATCAAGTTTTGTATTTCATCTGCTTGATGACGTTTATGTGGACCTTAAGGTCTTGAAAGGCCTCAAGAGATCTCTGAGATTAACTCTTTTGCTTGAAAATTACTGTGTAGTTGATGTTTGAATAGATTGACAAATAATACATAAGCAGATGTGTTAGAAATCTGTGTGTGTGTGTGTGTGTGTGTGTGTGTGTGTATTGAGTGGGAAGCTGGAAAACGGAAATGTTTCCTTTCCTTGTTACTCCAATGACAAAAAAATAGTCCAGATTAAAAATTAGCAAATTTAGCATAATTGTCTTTATTAAGAAATGGAATGATATCAATGCTTTTATGAGGATGAAGGCAGTTATGTCTTATCAAATTTATAGTTAGCTGGTATTTGTTCTATACCAATCCTGATGTAATTGAAGTGTTTTTCCCTCTACTTTTTAGAGAACTATATACCAACTTCAGAAACTCTAGAAAGTCTAAGGAATACTTACATGGGATTTCCAAGGTCAACAATCAACACCGAATTCAAGGACACTTAACCTTGCTTTGTTAAGGTCTGAATAGAGAAAGGTGGTGATGTTACCCAGCATGTTTGCTAGATGGCACTAGAGTTCATATCTCTTACCTAGACTTCTCTTCATGCATCTCTTTCAAAGTGTTTGGAAAATAGTCCTTTATTTTTAAAGAGTTATGATTGTTGGATTAAAAAACTTACTACTTTAACAATGTTATTTGTTAAGTGTCTACAGAATTTTATTCTTCTGAGATAATTTAAGACCTGTTATTTTCCTCTAGCCTTTACACGAAAAGATCTGACAACACAAAATAAAAACGTTTTCTTTGAATATTCTTGTTTAGAGAGTAGAAGACTAAACATGTCCAGAAGGAGCTTCAGCAGAAAAAAAATTCTGGGTGAAAATTGAGCTTTATATATGTGTCCATATTGACAATTGAGTAGTGCTTATTTTAGCTTAGAAAACATCTCCTGAATTACTTCAATGTTTTATTGAAGGGCCATTGTGATCTGCATATACATATAAACAAAAAGTCTCTATGTACTAGGAGAGAGACATGACATGAAGAAAAACCAAGTCACTTATAAGGTTTAGTTTTACATAGTCATAAATAAGGAAATGTCACTTTTGAAAGAGGTAAAACCTTGTATTTATTGGTTTATTCATTTGTTTCAGCTAGAAAATCATATTGCAAATGATGCAGATATGTATGTATTAAAAAACATCCCCTTGTCCATAGCTTCTGTTTTCTCTCATCTAGTCTGATTTTGTAGAGGTAACTGCTGTTAAGTTTGATGTCTATTCTTCAATAAATTTTTCTAATCATAAAACATAAATGTATGTTTTTACATTTGTAATTATATCTCTATACCTGTATATTTCATCTTCTGTTTATAAATGTAATCGTAACCCTTGTATACCCAGCTGTCCCATGATATAATCACATTATTAAAAAAAGCAGTTTAGGGTCTAAGAATATAATAAACAAAAAACCTCATAGAAACCACAACAGGTCAGACAGCCATAAATCTAAAACCTGATATCTCACTACAGCTGAAAATGGAGATTCCTTTCCCCAAAGAGACTACGATTGAGGCTCTTCATAAGAGCTATACTTGGCTCCAGAACTTTCATAGGATTATAGCTTGGAAAAGAGCTAGTGAACAGCTATTCACACTCAGAGGCTGTTTCACTTTTTCAGGTCTTATAAGAAAGGTGTGCCACTTACACAATCGTAAGTTTTTTGCTTTAGACTTACCTGATGATCACTGTATAATAAATTTGATCACCTGACAGAACCATTCTTGATGAGTGGTATTAAAATGCTGCCATTTTATGTGACATGCCATAAGGTATTGCAGCCAAAAATAGATCATTGGTTGTTTTCTAATGACTGGCATTGAATTTGTACCACAAAAACTTACTGACTATACCTGCAAATTTTTTAGTGATATCTTATTTTGGTAGTCTTATAACTGCCGTCAGAATGGTCCACGATATAACACAGGGTCCATTTTGGCCCATCAACAATTCTTCTCAGAAGAAAACAGGTATTTAGATAAATTTAACTTAAGAATAAGAAAAACTGGGTCTCAATTTGCAACCAAACTGTTACCATTGAAAGAGAATTTTGGGCAGCTTTCCTTTGCCTGAAAGATTCTTCAATTTATACCTTACAAAAGACCCCCAAGTATAGATAATTCTAGATCCAATGGCTCGAAGTATAGGAGGAGAGCTAGACAATGTAATTGAGGATATAGGACTTACAGGATAGGTTTCTGAAATTAGGCAGGTGGTGTTATAAAATGCTTAGGATACTGGTATCTGGAGGTAGAACGCATGTTGTCTTCAGAGAAGAATGTCATGCTTACATCGCTACAAACCTCTCCAGAATCTTTTATATTACTAAAAATATCCAGGAAACAAATAAAGAAATGATGAAATTAGGTAACTTGTCTTACACCCCCAAATCTGATGTTTTAGCTTCTTTGGTTTTGGGATGCACTCTTTTCTCTTGGTTTAATTTGGGCAGTCTTGACTCCTGTATTATGAATGGACTACCACCTTTGATTACTATTCTTCAGTTAGTATTTGTCTAGACCAAATACATGGTCTTCAGAGTCTTAAATGCTGTGGAGAAGTCACTGTCCCATCAAATGATCCAATAAATGAATTTCCCACCAAAAGAATAGGAAAATATGACACTTATTGGTATTGGAATGACTACCATTGGAAGGTCTACACACAACTAAAACATGCCATCTAGCAGTAAGGAACTGGATTAACTCTATGTATGGAAGATGACTGTCTATCCTCATCATAGGAGGAAGAATGATCTCAAGGGGGATTGTATTTGTTTTCTACTGCTGCACAATATTATTACTACTACTTTATAGGATTAAAATAACACACATTTATTACCTCACAGTTTCCGTGGGTAAGAAATCCAGGAATGGCTTAGCTGGGTACTCTGCTTCAGAGGCTCACAACATTGTAATCAGACTTTTGGCTGGGGCTACAGTCTCAGCTGAGGCTCAACTATGGAAGGATATGCTTCAAAGTGTACCTGATTATTGGCAGCGTTCAGTTCTTTGTGGGTAGCTGCACTAAGGACCTCAGTTTCTTGCTGGCCAACAGCTGGAGACCACAGTGCCTTTTGTCACAGGGCCTTCTCAACATACGTGCCTTCTTCCTTAAAGCTAACAAGAGATAAAATCTAGAAAGAGGGACATTTTAATTCTATCTCATCATCTTTGCAGTATTTAATTGGTTAGTAGCAAGGCATGGGTCATGCCCATACTCAAGGGCAGGGAATTGCAAAGGGCATGAATATCAGGGGAGGGGGGGAGGGGACATGGGGAACACCTTATAGTTTGTTCACCCAAGAGTCTGAGAATTGAAATCCACCAATAATTTCCTGTCCCTGTGTTAAGTTATATTGTGTCTGAAAATACTTCTTGCCCATGTGTTAAACCATAATGGGATTAGAAATAATTGTCTATCCCTATCAATTAAAAGAAATGAAAGGTAAGTGAGAACGTAAAATAAGACTTCATTTTTAAACTATTTGATATTTGGGAGAATAAAGATATATTCAATGTGATAGGAAACTTATTAAACCTGAAATGGTTTACCCAATCTAGGAGCAGCTGAAGATTTATACAAGTGTATTAGTTATTTATTGCCATGTAATAAATTAACCTCAAATTTAGTAGCTTAAAGCAATAAATATTTATTGTCTCACGCAGTTTCTGAAGGTCAAAAATCAGAGAGCGTTACAGCTAGTGACTTCTGACTTAATGTTTCTCAAGATGTCAGCTGGAGCTGTAGTCATTTGAAGGGATTGGAGAATCCACTTCCAAGTTCACTGACGTGGTTATTGTTAGGAGACTTTAGTTCTTCACTGTGTGGGCCTCTTTCTCTAGGGTAGCTCAAACAACATGGTAGGTGGCTTCCCCTAGAGGGAGTGATATGAGAGAGAGAGAAGCAGAGAAAGAGAGAGAGAGGCAGAGAGAGACAGAGACAGACTTAGTTATAAAAATACTGAAATACTGAACTAATCTAGGAAGTAATATATCATTATGTCACCTGTATTCTATTCATTAGACATTTGTTACCAAATCTAACCCATATTCAAGGGGAAGGAAATTAAGCTCCACTTCTTGAAGTGAGGAGTATCAAAGAATTTGTAAACACATTTTTAAAATCACCACAACTATTATTGGTGTCCTGAGATTTTCTGTTGTTTTGTTTATGATTTTCTTGGCCATGAATGGACTAAATTTTGGCACCCAAAATTGTTGTCATCTCCTAGGAAAGATACAAACAAAAAGTTAGCTGAGAGTACTAAGTATTTTAGCTTTGGATTTCTTCTTTATTTCCTGCAACTTAGACCTTGTTTATGGGTCATAAAATAGAATGGAGGTTTGATAATTCTTCAGCTAATTGATCACTGTAGTCACATTAATTTTAATAGGTTTTTATGTAAGATATTTATCATCTTATATGATATTGGACAAGCTATCTAGTTTTAATTTTTAGCTACTATTTCTTCATTAGGAACATTTTTTATTCCTTATTAGAATAATGTTGTTTAAAGAAAGAAATACTTACTAAGGATACATAAAAATAATGGTGTTTACAAAGGACTTTTAGTTTACTAAGCATTTTCATATAAATTGTCTCAAAACAAGCATCCTGGATGTCTGACATCCAATGAATGAACAGGACAAAGCTTCCTTTTTTAAAATCCCTGTGCTAGTTTAGTTGAAAAATTCAGAGTTCAATTGTAAATAACCTCAGTGTATTTGGCAGGATATTGCAGAGAAACAGAACTAATAGAATGTGTGTATATCTGTTTATATAACATCAAAAATATATAAATGATTATTAGTGATATATTATTAATAAACATATACCTTTATATGATATTGTATATATTTATTATAAGGAATTGGTTCATGTGATGATGGAGGCTAAGAAGTCGAGACCAAGGGGAGCTGCTGGTGTAAGTTTCAGTCTGAGTCCAAGTCTGAAGACAAGAGAAGACTGATATTCCAGCTTGAAGAGAGTCAGGCAACGAGAAAAAATTCCTTCTTACTCAGGCTTTTAATCTATTTTGGCCTTTAATGGATTGAATGAGGTTCACGCATATTGGGACGGGCAATCTGCTTTTCTCAGTCTACCATTTCAAATGTTAATCTCTTCCAGAAACAGCTCACAGACATACCCAGAATGTTTGTCAAATGTCTGGGCAGCTTGTGGCCTAGTCAAGTTGTCCCATAAAATTAACCATCACAACCAGCCCCCAGCTCTTTCATTCCAGCACTTGCTTAGTCTCAAATCTCAAGAAGAAGAATCACTGGGCAAGATGAACCGCTATAATTTATAAAAAAAGACAAACTCACCAGCGGTCAACAACAGAAACACCGAGTATGGGTCTATGAAGAACAACATCACCTTTCAAAGTCCTGCGTTGGTCTAGTCCAGCTCTTGTTCATTGTGAGTAGAGAATACACCAACCAAACCAGCTGACACTTGGTTGAAATAACTTAGGATTATTTGGGTTATTTCCAAATGCCTTTCATTGAAATGTGGTTGTTAAGTGGTATTCAAAATATCTGTGGAATAGTTAGGATCTAGAGCAGTAATTATGTACAAGGCGCTCATTAATTATTTGCCATACAATGAAGCTAGATGATTTTGTTCTCTGCTATTGCTTAATGTTATCTTATATAACATGAGTTTGGGGTGTAATAGTTTAATATCAGGTAGGTCCCACGTTTCTTGTAGTTTCAATATCTCCATACAGAAATGCCATTGTCTCCTGTTAATTGGGATAGCGTGACTCCAATATGCCATAAAGGTCCCTATGGACTCATGCTTCTCCCTCTTCTCACTGATTTTTACCTGGTAGTTGGAGGTATAGGTTACTGGTTGGTGTGAACTACAAATCTTAAGCCCCCTGGCAGACTAAATGGACCCCCTCTTGGCCAAGGAGACCCTGGAAGTATCCTAAAGCTGAGTTGCTGGCCATGAGAAGGAAGGTCAGACATGCCATGCCATGCCCCCCTCCCTTCTTAGAGATATCCTTTGTAACTCACTAACAGGCCTAGGGCTACACAGGGCAGGGCTTGTATCACACCTGCAGGTCCTCAATTTACCCAACAGATCTTGTAAGTCTGAGTATGTGTCCAGTGACTTGTTTCTGATTAGCAGACTTCGTTATCTTAACTTAAAACATTCCAAGCCTTTAAACAAAGCTTCATGTCTTTAAACAATTACAAAGCAAAGAATCTTTAAACCCACCTATAACCTATAATCCCCCGCTTCAAGATGTCCTGCATTTTCTGGCCAAACCAACATATGCCTTCCATGTATTGATTTATGACTTGACATATAATTCCTGTCTCCCTGAAATGTATAAAACCAACTGTAACCCAACCACGGCGAGTCCACTTGCTCAAGGCTGCTTGGGCATGACTCCGGGCCATGGGCACTCATACTTGGCTCAGAACAAACCTCTTTACATTATTTTATATAGAGTTCGGGTTCTTTTCTGTTGACAAGAAGACACTGAAAAAATTCTGGACAAACAAAAGTAACTGATCGAGCCTGCCCGTCAACTCTTTGTGTTCTTGATGTACATAAGGCGTCTTTATTTCCCTCTGCTCAAATGTACTCAGACTTCAAGTGCCTAAACATAATGTGGAGAGTTAAAATACAGAAGTGCCTTAATTCCCAAAGTGCCTTGCATCTGTCAGTTTAAGAGGAAACCACAACATTACTTTAATGCTTCGTGTGTGTGTTTGTGTGTGTGCCCACACACATTTTATTAAACATATGCTCCCAGACATATCCCACTTGGCAAGATCACGGGTGCATAATAGCTACAAGCTGTAAAGAAAAAAATAAAAGAGAACTAGTTTTTTTTTTTTAAAGACAAATAAGACCTTCTAAGCCACTTCAAGTATTCATTTATACATTTTTTTGGTGTGTATGCTAGATTTTCTTCTGTCTCTGAGTCTCTATTTACTCACTTCTGCACAAAGATGAATACTGCAATTGTACTTGAGGCAAACATTGGAAATCTGTGTTTACATTTGTGTTTCCAAAAGAATATGCTAATAGTGTTTAATCAGCAGTGAATTTGCTTTATATCAATGTTTTGGGCAGCATACAGCCTCAGTGATAATGTTATGATAACCAAATTTCCCCCTACATCAAAACTTGGAGACAATCCCAGTTTTTGGAACAGTCTTTTGATTTCAATCCTTTAATCTTCCTCAGGATTATTTCTGTGTTTTCAGGAAGCATTAAATATCCCCTCTGTTTCATAAGGGGTGAGAAGAAGAGACTTAACAGATTTACTCTTGCAGCAATCCAGAGGTTTTCATATTCCGTACAAACTTACAAACTGGCCAGGAGAACCTGCAGGAGGAAGTTCCAAGGTGATGCTCTTGGAAGAAAGGGCTGCAGGCTGCTAAGAGTTTGATTTGGGGACATTCTTTGGAGAAACCCAGCAGCACACTGGTCAGAAAAACAAAACTACAGTAACAGTTGAGTGCAAAGGAGATAGAGAAATGAGTGACTTTCAGTTATGAATTTACAAAAAGAAATCCAGCCTTCTAATATTCAGCGGATATTGGGCTCACACAAGACTTAGTGAGCCTCTGACCTTAGGCAAAAGAGGTGCTCTGAGTATAAAGTAGTATACAGTATACTCTTGAAGCACAAACATCCTTTTCTTCCCTACAACAAACAAAAATAATAACAACCCCAGACTCTAAACTTTATTTTTTAAAGTAGAACTATTTCTGATTCTTTGTGTATGTTCAAATGTTCAAAGTTGGGAATTCTTTTTTATTTTTTTTTTCCCCAGTGAGTCTGTTAGAGTCCTGCTATTTTTTGACAGAAACCTGACATACTTTTTAAACAATACTGTCATTTGGAATACAATCTACACTTTACATTTTAACCTTGTTAAATTGTATCCAGATTCTCTCTAATGCTGCTTCTCTCACAGGGCATGAAACATTTTGGTTCTTAAACACTTATGAGAGGTGCACTGCTTGAGATGTACAGATAGCTTTCATTAGTGCTAATGGGAGTTACGCTTCTGTATCAGGAGAGAATAGAGCCTGCAGATTTTAAATTATGCTCGATGCAAATCTTCCAGATGGAATAAGTTATGAGGGATGCTTAGGGGGAAAAGGTCTAAATATCCCCTAAAGCCACAGTTTAATAGCAAAGCAATACTTTTGCGTAATGGAAGTGGAGTCAACAGTGATAGCTTTGCTGCTATCACCACGTTAAGTAGCTGATATTGACTCTTGAAAATTCTTACTGGATTAGTGCTGCACTTGAATTCCATTATTTTCCAAAGGACCTGAGAAATAGTTCTCTATCTTGAATAGTGCACTAAAATGGATTCAATCTGTTTCAGTTTTCAAGCCCATTTATCTTAAATTCAGTAAATTTCCAACAGGCAAGCACAATACCAAGGAGATCTTTGTATCTGTTTCATAATAATCCTGAAAGCTGAAAATACTGTTCCTTGTATCTTTCATTTTGGGGCTTATCTTTTACTTTCTTGTTTTTAAAATGTTTACATGTCATTTTTCTTTGAGAATTATTGCCCACACCTCTGAGATAATTGGAATGTCTCCTATGTTGTTTATTTTATGACATATTTCTTACTTTCTTGACTTAAAATGTGTTACTTTTAATTTATTTGAGGCTCTTTGCTTTGAGAATTGTTTCCCCTTCTCCTCTGCCAAGATAACTGAAAAATAGGAGCAATTTTTTTCTATCTTGTTGACCTAAAGGGTCATCTTCTTCATTTCACTTGTAGAGCATTGTCTTCACTTGAAAAATTCCTTCTACTTTCCACTGGGAATTAAACAATGTATTTAATCAACACTGATTATTACTGTAGGTAGAAAAGGGAAAGGCATGGGGCAGAGGAAGGAAGGCCACCAAGAGAAGGCTGGGTGACTACCTAAACACCTCACTGTGGTTCAGACTACCTCTGAGTCATTCAGTATTCAGTGTTCACTGGACTTGGAAAAGCTACTATCAATCAAACTCCAGAGAGACTGAAGTAGATAACCCAGACTGACAATTTATGCATATACAATGAGATGTTATTTTTCTCAAGTAGGATGCTGGTGCTTTGCTATGGAGGACAACTTTCTCACCCCTGGAATCAGTGTACCCAGAAGTCAAATGCATAATCAGAAAGTTGTTCGGTAATGTTAAACAAAATATATGGGAGGCTATTGTTTTGGACTGAGCTCCTGCACTAGGCCGCAATAGGCCAGACCAAACCAGAATGAAGTCACTCATGCTAGGTACCATGGAATGAAACTGCACTTTAAAATGGGCCAGTTTTCCAAAGAACAGTAGATTCACAGCAACCAACTAGAAGAGGCCCGGTCTACCTGAGCTGGCACGATAAGAAAGTCCCCTCTGCTTTAACAGTATAAGGAAAGTAACTTTGAAATGACCAATCTACTTTTCGTTCCTTGTTTCTGCTTTCTTCAGCCTTTTCCTGCAAATAAGTACTCACTGCCTACATTGCAGAAGGGGGCGCTCTAAACATCTTCTGGTTCTGAGGTCCATCCGGTTTGTGAATTATTCTTCACTTAAATAAACTCTGCTAAATTTATTCTGTCTAAACTTTTTCTTTGATCAGATCTTGTGTCAAAATTGAGATCCAAAGGAGCCTCCCTTTTCCCCCATGATGACCTCTGGTAGCAACAAGCTAATAGGCGTGAATGTCCCACGGAGCCTCCTGTGCTCCCTGCTTCTCGGGGTACATTTGGAGATCATCACCGGTCAGTCCTCTCAGATACAAACTCCACACCTTGTGTCAAGTTCTCTGAGTTTGAGCTCTTTTGATCCAGACTGGGATTGGAAGTCATGACAGAAACTGGACTGGGCCCCATAAGGAGGTTTCCAGTGTCTGACTGGATGAAACTGGAACAGAACTGGCTTCACTTAAAGACCTCCAGTAGGAAAGGCTTCAGGCAGACAGACAATAATAGCATGTTCATTTAAAGCCAAAGAGTCTGAGACTCCATCTCAAAACCTGTGCTTTTCTAGAAAAATGCATGAATCATACCAAAAATAATTTAGGATCTGAGTGGTCACAATGAGGAAGTTTTCACCTAAACAAAATTGCTCAGCTATGGAGCTCATTGAAAAAATAAAGTATCTTGAATGACTCAGAAACAATGGGACATAGTTTTGACCAGCATGCAGAGATTTTCAAGCTCTCTATCTTTCTCTCTATCCCCTTCTGCCTACTCTGAAACCGATGACTTTTTCACTTAGTTACTTTCTCAGCTTCATGACCACTCCCCCCGCCCCCCCAAAAAACAACCAAAAAACAAAAAAAGGTAGATAAGCATTTTTAAAAGTTAGGCCCTCCCTCAGATCAAACAGGTCTGGTTTTTTAACTAATCTTATGCCTTGGTTAAAATCTTAACTTCAGAGCAATAATGAAAGGTATCTCTGTCCAGCATAGAAAATGCTTTGTTTGCCCTGAATCTATTAATGTGCTCTGCCCTGAACTTTGTAATCTAGTGAAACACATGTTGCTAGGCCTGGGGAAGCTCAAAAATGGATCAAAAGACAGAATGGCATTGTCCTAAGGATGATACCCATGGCCCGTGAGCCCCCATTTTCCCCCATATGGGCCAGAAAAGCCCGAAAAACTGCAAATATCCCCTTGAAAGCCATTCCTAAAGTGTTTTCTGACTACCCTGACTGGTTTTATGCAGACCTGTAGACAAAAGAAAGATGACTCTAGTACTGATTTCAAAGCCTGCTTGGAGGGGCCTTTCTTTCTCATGGCATTCTGGTCAATACTCCTGGTCTCAGCCACCTTCTTTGTAAACACTCCCCCAATAGTACCAGACTTACTAAAAAACAAACAGAAAACTACAAGGGCTTTGGAGGGAAGCTATGGGTTTAGCTAAGTTAGCTGAACATTTTGAAAGGATCTTAGAACGAGATAAGAAACAAAAAGACTTCCAAATTAATGGCCTTGTAATTTCAGCAATTCCAGAGCAACCAACAACCTAGAATACCCTTTGGACATCTAATAAGTGATGCTTAAATCAGCAATTTATCTGATTTTGTTTGTATGTTTGTATTCTGTCTGTATGTTTATATATGTCTTCGTATGAATATATGTTATAAATATGTGATATTTTCCTACCTCCAGATGTTATTACTAAACTAACTTATAAAGTCCCTTAAAGGAGTTCTATTCAAATTGGCTTAGAGATAAATGAGCATTCATATAAATTAAGTATCCCTAAAACTCTCAGAAAAATAGAACCCAATCTAAATGTTTTTAAGTTCATATGATCTGGGATAATCTTTGCTAAATAAAAGCTAGTTTAAAAATTGTTAATAAAATAAAAATAGAAATGTTTTCAAAATTGTCAGCATTAAATATATTGCAGATATACATTTTTCCCCCCTGGATTTGCTAGTCAAACAAGCTTATGTTATCTCCTAGATGTTTAGGACCATAGAACTATAAATGCAACCCATGAGAAGAATGCATAGTAAAACTAAATTGCCTGATGTGTGTTAGTCATGAAAATAAAAGAGAGGGAAGAACTATCTTTAACTTTTTAGTTTCTTTGCTTCTGCATATTTTTGATACTTGCCTGACTTATTAAGAAAAACAAAATAAGATGATGATGTAGGTGAGGGGTTTGATAACGGAGTCTATGTAATTTTTTAAAAAAGCAAATTAACAGGAGGAAAAAATGTCCAAATTTCGTACGTGCTTGGGGGCATTGCAGGAAAGCAAAGTAAATACCCCCTGTCCCCAGTGGTGAGATTTAGGAGCTTATATACCCTCTTCAGAGGGGAGAGGGGAGGGAAAATATAGGGAAATTAGGGTAGAATAAATAATTTTTGGGAAAGGTGAATGGGGCGTTATAAGAATAGATGATTGTGATGAAGTTTGTGTGGATGTGGTGTCAATTTACAGTCTCCTCTCCTGTGATGGGAGTTGGTCTTCCCTGGTTGATGAAACTTGCAGGGAGGGAGTTGACGACAGTTGAGTCCCTTTGGAGGGTCTGTCATTAGGCTGATAAGGCAGCTCAGCAGGAGCCTTTCCCTAATAGTTGTTGCTTTTCATGTAGCTTCAGCTTGAAGTAATCAATATACTAAAGCATCCTATTTGGTGTGGCATTGCCTGTACTCTCCCATGGCTAGCTTTGTTTAATGTGCTGTGAAATTTTTCCTGAGCAATTCAAGGATAATTGTTAAGAACAAGTGAATTATATAAATGTATGTGGAATAAAAGTTTATAGACTTTTCAAAAATAATAATGTTTTATAAAACATATTGGCTTAAAATAGTGACAAAATTTTTTTAGTAACCTGACATATTAATGTTATGTTATGTTAAATTAAATAATAGAAATTCATTGAATGTCTGAGTGATTTCTGCGTAAGTGAAAATATTGAAACATTGATTGCTAAACACAAGTTTAAGTTTATATACTTTTGGGATCTTGTTTTTCACACCATAGACAAACTGGAAATATTCGGGAAATGAAAGCCAGAAAAATTGTACAACGAAATTATATAAGCTGAAAAAATTGTACAGTGAAAAAGTACATGCTTCTAGAAATTAAAGTTACTAACAGTTAAAATTCTAGGTAGATATATTTAAACTATAATAAATAACAAAACAACTGTATATGAGGAAGGTAAGACATGTTTTTGGTAATGGAAGCTATAAGGTATGAGGATATATTTTGGTTAAGGGAAAAAAAGAAAAGTTCATGTATGGTCAAGTTGGCTGAAATTGAATAAATTTATTCTAAGTGTTCTGGAAGTGAGCTATAATATTAAAAGTAACTGGTATACAACTAGAAGATGAGGTGGTTTTTTTTCTATTAAAAGAACAAAGTTTTCTTGGTGAAAGGCTTTCTTTACCTGTGAGTGATCTGCCTAGAAAACAAAGATTTTGTGCTTTACCAAGATAATTTCTTGTGCTTTATGTTGTCTTTTGTTAGGTCTTTGATTACTTAAGAAAACTGAATCCTCTCTACTAAAAGAACTAAGATTTTTTTCTACCACTCTGTAACTTTATGTGTTTGCCTTTGAAGTCTTTTACTTGTTACTCTGTTAAATGAGTGTCTAAGTATTGTTTCACAATGATCTGTGATCTATTTAGTCAAGTATTTTAAACTTTTTAACATTTTTGATGTCCTCAAATCAAATTCTGAATTAAGTTCTCTGGACCTCACACTGACTTTAGGATGTTCCAGAGGGCTCTTAGACTATATCAAAAGAATTTTTTCTCTTTCCTTATAAAAGGAGAAATGTTAACTTATTTGGTATAATCAATTAAATGGGAAGCATTGCCAAATAATAAGAGATGCTAAACTTTCTTTAAGTTATATTTATGGGTATGTTATTGATATGAGTGTTCCAGAATTTATATGAAATTCCTAGAAATCTTATTTGTTCTGGTATAATGTTGTGAGTCATAATTTTGGTTATGATGCTGAAATGTTGTATGTCACAGAAATAATTCTCTTAATAATGAAATTCTCTTATCAGTTGCATTGTAATGAACTCTCATCAGAATTTTAGCCATGGCCCTTTTAGGTCTTGCCATCTACAGTTGGGTATTTTACTCTGATACTTTTCTAAAACCTTTTATGACCAACTATAATCCTTATGTGTTTTGCCTTGAAGGAGATTCATGAAAAGGACTACGAGAAGTACAGACTTCTGATAACTTTAAGATTATACCGCTGGAATGGCTACTATAGTTTGGATGTTTGTCCCCAAGATCTCATGTTGAAACTTGATCCCCAATGTGGCAGGTGGGCCCTAATGGGAGGTGTTTTGGTCATAGGGGTGGATCCCCTTATGAGTAGCTTGGTGCTGCCCTGAATGAGGTCTTCCTCTATTAGTTCCCACGAGAGCTGGTTGTTAAAAAGAGCCTGGCACCTCCCTGTGCTCCTGCTCGCTCTCTCTCTCTCTCTCTCCCCCTCTCTCGCCTCCTCTCTTGCCAGGTGATCTCTGCACCTGCCAGCTCACCTTCTCCTTCTGCCATGAATCACACAGCTTGAGGCCCTCACCAGATGCAGATGTCAGTGTCCTGCTTCCTGCACAGCCTGCAGAACGATAAGACAAATAAAACTCTCTTCTTTACAAATTACCCAGCCTGAGGTATTTCTTTATAGAAACGCAAATGGACTGAGACACTGGGTAAGAATTTCCAGAACTCTAATGAAGAAACTGATGGGTTCATGAAACTGCTAACCAAAATCAAGTAGAACAAGAATTAATTACATGGGGCTGAATGAATAGATGAGAATAATGGTTTTATGATTTTTTATCTGCTTGTTCCTTGTTTTAATGTTTTGTTTTCCAGATTTAGAAAACATTTCTTTTAAGCTATCTATAGCTTATAGCAATTTGGTAAAGTAACCTTTGTAAATAGAGACAAAACAAATACTTTTCCCCCTACCTAATACCTCCAAAATTTGCAAACTGTTAGTGAGTCTTCTTATTTGTATGGCAATATAGTTATTTGCGTAAGTTAAGTTAAAATGTATGCTTTTTACAATAGGACAATTGGAAATATTGCTTATATTACCAAGGTTTTGACTTGAATGTCTTATTTAAGAATGTGCATAGAAAACCTGGGTTCAAGGATTTCCTGGTCTTATAAAAATGAGGCCCAGGAACTTTAAAAATACTTTGGGAATCTTGAGAAGAGAGATTTTCACCCAAGTTTATAGGTATTGTAGACAAACAAATCTGATGGTAGTTTCCTAGCCTTAAGAGGTTTTTTAACAGTCAAATCTGAGATTCCTTATCAGAGGTTCCAGCAAAGCAGAATAAAAGAGCCAATGTGGTTAATTACTAATCTTGCAATACTTGGTTAAGTGATCAGGCCATGTTTAAATGAGACTAGACCTGTTTTGCAGGGTGACTGATCTTGCTGTGATTATCTTTGATGGAGATGAGGGTGACTTTAGAGAGAAAAATTTATGTTTCAGAAGAAAACTATAGTGTACTCATTATCACGTTCTCTCCATTTTCATTGTTTTTTGAGATATTATCTGCCTGGAAACTGAACTGGATCCTGAATTCTTCTAGGTTCCTCCAATATCTGGCTATAATTCTCCAAACAAACATTTCCAATTTTCTCCCACTTTTCTGACTTGGAATCACTGAGAACAAAAACTGCCCTTTTCCTGAAGCCCTGCAGGCTGAAGCTGGATGTCTTGATATAGAGATATAGATTTCAAATAAATTACCAAAACAGCTTATGTATGAATAATCTTCGTGCCCGGTGCTGTGTGGGCTGTTCAGACGTCACTGGGCACATTCAAACTGCAAAAGATGCTTTGAGCCCCAAAACTAAAAATCTTCTCTACTGACTGCCTTCTGGACTCAGAAACTGAGTTTCTAGTTTATTCTAGCCATTAAACTTTGTTTTTCCTTCTGTTTATTTTAGTTGGTTTGGTTTATGGGGGCCTTGGCTAAGGAACCTACTCCAAACTCTTGATATTATCCTCCCGATAGTCATAATAGTAGACTCCCTGGTGCGCTGTATTCTTTCAGAGATTTCGAACGCCTGCGTGCAACCATCCACTGAATGCCAAATGGTTTCTCTCATGCTGAAATGACAAGCTCAAAGAAACACATGACAACAAGGACACTGTAACCTATGAATGATGTGTTGAGACGAAAACCTGGAATAATGGTGACTGAGAGTAGTGCTGACTCCCTAAGCTCTGGTCACACTCTCCCCTAGGCGAGAGCCTGAGAAAAAGGGGGAATTGTTAAATAAAATTTATGAGAAGTCGTTCTGGACTGAGCTCATGCACTAATCCCAGTAGACCAGACCAAACGAGAACAAAGTCACTCATGCTAGGTGCCATGCAATCAAATAGAACTTTAAAATGGGCCAGTTCTACAAAAAATAGGAGATTCACAGCAACCAACCAGAAGGGGCATGGTAAGGAAATCCCCTCTGCTTTAACCATATAAAGAAACTAACTTTGAAATGATCAATCCACGCTTTGTTTCTTGTTTCTGCTTTCCCCAGCCTTTTCCTGTCAATAAGTACTCATTGTCTGCATTGCAGAGGGGAGCACTCTGAACCCCTTCTGGTTCTGGTAGCTGCTGAATTTGTAATCATTCTTTGCTCAGATAAACTCTGTTAAATTTATTCTATTATTTATTTATTTATTTATTTTTTTACAGTTAGCATGCAATCAGTGTAGAGAAAGTGGGATAATTTTAAGGGCTATTCCATCCAGGCCAGGTGATGCCTAATGCATTGCACCTGCTCTACAATAGGGTAACCCATCTGGGGAGTTCCCAGCCTCCATCTTCCCTGTCACTATCTCCCGGGTAGGCTGGAAACTACTACCAATCTCTGGTGTGTTAGATTTTCTTTTTATCTGACCGTTCACTTTCAGTTTATTTAGTCCTTCTTTAGACATGATACAGTTCAATCAAAAGGGCTCTTGCTTACCAAATTATAATTACTTTGATTTCAGTTTTAAGCTTTTCCAAATTCTTCAGCTCTATTAGTTAAAGTCTACAGATGGCTAATCCAAGGATGAGGTATGTATTTTTCTAGTTCAGAAGGCATGTTCATTGTCTTCATTTTTAAGTTCATGAGGAGAGACCATCACCTTGTTAATCCTCATATACTGCCATGAAGATGCACTATGATACTATAAATTTTTTTTGAATGCTTATGATGTGATAGATACTATGCTAATATTGTTTGAAATTCTAAAAACAGCCTCTTTTTATAAGTAAGAAAGTTGAGGGTCAGAAAGTTTAAGAAACTTGCCAAAGACTTCACGGATATAAAAGAGTGGAAGTTGGGATCCATAGCAAGGTCTTTCTGGCTTATATAACTATGTCCCTCAGCCTCCCATGATTTGTTTTTGATGTTTTTTTCTGAAATCACCAAAATAAAAAATAGTATTAAAGGTAGAGGAAGATCCTACTTTACTGTGTTCTTTCTAGTTTTTTCTTGCAAAGCTATCATCTACTCCCTAGACCCTATGTTCACTTTAAATGTACCCTGGGATTTGGTTAGCATCCATGTCTGAAATCAATAAAAATGCAGTGGAAAGGGCATAAAAAGACATGGAGAAAACATAAATGCATATTACTAAGTGAAAGTAGCCAATCTGAAAAGGTTACAAACTGTATGATCCCAATTATATGACACTCTGGAAAAAGCAAAACTATGCAAACAGTAAAAAAAAAAAAAATCAGTGGTTGATAGGGGTTAGGGGAGGGAGAGATGAATAGGTGAAGCACAAAGAATTTTTAGGGCAGTAAAATCACTCTGTATGATGCTATAATGTTGGGTACATGTCATTATACATTTGTGTAAACCCATGGAATGTACAACACCAAGGGTGAATTCTAATGTAAATTGTGGACTTTGGGTAACAATCATGTGCTAATGTAGGTTCACATTGTTATGTTGATTATAAGAGATGTACCACTCTGGTGGGGAGTGTTGATAATGTGGTAAGCTATGCATGTGTAGGGGCTGGGGATTGCTATGGTTTGCATGTCCCTCCAAAACTTATGTTGAAATTTAATTGCCTTTGTGACTGTATTAGAGATGAGGTGAGGTGAGACCTTTAAGAATGGATTAATACTGTTATCAGAGTTGGCAGTTATTACAGGAGTGGGTTCCTGGTAAAAGCATAAAGTTCAGCCCCATTCTCTCTGTTTTGCACTAGCTTGCCCTTCCACCTTCCGCCATGGAATGACACAGCAAGAAGGCCCTCACCAGATGCTCACCAGATACCAGCATCATGCTCTTGGACTTCCCAGCCTCCAGAACCATGAGCCAAACAAGTTACTGTTCATTATAAACCACTCAGTTTGTGGCATTCTGTTACAACAACATAAAACAGACTAAGACAGGGATAGATGGAAAATCTCTGTAGCTTCTGTTCACTTTTACGGAGAACCTAAACCTGTTACACAAAACAAAGTCTATTTCTAAAAAATGCAATGGAAAGTAACAAGGGGAGGTTGGTGTTCTTTGGAAATGATGGCTGTTCTCTCTTTGGAGTAAGTTGCAGCAATCCAGTTATGTACTAATTACTCTACCCTCATAAGCATCCTTTCTTTTCTTCCACTCACCTATCCTTCTCCACTTTCTTCATAAAGCCCTAAGCAGAAAGAAAGTAAAGCATCTGTGTGTGTGTTTGTGTGTATGTGTGTTGATTTGCTATTGTGGGAAAGAGAGTAAATATGATTATCATTTGGGCTGAATAAAAGAAAGAATCATTTTGGTCTCTCCCCTATTCCCATTTTAATGCTTTCCTTGGTGGGGTGGGGGATAGTGAGGAGGAATTAGAGGTGCAGCCAGAACAAAAATAAAATTCCTGTAATACCTATGAAGAGCTACATTTTTTTACTTGATTTATTTTTATATAATAGTACCTTTTATTTTTCATAAACATTAATCATCAAGAAATACTACCCACTGGGAAGGTGCTTTTTTTTTAACCCCCAAATAACTCAGTCCTAGGATTTAAAGTCTCTGTATGACATTTTATATGTCAAAGATGGCAGCTCCAAAAATCCATCAAACCAGACAGCTCACACTGTTACTGGAAAGGAAAATTCCAATATGTGAACAAGTCCAACTGCCTTTCTTGCTTTTTAAACATATAAATGGACAGTTCTTCACATGTACACTGCTAAAATTAAATGAGCAGTATGAGATGGTGAATGGCAAAATAATAAAATGCCTGCTATGTCTGCTCCTTACTTGGTGGGGAGGTGAGACCCCATGGGATGTAGAGGGAAAAAATAAATCAAGCTGTTTAGATGGTGTTCTCTGGCTCGCATAGAGGTGGCTTGGGCAGCATTGGCAGCCGTGCTGCAAGTTGGAGAGGATGGAAGAGTAGGAGGAACAGGCAGGCTTGACTTCATGCTGTTCCATTTGCATATGGTTCACAAGCTGGCTCCTTGTCAATCCCCCTGCCCACTCTCCCCCCCTCACCCCAGGGAAGCATCCATTTTAGATGTGGTCTGTCCATCAAAGCACCTGGACATTGAATAGTTGAAGGCTGTAGTACTCTGGAGATTTTCCTCTATTAAGATACTATATTTTAGTCTTATTGAAATAAAGCTGACCCCTTAGCTCAAGAGAGGTGAAAGGCATTCCAGGGTGGGCAAAGATGGACTTAAGAAGGGGCCCGGAGTTAATATTTGTGCCATAGATTTTATACTTCCTTTTGTTTGCTGGTAATTTGTTAAAGAGCTGTGGCTGATCTCTGGGAACCACTAGGAATACTTCCCCCTCGTTCAGACTCTCTTAAATGTGCCTCGCATAGTTTCTTAAAGATTTGATGAGAACAGTTGAAGAATTTTAAAAAAATTTTTGACATAGGACATAAACAGCTACCAACATCTGCATTCCATGAGAAGTTGTGCTTAGAAAATTCTTCCCCCCAACTCCATGCATGCACACACACACACACACACACAAACACACACACACACACTTGGTTTTGGTGGGATGATTGAGGAAGAAGCATGCCAAGTAAATATAATATTCATGATGATGGACTGTTTGTTGAAAGGATAATGGCTGTGCACGTGTTTAATAGAGAGTTGTCAACATTTCCACTTGTGGAAATACGGCCATAGACTGAGACATTTTTGAATCATTGCTTTTAACATTTACTCAGGATCTGCCTGCAGAAAGAAAAGAGAGATCATCTGCCAGTTAGAAGCCAGGTGACTGTTCATCTCAGTTTTGAATATATTAGTTTTACAAATTCTCTTTTGTATTCTACATGAATACAACCCAAGAGTACCCTTCCTTGTTTGCTACTTACCTGCAATTGTCTTGTAATCCATATAAGGAGATTCTGCATTCACAAAGTAAACAAATTTACAGTATACACTGAAAAGCAATTAGAATGAATATTTTGAAAATAGGGAGAATAACAGCAAACATAGGTGAATCATAAATTTAATCAGAGATGCAGATATATATTTTGAAAATAAAAGGAGTTACAGGGGACAAAGTAAAGTATTCTGATTTAGATTTGCACCTGACAAGAAAAGGAGACACAGTGTTTGTTCCGAATTACAAAGGGAATATGACAATGAAGTTGTAAAAACCTTAAGAATAATTTTTATTAGTTGAGTTTTTAACTTTCAGAATATATAGCATAAAGAGGGGAGTGTGTGTGTATGCACGCACACACAAGTGTGTATTTCCCTTAAATCACCCCAGTGAATTTTTTTTTTGCTGGAATAATTTAGCCTTATGCTTGAAAATAATTTTGTTTTTCTCCTCATTTTGTATCAGTAGATCAACCGTATTGTATTTATTTAAAATTGTGGTTTATGGCACTCAAGTGGTTCATTCCAAGTCACACAGCTGGTTCTAGAAAGAGGATTAGATTTTGGGAGAATCTATGAACAGAAACGCCATTCTTTTGCTTCAATTATTAGGTAAGCCATATTGTAATCTCATGGTTTACTGTGCAGGGCTAAGTGCTCATTGCTTACATAAACAAATGAATAAAATGTGAACATTTACTTCCATGTCCTTATACATGCACTGACGGATACTTTCAAACGCTGAGATGTTTGAAAGGGTTAGGTGTCCAGGAGGTGGCAGTAGTGAGCAACAATTAAGAATACGGGCGGATCCCCAGCTGAGAAGATTGATTAGCTCTTCCCAAACAAGAGAGAACTAAGTGGCTGAGATGTGGCAGATATGTGAAGACATCTAAACAAATGAGAGGCATTTTTTTTTTTACAGAATGATAACTTTAAAGTCAGTTGGAGGAGGCTACATCTCCCCAAACTTTATATTGTGTCCTTGAGTCATTGGACGGACGTGACTATTTTAAAATATGACATAATGGAGATATTTTCTAAGATTTATGAGAGAGTATAAAGGCATAAACTGGGACTAGTCAGGCCAGATTAGTCTTATATTAACATTATTGGAGTGCTCAATGCAATTTAACTCATTGTTGTCAAATGGTCAGTCTGATTACACTTGATCGTGTGTGTGTGTGTGTGTGTGTGTGTGTGTGTTTATTTTGAAGGGTATTTAAAGGGGGATGCTGGTCAATGTATTGCCGTACAGGAATTAGTCAGTGGCTAAAAGCTATGAAGTGATGTCAGTTATGTGTGACGGTGTGTACGTTAGTTATCTATCACTGTGTAACACATTGCCCCCAAATTTAGAGGCTTAAAAACAGCATAAACATTTGTCTATCATTGTTTCTTTGGGTTAGGAATTTAGGAACAGCTTGGCTAGACTCTTCTGGCTTCAAGGTTCTCATGAGACAGCAGACAGATGTCAACTGGGGATACAGTGATTTGAAGGCTTGCCTGAGGCTGGAGGATCCCCCTCCAAAGTAGCTAACTCCTATGGCTGGAAAATTGGAGCTGGTTGTTGGGGGGAGGACTCAGTTCCTCTCCCTGTGTGCCTCTCTGTAGGCCTGGTTGAGTGTCCTTATGGTATGATGACTGGTTTTCACCAGTGTGAGCAATCCAAAAAAATAAATGCAATACCATTTACAGCTTAGCCTTGCATATCACACATTGTCACTTCTGCTATACTTAGTGATCACATAGACCAACTCTAATTCAGTATGAAAGGAGACTCACATGGGAATGAATACAGGAAGTGGAAACCATTGGATGCCATCTTGGAGGCTGGCTATCACAGTCTATTGAGAGAAGGTGACTTTCCTTTTGCAAATAGTTGGGGTAGAAAATGTGTTTACTAAAAAGCTCTTGTGAATACTTGTCATTAGGTTGTGATGCTGAATGTCATATGTAGAAGTGCAGATATAAGACAGGAGACCGTTGTGATCACCCTGTGGAGTAATTATGCTATAATTACTATCCAAGATTGGTAGTGAAGAAAAAAAAATCCTCCACCTCAATTGTATTGCCACATTAAAAAAGCAAAAGAAAATACAAGCAATTCAAACAAAAAACAGATAACACTGGAAAGGCTAAAAATCGTTGCCAACTTTTTGTATTGGAGACCTATATGAAAAACCTGTCTTCTTTTGAAAAATATATACCTTTCACTTTGAAAGGCAAAGGAAAAAGCTTATAGTCTGTGAACATTCAAAAATATGACACAAGTGATTGCCAAGATATTTTATTCTGCTTTCTGCCAAGTACCTCAGTGATTAAACTGTACTCCTCATTTGATCTTACTGTATTATTGAAACTGTCATGTTCCGCCAAATAGAGCCATTTGTTTCTCAGCACTGGTTGATTAGTAGTTTAGGTTGGCATTGTACTTGGCTGGCTTATATTCTGGTGTATGATGACTAATTGGCCTGAACTTGGATGATGGAGAGTTGGGATGGGGGAGTGAGTGGATGGCAAGGTGTCCACTATTGTCAGCTCCCACTTCTAAATTTCTTCTTCCTGGGTTCCATTTATCATCCACCTCAACTTTTCTACTCCCTTGGCACCTGCTTGATGATAAAGCTCAATGGGAGTGACCAAAGACATTCTGATATATAAACAATTCCTTGACCAAGTAGAAGAATATCTGAGCAATATAAGTCCCACCAGGGAATCTGGCCACTTGTGATTGATTAGAGACTAGGGATATGAAACTTCCAGCATGGAAAACAATTTCTAATGTGGGAGGACCTCAGAAATACTATAAGAGAACTCTGCAGATTCAGGTTTCATCGATTCATGGGCCAGTGGGGAATCCACACACCATAGCATTTCCTTTCTCTCTAGATCAGTGCTCTAATGACCCCCAAGTTTCAAAACTATTCTTTATCTTTTAATCTACTCAGATTCTAGGCATTTTATCTGCTGTGGCATAGATTAGTGTTGCCCACCCTAATGTCTGTCTCCTTTTTTAAGAACTCCCAAATTTTGCCAAGACACATGGCTGGCTGGAATAAAGATTACATTTGCAATTAGTTATGGTCATACACCTAAGGTCTACCCAAAGTGAAACTGTGTGGCAGCTTCTGGGAAATTTTCTTAAGATAGGAGGTAGGTGCACTTTGATCCTGCTTCACCCCCCTGACGTTTAGAGCTTGGATATGTTGATTGGAGCACCATGTGAAACCAAGTATAAAAGAATCATGAGGGGGAGCTGAAAGCAGTCCAAGTTTCAGGAATAATGAAGCCACCGTATCAGCCCTTGCTTGCTTATGTGAAAAAGAAACTTCTGTTTTTTTGAAGCTACTGCTACTTTGGTGGAGAGCCTTATTGCTAGATCTTTATAAAAGCTTATATAAAAAAAGGCTATACAGTCTTTTAATGTGCTGGTAAACACAAGTTATTGCAAGTCACTTTGCAGTCTATGTAGAAATAAACTATGGCACTTTTCATGTGGTGGGGATAAGTCACTTTAGCAGCATCGCTGGGGAGAATCGCAGTGCAGTGCAGCCTGCCTACACAGATGCTCCAGATGTTGTCACTTCTGCTGCCAGGAAAGCGGCTGCCTCCCCTGCTTCCCTGATGGCTATGGTGCACATTTCTGGGTGATTCATCATGGGACACACTCTCATTCATTATGTGTTCAAATGAGCAACTTGGATTTTGATATTTGCAATTTTTTAATGTTTTCATATGTGTAAAGTTATTGAAAGTTATTGTGACAGCTGGTTTATAGCATTATGACTTCAGTACTAAAATTCTATTTTTTGTGTGTGAGTTAGAGGTAGCTGTAAAGTATAAGAAATTCAAGGGTCTTTACATGGTCAAATGAGTTCAAAATTTCTGCAGACAAAAGATGAAGGGAAAATAGACTTGGAAATACATATGCAAAACATGAAACCTATGATGTTTGACTAACCAGTTGTAATCCTCTCCAAATCAATGCTCCTGTTTAATATGGATGTTTCAATAGTATCACACCCTGTAAGTTGAAATTATCCATTGTTTGATTAAAGAATTGCATTTGTTTTCACTGTAGCTATTTTCTGTGAAGTAATTACGGAATACTGATTATGCATAAACACTGAGTTATAAACTATGATGGAGTGAACATAAGTATCTAAAGCAGGGAAAACAGCATTAATGTATCTAAGCATTAATGTGTCTAGCATGCTATTAGTATAAATAGGCTCTAATTCACTGAAGACTTGTAGGAAATGTGCTGGACTTTTAGCAATAGTTTCTCATGATGTGTAGGATATTTGGTGAATCTTAAGGATCACTTTGTATTTTCAATAGGTGCTTGGGAAAAGGCTTTATTTTGCAAAATCATGCACGTCATTTAGCTATTCATGTTTGTATCTCTAGACACCATATATATAATGTATCTTGTAATCTCTTCTAATTAAAGAATGATGAGACTATAAACATAGCTGCAATAACCTTTATGTCCAGATTTTGCTAGTGTGAAGAATGGCATTTTATTCACAGCTGTAATCAGTTCACTGAAAATACGTTTTTTTTTCCCTATAGCTGATGGTTCTGAAGACTTTGCTAAAATGGAGTCAATTCATTCTGTAATGGAGATGCATGAGATGATTTTGTTTTGTTTCCTATTGTTTATCAAAACATGTTTCCTACTTGGCTTGCATGTTCTTTACAGGTTTGCAGTAGAGAAGCTATTTGAGAATCCTGACACTGAGAGTGATAATAGTGCCTACTACCTACCAGGTATTTGACATATATTTTTATAAACTTCAAAATGATTTAATGGGCAATTATCATAGCTCCCATTTTGCTAATGATAAAACAAGACCCAGTGATTTGAGTGAACTTCTCAAGATCAAAATGCTGATTAATGAAAAAATATGGTTTTGAACCCAAGTCTGTCACAACAGAATTATGCTATTTCTACTGTATGACACTACCTTTCATTTAGTATTAGACTTTCACTATTATAGTCTCTTTAAACCAGCTAAGAAATCATAATGATTATTGCTTCATTTTTTGGTGCGTTGGGTTATTTCTAGACTTTGTCGTTAAGCCCAATTGATTTACTGTTTACTGTCAGATCTGGTGTACTAATAATGCAAGTGAAGTTACCTAAGAAGGCAAAAACAAGGACTGGCATTATGATTATACTTTAAAACCACATTCATAATCTCTTTTCCCCAAAGATGCTTCTTATTGTTAAAGAGGACATGCTGAAATGTGATAGTCTAAAATTATGCTCACTGGGGAATATATAACATTTTTGGTAATTTATTTCCAGGAATTTCTGGCAAGACTACTTTAGGGAATCTCAATTTAGAGAAGAGGAAGAATGTTTTTGTCAACTGATGCAGACACTACTGTAGGAATGGGTGAAAATGACCACACTATAATTGAGTATGATTGGTATGGTTTGTAATGCATGGACCAGTCTGTGGAACAGGCTGTTCAACTGGTAATGAGGCAGCAGACATTGCCTTTGGATTGTACGTTTGAATCTTTCTGCTTAATTTGTAGAATATCAAAGGGAAAACCTGGTTGAAGTTTAGAATAGCATTCCTTTAAAGTCATACCCAGAAGGAGTCCAATTAATATGGTGTGTTCATAATGGTATGATTCAGCCCTATTTAGAGACACTTCCTTCTCTCTTACCTGAATTCGTTGTGTTGAGTTGCCCATGTAAGGTAAACTGTGTGTTTCCTTACCGTGTGATGCATGAAAATTAAGCATTTCATACCTGTTTGATGCTTTTATTAATAAATGCAACTGAGCAAGCCATAATGTTGGAGATGGGTTGGTTGGTGAGTGGATTTAGAGACAACAAAATCATGGAACCCTGACATTTTCTTGAGCTAAGATGAAGAATTTGAAGGGTTGAGAGATCAGTTTTACATACGCAGATTTTATAATCTCACATTTTGTAAGAGACAAGCCATTTAGCTCTTGTTTTATTGCCAGCAATTTGAAGCTATCATGGAGACAGAAAAACTTTACTCATTTTTCAAGTCATCCTCATTTGTTTAGTCATTCAGTGAAACAAGATTTCTTGGGAGATAAAACACCACAACCACCACACGTATGAATGAATAAATCAGTAATTCTTCCCTCAAATACCTTATCATGAAAAATGCATTTGTTTCTTTCTAAATCAGTATTTGTATTTTTGCAACTTAAGTTCTTTACAGGTTAACAATTCATTGTTTACTTCAGTACTAATAGCTATTTGGACAAAATCTTTCCCATGTTTGATCAAATCTCCTTTGAAGCTGTAACCCCAAGCAGTAAATAGTGGATTATTCTTTTGTTTGTATTTTAGTATCGATTAATTTCCCGTCTCCCACTTCCCAATCAGGTTGGTAAAGCATTTGTTAAATCATGTATTCTTAGAATTTCCCTATGGCTTTGAACTATGATACTGAGTAGAAAATTGTTTTTTGTTGTTGTGTAAGGTGATAACAGTACACTGATGCAAGGATAAGAATGAGGTAGTATAAAGTGCTTATAAGAATTTCTGATACATAAAAGATGGTTGATATAAATTGGTTATAATTACTATTTCATTGCTTCAGTCTTGATCATTATATTTCACCTGAATAACAGCGTAACCTATTAACTAACTTTTCTGCCATCAATCTAGTCTCCCTCCAGTCTTTTCTTCACAGAACAAACCAGAGTGATCTTTTTAAGGTACAAATACGCTACTTCATTTATAAATTCAGTTATTTTAAGTTTCCTTAAATGTTTTGAACTACATTTAAAATGTGCCTTTAAAAAACAAGTAAATGTGCTTTTTTTATTATCATAAAATATCCATTACAGAAAGCTTACCATTTTAACCATTTTTGTGTGTACAGTTCATTAGGTACATTCACATTGTGATATAAAAGTGCTTTTAACTAAAGCTTTAAAAAATATTCTTTTTATAGACAAGTAAATTTTTTAAATCTGATAAAATCAGATTTATAAATGTTATAAATAGATTTTTCACAAAATTCATGTTCTGTTCATAAACTTAATTTAATTTTATCTTTTAAATTAAAATAAAAAATCAATTTGATATTTTGATGTAAAATTACAAAGCTATTATGTCAGATGTTCTTAAACATTCAGAAATCCTTAAAATTCTGTAACAGAAAATGTTTTAGACAATTCAGTTATGAGAATACACCAAAGTTTTATTATCATCTTGATGCAAAGGAAAATGGCCTAGTGGGCCAATTAAAATATTCATATTCTATAAGTCCATTATACAGGAAAAAGAATGATTGCATAATTAATGTTAGATGTGTCAGGAAAAAATTCAAAGATTTAGAAATGAGTGAAAGAAATGAATGTCTTTTTAAAGGAGTGCTTGAAGGAGATTCCCTTCAGGGATTATCTGATTTTATAGGGGTGTGTACATTTGCCTTTCTATAACTAGACTATTTTATAACTCTGTGGAAGTAGAAATTAAGTTGTAGAAAATGATTGCATGCAAATGATTCTCATTCATGGCAATACAAATGAATTGTGTCCTGTAGAGATACAATTCATTTCTACCATGTAGAAGAGATAATCTCAAACATTCAATTTTAAATTATTAAACAGTTTTCCTCTCTTAGCAAATTCATTACAGCAGCCCTGATTGTGTGTGTGTGTATAGCTTCAAATTCTCCTTTTTAAAAAAATAATTTTATTTTTTATTGATATATAATGTATAATAGATGCATGTATTTTGGAGGTACACATGTGAGAAGTTCATACATTCATATAATTTGTAAAGATCGAATCAGAATAATTGGGATATCTATCACCTTAAATATTTGTCTTTATGCTAGAAACTAACTTTTCTGTTAATATACAATAGATTATTTTAAACTATAGTAACCCTAATGATCTATCAAACATTACGAATTATTTTTTCTATCAAATTGTATACTTTTACTCATTAATCAATATCTCCTCATCTCCTGTCCTCACTACGCTTCCCAGGCTCTGGTAACCACCAATCTACTCGCTATCATAATGAGATCCACTTTTTAGCTTCCACATATGAATGAGAACCTGTGATAGTTGTCTTCTGAGTGTAGCTTATTTCACTCCAGTTCCATTCGTATTACTTCAAATGACAGGGATTTATTCTTTTTTATAGCTGAATAATATCCCACTGTGTATATATACCATATTATCTTTAGTCATCTCTTGATGAGGACTTAGGTTGATTCCATATTTTGGCTATTATGAATAGTGCTGCAATAAACATGGGAGTGCAGATAATCTCTTTGACATATTAATTTTTTTTTATTTTGGAGTAGTGGAATTGCTGGATCATACAATGGTTCTATTTTTAGTTTTTTGAGGAAACTCCACACGGTTTTCCATAGGGGCTGTACAAATCTACATTCCCACCAACAGTGTACAAGGGTTTCCCTTTCACCACATCCTTGCCAGCATCTGCTATTGCCTGTCTTTGATAAAAGCCATTTTAAATGGGATGAGACGATATCTCATTGTGGTTTTGATTTGCATTTCTCTAACGATTAGTTGATGTTGAGCACTTTTTCATATAGCTGTTGGCCATTGTCCTTTTGAGAAATGTTTATTCAGATCTTTTGCCCATTTTTAAATTGGATTTTTTTTTTTTTTTTGCTATTGAGTTATTTGGGCTCCTTATGTATTCTGGTTATTAATCCCTTGTCAGATGAATAGTTTACAAATATTTTCTCCCATTTTATGAATTGTCTCTTCACTTCACTGATTGTTTCCTTTGCTGTGCAGAAATTTTTAGCTTGAAGTAATCCCATTTATCCATTTTTGCTTTGGTTGCTTGTGCTTTTGAGGTCCTACACACAAAAAAAAACTTTGCCCAGACCAATGTCCTGGAGGACTTTCCCAATGTTTTTTCTAGTAGTTTCATAGTTTTAGATCTTACATTTAAGTTTTTCATCTATTTTGATTTTATTGTATATAGTGTGAGAAAGGGGTCTGGTTTCATTCTTTTGTGTAAGGTTATCTAGTTTTCCCAGTCCATTTATTGAGGAAACTGTGCCTTTCTTATTGGATACTCTTGGCATCTTTGTCAAAGTGAATTTATATCTGGATTTATACCCATGAATTTATATCTAGATTCTCTATTCTGTTTCATTGGTCTATGTGTCTGTTTTTATGCCAGTACCATGCTGATTTGATTACTATAGGTTTGTGGTATAATTTGAAGTCAGGCAGTATGATGTCTCCAGCTTTGTTCTTTGTGCTCAGGTTTGCATTGGCTATTCTGGGTCTTTTGTGGTTCCATATAAATTTTAGAATTATTTTTTCTATTTCTGTGAAGAATGACATTAGTATGATAAGGATTGCATTGAATCTATAGATTGCTTTGAATAGAATTGCCATTTTAACAATATTAATTCTTCTGATACATGAGGATGGAAAATCTTTCTATCTTTTGTGTCTTCTTTTATTGGTGCTTTATAATTTTCATGTTTAGATCTTTCATTTATTTGGTTAAATTGATTCCTAGATATATTATATTCTTTGTAGCTATTTTAAATGGAGTTGCTTACTTGGTTTCTTTTTTAGATTGTTCTTTGTTGGGATATATAAATGCTGATGATTTTTGTATATTGATTTTGTATGCTGGAACTTTACTGAATTTGTTTATCATTTTTAACAGTTTTTTTCATGGAGTCTTCAGGTTTTTCTAAGAATCATGTCATTTGTGAACAAGGCTTATTTGACTTCTTCCTTTTAAATCTGGATGCTTTTCATTTCTTTCTCTCCCCTATTTGCTCTGTTCAGGAAGTCTAGCATTATGTTGAATAAAAGTAGTGAAAGTGGGTATGCTTGTCTTGTTCCAGATTTTAAAGGAAAGGCTTTCAATTTTCCCAGTACTGAACTGATCTTTATTATTTCTTTCCTTCTACTAATTTTGAGCTTGGTTTGTTCTTGCTTTTCTAGCTCCTTGAGGTACATTGCTGTTTATTTGAAGCTTTTCTACTTTTTTGATATAGGCATTGATTGCTGTAAACTTTCCTCTTATTACTGATTTTGCTGTATCCCATAGATTTTGCTATGTTGTATTTCCATTTTCTTTTCTTTTCTTTTCTTTTCTTTTCTTTTCTTTTTTTTTTTTTTTTTTTGAGACAAAGTCTCGCTTTGTTGCCCAGGCTAGAGTGAGTGCCGTGGCGTCAGCCTAGCTCACAGCAACCTCAAACTCCTGGGCTTAAGCGATCCTACTGCCTCAGCCTCCCAAGTAGCTGGGATTACAGGCATGCGCCACCATGCCCAGCTAATTTTTTCTACATATATTTTTAGTTGGCCAGATAATTTCTTTCTATTTTTAGTAAATCCATGTTACTGAAGCTACTAAGAAATCTAAGGCAACTTTAGGAGAATTTTTGTTAGTCTTGCCAATTTATTTAACTTACCTGATTTATTCTTCATCATTAGTGGATTTAAATCACTATCTCAACTATTCTGAGAGCACAAATGGCAAAGAGCACTTATTTTGTTATTAAAAATGCTTATAGATGACATTTTGAATGAGTAACCTAAAAACAGAAATCAAGTTTTCTGTTATTATTAAAAACTATGCCATCTCCTCACTACTCACACAGACAAAAGATTTATGTCACATAATGATATAAGACATCATAGTTCAGTAGTTGTTACTTTGGTGTCTTCTACTGTGGAAAGCCATGTTTTCACAGAGTCTTTGCTGGTGTTAAAGTGTTAAAGGGAGGCCCTGACTCCAGACCATTTAGATAGGTGAGGACAAGGTCCTGTTTTTGTTTTTTATTACCATCTGAGATTTCCAATGTTTCGGTAGCAATCCAGTTGGCTATAGCCTGGAGACTTATAATGAAAACAATTAGTGTTTTATGTTTAACTATAATTTTCCCTGTATCAACCACATGTGATTGTATCATATTTCTACTGAGTAACTTCCTGATTAGTGACAATCACAGATGCTGTTGTTGGATTGTTGGAATTACTATTTGAACAAAAATTAAGTTAATGTGCTCTTTTCGTAGTTATAACAAATTTCTAGGTACCACACAAATTATGAAAATAGTCAATAAAAACAGATGTTACCAATTATTTTGTAGTTCTGTATTTGGAACAAATATAGGGGGTTGAATATGCATACCAAGTGGAATTTTTTTCTGTTATATTTACATTAGTGAGGAAATGATTGCTAAAAGATGTAAAACGTGTGAAATTGTTGTGCAGAATATCTTTATTGTGCTAGTGTTAGAGAAAGGGTTAATACGCACTGCCCTATTACCTTGGGTAATTATGATTTATGATTGTATGTTTTGAGGGACATGGTTTGCCTTTGAGAACCAGAGGGATGTCACAAAACTTTCCCCAAAGAAAAGAACATTCTAAGAGGACATTATTAAGAGTCCTCTCAACAATTGTGTGTTATTTGTTTTGAACATTGGAGATATCTGGTATTCATTTTGTCTAATCCGGTCCCTTCTCCAACCAGGCACCAAGGACTATGTGTAGTCCTATTAGTCAGTTTGTCTGGCAATGATTTTAAATGCATGTCACTTTGGTGCCGTATCTCACATAATTAATGATAGCATTTTTTTTACTATCTATTCTGATAATGAATAAATGTCTGTAGGGTGAGCCTACTTAGCTCATAAAGAATACCATCACATAGTTTATTGATATGAAGTGTTATATCATGAAAGGAACTCAGATTTTCTTCTTTCCTTTAATTATTGTCTATTCTTATTCCACATAGAATGTCAGACAGTAGAAAGAATAATGGTGACTTTAATTCTAAGTTTTTTAAATTAAATTTTTTTATTGAGAGAGTGTCTTGCTTCATTGCCCCAGGTAGAGTGCAGTGGTGTCATGGCTCACTGCACCCTCAAACTCCTGGGCTCAAGCAATGCTCCTGCCTCAGCCTCCCAAGCAGCTGGGACTGCAGGCATGCGCCACCATGCCCGGCTAATTTTTTCTATTTTTGGTAGAGATAGGATCTCACTCTTGTTCAGACTGGTCTCAAACTCCTGAGTTCAAGCAATCCTCCAGCCTTGGCCTTCCAGAACCACCATGCCCAGCCTAATTTTATGTTTTTTAATCCTCAAGAATTTGGAAAAATATAACCCAACCTTTGAGGGTGGGGATGAGGGGAATAATTAAATTAAGCACGGGCTGGAAAAAGCTGATCTGAGAGTCAATACCTACTTTTGAAAAGAATGACAAGCAGCTTCTAAAATGGCACCTCCGTGATCCCCACGTCTGGTATTCAAGCCTGTGTGCGGTCCCTTCTGTATTGTATGAGGGTTGGTCTGTGCAGCCAACAGAACACTGTAGAAGTGATGGTATGTCACTTCTCAGGCTAGCTTATAAAAGACGTCACTGATTCTGCCTCTCCCTTCCTCCTCTCTTTCTCTATCTCAGATAATGCACCCTGGTGCGAGTCAGCTGCGGCCTTACGAGGAGTGCCCGTGTGGAGAGGGACCGAGGCCTCGGGCCGACAGCCAGTTAGGAGCTGAGGCCTTCTGCTAACAGCTGTATGAGTGAGCCATCCGGGAAGCAGATCCTCCAGCCTAGTCAAGCCTCAGATGATCATCACTCTAGCTGATATCTGAATTATTGCAACCTTATGAGAGACCCTGAGACCCCACTCAGCCAAGCAGCTTCAGCATTCCTGACCCACAGATAAGGTGAGATAATAAGTGTTGATTTAAGCCACTGAGTTTTGCAACAAGTGGTTACACAGGAGCAGATCACCAGTATAAAAGCTCTTAGGGACGTTACATTGGTCGTGCACAGCTTTACACAAGCATGCACATACTTATACACTCATAAAGATACAAAAAAATCCTCAACTGCTTACATTTTTAAGCTTTTGGAACTCTCAACTTTCCCTTCCTGATAAGAGATAAGAGGCGGCATAAAGAATCAATTTCATCACAAGCATTTGTGGGTTAGCAGCTCAGAAAGTGGGGGCCGTGAAGTACGAATGTTATAATGTTAGGATTTTTTTTGTGCCGGGGACTAGACTCCCTGCCAGTATATCTCCTGCCTTCCGGGATGGAATGAATCATTAAGTAACTCAGAGTCGTAAACTAGGGCATTCGATAGGGTATAGAGGGTATCTTCTCAATCAAGGATAGAGAGCTCAAATCCAGGGATTATTTTGTTCGTCTCTGCTTATATACATCTTGGCAATGTTCAAGTCAAGTGTATTTATTTCTAAGGAAACTGTATCAATGTACCACAAGCTGAATGACTTGAAACAGCATAAATGTGCTGGCCTATAGTTCTGGAGGCCAGAAGCCCTAAATCCAGGCATCCACAGGGCACACTCCTCTGAAGACCGTGCAGGAGAATCCTTCCTTGTCTCTTCCAGCTTCTGGTGGCTTCGGGTATTCCTTGGTTTGTGGCAGCAAAAACCTCATCTCTGCCTCTGTATTCACATTGCCTTCTCCCCTGTGTCTCTCTGTAGCATCTCCTTTCCTTATATGGACAACTGTCGTCGGATTTAGGGCTCACCCTCAATTCAGAATAATCTCATCCCAAAATCTTTAGCTACATCTGCAAATACCCTTTTTCCAAATAAGGTTACCTGTATGGGTTTAGAGGGTTAAAACTTGGATATGTGTTTTTGGGAGCCACTGTGTAACCCACTACATAAAGCAAGTATGGGATTTCTCCACAGGCAGTGGTGGCTGATTCCTCAGGGCCTTGACGGCGGCTCTGTGCTGGGCCTACAGCCGAGTTAGAGCAGCAGCAGCAACAGCAATGGTGGTGAAACGGGTCTCACATTGTAGGAGAACTTTCATTCTCATTCATATTCTGTAGGCTTCACAAAGGAGACAAAAATCATATTGACCTCATTTAAAAAAGTAAATGATGAAATGAGGAGAGAAACTGGAAGCAAATTGAAATACCTATAGCAATCATTTCAGTAAAGATATTTCTGAATTTCTGACTATAATGTAGAGAAAGAAGTTTTTTTTCTTACTTTCGAGTAAAAATCTATAGACGAAAGCAAAACCAAAATTATGGAAAAAACCTACATGTAATTGAATATATTTAAGCCAACCCACAAACCCACCCCACATACGTTAGAAGGAAATTTTCGGTAGGAAGAATGATGAGGACATTAGGGCATGGGTTTTAGGGCTGCCAGTGCAGAACTAATGATAAGTCTGCTTATGCTTAGACCATCTGCAAATTCAAACTCTAAGTGTGCACAGTTAACAAAATGTTTTAATTACATTTTCTCAGATCCTTATGCCAACATCGTGGAATGGGTATAATCATCACCATTTGTGATAGATTCTTTGCAAAAATGACCTTAATAACCCTTCCCATCTGTTTGTTTTTATTTTTAAAATATCTTTTGGTCAATTTCATTTCTACCTTTGGTTTTTTGAAAGACACTCTCCACCCTGGGGCAATTGTGAGCTACTGTGGCATTGATGTAGGCAGCTTGTTGAAGAAGAGATTAGAAAGCTAGATGCACTTTTGTGGTAGAGTAATTGTATTAATGGCCTCAATTCTTCACTCCTTCTTTTATTCATGACTTTTGCCTTGTGACTTTGCAATTCTCACTTAAGAAACAGAGTCTCTTTCCTTCTCCTTATATTCTGAGTTCGTCCATGTGATGTGCAGATGTGATGTATGAAGAGGCTTGAAAACATTCTTGTACACTGCTGCTTCTGCTCTTGAACCGCAAGCCTTTCTCATGGAGACATGTCTGGGCTGGCCTGCTGGGGGGACGTGAGAGACATGTGGAGCACAGTCTGGTCTTCCTGCTGACACAGTCAACCTCAGGAGTGTGAGTGAGCCCAGCCCAACCCTGCCTGGTCTAAATTGCTGGTGCACAGACTTGTGAACTAAATAAGACTGATTTGAAGGGTAGTGTATTAACAGCATTATTGTTGCAAGAGTAACCAATACAAATATCATTCAAGATTTGCTTCTTTTGGGGGGGAAGTGAGGATTCCAAACTGAGAGCTTCAGGGACATTTTCTTTTTCTTGGATTCAGATAGTTCAATAGGCCTTTGAACTACCTATCTATCAGATAGATTCCAAAGGCCTTATAATTTGGCTAATGATAGAATTATAATTGCCAACTTAATGGTGAAGATCAATAGGGCATGTGTTTTAGGGCCACTAGTGCATGCTTCAGGTGTAAGAAATATTAGACCAAATACAAAGAGTATTAATTTCCAGCGAACACACCCATAGGCATATATTTTTGCTAATGGAATGCAGTAAAATCTGATTATAATGAATCCTAGTGGACTCAGGAAAAAACTACAAATGATATTTTATAATGTCCCACTTGCACTGAGTCCTAAGTTAGGTCAACAAGGATTTAAGGCCGGGCGCAGTGGTTCACGCCTGTAATCCTAGCACTCTGGGAGGCCGAGGCAGGTGGATCGCTCCAGGTCAGGAGTTCGAGACCAGCCTGAGCAAGAGCGAGACCCCGTCTCTACTAAAAATAGAAAGAAATTATCTGGACAACTAAAAATATATATAGAAAAAATTAGCTGGGCATGGTGGCGCATGCCTGTAGTCCCAGCTACTCGGGAGACTGAGGCAGAAGGATCACTTAAGCCCAGGAGTTTGAGGTTGCTGTGAGCTAGGCTGACGCCATGGCACTCACTCTAGCCCGGACAACAAAGTGAGACTCTGTCTCAAAAAACAAACAAACAAACAAAGGTTTAAAAGTCTTCCGCCATCCAAAAGCTTTCTCAGTACATAAATTGTGTATAAGGAATTTTCAACATATTTCTATGCATTATATGATCACATCTTTTGCCCTCTCTAGAAATTTTTAGAAGGCAAAATTTCTTGTATTTATGTTTTCTTAAGTTTTACATCTTACTACTTAAAATGTGCTATTTCTTCCCATAAAAAAAACCAAACTGCTACATTCTACAATTTTACCCCCATTTTTAAAATTAAAAATATCTTTAAAAATTCATCATAAGCATAAGTTTAATGGTTATATAATACTTAGTTGTGTGAATACTATAATTTAACCATTTCCATTTCCTTTTTTGTTACTATCACTGAAGCAATATTTTTTGTTTGCATTTGTGGTTATTTCCATATGAGGAATTTTCAGACGTGGGATTATTGGATCAAATCCTATAAATACTTTGAGGTTTAAAAGTCCTAAATATGTATAGCCAAACTGTTTTTAAGAAAGGCTGTGCTGCTTCTTGGAGTGCATGAGAATACCTTACTCAGAACAAACTTGCCATAATTGAGTATATTCTTTAAAAATTATTCTTTGCTAGCATACATATATTATGCAATTTACAAAGCTCAATAGTGATAAAAAATAGCAAGAATATGATTATTTTCAATTGCAAAAATATCCCTAGTGGTCAAGTGGTTAGGATTTGGTGCTCTCTCTCAATTTCAAAAGTGACTTCTTAGATTAAAGATTATAAAAGTGCTCGTGAAACTGTGATGGAGATAGAAGTCCAGCAACTAGTTTTTTTGTTCTAGGGCATGCTTCTCAAATGGCCAAGAACAATTTATTCATGGTTGGAAGGATGGGAATTTCCAGCTAATTGGTGGTATGTTTTTGGGCTTTTATTTTTGGTACTCCAGATATATTCTAGGTACGTTAAAAAGTGGGAATGGGGTGACAGGTGCCACAGGAAAGGTAGCAACTGGCCCCAAGAATATGTCTCTGAACCTTTGCAATGCAGGTAGACATACACTTACAGATAATAATGCTTGAAAAGAGGAGAACTTGAGATACAGTAGGAATAGTAGAAGATTCAGGATATGACAGACCTGGTTAGAATACTATCCTATCCCTGTTACTTATGCGTTCTGTCATCAAGGTACTTAACCATTCTAAGTTTCTTCATTTTCAAAAGGCACTAACAATCACAAAATGGTAGGATTGTTATGAGAAATAAGTGGTGTAATGTAAGTAAATAACAACACAGTATAAATGCACCTAATAATAATGACAATTACCAAAGAAAAGAAAATGCTGAGTGGATTGGATGTCAAAATAGAGGTTTAGTGATGGGAGTTTGTAAATTTTGAAGCATCAGAAAGTAGAAGAATAACAGAAATTTGGGGGAACTAGCAAGATGTTGTGGACTAAGAGATAAGATTTTAGGGCTCTGGTGGGCACTAGAGCATTTTCTCATTAACCCTCAGGATAATTCACTGTTATAGTCAGGGTTTCCAGACAGACAGAATTGATAGGATTTACATATATATATATATATATATATGTATAAAAATATGTATGTATGTGTATATATACACGCACATATAGGAGAGAGAGAGAGAGTTGAGAGGGATTTATTTGAGCAGGGAATTGGCTTAAGGGACTATGGAGGTGGAAAAGTCCCATAATAGGCCCTTTGCAAGCTGGAGAATCAGGGAAGGCAATAGTGTGGCTCAGTCTAAGGTCAAAGGTCTTAGAACCAAGGAAAACAGTGGTGTAACTCTCAGTTCATCTGAGGTCAAAAGCTCAAGAGCCCAGAGGGCGCTCGTGTGAGTCCTGGATATCAAAGGCCAGAGGTCCTGGAATTCTGACATCCAAAGCAGGAGCAGAAGAGTGAGAAGAGCTCCAGAAAAGGGAGCAAACATTCACCCTTCCTCCACCTTTTTGGTCCATCCAGGCCCCCAGCTTACTGAATGGTGCCTGCCCACATTGCGAGCCAATCTTCTCCATCCAGTTCACCTACTCAAATGCTGATCTTCTCTAGAAACACCTTCACACACATACTTGGGGCAGCCCAGTCATTCTAATCAAATGCAAAACTATCTGGATTTCCCTTTTAGCAAAAAAGGCATGGGGTTATTACCCATTGAAGCATCGAGAATAATTAATGCTTTACCAGCTATCTGGGAATCCCTTAATCTAGTAAAGTTGGTACCCCAAATCGACCACCACATTCACTTTCCTAATAGTAACACCTGAGGAAGCAGTGACTAGATGTGAAAACCTGGGCTGCCACCTTGTTCTGCCTTGAACTTCATCTTTTAGTGAAATGACTAATTGTCATAAACCATGTGCCTGGAACTAGAAAATCTTAAGCATTTATTGGGATTGCGCTAAATGAAAGTATCTGGGAAAAAGAATATATCTTCGTGTGTCAGGCTGATATTGAAGGGATGAAGTATGGCTATGGTGAAGCCTTGACTTCAGAGAGAATCTGTCTCCACATTTAGGAGATCAGAAAACAGTACATATGGTCTTTACCTCAAACCAATTATAATTAAGAGATTATGGTGAAAATCTTTGTGGTTAACATTATCTAAAAATTGATAGAGAAGTGGGTTTTATGAGGACTCAAATGGTTTGAATTTCTCAATACCAATATGCCATGTTTGGACACATCATTTTATATTCCTCAGAAAAGAAATGTAAGAACATGTGTTGACATACAATGTCAGATTGGACTAACTTGGACCATTATTAGGATTTTCAGCAATTCCTGTAGCTAATTTCGTTATGTAGACAGAGGCATTGATTATTGAGGTAGGAGCATTGACTGTGACAGCTACACCACAGGCAAATCATTTCAGCTCAATATATAATAAAAAACTAGAGTTTGAGTTTCTATAAAATTCTTTTAATGAAACCCCCTATTAAAACTAGCCCTGCTTAAATGGACCATCATAATTAGGAAAGGGACCTTGGTGTCCCCAAAGAGGAGTCTTCTACTAATGAGGATTAATGTGAGAATTACGGAAATTACTTAGAATCAGAAACAGCTGGGAGGAAAAGGTTTTAAAGATTTGAATTGAGTTGGATAAATGTGGCTCAAAAATTGAAATTGTCCTTTGCGAGAAATGTCATTAACCCAAACTGGAGGATTAGCAGACGATTATAAAGAAGTAAACGAGGCAGTACTCATTAAAATACAGTTTCTTTGGACTGAGTAAATATGAACAAAATGTACTGTTTTCGTGTTACTCATTGGCAAAATATTAGTTGAACAGAGGATGCCACATAGACTTTGTTTTGCTTTTCTTACTCTTTCTCTTTTATATTATGTGGACTCTTTATTCCACAAAGAAATGTTGATTAGAGCTTCATTAACAATGACATAGGGACTAATAGAACCATATGCTTCTAGAGTTGGAAGGGATTTTCATTTGACTTTTTACCTATAACATTCCCCCACATAGCAAGTTGGTGTCTGTGCTGGAATAACTCCAGTCATGGGGGAATTCAGGATCTCAAGAATCAGCCCATATCTTTTGCTGATAGCACCAAATGTTAGAAAGCTCTTCCTTATGTAACAAGAAAAATTATTGTTACATCCACATGGAGTTTTCTCTAATGAGGAGGAAGATCAATCTTCTGTTACCTCTTCACTCTTCTTTCAGTAGTGTTGGAAGGGAACACAGTGACCTTGATCTTGAGCTCTGTTTTAGCCCATTTTGTGTTGCTAAAACAGAATACGTGAGACTGGGTAATTTATAAAGAAAATATGTTTATTTAGCTCACAGCTCTACAGTCTGGGAAGTTCAAGGACATTGCTCTGGTTTCTGCTAAGGGGTTTTGTGCTGCATTATAACCTGGCAGAGGTCAAAGGGGAAGCAGACACATGTGAAGAGGCAAAACCTGAGGTTATATCCTGGCTTTACAACAACTCACTCTCACAGGAATGAATTCATTCTTGTGAGAACTAATCCAGTCTCACCAGAGGGAGGGCTCGCTACCTGGAGAACAGCACCCAGCCACTCATGAGGGATCTGCCCCCATGACCCAGACCCCTCCCACTAGGCTCCACCTTCCACCACCACACTTGCGATCAAATTTCAACATGAGTTTTGGTAAGAACAAACCATATTCAAACTATAGTAAAGCCCCATCTAAGAATTTGACTGGGGACTTGTGAAGTCCTAGATAAAAATTCAGAATTTAAGTCTTTAGATAGTTCTTTGAACAGTTAAAGATGGAACTCTGGAAAGAAGGTTCTTTCTTCATGAAAACAAATTTTGAAAAATTTTCATAAGCAGGACTCAGGACATTGTATGGAATGAGGAGCAAATGATTAAAAGAGATAAAGTTTAGTAAAGAAATAGGGTTTTGGCTTTGATTCGGTGGTAATCTAAAAGCTAAAGATTGAGGTTGTGGAACTCAGGGAAGAAACAAGAAAATAAATGGTGTTCAAAAACATAGTGATGGGCAGATCATCTCCAAGAACATTTCTTTTTAATGTTTGATTATATCTTTTGGTTTTGTGCTGTAAGGCTGGTCAATAAACCAAAGCTTTTAGCTAAAGCCTATGACATAATAGCACTGTGGAATGTTGCTTTGTTAGATGAAAAAGAGGTGACTTGGGGTGAAAAAATCTAGGACAATTATAGGAAGAGGATGAGGCAACCAGAAATACTGAAAATATATGACAAAAAGCCAGGATCAGAAGCAACAGGTAAGAGCAGAGAAAATGGATATAGAATATAAGCAACTTCCTCCTCCCTCTAGGAAATCGTGGAGATATGGGGAAAGGAGGAATGTCACTGTGTTTGGATAGTAAAGGAAAAGATGATCACAGAGAGCTCGGGGACATGGGGTCATTTGGGTTAAGTAGCCTATCACTATATGGTACTAATTGTTTTTAATTTGGGGAAGTGTCCCAGAATAAGTTTAATCCTATGTCCACAAGGACATTCTTTAAACATTTAAAAGCAGCACTGCTTTTCCCAAGTCAGACAGAAACAGCTTTTTCAAGTATTCCTCAAATACCTTGAATCTGTTATAGATTCTCTCTCATCATCTTGGTTCTGGTCCTCTGGACATGCATCAGTTTCTCAATATCTCTCTTAAAATGCTGTACCTGGAATAGAACTTAGTGTTCCAAGGTTGATTTAATCAATAAGAAATGAAGGCATGTAACCTCCCTTTTTCTGAGCCCCATGATTCTACCTGTGCTTAACTGAAAGGGAATCAATTATTTTTTGAATTCCTTACCACACCGCTGATTCAAATTCAACTTAGGTTTAATTAAACACCTCATTTTTTTTGATAGAAAAATTCTCATTTTTATCTCCCTTATCCTATAGCTATAGAATTTTTTTTGAAACTAAGTTTTATTATAAACACATGATTCATCTTTATTGTTTCTTAAATTTGCTTTAGATGTTGATTTATGTCTTGTTAAGATACAGTATAGTTGAAAGCTGTCTCTACTTTCTTGTCAGTGTGTAAAATGCTGAAAAGAACAAGGCAGATGAAAAAGCATTATGGTATGCCATTCTCTGAGCACAGTTATTCAATCAACCACACATCCATGTAACCATATGACAGCTAGCCCTCATGTCTCACTTACTCATCCAGAGATTCTAAGAAAGAAAGCAGCCTCCATAATTAAAAGAACTTCATGTCACATATTTTAACATTTTAAATTTCAACTAACAAAGACATTCAATGTTATATTCAAAAGGGAAAACATTGTAACCTATATAAGGAAGTTCAATATTTTACAAATACTGTGACCCCTTTCAAATTTGTGTTACTATTATTCTTTTTAAATAGGTTTTTGACTTTCGATAACTTAGACCTTAAGGTTTATTTTCTTTTCTCCTTTGAGTAACAAGAGCTCCTACCTTCTCTACCTGAGTGCCGTGGAGTTCTTTTCTCTCCTACCTGTGTCATGAGATCCTTTCTCCCCATCTGTCCTTAAGGCAATTCTTGAAATACGTCTTCGATTACATTCTTACATTACAGAGAATCTGTAATTTGGATGTGTTAAAAACTACGATCTGTTATATGCCCAGCTTCTGTCTAGTGGTTGCTTTCTTCGTTTCATCTTTAATGTGAGCCCTCAGTAAAGAGCAAAGTCTTATTTTTCAAAAAAATTTCAAGTCTGTAATGCCTTCTCCAAAAACGGTTCTAAGCAAAGAGAGCATTTTGACTTGCTTAATATAAACTTAATATAAACTTAATTTATTCTTCTAATTATGTTTTATACAAATAATGTATAAACGTGGTCCTGTTCTATCAGGTTAATATAAATGTTATATAAACACAGTTTTATTGCATGAGGATCTCGGCTATATGTACAACAGTTTCTCCCTGTACTAGTCAGTGTTCTTAGTTACAGTGAAATTCACGCTGGTTAGTTTAAATGGAAAGGGATTTACTACAGAGTATTAGTTGGCTTATAGAATTTTTAGATGTGCGTTGAAACAAAATTATGTCACACAGAGAGAAGTGACACAAGTAGAAGAAATGTCCAAACACGTCATGACACTGTTCCCAAAGGAATGGAAACATCTTGCTGCTGCCTGTGGTGGTTACGCACCTGTTCACCAGACAACTTCCAGAGCTGCTTCTGAGAAACCAGAGGCCTCCCTGACCTTGTCTGTCAGATCTGAGCAGTCTTTGCTGCACAATATTGTTTCCACCAGCAAAGTCTCAGGAGGTGAGTCTTCTGGTGGAACGTGGTCAAATGTATAACCTTGCTGCAGGGAAGCTGGGAAATGAGACTTCATTTTTCAACCTCTAATGACCAGGGAGGTAGGCATATTGTAAGGCTGCTGGAATGGTGCTGAGTTAATCAATCTGAAATGTCTGTTGCAGTTATCCTTGAGCCACCTAATGTGCATAGGTACTCTTCTTCCCAGACTTAAACTGCCCCACAACAATGGGAGCCAACAGTATACTCTCTCTATAAAGAAACTACTCTTTTCAGAATTGAAGACAGGCTGAACTTCTCCCAAGAGAGGAGTTTCAAAATCTCATCAGTCATTGCATCCATGTCTGTTGGGTAATATTCAGAAGTCATCCTGTTCAGTCTCTATTCTGTATTAATGTACTTAATCTATGCTAAATTTATAAAATTTACAATCACCATCTCATCCTATTTAAAATAGTAGAGGAAATAGAAAGAAGGGGGGGTGGAGAAAAACTAGTTAATGGATATGGGAGGCGGAATTCTTTCCCTTTCCTTGCTTTGTCCGTTATTTAATTTCTTTGCCCTCGGCCAGCCCTTCTGGGGCTGAAAGCGTCTATGTTGGGTTGCTGTAATTTTTGTCACTGGATAAAGTGGGATGAGGAAACACTGTAGAGGAGCCCATTAGTTCTGGACTGACTCCTCCCTGCCCTCATTGCTCAGTAGCATCCTTATTTCCTCTTGATCATCAGCATCAATTATTTAAGCCAATATGGTAACTTCCAGCCTATTGGTCCAAGGACATGAGGAAGGAAGATTGGCCAAATTGCAGTCTCAATATGGAGTTCAGTAGAACCGATACATGCCCTGTACCTGGATAACTGAAGTTTTCAGCAAGAAGAATGAAATATTTGCTACGTTTTCTGAATTCACCTGAATAAATTTCTAGCAGGTAACTAAGAGTTAATTCAGATCACTTAATACCACCACCTGATCACATTCATATGTATAGAATCTCTGCTAATTGTGTTCTGATTTCCTCTGCTTCTGGCTGGGAGGTTTATGATGATGTTCTTTGGTTTTGTACGCACATCTCGTGTTCTCCATCATGCTTCTTTCCTTAAGTCAGTGAATTTTTATGTACATTTCACTCTAGCAAGTCACAGTGCTTGGTAAATATTAACATTAATAATAGGTGATTTATACATATAGAACGTTGGTCTCTAACCTTGGCTTGAAATCCACAAGGAAATATTCACAGGGTTTCATTAACAATGACATAGGAACGAATAGAACCATGCTTCTAGAGTTAGAGGGATTTTCATTTGACTTTCTACCCTGTAACATTCCCCCAAATAGCAAGTTGGTATCTGTGCTGGAATAACTCCAGTGAAGGGGGAATTCAGGATCTCAATAATCAGCCTGTAGCTTTTGCTGATAGCACTAAATATTAGAAAGCTCTTCCTTATGTAACGAGAAAAATAGTGGGTGAGTCATACATATAGAACATTGGTTTTCAACCCTCTGAAGAGAGGTAAAGAAAAAAAAACCCAAACAAAAATCCCACAACAAAAACAAAACTCACACCTGAGCTCTACTCAAGAGCAATGAAATCAGGCTCTTTAGAGGGGCCCAGTCATTAGTATTACCATTTTTTAAAAACAACCTGGATCATTCTAATGTGCAGCCAGATTTGAGACATACTAGAATATTATAGGCCTGGAGAGAGCCCTAAAAGTCTCTTATTCTCTACTTTTACTTTTTATTAGTTTTATTTACTATTTTTACTGTTTTATTTTACCTTTTTGGGGTATAGACACCTAAAGCAGCTCTGCCAATTAATAATAAAACCTTTTAAACACACACACACACACACTCTATAACTGTCATATATATTTAAGATTTCCTGCTTACTGAAGATAATTTTAAAAATAGAGGTAAAAAGAAAACAATTATCACCCATAATCCCTTCAAAAAGAGGTCACCACTGCAGACATTCTGATTATCTCCTTGTGTATAAACACATAGATAGATAATTGGGATCATATTATCTACTTAATTTTTATCCTGCCTTTTGCCCTTAACAGTTGTTAAGCTGTTCTCCAGGTAAGTAAATACTCATTGAAAAGAGAAATTTTAGAGGCTACATAATAATCTACTGTGTGGCTGAACCAAATTACGTTTATCTTTAAATACTTCTTATTATGGAAAGTTTCAAAGTAGCGAGAATAGTGGAATGAACCACCACACACCCATTATGGTGCTCAAATTTTACCATCCTGATTTAGTAGCTTAATTATGGTTTGTGTCCTCCCTGTAAGCACTGGGAGGAGTCACAAGGCTGCTAGCCCTGAATGATCACTTTGATTTGTCCTCAGGTCCCCTTCCTGTCGAGTGCTACCACGGAAGTTCATATATAGACCAGCTCTCCAGATTTAGTTTGGTTCTTTTGATGCTGGCCTGGGGCAGTTTCAAAGCATCTTTAGCTACCTCAAATATAAAAAATGTAGGGTTCACCATTTCTGAATGTATTTATACATGCATTTCTTAATCTGTATAGTATACATATTAATTTACTATATGAGATACTTAGATTTCACGTCTTTGATAGTTTTATTTTTCAATTAGTTATGTCTTTATGATTTTTAGACATGTATCTTTACCTGGAAACTTTTCAAAGTGCTCAATTTTAAAAAAAGCAGCTTTATTGAGATATGAATGATATACAACAAAATGCACACATTTAAAGCACATAATGTAATAAAATTTGAAATATGCATACATGAAAACATCACCACAATCAAAATAATGAACAAATTTATCACTTCAAAAAGTATTCTCCTACTGTTTGTAAATTCCTCCCCCTGACTTATCTCTGTCCCCTCCCTAAATCTCCAGACAATAGTGATCTGTCTTCTGTCCATACAGATTAGTTTGCATTTATTAAAATTTTATACCAATTTTATATCATTGGAACCATATAGAATGTAGTCTTTTGTCTGGCTTCTTTTCCAAGAATTTTGAGATTCACCCATGTTGTACTGTACATCAGTAGCTGATACCTTTGTTTTGCTGTATAGTATTATGTTGCATGGATATTCCAGTTTGTTTATTCATTCATCTGTTGATGGACATTTGGGTGGTTTTTAGACACCATAAATACAGTTGTACAAGTCTTTGCATGGTCATACGCTTTAATTTCTCTTGGGTGAGAAAGTGAAAATAAAATGAAAATGAAAGCAAAATGGCTAGATCAAATGTTAAATGTACATTGAACTTTTAAAAAAACTGCCAAACTTTTCCAAAATGGTTGCACCATTTATATTGCCACCAGTAGTGTGTGAGAGTTTCAGTTCCTTCATTTACTTACCAACACTGGGTATGATCAGTCTTTTTAATTGTAACCATTCTCATATGTCTATAGTGGGTATAATGGTATATTACTATAGTTTCAACTTGTATTTCCCTGATGACTAATGATGTTGAGTATCTTTTTATGTGTTTATGTGCTATCTCTCTGAGTCAGCTCAGGCTGATATGAGAAAGGAACATAGACTGGGTGGCTTATGAACAACAGAAATTTATTTCTCATACTTCTGGATGCTAAAAGTCCAAGATTAGGGTGCCAGCATGGTTGGGTTCTTGGTGAGGGCCCTCTTCCTGGTTTACAGATAGCCATCTTCTTATTGTGTCCTTACAAGGCAGAAAAAGCAGCATGAGAGCTCCCTGGGTCTCTTTTATAAGGGCCCTAATCCCATTCATGAAGGCCCCGCCCTCATGGTCAAATTTTCTCCCAAAGGCTCCATCTCCTAATACCATCCTATTGGGGATTAGGACTTCAACATATAAATTTTGGGGGATACACAAACATCCAGTCTACAGCACCATCCATATATTACCTTTGGTGAAGTGCTTGCTCAATTTTTTTTTTGCCCATTTTTCTACTTTTATTCTTATTGTTGAATTTTAAAAGTTATATATATTAATATATATATTCTATTATAGATTCAAGTCTTTTATCATATATATGTTCTGAAAATATTTTCTTATAGTCCGTGGCTTATCTTTTTATTATTTTTTTAGTGTATTTTGAAGAGCAGAAGCTTTAAATTTTGATGAAGTTCTGACAGATTTTTGACAATACTGAATAATTTCTATAGGAGACTTGCTTTAGAATTTGTTATGAATCAGCTATAAAATATATTTGTTATCAGTAACTGACAATGTTGCCTTTTTTGTGGAAAAAAACCCCAGAATTTTAGTAAAATGTCTTTAGAAAAATGTCTTAAGCAAGAAAAAACAAAATTGCTCTAGATAATAAATAAGTGCTTCCTTATTTGATTAGGTATAAAAAAGGACGCCATACTTTGTCTGAGATGGTTTGCCTGAGCTCTTCCTCCCTCCTAAAATAAGAAAGCACAAAACGAAGGTTTACCACTCACTGGATTTTGTCCTTTCTCTTAGTTATAAACTAACTGTGTGTTCTTGCCTTTGTTTCTCACAGGAGACTTGACCATGGTCTTGACAGCCTATGGAGTCATGAATGAGAATATTTTGGTTCTATTCTTTCAAAGTTGTAAGTGGGGAAACTGATACTTCTGTACTTCTGCATGGTTTCCTGTTCTGTTCATTAGCGTAGCTTGGCCAATATTCCCATTTTATATTTAGGATTATATTCAGGACAATACTCGGCATTATGGCCTCTGGCCCCTACACATAATGACGTTAGTAAGGATAATGATAAGAGTGAGGAGATGAAGACTTGCAGCATAAGGATTTATTTCCTTAATTTGAATATTTTTGAAAGTTTATATTTAGGAACAATTCCCAAGGGAATTTTTTTTGAGGAGAGGAAGGGGTTTTCCATATCCCTAATTCCTCCCCCAGATTAATTGATTTCTGTGTTTGTAATGAATATCTAACAGTTTTTTTTACCTTCAAAGCATTCCTGTTTCTCACAGCAGCAGTTTTATTTCTTTTTTGGGAACTAACTTCTCCTTTTTATTCTTAGTGTATGTGTTTTAAATGACTATGACTTCTTCCCTTGGTTCTAGGTGAAGATGCATTGCCCCAAACCTGGGCTGTTATAGCATTGCGTCCCCTTGGTCACAGGTGCAATGATGGGTATCTGATTCCTGTGACCACTGGAAGCCTTTCTAATGGCATTTACTTAAAGTGTCTGGAAGAGGTCCCTAGAGCATGCTAAATGGATAGACTACAAGTTTGGACTTCCTGGGGGCCATTTTGCCACTGCCTAGGAAGATGTTCCTGAGAATGAAACCAACAGAGAGAAGAATGGTAGAGCTATCGGGGTGATTAAGAGAGAGAGACGGTCTGTTCTGATAACATTTAAGTGGATTTCTCTTCACTTTAAATAAAAGCACTCTGACAGAAACAATGTTCAAATAAAATTAAGGCCTTGACCTAGAGGATTCTTAATACAGGGAATTCTGCTGTATTCTTGTTCTTAAAATCTATGATCCACTGAAAATATTTGTGAGTTCTATTTACAGGATTTATAAATCAGAGGTCGGTTATTGTTTGGAATACAAATATCCTAGAAAGCTAAATGAATTCAGCTATTTGTGTTTCTTCCTGTGAATTTTTTCCTTTTTGTTTTTGGAGTAAACAGGAAAATATGGATGGGGAAATTAATGCTTTGGATTAGGGTAAATTATAGGACGTGTTCAAGTGTAGTCTGGATTCTCTCTTGGTAGAATGTAGCTGTGAACTGCTCCTGGTTCTCTGCACTGATTATCTTGTTCCTTGCCTTTGTGCCTGCACTCACGGTGTTTATTCCTTTCAGTTCTTTTTACTGGCTTTACTACTGGCCATATTTTAATATACATCTCATACATCACCTCTTTCAAGAGGCTTCCCTTGACCTCTGCAGACTGTGTCAAGTGCCCTTCCTCACTACGCCTTTGAGGCCCTCTGCTCTGTGTTCGTTGCACATCTTACGTCTGTGTACTTTCAATGAGGAGCTTTCTGAGCGCAATGTGTCTCATTCATCTGTATCCCCAGCGTCTGGAACCATTCCTAGCTCAGAGCAGATGCTCTGTAATGGTATTCTCAAAAAGCACATCAAAACAAAACGAAACAAAAAGAGCAGATCAAAATAACTGGCTATAACTTCTGGATGGTGAGGTTGATCTGGATCTAACCAATTAGCACAATCACCTAGGGACATTTCTAAAGGGAAATATTAGTTGGTGATAGAAATTCTGATTTAGTGAGTCTATTGGTTTGCTAGCGCTGCCATAATAAAAATACCAGAGACTGGGTGGCTTAAACAACAGAAATCTATCTTCTTACAATTCTAGGGGCTGAAAGTTCAAGATCAAGGTGTCAGCAGGGTTGATTTCTTCTGAGGCCTCCCTCCTTGGCTTGTAGATGGCCGTCTTCTCCCTGTGTCTTTGTGTGGTCTTTCCTCTGTGAGTGTCTGTGTCCCAATCTCTTCTCATAAGGACACCAGTCACATTGGCTCGGGGCTCGCCTGAATGACCTCATGCTACCTTTATTTTTTAAAGGCCCATCTTCCAATACAGTCATGTTCTGAAGTACTAAGGGTGAGGACTTCAACACATGAATTTGGTGGGGAACACAAGTCAGCCCGTCACAGTGTGTCTGGGGTGGGGCCTGGGGAAATAGAGCGGGACAAAAGCTTCATAAATCATTCAGAAGGTCAGTCTGGTTTGGAAATCATAGATCCAAATTGCCTTTAACATTTCCAATTCTATTAAATGTAACAGGTTTTATTTTTTTTTTGCAGCTATGAAAGCCAACGTTGGTTTTCTGTTTTTTGTTATCTTGAGATTCAGGTTATGGTAAAATATCCTCATGAAAAATTTACGACAGCCGGTCTTGAATAATGTCGTTTGGATCAACGATGTGTTTCATTCTAACATTGATGAGGAAAAAAAAAATTGATTCCTGGCTGGGGCCACTGTCTGTGTGGAATTTGCATGTTCTCCCCATGTCTACATAGGTCTTCCTCAGGTACTCCAGTTTCCTGCTATATCCCAAACCTGTGCACATCAGGTGAACTGGTGTGTCTAAGTGGTCCCAGTGTGTGTGTGGGTGCGGGTGTGAGTACTCCCTGAAAAGGGATAGTGTTCTGGCCAGGGTTCCTTCCTGCCCTGTGCCCTGACCTGCTGGCATTGACTCTGGCTACCTGCGACCCTGAGATGGAATAATGGGGTAAATCATTATGTTGCTTCTTTCGATTAATCTTTCTTAAATGTATGTATAGCTCACATTTATTTCAATGTTTAGTATGAGAAATGTTTTGGTCTTTAGAAATTTGATGATGTTTTTCTAACCAAAAATATGCCATAGGAATTTAACTCTTGTTTATGTCAACCAGCCTATGGTAGAATTAGTTTTGTTATATATCGTTGTGCTAAAAGTCACAGTTTCCAAGAACCTATTTATGTTATTAAGTGAGGATCTACTGTATTTATTTAATCTATTATTATTATTACTATTACTCCAACAAAGCTTTATTGGGAAACCAAGATTGATTATATTAGGGAGTTATTCTGTCAGAAAATATGATAAATCTGGTTTTGAGAAGAAAATAATTGGTAAGATCAAAGTTGTTTTTTTTTTTAAGATATAGGCCAATAAGAGCCTGTGCATACAACTGCCATATACGCTTTTTGAGACTATCAAATGCCCTCCATGTGACATATATCTGAAGAGCTTATTTTTTCAATTACCATTGATTTGCGTTGTCATTTTGGAGTGATGTATGGAAGTGAGTAATTCCAAGCACCACATACCAAGCCCAGCTATTCATAGAAAAGGGGACTCTGTGTCCTTCTCCAAGCTGCTGGAACCATTATCCTCTCATGTACGCTTTATTTGAGAGTTTTTTCATTCACAGGTCCAGCAAATGTTTGCCTCCTCCATTGCTTATTCAAAGCAATTGAAAATTATAATTTCTTTCCATTAATCAGCATTATACCTAGATGCATGTTGTTTGAACAATGGAAAGGAGTAATGAGGCATGATGTTTACTCTGATGCTTTTGGTGGGAATGTTCATCCTAAGACGAAATGAACTGAAACCTAAAGCACTCTCCCAAGGAGCGCCTATTATACATTATACTGAATTTGTTTTTTAGCTTTCTTCTCCCTCAGGAGAGGGGGTTTGCCCCACCCTCAAGTATGGCACAAGGGTAATGACAACTTGCATAGATGCTGTAAACCGGTACTTTTAATGCACAATATAATTGAATGAGAATATAGTATCTGTACTGATGAGGTCCCTGGTGCTTTAACGGCTTAAATTATGATTAGTAAGATCCAAATAATGCTGAATTCCATTACATTAAACCACAGTTTTATACAATTTCCCTTGCTGCAGCACATCCGTTCTTTTCTTTTGAATTATGCAGTGTTGTCTTAAATGGTTTAATATTACTTTGGAATAGAATTCAAAAAACTCCTGAGACAAATTAGCATTTTTGGTAAAACAGATGCAGGCTCAATTTCTAGTGATATTTTTCAACAGACAGTTTCTTTCCGTAGCTTTCACAGGAAAGAGCCCTTAGAAGAGCACCCTACCGCAAACCTTTCTAGCCTGCAGAATGGTATGGTGTGGGGAGCAGTCCAATGTCTCGTACATGGAAAGATCATTACCCTAATTGCTGTGAAGGATTTAGAAGCTGTATTTGCACTTTTCACATTGTCAAGGGTGCAAGGTGAAAAAGCAGTTTATGGATGGTAGTGAAGGGTGGGAGGTACTCTTAAAATAATGAATGCCTCATAATCCAGACCTAGTGAGGTGTGAGTGAAATATGTTGTTTTCTCCCTTTGTGAATAAAGATCATCAATTACTGTTGTGGACTAAGACACCTTTGTTTGTGATCTAAAGCCATTCAATGTAATATTCTCAAACTGTTAGTTTCACTTTCCCTTTACTAGATTATTTTTCATTTTCTTTAAAGGACATTCACTATAACTCTATGAATAATAACTATCAAAATGATTTTGTGTTGATGTTGGTAATACTAATAGTGTCAAGAGTTAGTATTTATTGAGTACCTCTTTTTTTTTTTTTTTTTTTTTTTTGAGACAGAGTCTTGCTTTGTTGCCTGGGCTAGAGTGAGTGCTGTGGCATCAGCCTAGCTCACAGCAATCTCAAACTCCTGGGCTTAAGCGATCCTCCTGCCTCAGCCTCCTGGGTAGCTGGGACTATAGGCATGCGCCACCATGCCCGGCTAATTTTTTTTCTATATATATTTTAGTTGGCCAGATAATTTCTTTCTATTTATTTTAGTAGACACAGGGTCTCACTCTTGCTCAGGCTGGTCTCGAACTCCTGACCTTGAGCTATCCACCCGCCTCGGCCTCCCAGAGTGCTAGGATTACAGGCGTGAGCCACCGCGCCCGGCCAATTGAGTAGCTCTTTGTCAAGTATTTTACATATAATTAAATTCAATCCTTATATGATAAGGTTGAACAGGTTTAAGAAATTTGCTAAATGATTAACGGCCAGCAAGGGGCAGGACCAGGATTGGAACTCTAGTGTTTTCTGAAGCCACTATGCTTTATGACATCTCTAGTCAGTCTCTAGGAGAGGGCTATCTATTTTAGTAAAAAATAAAGATAATGACCAATGAATTCTAGAAGAATTGTGTTGTGTTCTCTGACCCCAAGTGTAAGCATCAAGTACATTGGAAACACAATGACTTCCTGGTGTTCTGGGTTCTCTACCACAGACAGAGTAATATCAACCTGCACAATGAAAAAATATTATTGTTCAATAAGAAAACAGTATATGTTAAACTAGAGAGATAGAATCTCTGCAGTCAGCTAACACAGGGGGTCACACACAGTCATATATTTAAGCCATTATGAAATTAAGAAAACAGAAAAATATTTCAAGAAAAAATATGACAATAAAAATAGCTGACATTGAGCCCTGACTTTGTGCCAGATATTGTTCTAAATGCTTAGTGTGTTTTAAATCATTTTCCTCACAATGACTCCAAGGCATCATGGAAGTAGCAAGTGCAGGAAACAGCAACTACAGAAACCATACCGGTAATTTTAACAGAGAGCTTAGATAGCTTGCCGATTCGATAGGGCCAGGGTGGACACAAGCGGTGTAGACTGAGACCTCACAGTTTTAGACAGTGTACTACACTGCCTAGGAAAAGGCACACAAGCAACATGTATTAACAGTATTTCTTATCGCAAGGACAAATAGGAATAAATTGAAACTATAAATAAGAAGAGTGAAGTGAGAGTAGGTTACTGACTTTAGTGTTCCAAGCCTTGTTATGTAGAGAAAGGAAATCAGTTCTTCTCTGGCTTTGTTAGGAATGCGAGCTTTACTGGCTATGTGCTGTCTCCTGGATTAGTTGCACACAGTAATCACTCTGGATGGCCATTATTGGTTTATATGTCTACTTTGCTCACTATTCTGATGAGAAGATTTTTGTCATATTTATATATGTTTTTTGTAGGATTCCATCTATACTCACTTCCATCTCAGCACACTTTTGTCAAATAAATGAATGAATGATGCGTCTGAAAGCAGAACAGAGTGAGGAGGAGTAGTAAGGAAGCAAGCACGATTTGAATCCAAGTCCAAAAGACAGGCTTCATGGAAGCTAAGGGACTGGTTGGAAGGATTATGATTTTGTACCTTGGTTAATTTCGTGTAGTTAACCTTTGGGTTGCAAACCGATGTATCAGTCAGAGTCCAGGGAAAACTCTGATAGAAACCATACCAGATATTTTTACAGAGAGAATTGAATATAAAAAATTGTTAACTAGATATTAAAAAACTAAAAAGACCAAAAAGGTCTTGCTAAAGCAGCATGGTAGTAGCAAGTGCAGGAAATAACTATCTCTAAGATCACATCGGTTGTTTTAAAAGAGAGAATTTTGTATAAGGAATAGTTAACTAGATTTTGCAGAACCGAAGAGTCAAACATGGAAAACTACCGCAGAGATAGCAGTTGTGGGTCACAGCTGGGAGAGCAGAGGAAGAGGTTAGAATTTTGAAAACTTAGAAGGTTGGAAGAAGGGTGCCCTGGGGCTGAAACTCAGACCTCTATGCAGAGCCTGTATATGATGCTGGATGTGTAACTGCTGAGAAAACTGCCAACTGTCATCAGCTGCCGTAACCGGAGTGCATTGCTGCTGTTGGGCGAAAAGAGAGGCTACATAAGAATTGGAAGGAAAAACGGGAAACATGAAGCAAGCAGGAAGGAGCGAGTCCCTTTCTCTCTTTTCAGTCTTCAAGCCTCTGTCTACTGGCAGAGCCTAGCAGGAAGTCAGCTGGTAAAGCAGAAATTATTTGCAGAATCACAGATCAGTATCACAAAATTCAGGATCTTTAGTACAATATTACGTATGCATTTATGGTAGAGTTTTATTTTTCTGTTATCAATTAGAGAAATTATTTCTTTTCTATTTTTCATCTTAGAGTTCTCCTGGAGTTTGATCTTAGCACTAGATTCCTGGGGTGAGCCTGTGCCCCAGGCTGGCCAAGCACAATACTCTGTGTATCTGAGACGGGGGCCAGGCCAGCATCATTGCTGGGCTGTTTTCTAAGTATCTCAGGCACTCTTTGATCTGGGATCATCATTTGTAAGGATAAACAAAGCCTAGAACTGCCAGTGGTTATATTTGCCACCTCATGGGGAGAAGAGGTTGACATGTCAGAAAGCAGTGCTGTAACAGGAGAGAGGACGGCAGAATCATTATATCTTTTAAGGTTTTCCATCCACACATTTCTAAGAGGAGTCCCACTTCAAAATTTTCCACATGCAAAATCTATAAACAGTTTTCCCCATTCACACAGCATCATCTCCATTTTTTTTTTTTTTAAAAGAAAAGTTTGAGTTTCTGCCACTTGCTACTCCAGGTCCTGCTAGTACAGTACTTAGGTACTTAAGGGGACAGTGGTTTAAATTATTCGCTAAAAATGCATACCTTGTTTGGATCCTGATTTCAATACACAGACTACAAAAAAAATTATCAGGGAAATTTGGACACTGCCTTGATATCCGATTCTATAAAGAAAGGAGTTATTGTTACTTTTTAAAGCATGAAAATGGTGTTATGGTTACTTTTTAAAAGAAGATATTAATACATACTAGAATATGTGTTATTAAAAGAAGATATTAATACATACTAGAAGGATGAAATGTCATGATGCTTGGGACATGCTTCAAAATAATACAAGGAGGAAGGTGGATAAATGGGTAGTTTAGACAAACAGGATTGGTCATGAGTTGCTAATTTTTAAACTGGTTGATGGATTTACAGGGGTGATTTTATGATTCTTTTGTATATGCTGGAATTTTACAAAGTAAAAGAATACATTAAAAAATAGTTATTTGTTATAGGCACTATCTCAGAAAATGTGTGATCCATGATCATTACAGAAATATAGAGAATTCCAAGGTGCCCGTTCCATCCACCCAATGCAATATCTTTAAGGAAAGAAACTGTGTCTTATTTGTCTTTGTTTTCTAGTGGTTTCTAGATCTGTGCATGGTGCATGGTAAGTATTTGAAAATTTTTATTAAATTAAGATGACGAACTTACCATTATGGGAATAAAATTATTAAAATTACACGAGTAATAACAGAGACGGAGGGCAAAGAAGCTATTATATATTTACAAGTTTCAAGTTCATGGTTTCCCTACCATCCCATGCCATCTTTGGAGTGTGATAATATTAATACAAATATGATAGTGGTTTAGAGTATAGTAAAGGAGTAACTTTACTCAAACAGAGGTCTGGCTTTTGCCCTCGGCTCCTGGAAGGTAATCTTTAAGCCTTTGAAATGTTCTGCTTGGGGCCCTTGGTCCATGCCAGATAGTCTATGCTAACAATATGGCTTATGGGGGGGACTTTGGGCCACGTACATTAGCTTGACCTCCAGAGGGACTGGAAACTAAGGTCAGCCAAATGGGCAGTCAACCATGTCTACACAATCAAGCCCAATAAAAACTCTGGACCCCAAGGCTTGTATGAGCTTCCCTGGTTGACAATGCTCCTTGTATATATTGTCAGATATCATTGCTGGGAGAAGTTAGTGCTGTCCACATCTCCCCTGGGAGAGCACAACTGGAAGCTTCATGTTTGGAACTGCCGCGGACTCTGCCTCACACACATCTCTCCTTGGCTAATCTTAATCTGTGTCCTTTCACTGTAATACACCATAGCTGTGAGTATAGTAGCCTTCAGCAAGTTCGGTGAGTCTTTCTAGTGAATTCCTGAATCTGAGGGTGGTTTTGGAGACCTTGGAACTTACAACTGGCGTCAGAAATGAGGGAGGTCTTGGGGACTTTCTAACTCTACCTTCTGACTACATAGCAGCTTAAAACATCCACTCTATGTCTGGAGGAATTTCTTACCTTATATAACCCACCTATTCATGTAGAAACCAGAATTTACTTCCTCAATTTCTCTTGCAGCTGCAGTGGAGGCATGTGGACAGAGGTTGATTTACCACAAAATTGACTAACACAATTCTACAGGCTTTGGTGGGAGGGAGAGGATGTACCTAACAATATAGTCACTGAAAATTTGCAAAAGTAGAAAATTTTAATTGTCATTGTTTAAATTTACTGTATCTTTTCACTCCAACTCTTCCTTACTTCCTTTATGTTGGATGCCGTTGGAGTAGCTTTGAACACTTTAGGGAACTGTTGAGAAGTTTAATTGAGAATACATCAAATGTGGGTTTAATAGAATATGTTTATGTGTATAATTAATTTATTGCTGTTCATTGCAGTGTAGGAATAGTTGCTGGGAATTTTCCTATGTCCCATGGAGCGAACTCAACTGGTAAATTACATAGGGTACAAGGCCAGAGGTTACACTGCCAAACAAACCAATTCTATGGCACCTGACATTGGAAGTGTGTTGTTGCAAGAGAAACAACATTTGAAATTCTCAGAAACAAAAGTTAACCTGTGGAAATTCTTCCATATTTTATAGTTCATATAAGAGAGAAACTTGTAGAGGTTTTACCTAATTTAAAAGCAACCTAAAAATTTGCACAGCATTACTAAAAAGGAGTTGTGAAACTGAAAGAAACTTTTAAAAACCATCAATAATAAAAACCTCACAGATTTTAATTAACTATCAAGAGAAAAGACTAAATTATCTTTCTATTCTTCAGATAGAAAATCATATTACCAAATCATTTTCATATGAAGAGGCAATTAAAGTGTACATACCCAGAGATGTAGAAAAAATTATTATAGAAATAATTTAATGAAAATATTTTTTATTTTAAAGATTTTATGTTACTTGTGCCATTTGTCAGTCTTCTTAAATTTTATAATTTCTTTTTTAGTCCTAAATATTTCCATATCTCTTTTATATTTGCAATTTTATAATCTTTTTCTTATAAAAGACCCCCAAATTATTTGTTTTAGGAAAAAAGTGAATGTAAAAGAGGTTCAATACAGAATACATCTTACTGATGAGAGTGGTAGGTTATGGTGGAGAGACATCCAGTTTTTAGAAGCCATAACAGTACAGACCCTAGGCTTGGTGCCTTTGGCACAAAACACTCTGCCTAAGTTAAGCTGTGGTAGGGTTGTGCCAGAGAACACAACACTACCCCAGTAGTATGGTTTTGTTATTTTTCCTGGCTGCACAGCTTCTAAGCCTGATCCATTGGCTCTTCTAGAGATTCTGTAAGCTCTCTAATATTCTTTAAGAGATTCTGTTCTGCTTAATGCTTAAATGAGGTGGGGTGGGTGCTATTTTTTTTCTATTAAAGTGGTGCAGAATTTGTTAACAAGAGGGTTGCAAACCATAGATCATTAAGGAAATGGATCTATGACAAGATTGGACTAGAAAACAAGAAAGAGCTAGTTAATATCAGAGTCCAACATTCTGGTCATGATGAAACAATTAATTTTAACCTATGATCATCTGAATGTGTAACCACTGAAGGCAGGCTTTGGAGGACCAAGAGATCCCCAGTAAAAAATAGTATCAAGGGCATGTGGAATCCTAAGACTAAGGAGAGGATGTCTGGCTATGCTGCAGAGTTTTGGGAAAAATTAACATTGCTCAGCCTTAAATTTCCAACTGAGTTATGGTCAGACATCAACTACTTTCTATGGATGTGCTAATAGAACATCTTTACCTTTACAACTCTAGGGCTGAAATAGCGTGAAATAAAATAAAAATTTAATTTTGGTTGCTGAATTATATCATAATTGAATTCATAGTATGATCAGGTTTCTCTTTCATCAAAGTTATGGCACTGAACAGGACACAGGGGACCGGGGACCCTGAGAGTACCTTTGACCCCAAACCTTACTGATCTTCCTTGGCTAGTGGAATCACTCCTTCCTCTCCTGGATGGTGATGCTTTTCTCTTGTGCTTGAAGACACTGTAACTATTTCATCCAAAGTGATGACCTTGCCAGACATTTGCCGTTCTCTGTGTGCTCCTCCCCCTTTAGTCTCAGTACCTCCAGCTTGTGACTAAACTTGTATCCCAGTATGCCTCACTGGGCAGATGCTAATGTCAAATCTGGAAGAAAGCTTCCAGACCAAAAGAATTATAACATTTTCTAATCTGTAGCAGTAAAACCCTGGAGAATATATGTGGAAATGGATTCTGGAGGTGCTAGACAAGGTGAGAGAAGAAACCAATTTTAAATAAATTTGAACTTATTGCATTGGGACACTTACCATATACTCTAGATGTAATGGACTATTCTGAGCATCTGAGAACAGTTCTAATTACTAGCTTTGTTGAGGGAAGCTTGGGACTCTGGTGACCTATCCTAAAGAAACTTGAGATGACATATATTTTTTGATATAGTGTAGGAAAAGAAACTCAAAGAAGTAGAAATGTTGGAGTGACTTTTCGTGTGCACTTACCCACTCTTTAACTATGTGCCTTTAGAAAGCCTACAGGACGTATCCTCTAAGTTATTGAAAAAATATATTATTCATATTGAAAAACATTATTAGCGACAGAAAACCAGACTATTTGAAAAGCAAGGTGGTGACTGTGCTCTGTTGTTCTGAGATAAAGGGCATTGCAATGTCATTGACATGCCACTGAAATGGGCTCTATGAGTTCAATGGGAATGATGGATCCTAGAGTGGAACATGGTGGTCATGGTTTCCATTATAGGCAGCAGAGGTAGAGTCATTGTGATACTGTGATTTACAATAAGAAATATATACTTTGGTCTTGGTTTCTGGTTCCTAGAACAGAGCTCCTAAAACCCTTGTAATTTCCTGAGCAGTAAGAAATTGTTCTAATATTTGGTCTTTGACCCTGGTTTCTGACATAGAACTCTTAATCTCTAATGCCTGGGTTATAGGACCATATTTTGTTTTAATGAAGCAAATCTTGGTGGGATCCTAGATAGGGGTTGATCACCAGAAAGACCAAGCCATGATTACAAACTTGGAAATTTTAGCCCCACCTCCCATTTTCTGGGAAGGGGAGAAGGGCTGGTTATTGACTTAATAATTGATCATGCCTATGTGATGAAGCCTCCATAAAAATCCTTAAACTATGGAGATCAGAGAGCTTCTGGGTTGGTGACAAAGGACACATCCATGTGCTAGGAGGGTTGTGCATCCCAATTCCACAGGGACAGTAGATCCTGCACAGGGGACCCTTCTGAATCTTTCCTGTATCTTTTCATATGGCTGTTCACTGTTATCCTTTAACATAAATAGTACATAAACTGTTTTCTTGGCTTCTGTGAGCTGCTCTAGCAAATCAAATCTGAGAATGGGGCTGTGGCAAACTCCAATTTGTAGACAAGTCAGATAGAATTTGTGGGTTACCTGGGAACCTACTACTTGGATTGGCATCTGAAGTGGGGAGCAATCTTGCGGGACTGAGTCCTTAACCTGTGGGGTCTGCTCTAACTCCAGTTAGTGTCAGAATTGAATTGAATTGAACACCTGTTGGTGTTTACTAGAGAATTGCTTTATATGTGGGGAAAAGAATCCACATATATGGTGTCAGAAGTGTTCTTTGTTCAGTATGAGAATAGGAAAAACAGTTTTGTTTTACCTATCTCTAATAGTTATAATAAGAATAATATAATCTGTAAGCATATTTGGGAGTGGTTAATTGATTATGGGGTCGTTGGGATTGAAATAGATAGGTAGCCTACTAGAGTCTCATTTGAACTAAAAACCAAAAACGACCAACCAAACTAAGAAACAAAGACTCTAAGACTGGTGAAAAGACGCTTGTCTTCGGACATCATGGTGAGATTCATGGGAATTCTTCAATTCCAGAACTAAGTCAGTTAATAGAACCAGGTACTCTGAATAAAACAAAACAAAACAAAACACAACCAAATTTGGAGACATAGTATACTTGAGGAAAGATCCTGTGATAATATCATAAGAACTTACTTAAATCTTCCACCTAACCTTCCCCAAACTTGCACTCATTTAAAAGGACAACTGTGTCCAGTGCCTTGGAACTGACTTTAAGCCAATACTAATCAATGGAAACTTCATTTAACTTACCTCTTTGGCCATTCAAAAGGCATATTGGTCTTGAAAAATGTGACACAATTTCATCAGCTTATTAAGATAGTGACTAATTTTCAGTTGCTGTTCCAGATGTTATCTCTTTATTGGAACAAATTAACACAGTCTTTGGAGGCATCTACTATAAAGCTCTTGCTTTTTATCTATTCCAACATACAGAGAACAACAGAAGCAGTTTTCTTTTATCTTACAGGGAAAGCAATACATTTTCCTCATCTTATCTCCGGGCCATGTTAACTCTTTAGATTCATGAAAAAAATGTAGTCTTCAGGCATCCTGATATTCTATTCCACAGGACATCATTTATTCTACTACATTGATGCCATCATGCTGAAAGGACTAGGGGATCAGGGAAGGGCAGATGTTCCAGTGCCTTAGTGTGCAGTGCCAGAGGGAGGCAGGTAAATTGCATGAAAATAGTGGCCTCTAACTCCATTTACTTTTTTTTTTTAAATCACAGTCTATTTTTTTTATTTCAAAATTTTACAGGGGTACAAATGTTTAGATTACATATATTGCCTTTGCACTGCTGAAGTCAGAGCTCCAAGTGTGCCCATCCAGACAGTATGCACCGCATCCATTAAGTGTGCATTTACCCATCCCCTTCTTCCCCCCCCACCTGCCTGACACCCAGTGAATGTTACTTCCATATGTGTATGTAAGTGTTGATCAATTAGTACCAATTTGATAGTGAGTACATGTGCTGCTTGTTTCTCCATTCTTGTGATACTTCATTTAGAAGAATGGACTCCAGCACCATCCAGGGTAATATAGGAGGTATTAGTTCACCATTATTTTTTGTGGCTGTGTAGTACTCCATATATATATATATATATATATATACCATATTTTATTAATCCACTCATGTATTGATGGACACTTGGGTTGTTTCCACATCTTTGCAATTGTGAATTGTGCTGCTATAAATATTCGAGTGTAAATGTCTTTATTATAGAGTGATTTTTTTTTTCCCTTTGGGTAGATACCCAGTAGTGGGATTGCTGGATCAAATAAGTGGTAGTTCTACTTTTAGTTCTTTGAGGTATCTCCATATTACTTTCCACAGAGGTTGTGCTAGTTTGCAGTCCCACCAGCAGGGTATGAATGTTCCTATCTCTCCACTCCATTTGCTTTTTAATGGATTTTATATTAAGGGACTTGCCAAGATATTCTCTTCAAAATAAAAGACAGGGAGATACATAGTACTGCAGATATTGAAAGTTAAGCTCAGAAAGGTTAAGGTGGGGCAAGAGGGCTGACTAGAGACATAGGTCACCAGACCATCTCAGAAAAAAGGAAAAATTTTAAATGAAGAAAAATATAATTCAGGTACCAGAACTTACTGGAGATTCCTTGGGAAGAAGTTGTAGAACAGAATAAGAAGGAGCAAGATTTCAGCAGAGATCAACCCCTGAGAAACTTGGAGTCCTGCTGAAAGGGTAGGTGGGGGTTTTGTTTCTACTTCCCTCACACCTCTGGTAGTCAGCAGGCTTCTGAGCTGCTGGAGAGCTTCTCTACCCTCACAAGCCCAAAAGCTGCCATTGTCAGTAAATAGGGAGCCTCTTGAAAGCAAAGCACTGGGCTTCCAGCCCTCTCGGAGTGGCTCCCCATGACCACAGACCTGAGCCAAGATGGTGGGTGCCATACTGTTTTCCAACCATTGCATGCCTTTGTTCTCCCCTGGGAGTTTCAGCCCTTCCATCTTCATGTCACTGGTCCCAACACAAACATTTCCCAACTCCTGCCTGGGGAATGGTGGCCATGGGGGCCAGTGAGGCCTGGGGGAACTGTGTGATCCCAGAGCTTGAACATTCCAGGCAGGCTGCCTTCTGGGGAGAGGGACAAAGATAACCAGAGTGCCAGCTCTCCTACATTCAGACTCTTTTCCTTACCTTCCCCTCCCCCATCCACTGTTGCTGTGTGGCACAGGTACCCCAAGGGACAATTGAGCCAGGGCTCTCAGAAGTGACTGCTATACCTATGTTGGTGCATCCACCACTCTGAGGCTTCCACAGAGATTGGGCTCACACCCTTACTTTTAAAGACCTTCAGCAGACCAAGGGGTGCTCAGGCTCTGAGCTCCCTGTCTACCAGCTCTCCCCAGTGCTGCTCGCCTGGCTGCTCCAGCAGAGCAGGGTACACTGAAGTGAACATTTGTCTTATTTATGATCTTCTCACTCCCTTCTGAATATCCTTCCTAAAATCTCTCATCTTGTATCATTTTAAGGTAGAAGACAGAAATGCTTTCCTACTTTCCTTTAAAGCCAGAATGCAGGTTGGAGGGAATCCACTTGGGTCTCAGTTCAGAAGAGAGTGACGTGAAAAGTCACAACATAGGAAATTAAATCTTGTGAGGACAATGGAGAGATGATGAGCTTTCAGAAGTCACAGAAGCAAGATGTCTGGGGTTATAGCCCCACACTCTGGATGGGCAGTATAAATAGGGCTGAGGTGGTGGCAGTGGGACCTTTACTGGAGCATTCTATGGGTGTAATTTGACTATTCTTCCTAGCTGTGTACTTTGCAAGCTAGATACCTTCAGACTTCCCTGATATTTTATGAGTGACCTTATGACCTTTAATATTCTTTTCTTAAATATGTTGGATGGAATGGGCTCTGTTTTTTACAGTTAAAAACTGTTCCTGATACATGAATATTTGAGGTCACCAAAGGGGAGAACAGAGGCAGTAATCTAGTCAGCCATCATAGAAGTATTTTTTTTTTTTTTAAAAGCAACCTACCCAGTATTAAAGAGATTGAGCAGTCTCACCAAAGTCCCAACTCATGCAATTAGAATTCTTTCTTCCTCAGCAAGAAGGTATGAAAATTTGCCCCCGTTTAAGAAAATCTCATACACAATATCTAAATTTACAAAATAGATATATTAAAGGATCTTTATTTTTTCAATTTATTGAGGGATTCACCATATAAAAGGATTTATTATATATTTTACTTAAGTAGCCAATTCTTCAGTTATTTACTACATTGTCATTTATTTTAAAATTTTGGCTTTACAGACCTTTACAAGACCGTATCTGGCTACATAAATAGAGATTTAAATATGAGAATTTAAATACTTCATTGGGAAGTTGTGAAATTACTAGTCCCCAAGGGCTAACAAAGGATTTTAACCAGCATTTTCAAAATTGGAATGCTTCTTTAAAAATACCAACGTTATGAAGAATGTGTGCTATTGAGGAATAGGTTTATTATGTAGAGCTCTTAAATGAAGACAATAAAATACATATCTAACTAAAAAATTCAATAGTACAAAAAAGCATGCTGTTCAGGTTTTAAATGTCTTTATGTTAAGGTGGCTAGCTATTGATTTTGTATAGTCACTATAATCCATTTTGTAGTTATCTTTTCTGTTGTAAATTTAAAAATAAAATCTCTTTTTAGGACCTAAAGATACTAAACAGTGGGTTTTACAGCCGTAATAGTGCAATGGCTATGCTGGCATAAGATGTGTGTGTGTGTGTGTGTGTGTGTGTACTGTACTATACAGAATTTATAAAACCCCGTAAATCGCTTCTGGGTTCACAAGTTCACAGCTGATATGGAACACCTATTAGACATTTAAGAGCGACATAAAAAGACTATCTCTGGAAGGTTGTGTTTATGCTTGGAATAGATCTCCTCCTCCCAGGCAAGTTAAAGCCCATTAAAAGGATTTCACCCTTTGTGAGTTGTTAACTTTCCCATTACAAAGCTGGTCTTAGAGCTATAACATGGGTAGTGGCCTCTTTAATTACTGAAAATTTGGCTTTGTAATAACTACAGGAGCAGAACTCGGATATTTAACATGACAACACAGATGGAGAATAATTTAAAAAATAAAAGATTTAGCTTATCCTGCTACACATAGCTGAAAAGTATATCTGAGTCACATCTTTTAAAGCTTTTCAGAGAGGACTAGATTTCAGATTATGTAATAAGCTCTGGTATTTCAGTTCTGTATTCCAAGCAAAGAATTAGGTCATTTTATAGCCCAGGAAGATTTTTTTCATAAATGGGTTCTCATGAATTATTGGCTCAAGTAATTTTAGACTACACTTTATAAAGATTTACCATATTTGAACAGCAACAGTAAATGGCTTATTCAATATATTTTAATTACTGGCATTCCAAATGCTATTCAAACCATCAAAATTCTGACCCTAAGAATGCCTTTTCTCAGTTAACGATGTCCTAAATGGCTTTAATTAATTAGCTGCCTTAAAGTAACCAAAGTTTAGTGGAAAAGTTTTAGGAAGAGTTGAAACACAAACACTGGATTTTATTGGTGAGGAGAAATTGGAATTGAGGTTGTCAAAGTTTAGTCTATTTTAGTCTGATTTTTTTTTTTTGTCAAATTTTTTTTTTTTTGGTCTCACTCTGTTGCCTAGGCTGGAATGATGTGATTGTAGCCTCCTGTAACCTCAAACTCTTGGGCTTAAGTGATCCTTCTTGCCTCAGCTTCCCAAGTAGCTGGGACTGCAGGAGCATACCACCATAACCAGCTAATTTTTAAATTTTTTGTAGAGACAGGGTTTTGCTACATTGCCCAGGCTGGTCTTCAATTCCTGGGCTCAAGTGACCCTCCTGCATCAGCCTCCCAGAGGGCTGAGATTACAGGCATGAGCCACCATACCTGCTCCAGCCTAATCTGATTTTGATGACAGCAAAATATGAATGTGGAAATTAGTGGTTTTGCATGTATGCTATTTGATCGGCCAAAGAACAAACTACTTCAATCTGAAAGAGTACATATTTTTATCTACAGTTTGTAGATATGGATGTAACTATAGTAACTATTAACTCAAATAATCCTGGTATATTTAGATCATTTTATTTTTGAGATGCTCCAAGATGTGTTTCATTTTATATACTGCCTTATGGTTCCATGAATGCCCTGGCTTTTTTCTTATGGTACAAACTGCTTTATGTAGGCATACCTCAGAGATATTGCAGGTTCAATTCCAGACCACCACGATAAAGTAAATATCAAAATTAAGTGAGCCACACAGATATTTTGGTTTCCCACTGCATATAAAAATTATGTTTGAACCATACTGTAGTCTATTAAGGGTGCAATAGCATTATGTCTACAAAAGCAAGGTACATACCTTAATTAAAATGTACTTTCTTGTTAAAAAATGCTAACCATCATCTGAGCCTTTAGCAAGTTGTAAACTTTTTGCTGGTGGAGTGTCTTGCCTCAGTGTTGATGGCTGCTTGGTGACGAGGTTGGTGGTTGCTAAAGGATGAGGGGCTGTGACAATGTTTTCAAATAAGACAACAATGACAGTTTGCCCCATCGATTGAATTCCTTTCAAGAGAGATTTCTCTGTAGCATGCAATGCTGTTTGATAGGATTTTACCTACAGTAGAACGTCTTTGAAAAATGGAGCCAATCCTCTCAAAACCTGCCATTGCTATATAAACTAAGTTTATGTCATATTCTAAATCCATTGTGGTCATTTCGTCAATGTTCACAGCATCTTCATCAGGAATATATTCCATCTCAACAAAAAACTTTCTTTGCTCATCCACAAAAAGCACCTCCTAATCTGTTAAAGTGTTATCGTGAGATTGTAGCAATTCAGTTATGTCTGCAGGCTCCGCTTCTAATTCTAATTCTCTTGCTATTTCTAGCACGTCTGTGATTACTTCTTCCTTTACTGAAGCCTTGAATCCCTCAAAGTCATCCATGAGGGTTGAAATTGACTTCTTCCAAACTCCTGTTAATATTGATATTTTGACCTCCTCCCATGAGTCATGAATGTTCTTAATGGCATCTAGAATGGTGAATCCTTTCCAGAAGCTTTTCAATTTACTTTTCTCAGGTCCCTAAGAGGAATCACTATGTATGGCAGCTATAGGGTTACAAAATGTATTTTTTTAAAAAGCAAGACTTGAAAATAGAAATTACTCCTTGACCTATGGACTGCTGAATGGTTGTTGTGAGCAGACATGAAAACAACATTAATCTCCTTGTACATCCCCATTAGAGCTCTTGGGTGATCATGTGCATAGTTAGTGGGCTGTAATATTTTGAAAGGGAGCTTTTTTTCCCCCGAGTAGTTGGTCTCAACAATAGGCTTAAAATATTTGGTTAACTATGCTATAAACAGATGTGCTGTCATCCAGGTTTTGTCATTCCATTTATAGAACATGGACAGAGTACAGTTAGCACAATTCTTAAGGGCCCTAGAATTTTTGGAATGGTAAATGAACGTTGGCTGCCAGTTAAAGTCACTAGCTTCATTAGCTCCTAGCAAGAGATCAGCCTGTCCTTTTAAGCTTTGAAGCCAGGTGTTGACTTCTCCTCTCTAGCTATAGAAGTCCTAGACAGCATCTCCTTCCAATATAAGGCAGTTTCATCTACATTGAAAATCTGTTGTTTAGTGTATCCTTCGTCAATGGATAACTTCCTGTAGCTTCTATGTCAGCACTTGCTGCTTCACCTTGCACTTTTATGTTGTGAAGATGACTTCTTTCCTTAAACCTCATGGACCAAGCTCTGCTAGCTTCCAACTTTTCTTTTATAGCTTCCTTACCTCTTTCAGTCTTCATAGAATTAAAGAGAGTTAGGGCTTTGCTCTGTATTAGACTTTGGCTTCAGGGAATTTTGTGGTTAATTTGATCTTCTATCCCGACCATTAAACCTTTCTTCATATCAGCAATAAGTCTGTTTTACTTTGTTCGCTGGGATAGCACTTTTAACTTCCTTTAATAACTTTTCCTTTACATTCACAACTTGGCTGTTTGTTTTGTGCAAGAGGCCTGGCTTTTGACCTATTTCAGCTTTTGACAGACCTTTTTCACTAAATTTAATCATTTCTAGCTTTTGATTTAAAGTGAGAGATGTGAGATTCTTCCTTTCACTTGAACACTTAGAGGCCATTGTAGGGTTATTACTAGGTCTAATATCAATGTTGTTGTGTCTCGGGGAATAGGGAGACCCATACGGGGGTGGGGGACGGGGAAACAGCTGATTGGTGGCACAGTCAGAACATACACATCGATTAAGTTCACCATCTCGTATGGTGGCAATAGTAACATCAAAGATCATTGATCACAGATCACCATAACAGATATAATAATAATGAAAATGTTGGAAATATTATGAGAATTACTGAACTGTGACACAGAGACACGAAGTGAGCACATGCTGCTTGAAAAAATGGTGCTGACGGACTTGCCCAGTGCAAAGTGCAATAAAACAAGATATCCTTTTATCTGTTTTAGACTCTATTCACAGGCCTCTGGGATCGTCTCCTTGTGGACTTCTGCTCACAGGGGAAGGATTTCACAAGTTCCAGGGCTGAGGTTCAGTCTGAACGCGGCTTTGCCTGCCAGGCCTCTTGTTCATGGTGTGTTTCAGTTGGTGCTGCACCTCTTGCAGGGACTGCCTTCCTGCCCCTCCCATCCTTCCAAAGAATTGCCTGTATTTCCATATATCTGCCAAATCCCACCAATTTATAATCTTTTTTTCAGTATGACCCTTCCTTTTTATAAACTTATTCATTACTCGTCACTGATTTCTTGGTCTCCAGTCTTAGACCCTTCAAATCATGTCTCTCCTGTACTTAAAAATCTGAAAGGAATTACCATGACCTACTGGATAAAGTTCAGATTTAGCAAACAATGTTCTCCATGACCTGGTCTACTAACCACGCTAGCCTTATTGCTTGTGTTCTTCCTGTAGATATTATGATCTTTCATGCCATCGGACCTTTGTTTTGCTTTGCCTCAAAATCTTCTATTGTACCTCACTATGTATTTCTTTAAGATAGAGTTCAGGCAACATGTCTCCCAGCATACCCCTCTGCCATCCCAGCCTTGGTTGAGTGTGCATGCCTTACCACTGTATCACATCAGTATTCTATGCTTGTGTGTCTCCCTTGCTTCATGCTCCTTTTCCATTTCTGTTTCTGAACTACGTCTGATTCGTGGTAGGTGCTCAATAAGTGTTTACCAAAATAAATTGAACTTACCTTGTTTCTGGCTGGGCACGATGGTGTGTACCTGTAATCCCAGCTACTTGGGAGGCTCAGGCAGGAGAATAGCTTGAGCCCAGGAGTTCAAGACCACCTGAGCTACATAGTGAGACCCAGTCTCAAAACAAACAAACAAACAAAACAAATAAAACACAAAAACAAACAAACAAAAATCTTACCTAATTTCTTACCTGCCTCTGGTCTGTTCAGCTTGCTCTGTCTCTTTTCTCATGCTGTGAGTTCCTGGTCATTGATTGGTCTATTTGTGGTGACTCTGCCCTACTATATCCTACTACCTGCTTATCTCCCTCTCAGTATGCTGCTTTTGCTACAGTTAGGTACCCCTAGAGCCAGATGAAGAATATTGGAACAATTTCAACTTTGGAATGTTTTCTTTAATGGCAAATGGAAGTCAGAAAGTCCTTTAAAGAGCCTACCTGTGCTTAGTTGCTCATGGTCCTGTCCTGTTAGGGTCCTCACAGGCAGCCTGAGGCCACCTATGTAGGATGAAGACATTATAGGCAGGATTTTACAGGGAGGCTTTTGAAATTAGGAAGCTTCTGTTCTTGACCTAGAAGTCATTTCCTAGTTACATGAAAATAAAGACCTAACGATTGACTTAAAATTTTAGTTTTTAGATATTTAGTCAGCCTGAGTTCCCAGTGAAATTATAATGTGGTTTGAATGAAAAAGAGCTTCGGATTTTGAAACCGTCACTACACATGTCAAGCTCATTGTCAGCCGTACACAGCTCCCTCTCATTCTGCAATTTTATGCCTAAAATTTTGTAAAAACTACATAATAAACTCAAGTTTTTAAAAGTTTAATTTTGTGAAGTTTTCTTCCCCCAACCACATCCATATGCACCAATTTTCCTAAATGGTATCAAGCACTCAAAGACATTTGACCCAAGTCACGGGCAATTTGTTCAACAGCTCTCTAGAGTGAGCTGATGAATTTTTTTATGCATGCAGTAGTTTGTAAATTTAAGCAATCTTTAACTGAATGACTATTTCAATTCCTCAAGTGATTCATGAAATAAAGGATGTTGCAATATTGCATACTCAAAATATAACACTCTATGGTAATAATGCAAGTTTATATAATGGATTCAAATCAGTGTTTTACATTGAAGAATGACTGCTCTAAGGACACAGTTTACCTCACTAGATACCCATCCACAGGTTTTCAGTCATTGTGGAATATTTTGATTTCTGGAAGCAAGACACTGATCCCAGGTGATTCCTCTTCTGAGCTCATCTTGTCTTTGTCTCTCAACAACTTTATCTCAATAGCAGAAATAAACTCCCCTGATATGAACAGTCCTCTGTAATTTTGATTTGTGAGTAGGTACATTTTTTAAAAAATAAGATTTCTCTGAGCTGGTAGAGTTTTCATAATCCCTAAGAATTCCGAAATTAACATCCAACTGAACATGAAGGAGATCAAGTTTGTCCATACCGTACTCTTCTTTTCCTTCTATTACTTTTGAAGGCATGTCTGGTCAAGTGTAAGGCCAGTCCCTCTAATCTTAGCCAATCTACTCATTGACTTTGTTCTTATGGGTCTCCTTTTCTCTCTGGAGCTTTCTGTTTCTCTCTTGTAAATCATTTCAATCAGCCTATGAACAGACTCTTTCATATTTCATCTTAAAAAACAAGTCTAGTAGACAGACAAAATAGAACTCTTGACTCCACAGCATCTCTAGCTTTTGCACCCGTCTATCTGTTACCTTTTACAGCAAAATTTTTCAAAGTATTTCTCTTCTCAATTCTCTTGCCCAGTGATGGCAACTTATCGCATTGTAAGCTTTAATTAATAACTTCCCTATATCCATGCCCTTTGGTCTCTAAGTTTGTAGTCTCCACCCACTCTGATTCTGAGATGGACTTGAACTTGCTTTTGCCAATAGGATGTGGGAGAAGTAATGGTGTGCCAATTTCCAGCCAAGATTTCAGGAAGGCCTTGTGTCCTTCTGCCCTCTTTCTTGGAAACCTGCCACCATTATGAAAGCAAGCCAGGGTTGTCCTTTGGGAGGTCAAGAGACCCTGCAACACAGAAACGCTGTTTTTATAGCTGAGGCCATTCTAGAGCAGCTTACCCCTAGGTTACCCCACTGGTTGATTGTAGGTACATGAACTAGGCCAGATGAGATCAGCTGAGTGGGAACCCATATTAGCAGAGCCACCTAGTTGACCCATAGACTTGTAAGAAATTATAGTTGTTTTTTTTAAGCTACTGACTTTTGTGGTGGCTTGTTACACAGCATAGCTAGCTAACATATTCTGCTAATATAACTTTCATTGCTACCAAGTGTTTGAAATACTCTTAGCAATGTCACCAGGGCTCTCTAATCCCCCACATCCAAGAGCCAATTAACTGTCCTAATTTTTCTTGACTTCATGGCAACCATTGGCAAATTGATACTTCTTGAAATTCTTCTCTAGGCCTTCATGATATCACATTTACTTGGTCTCCTCCTACCTCACTGATGTTCTTTCTCAATCTCTTCCTCCTCTGCCAGATTCTAAAATGTTTGAGTGCATAGAAGTCTATGTGCAGCCCTCCTTTTTTTCTGTATACTTTGTCTTGTATGATATCATTCAGTTCCATAGATTTAAATACTATCTACACGAGGGTAACTCCCAAATATAAATTCCATTTTCTACATATTTTCTCTAAATTCCAGAATTATACTTCTATAAGTTTATTTGGCATCTTCATCCAGATATGTAGTAGGTATTACAAGCTTAACATAGCAAATAAAACTCTTTATTTTTCTACCTTCCAATTCTTTTTCAGTTTCTTGCTGGGCCTAATCTTTCTCATCCCTCAAACAGCCCCCACAAATCAAAAACCCAATTTCAAGTATGTTGCTAGCTCTAATTCCAACATGCATCACAAATGTATTCACATCTCACCATCTCTTACAACTCACCACCATCTCTTGTTTGCACAACTATACTTGCCTCCTAACTGATTTCCCTGCTTTCATTCTTTTCTCCTATGGTCAATTCTCTTCATAGTAGTCAGAACAATTTTTTTAAAGTTTAAATCTAATCACATCATTATCTTGCTTGTACTCCTTCAATGGCTTTCCATGGAAATTGGAATAAAACCCAATCTTCTTACTTATTTTCTAAAATCATGTATGATCTGTCTACAGCCTTCTTCTGGGGCTTCACCTCTGACCACTCTCATTCTTTTTCATTATCTACAGCCATTCTGGTTTTCCCTCTGTTCCTCAAACATTCCAAGATCATCTCTTTCTCAGAGCCTTTGTGCTTGCTATTCTCATTGCCTGGGATTCTCTTTACTAGATCTTTCATTGTTGGTCCCTTTTCATCATTCTGGTCTTAGATAAAAATGTCATATTATCAGAAAGGACTTTTGGGGTCATTCTAGCTAAAATAGCTTCCTTCCACAGCCCCAAATTCATTCCCTGATCTGTACCCTGTGTTATTTGTGTTTTTTATAGCACTTATCATTATCTAAAATTAGTTTATTTATTCATTTCTTACATATTTATTAATCTATTTCTTAGAGTGTAGGCTTCCTCAAACTACAGTCATGCTTGCCTTGTTAGATTCTGTATCTTTCATTTCCAGAACAGTGCCTGGCACTGAGTAGGTGTTCAATATGGATGTTTTGAAAGAAAAAATGCATCTGAAGTGGACCACTAATGTTAATGTGTCAAAATGTTAGATTTTGACCTTATTTTTAAAACATAATGACATTAACCCACAATATATTTCAAAATCCTTAGATTCTTGAAATGTATGAAAATAAGGCATTGCAATGGGTAACACTTAAGAATTCTCTTTTTAAATGGTGTTGATCTACTCATTGACATAAGTTTTGTATTAGCCAGCCTAAGGATACCGATTTGAAGATACATGTGTCCATTGCCCTGGCAGCTGGCCTTTCACTAAATTGATTTTCCAAATGTCACGCTCCAATTTAGACTGATGTGCAACAGATGAAGTTTAATTGTGTTCATGAATGGACTATATTCTCAGGCTTGCATATTTATTATGTAGCAAGGAAATTCCAAATAAAATTGAAAGTTTTATTTAGGAATGAATATTTATTTTTCTCAAATGAGAAATTTTCAATTCATAGAATTATTGCAGATTTATTCTTTAAGATTTAGCTTAAGCATCACTTTCCTTGGCAAGCATTCCTTAGTTTTCTAAGGAATGTGGATCACATGTTCCTCTTGAGCACCTAGTGCCTGAGTTCATTGACCATATTGAAATTTTAATTGGTAAATGACAGGTTATTTCCCCATAAACTTTGATATCCTTCAAGTAGATTTTATACCTTCCTCATTTTTCTTCTTAACCACAGACCCTAATTTGGGGCATATTTAGTCATTTTGTGAAATAGAGTAAACTCTCAACAAATGTTTATTGAATTGAATAGAATAAATAGGTACTAGATTGAATTGCTAATTAATTGTTTTATATGAATATCTAAGTTTACCTTTAGAATGTAAAACTTTGGAGGGAATGAACCTTGTGTCATACTTCTCTTGTATTTTTTCCTTAGACTCTAAGATACCTCACTGCATATGGTAGTAGTGCTCGCGTCTCTGCTGGATTTAGGCTTCATCCTGACTCTTAACTACCACCAGAATTAGGGAAATTCATAGTTAATGTCAACCTAGGGTTTTACATTAAATCTCTATCTAGTCTCATGTCCTGAGGAGCTGGCTGGATAATATAAAAACTTCAAGAACTTTTAAGAAGCAGCATAGTGTATAGTTGCATGACTTGCATGACTTTGGGATTTTACTTAATCTGTATGTGCTGCAACTTTTTTTCCTGGATTGGTACCTAACTCACAGAGTTGTTATGAGCGTCACATGAATTAGGATATATAAAGCACATGAAATATTCTAAATTTCTGGCTTAAAGTAGATTATCAGTAGATGCTAGATATTATTATTATTATTCTTTCCTAAGGCCTACATAAGATCTCAGACTAAGTAGTTACAACTTTACCTCCTGTTTTCCATTTTATTTGAGCCACCAGATCTGGGGCTTCAAAGCTGGACTGAACCAATAGATACTAGAAGGATGTTCATACTGGAAGAATGTTTTCCTTAATCTGTGTCATGTCCACTGAAACATGTTTTCACTCCTTCCACCGATGGCTCTACATTCGATACTGAGAGAGGGATATGTGCTATATTTCAAGGTGAAAACTTCATGTGTCTCTTCCTCTATTTTCACTTTTTGCATCAGGATGCAAGTGGGTGTGAAGGAGGTTAGTTGTAGTGAGAAGATTAAAGCAGCACTTGGTCAATACATTAAAAATACTTGCCAAGGAAAATAATTTTCTTTGTGTTGATGTTTTCCTTTGTAGAAGGAAGTCCAGTGGAATGAGCTGTCTCTTCAGAAATAAATGAGAAGAAAGAATGTACAATTTAAAAGAAAGGCAAGTACTGGATTGAGAGCTGTGGCCAACAGACTTATCCACCTGGGGCAAGAAATATTATTGGGTACGTTGGGTGTCTGTCTCCAAAATATGCATGAACAAAACTAACTGTTGTGAAAACTGAAGAGGTCAATTCTTGTGGCACAAGACTAGACTAGGAAAGGCAACAGAAATTTCAAGAACTCTGAAACTGTTTAACAAAATCTACATAGATATTAGGGAGCACAGAATAATCTTTTAAGGTTATTTTCCTTACAGTTCATGAATTTATAACTTTATGATTATAATTATTTCAGTCTCCACTGAGACTAATATATATATGTACAGACTGCTTCCTCAGTGGAGACTTCCATGCTTGTCTATCTATTGTATATCCCAGAGGAATAATTTGATGGCAAGAGTTCCTATGGCTCTATAAAATCAAAATAATTCCTATCTTTCAATAAATACTCAGTTGGCTTTGAAACAAGACTTGTTTCCTTTTATAGAGCAGGGCTTACCAGCTCTCCCTAGTAGCCAGGAGGTGCCAATGGCAGACTGGTATCACTAATCCTCAGTATCATACAACTAACTTGATACCAGCTTGGTGGAACTATTTTAGACACCGTTTTACATCTCAGCTTGATTTTTGACATTTTTTTTTTCTCAGATTGATTTAAATATTTTCTTTTTGGCCCAATGTAAAATTTTCTTTACTTCATGGTGGGTCCACTTGGTGCATTCTTTACCTGGGCTCTCTGCCAGAGGAGGAATTATACTAGATTTATCAGGGAAAATGTGATACCAGTGAGTTACACCATATTATTTATTAGTAGTTAAGTCTTAAATGTTTACAACTAATTATACATGCAAGGCTTCTTTATTTGCATAATATCAAAATTTATTTAAGCATGGAAGGAAGAGGTTTGGGTGGCAAAGGGCTTATTGCAACATACTGTGAAGTTGGTAGTTTATTCTGCTTATACTATACACATGACATTGAGATTAGTGGTATTTTCATTTCAGATGAGTAAACTGAGGGCCAGAGAAGTGAATGATTTGGCTCAGCTCAACTGGCCAATGGATTGCAGAGTTAGAATTAAAATACAGTTCTTTTGACTTTAATCCAATGCTCTTGTTACTACTACACATGGTCTACGTGTCAGATCAGTCCTGAGACTGAGGATGGCTCTTGTGTGCTTAGCAGGAGTAGGCTATGGGGGAGGATCCAGGGTGAATAGCTTTAGTTTAATGACCAACTGGCTCTTTTTTTCTCAGTATTTAGTTTCCCAATACAATAAAATACATTTTACAAAGGAAATGGTCATTTCAGTGTGAGCTTTGTGGGATCCCTTTCTTCCATTTTCAGCCAGGGTTGCTGGAGCTCCATCAGGCCAGGGCGTCCTTTCTATTTTTCTTAGGTCAGAATATACGAGGCTTTTCCAGACCCAAGAGAAGAGATCCTGGATTGCTTTAGTTATGGTAGGTTACAGTGGGATTGTAAGATTATTGGAATATATATTCTTTAAACTCATTTTGCCCTTAGATTAGATATGGAGATTTGTCTATTCTGGGAAAAAATCCAAAAGGAAAGATAGCAGCATTTTCCAAGGTCTTCATTAGTCATTTAAGGGATTTCCATCCATTTAATCTTAACAGAATGCTATATTCAACCTGCTTTTCCTAGCTTCGTCGCTCACATGTCTTTGTCTGGTGTCTGGGTGAAAGTTTTAAATTCCTTTATGATTTCATACTTCAGGGAAAAAAATGCTCTTTTTATCTGGGATAAACTACAACCTTATTTCCCTTGGCTTATCTTATTAATATTTGATGGCATTTACTTTCAAAGCAACTTTGCACAGTTGCCCTGGAGTGTTTGCACAAAGGAGGCTTTCTAATGCAAATCTAAGTGAATTAAAAGTTAAAAAATAATTTGGCCCAAATGAGACTGCCCTCAAAGTAAAATTTTAGCCATCAAAGCAGCTATTCATTTATTCATTCATTGATTTGTCTGTTAATTAATGCATGCAGTAATTTATTAAACAAATATTTTCTAAATACCTTGTGGTGGTTACTAGCACTCGTCTAGGAACTTATAGTTTAGTAGAGAAGATGAGATATTGTGGGAAAAAAGTACAGCCTCAAATCTAGAAAGAAGATTTTGCCCTTGAAGTTCACTGCAAGAAGGAAGGAAGAGACTACCCAACAGCCAGCTTCTGGGGAGCACGTGTTTCTTTTTTTTTTTTTTCCATTTTTTTTTAATTTTTTTTTTTTATTTATTTTTTTTATTTTTTTTTTATTTTTATTTTTTGTTTGTTTTTCAGCTCATTAAGGGGGTACAAAAGATCAGGCTATATACATTGCCCATGCCTCCCCATCCCCCCGAGTCTGAGCTTTAGTTGTGTCCATTTCCTAGACAGTGCACATCACTCTCATCATATAGGTGTGCACTCCTCCCCTCCCCCCACCCCATCCCCCCCAGAAAGAACTTCAAACGTGTCCATTCCCCAGGCAGTGCGCATCGCACTCATCAAGTAGGTATACACCTATCCCTTCCACCCAGCCCCGACCTCTGTCCAATACCCAATTGGTATGAATCCCAAATGTGCACTCAGGGAAACCAGTTTGCTGGTGAGTACATGTGGTGCTTGTTTTTCCATTCTTGGGATACTTCACTTAATAGAATGGGTTCCAGCTCACTCCAGGAGAACCAAAGAGATGCCATATCGCCATCATTTCTAATAGCTGAGTAATATTCCATGGTATACATATACCACATTTTCCATTCATGAATCGATGGGCATTTGGGTTGTTTCCACATCTTTGCGATTGTGAATTGTGCTGCTATAAACATTCGGGTGCAGGTGTCTTTTTTATAGAATGACTTTTGTTCTTCTGGGTAGATGCCCAGTAATGGGATTGCTGGATCGAATGGTAGGTCTACTTGAATCTGTTTAAGGTATCTCCACATTGCTTTCCACAGGGGCTGCACTAGTTTACAGTCCCACCAGCAGTGTATGAGAGTACCTGTCTCTCCACACCCATGCCAACATGTATAGTTTTGGGACTTTTTGATAAAGGCCGTTCTCACTGGAGTTAAGTGATATCTCATTGTGGTTTTGATTTGCATTTCCCTGATGATTAGAGATGTTGAACACTTTTTCATATGTTTGTTAGCCATTTTTATATCTTCTTTTGAAAAATTTCTATTCATGTCCTTTGCCCACTTTTTGATAGGGTTGTTCGATTTTTTCTTACTGATTTTCCTGAGTTCTAAATAGATTCTTGTTATCAGTCCTTTATCTGATGTGTAGTATGCGAAGATTTTTTCCCATTCTGTAGGTTGTCTATTTACTCTTGTGACTGTTTCTTTGGCTGTGCAGAAGCTTTTTAATTTGATCAGGTCCCATTTATTTATTTTTGTTGCTGCTGTGATTGCCTTAGGGGTCTTCCTCATAAATTCTTTGCCTAGACCAATGTCTGTAAGAGTCTTACCTACGTTTTCTTCTAGAATTCTAATAGTTTCTGACCTAAGGTTGAAGTCTGTTAACCACTGTGATTTGATTTTTGTGAGGGGTGAGAGCTGTGTGTCCTGTTTTAGTCTTCTACATGTGGATATCCAATTTTCCCAGCACCATTTATTAAATAAGGAATCTTTTCCCCAGAGTATGTTTTTTTCTGCTTTGTCAAAGATTAGATGGCTATATGAGGATGGTTTTATATTTGGATTTTCTGTTCTGTTCCACTGGTCTGTGTCTCGGCACTTGTGCCAGTACCAGGCTGTTTTTAGAACCACAGCCTTGTAGTAAAGTTTGAAGTCTGGCAAATTAATACCTCCCATTTTGTTTTTGTTGTTTAATATTGCTTTTGCTAAACGGGGTCTTCTCTGGTTCCATACAAAGCGTAAAATTATTTTTTCTATGTCTGTGAAAAAAGATGTTGGTAATTTAATAGGGATTGCATTGAATCTGTAGATAACTTTGGGCAGTATAGACATTTTAACAATGTTGATTCTACCGATCCATGAGCATGGTATGGTTTTCCACCTATTTACATGTTCTGCGATTTCCTTCCTCAGAGTTTCATAGTTCTCCCTATAGAGGTCCTTTACTTCCTTAGTTAGATATATTCCTAGATATTTTATTTTCTTTGTTGCTATTTTGAAGGGTATTGAGTCCTTAATTTGGTTCTCCGTTTGACTGTTATTGGCGTATATGAATGCCTCTGATTTGTGTGTATTGAGTTTGTATCCTGAGACTTTGCTGAATTCATTAATCAATTCCAGGAGTCTCTTGGTTGAAATCTTGGGGTTTTCTAGATATAACATCATATCATCAGCAAAGAGTGAGAGTTTGATCTCTTCTGTCCCTATTTGTACTCCCTTGATTCTGCTCTCTTGCCTGATAGCTCTTGCAAGGACTTCCAATACTATGTTGAAAAGTAATGGGGACAGTGGGCAGCCTTGTCTGGTTCCAGTTCGAAGTGGGAATGCTTTCAGGAAACTCATCTAACCTGCAAGGATGCATTTAGGCTGAGATAAAAGGATGGAAATCAATATTCCAAGCAAATGGAACCCAAAAGAAAGCTGGCGTGGCAGTTCTAATCTCCGATAACGTAGTTTTTAAATCAACAAAAGTAAAGAAAGACAAAGATGGTTACTATATACTGGTGAAGGGTACAATTCAACAAGAAGACATAACTATACTTAATATATATGCACCCAACCTAGGTGCACCCAGATTCATAAAGCAAACCCTACTTGATCTCAACCAAATGATAGATAACAACACGTTAGTAGCCGGAGATTTTAACACGCCACTGACAGTTCAGGACAGATCCTCCAAACAAAAAATAAACAAAGAAATAGTGGACTTAAATACAACGCTCGATCAAATGGGCCTGACTGACATCTACAGGACATTCTACCCAAAAACCACTGAATATACTTTCTTCTCATCAGCTCATGGGACATTCTCCAAGATTGACCATATCTTAGGACATAAAGCATGCCTTAAAAAATTTAAAAATATAGAAATTATACCATGCATCTTCTCAGATCACAGTGGAATAAAAGTAACAATGAACCCTAACAGAAATCCTCACTTCTACTCAAAGTCATGGAAGCTAAATAATCTTCTCCTGAACAATCATTTTATAAATGAAGAAATCAAGTCGGAAATCAAAAGATTTTTTGAATTAAATGACAAAGGAGATACAACCTATCAAAATCTGTGGGACACAGCTAAAGCAGTCCTGAGAGGAAAATTTATTTCCATAAATGCTTATTCCAAAAAGACAGAAAACTTACAATTAGACAATCTAATGAATAGAATCAAAGTGCTGGAGAAGGAAGAACAGACCAATCCCAAACCCAGCAGAAGGAGAGAAATTATTAAGATTAAATCAGAACTAAAAAAAAGGACAACAATCAAACCATAAGGGAGATTAATAAAACCAAAAGTTGGTTCTTTGAAAAAATAAACAAAATTGACACATCTCTGGCTAGACTAACCAAGAACAGAAAAGAAAAATCTCTTATAACCTCCATCAGGAACACGAAAGGAGTAATCACGACTGATGCCACAGAGATACATGATACCATATATGAATTCTACAAAAATCTTTATGCACACAAATTAGAAAACCTGGAGGAAATGGACAAATTCCTAGAAACACACAGCCTTCCCAGGCTCAACCAGGAAGAAGTAGAATTCCTAAATAGACCGATATCTAGATCTGAAATCGAAACAGCAATAAAAAACCTTCCCAAAAAGAAAAGCCCTGGACCAGATGGGTTCACACCTGAATTCTACCATACCTACAAAGAAGAACTGGTGCCCATCCTACATAAACTGTTCTCCAATATTGAGAAGGATGGGATTCTCCCCAACACTTTTTACCAAGCCAACATAATCCTGATACCAAAACCAGGAAAGGATGCAACTAAAACAGAGAACTATAGACCAATTTCTCTTATGAATATATATGCAAAAATTCTCAATAAAATTCTAGCAAATCGAATCCAAGTGCTTATCAAAAAAGTAATCCATCACGACCAAGTGGGCTTCATCCCAGAGATGCAGGGATGGTTTAACATACGCAAATCTATAAATGTAATTCATCACATAAATAGAAGCAAAAATAAAGATCATATGATACTCTCAATAGATGCAGAAAAAGCATTCGACAAAATTCAACACCCTTTTATGATAAGAACACTCAAAAAAATAGGCATAGACGGGGCCTATCTAAAAACGATACAAGCCATATATGACAAACTCACAGCCAACATCATACTGAATGGGGAAAAACTTAAACACTTCAAAATTAAAGATTTTCTTTTACATTTGAGTGTGAAAGACCCTCTTCAAGATTTGTTTTGTCTGCAGGAAAGGAGATGCCTTGTGCACTTGGGTAGGGGAGATGAGATTTGGTGAGTGGTCAGGTGCAGAAAGAAGGTGGATACTACCATTTGTGGGTCAGTTTTAGTTTATTTGAAAGAAATATCATTGAAATTTTAAATTTGAAATATAGTATGTGAAATATCATATTGGTCACAATTTTTGTCTAGAAAAATATTAAGAATCTATTGAAGGGTTTATTGAATATGTTCAGGAGAATAAAATATTCAAGGTCTACAAAGGGATTTCAATGTTTTCCAGGGAATTAAGACTTTAAAGTTCTCTTTGTTAGGTGAGATTTTGGCTTTTAGAATGTGGAACATGAAGTAAACTATGAAGACATGAAGATTATGGAAACATTTCTTTAAGAGGAATTGATTTATAGACTGAGAAGCATTTTTTGAGCCATTATTGTGAGAAAGAAAATATGTTAAATGATAGAGAATGTGTTAATATAAAAATAGGTTTGCTATTTAATAAAGTATAAAGCCTACACACAAAAATGAGAGGTAATAGTTAAAGATTATATTAAGTGATAGGGAAGGTCATGAGGGAATTTCTGTATAAGGTTGTATAAGGTTGCCAACTTAAGGACCTAAAACATTTAAACTCTCATCATCTCCCTAATAATACACCTTTTTAAAAGGCTATTATTTTTCTTGCAAAGGGAAGTAGATCGTGTCATAAACTACACACTTAATCATTTTGATTGGCTTAATCATTTTTACTTCATGACATTAAATGTCCTGAAATTGAGAGTAAGTTCAACAAGTTAGTTTAACTTGGAGATTTGGTAAATACATCATGTTAGCTGGAGTCTATAAAATCATCCTGGAACATTCTTAAAGTTCATGGTCAATTGCATTTATGAGGTTCATCAATTCCTCCTTTTTCATCATCTGTCCCATAGAAATCCTACAGTCTCCACTTTCAAATAGATTCTGAATTTTTCCACTTCTCTCCATTTCGAACTATTAGCCCAAGCTACCTTCATGTCCCCCCTTGGCTATTACAATAGCCTCCTATTGGTATTCCCAATTCTAACGCTGAGCCTTATAGAGGAGCCTCCCACCAGCGCCAAGATGACCTTTCTGAATAGGAAATCAGATCATGTCATCTCTTGCCTAAAACTCCTCAATGGCTTTCCAAATTTACCAGTGCCCACAGAGGTCTCTGATCACATGGCTTCTCACACTTCCTCTTGCTTCCCACATTCCAGCCATATTAGGTATCCATCTGCTTTTCATACGTTTCAGACATACTGTCTCTTTAGAGCATTTTCACATCCAGCTCCTTCTTCCCTCTGCTTAGAATTCTTGTCTCCCAGGTTTTCTTATACTGGGAGACTTTCATTCAAATCTCAATTAAAACATCATCTCCCAGAGTGAAGATATTATATACTCTCCAATATAAGAGCTGTCAAATTTTATACATATTTGTTATCTCTATTTGAAATTATATCATATATTTACTTTATTAACTCTTGTCTCCCATTAGAATATCAGGGTCATAATATCAGGATCCTTTCTAGTCTTCATGGTTTTATCTTTAGCACCTAGAACTATACTTCCATCATGGTGAGTATTCCATATGTATTTATTGGACGAATGTTGAGTTACAGTTGAGGTGTTTTCTTCTCATTTATCTTCTACACTTGGAGGCAGAATTTACAACTGTGGCTTGATTCCCAAAGGCTGAAAGGGGAATTAATTTCACCAGAATTACAGCTTAAGATACTTGTTAGCTCAGCATAGAGTAATGTCTCTTTTGTAGCCTTGTAGGAGTCTGAGCTTACTATTCCAAAACTCCATGTTCGTAAGATGAAACTCATCAACTGATGGTAAATTTAAAATAGCCTTCCAAAGCAACAAGTAAAAAGGAAATGAAAAGAGTGAGTTTCAAATAAATTGTTAATGCTTCCAATACTATATGAAAGTCTTAAATTATGAAAATGAAATAGCAAACATCTAACTTTTTAGAGTCTTCTATATTATGCAGAATAGGCAGCATATATGAACTTAATATTATGTATTTTTTTCTAAAATAATATTATTAGGCTTAATGTGGAAGCAACTATGAATTGAAGTGCACTGTGAGCAAAATTTTCTGCTTATTCCAACAACAATTTTGAATTTTATTTCCATCTATAATGATATACATTTTATTTAAATTTATAACGATTTCTTGTTTGATCACCCCTGTTTCTGCTAGGTACTCTGGGGAACTGTTAAAGCACTGCTAACGATTATTTTATTTAAAATGAACTTCCTTAGACAAATGGTAGAAACTCAAATCAACTTTAGGAAAACAGAAATTTATTAGTTCATAAAATCAGACATTCCTGGAGGGCTCCATGAAAATCCTTTCTGTATTTCTTTACCTCTTAGTTAGGTTTGTCACTGCTTTTTTTTTTTTTATCTTGATTGAGCTTCCTCTAGTAAGTTAATAAAGGTTGGGGCCAGGGTTATATTCTCTTAAAACAAAAAGACACAGGCCTAATTTATGCCCATTAGCTTGTTCATTCCTTTATTCAACATTCATTTAAACAATGTTGTTTGAGTATCTTTTGGGTCAGGCTAATTCTGAAAAACTTCCGCTTCTTATAGAACTGGTTTAGGCCATGCACCTCTTCCTGGCCAGAGGAATAGGGTATGTTGATAGACAGTACTATGTCAGGTGCCTCCACCTTGGTTGAGGAGTACAGGGTACTGTTATTTATATGGATTGAAATGGTTCCTGAAAAAAAAAACAGGGTCATGTTTTTCCCAGATATAGAAAATGAAAAATATGATGGACAGACCAAAACTCATAATATTTCACTAAAATAATGAGGGTCCTACATAAATAATAAGTTGGGTATAAAGCTCAAGGTAAGTTGACAAAATAGTAAAAGACAAGAATCACTATTGCCTTTTCTATTTCTTTATTTTTTAAATTCTACTTTGATGAAAAAGTCTTCACTAGATCAAAGTTGCTTACATACTTGTTTTCATTTCTAGCTGCGTTCCTTACATACTTCCCTATGCTATTTAATTGAGGTGTGGCTAAACCTTTGTGAGACTGGTTGAACTTCACAGTATATAATTTTCTTTGTATAATTAAAAAAAGGAAATTCCTAAAGAAAAGTCATAAAGTAATTCCTTCCCCACCCCATTGTGGCTTACAAAATAAAGCCTAATTTTTTCCATCTTAATGCTTATAATAATTCTAAATTTGGTTGAATACTCCTGTTTCCAACCCTTCCCCAAGCAAATTTCCCTTCTAAACAATCATGACCCTAATCCAGAGCTTTATATATTAATGGATCAGCTCTTCCTTATTTCTAAATTCATTATAGTCTTCTCTTGATTATCTCATTAGTTTCTACTCTGTGTCTGGAAAGCAAATTTTCTACATTCTTTTTTATTTTCTACAACAAATATGTATTGACTACCAGCTATAAACCAAGCACTTGGCTAAATTAAAGGAATATGAATTCTTTTCAATAAAATACTTGGTTACTTATTACTGATAACACTTATTTCCCCCCACCCCATGGCCACTAGATTTCTGTATACAGAAGAACACTATATGGTACAAGTGTGAAACACACTTGGGAATTGCTAATAGCTAGTGATACACTATACTGGACTTATATTATCTTTTAAAATTTCCACCACATTTACCTGGAAAGATTTACCCTTTAGGAAAGCATGCTGGGTGGTTTCAATCATCTCATATTTTTCCACGTGTTTTGTGACTTCCTCCTCTATTAAACTCTCTACATCTGCATGTTACTGCTACCCATGCTGTTAATGTATGGGTTTGGCCACTAAATGTCTCTTAATGAACGAAGATCTTTTTGGCTCCTGTTGGTCCTTCTGAGGAGATAAATATCATTCTTATTAATAGGTGAGTAATTCTTTTTGGTCTTTCCTGAAGGTATTTAAGGAGGTAACACAAGTGACTCTGAGGTGGTGTATATACTTGGAGATTTTAACTGCGACAAAATTAACAACATTGTGACAGAAAATGCAATTTTCATTTGCTTACCTGAGATATTGCTTTATTTTTTACTTTTTTTCTTCTGGTTTACACTATGAGCATGAAGAAAAATGACTTTCTTAGTATTTTGGTGGCATACAACGTGGCTCCCCTGTTCTAAGAACTGGCTGTTTCCTGCTATGTTATTCACTTTTAATAAGAGTATAAGATCTCTCTTAATGAAGATTGCCCATTTGAAAACTGAATAAAATAGTCATTTAATTTTTTTCAGCTTTTCTTCATAAATACTAACTAATATGTGAGAGTTTCCCCAACTCAATTAATGGATGAGGAATGACTAATAGGAGGCAGATCATTTCAGAGATTTGTTACACAATGACTGGATGTTCTGATCAGTAAAATGGGTCATGGCTTATTCATCATAGGTTTATGGTTTCCTGCTGCTCACCATTATGAAACTTGGGAGTTCATTTTGACTCTGCTGAAGGTTGTTTCCACAGGATGAACTCAGACCCACTCACTGCCATTGATTTTGGATATTATAACATAACATTGTGTATGTATTGAAAGAGAAATAGTGACCTCTTTTTATGTCTTGGCTTTATATTGACCAAATTACTTTCTTTAATTACTTCTAGTACTTATTGTCAACATCAGGAGTTTTTGTGCCAGTTTTGTCATGCAACTTTGGAGAACTCACATCATCTCTCTGTGACTCAGTAATGAGGCTGGGCTACAGAATCTTTGTGATTTATTGCTGGTAAAATTTCTATGAGTTAATAATACTCAGGCTATGTATTATATATTATATTGTAGTGCTGTTTACTTATTTATTCTTTTGTAATTATATTTTCCTTTATCTGAGTAGTAAGTGCCTAGGTGGTCTAACAGGTTTTCTAAGCTTTTATGTTCTTCTAGTCAAGGATTGGCATCATGATCAGTGACTCTCCTTCTACTTTAGTGTTATATTGTGTGAATCACTATGTCAAGACAAATCATCTCCCTGTTAAAAATTACAAACCAAAGTGACAGAGCCATGTTCAGAATTGAGAAAACACTTTGATTCAAGCAAGAGCAATGTGGTGTACTCTATTTTATTACATTTGTATATAAATACTCGTGTAAATTGTTCAGAATGAAAACATTTGAGAAACTCTAACACTACAATCAATTTTTCTAAATTAAATAAAGCTAATTTTCTTTAAAAAAAAGTAAATATATATAATATATTTCAATTTCAGCATATTATGGGGCTACAAATGTTTAGGTTACGTATATTGCCCTTGCCCCACCCAAGTCAGAGCTTGGAGTGTGTCCATCCCCCAGATGGTGTGAATATACCCATCCCCTCCTCCCCCTCCCACCTGCCCAACACCTGATGAATGTTACTACTATATGTGCACTTAAGTGTTGATCAGTTAATATCAATTTTATGTTGGATACATGTGGTGCTTGTTTTTCCATTCTTGTGATACTTCACTTAGTAGACTGGGCTCCAGCTCTATCCCAGGAGAATACAAGAGGTGCTAGATCACCATTGTTTTTTGTGGCTGAGTAGAACTACATTGTATACACACACCACATTTTATTAATTCACTCACGTATTGATGGGCACTTGGGTTGTTTCCACATTTTTGCAGTTGTGAATTGTGCTACTATAAACATTCTAGTGCAGATGTCTTTTTTATAGAATGTCTTTTTTTCCCTTTGGGTAGATGCCCAGTAATGGGATTGCTGGATCAAATGGTAGTTCTACTTGTAGCTCTTTGAGATATCTCTATATTTGAATGAAGGTGCTAATGGTTCACTGGAATAATATTGATGAGTCATTACGTTGACTATGATTCATTCCTACCTGTGAATATTTGGGTATAGAAGAGGGTAATGATGGGATTTTTCATAATATTGCCACTCTTCCTTTTGGTAGCAGACACTGCTTGGTTCCTTTCTCTCATATTCCCATAGCTCTAAACTCTACTCACTAAGGGTTAATTACTGTTAGTGCCTGAAACTCTATCCTAGGGCTTTTTTCTGTTTGTGGGAACATACTTGGCCTATGAAGACAGCACATGGTTCCAGAAACTGCCTTTCGTTAATGACAAATGTGGTGGAATATAACCCACATCATAGAATTTCACTGTGCTGGAGGACATGTCCATTCAAATTCCTAACGCTTGTCCATTTTCACTATCATTTTATTGTCAAGCTCACCAAATTACAGTTTTTGATTTAACTCTTATTGGCTTTTTAAGTAGAAAATACATAGGGAATAGTTGGAGTTCAATAGTTTATTCATTCATGTCTTACCACACCAGCATAAGTAGATTGCCTATATTTCTTGAACTGGAATCACTGCAGACAAACATGGGTCATAGATGGCGAGGTGGTGGCAAAGGGAAGGAAATTAGAAATTTAAAAACAAGGAGTGCTTCAGGAAAAAGCAAGTGGTTTGGGGCCTAAAATAAGGCCTTTGGGCAGTTTCTGTGTAACGTGAGGAGTATCAGGGACATGGCAGGCATAAGAAAGAAATTCTAAGGTGAGGTATGTATTAGATTTTCAATAAATGAAATAATGAGTGAGTGTACAAAGTATGGAAAGGAAGTTGGAAATGTCAGGGATAAATTTATTTGTTTCTTTTGAGAAAAGATATATGACAAGAAGGATACTATTTTAGTTTTATGAAAAAGAGATTTTTTTATCCTGGGCAATTGCTGGCCTAAAACTAAAATTGATTCAGTAGTGAAAGATCAAATTGAGTTGCATGTGCTTATTGTTTCCCATTTGTAGTCTTATAGGTTCAAAAATTTGGAATAGGAAATATAAGCAAAATCGGTATTTTTTTCATGCTGCTTACATGGGAGCTCATTCTCTCTTACTTATACTTTTTCCTAAAGATATTATTTATGCTAACTTTAGGTAGTTGATTCATGAAGTGTGGGCTTATTTGAAATTAATATTCCAGTAACAAAACAATCTTTTATTTCATGTTATCTTTCTTGATTTGTGTATATAAGGTTATGTTAAATGACATGATTTAGGCATTTCTTGAAATATATGTTAACTACCAGATTATAGATAAATGTGTCATTTTCTGTGCCACACCTAAATAAGCATTATGGTTTCCTGAAAAGAAGTTTGAAGGTCAGATTTGAAGCGCTATTTCCTTCTGGTTATATGGGGCTATTTATTCCTAACTAATAATGTTGATTTATTCTATTGATTATATATTTATTTATACCATCTCTTAAGTTTTCCCAGATAATGAAATGCCTGACCTAATATCACTAAAAATGCAATTAGAGGACATATGCTATCATAAAGTGCCAATAACCAAATTAAGGAAATATTGTTATTACAGGATGCACTTACGCTAAATATTGACTTAACGTACATTGGATTCTTTTAGGAGTTGAAAACTCAAGACAAAACACATTTCAATTTAATATTTTAAATGGTCATTAATCCAGAGAGACAATGAGGAAGATAAAATTTACACAGAGTACAAATAATGGAAAATATAAAGGAAGACTGCTAATGTGAGCATATGAACTGCTCAGGTGAATTTGATAAACCTGTGAGTCAAATGACCTAAGATAAATGAGAATATAGAATAAAAAGAAATATGAACTAAGCATTCACTGGGAATATTTGCCATATAATTCCTATTTGTGGCCAACATAGTGGCAACTGATTAAAAGCTGCCATTTTCAGTAAATTCATCTACCAAAGCAATAGTCTTAATAGTAGTTATGAATAAACAGTAGCTTACCCTAATGGCTTCAAAAATCAGTCAATTTGTTTGATGTAATACAAGCTCCTTGAAAATCTGATTGTGTAGCTGATTTCATTGCTCTCTATTTACATAAATTACTTTTTCTTTTGAGTTGCCCATGAACTCTTACATTACACATCTGTTAGAGGGAATGAATCCTTTTGACATAAAAAGCACTTAGGAAGCTTGAGTGGTATCTTCTCCTATAGTCTAGGACTACCCTGATGCTCAGAGTACTGTCATATGGGAAGAACCACTGTTACCCAGAAGCAGTGATATTGATCCCTGTTCCCATCTTTCTCAGAATGGATTCACGGGACATTAACACCTGCATCGAGTGGATATTACCTTCTCCATCCTCTTGGTCTTAAGATATTGAACATGGACTGCTAATTCCTTTCTTTTCACTAACCCAAATGGGCAGCCTCTCTGTGACATGTGACTTTCCCTAGTTCCTGTCTGTATTGATTCTGGCTCAGTTTCTGTGATCCTTCTTCATGTCTTCACTGAAGTTCCTGGTCTCTTTATTCATTTAACAAATATTTAAAGAGTGGCTATTACATATTAGGCACTGTCCTAGATTCCATGGAAATAGCAACAAGCAAACAAACAAAAAACAAAGTCCCTGCTCATGGAGTTTATACTCTAGTGGAGGAGGACAGATATTCAATAAATGCATTACAGCTACATGTCACATATTGAAAATTGCCATAGTAAGAGACACAGTAGGTTAAAAACAACTTCACATAGAGTGATAAGGGAAATCTTCTCTAATGAGCTCATGTTTGAACAAAGCCTGAAGAAGGTGAAGATGCAAGGCATTCCATAATCTGGTGGGGGGTGGGGGTGGGCAGGGATGAAAGTTCCAGGCCTAACAGCAGTAGGAGAAAATGCCTTGAAGTAGAAGCATGGTTGAAGGGTTCAAGGATCCTAGCAGTGGGGGAGTGGAATAATAGGTGAGGATAGAGTGATATGGGGGAGTTTAGGGACAAATCATGTAGGGTCTTGTAGTTAAGTGGGTTTTAAATGAGATGGAAAGTCATTGAGGGATATTGAGCAAAATCCCACAACCCCCCTCTTGTCCCCTCTCAGTCATTATTACTCTAACACTAGCCCCTATACTGACTTTTAAGACCATGGATTAGTTTGGCTTGCACTTGAACTTTATATACATGGAATTGTGCAGTATGCCCTCTTGACCATTCAATTTGACTCAAATTACAAATTTCACTCAAATTACATTTGTTTCTTTTGTTGTTGTTGTTGTTGAGACAGAGTCTCACTCTGTCATCCTGGGTATAGTGCAGTGGCATCATCATAGCTCACTGCAACCTCAAACTCCTGGGTTCAAATCATCCTTCTGCTTCAGCCTCCTGAGTAGCTGGGGCTACAGGTGTGTGTCATGATGCCTGGCTGATTTTTCTATTTTTAGTAGAGACAGGGTCTCAACTCTTGCACCAGCTGGTCTTGGACTCCTGAGTTCAACCGATCCTCCCGCCTTGGCCTCCCAGAGTGCTAGGATTGCAGGCGTGAGCTGCCGTGCCTGGCCACTCCAATTATATTTGAAAGATTCATCCATATTGTTGGATGTAGTCATAATTTACTCATTTTCATTGTTGTGCTGATTTTCATTGTACAAAGATGCCACAATTTTGCTGATGCATTTTATTAATGGCTGACATTTAAGTTGGCTTGGCTATATTAAACAGTGTTGATATGAATTTTATTTCCCCCACATTTCTTTGCAGGAATACACATATACATTTTGTCTGGGCACTTACAAAGGACTGAAATTGCTGTGTCAGAGGTTATGTGTATATTCAGCATTTAGTAAATAGTGCCAAACCATTTTCCAGGAGGGTTGTAGTGATTTATAGTCCCATCAACAGTGTTTGAGAGTTTTTTCTGTCCTGATAGTCATGTCTTTGTGTAACTTGCTTCCCTGACTTGTGTGTGTGCTGGACCTAGTGACTTACCTCAACTGAATAGAATCTGGTGATGGTGATGGGATGTTACTTCTGAAATTAGGTTGTAAATAGTACGACTTATGTCTTGCTGGCATTCTTGCCATTTTGCTTGCTTGATCTGATGAAGCCAGCTGCCATGCTGTGACCTGCTTTATGGAGCAGCCTATGTGGCAAAAAACTGAGGAACTGAGGCCTTCAGTCCAACAGCGAGTGAGGAAGTGAATCCTGCCAACAACCATCGGAGTGAACTTAAAAGCAGATCCATCTTTCATTAAGACTTAAGATGACTTTGGCCTTGTGAGAGACACAGAGTCAGAGGACTGGACTCTTGACACCTAAAAATAATAATTCTTTGTGAGATAAATAAATGTGCTATAATAAGTATATGTTGTTTTAAGTTACTATTTTGGGGTAACTTTTTACACAGTGATAGATAACTAACATGTTGACCATTTGGACGTACTCCTTTGCGATGTATCTGTACACATCTTTTGGCCATGTTTATGTTGAGTTATATCCTTCCTTATTTATTTGTTTGCTTGATTATTTATTTGTAAGAATTCTTTAAATATTTTGAGCACGAGTTCCAAACATATATATTGTATCTATGTCCTCCCATTTTGTGAATTGCCTTTTCATTCTTATAATTGTTTATTAATTTAATATAGCCCAAATTATCAAGTTTTTTTACCCTTTATCATTAACAATTTTTGTGCCCACTCTAAGAAATTTCTGCTTACCTCAAGGTTATAAAGATATTGGTTTATGTTTCCTTCTAAAAGCTTTATTACTTTGCCTTTCACATTTAGATCTATAATCTACCTGAATTGATTATGTTTATGGTATGAGCTAGGTATCAAGATTTATTGTTTCCCACATGAATATCCAATTGATCCAGAAACATTTATTGACAAGATTACCCTTTCTGCATTGCATTGGAATATTACATTTGTTATAAATCAGGTACCTACGTGTGTTAAATTGTGCTGTGTGAATTCGGTTAAGCTGGAAACTACATTTATCAGAATTTTCTTTGAACAATCTTTCTTCAGGGTGGGCTAATAGAGGAACTTGCACAGGTTTGGAAGAAGAATATGAGGAAGCGGCTATTACTCTTTGAAGGTCTTCTCAGGTAGATATGGTAACAGATGGACACAGAGATACTGGGGGACTCTAGCTTATTCCCACTCTTCTTATCTCCATGTCTAGCTTTGCTTCCTGACTGCTGCCTCTGCTGACCAATAGCAGCCACAGACCACCAACAGGTGCTTGGCAGGGCGCCCGCAGAAGTAGTAGTGCATGGAGGTGATGGTTCGCCAAAAATCTTCCACAAGTTTCCTTTTCATGTCTGCAGCTGGACATGCTCAGTTTTTCAGGTAGCCCTGCAATACTTGACTCCCCTACCTGTGCCAGTGCATCAGGAGGACTGATTAGCAACTCCTTCCCTGACCCTCCAGTTCCTCTTTTGAATAGAAGGCACAGACACTGGTTGCAGGCAATGTGAAAGACCCTCTCCTGAGTGTACGTATGTGTGGGTCTGGTTCCGGGCTTCTGTGTCTCTACCATTGAGCAATTATTTTTTTAAATTCTTGCATCAATACTGCATGTCTTCATCATTATAGTTTTGTAAGTCCTGATATCTGACAATATAAGTCTCCTAGCTTTGTTCTTCAAATTTGCCTTCCATATTCTTGGCCCTTTTTATTTCTATATAAATTTTAGAATCAGCTTGTCAATTTCCACCAAAAAAAAAAAAACAAAACTTGCTGGGACTTTTATGGGTATTACACTGAATCTATAGATTAATTGGGGAAGAAGAATTGGCATTTTTACAATAATGTGTCTCTGACCAATGTATAATTTAGAAAGAACTAAAATTAATCTTTTATAAGCTCTTGTGGAGAATAAGAAAAAGGAAACACTTCCAAATTGCTTTATGAGACCAGTATAACACTGATACTAGAATCAGGGAAAAGTTGGAGATTCTGTAATAATATTGGAAAAAATTATATGTAATAATATGCTATCTGGGTGCAGGCATCCTTTCATCTCTCTGGCAGCCAAACTAGGGCTCTTTCCCTTGCTCAAATAAGGAGATGACATTTATTTAGCTTAGAAATGGAAAATCCTGCCACTGACCCAGGTTATTATAAAACATAATATAATTCCTCAGGATTGCAAATTTCTATTCATCTCTCCAAATAGGTTCTAGTCATCTCCATTCCCCCTGAAATAAACCTTTGGACAGAAAAGTGAAGGCCAAATTTCTAGATCTGTAAGAGATGACCAGAACTCATTATCTTCCTCTTTTGGAAAATGGAAGAGTTCCAAGAAGGTGGAGCCAAGGTTTCCATCTTAGCCATAAGAATTCATTGATGCCGAATGGATTCATCAAGAACCTTCGGGACCTGCCCCAAGGATCTTGAGTCAGAATTTCTCACCTCATGCTCCAAGAATCCACTGCAGACTTTCTTATATGGAGACTTAACTCTTTAGGTTTTTTTTTTTCCTCTACTCTGCTACACAGGGTTTAATATGCTATAGAAGGATGATGTAGGTAAAAAAAAAAAAAAAAATGAATAAGTTTTGAGAAAAGAAGAGCCACTCTTTGAGGAACACTGGAAAATGTTGTAGAGCAAAGGTTTACCCTGAGATTAAAAGGTAAGGAGAAGAGGGAGAAAGTGTGAACGTTATCAGAGGGGTGCCAGGTGCCAAAGGGCCAATGGCTGATCTGAGTGAAATTATCCGGAAACAGAGAGGACCCATGTAAGTACCCTGGCTAAGATTCTTTGGGTACTTAGAAAGATATACCAAGTAGCCTCTCCTATTTCCTGCACCCAATGCCTATGGCTTCTGCTCTGTCCTTGTTGGACAACTCTAAAAGATCCCTTGTGTGCTCACTGCTCATTGTCCCCTCCCTACTCCACTGCGCCAGGACTTTTTAAACTGCAAATAAGTGGATGGCATGCTTGTTTTCTAATGGGATTGTGGTAGGGAAGTACCCTTGGACTTGTTCTCGGGGAGTGATGAAGTGAATATCCTCTGATCTGGAAAAGTAGTTGTGGACAGTCCAAATATCCTGTCATTTTTTTGTACACTTACTAAGTAATTCTAATCACTGCATTCGTAATGACCTTTCCCACTGGAGAAATCCTATTCATTCTTAAGAATTCAGCTCAAACGTTATCTCTTCTGAGAAGCCTTCCTCTTTTCTCTCAGGCAGAATTTTAAACTTTTACCTTAGCGTTTCTATAGTTTTAAAAATTTGCCTCAATAATAGGCTTTGCCATATTACTTCGTAAGTATTTGTAAATATTTGTTCAACTGTCTTGAGGATGTGATTGTATTGATATTCCTATAAGTGGTGCTCGACATATAATAAAATCTTAAAAACTGTTGTAGAATTAATCCATCCATAGGGAGCAGGACTGGCTTCATAATTTGAAGAGTCCAGCACTAAAAATATGGGACCCTTGTTCAATTATTATTAGGAATTTTAAGACAGCAACAAACTGAGCATGAGGCCTCCCTGAGTGCAGGGCCTTCTGCATCCATGAACCTGGCCCTGATGGGAAGTCAGTCGTGGATTTGGCAAGATCTGCAATGTGATATCGATTTTTACCATATTTTATTGACTCAGCTGTAGAATTGATATTATTCAATGGTGTTTGGTTTGATATATCAGTGGTCATTATAGTGGAACAGCATAGAGTATGGCTCTAGAAATTTATTGTACACACACACACACACACAAATACAGGTTGAGTATTCCTTAGCTGAAATGCTTGGGACTCATAAGCGTTTTGGAATTTTTTTTTTTATTTTTTTTATTTTGGAATAGTTGTGTATACATAGTGAGAGATGTTGGTGATGGAACCAAATATAAACACAAAATTTCTGTATGTTTTATATGTATCTTATACACATAATCCGGAGATAATTTTATATAATATTTTAAATAATTTTGTGCATGAAATAAGCATCGTGTACATTGAATCATCAATAAGTAAAAGTGTCACTATCTCAGCCACCCGTGAGGACAATCTGTGATTGTTGGACATCACCATTATTCCTGATTCTGAATTTATGTGTTACAAATCCTTCAAAGTTACCACCTTGTTCATCATCATCACTGAACATAGATGCAGGCCAGCAATTGTGCCAGGCATGCATGACTGTGTCTTTAGTCACTGCGTTCTAAGCATGGGCAACAACATATAAGGTATCCTTCATGCTAAACTCCTTTTGAAAGACCCTCCACACTCACACCTCTGCTCACTGTTGCTAGAAAGTGTTTTTATGTTTACTGTTCATTATCTAAGGATACCCTGGCATATGGCTGAATTAACGAAGTCACATTTGGGGAAAAGTACATGGGATGAACATTATTTCGGTGAGAATTTCAGAATGAGCAGAACAACTGTCAAAGAATAACAAAATCTTGCAGTTGTCATCCAGTCCAGCTTCTCTGCAGTGAGCATGAGCACTGGTATAAAGTATTTGTGAAACCAATCAGAAAAGATGACCCTGGTGAATCATGGCCTTTTGTTTGTGTAATAACAGACTGGTAAGAAATTTACTCCTTGAAAACAGTGAGGATACAAGCTTTTGCCTATCACAGAAGGTTTACAGATATGCATGCCTGGTGCATTAGCACATCCCAGAGCTGCTACTCTGTCCTTGGCATCTTTAATTCCTAGAGGGACTGTCTCACCAGTTATAGTCTGTGTCTTTCTGGGGCAATAATGCCAAAACAGTGATGTTTCTTTAGCATTATAAACTTGTTCCGGTGTCAGATTTTCATCAGCAATGACCTTGGCAAACAAACTTGTCAATAAATTTCTCTGCTGCTTTGTGATTAGCAGATGCTTTATCACCATAAATCTTTAAAAATTAAATGCTATGTCTTTTTTAAAATGTATTTTTTGAGACTGCAACCCCAAATTCCTGGGCTCAAACAATCCTCCTGACTCAGCCTCCTGAGTAGCTAGGACTACAAGCATGCACCAACATGCCCTGCTAATTTTTCTATTTTTTGTAGAGATGGGGGTTTCACTATGTTGCCCAGGCTGGTCTTAAACTCCTGGCCTCATGTAGTCCTCCCACCTTGGCCTCTGGGATTACAAGAATGAGCCACTGTGCCCAGCCCTTTTCTTAAATTTCTGAAACCAGCTTTTTAGGTATTCACAATTTCCTTCAATATTCAGGTCATTGTGATAGATCTTTGCTTGTTTCATGAGCAGCATATCATTAAGTGGCATGTGTTCACTGTGACAATAATTGATCCACACTCTCAATACACAACTGAGATCTTCATTTTTAGCTTTATGCAGTGTTTTTGTATTTTTCACTAACTTCTGTTCACTACTTTCAGCATAGAACTTCAACAGTTTATCTTGCTACCTGTGCAAGTCATATATGGGGGTCATCCCAAATCGTATTCTTCTGTAAGATCTTTCACACTTACACCACTATCTGGTTTCTCCAACAGCTTGACTTGTTATGTTATAGATAAACATAAATGCTTTCTCTTTTTCTTATCACTGTTACCCATAGGAGTATCTTCGGGCCTTTTTGACATTTTCAATAATATCTTTACACCATAGAGTAGGAGATGAGCAAAAAAATCACAGTGAATAATGAATAAAGGTCTTGGTCCCACGTGAGGAATTGTGAGGAACCTGTGGAATGTCCAGCCTGCACATGTAGCATTTTGTTACTCTTTGTTGCCCTGCTTGTGTGGGGGAATCTGGGTGTGCATGGAAAAGATAGATTGCAGTTGAAGGCGGATTGGAGGGTCTTTTTTTTCTTGGGGATGCTGGGAAAAACTGCATTGTGTGCCTGCATTTTGACTACCACTCATCACATGAGGTCAGGGTGGAATTTTCCACTTGTAGCTTCATGTCAATGCTCAAAAAATTTCAGATTTTGGGCCGGGCGCGGTGGCTCAGGCCTGTAATCCTAGCACTCTGGGAGGCCGAGGCGGGTGGATCGCTCAAGGTCAGGAGTTCGAGACCAGCCTGAGCAAGAGCGAGACCCTGTCTCTACTAAAAATAGAAAGAAATTATATGGACAACTAAAATATATATATAGAAAAAATTAGCCGGGCATGGTGGCGCATGCCTGTAGTCCCAGCTACTCGGGAGGCTGAGGCAGGAGGATCGCTTGAGCCCAGGAGTTTGAGGTTGCTGTGAGCTAGGCTGACGCCATGGTACTCACTCTAGCCCGGGCAACAGAGTGAGACTCTGTCTCAAAAAAAAAATAAAAAAAAAAAAAAAATTAAAAAAAAAAAATTTCAGATTTTGGAGCATTTTGGGTTTTTGGATAAGGGATCTGTACATACATGTGCATATCAATGTTGCCTATGTTTTGATTACAAATATTAATAGTTCATATATTATACTAATATTGTTGATTACTATATACTATCTCCTTTTAATTATGATTATTAGGCAAATTTTCATTTTAGTATTAGGATAAATAATGGTTGTGTTTCCTTCTGGGTTATAGGCACTACCAGTGAGACTTTATATGTATTAATTCTTTCATTCAAAAACCATTCATTGAATAAATACCATGTACCAGATACTCAGACCAATGTTAGAGATACAGTTGCAAACAAGACAGGAATCATCCTTGAACAAGTATTGCGTCTAATGGGAAAGACAGACCTTAAACAAAAAGTATTCAGCAAATCGTGACTGATGCAAAAACCGGGACATGATTGTGTAAAATGGGGTTCTGCCCTTGTCTAGGAAATAAGGAAGTCTTTGCTAAGGAATAACATTCGGGCTGAGTCCTGAGATAAATAAGAGATAGTGTTAGCAGATCAGAGATTGATAAGAAGCAGCACAGAGCATGGAAGGAATCAATGAAATAGAAATTAAAGACAGAAAGACTTGGGCTTAACTTAAAAGGGAGTCGAAAGCAGAAATAAAATGGGAATGAGAAACCTTGAGAAGAACATAGGAGTTGAGGTGGTGGAGTGATAACATGAAATACGGTGCTGGAGATGAAATAGAATTTTGGTGAGTAGAGCAGAAATGGACATTGAAAGGATCTATGAAGGCCATGGGAGCAGAGACTAAGATTCATGAGTATCCAAATCTCCGAAGAAGAAATTGGGGATGTGGGGAGAAAATGAAAAAAGAAGAATTTTGGAGCAAGCATCGATGCTTACCATCATTGCATTATTTCCTATTACTGTGGTAACAAATTATCCCAAACTTAATGGCTAAAAAACCAGCATGAGTTTGTTATAATATTTTACAGTTCTGGAGGTCAGAAGTCTGAAATGGGTCTCACAGGGATAATGTCAAGGAGTTGGCAGGACTGATTCCTTCTGGAGGCTGTTCAGGAAAATCTATTTCTTTGCCTTTTCCAGCTTCTAGAGGCTTCCTGCCTTCCCTGGCTCGTGGCCTCCAGCCAGCAACTGCGTGACTGTGCCCTCTGCCTCTGTCATCCCATCCCCTTCTGTGGCTAACCTGCCTCTTGGCTTATAAAGACCTTTGTGTGACTGCATGGGCACACCTGGATAATCCTTAGCTTAATCATATTTGCAAAGTTCCTTTTGCCATGAACAGCAATACATTCATGGGTTCTAGAGATTAAGGACATTTCTGGGGGCAGGGAGTGGGCATTATTCTACCTTCCATAATTTCTAAGCAGGATTTATTACTAGGTGTTTATCTTTTTTTAAAGTAAAGGCAATGTAATCAGATTTCTATATAGAGTGCTCTGTTTTATCTCAAAAAGAAAACAGAGCAAGCTTGAAAATATAGTGCAAAATATTTATTTAAGACAAGAAACAAATACTTCTTTACCTTTGGAGATCCAGAGACCTGGACCCAAATACTAGCTGTACCATTTGCCACCCGTGTGACCCCAGGACATTATTAAATCTCTCTGAATTTCAGTTTCTGCATCTGATAATGAGAAGAATAATACGGTGTTATGGCCTGAAATAAAGATTTAATATTATGTGCTGCCTTGACATCTGGTGAAATTGGAATAATCTCAAATGTCCCAACTCCAAGTTCCTCTCCCCACTGTGCTCCACGAATGAGGCCCCCTTAGCCAAACAGCCTTCTTTGTCAAATGGACCAGGTGCCGTTTCTGTTTATCCCTCTGGGTTTCAGTTCCCTGCCAGCCTGCAGAATTATTCAGAAAAGCCAATCACCCTTCCACAAGAACCAGGCAGTACCTCACCCTCCTGTTGCTACAAAGCCTGCCGGCCACAGCACTTGGTGGCTCACTGTTCCTGAGTACATCCCCCAGGTGGTCCTGCCTAGCGTGTGGTCTCCGTCCCTGCTGGGCTGTGAGTATGTGTGACTAATGACCTCCTGTCCGTCTCATCCGTCCAGTGTTGAGTGTCGTGCGTTCAGCCATCCCCATAACCCTAGGGTGGAAATCCCTTCCTCACCAACAGGGTGAAAAGAAAGTGATTAAAACAAATATCAATCTCATAGCATTCTTACGGGGTGAATTTTTTTTAAGTATGTTAAGCTCTTAGTAAAGAACTTGCAAAGTCCTGCTTTTAGGGCACCCTCAGTAAGTGGTAGCCATTGTTGGGGGTCAGAAAATGGTATCCCAGAGTGAAGGCCTCAGAAGCAAAGTCTCCTCCTGCCCCCCTGTCTCTCATTCCTCATTCTCCCTTGAGGCAAGCCATAGAAACTAGAATCTCTCTTCCCTACGGTGGGTCATAGAAACCAGAACCCCTTTTCCCCAAAGCCAAGCATGAAACCTAACTTGTTACTCTAACTTTCCCCTGCTCCTTTCTATATAAGAACTGGCCGTAAAGAAATTCTCTGGCCTCCTTTGTTTGATTGCAGGTCAAAGACCCCGGTATTCCAGAGAGGTTCCTGCCTCATACCCAGAAGGAAGGAAGTACAGAGAGGCCGAGAAGAATCTGAACAGACAGGCCTTGCTAAGGGAAATATAGGCTGGTTTTGAATATAAATGCTACCCATGGACTGAAACTCAGGAAATGAATTTCAAAGGTGAAGCATTGATTAAACCCAAAAGGACACAGCAAACATCAGGGAAAAAACTGTTACTGGGATGTTTATGAAAAATATTTTCTGAAACACCTGATGCAATTGGTAAATAAATTGTTCATGGTTATAGGGCATTCAGAAAAGCCTTCCAGTAGAAAATGAATAAAGAAAGCTCCAATTTCTGCTTCCAGTTGTGTACCAATGGGCACACACTCATTTATGTTCTGTTCCATTTGTGTGAGAGCTCTTTGCAGAATATCCCACCAAGCTTGCTGCACTGCAAACCTGCTTCTGCTTTAGAGTACGGAGAAGCAAGCTTGCTCTGTAAGTTACGCAGCATAGTGAGCTTCCAAGTTTTATTCCCCTGCCCCCCCACCCCTAGACCACATTTGACAAAAGCCTGCCACATGTGAGCTGAGGTATCCCGCTGTGGCTGCCTTTTTGGACTTACTTAGATGGAGAAATGTGACACAATGGCAGACGTGTGGAGCATGCATTGAGCAAAATCAGGTTTTCACACAACAAATGTAGTTTGCTGTCTTTGCATACTGAGATCAGGAAAACCACTCTTCAGAATAATTTTAGGTGTCCTGGGATCAGAGCTGGCAAACACTTATATGCTTTTGTCATTGCCCTTTATAGCAGCAGTTTGCCAGTTTTGAACCCCAGTAACCTGAGACAGTAGGAGGTGAACTGTTAGGTTCAGAAAGTTCATATAAGCAAAGACTCAGCATGAGTTAATGAATGAAATAGATTTTAAAAAATAATAATAATGTTGACACAGTCCCAAATTCTCTCCTAAACTCTGACCCCTGATATCTAACTGCCAACCAACTGCATTGGTTGTCTCCTCATGGAGAGCTCATCTGCCTCCTGAGAGCCATTCTAAGAATTCTAGGAATTATACGAACGAATATCTAAAACTGATCTCCTCCTCCTCACTCCCTGTGGCCCCCCACCAGGCTGCTTCTCCTCTTGTTTCCCAAGGATGGCCTGTCATTTACACAGTTATTGAAGTCTGATTCCTTGACTTCTGCATTTTCATCAACTCCTTTCTAACTCCTCTCTACCCCATTTCCTCCTGTACACATTCAAATAAATGGTCAACGATCTTTTTATTATACCCTCACTCGTTTTCACATATCGATCTCCACCTATCCACAACTGTCCCACCCCAGGCCACGTCTCCATCCAGTTCCTTTTGGAATGACATAACTGTTTTCTAGCTGGAATCCCTTCTTTCAGTCTTGCTTCTCTGTAATCGATTTTTCAAACCCAAACCAGAGCGATTGTTCTAGAATTTGATTCATGCTCCTCTTTGATTGAAAACCCTTTTATTAATATTTGTTTCTCCCTGTTCTACAGCAAAGTCCAACCTCATTAAGAAATCCTTATTTTCTACTGTGGCCCTTTCTTGTTGCACACATTGTATTGAAGCTGCCAATCCCTTGTAAACATAACTTCTTTTACATTCTGAAATAATTACTGCCTTCGCTCAACTGTTTTCTCCACCTGGAACCCTCTTCCCCTTCCTTAACTGTCTGGGCCAATTTTACCTGTCTTTTAGAAACTTGTACTGCTAGACAAGGATGGGTGCCTCACAAAGCTCACTGTAACCCCATTATTAAAGCACTAACAAGATTTATTAGAATTGTTTGTTTAGTTGTGCGACAACTAGACCCTAAGGTCTAAAGGGGCCTACCAGGGTCTCTCAAAGGGCAGGTGCGCAGTTTGTTTGGTTCACTATTCCATCTTTAGCCTACCTGTCATATATACCAACCCAGTCTCAGTGACACAGGGGAGGCTCTTAATAAATCCTTGTTGAATGAGTTTTAGTCTATGTGCCCCGCATAACGCCAGTGGTTCATGTACATTATCTTAATGCTGTGAAGTAGGTATTAGCATGCAAATCAAAAAGGTGAGGCTCAGGGAAGGAAGGAACTTGCCTAAGGTCACAGAATAAGGTCAGTGGTGAGGCTGGAATAAAAATTCAGATTTCCAGTTTTCCTCCTAAGGTTATACAGTAAGAGGAGGAGATTGCTTTCCTGAAGGCAGAATACTGAGTGGAGATGACAGAGAGGGCTGATAAAGGAAGGGAAAAGTTTGGTATCATGAGCTATGGAAAAAGTGGGGCGAGCACAGTGGAGAAAAAGAGGGAGAAGAAACTCTAATGTTCTCTCCTTAGTTTCTTGGATGCACAGTCAGGCCTTTTAGCTGGGAAGGCAGGGATCCGGTCAATAGTCAGAGTTACCCCAACTCTCTTTTCATGCCCCCTCACCTGCTGCATCCCAATAAGGTCAGTTATTAATATTTAAGCAAGAAGGTGGTTGAGGAGACCAAACTTCTAAGCTTTGTGTACTAGAGCTAACTCAAGTGAACTTTAAAAGATGAATTTCCTGCTTTTTATTTCCACCTCCTTATTGGGCCAGTTGAGTAAAAACTAGTTTGATTTCTTTCTGTCTTTGTCCTCGTGGTCCCTAGAAGTTTAATTAGAGAAATTATTTATATTAGAAGAGTTTATTTACTGCCATATTATGTAGGCCTGAGAGAGGTTTTACCCACACAATGCTCCTTTTGTGTTGCAATATTGATAATTACCAGTGTAGTACTTTGTGTTTGGCAAATATGGCCCAGAATTTACTACTTCAATTCTGTGCCACATAGGAGGCTCCAGGGAGGGCTTTAAACAGCAAATTTTCTTACTTTTCATTTTTCGAACATTGAATTCTATTATATGATGTTTTCAAATTTCTGCAAATTTAATAGAGAATGATTAAGAGGGAGAACATTCTCAAAATTAAAGCTGTCTTTTAGTGATTTGACTCATTGAAAATGGAAAACAAAGCGATCTGAATGAAGACTTTTAGAATAAATCACAATTAAGCATACATGACATGTTGTACACCAACTAAGTTCTGATGCACAATTAGTCACCTAATTAGGTTTAAAACTCATTTAAGTAGATGACTTCAATCCCTGGCCCACCCACTTATTTTTATTACTCCCATTCAAACACTGAACACAAGTTAAGGTTCATATTTTAGAGCTGTGTGGCCTAAACAAATGCATGCTGCATGGAGAGAAAAGTGATCTGTCTGGATGATCAATGAATCAGTGTCTGTTGAGACCGACATTTAACAGTGAATTTTATATGCTTTGGGCAGTGTTCAATGGGAAAAGTAACTTTCTATAGAAACTCTCAGACTATAGTTTCTTAAGTGAAATACCAACCTTGCTAGCTTAACATGGTGTCAGGTCCAGCCTCTTGGTGGACTGTTGTCCTGGTTCTTTGGCTCCTTGGTTGGAAAATTCACAAGCAGGGCCAGTGGGACAGAGTGACCACTGACAGGAAGCAATTTCACACAAACGGTTTTTATTACAGAAAAGAAGAGGACTATACAAAGTGAGAGTATGTTCCAAGGAGGGACAGGCTGGTCTCCACTAGTGGAGAAAGACATTGAGGATTTCTAGGTGGTTTCCTTTTATTGGCCTGGTCCTGGGGGGTGGGCTTACAGGAGGTGTGGGATGTTACCAGGTGATTGATATCATCATTGACAGGTGTTCTTATAACAAAGTTGCAGCTCTGCAGGTGGGTATGCCTCAAAACCTACATTCCTGCTCTTTGTTGTTGTTAGCTGCATTTTCCTTTTTCCTGCGGTCTCCCCACCCCCGTGTCTTGCCCCTAGGAACCAGTCTCCTGGCCTGTATCTGCCACCTGCAGATTTGATCCTTGCCTAACAATGGCAATATGGCAAAACAAGAATGAATGGATAATACAGGTAAGAAAATAATTTCTTGTGGAGGTGTGTTTACTCCTTATGGCTACCAGGGTGCCCAACATTATGTTACCTATTTCATTAACAGTAAGACACACTTTTTCACATTTTTATCATCCTTGAAAGTAGAGTATATCTTACAATCAATGGTGGTGTCATATTTACTTTCCTGAGTTTTTCTTTGTTACTAATACATGAAATAATGGCATGTCTTGTAATCAACAACATGCTAGATTCAATAGAATATGATGTATTACTCTTCTGGTAACTTTAAATGGAGTTTCTAAAAGCAACTTCTATATCTCAATAAGCTTACTTACTAAACAAATATTTATTCTTTCATTCCTTCATTTCAGCACCTATAATTGACACCATGTTTGACACTAGGAAAATAATGGAAGACACTGATACTGCTTCCTAATAGCTAATATTCAAGCAAGGGAAATAAATATATCAAATATATTATGATGCAAAACATTGTGGTGCGTGCTGTACTCGAGAGTAAATACAAGGCACGCTGTGAAGTAGTAGGAACTCAGCATGTTTTGTCCAATTAACCTTTTTTATACATTTATAATTATATGCAATGAAATTGTCTTTAATTTCCTCATTTGTGGTGACAGTTCGTAGACAGTTTTTCTTCCTTTTTAAAGAGGGGGTGAGGATTCATTGACTTGACTATGAAATTCAGATTGTGGTGCCTAAGAATCACTGGGAGTGTTCATTAACAATGAAGATTCTCATGGTCTTCTGGTTCATGAGGTAGGGGCTAGGAATTTGCACTTCTAATTGGAATCTGCACCTGACTCTAGATGCTGAGCTGGACAGAGAAAGCTAACCCTAGAACCAGTTATAATAATGAGAATTAATATGACATTTTACTTGCTTATTATTGTTTAAATATTCAAAATCTGACATATTTAAATGGGTCATTCAAATGACAGTGAGAATTGTGCAGGGATGGAAGCCTGTACTAAACAGATAAAGGATTTATCTTACCTGCTTACAGCAGTTTCTATTTAATAACCAGGAGAGTGATCAATTATAGACATGCCTTGGAGATATTGTGGGTTTGGTTCCAGATCCCCATGGGAAAGTGAATATTGCAATAAAGGGAGCCACACAGATAGTTTTGGTTTCCTAGTGCATGTAAAAATTATGCTTATACTATACTGTAGTCCATTAAGTATAAAGTAGTATTATGTCTAAAAAATAATGTACCTACCTTAATTTAAAAATATTTTTTGCTAAAAAATGCTAACAATTATCTGAGCCTTAACAGAGTCATAATCTTTTTGCTGTGGAGGGTCTTGCCTGAATGGTGATGGCCGCTAACTGATTAGGGTGGTTGTTGCTGAAGGTTAGGGTGGCTTTGGGAATTTCTTCAAACAAGACAACATGAGGGTTGCCACGTTGATTGGCTTTTCCTTTCACAAAAGATTTCTCTGTAGCATGCAATACTATTTGATAGGATTTTACCCACATTAGAACTTCTTTCAAAATTGGAGTCAATCCTCCCAAATCATGCCACTGTTTTGTAACCTATGTTTATGTAATATTCTAAATCCTTTGTTGTCAGCTCAATAATATTCATCAGGAGTGTACAATATTCATCTTCATCAGGAGTATATTTCATCTCAAAAAAACCACTTTCTTTGCTAATCCATAAGAAGCATCTCCTCATCTGTTCAAGTTTTATTATGAGATTGCAGCAATTCAGTTACATCTTCAGAACTAATTCTCTTGATATTTCCACCAATTCTATGGTTACTTTCTCCACTGAAGCCTGGAACCCCTCCAAGTCATCCATAAGGGTTGGGATCAACTTCCTCCAAACTCCTGTTAATGTTGATATTTTGTCCTCCTCCCATAAACCATGAATGTTCTTAATGACATCTGGAATGGTGAGTCCTTTCTGGAAGCTTTTCAATTTACTTTGCCCAGATCCATAAGTGGAATCACTATCTATGGCAGCCTTACAAAATATACTTTCTTAAGAACAAGACTTGAAAATAGAAATTATTCCTTGACCCATGGACTGTAGAATGGATGTTGTGAGCAGGCGTGAAAACAACATTAATGTCCTTATACATCTCCATCAGAGCTCTTGGGTGACCATATTCATCGTCAATGAGTGATAACATTTTGAAAGTGAGCTTTTTTTCCTGAGTAGTTGGTTTCAACAGTGGGCTTAAAATATGCAATAATCCATACTGTAAACAGATGTGTTTCATCTAGGCTTTGTTGTTCCATTTTAGAGCACAGGCAGAGTAGAGTTAGCATACTTCTTAAGTGACCTAGGATTTTCAGAATGATAAATAAGCATTGGCTTTCACTTAAAATCACCAGCTGCATTAGCCCCTAACAAGAGAGTCAGTTGGTCCTCTTTGAAGTATGCATTGACTTCTCCTCTCTAGCTATAAAAGTCTTACGTGGCATCTTCTTCCAATACAATGCTGTTTTGGCTACATTTAAAAATCTGTTGTTTAGTGTATTCACCTTCATCAATGATCTTAGCTCGATCTTCTAGATAACTTGCTGAGCTTCTACTTTAGCACTTTCTGCTTCACTCTGCATTTTTATGTTAGAGAGATGGCTTCTTTCCTTAAACTTCATGAACCAGCCTCTGCTAATTTCCAACTTTTCTTCTGCAGCTTCCTCACTTCTCTCAGCCTTCATAGAATTGTGGAGAGTTAGGACCTTGCTCTGGATTAGGCTTTGTTTTAAGGAAATATTGTTGTTGGTTTGATTTTCTGTACAGATCACTCAAACTTTCTCCATCTTAGGTAAGTGTGTTTCTTTTTCTTATCATTTGCATGTTCATTGGGGTAGCACTTTTAATTTTCTTCAAGAACTTTTCCTTTGCATTCATAACTTGGCTAACTGACATGAGAGGCCTGACTTTTGGCCTGTCTTGACTTTCTACATGCTTTCCTCATTAAACTTAATTATTTCTAGCTTTTGATTTAAAGTGAGAGATGTGAGACTCTTCTTTTCACTTGAATACTTAGAGGCCATTGAAGGGCTATTCATTGGCCTAGTTTCATTATTGTTGTGTCTCAGGGAGGCCAGAGAAGAGGAAGAAAATGGGAATAGGGCCAGTTGATGGAACAGTGAGAACACCCACATTTATCAATTAAATTTGCCATCTCATATAGGCGTGGTTCATAGCACTCCACCCAAAATTTACAATAGTAACATCAAAAATCACTGATCAAAGATCACCATAACAGATATAATAATCATGAAAAAGTTTGAAATATTGAAAGAATTACAGAAAGTTGACAGAGATATGAAGTACACACATGCTGTTGAAAAAAAATGGTGATAAACTTGCCTGACACAGTGTTGTCACGAACCTTCAATTTGTAAAAAATGCAATATCTGTGGAGCCCAACAGAGTGAAGCACAATAAAATGAAGTATGTCTGTATTTTCTAAAAAAAAAAGTCTTTGAAAATGTGTATGGTGAAATCTGTGTTTTGTAAGCTGCTTTCTCCTTTTCTGAAATGAGGAGGGGGCGGTGATGAGGAGGGATACGCAGATAGATCTAATGATTTGGGTGAGGAGGGAAGAGCACAAAGGGGAGGTGCCATAGGTAGTCTAGGAGCCATCTCAATTCATGCTTTCCTCATCTGCCTCATGGCAACCCAGTTCTGTAGCAGCTACAGAAACTGCCATTGCAATGTGGGACAGATGGCAACGGGAGGCAGCGTGGATAATGAAGGGGAAGTCCACTACCCAGCACTCGAGATGGGCAGGTATCTATTAATTTCAGTGTCTGGGATAGCCAGCAAATTTCACTTACTTTAAATGGAAATATTTCACTTTCATTTACTGTCAGGATTCAACAATCATATGTCATGTAGATATAAAAGAGGCAAGGTGTATTTTTTCCCCTCCGTAAGTTTATTATTTTTCACTTGGGTAATTATGAAAACTTTTTATACTTCAAGGTTATGGATGAGATGTGGAGGACTTGATTCAATTAATCTGTTTGTTGAATATTTTACTTGAATATATAAAATGACCGTCACTGATCATTTGCTTTTATGTCCTGGTTTAGGCACCATAAAAACAAACAACCAAAAAATGTACTGTTGACAACAGCCAACTGTAGTTAACAAATGATGCTTATATTCATTGACCAGTTAAGTGAACATGATTCAGGGATGCTTCCTTAATTAGCCTGCAAACACAGAACATCTACTTAATTGAATACAATTTTTTTTTTATTAAGGACTCTCAGGTGTTTAATAATATGTAAGAACAAAGAAAAGGGATTCTCTATTCAGAAAGCTCTACATATGAATGTCCCAAGAACAAATATGGGTCTGTGTTCATATGTTCAGTCAATGAATATAAGAACACATGATTTTTAGTCTTCTGTATGTATCATCGTGAGGAAACAGCTATGAAATAAGGAATGAAATGCCATGGAGTTTTCTCATTACCATCCACTGACTTCCTGTGTCCATCGAATGTTCTCCCCCACCACATCTAATGCCAATCTTTAGATTATTCAGACTTTCCTAACTGTAGAGATATTTTACAAATGATATCTTTGAGTCCTTTGTCATTTGCTTGTTTTCAACACTTCATTTTCTAGTGTTGTTCATTATTGAGCTATTTATATTTAAACAGGTATTTGGTCTTTTCCAACCAGGATCTTCCCAAGTTGGTTAACTTCAGTCACTGAGGTGATTTAAGTGGATTTTAATTTTCCAGGAAATCCTGCACAATTTCAATCAGGATCATTTCAGAGGTCTCCGTGATGGTCCATTATTACTGAGGTGATTTGTGAGAGTTTATGGACTTCCTATGACAGGTGCTTTGTGGGAACTTGGGCTATTACCAAAAATAAATAAAGGGATTTAGAGATTTTTCTAAATTTGAAATCACTTATGTATTTTTTCTACATATTTGAGCTTTCTTTCTAAACCTCTAAACTTCATACTGCCTCTTATGTAGTAGTTCAATGATGTACTTCTTAGATCTAAGGTAACAGGGTAACACTTGCAGATAATACTCTGCACCATCAGGGAGCTCCTAGCTAAATTTTTATTTTTGAAGACAACAGAGTCTCACTCTGTTGCCTGGGCTAGAGTGCCGTGGCATCAGCCTAGCTCATAGCAACCTCAAACTCCTGGGCTTAAGCCATCCTTCTGCCTCAGCCTCCCTAATAGCTGGGACTACAGGCATGCACCACCATGCAATGCTAATTTTTGTCTGTATATTTTTAGTTGTCCAGCTAATTTCTTTCTATTTTTAGTAGAGACGAGGTCTCGCTCTTGCTCAGGCTGGTCTTGAACTCCTGACCCCGAGTGATTCTCCTGCCTCGGCCTCCCAGAGTGCTAGGATTACAGGCGTGAGCCACCATGCCCAGCCCCTAGCTAAGACTTTCAATGGTAGTGGACATTTTCTTCTTGACTGGTAACTCATTTCTGTGAAGTTTTCCTTAATTTGTTGACAAGTCAACAGACTCATTTTCTGAATTGATGAACAAAGTTCACTTATAGAAAATAATCATTATCTTTGAATTAAACTCTCAGAGTTTGCAACTCTTATTTTCTGCTAAGAGATTTACATCACTTAAATTCTTCTACACCGATAAATATAATCAATCAACAGAGAACATGCTCTGCGGAATTAATTGTTGTCAGTTGATGTATTTAATGGGACATCACACTTCATTAACCTAGCTAACTCATTAAGCCTAATCAGACATGTAAAAGAAAAAGTTAATGATTAAAGTTAAAAAAAAGTCTGGACTCTAGAGAGTCTTCATTTGCAAAACAGAGCATTGAGTTTCACACAAATTGCTTATTTATTCCAGAAGAGTCTTTTTGTAAGGTACGATTCTGTACCAAGAAATCATATGGGGTTTTCTTCATTTGGGGTACATAATGCATGCACTATTAGACAGGATTAGAAAAGAAGCCACTATGTTGTATCCTAATGGTTTATATCTAATTTATATATTGTGGAGCTATTAATGATTTAGCAAAGGCAATTTAAAATGTCGAAATTCTTAGAAGGTTGTAGATTGCTGTGGATGTAGATATGTTGAATTAATGTGCACCTCCAAATCAAAAGATTCATGCAATGCATTTTGCTTTTTCACATTCATTTCAGTTAATACTACTTTGGTTTCATTGTCAATTTTCCTTGATTTTTTCAGTATCTTTTCATTTAAGGGGAATTAGCTGTAGCATACCTTTTAAGGACAGGAAATTGCATCCTTAGCAGACCCAATTTTTTCAAACCACAGGTCTCAGTTGAGGCTGTGCTTTCTGTAGAATGCAGTGTGCTGGGGATAGGACAGACACACATGAGCAGAAGTTATTGATTATTCGTTTCCAGTGCCTAAGCTTCCACTGCCAGCCTGGCATGTCTGTCTGTGGGAGAATGGCTTCAGTGTGGTGTTCCTACTCTGTCAGCTCAGGCATGATGCTGTTCCACGTGTCTGAACTTCATTATTCCCTAATGGGTCTTTTCGCGCACACTAATTCTGGAGGAAACAATTTTGCTGCCACTAAGTTCATATGGCTCTGCTGGTGTTTTCAGTATATCACTACCTAGTTGGGAAAACCCTGCTAGGCTGTTGTGGGAAATCGTATTTCCTGTTTTGTTTTTGTTTTTAAATCACACTGAGGGAGGGAGAAAGATCTTTTATATAAAATGCAGTCTAAGGAAATCATAGGTTATGTTTTGCTTTTTTTGTGGATTCACATCAGAGAACATATGAAAGCCCTAGAAAGGACTTTAGGGATCACCTAGTCTAGCAGCCTCATCTTCTAAATAGGAAAATTTTGATTTTCTTTGGCCAGGAAGGTAAAGTGGTTTGTTGAAGATCTCACAACTAAATGGTCCAAGAGGTAGTAGTCTGTTATCTGATTCTCTTAGTGAGGAGCTTCTTTTATTATTCCATACTGACTCTCTGATGATAAAGCTTTCATTTACCAAGCACAACATATGTTTACAATTCCATGTTAGAGAAAGCCATATCAAGACAGATATCTCCAAGTATAGTGGTGTGGTTAATCTGGTGTTTCCTATTACCTAACCGTCAAAAAATATTTAATTTACTTTAGTGCACATTTGATTATTAAGATGGTGAAAAAGACCTCTTTTCTCTAGCAGGGCTGGTTTTATTTTTTATCATAAATTTATCAAGTACCTATTATGAACAAAGTACTATAATAAGTGCTGGGGAGATAAAAATGATGAATCAGACACCCACCCTGCCATCCTGGGGCTTATAGCTTGTGTTAATCTTTGAGTGTCAGTGTGCTTCAGGGCTGGTGGAACCGTCTTTCAATCTCAATTAGCTAGACTCCAAATGCTCAAGCATAGAAGAAGAAATGGCAATATATTTAAATGGCATTCTATAAACTGCACGTGTATTTACAAATCTTCAATTTTCTGCTGCTATAAGGCAATCTTTTCTCCTCGGAGAAGTGACATGTACTTTCCTATGGCCATCTTGAAGCGTTTGACATTGTCAATGCATCTTTCCTCAGCTTTCACATCAAATTTTCTTATCTTCTCATGCATTTTTCCTTCCATTGGTTTTGATAGTTTCCATATTTCACTCTAAGTTCTTTGACATATCAATTTCGTTTCTCTTCCTGGGTTACACAAGACTCTTGTTTAGCTGAAGATTCTATCTTTCCATTTTGTGAATTTCTTTCCTTAGCTTTCAAAAGCACACTTTCTGACTGCTATGCCTTTGAGAATTCAAATGGTATCTTTTAACGTTTTGTAGGTTTCAATTGTACTTCAAGTTATTTTGTTGGTTGTATATGGCAGATGTAGCCCTTAAAATGTATTTATAGTCATTAAATGCTTATATTTGGTATAGTGTCACCGATTTCTAGTAAATACCTTAGTACTTGTACTTCTTCCCCTTAAACATATTTTACTTCTCACCTTTTGTTAATTTTGTTTTCAAAAGATCCCGTGGTGATTTAGGCAGTGGTAAAATGATACGCAGTATAAAGATGTAGTATAAACTGAAAGTGTCCATCAACTCAGCCAAGAGCTAAGTGCTATTTTGTGATACATCATGTTGCTGCTCTTAGTGTATCTCAGAAGATAAAACGGAATATCTATATTGTTACTTTTCACATTCTTATTCCATAATCTATCTGCCTAGAAATCTATTTATCTAGTTAATCCTAGCACAAAGGAGATGGGCATACAAGTGTTTATTTTGAAAATAATTCAAATAGGGAAATTGCAAAGAATGATATAGCAAAAATCTGTATTCCCTACACCTACCCTCTGAATTGATACCTGTGAATATCTTTCTTATTTTGTTATGTTCTCTTCTACTTTTGTTAAAAAAAATAAATGATTAGGATGAAAGTCCTTTTAAGCCATTATCTGCAGTCCGATTGCCCTCCTGTTCTTCTGAGAAATAGCTGCTATCATGATTTTGGCATATATACATTTCATCTTTTTAAAAATTGTGAGATATTTGTTATGAATGAAATGATGTATTTAAATTAAAAAGAAGAATAATGAAACACACATTTATGTTTTCTCTACTCAAGAAAGAGAACATTACCAATGTTCTTGATGCTAACTGCACATCTCTTAATCCCATTTTTCTGTCTTCTTGTTAATCAAGGCAACCAGTACTCAGAATGTTGTGTTGATTGTTTCCTTGTCTGTTGTTTTCCTTGTTTTGCTACCTATGCATGCATAGTGAATCAATATATTATTTAGTTTTGCTTTAATTGGTTTTACAAACTTAAATCCTCTTATATAGGTTTCCTTTTATGACAACATTATACTCCAAAATTATGTTATCACTGACATGGGCAAGATGGAGGGTTAGGAGGTACCTGCCTTCATCCCCCAAGAAAAAGCAACAAATAAACAGGTATCTATGACTGATAATTGCCTAGTGAGGGCTCAAGGGTCTAATTAAGAAAACATAAAAGGGTTGGAAAACCTATTTGAGTGAATAATTGAGGAAAACTTCCCTGGTCTGGCTAGAAATGTAGATACCCAGGTACAAGAAGAGGAAATCAAGCAAGTTGGGGGTGGGGGGGAGGAGGGGATGGGTGAAATCATACCTAACGGGTACAGTGTACACTATCTGGGTGATGGGCACACTTACAACTTTTCCTCAAGCAGTACAAAAGCAATCCATGTAACCAAAACATCTGTACCCCCATCATATTCTGAATTCAAAAAATAATATTGAAGCTAAGATTAAACTTCCTTGGCTTCACTGCAAATCCTCCTCTGGGAGCTAATTAAGGAATGAGTCCTAAAGCACTTCAACATGAAGGCTTTGGGTCACAAAGGGGATTGAGAAGGAATGGGAGTGATTTGTGCAGAAAATTGAGAAATGTGGGCTTTTGGAAATTGTGAAAAAAAATTTATCAAGGAGGAGAGAATCATCAATCACAGGAAATAAGATGAGGACTGAAAATTGACCATTGGATTTAGCAACATGGAGGTCATTTGTGACATTAACCAGAGAAATTTTAGTAGAATGATGGTGCAAAAGCCGGATGGGATGGTTTTAAAAAAGAATTAGGGTCAGAGGGGAGGTAGGCAAAAAATATAGACAACCATTTCAAAAAGTTTTTCTGCAAAGGGGATCAAAGACATGGACACATAAGTGGCAGGAATAGTGGGGTAAAAAGAAGTTATTTTTGTATACTGATGGGAACAATTCAGTAAAGGATGAAATTCTGATGGTGTAGGAGAGAGGCAAGGGAATCTAGTGCAAAAACGGAAGGTATGGCTTTATATAGTTGCATCCATAATTCACCTACGGAACAGAAGAAAGGGCCAAGTACGTGAGTGCAAATGTTAGCAGATAGTGGAGTCTTCCGATTGTTCTAATTTTCTCACTATGGAGAAAGCAGGCTCACCAGTTTCCTACTGGGAGTGAGGGTAGAAGAGAAGGTGTTTGAAGTATGAGGAGAAAAATGTGGATTATCCTCTAGGAAAATGGAAAAGAAGATAGACTGATAGACTAGAAAAGTTTAGTAGGATTTCTGGACAGCAGTAAGAGTTCACCTTGATCTATGTTTATTCATTCAAAATGCCTGGTCACCTGGTTGTGGGATTTTCTGTAGCCATGTTTACCTGTGCAGATACAGGGGTGAAAAGCGTTGAATCTGGCTGTGTGATCAGCAGCAAAAATAGGCTGTGCAGACAATAAGTGCTATGGAAATTCAGAGATCCCTGAGGGGATGGCCTTTACCTTGTGGGTGAGAGCTATGGTTTGAATGTGTTTGAATGTGATCCCTGAAGTTCATATGTTGAAAGTTTAATCTCCAGTGCAACAGTGTTGAAAGGTGGGAACTCTAGGCGCTGATTGGTCCTGAGGGCTCTGCCTCATGAAGGGATTAATGGCATTATGGTGGGAGTGGGTTCCTGGTGGAAGGATGAGTTCAGCCTCCGTACCCTCCAACCCCCATGTGCTCTTCTGCCCTTTCCCCTTCCACCGTGGGATGACACAGCCAGAAGGCCCTCACTAGATGCAGGCCCCTCAACCTTGGAATTCCTCCAGAACTATGAGAAATAAGTCTTTATTCTTTATAAACTGCCCAGTCTCCAGTATTCTGTTATAGCAGCACAAAATGGATTAAGACAGTGAGTTTTGAATGAATTTTTGAAAGAGAAGAGGGACTGAATCCAGGAGAGACAGATAATGTATCTTTGAAATGAATTTAATAAATACTTTAGGTAATTTGCTAGGCAATGGCAGGCTTAGAGTTTTGATGACACTAAAACATGCATAAATGCTATCAATATGAAATTGTCCCCAAGAGAGATGGAGAGTCTGTCTTTTGTTACGTACTTGTTGGGGAGTGTTTCAGTTCCTCTTTTCATTTCAATTTCATATGAACTCTCCTGTCTGAAGTGAAAACAGTGCTGTCAGTGCCCTCTCCACCGTTACTTTTTGTGTACATTTTTTTTTTTTTGGCTTTTATCCTATCCTTATCATTTCATACCCTCAGGGTTGCGAAGATACAGAATCAAGTCTGAAGTAACGTACTGCACTCACCTGCTTCCTGCTTTCCAACAGCATCTGGCCCTTGAAAACATGGTGTGCGTTCCTCCCTCATAATGGTCCTCTAAAAAGCAGTGAGGTAACCATGGTGAAGAGTTCCTGAGGCTCTTCGGTCCTTGTTACTAGTTCAGTTTCTCTTGGCTGGAAACTCCTCTACACAGTGGAAATAAATTCTCTGAGCTGAATCTGGAGGCTGGAAATATTGTTTCAAAGGGTCTTGGTTAGCAATCTTGTCAGATGAGTAAAGACTGAAGAACTCAGGTGAGGGAAATTATTTGGAATTTCTTAAGGTTGTCCCAGGCTCTTCCCTATACTCTTATGATACATTTGTGAAGTAACTTATTTATTTTTATATCCTAGACATAGAAGAGAACACATGGTCCAGTGAACGACGAGTTAGATATGTCATATTCTTAATCCAGTATGATTTTTAAACGCAGAAAATAACATGCTAGAGAAAGGCGATAGTTTTTCTTGTCAGCGTTTAAATACCTCTCCTTTTAAACCTCAAATATCACTTAACTCTTCTTTGACAAATAATGTATGTCCCACAGTCAATACTACCTCATTTAGACTGAGGAAACAAGTGCTACTGGTGTCATTGGCTTCAGGATAGAGTCTCACACAAAGCCTTCTGGTATTTGATAAATTGATCCTTTGGACCAGAGGGACAGGAAATCCATGTGCTCACACACTATCCTGACGGTTGTTAGGTTTGTGAGAACATCCAGGTTCTGAGAGACAGCGTTTTGTTCCTGGTGTGTATTTTTGAGATATGTATTCTGTGTGCAGGGCCCTGTGTGTGTGTGTGCGTGTATCTCTGTGTGTAATGACTTTGAGATGGGTTTCTCAAAGAATAGTCCACCAGGAATAGCGTATTGGTTATTTTCAAGTTGAAACATAACTTATGGGTGGCTTTATTTGAAAAAAGGTGTACAAGACTATTTTTTTTCATAAAGTACTTAACAACAGACATTATGACCTCATTGGCCCGCACTAAAATAGACTTATTGAAGCAGCTTCTTACACAAGGATTAAAGGATATGTTAAATATGGATGCAGAGTTAAACTACAAAAAAAAAAAAAAAAAGAAAAAAGAAAAAAGGAAATAGAATAATATACACAAATTCTAAGTGTATTACACATAGGAAAATTAAGTATCGTTCAGGAAATTTTTGTTTTAGCGCATGTGCACCATTATTTGTTTTTCTTACTATAGACTGAAGTTAAAAACCTTTGAAAACCATTACCTAAAGCAAGGAAAGTCTTTTAAGTAATTTATCTCAATCAGTTGTCACAAGGTTCGTACGAAAATGTGTACAATATGAAAATAATCTCTTAATATAAAAAAATACTCAGATATAAATTTAGTGCTTTATTTGCTAATTTGCTATAATAAAATCATACTGTTTCATAATACAAGTTTGAAAAATGAAGTTTCCAAGTAATACGTGCCTAAAAATTATAAATGCAAACTATTTTATTAAGAAAAAAGGATGTGTTATTTGTAAAAGGGTTTTGAGATTTCTGAGTTCAAGGGATATAAGACATATTATATTTTCTTAGAGTTCTACCTGGCACCAATCCCCTCCTCAAGGGAGGCTGGAGCAAGCTAAACAGGGATCCTGACCAGGAGGCTTCATGTCAAAGTTAGATCACAGATGTTAGAACTTGGTCAGGAGGATTACCCAGAGAGCCCAAAGAGGAAAAGTCACAGGGTTCTGAGGGCAAAAGCCAGAAAAACCAAATCTATCTTAAAGTTTGAGCATCAAAGAGGGTAATAAAGATGTAAGAACAAAGCAGGGAGCAAAGAGCAAAGATTGGAACAAGATGAGAGGGTGGGAGCCCTATGTGAGGTCAGACTCTAAACACAGGCACAGTGAATCGTGGATCACGCAGAGGGAGCTGCAGTGACTCAGGGTAGGAAGGCAGCGGGAGAACAGAGCAGCAATGGAACAGAACAGTATAATACTCAGCAGACCCATCTGATCCTTCCAGAAGGAGCACATAGCAGTGGGAAAAAGTGAAGTCTAAGCAGCCTGATTGCCTGGTTTTGAACATAGACACTGTCACTGATTGGCTATGTGAACTGGAACAAGTTAATCTCTGTGCCTCAGTTTCTTCAACATAGAATGAGGAGAATATAGAATTGGTATGAGGATTGAATAAGTTAATATTTGAAAAATGCTTAGAATGGTGGCTGGCTGACATAAGCATTTGCAAGGGGTTGACAAGTAAATAAGTAAATTGTCACCATGGCTTTTCACTTGTAGCGCGATTATTTTTTGACACATTGCCTTAGTCTGTTTTGTGCTACTATTACAGGATATCTTAGACTGGGTCATTTATAGGAACAAAAATGTGTTTCTCAGAGTTCTGGAGTCTGGGAAGTCCAAGATCAGGACACCAGCATCTGGTGTCTGGTGAGAGTCTACTTGCTGCATTTGTATATGGTGGAAGGTGGAAGGGCAAGTGGGCACAAACTTTGTGTCTTCACATGGCAGAAGAGTGAAAGACAGAGAACCCACTCATGCAAGCCCTTTTAATGCAACATTAATGCATTCCTAAGGGCAAAGCCCTCATAACCTAAACATCTTCAGAAGACCCCACCTCCCAACACTGTGGCATTGGGGATTATGTTTCAACAGGAGTTTTGGAGGGGACAAAAGCACTCAGACCATGACACAAGTTAATTTGTGCTTTTCTCCATGTATTTGTCACCTTTTCCTTCCTTTATTCAAACAGAAAGTCAGGCCCATGGGTTTTTGGATTCAGGATATTACGGACCTGTAGAAAGCAAATGTTACATTAAAATCCAGTTTTTGAGTCACTTATTCTAAAAACTTCTGGGGCTGCAAGGGGAGGGAGAATTTTTACCTCCATGTGGAAGAGTAGAGGCGCTGGCTCACGTGCTGTGATAGTGGAGACCCTTGTCCTGCTCTGTGGCTCCACAATAGGAAGGAGTCAATTGCTCAGGGAAAGGCTGAGTGGGGCCCCTGGGGAGGCTACGCTCCCAATCTGGAGGTTCCAGCACTCTTCAAAGATTTCCTGACTCAAGGGTGGTACAGCAACAGCAAAGCTGCAGGAGCTGAAGAGACCACATGTGGCTTCAAGGTAAACAGCAGGGACTAATAAGTCTTGACCAGAAGGACCTCCTGAATGCATTGATTTTCTTTTGTAAGATGCTCAACCTTTGCTCAAGCCAGGGGAGGAGACAGGGTAAGGAGCAGAAGTGTGAGAAGATTCCAGAATGAATTTTCTCCCAGCCTGGTGGGATGGGGACTCAGAATGTGAATTTTTTCTTGTTTTAGTTTAAGAAAATTTTAAAAAAGTGGTATTTCTTGGATATCCTAGTTTGTAAACTGAAAAGCATTCATGACATAGTCATAATTTTCTGTTAACCTTCCTTCTTCACCTGCTATTCAAATTGTTACTCATTTTAACTATATTTTAGTTGAGGAAAAATGTTAGGAATGGGAGAAGAAATCCACTGAGGGTGTTTTCCCTGTCCCTGCCCAGTAATCTCCTATCCCAAATGGAAGCACAGAACCTTGCTTTTGGCTCAGCTGTCATATCTGAACCCACAAAACCACTATGACCTGGCTTCTGGATTTGGAGGAGAGAAGAGCCTCTCCCCTGTCTGAGCTTTGTGCCTCAGTTATCACCAGAAGTATCTGTGCACCAACTTGTCAAGCCTGATTCCTTACTTGGAATGTAGGCAGCTGCCACAAAAATGACCATAGGCTTTCCTAAACAAGGCAAAACCATGACATAAATGGAGGCAATTGTCCCAGGATTGCACAGCCAGACAACAGGAATGGGGAGAGCCTACTAGCATTCATGCTAAAATTATGGCCCCCCCTTGCATAGAACGTTCTCTTGTGTGGTTTTGGGCAGGCTTAAGAGGTATTTTACATGTTGCTGTAAATCTGCCTCTCAAGGCAGATTTCTGCTGCTCTGGGCTGTGCCACCACCTTGAGCGTTCTGTATAGGCTCCTTCCACCACCTCTATGCTTGTCACCCTGAAGATCTGCTGACGTTGCTATTAGCTGATCCCGGATTCTGCAGCTGCTGCCTTTGACAGCTGAGCAGCACTGCTCTACCCTCAGCTGTCTTGACCTGCTGAGGGTCAGATCTCTGCTGATTCACCTCACTGGCCGGTGCCACCCTCTGCCTTATGTGCAGGTCGGGGGCAGGGCACATCGCCGGTATTGTTGCTTGGGCTCTGAATTACTACAGAGGTTTAACACTGCAGCTTTTTATTTGTTTTTCATTCTACCAGAGCAGTTGAATTATGAGCATCTCAAATAATGATGACCCTCTGTACCCAGAATTACTGCTCCCCTCTAATCCTATGCCCTTTGCCCGTTCCTGGCCATGGTCCAGGTCATTCTTTCATCAAGTGATTTCCATCTCAGGGCCCTTTGTGCAAATTTGGCAGAACTCTCCTCCTGTCACCACTATCTCAATCCCCTCCCAGGTCCCCACTCATTCTTTTACAGATCTGAACCCTCTTTGTGGGTACAGTTCAAATTTTTGTCCTAGGAAGCTCCTCAGCCTCTAGGAAAATCATAGATTCGCACAGAAGCTTAGGGAAGGGACACCACCCAACACTGGATATGGGCAAGCCTTGGTTCCAATCTAGACCCCCTATGACGCAGGCCAAATGCATTTAGGGTCCAGGAATAATGATGATAATATAGTTAACTTTTACTGAGTGCTTATCATGTGCCAGCTATTGTACTGGTTTTGTATTTGCATTATTTTATTTAATATTTTCAATAATTCCATGAAGTAGCTGTTACATCAGTGTGGACTACACACAAGGACACTGAGGCACAAAGTGGTTGAGTAATTTTCCTGAGTCTCTGTGGTTAATAAATGGATAGTTAGGGATTCAGTGTCAGAAAGTTTCACTCCAGAGTCCACCAGTATATCCCTGCAGGATATTGTGCACTGTGGCTGGGCTCTGTGCTCTGCCGTGGAGAGGGAGACTTCTTTCTTTAGAAAGCACATAAGGTCATGGTGGTCCCCAGCCTAACTTATCTGCATGGAGGAGAAAATAGGCTAATTGACCTTGACAAATAATATTTAATTAACTCTTTGCCCTATTCTAAAGAACAGAGACAAAGACTTCCTTGGTAGCAGTGTCAATCTCTCCCTAAAACAGATCCTGTGAGGAATGGCCACTGTCATCTTTTTTTCAATAATATTCAATAACCCCAAAGGTATTCAATAGGCACACTGCCAAAGATGGCAATCTTGTTTCTTTGCCTTTTAATTTTTCTAAGGGGCATGGCAAATACAGCATTAAACAACCTATTTATCAGGTGACTGAATTATTGATGTACAGTGAAATGCCATGCAATATGGTGACTGTGTTATTGTTTATTAGGTGGGTTAATGGAATTTGAAGAAATTGCTTTCCCTTTATATTTATTCCATTTTTTTTGCAAATCTCTCTACCTATATCATTGAAGCCAGCAGTGGTCATGGCATTTTAAAGTTATATCTAAGGAGATATTCTGCCTATATGGAAATGTACACTGTGACAACTTTTGTTAATCCGTAAAACTAAGGGGCATTTTGGGCAAGATACTAGGCATAGTAACAGTGGAGACTGGCTTGCAAAGACCTTGAACTTGAACGGGATACTGGATGACTATCACTTGAAGCAGATCCTGGTGCTTGTGCTTCTACTTATTGGCTAGATGGGAGGACTAGTCTGGAAATGCTTTCTCTGGTTGTTTTTCCATGTGGCTAATTGCATTTTTTCCCTAATGAACTAAGTTTTTGACTTTTATAAACACTGCCTATGCTTACATTGGCAAAAAATTGGAATACGCTACCCTCCCTAGGTGATCCTTAGGATGATAGCTTGATTTCAGATACAGAAGGGCAATTCTTAATTGTCTTTAATTATTAATGATGATAAGAAAGAAAATAGGCCACTGCTACTTGTGTTCAATGTGCTGTCAAAGTTAGGGTATGTCCCTCCTTCATTACTCTAATTCATTATGTTACTTACATGCCATACTCTTAATTGTTTTTACTTTAAAATAAATCACTTTTTGATAGGCTCACTCTCTGAAACTTTTATTTGTTTGACAAAAGATATTGTTTCAAACAAACAGAATATTGTTCCAGACATTCTGTTCTGCTTACTTACTTGTGAGAACATTGAATAATAAATTATAAAATAAATGCATCTCAGACACACAGTTTTTCAAATGGCACTTGCATAATATTTAACATTTGTTTAATAGCCTTGAAAACAACAAGGTGCAAGTATTTCCAGTAATGTATCACCAGAAACAGCCTCTGAGGCTGACTGTCATTTCAAAATGAAGATATTGGAGCATTTGAAGACTTTTCTCCATTTGTGTATAGTCAGGGCAAGACAATTGTTTCTTAAATGTTATTTATTTGTTGCTAGAGTTTTTGTGAACAATTGTTTTTGTGGAGCTGACTTCAATGCTTCAATGTGACCTTCTTTTTCCAATTGCATTTAACATTGTGAAAAATGTCTGTTTTTGAACAAAACTTTTCAAAGGACGAATTTCTCATGTTTTACTGAATGTTACTCTTTTCAAAATATTCATCTGGTAGTAATATTGTCATTTTTGCTAAATCTGCAGTTAAATCTTTGCATGCTGGATGGACCTGGCATAGGCTAAGCATCTCCCACAGACCAGGGCATTATTCTATGGGATCTGATTCCAGTTAAAAGAAAATAACTTTATCAAAGTTATCCCAATAATTGCACTGTAAATGATACCATTCTTTCTTTGCTATTTCTGGCCCGGGCATTGTACATCCAGGATAATTTGAGAGAGATAAGCAAGTGTCTACCTTGAGCTTTTTTAAAATTTCATTTGTCCTATCATGACTTGTGTTACGATTAGTAAGCTCCACATGGTTAACCAGAGGCTTTACACTGAGATATATTTATTAAAAGAAACACGAGCAGTAACATGCAGTGTGGTGTAAAGTAGGTGATAGAGAACAGAAAAATAGCTTGAATGAAAGTCATATAAACAGCTGTGATTCAAACATAAGATGAGAAACAGCATTATAAGGCTACCAAAGGTGTGAGGAATTTACTCAGTAAATATGTAATTAGGGCATTCCCTGTGCCACAAATTATGCTATTAATAGGGGATTATATAGAGATGACATAGCCCTTATCCTAGAAAAACTTAGTTTAGTTTGGGAACAGAAACAAACATATATAGTATATGACATGCAAAAATACCACTGCATTTGGACGATAGTAGGCATTAAATTGGGAAATTTGGGGTAAATGAAAGTGTAGTTTTGTATCATGTAATGGTATAAGAATGGATGGTTCTTATACAAGGAGTAAGTGCTCTTCTCACTTTCTATGATTTCCCTTGGAGAATCAATTTAAATTTATATTTTCAGCCACTATCTATGCACCAAGCAAAATATGGACCCTTGGCCCAGGTTTCCTGCTGAGCTCCAGAGTCATAAAGCCAACTACTCATTCGCCATTTATAGCTGGTGTTCCAGAGATTGCCCCAATTCATAGGTCCTAACCTAATTTTCCTTTATCTGCATTTTTATTTCAGTTAATAACGACTATTCATCCAGTTTCAAAACCCACGCTACATTCTTCCCTCTCATTCACCTGTCACATTGTCAGTCCATGTCCCTAGTACCTACCTTCTTAATTTTTAATTTCTCTTCTTGACTTTCCTATTGATTTCATTCAAGTCTTCATCACTTATCACCCAGATTACTGTGATATTATTTTAAATTGTCCCATTTATCTCAATTGCTTATAACTTTTCTCTTTTCTAGTTCCTTCTCAGTTTATCTTTATTATTGTCCACAGAGTGGTCTTTCTAATATCAATTATAGTAACTGCCCTTCTTAAAATTCTTCAGTGGCTCTCTCTGGAGTTATACAAGTCCAAATTTCTTATCTAAGACATAAAATATGTCATGTTCTTTAACATCTATGCTGTTTGCCCATACTATTTCCTCTGCTTGGAATTTCCTTTCCTTACTTGGGGCTTATAATTTGCCACAATTTAGTTCACATGTCAATGATTCAATGAAGCCATCCCTGATTGTCCTATACCCACAGCATCCTCTGCCTATCTATCTCTTCCCATACACTGCAAACTTCTTGTGGGAAGTCTTACCAAAATTATTACACATGATAGGACCCCAAAATGTCTGTTAAATAAAGGAATAGTGATAACATTGAATAATAATGACTATTTTAATTTACTTATAAAGACACTAGCTAGGCATTTTGAATATATTATGTCCAACTATCACTACACTTCTAACAATAGCTGTAATTTTTCTTACTTTATAGATGAGGATATAGAGACTCAGCAAGTTACTGGAATTTTTATATGTCACATAGCTAGATTATGACAGAAATCTGTCTGATATTAAACTTGCTAAAGCATGACCTAGATTTTAACAACCTCATATTAAAGACGAGTGAAAACAAAGTTAGCTCATAAGGTTAATAATAGTTTAATTTCCCAGAATGAATATATAACTATATAAAAATGGATATTATATATAATAAAAGATGTAACATAATAAAATATATAATATAATATATAGAATTATCTTTAACATAAAATATATGCTATATTAATAATATAGCATATATTAGAGATAAACATAATATAATATACTCATGTATAAATGTGATAGAAAGCTATATATAATCATATGTAAATATATATAATCTAAATTTTTATCTAGCCAGAATATAAAATAATCAAACAGATGAACTGAAAATAAAAAGCAGCAGTCCCCTACTTCATCTTCTACCATCCTCAGTCTTACTTTTAAGATAGTATCACCAAACTATTTTTTATGTTAGTTTTCCAAGTAACTGTCCTCAAATGAAAATGAAATGCTTATCATACTGTTTCCTGATTTATCAGCTTGCTGCCCCATGATGAAAATGTACATTTAACTTGTTTATTATATAATGTCTCATGTCACCTCTCCATGTCTCCCAATTTTGAAAGCTATAATATTTCTCTTGGTTCTGTATTGGTCAATTTTGTTCCTTTATTTTCTTTAAACCTCCATTTCTCTCTATCAGTTTCTACTGTATCTCTTCTTGACTTTCCTTAAAGTAAAAATGATCATATTAGTACTACATCCTTCCTTACACTTCTCTTTTCTGTTCAGTCAGCTCTGGCTATGTCTGTCTTCCTCATTTTTCAAGGTGATAACTTTTACTGTTCATACTCTAGTTAGAATTGTTTCTCTCTGTGTCTAGTATGTGTGTGATGTGCATACCTTAGAAGTGCCTTGTAAGTTACAACATTCACTTTTGACATTCCTTGGACATTGCAAGGATATTTGAGCATTTCAACTCATTTATACAGATTTAAATACTATTATTTTGTTACACCTATGCACATACACACATATATATGCAAATATGGGTAAGTATAGATGAATAGTAATTGTATAAAACAAATGATAATGTGTAAAATATATAGTTACACAATATATGTTTGAAAACAGCATGGCTATTGTCTTCTACAAACACTTCTCATGCAGAGCCTTCCACATATTTCATTGCCCTCCATTCTTTACTGCGTCTCTTCCTTATCACGTTTTATTCTATTTTCAGTTGTATTCATTGAATTCTTAAATTTCATTATTATATCTGCTATGGTTTGCATGTTTTTGTTCCCTCCAAAATTCATGTTCAAACTTAATCCCCGTTGCAATAGTACTAGGTGGTGTAGCCTTGGGTAGGTGATTGAGTCATGAGGGCTCTATCCTCATGAATGGAATTCGGTGCCCTTATAAAGGGGCTTGATGGAAGAAGTTCATCCCTTTTGCCCTTCCACCTTCTTCCATGTGAGGACATAGTGTTCCTCTCGAGGATTCAGCATCAAGGTACTATCTTGTAAGCAGAGACTGGACCCTCACCTGATGCCAGATGTCAGGGTCTTGATCCTGGACTCTCCCCAACCAGGAGTGTGAGAAAACAAATGTACAGTCTTTATAAATTATCCAGTCTGTGGCATTTTCTTATAGCAGCACAAATAGACTAAAGTAATATCCTAGCATTTTCTTAACATTTTCACTTTTTTTTTTTAAATTCTCCTTATCACTCTTTGTAGTTTCCAGCTCCCTGCACCCTTTTCAAGTTTGACTTTCAGTTAATTGTCTGTTATTTTGTTGCTTTTTCTCATGGTCTCATGTCCTCACGTTTCTAGCAATTTTAGCTTGAATGCTGGACGTTGTATTTTGAAAAGCTAATTGCTGAAGTAATTCAAAACCGAGCATTAAGTTTCTTTCCTCCAAAGAAGATTTTCATTTGCTTTTGTCAGATGTACAAGGGCACTAGCAATCAGTGTTGACCTTAATTAAGTTCAGGCCTGAAAGTTTCTTGTTATCCAAATGACTTCAAGTCAGGGCAGACTTTACCCAGGATAATATTTGATGAAGCGATCTTTCTCCATTTTGACGGAATCTAATGGAGACCACAGGCTTTCACACTTTTAGACCCCAATTTCAATGAGGGTTATTAAACAATTGAAAAACATTTCTCATTGAGGGAGGTTAAAGAAAAAAATAATTCATGGCACTTGTTAAAATACTAAGCTCAGACTTTATTCAGGAATACCACAATAGTCTAGAGACTTCTGCAGTGGGGCTTTGAAGAAGAGGAAAGAGATTGGGGTCAACCCAGAATACAACAAGGCAAAGTAGAACTTTATAGCCAAGGAGCAGGCTGGGGGTGGAGGAGTTGGTTGGTGGATGATTATTAATAGTATGAGAATATCAAGAGGTGATTGCGGCTAAACCAAACTAACATAATTCTTGCTGACCAGGGTGATCAGATTGTGAAAGATGATGAAGGATGAGGAACTCAATCAAATATGGAGGATGAATATATATTAAGGTAGGAGGATTCTGGCTAAACCAACCTGATAGGATTGTTGCTAAAACTGGGTTCTTGGAGGACATACTCAAGGATGGGGCCTCATTGGACTCAGAGGAGGCTGACTAAACGTTGGTCAAGGACAGAATTTTGGTAAGAAAGCATGAAAAACATTGGAGTTATTAATAGAGTTATTTTTTCAGAAGATGAAAAATCTTAGTATTTATGTTATTATGGTCAACACAGAAAGAGTTATTCTATTCTTCATATCTATTCAACAAGAAATAAGAGAAAGTAAGCTTGAAACATCCCAAGGGAGGGGGATACTGTAGATTTGACAAATGAATGATTACATCAATTAGTAGAGACACAAGGAAAATGTTCAGATTTTTCTTCCTTCATATACCATTCCCAGTGGATCTTTTGGTCCATTCCCATTATGCTCTTTTCCCCATCATTTATTGAGGTTGTAGTATATTAGATAATTTTTGTATTGTTCAATGCCCCTCATGAAAGACTGTAGTATCTAGCCATCAGTTTGGAGTTGATCGCATTCAGACACTACATAATAATAATACCATTTACATTTGTATAGTGCTTTATATTATTTCAAAGAGTTTTCCTATTCATTATCTCATGCAATATGGTATTAAAAAATGTGTGATGTTTGCAGAGTGGTTTGATTAACTTCCATTGTACAATTGATGAAACTGAATCCCAGAAAGGTTATTACTTAAGTTCCAACTGCTGATCCAGTGTGCAAGAAAAACTGGGGTTTCTAATCTTGCTCTTATCACACTTTAACATGGATGAGACATTACGTGTGAAGGTATTCTAGAATTTAAACACTAAATTTGTTAATCTGTTAAGCTATGCAGGCCCCACACTGCCTACCTAGTTTGCTTTAATCTTATTCATTTTTGACGTAAATGTGGTAGATGCTCTTCCTTACCCAACCATTAATATATTTTCTTTGTCTGTCTTGTCTCCACCTAGGCACTGTAATATCTATCTTACTTGGGTCTTTGATATTATTATCATTCCTAAAGATTTATTCTTGAAATATTTTGTATTTTTTTGTTCTTTCCTTGGACTTCCATCCAGCTCTCTTTGCCAAATTAGAAGTGACCAGGACTTATGCCCCCAACACACTTCTTGTCTATTTTCCCTCTTCCAGAAGGCTGATAGCTGTGTAATTAGACAAGTTCTTGTCTGCTATTTTAAGAAAAAGACTTCGTGGAAAACTAGGTTTCCTTCTGAATATTTGATGTGTAGGATTTATAATATTAAAATGATATTTTCTCAAATATTCAGTTATTAAATGCATGGACAAAGTGTGCAGCATATTTAACATCATGTCTGGCCCGTGGTAAGTACTCAATAAATTACAGCTATTATTACCACTATTGCTACTACCAATAATAATAATAAGTATCAGGCTTCCAAACACAAGGTCTGGATATTTCTTTCCTAGTCCACAGGGATAGAGTGGCATTGTGAAAAAAATGAAGCAATATAGGTGCCAACTTAGAGGTGTTTCTCTGGTTATGGTTTGGTTGTATACCCAAGGTCAGAGAACCTCTCTCTTAGAACACTGTAACTAAGTATATATCAAGACTAATATGTCATTAGTGCCTAAAGGTAATTTAGCCACAGCTGTGACAATACAAGAAGCATTACTTTGTGGTGGGATTAATTTCTGAAATGACATTTTAAGTCAGGGGTTTTACCACATCCATCCCTACATTATTTCGAGAATGCTTAGAGAATACAGTGTGAAAAGAGAGTTTCTAGATGTAGCTGTTTAACATGTGAACTTGGGTTTCAAGATCGTTTTTAAATAGATTGTGAAGGAGGTTCGGAAGGAGTAAAGTTGAAAACTTACAGAGAACTTTGGGTAGAAGAGTTTTTAAGAGCCATAACCAAGATTTAAATTTTGACTCAGGTAAACTAGCTTTAATTTGGTTGACTAGGTTGGGAGGGGGTTAAGCATCACGAGCATTCTGGTGTTTCCTCCCTTAAATATTTGATAAATGCTTCCATAAGGGTGAATTAGTTAATGCCAGTTAAGACAGAAGTGTGGAAAGTACTGAATGAATCCTGTTCAGGGACTATGAAAGCTGCTGTTTCATTTAATGCCGCTATGTCAGCAGCAGGCCATCTACAGGTTAGACAAGCAGAAGGCCATAATGCACACTTTGACATTTTTGATTGTGGAAGCAATTAAATTATGCATTAACTGATCCAGGATAGAAAGTTGAACAAAGTCGTCCTATTATTCATGAGAAAAAAACCTTTAATAAAAATGAAGAACCCAGATGCTAACCAACAGGAGACATTTGCCCTTCATTGTATTATACTTCTGACTTTTGAGTCTGTGACAGAGTGAAAGTGAAGAGCAATGCATTTTTACTGACAGAGATAGAAGAACTCCACCATTAAGCAAGGCTTTGAATGTGATTGTGATGCAAACGGTTGGTGATATTAGATGAGTTAATTCTGGCTGGCTTTGGAGAAGGAGATGTAGATGAGCTGTTTCTTCCTGATGAAATCTCAGAGCTGTTGACCACAAGTGTCAGAGGCCTCAGATTTATGTTGTATCAATAAAGCCTACTGTCACACTTGATGCTCTTCCCTAGAAAAATGAGCCATAATAGTAGTACTTTTTGTGATTGCCTTAGATTTCCTCAGATGACCACATTAGGCAGAAGCTGTCATGGGAGATCTGACAAAATCATAAACGAAGGTAATTTAGCTGCAGGAGATACTTTAGAACATCCTTAGGTTTTTGAGTCTTGCAAGATCTGAATCATCCTTTGTTTAGATGAATCAGAGTTATACTTTCTGAGCTTCAACAACAAAGCTCAATGTATTTGAAGTGTAATTACCAATATTGAGGAGTACAGCCACCTAACTTGGCAGACTATTATTCTTTCTTTGGCTCACTCCTTTAATCAAGGGCATTTTAAGGGGCCAAATTTGGCAGCTGCAGTGCTGGAGACAGATTGGGAACAAGGTTCTGGGGTAAGTTACATTTTCTCTAGCTTTTTTGGCAATCTATTAGAAAGTTTCATTGTCTGCATCAAAGCAGGGATGGTGCAATGCACCATCTTTCTGGCAGAAGTAACAATAGGTAAAGTGGTTTTGATAAAACCTCATTTTATTCACATCTATGGGATCAAAGGAGGAGAAAAAGAGCCTATTTTATAGAAAAGATATGTTGGTGTTACATGGTCTTATTCCGCTGTATGCTGGAAGTCCCTGGGCAACTCAGTTACTTTGTAGTGTTGGGTTCCAAAGACTACAGGCTCTTAAATATTTTTATTCAGCTATATCAGACCCTCTTGAGGAATAGCAGGACCATGAGTAGCAGCAACAGAAGCAGCAACTGAGACAAGCACACAATAATGATAACAATAGCATTTTCTGAGCCCTTGCTTTTAGGTTGTTCTGATTCAGTACCTCTACTGTACCAAGTTGTTTTGATTCGTAACCAAATTTAGGAATTTCCAATGAGACCATAAGCCATCTTGATTTCTCTTCAAGCCCATTTTAAGGTCTTTTGATGTCTGTACTTTCTCTCTTTTCTTCTACCCGCTCCAGGTACCAAACACAACTTCACACAATGACTACTTTGTTTTGTTACACTCCTTGGAATCTGTATGATATAACTATTATTTAGCTTAGTTCTCCAGTTCTTCATCAGAACTTCAAAGGCTGATCTATATGTTTAGATATTGCTACACAAAAGCAGAGTATCTGAAGTCTAGATCAATTTTTTTGAAATGACAATTGGAATGCTTCTCTGGAATGGAAGGCTCAAGTTCTCCATTTGCTGACAGATGACCAGAAGGTGAAATCATGAGCTTTGGACAAAGTCACCTTTCTTGGCTCCTATTGCCTAGGTTCTCACTGGACCATAGTAACAATGTCACATCTCAATGGTACATGATTCTCTATCTTCTTTCTGTCTTTTATATTTTTAAGAGGTATTTCAATTGGGTGCATGATGTAATGATTTTGTGGTTAAAGATTATAGTAAATAAAGGAGAGTCCTGCTTACAATTAACTTTGCATCTAGTACCAGTAGGTAACTAATAACTGAGCTATACCAGAGGTTAACTCACTTTTTTTTTTTTTTGCAGTTTACAGTGGATATACACATTACAGTTAAAAGATTACTAGAATTTAACTTCTGATAAGATAGTTGAGAATAGTTCCCTACGATAACTATAATAATTTATAATTTCGTGAATACATTTTAACATTGGCTCACAAAAGCCTTCTATTTGTAAATGCACTCAAAACATATTATCTTGTAAAACTTTAAAAAATAATTATTTTGACTCCGGACACTTACTGAATGCAATTCAAAACTGAAGGCTGTTTCTCTACTTTTTTCTCCATTTCTGAGGACATTTTTCTTGAGTTAGAAGAAGGTTAATTGCTAGTTCTTTATCATCCAAAGTGGCAGCCTCCTTATTATAATGCTAGATCATATACTGGAATGCCCCGTATCTAATGTGACTGACTAATTATTAAAATAGTCTATTTTTTCTCCAGCTGTTTTCTTTCTGAGTAAACAAATTGCTAAGTTCAGTTGGCTTCCATTTGCACTTCATTGCTTCTTGACAGCAAATACTTTGCAAAGATGAGTTGCCTCTGGGTGTTTGTAATCTCCAAGGGCAGAAGAAACAAATGTGTGCACGATTTCTCTAATTTAAAAACTAAAAACCACCCTCATTAAAACTCTAACACACTTTAAAACTATTTCACAACATGATTTCTTAAACCCTATAAAGACAAAGTGTCTGTTTCTGGAATCCCCAAATTCATTAATTTGACATTTTAAGATGTGATTTTATTAAATGAAAGCAAAGGCTTCATCTTCAGGGAATAGGATCACCAAGTATCAAGGACATACAAATGCTGTTGTACGTACACAATGCAGAACTGATCTGCATTCTGACTAACCAGAGTTATAGGATTAAGGAGTTAAGAGTAATAATGATTTATTTTCCAACAGATTTGCTTCAGTCTGGTTTGATTGCATCTCAGAGACTGTGGAAATGGAATCATAATCCTGTGACAATTTTTGTTCCGCCTGTGTTATATGAGGAGTAGGTATTTTAGCATGCATTAGAATTGTGATTTCGTCACAGCTTTGGCAGTTTCTTCAGCACCCATGAACAGAATTCTTTGTACAGTTTGGATTTTTCTTGCTCCTGTCATGCCTTAGGGAAAGGATGGTATAACGTAGAGTTCAATATATAATTGAACTTCAGCCTCCATGGGGGATTGGTTCTACAACCCCTACAAATACCAAAATCTGCAATGCCTAAGTCCTTTATATTAAATGGTGTAATTGCATATAACCTATGTGCATCATCTTGTATACTTTAAATCATCTCTAGATTACTTATAATACCTAATACAATGTAAATGCTATCTAATAGTTGTTTTACTGCATTTTTATTTGTATTATTTTATATATCATATATATATAAAGATTTTCTTTATCCATTCATTTATTGACTGACATTTGGGTTGATTCCATATCTTGGTCATTGTGAATAATGTTGCAGTGAACATGGCAGTGCTTTGAGATACTGATTTCATTTCCTTTGGATATATATCTAGAAGTGAGATTTTTAGATCATATAGTATTTCTATTTTTATTATTTCAAGGAACCTCCATACTATTTTCCATAATGGCTGTACCAATTTACACTCTCATCAATAATATACAAGGGGCTACTTTTCTCCACATCCTTGCAAACATTTGTTGTCTTTTGTCTTTTTAATCATGACCATCTCAACAGGTGAGGGGTGATATCTCATTGTGGTTTTGATTTTCATTTGCTGGATAATTAGTGGTGTTTAGCATCTTTTCATATACCTATTAGCCATTTGTATGTTTTCCTCTGAGAAATGTCTATTCAGGCTCTTCAAACATTTTTTTTTTAATTGAGTTATTTATTTCCTTGCTATTGAATTGTTTGGGTTTCTATTTTTATATATTTTGGACATTAATCCCTTAACAGATATATGATTTTCAAATATTTTCTTAGATTTTCTCTTCACTTTGTTAATTATTTTTTTTGCTGCACAAAAACTTTTTAGTTTGATGCAATCCCATTTGTCTATTTTTTGCTTTTTTTTGCCTGTGCTTTGGTGTCATATCCAAAAAAAATAATTGCCCAGACTAATGTCAAAAAACTTTTTTCCTCTATTTAATTCTAGCACTTTTATAGTTAAGTCTGTAATCCATTTCAATTAAATTTTGTATATGCTGTGATATAAGGGCCCACTTTCAGTCTTCTGCATGTGGATATCCAGTTTTCCCAGCACTGTATTGAAAAGACTCTCCTTTCCCCATGTGTGTTCTTGGTACTCTCATTGATCATTAGTTGACTGCATAAGTGTGAGTTTATTTCTGAGCTCTTTATTCTGTTCCATTAGTCTATATGTCTCTTTTTAGGCCTATACCGTTAGGTTTAGTGTAGCTTTGTAGTACATCTTGAACTGGGGTAGCGTGATGCCTCCAGCTTGTTCTTCTTGTTCAATATTGCTTTGATTAAGGTCTTTTGTGATTCCATATGAATTTTAGACTTGTTTTTTTTCTATTTCTGAGAAAAATATCATTGGGTTCTGTATAGATTTTATATATAACTCAAGGAAAATCAGCGAGAAAAAAATCAAACAACCCCATTAAAAAGTGGGCAAAGGACATGAACAGAAACTTTTCAAAAGAAGATCGACTAACGACCAACAAACATAAAAAAATGTGCAACATCTCTAATCATCAGGGAAATGCAAATCAAAATCACAATGAGATATCATTTAACTACAGTGAGAATGGCTTTTATCAAAAAGTCCCAAAACCGCAAATGTTGGCGTGGATGCAGAGAGACAGGAACACTCATACACTGCCGGCGAGACTGCAAACTAGTACAACCTCTGTGGAAAGTAATATGGAGATCTCAAAGAACTAAAAGTAGAACTACCATTTGATCCAGCAGTCCCACTACTGGATATCTACCCAATGGAAAAAAAGACATTCTATAAAAAAGACATCTGCACTTGACTGTTTATAGCAGCACAATTTACAATTGCAAAGATGTGGAAACAACCCAAGTGTCCGTCAATACATGAGTGGATTAATAAAATGTGGTATATGTATGCCATGGAGTACTACTCAGCCATAAAAAATGGTGACCTAATACCCCTTTTAGTATCCTGGATGGAGCTGGAATCCATTCTTGGAAGTGAAGTATCAAAAGAATGGAAAAACAAACACCACATGTACCCACCATTAAATTGGTACTAATCCATCAAAACTTATGCACACATATGGAAGTAACATTCATCAAGTGTCGGGCAGGTGGGAGGGAGGAGGAGGAGGTAGGTAAACTCACACCTAATGGGTATGGTGCATGCTGTCTGGGGGATGGGCACACTTACAGCTTTGACTCAGGTGGTGCAAAGCAATTTATGTAACAAAGCATTTGTATCTCCATAATACTCTGAAATAAAAAAAAAGAAAAAAGAAAAAAGAAAAACATCATTGGAATTTTGGTAGGGATTGCATGATTCTGTAGACTGCTTTGGGTAGTATGATCATTTTAATAACACTCATTCTCCCAATTCATGACCATGGGATATTTTTCCATTTATTTGTGTCTTCTTCAATTTCTTTCAGTTATATCTGATAATTTTCAGTGTATAGTGTTCAACTGCTTGGTTAAATTTATTCCTAAGTGTTTTATTCTTTGAGAATCCACTGTAAATGAGATTTTTTAAAAGATGGTGTATAAAAATGCAACATTCTTTTATCTTTTTATTCTTATGACTGGACAATTTTAGGTGATCTGTCTTTGTGCTTGCTGATTTTTTCTTCTGTTTGATCAAGTCTGTTGTTGACACTCTCTGTAAAATTGTTTAGTCATTGTGTTCTTCAGCTCCAGAATTTGTTTGTTTCTTTTTCTGGTTTCTACCTAGTTGTTGAACTTCTCATTTTTTCATTATTGTTTTCTTGATTTTGTTTCATTGCCTATATGGGTTCTCTTGTAGCTCACTAAACTTCTTTCAGATGATTATTTTAAATTATTTGTCAGCCAGTTTGTTGATATCTATCTCTTTAGGATAAGTCATTGGTGCTTTATTTTGTTCCTATGGTGGTGTTTCCTGATTGTTTGTGATCCTTGTGGCCTTGCTTTGATGTCTGTGCATTTGAAGAACTAGGTACCTCTATCCACCTCTACAGACTGGGTTTGTCAGAGAAAGCCCTTCACCAATTAACCCATCTAGAGATTCTGTGTGGGCCGTCTGGTGAAGTCCACTAATGGGCTTGTTGCTGGTGTCCTCAGATGGGCTGGCCTGCATCCTACATCAGTGGGAGGGCAGGTCTAGCACCTGAGTCCACAGAAGCCAGCCTGGAGCCTGGATTTTCAGGGCTGGCCTGAAGCATAAGTCTGCAGGTGTGGGTCTGGAGCTTGGGTCTGTGTGTATACACCTGGTGCCTGAGTCTGTGGTATGAGCTTAGATCGTAAGTTCACAGGGGCCGGCCTGGTGATGGAGTGTGTTTGGATCCTGGGTCTGCAGAGGCTAGCCTGGATTCTGGAGTTGTAGTGACTGCCTTGGTGCTGGGGCAGGCCTGGAGTCTGGGGACATGAGTGACAGCCCTGTGCTGGGGCAGGCTTGGAGCCTGGGGCCATAGGGGCCATCCTGGTGCCAGGTTTACCTGGGGTGGTCCTGGTGCTGGGGTCCGTGGCTAAGTTGGGTACTCACTTCACTCTCCTTTTCCCATGTGGAGGGTATCTCTTTTTGCACTGTGCTGCCCAAGCTTGGGGGAGGGATGATGTGGGTAATGTGAAACTGTCCTTCCTACAGGCTTCAATTCATTGTTCCTTATTTTTGTGCTCTACCCAGGTGCTGTAATCTCTTGCCTGGATTTCCCAGCTTGTGTGAAGGTATTTTCATGTATATACAGCTATTCAAATTGACATTTTTGCAATGGGATGAGTGCTAAAAAATCCTATTCTGTGATTTTGCTGATGCTCTCTCTTCCTACTAGTTTTCTTTTATTTTTTTAATGAAGGGGTGGGGGTTTGTGAGGGAGGTGCTCAGTTGTTGCCTCATTTTTTTTTTTGTTTTTTCTGTTGTTTTTGTTGTTGAGACAGAGTGTCACTAGATTGCCCTGGATAGAGTGCAGTAATGTCATTGTAGCTCACTGGCTCACTGCAGCTCCAATTCCTGAGCTGTAAGCTATTCTTCTGCCTCAGCCTCCCAGTAAACTGTGACTACAGGCATGTGCTGTAATGCCCAGCTGGGTTTTGATTTTTTTGTTGTTGTTGTTGTTTTTTCTTTTTCTTTTTGATAGAGACAGGGTCTCACTCTTGCTCAGGCTCGTGTCAAACTCCTGAGATCAAGCGATCCTCCTGTCTCAGCCTCCCAGATTGCTAGGATTACAGGCATGAGCCACTGTGCCCTGCCTATTCCTACTAGTTTTAAGACTTGAACAGAGGGCTGGGGACCTAAGAAAGAGGCAAAGGTGGTCAGAAAAAATGTAACAAGTGTGAAGTGTTAAAAATTTTTAAATCTGAAAAATAACTAGGTAAAATGAAGCAATTTGTTGGAACAGAAAATTATGACGTTGGTTGAAACTTGGTTCTGTCTATAAATCTGAGACAGAAGATAATTAGTAAATATTTTCAGAACTTATTGCAAACCTTTTTTTATAAAAGACTGAAATCTAAGAGTGATATTTTAGGGAAATATTATTTCTATACCTGAGACTATAGACAGAATGAATCATGGGACATACTGGTTCTGCCTCAAAAATGAGGTTTATCGTATTGAAAAATTCTGTAGTTCAACTCTTGGAACAGTATTGAATAGGGCCCTGAAGTAAGGTCTATTAGTTCATGAGAAGTCAGGCATTGCTAAATAATTGGAGACTTTAGAGGAATCAGAATTTCAGAGCTGAAACAAACCTTATGGATAATCTAGTCTGGCTTCTTGATTTTATAGTTGAAGAAACTGAAGTTCAGAGAATAAAAAGAATTGTCTAGGGTCACTTAGGGAATTATTAATAGAGTGGGAAGAAAGAATCAGGACTTTAGGTTCTCAGCCTAGTGCCCATTCCTGGTGATATTATATCATGCTGGGTTATATGTTAATAATTCCTTTACTAGAAATTTTGTATGAAATTAAGCTGCTGCCTTGGCTGGATAGATTTGCATTCTTGAGAATGATGAGATACAATTATATTTAACAAGTATTTATTCCGCACATCACTGTGCTTGGCACTCCAAAAATTTGAGATATAGTGGCAGATCCATTCCCTTCTCTAATAGCATATGAAATCACAAGTAATTCACAAAAGTACAAATTTTCCAAGGCCTAGGTCATGTCACATTTACTGTGTTCTCAGTAGTTAGCATAGATCCTGGTATATAATAGTCAAAACTGCTCAGTGACTCAAACTGGAGAAATGAAACTCATCTCTAGATCGCCCAACCATGAGCATGAAATTAAGTAGCGATTTCTGAGCAACTGTAGTAAGAAGAGGAGACATTATAATGTGGCATCCTTGTTTCTAAGCAATGAAAAGACTTTTTTCAGATTGTACCCAGTTTAACATTTTCCTTCTTACAATTTTTTTAAAGGAAAAAGATGGTGGCAATAGAACAACTCAACCTCGCCATCTCCACATCGTGGCAGAACACCGAAGTAGCAGGCTGTAAGATAAGCCATTCCCCAATAAAAAGTATCCGAAGTACAAAAGTATCTATAAAGTATAAATCACTCCTCAGATTTTATCCCAACTTGAGGCAAGGAAGCTGCTTTCATATTCACACACCAGGTAGTCATTGGTGTAGGGCCACAGGAGAACGGGGAAAGGTAAACTCCCAGGTATTTCTAGACCTCTGTGTCTGCAGTCAAAGTGGTTCTAACAGCTCAAAGGCAGTCCTCCAAAAAGAGTTACAGTGAGGCGGTTTGTAGCAAATGTACACAAAAATCAGGGTAGGGGCACGGAAAACTGATGAAGGGGATCTGAGCAGAGCACTGGCAGTATCTGCTATAGCAGGAGTCAGGAAACTTTCTCTGTAAAGGACCGAGCCCTTAGGGTCTCTGTCACAACTACTCAACTCTGCCATTGTAGTGCAAACGTAGCCACAGACAATACATAAGAGAATGAGCATACCTGTTTTCTAATAAAACTTTGCTATAGACACCGAAATTTTAATTTTATGTAATTTTCACGTGTTATAAATTATTAGTTTGGCTTTTACTTGTTTTTAACTATTAAAAAATGTGAAAAACATTCTTAGCTCACAGACTATACAAAAATGGGCAAGGCTGTATAGTTTGCTGACCCTTTGCTATAGTCCTGTTCAAACCACTTCTTGTTTATTAGCTCATTTTCTCCTCATAACAATTTATAGCATAATGTCTACTATTATTCCCATATTACAGATAAGGAAATTGAGGCACAGATTGGTTAAATAAGTCATGTCCGCTTAGCCAGTAAGTAGCACAGCCAGGATTTGAATACATACAGGCTAGCTACTCTGTGTTGTTAACTACTATACCATATTGTGCTTAACCTGAACAGAAATAAGCTAACAAAGCAAAAATTCTATTTACAGATGACATAACCAACCTCCCATTACTAATACTCTTGGAGCTGTGTAGGAAGTGAACCTAACAAAGAAGAGAATTTCAAAATTTCTGGCTGCAACGGCTGGTCTATGGGATGGCATTAGGTCTCCACCTCAGTCAATGATGTGTCTTATATTCAGAAGGTGATTCATCCAGGAAACAAAAAAGCTTTATTGAAAGTTATGCGATTCTCTTATTTGGGGCAGAGGAGGAATGTGGACTATGTACCTGGAAAGTATGGAGTCTTGTCATAGATAGGTTAACTACACAAGCAGCTTTAATTGTTAGCATCCCAGGTTATATATTTAGCCCCAATGCAATTATTAATAGAGGTAATTTTTAATCTCAGAAATGTCTCAGTGTGGATAGTACATTGTACGGCTCTTGCTTTCAGGGACTTTGAGAGCTGAATTGTCTGCACCCAGGCGTCTTACTATCTACATTAACGTGACTTTACCCCTTCACTGTTTCCAATTGCTAGGAAACTCTTGCCTAGGAAGAAAAAAGTTGCAAATCATTTATTGTTTGTTCCAGGAACTCCTCGAAAAATCCGTTTAAATGAACATCAAAGTATTTCACTCTTCAATAGATAGCTTCTAATGATTGTTTACTCCTCCAGACTATTTGCACTTGCCTGAAAACTTGCCTTTCTATGTATGTCAATGACAAACTAACAGATCATAATTCTTATCAAACCTAACCAAGCTGATGAATTGAAAGACCCATGTTAAACCAGAATCTTAAACCCCATAAGTATGCCAACTTTGCACTCCCTGCTCTGAGATAAAACCAAGACTCTGTTAACATAGTGACTTTCCTTACCGTGGTAAAAATGAACTCAGTTTTTTCTTATCAAAAGTTGCTTACATAATATTTCAAGGAGTCAGCACTTGACAATATCCTGTTTTTTTTTTTTTTTTCCCACATAAGATGATTCTATTGAAGTAATCAATTTTCTTTCTTTTTTTTTTATTTCAGCTTATTATGGGGGTACAAAAGTTCAGGTTACATACGTTGCCCATGTACCACCTATCCCCCCAAGTCAGAGCTCCAGGCGTTGTCTGTACTTGAAGATCATTCAGATGCCAACATGTTCACTGAGTTAAGTGCATTCTTCGAGGCACATTTTTATTACATTTTATATCTGGGAACTGAAATCTTCTTCTTGGCTCTAATGCAGATGTTTTACCACATCTGAGATTAAGTGTGCCTTCTATTGATGTGTAAATTATTAATACTTGAAATTAAGCAAATGGTGCTTTTTACAATTGATGGTATTCTCTAATGGAGGAATTATTTTATTTGATTAAACTGCTTTATGACAAAGGCCAGCATATAGAAGGAACCATAAATGAATGTGCCAGTCTTCATTTGGTTTCTGGGAGGCTAATGTTGAGGAGTTGAATCTTTCCCTCACCCTAACCTCTAGCAAGAGATATTCTGGAAGAATTTAAAATGCAATAAATTCCTATTTTTTTATCAGGAAAAATCTGATAGCTTTGGCTACACACAAAAAGCCCTTAAAAATCGAATTAAGTCTTAGGTTTTAGAAGAATAACTATGACTTTTCTATTGAAGGCAACCGATGAAGCAGCATTATAGCTTGAGCAGAGAAAGATTGGGAGCCTAATTTGGGTCCATTCTGGTCACAAATCTATTTTTATTTTAAAGAAAGCCTGAAAATAACCTGAAATAAACTTATTTTATAAAGTAACAGTGTGAAAACTTATTGTTCTTTTTGCTGTATTTTTTATTGTGCTTTGGGACTTGGTTTACTCAGGTATAAAATTTTTAATAGAGTATTTCTTTCCTTTGCTTGGGAAACTAACAAGAATATGACACTTTAGGGGTTATTTGATGGAAAGGAGAAAAAAGTATTTAAAACTTGCTGAAGCAAGCTGTAGCTACTGTACTCTATCTAAATAAAGGTTCTCTTTGCTTTGATTGTCTTCTACAAGGCAAGTAAGGCTCCTTCTACTTATGGACACAGATTTGATTAAAGATAGACCTTTAAAATCTTTCTACTCTACTAAACTCAAATGCTAATGATATTTGGGATTTGCCTAACACCTCTTCTTCACAGGAATTTAAATATATTTTGCTGAGGGTTTAAGTGATGATATATGAAGGATTTTGCCTTTTTAACCCGTTATGTTCAGTGGTCCTCAACCTTTTTAGCACCAGGGACCAGTTCCATGGAAGACAATTTTCTACAGACCAGGAGGTTGCAGGGAGGAAGCTCAGGCGGTAATGACAGTGATGGGGAGTGGCTGTAAATACAGATGAAGCTTCACTGGCTCACCCAACACTCACCTAACTACTGTATAGCTTATAGCTGGACTGGACCAGTACTGGTCCACAGCCTGGGGGTGGGGAGCCCAGATCTAGAAGACCAGGGATAATCTTTTGAATCCTGGAAAAAGTTACACATGTCCTGGACTTTGAATTCCTTGTACCTAATTAACCCAGTCTTGATAGGCATGGGGAGTCAGTACAAAACCCAGATATAATATGTTGATTTGTCATTTTGTTTTCATTCAAATGAGCCATGTTCCTGGAAGTCACAGTTTATGATAAACTTTTTGAAACAAAAGAGAAACTTTATTAGCATGTTTACATTTTTAGCATTTTTCAAAGAATTTACACTTTCTGCTGCACAATAATGCAAATTTTTTTTAACAATGGCTAATTATTTGTGTTCTCTGGATAATTTAGAACTGGGAAGCACAGAGATTACTGAGTCAGGGAAGATTTCTGATGCTTCTGGGAAGTCAGAGTCCAGATTTACATAAAAAATTCTGTATTTAAAAAAATTTTATTGTATGTCTTCCACATTTTCACATCTGGATGATAGGAAATAATGTTCAGTCAGCCAAGTTTTTATTGGCATGTTTCAGAGTAAAACTCAGACAATTTGCATTCATATTTATTGACTATTCCATAATACTCTGTATCTTTGAAATAAATAGCCCTTGGCACTCCATTTCCATCCTTATGCTAAACCTATTGTTTTTCTGTTCTCTCCCTCTTGAAAAATAGACTGTGACTTTCGGGAATTACTTTCACAGCTTCTAAGGAAGCAATTTTTAGACTTCCTTTATTCTTCATATTCAAAGAGTATGAATATTCAACATATTCAAAGAATCTGTTGATGCTTTTTTAAACTTAATTTCTCACAAATAATTCACACTCAATACTCACCATATTTCTTGGTAGTATTATATTTTGTTGGAGAGGGAAAAACAGTAGAATGAAAAGAACCTGGGTGGTAATTGTTCTGCTATACTGGTGACATTTGGGTTAAGATTTTCTCATTTGTAGAAAAATACGCATGTGAGAGAAAAAGGAAAAAAAAAAAAACTGTGGAAGAAATTCGTACTGTTGGAATCAATCAAAAGTGTTTATTGAGCAACCACTATGTTCTCAGAACTTTCTGGAGTAATGTGAAGGGACTCGAGAAGTTTAAGGCACATTACCTGCTTCTGAGGACTTCTATGCCCATTTGACTTCACAGTGATTCTTCCTTCCATGAGTATATTCATAATGTAAGAGTTACATTTTGGTTGGATTTGACTTACACACTTGATTACTATTCATTGACTGTTTCTTTAGAGATCCCCTCTTTTTTTACAAGTTTGGGTCATTTTTGCTCTTGAATTAAAATATTTAAATTTCAATTGAGTTTCATTAAAATTCTTTTGGCTACGAGGAACAGTCACCCTTTTACATTAGCAAAATAGGGGATTTTTATTATGGGATGCAGAAGATCTTCATGATCCCAAGGCAAAGTTCATATTTTGTATTGTAGTAGAATTGGGACCCAGAAAGCCAGGAAGCAAAGCCATTCTTGTTATCTCCCTGGAGCTATGTGGTCTTTCTTATTCTGCTTTTGCTAGTGCTCTACTCATCTTTTCTGCTCACTCAAAATTTACCTGGCTCAACATGGCCTCCAAATTCTTCTCACTACATCATGAATTCTTAGCTTCAGCAACCACTATTCATTGACAAATGTCTCTGTGCATTTTGTCCAAATTCTCTTGAGAAGATATGATTGCTTAAGCACGCACACTCAATATCTAGAACTCCTTTTGTTCATCCCAGGTCCAATCAGCTTTGGCTGGAAGACAGGTTCATATGCTACAACGTGGCTGGTTAGTTCTGCTACTTCTGTAGTGGCTATGGGGTAGAAACAGCTTTTCTTGAAGGGGCTGCTGGTATAGGGGGCATTGAATGGTTCAACATGAGTTATGGCTGGGTTAGCCTTTTCACTAAATCTAACTGGATATATCTGATTTCCACAACATCTGGAAGAACATCCAAGAATAGACATTCAAGTTTATGAAGACTCCCTCACTCTTAGAGATGTGCCCTTTATTCTGCATTTCATAAATATTTTTGCCAGGCAGTGACCCAGGTCCTGGTAATACAATGGTGAAGAAGACAAGGAAAGGGCCCTGCATTCATGGAGCTTGCACTGGAAGGAGGTAGAGAACACCAAATAAACCAATTGGTCCATAAAATAATATGAGAAAATGTTAAGTGCTATGAAGATGACTAAACAGGGTGATGTGATACAGAGTGCATGGGGGTTGAGATTGCATTTCCAGTGAAGTTCTCTCTAAGGCAGTGAATTTTGAGCTAATGTCTCAGTGATAAAGGAGCTAGGCACAATTCTAAGAATTTTATGTGCATTAACTCATTTCTCCCACATTTAGCATATGAAGTAATTATTAATATTCTTCATAATTAATAAATGAGAAAACAAAAGCATGAAGACTTAGAATACGTAACTTGTCCCAGGTTGCATAGCTGAGTGACAGAGCCAGGATTCAAATCCCAATAGTACCAATATAGTACAGAGTCCACACCCATGAATACACCCTATATGGCCTTCTGGGTATTTAAATATTACCTCGATTAAAAAACTGCTTAGACTCCTAGTATTTTAGGTTCTTACTTTTTTTTTTACTTAGTAACTTGCTACTTACTATTTGATTTTCTGTCAGCATGCAAAGGTATTTCTGTTTTCTTCCCTTTCTGACCATTTAAACATATATTTAAGTAAAACTTTTAATCTCTTACAGACAACAAACTGTGATATATAAAAATATAGTAACTTTATCATGTATAAGAAAATATGCACATATGCTACTTTTTTACAATACAATTTGTTCATCCTCACTCCACATGTATTAAAATATAGTTTATTTGTCATTATGAAATATTTCAAGTACATTAAAAAGAATATACATAAAGTAAGGACCCAAATTGCCACCACCTAACTTTCCCAAATCTTCTCATTTTTACCATATTTGTTTTCAGGTTTTTGTTTTTTTTTAATGTGATGAAACATAAAAACAACAGATGAAGTCTGTATGTGTGTGTGTATATATATATATATATATATATATCTCCCTGATCTAATCTCTTCCCTCTCCCCTGAGAGGTTTACACCATCCTGAACTTGGTATCTACCCTTTCCATGCATTTCTTTCATTTGTTCACTTTTACTATAAATATAAGCATGCATAAGCAATATTTATAACATTCCTTGTGATTGCTGTAGACTGAATGTTTGTGTCCCTTCCAAATCTGTATGCTGAAGCTCTAATCCCCAGTGGGATGATATTTGGATGTGGGGCCTTTGGGAGGTAATCAGATTAAGACGACGTTACGAGGTAGAGCCTCTTGATGGAACTGGTGCCCTTATAAAGGGATGGAGAGACCAGAGCTCTCTCCTAGGGCCATGTGAGGACACAGTGAGATGACAGCTGTCTACAAGTCAGGAAGTAGTTCCTCATCAGACACTGAATCTTCTGACACCTTGTCTTGGACTTCCCAGTCTCTACAACTGTGAGAAATAAAAGTTTGTTGTTTAAGCCACCTAGTCTATGATATTTGTTATAGCAGTCTGAACTAAGACAGTAATGTTTTATTTTTTACTTAAATTTTTATTGTATTTTTTAAGTGTAAAATATTGCTAACTGTAGGCACAACATTGTACAGCAGATCTCTAGAACTTATTCATGTTGTGTAAAAGGAACCTTTATAACTAATGAATAGTAATAGTTCCCTATTTCTCCTCCTCTAGCCCCTGGCAAACACCATTCTACTCTGTTTCTATGAGTGTGACTAGTTTAGATACCTCATAGAATCATGCAATATTTGCATTCCTGTGACTGGCTTATTTTATTTAATATAATGGCCCCCAGTTTCATTCATGTTGTTGCATATTGCAGGATGTTTTTCTTTTTAAGGCTGAATGATATCCATTGTAGGTATTCATCACTTTTTGAAATCTGTTTATCTGCTGATGGACATTCAGGTTGTTTCTATGTCTCAGGTATTGTGAATATTACTGCAATAAACCTGAGAGTGCAGATATCTCTTTGAGATCCGCATTTCAATTTTTTTTTTTGTTATATACTCAGTAGTGAGATTTATGGGTCATATGACAGTTCTATTTTTAATTTTTTGAAAAAGCCCTATGTGACTATACTATTCTACATTCCTGCCAATAGTGCACAAGCTTTCCAATTTCTCCATATCTTCATCAAAACTTGTTATCTTTGCTTTTTTGATAATAGCCACCCTAACAGGTATGAAGTGATATCTCATTGTGGTTTTAATTTGAATTTTCCTAATGATTAATGATGTTGAGCATGTTTTCATATACCTGTTGGCCTTTGTTGGAGAAATATCTATTCAAGCCCTTTTCTCATTTTTAAATTGGGTTGTTTTCTCATTCATGAGTTGTAGGAGGGATGTCTTAAACTTTATAAAAATGTCATATATATGTACTTTCTATACCTTGATTTTTTTAATAAACATTACACTTCTGAGATTTACCTATGTTGATAAATGCAGCTCTGGTTTATTGAATTTAATGTTGTTTAAATTAATAGTCCATTCACTGTTCTTTTGCAGCTAGTCAATGTTACAATGAACCATTCTTGTTCTTGTATCCTTGTGTATAGGTGTGAAGATTTCATCTCGCTACGTACCTAGGAATGGACTTATTTGGTTGTAGGATGTGGGCATTTTCACATTTAACTGATTTTGACAAGTTGTTCTTCAAATATAATTTTACCTCTCTAACCATCAGGGAAATGCAAATCAAAACCACAATGAGATACCACTTAACTCCAATGAAATTGGCTTTTATCAAAAAGTCCACAAACCACAAATGTTGGCGTGGATGTGGAGAGACAGGAACACTCAGACACTGCCGGTGGGACTGCAAACTAGTGTAACCTCTATGGAAAGTAATATGCAGATACCTCAAAGAACTAAAAGTAGAACTACAATTTAATCTAGTAATCCCACTACTGGGTGTTTACTCAAAGGAAAAAAGACATTCTATAATAAAGATATCTGCACTCGAATGTTCATAGCAGCACAATTCATAATTGCAAAGATGTGGAAACAACCCAAGTGCCCATCAATACATGAGTGGATTAACAAAATGTGGTATATGTGTACCATGAAGTACTACTCAGCCATAAAAGCCAATGGTGAATTAATACCTTTTGTATTATCCTGGATGGAGCTGGAGCCTGTTCTTCTAAGTGAAGTATCACAAGAATGGTAAAACAAGCACCACATGTACTCACCACTAAATTGGTACTAACTGATCAACATTATGTGCACATATGGAAGTAACATTCATCAGATGTCGGGCAGTTGGGCAGGGGGAGGCAGGATGGGTAAATTCACACCTAATCAGTGGGTGCGGTGCATACTGTCTGGGGAATGGGCGTGCTTGTAGCTCTGACTCAGGCAGTGCAAACGCAATACATGTTACTACAGCATTTGCATCCCCGTAACATTCTGAAATTAAAAAATAAATTAAAAAAAAAGAAAAATCCAGATTTGATTGAGTCAAAAAAACCAAACAACAAAAAATATGATTTTACCAATATTTTATAGTTTTTATTAAAAATGCATACTCACTAAAAGATACCAGGAAACATTGGAAAAGAAAAAAAAAAACAAACACTAAAAGTATCTGTATTCCAAATAGAATATTTTTTCTGTGCGTTTTATTTATATAACATGATCACATTGTATATATAATGTTGGAGCTTACTTTTTAAATATATTATAAATATGTCATTTTTGTGTTATAAACTTTTATTAATGTAATTTTAGCAGCTATAAAACACTTTATGAGATAAATATGCCACATAAATCATCTCATTGTTGGATATTTTGATTACTTCTAAATATTCACCATTTTAAATAACATTCATATATTTTAAATCGTTTTAATAAATGTGTTTATATTATTTTGAGTTCTATTTTATTTTCTTTTTTTCCTTTTTTTTAAAGCTAGTCAAGCGTATTTGTCGGGGAGACAATGTTAAATCAGCTTAACAATAACCCACAACCCTCGGACCAACGGAGTTCTATTTTCTTATCTTGATATTACATCATGTGTATGTATTATGTCTGCCAATAAATGCTTCAAGCCACTCCACAAAGTGGAATCATACAGGGTTTTTTTCACCTTCCTAGGTAGAGAGAATTCCATACCCAAACAGAATTTACCTAAAAGTTTGAATAATTTGAATCAAATGGTTAAATGTGTTTATAGGCTCTCTCCTGTCTAACTAGTTACCATCCCTGCATTTCAATAGTTATATTTATTTTTGTTTATAAAAAGCTACTAACTATTATTGAATGGCTGAAAGGAGTCAGGAAGGGTTATGGCTTTCTTCTAGGACTGTAGCCTCCACCATTTCCAAGGCTAGCATATTGTGGGGACCATGTGTGTAGGTAACAGACACGATTTCTAAACTTTTCCCTGTCCTTTGTCTTTTGTAGTTTCCAACAAGCTGTCATAATAAGGTCACAGTACAGGCTCAGCCTTATGTTAACAACTTTCTGGAGTTGAGATAGAATTCCCCTGAGAAGGCTGCACAGCAGTGTTTGGCATGTGAACAAAAAAATATCAAAAGAAAGAACAGCACAGTTTTCCTGTGATGGGTCTACATTCTGCAATCAAGACTCTGGAATATTAATTAGAAGGTAGAGGGAGGCTGAGTTTGAAAGGATACATAAAACACAAATGTGGATTACTAATGCAGCTGAAACAAATTAATTTCCCCGCTGGTTCCATTTATTTTATATTACACCCCAGCATTGTACATGCCTCAAGAAAGACTTTCTTCCTAGGAAATTCTTTGGATAAAATGATGAATAGATTTCAAGTGACAGGACGCAGCTCGGATTGGCAAACTCAGTGAATTTTATGCCCTCAGCTAAAATGGGAAAGTACAAAGAAAATTGATTGAAGTTGCTAAACCTTGGCCAGGAAGAAAAGTCTCTGAGCTGCCACCATAGTTGTGTATCCCTGAGCTCCTTAACATACAAATGTGTGACACCCAGAGTTGATAAGGCTGAGGCCACAGGAGACGAGTGGTATGATGGAGGAAGGACAGGGGTGGTGAATAAATGAAGGACAGAGGTGTGTGGGTTCTGCTAAGAAAGAAATGTTGCCTATGAGGGACATCTAATGATAGTTTCCTTGGCTGTACAAAAGCTTTTTAATTTGATCAGGTCCTATTTATTTATTTTTGTAGCTGCTGTGATTGCTTTGGGGGTCTTCTTCAAAAATTCTTTGCCTAGGCCGATGTCTGAAAGAGTCTTCCCTACATTTTCTCCTAGGATTCTTTTTTTTTTTTTTTTTTTTTTTGAGACAGAGTCTCACTCTGTTGCCCGGGCTAGAGTGAGTGCCGTGGCATCAGTCTAGCTCACAGCAACCTCAAACTCCTGGGCTTAAGCGATCCTACTGCCTCAGCCTCCCGAGTAGCTGGGACTACAGGCATGTGCCACTATGCCCGGCTAATTTTTTGTATATATATTTTAGTTGTCCATATAATTTCTTTCTATTTTTAGTAGAGACGGGGTCTCACTCTTGCTCAGGCTGGTCTCGAACTCCTGACCTCGAGCGATCCACCCGCCTCGGCCTCCCAGAGTGCTAGGATTACAGGCATGAGCCACCGCACCCGGCCTCTCCTAGGATTCTTATGCAAATAAGTTTTTATTAGTTCTTGTATAAAAATACACAAGAAAGTGGTTAACTTTTCACACCTTTAAAATGTTTAACATGTGCATGTATTTTCTAATCGAAAAGTTAGTGATACAACTGATGAAAAATACAACTGATGAAAGAATTATCTGTAAAAAGTAATTTAACTTCATATAGACTTGATTTATCATTGGAAAACAAGTTAACTTACTGGCTTCAGGTGCTTTTGCAAAATTCAGCAAACTGAATCCCTGGATTCTAACTCAAGTGAAATCAGTTAAGTCAATTAAGTTAATCAATGGACCTGAATTGTTTCAGTTAAGGACTACTCATTGTTCCTGCTTTCTCATCTTTTAAGCTGACAGTAAGTATGCTCACCTGTTTTGCAGAATTGCCAGAAAAGTCTCTGATGTGGTGTTTCATTTTTTTTTTATTTCAGGATATTATGGGGGTACAAATATTTTGGTTACATGTTATGACTTTGCCACACCCAAACCATGATTGGAGGCGTGCCCTTCCCCCCCTACAACACTCACCAGGTCCATTAGTTGTGAATTTACTCACCCCCAACCCCCCCAACCCCCAAAGACTATTACTACTGTGTGAGCACCTTAGTGTTGATCAATCAGTGCCAGTTTGATGGAGAGTACATGGTGCCTATTCTTCCATTCTTGTGATACCTCACTTTGGAGGATGGGCTCAAGCTCTATCCAGGAAAATATAAGAGGTGCTAGATCACCATTGTTTTTTGTAATTGAGTAGTATTCCATTGTATACATATACCATATTTTGTTAATCCACTCATGGATTGATGGGCACTTGGGTTGTTTCCACATCCTTGTTGTAGTGAATTGTGCTGCCATAAACATTTGAGTGCAGATGTCTTTATTATAGATGGCTTTTGTTCCTTTGGGTACATGCCTAATAGTGCTATTGCTGGATCAAATGGTATTTCTATTTTTAGCTCTGTGAGGTATCTCCAAATTCTGTTCCACAGAGATTGCACCAATTTGCAGTCCCACCAGCACTGTAAGAGTGTTCCTGTCTCTCCACATCCTTGCCAGCATTTGTTGCTTTGAGATTTTTTGATATAGGCCAATCTCACTGGGGTTAGGTGATATCTCATTGTGGTTTTGATTTGCATTTCCCTAATGATTAGAGATGTTGAGCATTTTTTTTTTACATGTTTGCATAAAAAAAAATCTTAGGCAGAATTGGAAATTTAAAAATTAGATTTCTGGGTCATGCAGGCTCATCAATCATCTTTTATTTGGGGCAGAGTATATAAGGTCCTCCGTGACCTGACCCTTTATCTGACACTTCAGCCTCATCTCTGATAATCCCCACTTCAAACTGTACCCAGGCTAAATATCAGGTTGATGATTGCTAAGATAGCTTTGTTTATTGTTATAATTTTACCATTTTAGCCAAAGATTTAGACTAAATATTACTAAATTTTAAAGACTTTTGCCCAGTCCTCCTTTCTAAGATTTCAGCATCTTTCTTTTAAGGAACGTGCCTATGGTAGCAGCCATTTTATCTGCCCAGCAGCCTTTCCTACTCCCCACTTCTGCTATGGCTTTGGATGTTCTGACTCCAACAGAAGGGACGTGGCAGAGTCTTTGCCACATTTATTCTAACAGGAACTGAAGAGGAAAGAATCTGTTGCCTCTCAGGTCTTTAAGATGAAAAAAAAAGCCCCTTTCATTAAGAGAAATTAAAGACAATCAGAGACAAGAGGGGGAGAGATAGAATTTTAATGATACTGAGTTCCCTTCCCAGCCTCTAATGTACACAAAATAGTTTTGCTTTCTGCATATTGTTTTCAGCTTCTGTTTGTTACTTCAGGATCCTTCTAATACTCTCCCACAATATTTAATTTTTTTATGAAGGAGTTTTTTTATTTGTACATGTATGTACCTGAGAGTCTTGACTAATACAGTTTTCATTTTTGTGCACTCAATAGCACCATAGACTTACCTCTATTTGGTCAATTTTTTATTTTGATGATATCTCTATGTATCTGTAATCCCTAAAGACTCTGAGCTCCTCTAGATTATGACAAAGTCTTAGTCAGCATTTTAAAGTGAGTGTCTTGGGCATATCATTTAATAGTACTTAGTAAATGCAAACTCGAATTAGAACAAAAAGCAATAACCTTGGAAAATTATTTTAGCATTGAGATGTATATAGAATTGAATACCTTTGTGGCACTTTATTGGCTACAGGTTGTTAATTTCCTTTAAGGTAGTTTAGGATTTTGATATGAGACTCCAACAATGAATTACAAGAAATCTAAGGTACTTGTCTTCGATGAATAATAGTCAATCGTGTTGCAAAATTGTTTTTTATTAACCAAAATGTATTAGTGGTCATTAATATATGTAAAGAGAGAATTAATAAATTATGCATTGAAAATTAGTTGGAGAATTATTTTATCCTTTGGAAGTCAAAATTTTATTTTTAAATTTCCAGTAACAGAAAAAAAAATTTGTGTGATCTCCTCAGTGCTATTGTTTTATACCTAAAATATGTAAAAATGAAGAAGTTAGACTTTGGAGTCTGAGTGTCTTGAGTGGGACTCTTGATATTTTCAACTATTGTTTATGTTGCTGAATTGTGAGACAACAAAAATTGACTTCATATAGTCTGCCAAAGAGACATTTGACTTTTATTCTGTGTGTCCCAAGGGGCAGCATAAGAACAATGAGTATAATAATCTTCCTTTATTTCTTTATTTTCCCATCTCTAAAATGGGTATAGCTGTAGCACTTACTATAGTTAGGGGTTATAGTTAACGTACACTGAATATGTGTACATTAATTGACTAGAGTTGTGAGGATTAAGTGGGATAATCAGTGGAGAACACTTGCGTTGTGCCTAGCACTTAGTAAGTACTCAATACATGGTAGCCATTGCTAACATTATCATTTGCTAGGAGATGGATTTACAATAAAAAAAAATAGAAAATATTTTAAGCAAAATATACAGCTGTGGTGGTGTCTCATTTAGAACCAATCCCTCAAGTTCACACTGTCCCCCTACTCTAGGCTAACTTTTCAGAGTGTATATGTTTCCTGAAGATTCCAGATGATGGGGCTGAAAAAGAAAAAAACCCATATCCTAGAATAATAGACTTTTAGTTGGAAGGTTCACTTGGGGTCATTTTCTGATGAGAGAAAACCCTCATGCTTTTGTTTTAAAACCACTAGCGATTTGAACTTTTTTATTTCAGTCCATTCAACTTAATAATAGATATAATTGTTAAGACATTTTCATTAGGTTGAAACGAAATCTAGCTCCCAGAAAATTATACTCATTGTTCTTTCTGCTGTTCTTTAGAGCACATAGAAAAAAGTCTAATTTCTCTTCAGCATAATATATGAGGTCAATTATGATGTCGCACCCAAGCCTGCCCTCTCCTAAGGGTCTGTGACCACAGCTCTTACGCATTGCATTGAATCCTCCTACCCTCTCAGACACTCTTCCTCTTACTCTAGTGGTCCAAAATCCCATTTGTTCTGATTCCCCAGACTACACCTAAATGTGTTCTTATTAGCTCCCGGTAAAATAGGATAATCTTCCTTGTTCTGGTACTTTATACTCAGTGGTGCAGATGAGGTAGAATAATTTTGGACAATCTCCACATTTTGAAGGTGAATTAAAGTAGAGCATGTGCCTTCATAGCATGTTCCTTTTTTGTGTATTATTAAATTGTGGATAGATTGTTGATTCTTATGAATCTTGTAGAAAATTAAACCCTCCAAGGGCTATGGATGTATACTATTATATTTTTGGACTTGTGCTCTAGATCTTTTATTTATCCATGTTAAATTCTAGTCAGATTCAACCCATAATTAGAGCTTAATACAATCCTTTTGAATTCCTAAATCTAGCATCCGGCACAGTAATTTTCTCTCTAGTTTCATGTTATCTTGAACTTAATTTCCATGCTACCAATGTTGATCTGTATTTTAAAGGAATCTACATTTGCTTAAATCATCTATTTTTTTTACTCTTTCAAAAATAATATTTTTATTGATTACAAAAATAATCTGCTCATTGTAAAAAATTAAAATGATATTATAGAAATTCATAATAGAGAAAAAAGTTAAAGTGCACCATTAGCCCACTTCCCAGAGATAATCACTATCAATACTTTGTTTTATATTATTTCTTTCTTTATCTCTCCCTGTACTGGTAAAAATGTATTTTTGTGCTGTTTTCATATACATGGAATAATACAATTAATACTAAAACTTGATTTTTTATGTCCTGATAACTCAGCTGATTAAAAAATTTTTATGGGTATATAATAATTGCACATATTTACAGGATACATGGGATATTTTGATAATGTTTAAAGGTTTCCAGAAAAGAATATTAATAGAAGAAAAGCTTTAGCTAAGGTTGTATTAACTGATAGCTTTGGACTGGAGACACAAGGGATTTGTTAACTTTGCAGCAATAGAAGGGTGAATAGGTGAGAGGTACTAATATTTTTCAATACATACATTTTATGCCTGAATATGTGCTAAGTACTATACTTACATTAGCTCATAGAAGCCCTCCCATAGTCCCTTGAGGTCAGTATTAAGAAATATAATTTTCATTTTATAGATGAAGGTAGTGAGACACAAAGTTGTTATGAAGTATTTGGCTTAACATTATAGAAAGACGAAGTGATGGTGCTGGATTTGGAGCCGAGGTCTGTCAGCCTCGCTTCTTGTTATGAAGCCGAGGCCCACCGTAAACGCCATGGCAAACCCAGCTATCTCCTACTCACACTACTGGACAAAATGTAATCACTGATTGAAGGTAATTTTTTTTTTTTTTTTTTCTATTTTGAGACAGAAGAAGAAAAGACCCTAGAGAGTTAAAATGAGTGCAGTTTCTGGCTGGTTTTTAATGAATAACCAACCAGTTAGAGTTAGGAAAATTAGCTGAGAAGAGACAAGCTCTAATTTCCCACTTAGGAGAAAATATCTTAGAGGAAGAATTCTTCCACTTGGACTTAGCTTTGGGGAAGCAAGGCAAAATGTGTCTTTTAAATCCCAACACGGTATTAGTGGCAGCTTTATTTTCAGGATGGGAAAATTTAGCTGAGGCAGGAGGCTTGAGAGAGCAGCCAGAGTGAACTGCCTAGCATCTTTCAGATCAGGTGAGGAGAATGAGATCAGATGTTGGAGAAGAAATACTTCTGACAATTCCCGAAAGAGTTCCTCCGGGGCAATGTTAGAAGTAAAGAAACAAGATCCATCAGAAACAAGGATGCTTTATGTTGCCGGTGCTAGCTCAACTCCAGACAACTTAATAAGAAAAAAGTGTCTAAGAATTCTTCTTTGGGATATAAATATTTTATAAATTTGCTAAGGTTTCAGAAAATATTAGCACGGTGGAAATAAATACTCAAGTCCTTCTGTCAAATTGTATATAGATAGCTTCTTAATAGTTGGGTAGTCATTAAATAGTAGTCTTAACTTGGCCACTGTCTCACTTGCAATAATATTATAATAATAACTATTTCATAGGCTGCAGTGAGGATTAAATTGGATACTATCTATAAAGAAGATAGTACAGAACCTATCACAGAGTAGATATTGAATACATTTTTATTTTGATTTATTAGTAAATAGCTTATGCACTTTAATAATGCTTCAGTATTATCGAAGGAAAATCCATAATACTTCAGTATTATCAATAATCTGTTATATTCCAGATGCTATGTGCCAAGAATAGAAAGATTTAAAAAGGTTTAATTAAAATCTTTCTAATTTAAAAAGACTTAAAAGATTACAAAAGATTAAGAAGGATACACATTGGCTGGTGTATTGTAATGGTATAGGATTTAGTGTACAGTCTTTGGAGTTAGACTATTGGAGTGTTAGTTCTAGATTTTTTAGTTACTAACTATATGTCCTTGAATAAATTATTGAACTCTGAACATCAGTTTCCTCATTTGTAAAATGGGAATGATGTAACAATGATGATTGTTTTGAGGACTAAACAATACAGGTAAAATGTTTAGCACAGTAGATGAGACTAAGCAAGCACTTGGTAAATGTTAGCAAATACTACTAAGTGCCTTTATACCTGTCTTTTTTGCTATACCGTAAATTTCTTGAAGGCTATCTTGTACACCTTTGTGCCTCCTCACATTAAAAATTTTGTTAATTTTTGTTGAATATTGGGAGCTGGCATGTACAGTAAATTCTCAACATCTCCATAAGTTCTTGGAAACTACAACTTTAAATGAAAGATGTACAGTAGATCCTCAAAATAACATCATTTTGTTCTACATTATTATATTATAATGTTGATGAAAAAAATTAATTGGTTTTCCTATATATCATTTCACTTAAAGCTCCTGTTTTCAAGACATTAAGTGAGGACTTACTGTATATTTAATTTCTTTCCAACTATGAATTCTCTATTTGCAAAATTCCAGAATAAGTTAACTTTAGTGTTTCTTCTGTTGACTGTGAAGCCTACAGTTATAGTATAGATGAATTGTGTGTCAAGATCGCTGGCAATAATTACATATAAAAAAATCTTGGAGCTGGAAATATGAAGTGAAGTGAATGGTCAAGGTGAAACAACAAAAACTTGCAAAATATTAAGATGATAAAAAGAAATCGCATCTTAGAATTGCCAATGTATGTAAGAGAAGTGGAGCAGGTATCAGCTTTGGCATGAAGTCATCATGGGCTAAGACTAAGCGGTCATGCATTTTGGAAGGCAGTTTGAGAAAAACCTTCCTAATTAGGTTAAGCAACTTAAATATAGGCTGCTGAAAAGTTTGTATAATGTTTTTCTGTCTTGATTATCCACATTTGAAAATTTTAATCTCTGGGACTCGCATGGTTGCTTTGGAAGGACAAGAGTCCAGAAAGCAAAGAGAAGGAGGACAGAGTCAGCAAGAAGGAATCATAAAAACAGAAGGCCTTGGACATGGGGATGAATTGCCAGGCGTAGAAATTATGCAATTTGCAATTGTCAAAATGAATACTTAAGAATATTATTGAAACTGTTGGAACAAAAGATTTTGAAAAGTTTCTAGTGAATAAGGCATAGTAAATAGAAAGGAAAACCATTATATATTTTTCTTTTTAAAAATTAATATTTAATATTTTATCTTTTGTACTTTTTTTTTTTTTGAGACAGGATCTCACCCTGTTACCCAGGCTGCAGTGCAGTGGCCTGATCATAGCTCATTGTAACCTTGAATTCTTGGGCTCTGGCAATCCTCTGGCCTCAGCCTTTGAGTAGCTGGGACTATAGGCACCTGCCACCATGCCTGGCTAATTTTTTTATTTTTTGCCCAGGCTGCATGATGCGTTGATTTATGTATACACTGTGGAATGGCTAAATTAAGCTAAGTCACATATGCATTATCTCACATACTCATCATTTTTTTGTGGTGAGAACACTTAAAATCTCTCTTAGCAATATTCAAATATACAATATATTGTTATTAACTATAGTAACCATGATGTACAATAGATCTCTTGAACTTATTGAATGTTTTTCTTTGTATGTGAAAGTCTTACATGTATGTTGTAGAAAATATAGAAAATGAAGTTTTATTTTTAAAATCCCTCATGATTTTATTAATTAGAATAATCATTAATATTTTGGTATATTTCTTTTTTTAGTGAGCTCTGTCTCATGGATATTTATAAGCATACTCTCTGCTCCCATTCATATCAGTATTTTCTACTGATTTGACACTTCCCACTATATCTGAAATTTATTTTCATGTTACTATATAGTTTTATACAATATGGTTTGTTCTACTGTTGGATTTTTTTATTGGGTATAATACATTTGCAACCAAATACAAATTTTAATTATACAGTTTAATGAGTTTTGACAAATGTATAGACCTAGAAATGCCACTCAAATTAAGATATAGAATATTTCATCACTCCAATAAACTCCCTTGACCCCTGTCCAGTAAATTGCTATGCCCCAAGAGGCACTGCTCTTCTCATTTCTATCCCCATAAATTAGGTTTGCCTTTTTTAGAATTCCATGTAAATGGAATCATTCCATGTGTGCTCTATCATGTCTGGCTTCTTTTGCACAATGTATGTTTCTGATGTTTACTCAGGTTGTATGTATTAGTTTGTTCCTTTTAATTTTAGATTAGACAAAAGGAAAGCCTAGGAATTCACCAATGTGTTGTTCCTCAGGTTCCTGTGTGTATGCATGTGCGTGTGTGTGTGTGTGTGTGTGTGTGTGTGTGTTTTAGGTATGTAATGTCTAGGAGTTTGAGCTGTACTTAGTGGGAGAAATGTACTCCATCTTGTCCTGGAACCAGAAGTCTCATTTTCTCCTTATGTTTGTCTAGGCCTTCCAGCATCGTTTGTTGAAAAGACTACCCTTTCCTAATTGAATTACCTTAGTATCTTTGTCAAGAATCAATTAACTGTATTTTAGAGGGCCTGTTTCTGGACTCTGTATTCTATTTCATCGATTTAGTCATCTATACTAGTGTCAACTTCACACTGTCTTGATTACTGTAGTAAGTCTTGAAATCAGCAGTTGTGAGGCCTCCAACTTCATTTTTCTTTTTCAATACTGTTTCATTATTTTAGATTCTTTGAATTTCCATACATATTTTAGAATGTGTCAATTTCAATAAAAAGTCTGACAGGATTTTAATAGAGATGATGCTATTGAAGGAGTATGCTATGCAGGTTAATTCTAGCAGCTCTGGATTTGGCCTGAGCTATTTTGCTAACGCACCTGCAAGGCACTGACTTCTGTCTGGGAGTGAATCTTATTGATTATCAGCTCTGTTTTGTAGTCATGGACCCAAAGAATTCCATGGTTGCATGGACCACCTTTCCAGCTTGCTTTATTGATAATAGTTAAATAAATGATTTACTTCTGATCTGAGAGAGAGACCCCTGAAAGGCTCTGCTGTTGGGGTTAGTTACCTAGCAGGAATGCACATGCAATCAGCAGCATATAAAAAATCTCAACCAAAGTTCCTTTTTAGTCTCCATGGCTCTTTGGTGTTCTATGAACGTTTTGGTGGTTCCTGATCCAAGACAGAAAGCACATCTCCCTATGAACTCTATAGGACAATTGAAGTTTGCACCTGGCTCCTCTAGGATACTTAAAGTGGCTGAAAGTCTCTTAAATGGCTGCTACAGTATAACCTTTCACCTGAAATAAGCTGTAGATTTGTAAATATTGCCATTTTGGGTCTTATGAGTCTTGTTTAGCAACTGACCCTGCCTAACTGTCACTGGTAGTGCAGAGATAATCTCTACCGTAACAGTGGGAGTTAAGTCTTCCAGTTCATTAACATAGTTTACTTCTTCATTTATTTGTCTTCCTTAATTTCTCTCTTTATCTTTAAAATAATATTCAGTGTAGAGTTCTTACACATTAATAAAAATTCCTAACTATTTTATGGTTTTTGTTGCTATTGTAAACATTATTGTTTTGCAAAGTTATTTCTAATTTTGATTGTTTATAGAGGAAAACACAATTGCATTTTTATAGTGACTTGGTGTTATACATTTATTTTGACCTAGTATCCCACAATCATGTTAAATTTAAAAATTAATTGCAATAGTTTTATAGAATCTTTAGGATTTTCTACAGAAACAATCATATTGTCTTGGCATAGAAGCAGTTTTACTTCTTTCTTCCCAATTGTTAAGCCTATTTCTTTCTTTTGCCTTCTTGGACTGCTAAAACCACTATTACAATATTGAAAAGATGGGGAAAGAGCAAACATTATTAACGAGTTTCTGATTTGGGGGCAAATTCATTAATTTATTGTTATAGAAGTTAGCTAAAGGTTTTGTGTGAATGCTTTTATCATATTGAGGCAGTTCTTTTCTAATCCTAGCTTACTAAGATTTTTATTTTGCATATTGAATTTTATCAGTTGCTTTTTCTATAACTATTGAGAGGAACACAGAATTTGCTTCTTAATTGTGTTAATATGGTGAATTAGGTTGATTAGTTTTTAAGTATTAACCTAACTTTGCATTCTTGGCAAAAAGCCCTCCAGTTCTTGGAGATCATCTTCTTGTAGACGATGAGCAATTCTATTTAGGAAGGAAATAAGAAAATGTACATATACATATTTAAATTAATTGTTTCATTTTCTAGGAAAATTAGTACCTAATCTGGTGCCCTTGTTGGAAGACAGGAGCCTGTGTTCACACAGCTGGAAAGTCAGATTTAGCAAAGTGTGCCACAACAGTGTCGGAAATTGACAGGAAAAGGCAAGGGTAATGATAGCTTGTCCAAATTCCACTTCAAATTTTCTTTGGTGGTTTAAGTGGAGCTGGCCTCGCTTGGACTCATACAATCTTCTACAATTCCTAGGAGTTTTCAAGAGGGAAACTGTACTTCCTGCAAACAGAGAAGTGCTATAATATGGTGATCCTCAGCAGGGACTCCGAACTGGATTGTCTGGGTTCAAGTCCTAGGTCTACCACTCATCATATGTCTTACCTTTACATGTTTCTAAACTTCTTTCTGGCTTGGTTATTCATGATGATGATGACAATAGGACCCACACAATGGAGTTATTTTTAGGACATGATGAGATAGTATATTTAATATGATGACAATAATGCTCAGTACATAGAAGTATTCAATAAGTATTTGCCATAATTAGAAAATTATGTTACTTCTGTGTAAACAACACAGAGACAGGGATTTTTGTGTTTTTATTTTTTAATGCTGCATCTGCAGTAATAGTGCCTGGAACAAGGAGACACTCCATAAAAAAAATACTGAATGTATGCATGTAGCATTTGCATCTCAAACTGATGAGTTGCATGTTATTGGAAACAATTTGTCCTCTAATCTAGCAATTTAATGGATGACCCTTTCTGAGGTGATAGCCTACTGAACTGGACAGATGGTTGGGGTAAATGCCAGTAGTTGCCTTCCTGCAGGCATTTTCTGACCTAAATATCTCATGCTTTCATTCAGTGTGATTCTGCATAGAGCAACCATATAATTTGAATACAAACCAAATACTTTTGAGAATGAAAAGGGGGCTATTAATGACACCAAGATAATAGATGTAAGCTGGGACAAACCAGGACAAACTAGGACATATGGCCGCCTTAATATAGCACCCTCACTGCAACTAAAGATTGGTGGCATTCCCAAAAGAGGTTGTCTATCGAGTGGACAGCAGCCCATGAAGTGGCCCTCAGTGCATTAGGTGGGGACTGTCTGTAGAAATACCATTCTTTCGCCAGAGCATTGTTAGTGCAAAATAACCTGAGAGTCAAGTAGTGATAAGAGAAGTTGAGGGAGGTGAAACAGAGCGTAGCTGAGTCACCTAACAGCACAGCACTGCTGTGGAGGGATAAAAAGACAGGCAGATCTCTGCAGCTGTTGCTGTGTCTGGACAGCCACCCGTGCTGTTCTGTTCTCAGATTCATTCCAGATTTTTCCCATGACTTCAGCTCTCTGGTGACTGGGATTCTCTTCTGTTCTTGCTCACCTCCCTGATAATCTATATTATAAATTTCGTTACTTGAGAGGAACTGGTTATATTGTTGTTAATTGCAATCTAAACAAGCCTAACGCACGTATTTACAGCTATATCAGTTCTTTGTATTTTCTTCTCTGCTCTGCTTTGGTGTTAACCCATCATCTGCTTTAGCCCACAATACTGAGAGCTCTTTGACCCCTGTCCACCATGAAATTAGTGTCGGCTTGTGGATTAATTGAGAAATAATTCATTTATATTATCTGCATTGTGCTCAGTTATGGGTTAAATGAGCTTTTGGCTTGCCTGGGAGTCTTACCAACATTTATGATATTCTTCCATGAGAAAAAAAAAAAAAAAAACATTTCAAATTCTAACCAAGAGTGCCAAGATCCTATTTTAGAAACTAAAATCCAGGGCACATGGTTTGATAAGTATGAGTGCATTTCTGAGGAAAATAGGGTAGAACATTTTAAACAAGAATTCTCTTGGAAAGGCAAAGCTAAATGAAAACCATAAATTCCAGAGGCACAGGGCTGTGTTCCAAGTCATCCTACTAGGGATATTATGGTAGAAAATATAATTAAGGACTAAGTAAACTATAGTAATGTCAAATATACCAGAAAAGAAAATATGCATGTGTTGGGGATAAAGAGTGGTTGGAGGAGAGCAGGACTGTGGGGACAGAGCCTCTCCAGAAAGAATCTTCTGAGAGGAATTTTCGTCTAACTCAACAGTTCATGTATGCACAGGACTAGCAAGACGGCAGATGCCTATGATGCCTGTCACATCATTTTATATGATGGAACAACTTTTCCTTTGTAAACTCAACTGACTTTATCATCGTTAAGTAAAATTTATGGGAGGCCATTTGTTTGGACTGAGCTCCTGCACCAGGCCGAACAGACCAAACCAAAATGGAGTTACTCATGCTGAAGTTCCCCACCAACAAGCCGAAACTAAGCTGTTTATCTGACCTTATGAGTAATCAGGAGAGAGAGAGAGGTAATAGCCAAATCCCTGAAGAGACCAGGTTTAGCCTGCATGATAAGGAAGTCCCTTTGGTTTTAACCTTTACAAGGAAAATAACTTTGAAATGACGAATCCACTTTTTGTTCTCTGTTTCTGCTTTCCTCAGTCCTTTTCTGTCTATGAAATAAAACTCCTCTGCTCACCTCATGATAGCATTCATTCTAATTTATAGAATGAGGTGTTTCCTGATTCTAGAATCACAAATAAAAGCCAATTAAGATCTTTAAAGTAAATTAGTTGTAATTTTGTCTTTTGACAGTTCATAGGAGGATCATTTGAGAAGTATCAATAATCTGAAATAGTCTTTGTATGTGTCTCCCATACAAAGTAAATAAATAAATAAATAAAATAAGAATGAAATAAAATAAAATAAAGTAGGACTTCCACTACTCTGAGGTCTTTGGAGTTCTGAATAAAACCATGTTTGTTAGTCATGAACCTATTTTAATGAATCTGCCATTTTCATGTACTTATTTAGGAAGAGAAGAGGTCATTAACTTTTTGAAATTTTGATCAGAATTTATTTTAAAGACTCATGTCTATTCCAGCCAAATCATCTAAATAGAAATGAAACTGTTAAAATATTTAAAAAGCTTATTTTTATGAATAGCCTTTTAAAATAGCAAGCAATCCAGCTGAGGTCAAACTCAGCAAGATGTGAAATTTTAAAGTTAGGGGCCAGTGATTAGAAAAATTCCACCCATTACAGTAAGAGTGACCTAAGAGTATTTTAGAATCCTACAGGTTTACTTATCATTTAAATAGAAAGAATATTGCATATTACCTTTACATATTTTTTTTGATTCTTTAATTGTTTTCTAAATTTTCTTCACTTTGTTAAATAGATTCAAGGAGAAAAATGAATCAAGCCCTACGTTAGTGTTAAGATTAAGATGGACTTTCTAAAAGTCTGTAAGAAATTATATATTTTTTCTGAAAAGTTTTCTTTCTTGATATATGCATAATATAATATAAAGTATATTTATATGTTTTCCATATGTGTTACAAAGGATTTTTGAAACCTATATCCTTAATTTTATATTAGACCCTAATATAAACATAAATGTCCAATTAGTTCAGTCTAATTTTTGAAAGAAATCATTGTTCCTTCAAATCCTTAATATTTATGACCATTTTCTAAATACATGAAAAATTTTTTCTTAACCTGGCCATGACTTCCTTGCCCACCAATAAATTTCTTACTGAAAGGCATTATTCTTTGGCCTCTAATGTTACTTTTCTTTAATTTTATGGGTAAAGTCTAATGCAAAATAGATTCAGACAAACACCATTTCTTATGTTTCTGTACACAAAATGCTAACAATAGACATAAATTCAACTGTGTTATAAGTTTTAAAAAGCCAAGGCAATGGTGACTTGACTTTATTTCTTTGCAGATAATTAGGATGAATGCAAACATTGAGTACTGTTGTTTATCATGAAATAAAAATTCCCATTCATCAAACAAAAAGGCAAATCAGTGCAATTTTTAAGTAGTTTGCTCATGAAATACAAGCTATATGGCTAACAGATGTTTTTAGAAAACTGAAGAATAAAATGTTGGATAATGAAAAATATGAATTTACAACTAGAATGGTCTCAAATATGCCTTTTGGCTAAAGATGGTTTAAAATTAAATCTGAAATTTTATTAAAGAATGTTTACTGTTATAATAATTTCAATATTAAAACATTTACTAGATCTGTTTAAAAAGTTTGACGATACATTCCAGGATTTAAAACTTTTCAGCACAAGTATGCACTTTTAACTAAGGGAAGTCAAGGGTGGGGCAAGATCTATTTTGTCTGCCTAGTCTAGGATAGGGTACTTCTGGATTGTGATGTTGCCGCCAAGTTCTTAAGCTTTTCCTTTTCTAATGATAGCTGAGTGCTGTGAAGGGCTAACTACTCTCTAACATCTGGGCTCTCAGATGTGATCGGCACTGGTGCTGCTCTCCCAGCGATGCAATCCAACATTGCCCTGCTGGAAAAACCACTTTGTGGAGAGGAAAAATGGCGGAGTAAAGGTGACCTCCTGGCACCCTGCTCCCAGAGAAAAAGGTAAAGAACTTGGTCTGCTACGCACCAGTGGTTCACTCCCCGGCAAGAACAACATTGAGAAACTGCAGAGAAACAGCGTGGGACACAACAACACAGGAAAAAAATACAAGGTCAATGGGAAATAGGATCGCAAAGTCTGGAGAGTGCAAGATAAACAATAGAGAATAGGGCGTGGGATGGCTGTGCCCACCTGGCCAGCAAGTGCGGTGGGATCAGACCCACAGGAGAACATTCTGCTTCCCCACTGATCTCCGCACCCACTCAGACAGGCACCTGCCTGAAGTCGGTGCAAAGTCGCGGCAGGAGACACTGGGCTCTCTGGAGAGAAGACCATGGTGGGAAGCATGTTGAACCCTCCTGAGCTCAATGCTGGGACTGTACTGGGTGGGGGAGGGGCCGGTCTGAGCTACCGCCCAGGGGAGTTAGGGGACAGGCACCTGGCCTCTGGTGGTCAGTGGGACCAGAACAACGGAGGTGAACTCTGAAAAGAGGACTCTACCCTGAGAACTGCTGTGGGCCATTAGGCTGGCTCAGGGCGTGTCAGAAAGCGCAAGACCTCCTGCCGGACAAGCACGAGATTGCGGGAGGGCGACACAGGAGACAGCAGGAGTCCTCTGACTCAGCTCCTGGCATCTACCAACTGCTCAACAGTTGCCCTCAGCGCTAACGCTCTGCTGGTGGGCGACTGCCACTGTTGGGGTCCACAACCCACATGCTGTGGTCGACTGCGGTTTCGGGTGGCACCCTTCCCCCAGGCTGGGGACTCTCGCGACAAGCTCTGTCCTTCCACGACCTGTTGTCAACTAGCCAGGCCCGTTCTGATGGGCGAATTTTGAGCGCTTCCCCAGTCATGGGAGGCTGCCACCTGCGGGATTCACAGGTTCAGGGGCGCTGTGAGGACTCGGGCATCACCCTCCCCCTAGCGCAGCGACTTTCGCATCTAAAGTGGTGGGCTCCACCCCTGCAGGTGGGGAGAAGCAAGAAAAGCCACTTTCCCTGTGAAACTGGCGTGAATCTGCGGGCCTTGGCGCAGATCAATAGTTGACAGCCCAGGGACTCAGTCTGTCAGGCTGGCTTAGGTCATCCAACAGGATCATAAATCTGGGGCCTGATGTCCCCATCTGGGCAGCTGCCAACAGTGGGGTTCGCAGTTAGGGAAGCAAAATCCTGGCCAGAGGCCACAGCAGGTGCACCAAGTAACCCCTCCCATCAGGAGCAGCCTCCCAGGTGTGGTGGAAGAGCCCGGAGTAACATATTAGCGGCTCCCCCTAGCGGCAGATCGAGCAACCATAGAAGCGCACACATCCAGGCTGGTAGGCAGCAGCTGTGATCTGCCTTGCTCCTACCACCACTTTAAGAGGAATAGCATCTAAGTAACCCTCAGGAGTGGCGAGATCCTTCCTAAAGATTGGGGCATTAGTAGTCCTCACCCAGGGGCCAGAAACCAATGCAGAAGCATCAGATTACCTTGATAACTGGCTCCTCCACATAATCTACAACCAATGACAGAGAGAGTAACCCCATAGCTCAACACAGTACCCTCGGTCTCAAGCTATTAGAGGGCAGTGGAGTGATACACACAGGTGTAATTCACCACATGGGAGCTTAAGCTGGGGAGCCAAACTCACTAATCTCCACTGGCAAGAGGTGAAGACAACAGGTCAGAGGTAACCCAACTTGCCAAAATACCTCTAAGGCAATACAAGACCAGTGTACCTCCTTCCACCACTGTCAAGAAATGTCCCTTGGGGGCTTGAAGTTAAGGGCACAAAGCAGTCCTAGCACTCCCAGTTCTTAATTGGATACTAATCTAAATGAAATGATTAAATTGATGAAGGAAGAATTCCAAATATGGACCGTAAGGAAAATCAATATAATTGAAGAGAAAATAGAAACCCAACACAAAGAAACCATGAGAACAATACAAGAAATGAATGAAAAATTCTCTAAAGAAATTGAAATATTATGAAAAAAAACAAACAAACAGAAATCTTAGAAATGAAGGAGGCATTCAAGGAACTTCAAAACACAGTGGAAAGCCTTAAAAATAGAATGGATCACACAGAGGAGAGAATCTCAGGGCTTGAAGATAATGCCGATGTGCTAAACAAATGAGATGAAGAAAAAGAACACAGAAGCAAGAGACAAGAGCAGAACATACAAGAAATATGGGATTATGTAAAGAAACCAAATATAAGAATTATACGCATCCTAGAGAGAGAAGAAGAAAATATACAAGGGCTAGAAAATCTATTTCTTGGAATACTGGAGGAAAATATGCCTGGCCTGGCCAGAAACCTAGATATCCAGATACAAGAAGCACACAGTACTCCTGGGAGAATCAACGTGAAGAGGCAAACACTGCATCACATAATTATCAGACTGGTCAAAGTAAACACAAAAGATGAAATCCTATGCACGGTAAGACAAAAACAACAGATAACCTAAAAAGGAAAACTTATCAAACTGTAGACTTCTCAAAAGAAACTCTGCAAGCCAGAAGAGACTGGGGACCCATCGTAAATCTTCTTAAACAGAACAATGGCTGACTAGAATTCTTTACCCAGTAAAACTGAGCTTCATCTATGAGAGAAAAAATAAAGACTGTCCCAGACTAGCAATCACTGATGGAATTTGCGAAGACCAGGTCTGTTCTGCAGGAAGTACTCAGACCTGCATCACACACTGAATACCGCAATAAGCACTCACCAAATTAAAAACAATCAAGAGTTAAAGACCAGAACCTGGATTCCACAATGGCTTGAGAAAAAAACAATAAGAACTTACCCAACAATATGAACAGAATATGTGAATGGCTTGAATTGTCCTTTGAAGAGACATAGATTGGCTGAGTGGATAAAACATTATAAGCCAATTATCTGCTGTCTCCAAGAAATGCATCTAACTCACAAAGTGGCTTTCAGACTCAAGGTCAAGGGTTGGAAAACAAACTTTCAGGCAAATGGAAACCCAAAGAGAGCAGAGGTAACAATTCTGATTTCAGACAGCATAAATTTTAAAATAGCAAAAGTAAAAAAAGACAAAGATGGTCACTATATAATGACGAAAGGAAAAATCCAACAAGAAGACTTAATAATTGTTAATATCTATGCACTAAACACAGGAGTACCCAGATATATAAAGCAAACCCTGTATGATGTAAATAGTATGATAAACAGTAATGCCATAGTAGCAGGGGATTTCAATACCCTACTGTCTGAAATCGACAGATACTCCAAACAAATAATAAGCAAAGCAATAATGGACTTAAGCAGAGCTCTAGAACAAATAGGACTAACAGACATCTTCAGAACATTCCACCCAAATAAAGCCAAATATACATTCTTCTCATCAGCTCATGGAACTTTCTCCAAAATCAAGCACATCATAGGCTACAAATCAGACCTCAACAAATTTAAAAAAATAGAAATTGTACCATATATCTTCTCAGATCATAGTGGTATAAAACCAGAGATCAATTCCAACAGAAATGCTCGCTGCTTCATAAAGTCATGGAAATTAAACAATCTATTAGTAAATGACTGCTGGGTGAAGGAAGAGATTCAGATGGAGATCAAAAAATTCTTTGAATTAACTGATAATGAGTACACAAGCTACACAAGCTATCAAAACCTGTGGGATACAGCAAAAGCATTTCTGAGAGGAAAACTAATAGCATTAAATGCTCATATCCAAAAGACAGAAAGCTCAAAAATCAACAAACTAATAAACCGTCTCAAGGAATTGGAAGAAGAAGAGCAAATTAATTCTAAACCTAGCAGAAGAAAGGAAATAGCTAAGATTAGAGAAGAACTAATTGAAATTGAGAATGAAAAAACTATACAGAAGATCAACAAAACAAAAAGCTGGTTTTTCAAAAAAATAAACAAAATTGATAGCCCTCTTGATAGATTGACAAGAACTAGGAAGGAAAGGACTTTAATAAACTCAATCAGAAATGAAAAAGGAGAGGTCACTACAGACATTATGGAAATACAAAACATTATCTTTGAATATTATGAAAATCCAGATGCTTAAAAGCTACAAAATGTGGAGGAAATGGAAAAATTCTTGGAAACACACAACCTCCTTAAGCTCAATCAGGAGGAAATAGAATGCCTGAACAGACCAATATCAAGTGCAGAAATTGGAGCAGCAATAAAAACATCTTCCAAAAAAAAAAAAAAAAAGAAAAGAAAAAGTCCCAGACCAGCCAGACCAGATGGGTTCACACCTGATTTTTACCAAACATACAAAAAAAACCTCATACCTATACTGCAGAATTTATTCCAAAATATTGAGAAGAATGGTATCCCCCCCAACTCATTCTACAAAGCCAATATCACCTTGATATCAAAGCCAGGAAAGGATGTAGCGAAAAAAGGAAACTGTAGACCAATATCCCTCATGAAGATAGATGCAAAAATTCTCAACAAAATTCTAGCAAACCGAATCCAACAGCACATCAAAGAAATAATTCAACATGCCCAAGTGGGCTTTATCCTTGGGATGTAAGGCTAGTTCAACATACGTAAATCTATAGGTGTAATTCACCACATAAATAAAAGCAAGAACAAAGACCATTTGATTCTCTCAATAGACCCAGAGAAAGCATTTGATAAAATCCAGCATGCTTTTATGATAAAAGCCCTCAACAAAATAGCCATAGGTGGGGCATTCCTTAAAATTATAAAGGCCATAAATAACAAACCCACAGCCAATATCATATTGAATGGGGAAAAATTGAAAGCATTCCTGCTTAGGAATGCTTGTCCTACCAGACAAGGTTGCCCACTATACTGTCCCCACTTCTATTCAACATAGTGCTGGAAGTCCTTGCCAGAGCAATCAGACAAAAGGAGGAAATTAAGGGTATCCCAGTGGGGGCAGAAGAGGTCAAACTCTCACTCTTTGCTCATGATATTGTATTATACCTAGAAAATCCCAAGGATTCAGCCAAGAGACTCCTGGAATTGATAAACAAATTCAGTAAAGTCTCAGGATACAAAGTCAATACACACAAATCAGTGGCATTCATATATGCCAATAACAGTCAAGCTGAAAATGAAATCAAATATGTAACACCTTTCACAATAGCATCAAAGAAATTTAAATATTTAGGAATATATTTAACAAACGAGGTGACAGATATTTATAGGGAGAACTACAAAACACTGAGAAATGAAATTTGTAGACAATGTGCACAGGTGGAAATCCCTACCATGCTCATGGATTGATAGAATTAATATTGTTAAAATGCCCATTCTACCTAAAGCAATCTATGGAATTAATGCAACCCCTATCAAAATTCCACCATCATTCTTTACAGATTTAGAAAAAATAATTCGATGCTTCATCTGGAACAAGAGAAGACCTCATATAGCCAAAGCAGTCTTACGCAAAGAGAACAAATTGGGAGGCATCAGTCTGCCAGACTTCAATCTTTACTATAAGGGTATAGTAACCAAAACAGCATGATACTGGCACAAGAACACTGATATAGACCTTTGGAATAAGACAGAGAGCCCAGATATAAAACCATCCTCATATTGTCATCTAATCTTCGACAAAGCAGACAAAAGTATACACTGGGGAAAAGAATCTCTATTCAGTAAGTGGGAAAACCGGATCCCCACCTCTCACCTCTCACAACAATCAACTCACGTTGGATAACAGACTTAAACCTAAGGCATGAAATCTTAAGAATTCTGGAAGAAAATGTGGGGAAGACTCTTTTTAGACATCAGCCTAGGTAAAGAATTTATGAAGGAGCCCCCAAAGTAATCACAGCAGCAATAAAAATAAACAAATGGGACCTGATCAAATTAAAAGGCTTCTGCACAGCCAAGGAAACTGTCCTTAGAGCGAATAGACAACCTATAGAATGGGAGAAAATATTTGCTTTCTACAGATCCGATAAAGGGCTGATAATAAGAATCAATATAGAACTTAAGAAAATCAACAAGAAAAAAATCAGACAACCCCATCGATAAATTGGCAAAGGACATGAACAGAAATTCTTCAAAAGAAGATAGAATATTGGCCAGGAGGCATATGAAAAAGTGCTCAACATCTCTAATCATTAGGGAAATACAAATCAAAAACTACAATGAGATATCACCTAATTCCAGTGAGAATGGCCGCTATGAAAAAGTCCCAAAATAACAAATGCTGGCATGGATGTGAAGAGATTGGAACACTCTTACACTGCTGGTGGGACTGCAAATTAGTACAACACCTGTGGAAAGTAATTTGGAGATCCCTGAAAGAGCTAAAGATAGAAATACCATTTGACCCAGCAATCCCACCCACTACTAGGCATCTATCCAAAGGGAAAAAAGACATTGTATAATAAAGACATCTGCACTCGAATGTTTATAGCAGCATGTGGAACAACCCAAATGCCCATCAATACATGAGTGAATTAATAAAATGTGGTATATGTATACCATGGAATACTATTCAACTACAAAAAACAATGGTGATCTAGCACCTCTTGTATTATCCTGGATAGAGATTGAGCCTATGCTTCGAAGTGAGATAACACAAGGATGGAAAGACATGCACCACATTTACTCACCATCAAACTGGTATTAATTGATCAACACTAAGGTGCTCACACGGTAGTAATATTCACTGGGTGCCGGTCAGGTGGAGGTCGGGGTGGGGGGTGGAGGGTAGAGCAGGTGTGAGGGGGGTAAACACACAGCTAATGGAGATGGGGTGCACTGTATGGGGGAAGGACACACTTGTGGTCCTGGCTTCAGCGAGGCAAATGCATTTCATGTAACCAAATGTTTCTACTCCCATAATATCCTGAATTTAAAAAAAAATAAAGTGAGACTTTAAATTGAAAAAGAAAAAAGAAAAAAAACTACTTTGTGAATATTTTCAGAAGCAGGCTTATTTTTGCTTTCATTTCTATATTTTTATTCTAATATATTTGGAGGTACTACTTCATTTTATCTCTTGGGAACATTTGTTCTTAAACCTTGGAGCTAGAAATGCAGCAATGGAGCAACGTGATGGGCTTCCAAGTTAGTAGAATCTTGTCTGAATTTCTCTCTGCACTTAGCTTTTACTGTCTGCACTTTCATCTTAGCATATTCTCCTGATAGAAGGATGGGAGAATATTTTTAGCAGCAGTTATCATTTAAGAAATGGTTGTAATCTCAAGGTACATAGTTTACCTGATCCAGTATATGAATAACTTTCTCTATAAACAACCATCGGTTGTTAAGTAAGACACGCTATGTTGGTGTTTTTATAGACAACATACAGTATTAAGGCTTTAATTTATTCAAGCAGGTTTTAATATGCAAAAGTTATTTCTTCATCTGGTTGGATAGCAATTCCAAAATCTCCTGCAAGTCTTGGTTTTTGCCTTTGGCTCAAAAAGAATGCTAAATGTGGCCCAATATTTTTCTGCATACAAACTGGTAATTTTGTTGTATTGTGCTTTAGTATAATTAATTTTTGAACCACATCCAAAAAGTATAAACAAAACATCTATTCAAATAATTTCTAAGTCACTCATAGCTTTCATCACATTTTCAATGATATTGCATGCAATTTTTGTGAATAATTTCTTACTTAATAAATATTGGTTTTTAGTAAAATTCACTATAGTGTTAGCATGTGTGATTGGCAGAATACTAAGATGGCTCCCAAGATTCCTGCTTCTGGTTGTGCACACTCTGTTTGACCCTCAGGTTTATAGATATGGTGGTTATATTTCTCATGATTATGTTATTTGGCCAAAAGCATTCTGCAGTTGTAATTAAAGTCTCAAATCAGTTGACCTTAAGATACGGAGATTATCCATGTGAGCTTGGTCTCATCACATGAGTCCTTTAAATCTGGATCTAGAAATGAGAGACAGAGAAGGTCACAGATATGAAGCCTGAGAAGGATTCAAAGTGTTGTTGCTATTTTAAAGATGAAGAGGAAGTCATGTGGCAAGGAATATGAGTGGCCTCTAGGAGCTGAGGGTAGTGCCAGCCGACAGCCAGCAAAAAATACAGACTTCAGGCCTACAAACCAGAAAGAATTGAATTCTGCCAATGATAAGAAAGAGCTTGGATGATGAATTTTCCCCAGAGCCTCTAGATAAAAATTCAATCTGATTGACACTTTGATTTCAGCCTTGTGATACCCTGAACAGAGAATCCAGTCATGCCATCCCAGACTTCTGATCTACAAAACTCTGAGCTAGTACATGAATATTATTTTAAGCTGCTAAGTCTATGGTAATTTGAAATGCAGCAATAGAAAATAAGACTACATCAGACCCAGAAATATTTTGGCAAACAAGCAAATTAGAAGCACTGTTGAATTCATGATGAGTCCACCACATGGGTAAACGTAAAAGATCATCCATGTAGGTTGTATGGTTGGTTGGTTCTGCCTGCCCATAAATCTGATGTACCAGACACATAAGTATCATGTTTAACATTATTGCTAACCTTTCTATGTTCAGCAGAATATAACTTAGAAAAAGTTTTTTAAAAAATATGATTTTCTTTTAAAATTTAATTTATTTATTTGTTTATTTTTTTAACTATTTGATTTCAGGAAAGTTTTTGCCCCTTTCTAGGCCTCAGTATCCCCATATATGAAATGACAAAGCCAATGTGATGATCTTGAAGGACCCATCAAGAATTTCTGACCCATCCTTTTCTCCTCTGAAAACACTCCCTTGAAAAGAGAAAGGTGGGTTAAGTCCTTCAACTAGGGCCTCCTAGTCTTTCCCTTGGTCCCATCTTCTCACCGTTTGTTCTTCCTAAGCCTCTCTGATACACTCTCTTCCTTCATCTTCCTCTCCCCAGGTCCTTGCAGCTAAAAGTCCTCAGGATGTAAGGTGTGCCCAGTAGATCTGCAAGACTCTATCAGACACCACCCTGCTTTCTTCTCCATAAACCAGAAACTTTTAGTTAAGTCCTATTGATACATAGACTTGGCTGTTCTATGAACTTGGGGTGTGCCTACCATATCTCACATCTAACTCTCCAAAGTTACTTTGGTTTGGGGTTCATAAAACCTTCCAGCTCCAGATTTCCCAAAAATTATCTCTGATTAACCAAAGACTAGAAATTGGAGACCCAACATGCCCATAAAATATATTCTGCAGATGTGTAGAAAACACACAGCTAATCACGTAGAACCTGCCATGGCTTACCAAAACTGATTAAAAAGATGTTGTCATAATAATTCATTTGCTGTTAATTAATTAATGCACTTATAAAAACAAAACAGCAACAACTCTTACTGAGGCCTTTTATATCTTCATGAGTAATAAGAACCTCATTTTTCAAACTCAAATACCAAATTGATGCTGATTAAAACCTGAATTATGCTTGATAATAAATGAGCATGAATAACATCTTTAAGTGTTGATGACATTTGAATGAGGGCATATTATTTTGCTGGAGTCAGTATTTGTTTAACTTAGGAACCTAAGTTTTACTTTATAAAAGTGATATGACTTATGACCTAAGTCATTTTATATTATCCCTCCATTTTTGCTTTGAAATAATTCTCTTTTGGGGCTGCATATGAAGATAATGTGGATGAAACTATGAGAATTAATGGTATTTCCCTGTAAGAAAGCAGAGGAGAAAGCCTTTAGAAAGAAGGCAGAGGAAGATGATCCCATAAAGAATACTAGAAGGAATGGTTAGAGAGGTAGAAGAAAACTCGGGAATATTTGGCTTTACACAACTGAGAGAGGAGGACAGAGAATAACGCATACTGGATTTGTCCAATGTGTGTCAGTGAGAGTCATTTAGGTGTCGTAGTTGAGGCAGAACCAAGTTGCAGTAAGTAGAGGATGGAGGAGGAAGTAAAGTTCTGTTAATGGCTCTGTTGACAAGACTGCCTTCTTCAGTACATTGTGTGTTCCTCCTGGGCAGGGACCTCTACTCATTCTTCCCTGTATTCTAGTACCCAGCATAGGATCTGGCACAAAGAAGGCCTTAGGACCACTTTGGAGGAATGCTTCTTTACCACGACCTGTGTTTCCTTTTATGGAGGAAGACATCAATTATTGCAACACTCCTGGCTTTTCTTTATCCTTTTAAAGCTTCATTCCTTGGGAGTGAGAGGGGTTTGGAAGGAGAAACTGGATAGCAGCTTAGCCCCTTTCTCTCCCTCTCTGTCTCTCTTGCCTTCCCCATGCTTTAAGTTTTAAGGGCTGATAGTTTGAGAGGGGCTGCCATGATCCACCCCCATCTGAGAAGTCATACATTTTCTGGAAGAATTTACAGCTTTAGTAAGTCACAAAAATCTTTGTCTTCATCTGTTGAACATAAATGACTATAAATATCTTTTAAAGAGATTTTTGTAAAATGTTGATAGAGATTTCCTTCCCTCAAAATTTTCAGAAATGTCTTTTTAAAGTATAATAATGTCTGTTGTTTCAGGGTTTAATTAATGAAGATATTTGGAGTGCCTCATTTTTCTCTCTTTTTCATAGTCTTTACATTCTTTGTTATGCACGATTTAAAGAATTTGTTATGATTATGCTTATGCATAATTTTGAAGGGTTTTGTCCGTTGAGATAATTTTGAGGGAGCAAAAAGTTATTCTCCTTGCAGTTTGTCCTCAGATGCCAATACTTTTCTAATAGGACTTTTCCTTGAAATATTTAAAGCATAAATTAAACAACTAAATGATAAATTCAATTCTTATGTGTTATTTTGTTTAATATTTTGAATTATAGCACACATACAATTCTATAATACTAATCTAAGAATTAGGATATCTATTCTAATTGAATTATCTATTTTTTCTTCTTCATATTATTTAAATTTTCATACTTTTTTGACTCAAAAGAATATCCTTATTTTAAAAATTGTGTAGTGAAGTCAATATTTTTGTGAACTGTTATTCTATTTCACTATTTAGCTATTTGGAAGTTCTGAATAATTGTTTTATACAAACATAAGAGCTTTCACAATCAATTAATTGTTAAAGCAATTCTCTCATGCAAAAATATTTGTGACTGTATTTCAATGGACTGATAGAATTTTAAGAATTCGGAGTATATAAGGGAATTTTTACTTCAAGTTATATCCAGAATGCTTATTTATTCAAAAGTAAATATGAAGAGATAACTGGTAAATTCAAAAAACATGCACACTTTAAGTTGGTAAGTTATGATGGAAACCTATAGGATCCTTAATCATGCATAAATATTGTTTGTGTTCTTTTGTTGTTGTTTTTTCTCTCAATTATACCTAGGAGGTTATCAAATTTATTGATGTTTTTGAAGGACAAAGTTTTGACTTTGTTAATTCTCCTGGTGTTTGCTTGCTTTTTAATTCATTGTTTTCTGCTTACTTCGGGTTTTCTTTGTACTTGTTTCTCCAGCTTCTTAAGGTGGAAACTTAAGTCATTGATTTTATTCCTTTGTCTTTTCTAACATAAACTTGAGAAACTGTATACTTTTATATAAGCCTGACTTTAGTTTACTCTTAAATTTTAATACTAATATTTTTTATTGTCATACAGTCTGAAATATTTTCTAATATTTCTTGGATTATTTAAAATTATGACAGTTGGATTATCCTTCTGTGAACACTGGATTGATTATTTAAAATTATGAGTTTTTTCCCCAAATAGTGGGTTTTTTGTAGATATCTTATTGTTATTTATTTCTAATTTAATCCCACTGTCAGAAAACACATGCTATAGGACTTCAGATTTTAAGTTTATTAATGCATTTTTGGCCCAGCGTATTTTCTGTCTTGTTGAATATACCATGACTCTTAAAAAGAAAGTGTATTCTGCAGTTGTTGGGTATGTTTTATAAATGTCAATTAGGTTAAGATGATTGATAATGTTGTTCAGAAAGTCTATGACTTTGAGGATTTTTTTTTTTTCTTTGAAGACTGAGTCTTGCTCTATTGCCCCCCAGGCTAGAGTGCCAGTGGTATCAGCCTAGCTCACAGCAACCTCAAACTCCTAGGCTTAAGCAATCCTTCTGCCTCAGCCTACCGAGTAGCTGGAACTACAGGCATGTGCCACCATGCCAGGCTAATTTTTTCTACATATTTCTAGTTGTCCAGCTAATTTCTTTCTATTTTTAGTAGAGACAGGGTCTCACTAGCTCAAGCTGATCTTGAACTCCTGACCTCGAGTGATCCTCCAGTCTTGGCCTCCCAACTGTGCTAGGATTATAGGTGTGAGCCACCATGCCTGGCCGCTTTGAGGATTTTTAAAATTAGTTCTATCAGTTCCTAAGAGAAGGGTGTTAAAATTTCCAACCATGTAGCTTTGCCTATTTCTCTTTTTAATTCTGTTTTTTTTTCTTTATGTATTTTGAAAGTCTCTTATTAAGTACATACATATTTCTGATTGTTATAGTTTTGGTATAAACTGACCCTTTTGCTATTATTATGTCATTATTATCATTATAAGCACATTATCTTTGTTAATAATCTTTATGTTAAAGTATACTTTATCTGATATTAACATGCTATGTGTAACATCATTATATGATATATTAACTATTTTATTTTAAAAACTTTTAAAAATGGTGTTTTATTTATGTACCTTTAATCTATCTTTATCTCTATCAAATAGATATAATTGTGTCTTGCTTTTTTAACCTATACTGACAATCTCTACCTTTTAATTGGAGAATTTAATCCATTTACATTTACTGTAATCATTGATATACTTGGGTTTAAGTCCCATTTCAGGTTTTCTTTTCTGTGTGTCCCATATAGTTTTGCTCCTCTGTTACTCCTTCTCTGGCTTTTTTCATTTTTGAAATTCAGTGAATACTTCTATAAATTCTATTAATTTATTCATCGACTTTTTATATTTTTTGCATTATTTTTAGGGGTTGCTTCAGGAATTACATTATACATATTTAGTTTTCACAGTCTACATAGAGTTTGTATTGTGTCATTTATAAAATATAAGAGCCTTGCCACCCTATAGATCTTTTCATCTTTATTCTCCCCTAGGATTTTCCTCCTAACTTTCAAGCTGCCATTTAACCTGAGCTCTTCCCTTGGGTTCTTCAGGTTGGTAAGATTGTGTGGTTCTAATCAATTTTCAACCTCCTGTATAGTGTTAAATGGGGCCTACCCTCATGTAAAGAGCTATTCTATTGGGAAATTTAGTGCTGCTGTTCCTCTTCCATGTGTTGACTCCTGTCCAGTTTCTATCTTATATCATTACCAGAGTTTATATTATTTCATATGGAAAAATTGGTTCAATTGAATCTATTCCACCATTTCAAAATTTCTCCAAACTCTTCTCTTTTAATTTAAATTAAAGTCAAGGTTTCTTTTCCTTTTATCCTTTTTATTTGCAGGTATCTAATTTTTTTATTTATGTCAAGAAACTCAAATTTCCTGTGACTAAATCTGTAGTTATTTACTGGTAGCCAGTTCTACTGGTAACTGAGTTAAAAAAAATCTTGAAATTTTCTTGAAAAAACAAAATAAAACAGAATCCTACACCATTCTGAGATTTACTGAATCATAACCTTTAGAGTTAGTTTTAGAAATCTATATTAAAGAAATAAAACTCCTCTGATGATTATGATTCAACATTTGAGATAGGTATTTGATTTCTAAATTAAATAGAAATTGTTACTAAGTGAATTTAAAATATAAAAAAAATAATTCTATAAAAGGAAGGTAAAATGAAAGAAAAGAGAAATCTTCAAAGTCACTTTGGGTGAGAAAACTATGTGACATGCAATTTAAAATAATTTGTCTTATATATCCAAATTATTTCAAAATTAGGAAATAAGAGTGATCCAATTTTATAAGTAGAGTTCTTTGGAAACATTTTATGAGCTCAATAAGAGTTCATTTTTTTTAGAATCCTGGGTTATTTAGAATAATAATCACTTGTTCAATTTGTCATCTTATTCTTCATTTAGTATATACTTATTAGTGATATAAGATATTACTATTCTAAATTGTTAAATACGCTATGTGATGGAAATTCTGAAGTTTCTGACTATGATTAAAAACTGCTTCCCTAAATTTAGTTTATTTGAGGCTTGGTTTTTCATATGTTCCCCCAGATTTCTTATGTAGAAAGAATTGATGGAAAATTATATTATCAATCAAATTTGAAAATGTGAACAGTTCCGGAAGTCAGAATTAATAAGCTGCCTTCAACACACACATGCATGTATATACACACACTCACATACACACACACTGACAATCAACTCACATTTGCAGGACTTATGGACTTAATCTATTAAAAATAATCATGTGGGAAATCTCCTTCTGTTAGTTTCTATGTGGGGATCTAACCAAAATAGTACCAATGAAAAGAAATTAGTGTAGAGTTAATGATTAGGCATCTGTGTTGTAGTTTTCTGGTATGCTACTTGGCATTGCTTTTGCAGTGTTATTGCAATAAAAGAACTGAAAACATCAGACTTGAATATGGGAGAATCAGCAAGAAAAGACATAATAGTAAATTAAGAATATGGAGGAAAAGTTGAAATTTTGCATAGGTCTATTTTATTAATATCTCATGGAAAAGAACAGTTTTTATCCTCGCTTACTTAAAAGTGCATGCGTTACCTGGAAGGAAGCAGGAACTAGGACAAAAGCAGGCAAAGAAAAGATTTGGTTTGATGGTAGAGTTCATAAGTTGTGCAGAAATCCCAAGGCATAAAATTTAATAGATTCTCCTTACACAGGGTGCAGGGAAAAAAAACCTAGGGGTGTGTAAAGCAATAATTAGTCTCCAGAAAAGACCATGGAGTGGAAGATGTAGTCCTTGAGGCTGTTGGCTCATGGCTTCTCAGTTCCCATTCTGACTGCAGTACTATGGGAGACTCAACGGCAGTCATCTCAACATTTTTCAGTCTGCAAATCACTTTAAAAACCCCAAGAGGGGGATATATAGCAGTGAAATATAGTTAGTACTTGGAGCCAGCCATGATTTGGTTCCTCTTGGCATAGCCAGCACATAAAGTAGCTTTAAAAAATGCTGCGTTACTTTATAGCTCCTTGTTGATTTACAGATTGATATTTCTTTCAAATTTTTTGTTCATTTACACCCCGTGTTTGTTTGTTTTTGTGTATGTAGTAGCTTGGCATTAAAAGAGCCAGTATCTGCTCTGGGAATAGTTTTACTTTATGATTTTCTGGATTCGCAAAGTAGGGAATAAAGGCAATTGCCAAGAGTTCAGGACAAAATAAAACACTCTCCTGAAATTTATGATCGATGCCAAAACATTTTTTTCTTCATCCATTTATTTTGGTTCATTTATAAACTGAACTACTTAGGTGTAGGTTACAAACTGCTAGAGAGCTATAGCCACCTAATATAACCGCTTAAGTTCCAAGAACTCAAAGACGTTGCTGAAGAGTACTGTTCTAACTGAGTGTGACTTTGCAACTTAACAAGGTAGGAGAGGGATTGAATTTTCCATTTTCTGAAGGCAGATCTGGTTTCATTTGTAGACAGTAAGTAGCTGCTTCTGTACTGGGATTTGAGGGGTGCTAAAACTCTTTCCTTATCTCTGAAGCTGAAGTATGTATTTCACCTATATGAATATTCACAATTATAGAAGGAAAGAATCTTGGAGGTTTTGTAATCCAACTCTCAAGTTTTAGAATGAGGAAACTGAGATCCAAAGAGGTCAAATAGTTTGTCCAAACTTGTTTTTGTTCCAGAAGCTTAAAAAGATATATAAAATAAGCATAATAAGAAATCTATAAAAGCTGGTGGGGGAAAAAAAAGAAGAAAACAGGAATAATGTTCACATGCTTACTATAATGATTTATTTAAGTGTTATCTGTGTAATTCAAAAATCTTGGGATTTTTCTTTAACAGCTTATGAAAAAAGGACAATTGAATCACCCCATTCACAGCTATCATAAGAAAAAACCATTTATGTTATAAAAGTACAATCATCAGCGAATTTTAATATTCTGATTAGACAGGTATAGCTCCCCAAGAGACCTTCATAAAAAAGACTGCTTGTGATGCAATAAACAAACATCCTTTACAAATCCTGAAAGGGGGTATAACTATGAATTTCAGGAAACTGTTTCTTATAATCACCTTTAATATGTATTGACAGCCATACACCAAGGTGCAATGAAGTAAAAGGAATTCTGTTGGGACCAGGACAATGGTACCCTACTTTCAACTGGTCTATCTGAATTTAGAAAATATAATAACATATATGCTTAGCACAGTTTAAAATGAGTTTTGCTAGAATCAATAAAATATTAACAGTAGTTGGCATGTTTGACAAGCTGTGACCTTCTCATATCCTGATACAAGTCCAACGCTTCACTGAAAATGGCCAATTTTAAAATCCATTTTAAAATCCAATTTTAAAATCCAATTGCATGCATTGTATACAAAGAAGAATAGGAATTCACCTGCTACAGCAAAGGGCTCAAGAGAAAATGAAGATGGAATATTTTAATTGGCAGAACGTAGAGACAAGGTTTTATGATGAAGCCAGTGAAGAATTATACATTGAGAATCCAATATGTTACCACATATGTTCTGAGAGTTTTGCATTTTCATTTAATGCCGTAGGAGTGAAGCAGATGACAATGCAAAATTCTCAGAACCTTCCAGTAAATTTCATTTTAGAAGGGTTTGAAAGCAATCTTTTAAAGTTATTAACCTATACTCAGCTCATTTAGAGCTACGTATAATTTTTCTTAACCCTTAGCAATATAAAACTAAAAGAAAACTCACAGCACTATATTCGTCTATTACATCTATGGTTATGTAGTTTTTTCTTGCTAAAAGCTAACTTTTTTTCACAAAGAATTAGCTCAGTGACCAACTCAGTGAGTACTTGTATAGCTTACAGCAGGTGCTAATGTTGTATGATGCAGTTTTTCTAACATTCCACATATAATCCATCAAGAAGTCTTATTGATGTCTTGAATGACTTCCCAAATCTCATTACTTCTCAACATGTTTACTGCACTGAAGTCGACATCATCTCTCACTTTTACTACAGTGGAAGTCTCCTAACTGATCTTGCAACTGCCATGTTTGTCTGCAATCTCCAAACTCCAAAGTCATTCTCCAATCAGCAGCCAACAGGATTTTCTTAAAATGTGTATCAAATCATATTATTCCTTTTTGTAGAAGCCTCCCAAGACTTCCTATTTTCATTGTGATATAATCCCAAATTTTCCTCCTGTCCCTCAGAACTCTACACGATGAAAGAGGCCCTTCCAATGACTCTTTCCTTTTCTCATTCTGTGGCAGCTTTATTGCCCTCACTGCTCTGGACAGGCCAAGCATATACATTTCTGCCTTTGAACTTGCAGCTGTCTATGCCTTGAACTTATTCTCCCTGATATGGTAGTCTATTTTACCATTTAAGCTTCAAACTACCGGCTCCTCAGAGAGGCCTTTTTGACAACCCTACTTAAAATGTGAACAGCTTTCAATATTTTCTTATGATCGTATTGTATTTACTTCTGAAGTTTTATTATTAGTGTATATATGATTGCTGTCTGCTTCCTCCTTCTAGAATATAAAACTGATTAATGCTGGAACTTTTCCTGCTCACTTCTGTATATACCTTAGAACAGTGCCTTGCATCAATTAGATAATGTTGAATGAATGCATGAATAAGAAATGATGCTCTTGTTATATAACCATGGTCCTGCTGATTTAAAATTAGTAGAATGTGTATGACCTGGAATCATAGGAACTAATCATAACAATAATAAATTTTGTTTGGGTTTCACTGTCACCATAGAAAAATATTTGAAAGTGGTTTGATTATGGTTTCAGTACAATGTAAATTTGGGAAGTAAGAACGTTGACCCATAAAGGCATATATAGCTCATGAGCTTAGCATCACCTTTACCATTCTTTAGTCAATGGGCCAGTCACTACAGGTGAACCTAAAATTGGTAAGGTGGGTGGGACAGTTAATAACATATCTTTATGTTTCTGGTTACTGCATTATCAATGAGAATGAAAACATCAGTGAAGAGTAATAACATGACTGCCATTGACATTGGATCACATCAGGATTCGAGACCAACATGCCCTGTATTGATCTTGATAAGGCCTGAAAACTTGCCAAGGATGTAGTTGACTCTCGGTCTCCTTCCTGATAATATTCCTTTCCGCTTCCTAAGAAAGGAGGCTCTTGAGTCACAGGAAATGTGGCCGAGTGAGTTTCTGATGTTGATTTGTGCATCTCCAAGATTTGTAAACCACTTAGAAAAGCTACACTGCTCATTACAATTCAACTTGAAACAGCTCTTGTTTGTGGAAGAGAAAATAGGGTATTCTTTAATTCTATGCATAGCTTATTTCTAATAAAGCACTTGCCAACAACCTGCAATTTACCTTCAAAAAAAGATAGAACATTTAGGTACCACTTAAAATTTACATTTGTGAGGATAGCAGAGTGTAATAAATGTTCATTAGCCCTAACTACAGTCTTTAACAGAGATAATAGAAAATTTATAAAAAAAAATGATTATACTATATTTATTTAGCATTTTCTAAAATGGATTGTGTTACAGAACAATAAATTATTTAGGAAAGGATGTTAGCTTAAAATGTAATTTTAAGGAAAGTGCTAGCTCAGTGCTGAGAGGGAAGAAATCCTGAGGCTGGATGCCAGGTGGTCCTTTCATATACTTTGCCTTTGCCTTTATGAATAAGCTTCTGGGGGTGGGGTGCGTAAGAACTACCAAAATAACTCCAAGGAGATCCTGTGCCTAGGATAGTCTCCTGATGAAACTATGAAGTCACTGAGATGTTTATTTGGTACTTCTAGCCTCTTTTTACTGTGTTATTTTCTCCTTTTCATGGTATTTGCTACTCCTTGTTTCAGCAATTTGTGTCTCCCCTTTCCTTCAGTAGAACCTCAAGAAAAACTGTTAGTCTTTGCCGCTTATTTTTTGTAATAGTTAAAAACAGAGATTTGAGAGGCAGACTGTGGATTCAAATCCCAGATCCACTACTTACAATGTTGTATTTATAACTTATTCTTTCTGTGTCTCTATTTCCTCAAGTGTAAAATGAAATAATAGCAGTTTCTATCTCAAAGGTTTGTGGTTTTGGTTAAATGAGTTAAAATATGGACTCCATGAGAGACTTATCACGTACTAGGTGCTCAATGAGTGTTAGCTCTCACAAGGTATCTAAGTTTCACTGCTAATTATGGAAGAAATAATTTTGTCTCTGGTTAAAAAAAAAAAAAAAATTAGGCATCTATACCCAGCAGGAGTTGAATAGGTAATCTTGGGGGCTGGAACTCTTCTATATTAGTTCTGAAATCATGTAATGAAATCAGTTCTTACCCTGAAGGTCAGAAGTATTTGTCATAAAAATTCAAGGATTAGTTGGTCACTGCAGCCAAAACTGTCCAAGCCCCAAGATGCTATGTGTGGCTGCTGGAATTTTGGAGTTGGCAATAGTTTAGAAGTTATATAGTCCTTATTTGACAAGCTGGATGCTATAAAGTGACCCTAGATTTTAAAGATCTTTTCTATAAAATAGTTTTTTAAAAAAAGAAGAGAAAGCTCAGACTGAACAGACTGAAGGCAGCTACAGTATTTCTTTTCTCTTCAAGGCTTTGAAGCTCTTTGTAAATTAATTGACATATATTGTCAATCCATTCAACTGGTGTCATGAAGTGATATTTTGTTGTCCAATGCCATGAACATGATCTTTTTCTACATGAAATATGGAGGAGGGCAGAAACAACAAAACAGATTTATGCTGCATCAACATGTATGAAAATTCTTGATGGAACACAATCCATTCTGTGCACTTTCATGTATGTTCTCATTTGGTTCTCAAAACCAGTCTATGAAGCAGAATTTATTCTTTCCATTTTAATGGAATAAACAGAGATGGCAGAGGTTAGATGTTATGACCATGGCCATGAGCCTTGCCTTTCTGTATCTAACCAGTGCTTGTGCTCTTCATCACTGTATTTCATCATGGACTACAAACATATTTGATAGCAATGGTAGACTTTTGCTCTGATGGCTAATAAGCAAGGTTTACCATCCCTGGGGATCTCCTGAAGGCTTAATATTGATCATATGACTGATTGGATCAGAATTGCTGGATTTGTTTGTTCAATGATTCAACAATGAAATGGATCTTGAGTTTCTAATTGCTGTTATGTTTAGTCTATTTCCTACTGCAACATTTAAGGAGAGAACAAGAGATCTGGAAGATAATCCTAGACTTTCTAGAAAACTTTCAACTGACATGATTTTAGTAAAAGTTGTATGTCTGTTGAAACCAGCATAGGAAAAATTTTGGATCTTATCGAAGAGAAAGCAAAGATAATTCACTTATTTCTTGCATGATTTGGATCAATGTCCTCCATACAAATATAAATCATAAAAGTCATTTACTTCTGAATCTACTGGACAGATGGAGAATGCCTGGGTAATTGAGATTTAGACATAAATAATACACAATCCCATATTTATAAGTATCATCTTAAAGTCACAAACTCAAAATGGAAATAAAAATAGAATCTTCTAGATTTCTGAGTAGTGAGAAATTTTAGCAAATTCTGCTTCCCTAACAGGGAACTAAAGAGTAGGTATATAAATGCAAAATCATTTTCCAAAAGATTAAATGAGTTAATGTACGTAAAACAGTTAGAACAGGGCTTTGCCAAAAGCAGGAATGTTACCATTCTGCTTCTATTATATGTCCAAGAGAATACAGGTGGAAATGTATTCATCTATCTATAATATACACATCAAGCAAAAAAGTGTACCTTGCATTTTTGCTGAATGATCACAAAATTATAAAAATATATCAGCTAACTTGGTTTGATATTAATTAAGGGAAATATAACACCTATTTTAAAATACTAAGAATTTTAAAATTTACTTTGAGGTTTTTGATTTCATTAGTCAATTGTATACAAAGCAAGTATATGAAGATTTTTGATATGTCTCATAAAATAACCTCAAATGATAAGGAAATATAAATCTTATATTTCTTGCTAAGCACGTAATAAAATTAGATTCTAAAAATTACAATGCACAAAGCATATGTTTAAGCATGAAATTTCTTCATCATTTTGAATGGCTATCTCTATTTTTTTCCCCAAAGTATGAATTTGTGTGTGGGATCTGAACATAAGGGTAAAAAATTATCACACATGAGGCCGGGCGCGGTGGCTCACGCCTGTAATCCTAGCACTCTGGGAGGCCGAGGTGGGTGGATCGTTTGAGCTCAGGAGTTCGAGACCAGCCTGAGCAAGAGCGAGACCCTATCTCTACTAAAAATAGAAAGACATTATATGGACAGCTAAAAATATATATAGAAAAAATTAGCCGGGCATGGTGGTGCATGCCTGTAGTCCCAGCTACTCGGGAGGCTGAGACAGGAGGATCGCTTGAGCCCAGGAGTTTGAGGTTGCTGTGAGCTAGGCTGACGCCACGGCACTCACTCTAGCCTGGGCAACAGAGTGAGACTCTGTCTCAAAAAAAAAAAAAAAAAAAAAAATTATCACACATGGTACAGTGCCTCCTTTTGCCCCGCAATATCCAAATCTCATTTATCTGAAATCCAAGAGATTTAAAAGGTCAAAAATCTCTCATTGTCTCCTTTACTCTCTAGCTTCACAAATGAAGTAATTGATGTTCAGAGAAGTCAATTGATCGGGTTTTGTTTGATGAATGATGAAGAGGAATGACTAGAACTCAGATTTCTCAGATTTGCAGTATTCTAATTGCTTTTATGACAAAAACAAATAGAAAATACACAATGGATATAAAGAAGTTTTAAAGTGAAACAACTTCCAAGGTATGTCACAAGGTTAGTAAGATTTAGCCTAACTACTTCCAACTTTTAAATCTACTTAAAAAATAGTTCTTCGTCACACTGATACCAAGATATTATAGGCTGTTGAAACCTTTGGAATTATCAGAGAAAGATTACATTATATGAAGAATAATTTCAACGTCACATGTTTATTTCAATTTTAGTGCACCCTATCTCTTTTCTAAAAGGATTTGAGCTGTCTTACCAAAATAGGACATACATGGAGACACCTTAAGGTTAAAGTAGGAATAGGTAGAAATCAGGAAAATCAGAAATGGGTAAAATGAAGGAATTTCATATGTTAAGTTCTATGCATCAACATAAATCTTCTATCAGAGAGTAAAATTTGACAATGAACTTCCAAGTTGTTGATTCAGAGCAGCTATACTGCTTTATCATAAACAGGAACTTTATCATAAAACAGGAAGCCTGCTAATTCTAAAAGGCACAGAAACTTTCCCCGATACTAAATTCTTAATGGAATTTCTACAATGAACTTTTATATAAATGACTCTAAATGACATTATGGGCATTGTCTTAAGAATTTTTTTAATAAATACATTTGGAGATTTTATATTGTACATAGTGTTGAATATATTTTATTAGACTCGAATTCTCTGAGAATGATTGACACTCAGGTAAATTTAGAACACCACTGCCTGTTAATTCAGAATAAATAAGAATTTGATATATAATGCCCACATTACCTTACAAAAGCTTGAAAGGTTCTTTGCATAGTGGATATTATAAATATTTATAAATATTATAAATATGCCCAAAGGTAAGATATGCCCAAATATTGACTTCATTAATTTTTCCCCAAACCTAGTTTTCTTACCTTCCTTATTTTCGTGGATGGCACCATGATCCATCCAGTTATAGAATTTGAAACCTGATTAAGTAGCATAGTTATTAACGTAGATTGACCATTAGTCAATCCTAAACCGCATCTTCATTCTAAATATCTTCTTATCTCTATCAGTGTCTATCAAGTCTAGGCCACCATCATCTTTCACTAATATTGCAGCTATCGCTCCTTAAGTTGCCTTACATTTTTACCCTTATACTACATTCTTTGCACTGGAGATTGTCTTACCTGAAATTAAAATATAACCATGTTACTCTCACAAGTAAAACCCTTAATAACATCCAATTGTATTAATATCTAAACCCTTTGAGGGCCTGCAAGGCCTTGCTGGATCTGGGCCCTGTCTACACCTCCACCCTAACCTCACACTATTTTCCTTTTCCATTCCTTTAGTTCCTCATATGTGCTATGTTTCCTTTCTCAGGACCTTTGCACATGCTGTTCCTGCCACGTGGAATTACCCCTTCCTCTCCTTCTTACTTTTCCCATCCTTCATCCTTCCTTACTCCACATCTTTTTGAGAAATGCAATTACAACTAGCATTTTTTCTGAGCTTTATTATGTGCTAAACACTGTCTTAAGCACTTTAAAGATATGGACTCATTTACCACAGGCCTAAAAAGAAAGGTTCTATTATTATTTTGATTTTGCCAATTAAGAAACTGAGGCACAGAGCAGTTTGAGACGTCACCCAACTTGTTCAAGGTTGCAAAGCTAGAAGTGGAGCTTGGATTTGAACTTGATGGGGAACAGGGTAGCTCTAAAACATAGACTACCTTCAGAATAAAATCTTTGATTCTCCAAATTAGGTCAGGGCAGTCAGTGTGTGGGCTAAGTGTCATCACGGTTGTAATGAAGAAGTATAAATTGCTCAGTGTCTAGCTTCTGTATTACAATGTAATCTTCATGGGATCAGAGGCAATGTCTACGTCATATGCTGCTGTGAAGAGGGCATCCATAAATATTTCCTAAGTGAATGCACTGTGGCCTTTCCTAGAACGGGAATCCCGACTGTGTAGTTTTGGTTCCTATCGGAGTCCTGGCCTGTAAAAGACACTCAGTATATGCACGTTTGATTAATTATCAGTTAGTGACAGAGATGCACTGAAATGTAATTTCATATTATGCTTTGCCAAAGTGAAAGCATATTTATCCTGATAAAGGGATGATGGGGGCAGGGGTTGACGAGGTATTGGTGAGAGCAGAGAGGGGAATTATCTGAGGTATTTATCCCCTTTTTTTCTCCTCCAAACCAAGTCCACATTTTAATTTGTGTTATAATGTACTGTATTTGAAAATCTCAAGGAATATATTGAAAAGCTTCTCTCTCTCTGTCTCTTTGTCTCTGTCTCTGTCCCACTCTCTTGGTAGGATGTAGTAGTCACCTGTTTTACATCTTTTTTTCCTACCTCTCATTTTCCCCAAGTTCAGTATCTTTCATTTTATGAGATGTAAATGTTCTGAGGATTGTGCCTGTCTTGGAGTAATTTTTATTTGTTATCTGCAGAGTTTCTGATTCTTCTGAGCTGAGGGCTTTATAAGCCATGATTACACTAGCACAGAACTAAAAGGGATGGCAGTGCTGCTTTTGGATTAATATTTTACTACCCTCCTCCTGCCTCTAATCCATTCCCCCAAAACCGTTAAGAAAGGACTCGGAGGTCCTATTCATACGTCTTCCCCATCCCAGCAGCGAAAAGAGAAATAGCAAAGAATAACTAGAATGGTTCCACAACTCTACTCTTAATGAGCATCTGTAAGAAATATGTAATACTTAAAGAGTCTTTTAAACAATTTTTGGTAGAAAAAACCCAGAATTTTCTTTTAATGAGCACATATATATAGAAACGGTTCATCAAAAAGATTTTAACATAGTTAAGGTTTTTGTTTCTTAGAGGAGATTTATTGTCATTAGTATGTTATTTCAACACATCATTACAAGGAAAATCAGGCTTCAACACTAAATGGTATTTCTGTTTTACATAGAAAAGAGTAGTTCTGTTCTTTGCTTAAGACCATCTGTAAGTTAGTGATAAGATTTGCTGGTTGTCTCTTATAGGTGTGCAGTATGAGGAATAATTGGTGAGGCGATAACAATCCTGACTTCAGAGACCTTATACTGGAACCTATTTATTAGTGTGTGTGTGTGTGTGTGTGTGTGTACACGGGCCTGCATGCACATGCACACGTGCACACTTAGTTTCCCCTTCCTCTGTGGCAGTTGGCAGGGAGGGGATGAGGTGGCCATGGAGGGAGGAGGGTGGGCCATTATATGGATCTGATTACAGAGGACTTAATCCCGAAAAACTATGCAGTATTCAAAGACGTAGTGGTAACCAATGGGAAATATTTTCATCTTGGTAATACTAAGGTTAACGTTAAGATTGTATTTGAATTTACTTGCAAATTCTCTTAGACCTTGAGGGTAAAAGGAATAGTGCTGCATTATGAAACCAAGATTTTTTTTTCCTTTCCAGACTGTATTAGCAATTTAGAGCAGTAGCATTAACACTATTATTAACAGATGTAGAGATAAAAGGATAGTAATAGAACAGCATTTTAAAAAAAAGTATTAAAAAAAAAAAAAACCCTGCAACACCAAAAATCATGCAGCTGATACACAGCTTGATCATAGAGCATCCAGTTATGCGCAGAGAAAATAAAATGTCCTGAGGGTCAAAATATTTTGTACATTCTGCCAAGATGATCCAGAAAGTGAGAAAGACTTTTAAACTATCTTATTTGGGGATTTCTAATAAAACTGTCTAAATGCTTTCAGTACTAATTCTATCCATGTAACCTGAGGATTATTATAGCTTCCTTTTTAAATTAGATTATAAGGGAAGAATGTATTTCTGAAGTTCAGGTCTTATAGAAATTATATTATTATTATTTTTTTTGAAATCATAATAGTTTGTTGCCACTATATGTTTTCTAAATCAAAGTTGCTAGAAGTAAAATAACATTTGTATAATGTGTAAAAATTATTGACATTTAAAAGAGTTTCCAGTATTCAAAAAGCTTGGTTCCACTGGCTTGGCAATGTTTCCCTTTCTGTTACAGTAAGTTTACAGCTAGAGTTGTCCACATTCTCCCTGATGAATATGTCTTACTAGTATTTGAGGCGGGTTAGAGGATAAGAAATTATATTTCTAATAGTCAATTAATAAATTACATTGTAGTGTCTACCTCAATTTTGAATGAATTTTGTTGGTTTGATAATCCCAGGGACTAACAAAAATACTGGGAGCCTTTAAAGAATAAAACTATTTTTTAGAATCAGACAACCTAATTAATGTGCTTCCTGATTTAGTCAAATTTCTCTTGACACAGTAGTTTGTATTATTTTTTAGCTCAAGGTCTTTGACAATCTTATGAAGACTATAAAATCTTTCCCTAAATACACACACACACACACACACACACACACCCCATTATATATTCGTTTTAGTATACAATTTCAAAAGAATACTGAGACCTTGAAGCTCATTCATAGACTTGAAATTAAGAACTTCCTGCCTGGCAGTGATGTATGCCTAAGCTTCTGTCTTGGTTCATTTTGTGCTGCTATAACACAATACCTGAGACCAGGTAATTTATAAAGAACACACAGAGATATATTTCTTACAGTTCTGGAGACTGGGAAATCCAAGGCTGAGGAGTCTGCATCTGGTGAGGACCTTCTTGCTGCATCTTCCTATGGTGGATGGCAGAAGAGCAAAAAAGCAGGGGAGGGAGAGAGAGAGAAAGAGAGAGAGAGAAAGTGTGAGAGCAAGAACAGAATTTATCCTTTTATCAGGAATCTACTCCTGCAAAAAGTAACCCACCCTTGTGATAACAGCCTTAATGTATTCTTGAGGGCAGAGCCCTCATGGCCTAATTACGTCTTAAAGGTCTCACCTTTTCGTACTATTACAATGGGAATTGAGTTTCCAACACACGATCCTCATGGGCGGGGTTGGCGGGGGGACACATTCAAACTACAGCAGCTTCTAAGTGATGCTCAAAGCTTGATTTCATGCTCACCTACCTACAACTCAAAGAGGAGGAATGTTCATCCTCAGCGGTCCATAGTCCTGGGATTGGATTTACAAAGTGATTGCATAGTTAAGCACAGTCGATCGTATTATTTCCTTTAATCTTTCTTACATGTAGCTGGAGTAGAAAGAACATCTCCTCTCTTTGTCGTATCAGAACTCCTGTCGTTTTTCCCACGAAGGGGGAAAGATAAAGGTTGCTCCATTCCCCCACTCATCACAAACTCAGTCATCTCCAGCTATCTTTTCTTCTTTTCCTTTGCCTCTTTGTATTAGTGGGGTTGTCCTGTGTCTACCCTTCTCACCCATGTTTTTATACTTTTACTATAGATGCATGTAACCATCAATAATCGTCAACAGTTACAGTGCTTTTATTATGCCAGTCATCAGTCATTATTCTGGCTGGTATACACATGTGTGCGCGCACACACAACGCAGGCACACACACATCACACAATTTAATCTTCACAACAATCTTTTGAGGTAGTTACTATCATTATTCCCAACTTAATAATGAGAAAACTGAAGCCCCAAAATGTTACTTGCCCAAAGTAACAGAGATGGAAAGTAATGGAGTTGTCCCCAATTAATGTTATGTCACTTATTCATAAAAGCATAAATGGTATTTTTTTTTCCTGAATTATTTTCTTTAACATTTCTTGTAGTGCAGCTCTGGTGGTGATGAATTCTTTAAGCTTTTGTATGGCTAAGAGCATTTTATTTTGCCTTTCTTTTGCAAGGTATATTCACTCAGCATGGAATTCTAGGTTGGCAGTACCCCCTCCTCCCCATACTTTAAAGATGTTACTTCACTGTCTTGTCACCTGTTTTTTCTGATGAGAAAGCTGATGCAATCTGTAGGTTTGTTCTTTTCTACATAACAGGTTCTTTTTCTCTGCCTGCTTTTAAGATATTCTATCACCGGTTTTCAGCAATTTGAATAAGATATGCATTGGTATACTTTTCCTCATGTTCCTTGTGCTTGAGATTCATTAAGATTCTTGGATACGTGGATTAATTTTTTCTTTATGTTTGTAAATATTTTGGCCATTATTTACTTAAATGTTTTTGTTCCCCCTTCTTTTTTGAGTACTCCAATTGAAATTTTCTCATAGCTCTCTAATGTTCTTTTTGTCGTTAAAAATGTCTTTTTTCTCTGTATGTTTCATTTTGGATCGTTTCTACTTCTATACCTTCAAGTTCACTAATCTTTTCTTTTGCAATGTCTAATCTGCAATTAATCCTGGCTACAGTATTTTAAATTTCCAATATAGTAGTTTTCATCTCTAGAAATTCAAGTTGGGCCTTTTTTATATCCTATGTGTCTTTCTTTAATTTTTTGAGCATATGAAATATAATTTAATAAATGTTTCAACATCCTTGTCTGCTAATTCTAATACTTGTGTCAATGCTGGGTCAGTGTCAATTAACTTATTAATCTTCTCATTATGGATTGTACTTTCTTGCTTTTTGTGCATGCCTCGTAATCATTAGTTAGAAGGCAGACATTGGGAATTTTTCCTTGTTTAGTGTTGGATAATTTTGTATTTCTATAAATCTGCTGGAGTTTGCTTTTAGTTACTTGGAAACAGTTTGTTCTTTTTGGATCTGACAAATCATAAAAATGATTTTCAGGTGGGTTTGGAGCAATGCTTAGTCTAGAATTAATTCCCCACTGCTAACACAATACCTTCCTGGGTACTCTACCCAATGTCCTGTGAATTAAAAGATTTTGCCGTCTAGCTGGTCAGAACAGCTCTACTGGGCCCTGTGTGAATTCAAGCACTATTCGCACTAATTGTTTTGGACAGTTTTTCCTAGCCTTGGATAATTTTCTCTCGCACTTGCATGGGTCAGTGCTCTGCTGAATGCTTATGGGGGTGGGGTGTGGAGGTGTAACATGACCCTTGACAGAGGACCTGGATTTTTCCTCTTTGCAGCTCTATCTTCCCTAGCACATTGTTCTTAATCTTCCAGGAATCTCAGCTCTGTCTCTTCAATTTACGGAAGACGCCAGTTTCCATCTCTGTTACAGCCTGAAATCTCTTTCAAGGCAGTTAGCTGTGTTTTCTATTTTTGTTTGTTTGCTTTTTTAATGGCTTCAGGAGGGAAGGTAAAGGGCAAATCTAATCTTTCCACCTTGGCTGGAATTGGATGAATTGGGTGGTATATATATTTTTTAAATATTTTACCTGTATATGTATGTTTTAATTCTGTACATATTCTTTTGAAACTTACTTTTTCCACTCAACAGTATGTGTCAAGGTTTACCCTTGTAGACTCATTACATTTAGTGTATTCATTTTAACTGTTGTTTAGTAAAATATTGTAATACTTTTTATTTCCTTATTAATAACTTGGCATAGTTTTTGAAACAGTTGCCGTTGTACAGTTGGGCAAGTAAGATCTCTAAGTTTGACATTCCTTATTTGTAAAATGTTGATAGCAATAGCAGGATTGTTATGAGAATTATAGAATATGATTCATGTTATTCAAATGGAGCAAAGTACATACTAGACACTCAATAATTCTTAATTTATTCTGACCTGTTTTTCTCTTCTTTTTTTCTATTAATCTCATCCTTCTCGTCTTCCTCTTTTATCTTTAACCTGCCTTTTTGGATTCATCAAACCAGGTTAACTGAGTCATTAAAACAAGGAAGTAGGCTGGGCGCAGTGGCTCACGCCTATGATCCTGGCAGCCTGGGAGGCCAAGGCAGGAGGATCGCTTGAAGTCAGGGTTTCGAGACCAGCCTGAGCAAGAGCAAGACCCGTCTCTGCTAAAAATAGAAAAATTAGCCAGGCATGGTGGCGCATACCTGTACTCCCAGCTACTTGGGAGGCTGAGGCTGGAGGATTGCTTTAGCCCAGGAGTTTGAGGTTGCTGTGAGCTGTGATGACATCACTGCACTCTAGCTGTGGTGACAGAGCAAGTCCCTGTCTTTATAATATATATAAATATATATAAGTGTGTATATATATATACACACACACACTTATATAAATGTAAGTAATTATAAGTCAGACAGTATTCATTTAGTCATTTTAGGAGCTAAGGGGAATAAGCAAGAGAGACGATCTGAGAGGGAAGTCATGTGAGTTGTTTTGACTGAACTTTTTAGTTTTTAAACTTCTGCCCTTCTAGGACTCAGCTTTTCTCCAAGTAGCAGGAAACATGAGGAAGACCCAAGGGAAAGGCCACAAATAGTACTTCAAAGCGTTGTAGTTCCTCGGAGAGGTGGAAAACAGGGCACTAAATTATACTGCCAAGGTGAGCAGAGACTGCCTTTCTCTGCATCTGACTAATTTGTTCCTAGAGGAGCTAATTCTTTTTACATTTTGGAAACCAAAAGCTCCATGGGTAAACACTGCTTTTTCTGACCTTTTTTTCCCCCTAGACTTCATTTAAAATGTATTAAATCAGATCAGAGGAAAAATAAGCCTGTGCATTTAGCTATCCAATTGAAATTGCTTCCTAAGGAGTTTTCCTACCACCTGTGTTCCCCTCCTCCCACCATCTGCATTTTGCTGCCAGGCTCATCTTCCTTAAGTGAACCTCATAGACATGGATGATTCCCCATTGTCTCCTAAATTGAACACAAAAGTCTCAACCGGCTTTCAAGACTCTCCACAGGGTGATCTAAAAGATGCCTTTCCATATTTATGTCCTAGTGCTGCCCTTCCTATACCCTGCATTTCAACTCGGTGGGAATGTTCACTCAGGGCTGCTGCAAATGGTTACACAGTATGTGCACTGCACAAAAGCAGACGGATGAGGAAGCTGAAACTCAGCCTGCCTTCTTCCCTAGCTGGACACACTTTGTGTCCACTCAAAGCGGGTGCTTTGGTCTACTTTGCACAAAAATAAGGCAGCCATGGCCCTGTTAACTCACTATTTACCAAACACACCTTACTATTTCCTAAGCTTGTGTTTTCGCTCATGCTCATTGTCTTCTGTACACTCATGATCTCTTTTTTCCCCAACAAATTCTTTCTTTATTATTTTTTCACGAGATCTCACTCTGTTGCCCTGAGTAGAGTGCCGTGGCGTCAGCCTAGCTCACAACAACCTCAAACTCCTGGGCTCAAGCGATCCTCCTGCTTCAGCCTCCCGAGCAGCTGGGATCATCGGTGCACACCATGACTCCTGGCTAATTTTTCTATTTTTAGTCTGGTCTCGAACTCCTGAGCTCAAGTAATCCTCCTGCCTTGGCCTCCCAGAGTGCTAGGATTACAGGCGTGAGCTACCACGCCCGACCCAACAAATTCTTTTTCATCCAATCTACAAAGGCTGTCAAAGCTTTACCAGGGATCTTATACTAGTCCTCATGCTTTTAGCTTCTCTGTGTTAATTTATTTGTTGACCCTCCCTCTTAAGTCCCTCTTCTCTTGGTTTCTATGCCATATCACTTTTCTTATTTTTCTTTTAAATATCTGACTAGGAATGTTTGGGTTTTTTCCTGTATTCCTCTCACCCCACCTCACTGCCTAACCCTTAAATAATCTTATTTCTCAGGCTTTTGTTCTTTGTCTTTTCTGACCTATATCTCCCTGACTGATCTCATTTTCTAGCAGGTCTTACAACTCTCATTTATGACTTGACTCTAAAATCTAAATAAACAATCCTGACATCTTTCTTGAACTCTAGATTTCAGTCTCCAACTATTTATTTAGACATCTCTTCTCTCCAGCATCCCTAAATCAACATGTCTAAAAGATTATTGAGTATCCACTTTCAAACCATCTCATCCACATGTAATATTTCCTATCTCAGTTCTTGGTGGTACCATACAACAGTTCCAAAATTATTAATTGTCAGGTTACTCTGCCCCTCCTCTCCACTCCTGACAGTCAACCAATTATCAAGGAAATTCTACTTTGGAATGTTTCTCAGCATCCTTTCCTCTTCTCCATTCCAACTGCTACTGCCTTAGTTCCAAAACTCATCTTCTTATGGCTGGACTATTGCAGAACTCTCCTAACTACTGTACATTTCTTGTGCTTGATATTTCAATCCATCCTCCACATTGCTGCCCTAGTTATCTTTCTAAAACATTGATTTATCATGTCAAAACCCCATCCCCCAGCATCTGATGAAGAAGACAAAATGCAAGTTAACTGAGTGCCAATTCTCCTAAACAGAGTGCTAGACACGTCACATACATTTGTTGTCTCATATAAAACACATGGTAATACTGATGTGAAGATAATATTATATGATAGATTAAGAAACCAAGGCTCAGAAAGGACAAATGATTTTCTCACACAGCAGTAGCAAAGAAGTGTTTTAAAACAGATTACTCTGATTGCAAAGACCTGTATCTTTCTTCTAAACCTTACTGACCCTGCAGAGACCTGGACTTTAATGCTAACATTTCATGCTCTGAATGGCCTTGTCAAGTCACTTAACTTATGTATGAGAACAATAATGACAATATAAAACACACAGGGATTTTTTTTTCCTTAAGAAAAAATGGGCCGGGCGCGGTGGCTCACGCCTGTAATCCTAGCACTCTGGAAGGCCGAGGTGGGCGGATCCTTTGAGCTCAGGAGTTCGAGACCAGCCTGAGCAAGAGCGAGACCCCATCTCTACTAAAAATAGAAAGAAATTATATGGACAGCTAAAAATATATATAGAAAAAATTAGCTGGGCATGATGGTGCATGCCTGTAGTCCCAGCTACTCGGGAGGCTGAGACAGGAGGATCCCTTGAGCTCAGGAGTTTGAGGTTGCTGTGAGCTAGGCTGACGCCACGGCACTCACTCTAGCCTGGGCAACAGAGAGAGACTCTGTCTCAAAAAAAAAAAAAAAAAAAAAAAAAAGAAAAAATGAAACACATATGAAGTGCTTGCAAATAATAAGTACCACACAGTTTTAAGTTATTATTATAGACCCTGCAGGTCCTGATCATATCTATTTTCTAAAGCTTTCTCGATTTGCCAAGTTGAACTGATTCTTCTTCAGTGCATTTGGTACCTATTTCTCAGTTTATTGTCTTTACTTTTAAAATGTTTCTCCACATAACTGTGAGTTTTTGGGGACAAAGGATGTGTCTCAGTCATTGCTATTTACCCAGCACCTATCAAAGTGCCTGACCGAGTAGATTGAACACCATGTGCTCCCCAAAATAAAAACAAAGGGCTTAAGTTAAAACTAATGCATTAGCATGAAAGATCCTTAAACCTAGAAAGATATCCTGTCCACCTACAAAGCTAGTAAAGGTTTTTAGAGAGTAGAGGCTGAATTGCAAGGAGATTGAGAAATCAATAGACAGATCAGATTTATAATTCAAATATAAAGCCTTTAAAATATTATGGTTGCAGACATCTTTAAGTAGCTCTTCCAAATTGTTCAACAACAAATCATTTATTGAAAAGAGTTAAGAAATAGGCTCTCCCCTACTTAATCTAGACCCACACTAGAAATAATATGCTATTGGTTCCCAGATATTTAAGAGTCTATGAATAAGGATATAAAAATCTAAGGTGTTTTCAATCATTCAATAATCTAGTTGAAATTGTTTAATTCCATGGAATTAGACTTCTTGGGTAACAAAATATAATAATATTTTCTTTGCTGTGGGATAGAAGTGAAGAAGCACATTTTTGAAGGTAATAGGTAATGACCAGCTACTGGTGACATCATGGAAATTATTGAAACAAGTTCATAGATCAGACAGTGTGACTAGAACAACCAGTTAGATGGTCACTGGCAAGAACTGAACTTGTCCTGTGTGTGATCAACTTTGGATATAAGTGTGAGTGACAGTCAAAATGAGTCACCGGTAGCATTGAGAAGTGCTAAGTGTCTGTGGACTTAATTTTAATTTTTATTAGTATCACAACTGCTATATTGACATGGGAAACATAAAAATATTATGAACTCACAAATATAGAACATAGGTTAAAATCTGAATAAGTGTAATTAAAAATATGACTAACCATTAGTAAGTATAATTTTGTTACCAGACAAAAATCTTTCTGATTACGGTGTCTCTAGTTGAGAAGACATAACCAAAGGAAAATTTAGTGATGAAAATATTGATACCTGTTTTTGAAAGTGCATAGATCTTAAGGGCATAGCAAACTTATTTTTGCTGAGAGAACACATCAGTGTAAGTACCCCAGTGAAGATGTTGAACATGACCAGCATCTCAGAAAACTCCTTCATGGACTTTCCCAGGACTTACCCACTGAGCCCTTCCTCCAGCCTGGCCAAAAGATAACCACTATTCTGATTTTAATACTGCCAATTAGATTTGCCCCTTTGTATATTTTATGAAATCAGATTATCCAGTATTTTTATCTCCGACTTTTTACACTCCATATTACGGTGTGGCATTCATCTATGGGATGGCCTATATAGTAGTAGTATGCTCTTCATCATTGTTTCATAGTTACTCGATTGTCTGGAAATACATTTAACAATTTTTTGTTCTCTTGTTTGTGGACAATTGGTCTGTTTCCAAGTTTTGGCTATTACTGATAATGCCGCTATGACCATTTCCATATGTATCTGTTGTACATCTGTATGCATTTTGTTGAGTATGTAAGTAGGAGTGGACTTGTAAAGCAATAGGAATGCCTGTTGTCAGAGTTGGTAGTTTCTGCCCATTTTCCAAAGTGGTTTTACCAATTTTCACTTCAACTAGCAGAGTATGAGAATTCTAGTTTGTTTTTTTTTTTTTTTTTTGAGACAGAGTCTCACTCTGTTGACCTGGCTAGAGTGCCGTGGCATCAGCCTAGCTCACGGCAACCTCAAACTCCTGGGCTCAAGCAATCCTCCTGCCTCAGCCTCCCAAGTAGTTGGGACTACAGGCATGCACCACCATGCCAGGCTAATTTTTTCTATATATTTTTAGTTATTTCTTTCTATTTTTTAGTAGAGACGGGGTCTCGCTCTTGCTCAGGCTGGTCTCAAACTCCTGACCTCTAGCGATCCTCCCGCCTCGGCCTCCCTGAGTGCTAGGATTACAGGCGTGAGTCACCGTGCCCAGCCTGAGAATTCTAGTTGTTCCACATCTTAGCAGTTAGTATTGTCAGGTTGGTTGATTGATTGATTTATAAAATTTCAGCCACTCTGGTGGGTAGATGGTAGTATCTCATTGCAAATGTAGCTTCCATTCCTTTATCCACCTCATCTCTTCTTATATTGTGGTTTAGTATTAATGATATCTCACGGTTCTAACAGTGTTATTATTTTTTTTACCCTTTTGTTCCCACTTCTATTTTTTTTCCTTCTGGTGTAATTTCTATAACCAAGTGCAACTTACTATTGCTGTTTTTCCTGAATTTTGTTGTTTACATAATACAGATATCTATTTTGAATTACTTTGCAAATAATTTGTCCTGATTCATTTGGTGTGATATTGATCTGATGAAAATTTCAGAATAAAGATTTTGGAATTGTGGAGTATACACTAATTTGGAGTGGATGTTCCATGCATGTTTTCCCAGGATAATTCAGGAATTGGAATTTACTTTCCTCTAGCACTTCCTATTGGTGGGCGAGTCAGAGAAGGCTAGTGGACACAAGGCAGTGGCTGCAAAAGCAGCAACAACCAAACTTTTTTTGCAAGCAAATGTGGCCATTTCTATGTTCTTTGTGAATTATGAGTGGGTATGATATGAGTTTTTAAGCAATGGATGTGATTTCTCCACTGGATCTTTCCCTTTCTCCAGCTTAACGCAGATCAACATAGGAACTTCAAAAGATGAATTACCACATGGAGGAGATTCTTCACAGATCAGAAGCATTCATTTTGAACTTTAGGGGAATGAGTAATAAACTTCCAATGTGTTTAAACTTTTGGAGTTTGTTATATCATCTAGCTTTTCTTGAATTAATTTGAAAACTGGAAATTTGAAAAAGAGTTCTTTCTCCAACAAATACTTAAAATATGTGGCATTGGCTTAGTAATCACTGTATGGAAAGAAAATGCATATTGGAGCCTGGAGAAATGGTAATCTATGTTATGCTGTGACAAAGCATTTGGTAAAACTGTAAATCTCTTGGAAGCTGATTAATTGTAAGTCTGTAATTCTAGGTGTACAGACATCTGATTGTGTGTTGGTTGCTCATTATTGCATATGGCAATGTATTAAAAAACAAACACAAAACAAAACAAAACAAAAAGAGAATAGGAAGAATTGGCAGTTTGAAAGTACAAATAAAAGGGGATAGAAAGAATCTAAAAATTTTGAGTCTTGTAGAGTTGGAAAAGCTGTTTGCTCCTACACCCCAAACAGCAGGAAATGAAATTGAAAAAAAGCTTTGAACACCAGTTATTAAGATTTTTTCAAGTGAACAACAGTGGGACAAAGATCAGACTATCAGTGTTTCCTTCTCAATCAAGCAGAAAGTATCACGCTTCAAAGTAGACACCACTGAGTTGAGACAGTGGCATAAGAGTAAGGAAGTAAAATACACAGGTAGGCTTGAAAATTATACCCAAGAAAAAAAATTTGGCTGTGGTTACTGGCACATGGAAATAACTGGAAATAAATACACGAGAATCTACTAACATTTTGAGGAATTCTAATTGTCAAAGCCCCCAGGATCCTATAAACTGTCTTCCAACCTATAAATTTCAGCAAGTTGTGTAGGACCCAAAGATGGCTCACTCCTCAGTACTTGTGGAGGATAAGAGACCAGGACAAATCTCATAGGCCTGGAACCAGTGACAAAAGACAACAATGGGCAATAGAGTTTTTACCAGACAGCAAGATTATAGTCCAGTCTAGGAATATCCTCTTACTGACAGTTAAGAGGTGTTAATAATGCCTACCTAGCAGGGGTTAACTGTTTCTATAGAGTCACTGTTTTTCGTTTTCTTTTCCTATTGAGAGTGTTTATTGTAGTTCTCCTGTCCCTGTTCCTCTATTGTATATGAGAAAGACAGGAGGAAGGGGAGGGAGGAGAGGGGAGGGAGAATGTGTGGCAAGTAGAAACTGATTTGTCTGTTAAATTATAGAAGCCATTTGGACCTGGGGAAGAAGGTTGCATTTCACTAGTACATTCTGAACTTTGATCTGGATGAAGTTTCTTGATGGGACTTTGGATGATCTCCCTTGGGAGGGCTTGACTATCCGTGTGAGGAAAAGATGGCCACAAGTGTAGACTATATGAAACAAAGCTAGTTACTCCCTTCAAAACTGTGTGTCTCCTTCCATAAGTGCAGAAGCCAGCAAATACTTTCCCCAATTGTACATTTTACTTTTGGGCCAGGCTTCTAAAAAAGCAGGTGTGCTTTCTTTCCTGGCTATTTCACCTGCTATCAATTTAATATCTGGAAGCAAAACAACCTTGTAAGTCACATATCAAGATGGCAGAACAATGAGATGGAAAGAGTCTGTGTCGCTGAATTACTATTTGTGGAAAAGTTTCCAGTCAATCATGAACACTTTTTGGGTCTCTAGAAGAAGAAATAAAATTTAATGTATTTGAGCTGTTTTTAGTTTTGTTTGTTACAGTGAGCTAACATTACTTAAAAACTGGGCATGATTTTGGGTTCAGTGTTAATTATAGTATACTAGAAAAATAGGTAAGAAAAAATATTACAGATAAAGAGTACTTTGGTGATATTTAGGTCGTGAGATGCCAACTAAGGAGACATCTTTAGTGGTGTGTTGTGGGATCCTGTCCTGTCGACTCGTATGACATGCTTTGCAGTTTATATTGCAATTGTTTTACCGAAAACATATAAAGAAATCATATTTGCAAGATCTATCAACAATTAACAGCAAATTGACTACAGTTTTATTTTCAGGTGAGAAGTCAATACACTTAATTATTTTTTCTTTTTCTTTTTTTTGTTTTAGAGACAGGATCTAGTTCTGTCACCCAGTGGCACAGTCAGCTTACTGCGATCTCCTAGGCTCAGGCAAACCTCCTGCCTCAGCCTCCCAAGTAGCTGGGACTATAGGCATGCGCCACCGCACCCAGCTCATATACTTAAATTGAACATAGGAAAAAGAAAAGGAAATCGCTGTCTTTATGTTTAACAAAATGAGTAAGTACGGGGTGAGGAAGATTTGGCTCGACAGCAGTTCATTTAAAATATCCTGAGTTTTTTCATTGACCACAAATTCAATACAAATAAAAAACATGATAAAATTGCTAAAAAAAAAAACCATACAATATCCCTTGATATTTTTGATTGAGTATAAATTGAGGAACTAATAGACACATTTTAATAACTGTTGGTTATTAAAATACCTGAGTATTTAATTCTAGATCCTGTTTTTTAAAAAGAAACATTTTCATGTGAATGGGATTGTGGCTAAGTTATGGAAGTTTCTCTAGTCTTGTCAGTTTAGAGGTATTTGAGGAAATTGAGGATAAATGTCCTAGAGAAATGATAAATAAAGAAGTATTTAATATTTGCATTCCAAGATTCAAAAATACCACATGAAGTTGTATCCACTGTGGCTTCAAATGCCAGGATTTGCCTCAATTTACAGAAATTAAAAGAGACTTTTTTTTTTTTTTTTACTTCTTTCTCTGGACTCTCTTTCAAAGAGAATTGTTTCATGAAGTATTGAGAAATCAGTCATGGAAGACATACAAATAGAAATCAAATAGCCATGTGCCAGAATAGTCATTTCTTTTTGAGTAAGTTAGACTGTGTGATCTACACTTTAACAAATGTGTGTCCCTGTTACATTAATATCCAGGAAAATAAATGTATTCTTTAAGACTTTTTGGTTTGACTATACTCTAAATTGAAGTAGAATAGGCAAAAGGAAAATATGGCTCACCTAATACAGCTACAAAAAGAACACAGATACAGAAGCACAAAGGGTGAAAAAAGTATCAAGAATAATTGTAGCCAGGTTTTAAGCACCACAAAAACTTTCCCTTCACTTCTTCTCATCAGTTTCACATTTATTAAAGTGATCTACACAGTCTAACTGTGTGTGTTTGTGGTTCCCAAACATTTCCATCGTAAACATTTGTGTATTTCTCTTGTATCCCTCTCATACATATTTCAAGGTGTCTGGAGGGAGCCAGAGCTAAGATTGTGAGACTGGGTTGATCATTTGTACTGATTTGTTTAAAATGTTAGCTTCACCAATAACTAGGTGTGGGGCCTTGGGCAAGTTTCTTAATCATTCTGGCCTCTGTTATCTCTCCTGTACAATAATAATACCTCATTGGCTTATTGTAAGCAATAAATGAATTCACACAGGTAAATGCTTAGAACACTGCCAGGCACAAAGTAAAGGCTGTATAAATGTTAACCATTTTTTATTCCTTCTACCTTGTGATTGCAAGTGGGAGCTACTCTCTCTAAGTGGATCTTGCCTAACTGGTCGTAGTGGTTGGCGTAGGCATGGGCCCTGGAACTCAGTGGGAGCCATGCCTTTGGTTGCTGACTTGGGAGGATGAAATAGATGAGAAGTGAAGGGAGAGTTTTTGTGGTGCTTAAAACCTGGCTCCAATTATTGATACTTTTTTCACCCTTTGTGCTTTTGTACCTTATGTTCTTTTTGTAGCTGTGTTAGGTGAGCCACATCTTCTTTTTGCCTATTCCACTTCAATTTAGAGTATTTTCAAATAGTCAAACCAAAAAGTCTTAAAGAATACATTTATTTTCTTGGATATTAATGTAACAGGGACACACATCAAATAAAATTTCTACCGCAAACTAAGCACTTTACACACATATTCCCATTTAATCTTTACCACAGCCCCTGCAGAGTAGGTATTATAATCTCCATTTAATATCTGAGGATGCTGTGACATGGGGAGGTTAAGAAACTTTATTCTAATCCAGGCAGTCTGGCTCCAGAATCTGATTTTAACTGCTATGCCATGTTGACATGTCCCGGTCACTTAGACACTACTCCAGTTTGCAATGTGCAAAGAGACTGTAGATTCCTTTGACAAGAAGGAATTCAGTGTATTCAGGAATACACTGGAATTCAGGAATTCCTTCATACACTGAAGAATCTTACGAACCAACATCAGCCATTACCATGTCTCTCTCTTTCTCTCTCCCTCTTTCACACACACACTGAATAGAGGTGAATAACTAAATTAATGCAATCCAGTAAAATTATTCTTATTTAATATTTTGATTAGTGATTTTATTTTCTTCCCTTGCCCCACTCCTTCTCCAAGGGAGTTTTTCCCATGTGAGATTTTTGTCTCAGAAGTGAGTCCAGAAAAAAAATCTCTGTATGGGTTTTCCTTTTCTGCCCGTGTGGGTAATGGCAGGGGCAGCTTCACCGCACACCAGTCTTGTACTGTGATTGCAAAGCCGATTGGTGACTTCTCTGACCCAGGTTTTACTTTTCTTCTACTTCCCTGAGGTAATAAGCTTCATGTGCTAGGGGACATGATATATGAGGAAAAACATAATATTTTGTAAAATATTATCATCCTAACTTTAATATGACCATTTCAGTGTTTTGGGAGGTATACTTTTGTCTCAAGTGTTTTTGTTCAAACTTTGATTTTCTCTGTCAGTTTGATTTAGTAATTTTCTTATAAGAAACCTATAACTTTATTTAGTTTAAAAGTCATGCTTTCTCTTTCTAATTGGTGTATTTAATTGTCAGAATATGTATGAGTTTTCCATTAATTTTCCTATGATTTGGTGAGATATTTTGATTTGTAACCTTAAGAATTTTTAAGCTCAGAAAGGTTATTTTGTTATACTTTCATTATTCATTCTGTTTCTATTTTCTTGGTTTTTTCCTTGGGAACTTCCATATTTGTTAGGCTAGCTCTATATTTTTAGTTTCTTATGTGTATCCTATCCTTACGCATTTTAATATTTTTTGTTTTTGTCTGTAATTTATGAGAAGTCTTCCCCCAAATTTCCTCGACAGAACCCAATTGATGATTTCTACCGACTCTTTAGCTCTCTTAGGCATCTCAGCGGGCTTTGATTACGCACAGTGGTTGAGACCTGAGGTGTTTTCTAAGCACAGTCGGATCCTTCTGTGTCTCTACTATCATGCAGACCATTTATTCCCTCTTGATGTATACAGACCGTGCTCTCTCAAACATCTTCCAAAAATCTCTTCTATCTTTTGGAGAAAACTATTTTTCAGTGTTTTCCTTCTAAGGTTGCAAAGCAAAGTCTCCTTTTTCTCAATTGTAGATGTCTTTTCAGAAATAAGACCCCTGTCTGCCCCATCCACTCACTCTCGAATAAAAAGTTTTCATCTTCCAGCAAGCGGATAGGCAGTGGATGTAGTTGCCTTAGTCTCTTTCAGTGTCCACTTGCATGCTGGCATCTAGCCCTGAAAGGCACTTCTGTGTTCTCAGCCGTTAGCTCTATTTGTCCAGCACCATGGCCATTCATACGCCGAGGCCCACTAGAGGACTTGTCTCAACTTCAGCCGTTGGTAAGTGGGTCATATTCCATTACCAGTTCTTCCTTGTAAGTGAGGAATGTGAAAAACTGTGCCCAGTAATCCTACTAATGCTTCTACCTCTGTGTACATGACGCAACAGTCCTGTATGCCATGCAGTTCCCCTTGCTGTCACATTGAGCACTGGCAGTTTCAGTCTCTGGCTTTGAAAATAAAGAATCTGATGGGGGAGTTGCTGAATGGAGGACACAGTACTGGGTTAAATGGCTCATAATTCAAATGCAGTTGGGCTTTAGGATAGCCCTCGTGTCCCAGAATTAGTGGTATGTGGCTGGAGTTAGTCAAAATATATCTGACAGTTTTGGGTCCTTCTGTAGTCTGATGAGGTTACTGGAATATATTCCCGGCCTTTGGTTCCCAGTCCACAACCACTGAATGTTACCATTAGTAAAAAAGGGGGTCAAGTAGGAGAATATGGCATTCCAAAAGCTTTTATTTGTAATGCCATTGAAAGTTTGTGTCTTTTCTTGTTTCTCTGTGGATTGTTAGTTCAGTGCTTTGCGTCTATTCTGATAAGCTGTTAACCTTGGGACTTGTCATCTCATCTTCATCCTCAGTCTGATTCTATGTATGTTTAGACCACCTGCTTCCCGAAAGATATGGGCCCTGAAGTGTGAGAGAATGTGTTTGGAGAACAATTAGATTTATGGAGTTAACAAATCTCTTGCTTAATAAACTTATCTGTCAATCCATCTGTATATCTATCAATGTATCCACCATCTGCTATCAGAAGTTTCAATGGTCTTTTAAGTTGAAAGGAAGAGCATGTGCAAAAGACAGGAAACCAACCATCATATCACAATCCATCCTGATGTTTAATGCTGCTTTAAGTGTGGAGAATAGAGTAATAGGAGCCAAATTTGCTAAGGCAGGATGAAACCAGAGTTGCTAAGCTAGTGTTTGGATTTTTCCCTGTTGATGGTGTAAAAGCAACAAAGGTCATTAAACACTAGAGTGTCTGTTTTCAGATTTATATTTAGAGATTCAATAACTGAGGCAGCCACTGATCAGCTGGGAAGTCAAGGGAGCCCAGGCAGGGTTATCAGCTTGGGAACTATTATGATAACTTAGGTGAGAGTCTCTACGAACCCATATTAAGACAGTGGTATTATGGAGGTCAGAGAACAAGTGAGGTGAGAGATTTGAGAAACGCTTAGCTGATAGAACAAATGGATGATAGATTTGATGTGGTAGAGGAGAGAGAAAGAACAGCCAAGGATTATACTCAGATATCCATACGTGTTAATTAGATTATTGGATTGTTGGATACATGTTAATTTCTTACTACATTAAGACAAGTGGAAGGGCCAGCAAGTATCTGGGGGTTGACCTTGTGATATTTTAAATTTGAGGTATCTGAGGGATAACCAGAAGGAAGGAAATTATCATTAATTAATCACCTACTAGGCACTGGGCACCATGCTGCAAAGTACACATACTGTTTCATTTTATCCTCCCCACAATGCCATGAAATTTAATAATTTCATTGTATAGATGAGGATCTTGCCTTCTGTAGAGCTTAGTTAATTAAGTTGCCAGATTCTCTTTGATGATAGCAAATTCCCATGATTAATGTAGCAGGGCCCAGAATTGAACCTGGATCTACCTGTGTCTGTATTTCACACACTTCCAGTGATGACATGCTAAAGAATGTGGGATGGGGAGGGATGAAGGGGAGCAGTCATTGTAAAGACCCTGGAGCTAGAGGGCCTGGGGTCATATCCCACCTCTGCCTGTTTTAGACTGTGTGGCCTGAGCAAAATCCTCAAACATTCTGTGACTTATTTTCCTGTGTGATAAAAAAGAGAGAAAGTTGGTTTTTAAAGCTTAAATGATATGTGTGCATGTGTGTGTATTATGTATATGTCATATGTATATGTAAGAATAAGTGCACATTATATACATATATATATCATTCAAAAATAGTTTCTGGTATGTGTTAGCCCTTAGTGTCTAATAATAATACTACTATTACTGCTACTATTAGTACCATGACATATGGATTTCATGTGAAATTGTCTCTTAGGAAGTTGGAGATATGGTTACTGAGGCCAGAAGGAAAAGTTAGAAATCAAACATTATAATATAGGTCATAATTAGAGTCACTGAACTAGAAGGATACTATGATCTTTTTAGTTTTAAAATTTATTTTGAACATATAAAAATCTGACTTTCTGAAAGAGAGCTTTCTTTTGTAAAAGGAGACTTATATTTATAATATAATAATAATTCCCCCAAAGTATATACTTCATAAATCTTCACCTGTGCTTTTCTTTTAATATGTTAAAACCCCCTTTGATGTTTTTGATAAATTAAGTTTATCTAAGTTTTCTAGAAATACTTTTGGGACTTCAGCGAAGAGGGAAAAAAAGCAGTTTTCATATGTAAGTGTAAAGTACAAAGCAATCTCTTTCAGAGTAATATAATCAGAGATCCACAGAAGTCCTGATGGATTTAAGCTCCAATTCTTGCACAGTGGTTCAAAAGAAAATTATGATAAAGGGAAAGTGTGAGCCCCAAAGATATATGAAGCTGGGATTTGCCTTCAAAATCATCTTATGCGGGGGTTGGGACTGGTAACCTTCTTAATTGTTGCGGAAATTCTGTGCTTCTGCCCGAGCTTTTATTATGACAATCTTACACACTCTTCATTGTGCAAATTTATTCATTGTTTAAGGATCTTGCTTCAGGCCACCCAGTTTAAACTGACAGCGTGGGATATGAACCCAGGCACTCCAGCTCCAGGGTTTTTACAGCGATTGCTCCGCCTCATCCCCCCACCCCATGCTCTTTACCCTGTTGTCACTGGAAATGTGTGAAATATAGATACAGATAGATCTGGGTTCAAATTTGGGCCCTGCTACATTAATCATGATAATTTGCTATTATCAGCGTCAAATATCTCAATCTCTTTTAGGCTCCAGGCGCCTAAAGGCTCCAGGCACTGTGTTAAGAGCTCAGATACAAGGCTGAATAAAGGACATTTCTCTATGACAAGCAATTCATAATCCCATGGGAGAGACAGTTATGAAATGGATTATTAAGCACAGAGTGTTATGGAACACAAAGTAGACAACTAATGCTGTTGTGGGGAATAAAGTCTTCCTGGAGGAAATGACACTTTTGCAGAATCTTGAAGGATATGTAGGGTGAACCAAGGAAAAAGGAGGAGAGCAGGGGAAAATGTTCTAGTTGGGTGGAGACAGCGTGAGTAAGGCCATGCAGGTGAGATATGACCCGGGAAGGCAGGAAGCTGTTACTTAGCCTTTCAGTGTTGCTGGGACAGAAAGCTCCGGGGCCGACTGTGTTCCTAGCAAGAAAGTGAGGGTCTCAATTAAATCAGTGGTAGAGAAGATGGAGACAACGAATATGGGCACATTTTAGGACTATTTCATATTTCAATGAAGAAGACTTTCTCAGCTACATAGAAAATCCAGAAGACAAAAATAAATAAATAAATAAATACAATAAAATAAAAAATAAATGATCGAGAAACTGGACCACATACATTTTCTAAAAAGATTCCATTCAACAAAATATATAAAGCCACATGCAAGTGACAGATAAAGATCTAAACTTCTTGATTATATAAGTCAATAAGAAATCAATAAGAAATAATGCAAAAGAGCATATTCTTCCTGCACCAGGTGGGAAAGGGTCTTGTCCTTCTGAAGATTCAGACCCCGAGGAAGGCGTCCCTGCTTGGGCTGAATCTGCTCTCTCTTACCTGCCAGAAGCTACCCTATCTCCCCTGGTTAAGGTCATAACTTTCACAACATGCCCCCAAATTCATAAGAGACAGTAGCAAAGAAATAATGGAAGACTACCTATCTCTCAGCTTAGCGGGTCCTCTATGCTAGGTGCTACATGTAAGATACATTTAAATAGTAAAATTTGCAGTATGTATTATCTAAGAATTATGTATAGGGTGATGAAAAGAGTAATTACACATTTAATCATAGGCAATATCTATATCTCTAGCTTACAAAGATCCCTTATACAACAACATTTCTCTCATGGGACCAGAATTTTTCTTCTTTAGCAAATACATCGATATTAAAATAGCAGGGTGATGTCCTTTACAGGTATAATTTCTCTTATAAAATTATATCAACTATCTTTTGAAATTTTCAAAATAAAATTTTACTTTAGGAATTTCAGAGGCATTTTTACTGTACCTCATCTGACATGTAGGCAAACTGATCCATTCACAGGTATAACTCAGAGGAGAATAAGATGTGGACCCTGCCCTTAGACCTCATGTGTGGTCTAGTTTGTCCATTTCTTCTCTAGAGGGAATGGGCAGCTCTCTCTTTATTCCTAGTGCTCTAAATCTTGAGATTAATCTGTTAATCTGAACTGTCTATGGAGGCAGCTCCATAGATAAGGCAATATACTGGATTTTCCTGGCAAGGATAATTTGTTGGGACTTTATTTACATATATTTATTTGTTTTCCTTTTTGTAAGCTATAGATGCGCTTTAATAAAGGCGGTAAATTAGAAAGGGATATAAAAGGAAACAAAACACACCATTTCCCATCACACATATTGTATACATTTCAATATCCTCTTGTTCCCACCAGGGGATTGAGTCCCCAGTCCTATTAGAGAATTCAGATTGGGTTTATAAACTCAAAGATGTCTGGAAATAGGTTTGGTCATAGTTTATAAGTTTAACTTGGTTATATATTTCCTAAACTAGCATCAATTCCATTCTTATTCTTAACAACAGAAACAAACATATCTATTTGAAATGTTATTTTAGACAGACTTGATGAAAGTGGTCAAATTCTTAAATAAAAAATAAGGCCTGTGATAGAAAAAGGAAGACAAAACAGAAACAAAAAACAAACTAGCAAGCAAGACAGAAATGCTAGGCAACTGTTTTTTAGCCAGATGCTGCTTGAAAATACTGGGGATTGTCTTCAGAATACTTTTATGTGTTGCTGAAAGTACTGCAGCAAATATAGCTACAAAGGAGAAACAGTTATTCTTAAATGTCATCTATTTGCTGGACCTGAACTGGGTAAGGATTCAGACTTGATTCATTCAATTACTGTTCTCAGCAGTATTCTCACCAGCATATTGCTTTTTTGGCTGCTCAAGAAAGCTGAAATAAGATTGGGTTGTATGCAAGAAGGATCTCAAAGAAAGAGCGAGCAGGTTATTGGCTTCCAAAGCTATAAACAGTCCATTTTATACTTCATGTTGTTTGAATGAATTGAAATATAACAAAGCTTATAAAAGAGTCATAAAATTGACATTAAATCCAAAATGAGTCTAAAAGTTGTCTTTTGTGAATTTCAAAACATAATGCTCTATTTTATGATAAATTTATATATTCTATTTATTGTGTAGAAAAAATGCAGAAGGTGAAAACTAGTAGAATTAGGTAAACATATTTTCTATCACCTGCGTGCCCATTTTCTCTTTATAAATCAAGTATTTAAAAAATGCCTCATGCCTCAAAGCTATTTTACTATATTCAAAATAATTTTCTGTGTTACTAGAAAATAATTTTCTAAAAGGATTCTGTTTATTAAATCTTATAATAAGCCTTTTCTAGTATAGTCCTTTTTTCTTTTTAAATAATTATATTTCAGAATACTATGGGGATATAAATATTTTGGTAACATATAATGCCTTTGCCTCTCGCAAGCCAGGGCTACAAGCTTTCCCTTCTCCCATCCATTAGTTGTGAGTTTACCCAACTCCACCATCACCCTCCCACCTGACCAGTACACAGTGAATATTACTTCCATGTGAGCACCTTAGTGTTGATCAGTTAGTACCAATTTGATGGAGACTAAGTGTGCTTGTTTTTCCATTTTTGTGATACCTCACTTTGAAGGATGGGCTCAAGCTCTATCCAAGATAATATAAGAGGTGCTAGTTCACCATTGTTTTTTGTAGTTGAGTAGTATTCCATGGTGTATATATGTATGCCACATTTTATTAATCCACTCATGTATTGATGGGCACTTGGGTTGTTTCACATTTTTGCAATTGTGAATTGTGCTACCATAAACATTCGAGTATGGATGTCTTTATTACAGAATGTCTTTTTTCCCTTTGGGTAGATGCCTGGTAGTGGGATTGCTATATCAAATGATATTTCTATTTTTATCTCTTTGGGATACCTCCAAATCACTTTCAACAGGTTTTGTACTAATTTGCAGTCCCGCCAGCAATGTAAGAGTGTTCCTATCTCTCCACATCCATGCCAGCATATGTTGTTTTGGGACTTTTCCATAAAGGCCAGTCTCACTGGAGTTAGGTGATATCTCATTATGGTTTTGATTTGCATTTCCCTAATGATTAGAGATGATGAGCACTTCTTTATATGTTTGCTGGCCATTATTCTGTCTTCTTTTGAAAACTTTCGTTTCATGTCCTTTGCCTACTTTTTGATGGGGTTCTTTGATTTTTCCTCGATAATTTTCTTAAGTTCTATATAGATTCTTATTATCAGTCCTTTATTGGATGTGTAGCCTGCAAATGTTTTCTCCCATTCTGTAGGTTGTCTATTCGCTTTAATGATAGTTTCCTTGGTGGTGCAGAAGCTTTTTAATTTGATTAGGTCCCGTTTATTTATTTTTGTTGCTGCTGTGATTGCTTTGAAGGTCTTCTTCATAAATTCTTTGCCTAGGCTAATGTCTATAAGAGTTTTCCCAACATTTTCTTCCAGAATTCTTAAGGTTTTAAAAATATAGGAAAGACTCTTAGAGACATTGGCCTAGGCAAAGAATTTATGAAGAAGACCCCCAAGGCAATCACAGCAGCAACAAAAATAAATGAATGGGACATGATTAAATTAAAAAGCTTCTGCACAGCCAAAGAAACAGTCCAGAGAATAAACAGACCACCTACAGAATGGGAAAAAATTTTTGCATACTACACATCAGATAAAGGACTGATAACAAGAATCTATTTAGAACTCAGGAAAATCAGCAAGAAAAAATCAAGCAACCCTATCAAAAAGTGGGCAAATGACATGAATAGAAACTTCTCGAAAGAAGATATAAGAATGGCTAACAAACATATGAAAAAATGCTCAACATCCCTAATCATCAGAGAAATGCAAATCAAAACCACAATGAGATATCACTTAACTCCAATGAGAATGGCCTTTATCAAAAAAACCCAAAACAACACATGTTGGCGTGGGTGTGGAGAGACAGGAACGCTAATACACTGCTGGTGGGACTGCAAACTAGTGCAACCCCTGTGGAAAGCATTATGGAGGTATCTTAAACAGATTCAAGTAGACCTGCCATTTGACCCAGCAATCCCATTACTGGGCATATACCCAAAGGAAAAAACGTCATTCTTTAACAAAGACACATGTACCCGAATGTTTATAGCAGCACAATTCACAATAGCAAAGATGTGGAAACAACCCAAGTGCCCATCAATACATGATTGGATTAGTAAGCTGTGGTATATGTATACCATGGAATATTACTCAGCTATAAGGAATGATGAAGATACGACATCGCTATGGTTCTCCTGGAGAGAGTAGGAACCCATTATATTAAGTGAAGTATCCCAAGAATGGAAAAACAAGCATCATATGTACTCACCAGAAAATTGGTTTCCCTGATCATCACCTAAATACAAATCTGGGAACGACACCAATTGGATATCAGACTGAGGTGGGGGTGGGGGAGGGGATGGGGGTATGCCTACACAATGAGTGCATTGCGCACCGTTTGGGGAGTGGTAACACTTGAAGGTGCTGACTCGGGAAGGGGGGGTGGGGAAGAGAGGGATTTATACATACATGATGGGTGCAATGCGCACAACCTGGGGAACAGACACGCCTGGAGCTCTGACTTGAGGGGAAAGGCGGTACAGGAGCAACGTATGTAACCTGCAATTCTGTATCCCCCATAACAAGATGAAATAAAAAAACAAAACAAAACAAAACAGAATTCTTAAGGTTTTACACTTTAGGTTGAAGTCTGTTATCCATCCTGAGTTGGCTTTTGTGAGAGGTGAGAGGCTGGGATCCAGTTTCAATCTTCTGTATGTGGTGATCCAGTTTTCCCAGCATCATTTATTGAATAGGGATTCTTTTCCTCAATGTATATTTTTGTCTGCTTTGTCAAAGATTAGATGACAATATGAGGATGGTTTTATATCTGGGTTCTCAGTCCTGTTCCAAACGCCTGTATCTCTGTTCTTGTGCTAGTATCATGCTGTTTTGGTTATTATAGCCTTGTAACAAAGCTTGAAGTCTGGTAGACTGATGCATCCCAATTTATTCTTTTTGCTTAAGATTGCTTTGGCTATATGAGGTCTTCTCTGGTTCCATACGAAGTGTGGAATTATTTTTTCTAGATTTGAAAAGAATGATGATGGTATTTTGATGGGGATTGTGTTAATTCTGTAGATCACTTTAGGTAGTATGGACATTTTAATGATATTGATTCTGCCAATCCATGAGCATGGTAGGGTTTTCCACCTGTTTACAGCTTCTACAACTTCTCTTCTGAGTGTTTCTTAGTTCTCCCTATATAGGTCTTTCATGTCCTTCATTAAATATATTCCTAAATATTTAATTTCCTTGATGCTATTGTGAAAGGTGTTGCATTTTTTATTTGATTTTCAGCTTGACTATTATTGGCATATATGAATGCCACTGATTTGTGTGCACTGATTTTGTATCCTGAGACTGAACTGAATTCATTTATCAATTCTAGCAGTCTCTTCTTTGAATTCTTGGGATTTTCTAGATAAAATATCATATGGTCAGAAAAGACTGAGAATTTGATCTCTTCTGCCTCCTTTTGGACACCCTTAATTCCCCTCCCTTGTCTGATTGCTCTGGCAAGGACTTACAGGAATAGAAGTGGAGATAGTGAGCAATCTTGTCTAGTTCCAGTTCTAAGCGGGAATGCTTTCAATTTTTCCCTGTTCAATATGATATTGGCTGTGGGTTTAACATATATAGCTTTAATAATTTGAAGGTATGTCCCATCTATGCCTATTTTGTTAAGAGTTTTTATCATAAAAAGGTATGTCCCATCTATGCCTATTTTGTTAAGAGTTTTTATCATAAAAGTGTGCTAGATTTTGTCAAATGCTTTTTTCTGTGTCTGTTGAGAGAATCATTTTGTCTTTCTTCTTTCTTTTATTTATGTGGTGAATTGCTTTTATAGATTTGTGTATGTTGAACCATCCTTGCATCTTTGGGTTAAAGCCCACCTGGTCATGATGAATTATTTTTTTTGATGTGCTGTTGGATTTGGTTTGTTAAGATTTTGTAGAGGATTTTTGCATCTATATTCATGAGGGATATTGGTCTGTAGTTTTCTTTTTTTGTTGTGTCCTTTCCTGGCCTTGGTATCAAGGTGATATTGGCTTTGTCGAATGAATTGGGGAGGATACCATTTTTCTCAGTGTTGTGGAATAATTTCTGCAGTATAGTATGAATTCTTTGTATGTTTGGTAAAATTCAGACGTGAACTCATCTAGCCTGGAACATCTTTTTTCTTGGAATATTTTTAATTCCTGCCTCAATTTCTGTGCTTGATATTTGTCTGTTCAGGAGTTCTATTTCTTCCTGATTGAGCCTAGGGAGGTTGCGTGTTTCTAAGAAGTTGTCCATTTCCTCCACATTTTGTAGTTTTAGAGCATATAGATTTTTATGGTATTCAAAGATAATGTTTTGTATTTCTGTGATATCTGTAGTGACCTCTCCTTTTTCATTTCTCATTGAGCTTATTACAGTCCTTTCCTTTCTAATTTTTGTCAGTCTAGCAAGAGGGCTGTCAATTTTGTTTATCTTTTTGAAAAACTAACTTTTGGTTTTATTAATTGTCTGTATAGTTCTTTTATTCTCAATTTCATTTAGTTTGCTCTGATCTTAGTTATTCTTTTCTTCTGCTAGGTTTAGGGTTGATTTGCTCTTCCTCTTCCAATTCCTTGAGATGGTTTATTAGTTTGTGGATTTGTGAACTTTCTGTTTTTTGAATCTGAGGATTTAATGCTGTTAGTTTTCCTCTCAGGAAATGCTTTTGCTATATCCCACAGATTTTGATAATTTGTGTCCCTGTTTTCATTTAGTTCAAAGAATCTTTTGATTTTCATCTGAATCTCCTCGTTGACCCAATAGTCATTCAGCAAGACATTGTTTAATTTCCATGACTTTGCAAAGTAGAGAATGTTTCTGTTGGAATTGATCTCTAATTTTATATCCCTGTGGTCTGAGACAATACATGGTATAATTTCTATTTTTTTTAAATTTGTTGAGATCTGATCTGTGTCTAGGATGTGATCAATTTTAGAGAAAGTTCCATGAGCTAATGAGAAGAATGTAAATTCAGCTTTATTTGGGTGGAATGTTCTATAGATGTCTGGTAGATCCATTTGTTCTAGAGCTATGTTTAATTCCATTGTTTCTTAGCTTATTTTCTGCTTGGAGGTTCTGTCCAGTTTGGTCAGTGGGGTGTTGAAATCCCCAGCTACTATGACATTACTGTTTATCATGTTATTTAAGTCAAACAGGATTTGCTTTATGTATCTGGGCACTCCTGTGTTGGGTGCATAAACATTAGGAATTGTTAAGTCTTGTTGGATTTTTCCCTTCACCAATATATAGTGACCATCTTTTTCTTTACTTTTGCTGTTTTAAAATTTATGTTATCTGACATAAGAATTACTACCCCAGCTTTCTTTTGGTTTTCATTTGCCTGGAAGTTTGTTTTCCAACCCTCACCTTGAGTCTGAAAGCATCTTTGTGGGTATGATGCATTTCCTGGAGACAGCAGATACTTGGCTTGTGTTTTCTTATCCACTCAGCCTGTCAAGCCATTCACAGTTCAGTGGACAATTCAAGCCATTCACATTTATTGAGAGAATTGATATTTGGGGTAGATTTCTGTTCATACTTTTGGATAAATTCTTATTGTTTTGTTTTACCTCTTGAGCATTTTTGGAATCAGGGTTATGGACTTTAACTCTTGAATGAATTACTTTAGTGGGTATCTATTGCTCTGTTCGGTGTATAAGGCAGGTCTGAGTACTTCCTACAGGGCAGGTCTAGTCTTCACAAATTCCATCAGTGATTGCTTGTCTGGGAAAGTCTTTATTTCTCCTTCATAAATGAAGGTTACTTTTGCCAGGTAAAGAATTCTAGGTTGGCCATTTTTCTGTTTTAGAAAAATGATGATGAGTCCCCAGTTCCTTCTGGCTTGTAAGGTTTCTGTTGAGAAATCTGCAGTTAGTCTGATAGGTTTTCCTTTGTAAGTTATCTGCTGTTTTCATCTTATTGCTCAAAGGATTGCCTCTTTTTGTGTTTACTTTGTCCAGCCTAATAATTATATGATGTGGTGATTGCCTTTTCACATTGAGTGTCCCAGGAGTTCTATATGTTTCTTGTACCTGGATATCTAGATTTCTGGTCAGGCCAGGTAAATTTTCCTCTGTTATTCCAAGAAATAGATTTTCCAGTGCTTATGTAGTTTCTTTTTCTCTCTCTGGGATGCCTATAATTCTTATGTTTGGTTTCTTTACAAAATCCCACATTTCTTGTATGTTTTGTTCATGTCTCTTACTTCTGTGTTCTTTTTCTTCATCTGATTTATTTAGCACATAGGTATTATCTTCAAGCTCTGAGATTCTTTCCTCTGCATGATCCACCCTATTCTCAAGACTTTCCACTGTGTTTTGTAGTTCCTTGAATGCCTCTTTCATTTCCAGTATTTCTGTTTGGTTCGTTTGTAAAACTTCAATTTCTTAGGGAATTTTTCATTTATTTCCTGTATTGTTATTATGATTCTTTTGTGTTGGGTTTCTATTTTCTCTTCAATTCCATTGAGTTTTCTTACAATCCATATTCATAATTCTTCCTGTGTCATTTTAATTATTTCATTTAAGTTGGTGTTTGTTGTTGAGGACCTAATGATTTCTTTTCGGGGTGATATTTCTCTCTGATCTTTCATGTTTCCTGTGTTCTTTCACTGATTCTTTCTCATCAGGCTACTTGGTCGAGAACTGAGGGTGTTAGGAGTGGTTTATGGTCCTATTTTGAAGTCCCCAAGGCTTGTTCCTTGACAATACTGGGAAGAGGCACACTGGTCCTGTATTGCCTTAGTGGGACTTTAGCAAGTTGGATTACCTCTAACTTGTCATCACCTCTTGCCAATGGAGACAAGTGAGTTTGGTCCCCCAGCTTAAGCTCCCAGCTAGTATTGTGGGTATGACTTGTACTTGTGGGTATGACTCCACTGTGCTCTAAAAGCTTGAGATGGAGGGCACTGTGTTAAGATATGAGGTTACCTTCTCTGTCGTTGATTATAGTTTGCATGGAGGAGCCAGTTATTGAGGTAATCTGTTGTGGTTGTTTGATCTGCCACTAGGGGGGAGCCACTAATATGTTATTCAGGGCTCTTTCATTGCATGTGGAAGGCTGCTCCTGATGGGAGGGGTCAATTGGTGCAATTGCTGAGGTCTCTGGCCAAGTTTTTCATCCCCTGTACACAAACCCCAATGGTGGTGGCTGCCCAGACCCGGAAAGCAAGCTCCTGAGTTATGTTCTTATTAGATGATCTAAGCTGGTCTGGCAGGCTGAATCAGCAGGCCACCAGCTGTCACCTCTGCATCACAGTCCTACAGGCTCCCATCTGCTTAGCAGAGGGTCCTGCTCTTTTTGTCCTGCCCTAAACTGGCCAAATCATCAGCGGTTTCCAGGGGCAGAGCCCCCTTTTCAGCATTCACCTCTTGTTCTCTGGTCCCGCTGACCACCAGAGGTGAGTTGCCTGTCTCCAAACTCCCTTGTGGGGTCGTGGGAAGTTACCACTCAGACAAGTCCCTCCCCTACCCAGTGCAGTTTCAGCACAGAACACTGGAGAATTCAAAATGACTCTTGCTACTGTCTCCTCCCCACAGAGCCTGTCGTTCCATGCCACGACTTTGCACCGACTTCAGGCACTTCCCTGTCTGAGTGTGTGTGGAGGTCTGTAGGAGAGCCCAGTGTCTTGTGGGTCAAATTGCACTGCACTGGCTGGACAGGTGGGTGTGGAATTCCTGCGCTATATTCCCTATTGTATATCTTGTACTCGCCAGTCTTTGTGAAAGTATCTCCTTTTCATTTCTTTGTTTCCTGCACTATGTGTCCCATGCTGTTTCTCTGCAGATTCACAAGACTGTTCTTGGGGGTAGTAACCCACTTGTGTGTAGCCACTTGAGTTCTTCACTTCCTTCCCTGGGAGCAGTGAGCTAAGAAGGCACCACTAATCCACCATTTTTTCCCAACCACAATGGACTTATTTTTCAATTTATTTTTTAATTAACAAATAAAAATTTGTATTTTTGGATTTACGAATTTGTAAACTTTATAAATATATTTGTGGTATATGGCATGATGTTTTGGTATATATATACATTATTCAATGGCTAAATCAGGTTCATTAACATATCCATTATTGCACATTCTTGTCATTTTTTGTGTGTGGTGAGAACACTTAATATCTACTCTCCTACCAAGTTTTAAGTATGCAATAAATTATTATTAACTATAATCACCAAGTTGTACAATCCATCTCTTGAACTTTTTTTGTAACTGAAATTTCATACCCTTTGACCAACATCTCCCATTGACTAGCATAGCTGTATGTATGTAGTATGTGCTCAATATATTTGCACTAATGGGACAAATCTGAAAATTTTATGACTTTAGACATCAAGTCATATATTAAATTTAAAATTAGCACCATAGTAATATTTGTGAACATTATTTGCAAATTAAAAAAATTACCTATTAGGAAATTATTGACTATGGATTCATTACAGGCACACAGTTATTTGACATTTTTCCCCCTAATGTCCTGAAATATTTATTTTAAAAGAGCTATATACCTCTTACCCTAACGGTAATTAGAATACTTCTCTTTAAATGGAGTTTACTGATAGTGCAATCAATATTATAGCTGATGGATTTAATCATGTTGAAGTTAATGCACTGGTACCTTATAAGACTGTGCCAACAGAAAGCATATTTTGAAGGAATCTGAACCACTTTGTAATGAGAAAATACCTCCTATGAGTCATTTCCTACTATTCTCCTGGAGTGAGTTTTAGAATTTCATAATTTTAATGAAGCAGTTTATAGAAGGATATTTCCTCAGAGGGTTTTTAGTAAGGTACAATAATTTTACTACCTTTGACAAATGAGTTTAAAACATACATATGAGTAGAATGTGATATTGTGAATAGCTGTTTTTCCCTGCCTGGTGATTTTTATTGGGGTTCCTCTTTCTTAACACAGTAATACAGAATTTCTTCATGCCTAACATACATAGAATTGAACCTTGTTCTTGTTTGTCTTATGATACATCTTCTGTTGTATTGCAGATAGAATTACATCCATTAAAACATAACATTAAAATAAAACAAGATTTAGTAAAAGCTCTTACAAATCACAGGTGGACCATGAAGTGAATATTAATCTTTCCTCCTCAGCAGCCGTCTTATCGAGGCGTCCCGTGGGTGGGAGGTTAGGTAGGAAAACATTGATGCATGGCCAGTGGTATTTCCCCCATTATGGTATCAGGAAGGATGCCTGCTGACCTTCAGAGAGTACACGGGACCAGCCCTGCTGGAGCCCGTTGCACTTTGAGATGCTGCTGCTTTGCCCCAAATTAGCCGGCCAATCATGGAGTACTTTGATGTGTAATTTTTCAACATTCCACAAGTGCATTGTATTAACTCAATTTAAAAGAGCAGAGGAAAACAAGCTTTATTTATTATATGAAACTGTTGATGAGGCTCCATGGGAAGCCACCACGGTGCCCAAAGTCAGTCAGCTTTAGGAGACTGGAGAGTTGCTTCAACCCTTTATGATCACTGACTTAGAATTTGATGTCATATAGAAAATAACAATATCATGTTTCAATTACTTCTACAGCTTTCTAGGGACACCTAGAACAGTATTAGAATAGATAAAAAAGTTTATATAAATAACCATAGTGACTCTATGCCTTTGATTTTATACGACAAGCATGATTGCACATAATTTATCCTTGGAAGTATTTTCTAAATGAGTTCCATAGTAATTATGTTAAATAGGATTCTGAGGTCAAATAAGTTTGTTGTTGGTGGTGGTTATCTGAATATTTCATGAGGGATCTGAGAGATTTTATTGTGCTCATATACATTGTAATTCTCCAAGCCTTATTTGGCCATAAATATTTTTATTTTTATCTTATTTTTATTTTTTAAAATTAAGATCGTCCTCTTACTTGGAGAGATTGTCTATAAATAATGCTCTTTTCTACTTTTGAAGTGGCAATACAGTAGCTGTACACATAGCACATTTTTTTCAACTATAGATTTCTGAGGCATTGAAAATAAAGAATTCATGATCCCACTTATTGACAGACGCAAAAGTTTGTTCATCTGTGGTTTAAGCATTACAAACCACAACGTTGGCAACAGATTTTCCATATTAAAGAGTATTCTTGTAATGAACTTTGTATCACAAAATATTGTTGCAAAGCTGTCTTTGTAATTCTCTCTTAGAGATTTGGTTTCATTCTTTCCTTAAGGCCAAATATTCAACTTGAGGCTTAGAAAGTGTTCTCATTATACTAGGATGCAACTGTTCTTTAAGTTATACAAAGAGGCAATAAACATTGCCAAGAATCAAGATAACTATTTTATAGTGTTATGCCATCCCAAAAGAGATCACTGGAAGTTGATAAAATAGCTCCTATAGGAACTGAGACCTTTGACTTAATGAAAACGGCTATGTCTCTAGAGAATCGACCCACTCAGTAAAGTTGTCTTTTAATAAAAAGACATTTTTCTGTTTGAAATGATCTTTCCTACCAAATATTGCCTTGAAATTTGAAATGAGCTGAGACCAAGAACCTTACAAAACAAATGAACATAATACTTTTGACTCACTGGCCAATAGTTCACCTTTGCAGAAACTTCTGGAAAAGCACATTTACCACATCTATAATGAGGACAGGGCTGACTCTCTGCCAGCGAAGCTTCTTCTGCCTCCCGGAGTCCCTGCCTTCTCCTGTCCTGTCTTAGAGCATCCTCTTAAAATCCCCGCGAAGAGTAGCATCTCAGACACTATGATAACACAGGGCTAGAGATACGTGAGAGCAGGAGGCTTGCTCCGTGCTCCAAATATCACGTCGGCATAAGCCAACACCTGTTCAGTCCGTTATGAGAGGGCCTGAACGAGAGGCTGGCTAACTCACTTTCAATGGAAGGACACGGCACGCTTTGCAAGCACCTTTTTGCCAGTAGCCCTAATATCCAATTTACAATTGTGCTAAAGATAGCTGATTATCCTTACTAGATTAAAGCACAAATGAAACTGTCCAAGGTGTTCCAAATGCGTTCTGTGAGTCCTGTTATCCGGTCTGCCAGGTGAAGTGAAGGCGAATTGTGAAAGGAGATAAGAACCAAGGAATGCAAAGGTAACTTTATGTCAGAAAAGGACCAATAGAAAAAGCAGCTATACTTTCCAGTAATCTCCCCCTCATTATCCTGGCACCCATTTACCGCACTTGGACTTGCAGGGGCCTCTGGGCCTCCCTGCCCTGCCTCTTTCTACTCCATACAAGTTTCCCAGGAGAGTGGTAAGGTGACCTACAGTCCCCGTTTGCCCAGGATGGAGGGTTTCCCCGGGACACAGGATTTTTAGGGCTAAAACCAGCACAGTCTGGGGCAAGCCAGGGTGGTTGGCCACTCTGGTTAGCGAGCAGATAAACGCCCTTTGGGACACTTTCTCTTTCCCTCCAACTGAGAGCTATGGTAGCTGTGGTATCTCAGGGGAATGGAAAGAACATGGCTTTTCAAATGAAAAGGTCATCGCTTACCTTGTTTGTCACTAGGCAAGATAGTAAGCATTTTTCACCCTCAGTTTTTACATTTGTAAAATGAGGATAGTAAAATTTATTTCATATATAATTAAAGGAATCAACAGATGGAAAAAACTTGATACAAACAGAGCACTCTATGTCAATGTCCTCTAATTTTCACAGGTGTTTTAGCTTTTGACGTCTATAAGCCACTATTTTTTATAAGACATTTAAATCTAAATTTCCACTTTAACTGACATCCCCAACCCTTAAATGGAGCCTTGTATTTAAAAAGTTATTTTATAGCCCTTGAATATATATGAATATTCAAGGCCTTTGAGCTGTTGTGTTATTTAGGTAAACATCTTTTCTAATAGGGTTGTCTACACAGTATCAGATAACTTTGATTTGGTGAGCTCAGTAGGAAAAAGTCAACTACTGCTTAAACTTATACAGAAGTTTATGGCTTTCCTAATTTAACTTGTAATTTTAGTCAAAGTGGTGGATCTGGTATCTTTAGGATGACTCTTCATGAATTGTAGAGCAGCTTTGGGTTAGATACAGCACCTTTCAGCAAAGACACGTCATTTTATCTCACTTCATCCTCTCCCACTTTCTGGGACTGGACTAGACTCATTAACTCTAAAAATATAGCACCTTTCTGCTATGGAAAACATAAACATATTTGCTCTGTGATTCTTAATATTTGTTCACATATTTATATCACTGAAACTTGTGGAATTTGCTCCCACACGTTCATTAACCATGGATGTCAAGGCAACTTTTGCACATAATGCAAAATCTTAAGCTAAGAAGGGAAAATAAGAGTGTGAGCTTATTTCACTGAAAATCAATGGACTTTGTCATTCTTTAAACATTTTTTTTGTTGTTGTTCTAGTCAATGTTTGCTGTTAAAAAGTCAACAGAAATAGTACTACTCTTCAAAAGTCAGAGGTAGGAAAATCTGCGTAATATGGGGAGCCATTCTGGGGACCCCTCATATGCTCCACTGACTGTATATGTTCTGATCACTCTAAAACTTTAACTGTGCTTATGCTCATCCCTGCCTCTGTGCCTTTGCACATGCTGTTCTCCCTTACCAGATGCCCATACTATACTCTCTAAATTACTTGGCACATTTCTACCCCTTGGTCAACACTTAGCTCAATGCAAAACTTTCTCCAGGAAAAATTAATGTTGTAAATTTCTGTTCACACAACTAACTCTTCGATAAATGGTGATCTCTAATTATAGCTTCACTTAATTCTTGTATCCGTCTAGTGTTAAGTTCTGGCAACGTGTAAAAAAGTGAAATAAGGCCAGGCACAGTGGCTCACACCTGTAATCCCAGCATTTTGGGAGGCTGAGGAGGGAGGATCACTCGATCCCAGGAGTTCAAGGCCAGCCTGGGTAACAGAGTGAGATCCCCATCTCTACAAAAAGGAAAAGAAAAAAAAAATTAGCTGGGCGTGGTGGTGCACACCTGTAGTCCCAGCTACTAGGGAGGCTGAGGCAGGAGGATCTCTTGAGCCCAGGAGTCTGAGGCTGCAGTGTGCTGTGATCACTACACTGCACTCCAGTCTGGGCAACAGAGTGAGACCCTGTCTTGGAAATATAAATTAAATAAATAAAAGTGAAATAAACTTGTTGAAAGAATGAGCAAATAGATGAAAGACAAGTTTAGGTTTAGTGTGATCATTAACTTACTGTGTAAACTTGAATAAGTCATTAACCTATATAAGCTTCAGTTTCTTTACCTATAAAATGAAAAGTGTTGGAATAGATTATTTTTGTCATTTATCATATCCTTGTACCCAACCAATAATGTCTCTTCCCCAACCCCAGAGGCAGATTTTACATGGCAGCTCAGTGCCAGGTAGCTCCCAGTGCTTCCTGTAGGTGAAGTATGCCTCCCACTCATGGCCAGAATGCCAATGGGAGTAACAGCATTTCAGTTTTGAGTAGAGCTAGAGCCTGCATTAGAGCCGTGGCTGTCCTGCAGCGTGCATGTTCTATGAATGAGAATTAAGCAATTACAGTTGTAAACCACTGGGCTGAATTACTCCTTAAGTTTTCTGTTCTGCTCTTTTTTAACCAGTATTACTAGCATTTACTAAAATCTCTCTAGTGTTAATTATTACCACATATTTTAAATACACTTAGACAAAAGGAATCTAAGAGCCGTGTGAGGCAACGTTAATTCCTTAAGCACATCCTCTAACCTGAACTTTTAGGCTAGCCTGAGCCACCTCTGCAGCAGGCACTTGAAAACCAACAGAAACTCATCACAGAGCTTCCAGTGCAGCTCTTGGCACATACCTGTCATGGCAGGCGAGCTCTAGGTTGGTCCTTCAGTAACTCTCACATATGAATATTCATGGCCTTGTATAATTCCTTTCCCTTGAATAACTTGCCTCCATCACGCTGCCTCAATGTTGCTGGGATGTTGCTTCTGTTATTAGACTTCAAAGGATTCTGACCTCTGTGTTGATAGCAGTTTCTCCTTTGCTGGCTTTGATGAAGCAAGCTGCCATATTGAGAGTTCCACATGGCAAAGATCTGAGTTTGGCCACTGGCCAATAGCCAAAAGGAACTGAGGCGCTCAGTCCAACAGTCTGTGAGGAATGGAATCTTGCCCACAACCACGTGACCTTAGGAGTAAATCCTTCCTGGTCAGGCTTTCAGACGAGATGACAGCCCTGGCTGACACCTTGATTTCCCCTGTGTGAGAGAGAGAGAGGCCCAGGGAAGCTGTGCATGGGCTTTTGACCTGTAGAAACTATGAGATAATAAATGTGTTATTTTAATTGGCTTAGTTTGTGGTAATGTTTACACAGAAATAGATAACTGATATAATTCTGATTTATTGTTAGTCAACCATCTGTTCATCCTGCAAATGTTGATGAAGTATTTACTATCTACTAAGAACAATGTTGGCATTGGGCTATCACAGTGATCAAGCAGACATGGCTATTGTTTTGTTTAGAGCTTATTGTTTAGTGGGGGTGACATACACTCAATATAGCAATTTCAATAAAGTGTGGTAAGAGGGTACAGAATGCAGATCATGAGGCACTGTGTGTCTTGATGGCAGAAAAACCTGACTAGTAATGTTGGAGTTGAGAAGGTTTCTCTAAAAAAGTGACGTTTCATTTGAGGTCTGAAGAATAAGAAATTTGTCAGATGAAAAATGAGAGGAATACTCCAGAGAGAGAGAAGACATGCTTGATGACCTGGTGATGAGTTTGAGAAAAAGACAGATGTTCTCTACCTGTGGCTCTAAGAGACATAAGTCTATTTTGATATGTAGAGATGAGATCATGAAGGTCTGGTAAACTATTTTTTCAGAATTAGGACTTTATCCTGAAGGAAATGGCTACCATTAATGACTTTTAACAGGTAAAACATGGTCACATTTTGTCTTTGGGAAGTACTCTGATTGAATTGTGAAGAATGGTTTGCATATCATTTAGAGTTAAATTATAGAAGGGATTAGGTTTACTACAGGAAGTGAGCCTTATGCAAATGTCAGAGAACCAGGGATACAAATGTCTGGAAAGGGAGCTTTGCATGAAAATCTAAGAAGCCAAGTACACCTAGCCACTGGAGGGAACATGAGGGGTTGTTCACTGAAACGTCTGTGGCAAGTGGTTGCCTCTGTGTGGCTGCTTCCTCTGGGGTTCAGAGATAGGGATCTGATGGTGAGCCTGGGTTTGCTGTTAGCAGGTTAGCAGTTGGCAAGATGAGCTGGATATTCTCCTGCTCTGCTCTATGTTCTCCTTTGTCCATAGACTCAACACATCTTAATTGACTATAAGATTTCTTATTATGTTTATTGTCTGTCTCCTAATTATACATATACACTCCATGAGTGTAGGAATACTTGACTATTTTGTTTATTCATATCTTCTAAGTAGCTTAGATCTAGCCTAAGAACAATGCCTGGCTCATTGTACAAACATGATGAATAATAAATTTATATAATTTAAGTTATACAGGCATGTATAGGGGGTTTTTGGTGTTAATTCTTCAAATTTATTAATTGGTTCTATTTTGCTTATGTTAAAATGATAAAAGTTTATCTCAAACATAACTCCAAAATTTTAACTATTCATATACCAGAATTGAAAATATTTCATTTTACTTCTTACTTTACTTCTTACTACAAAATTGAAAATCAACTGAACTTGTCAAAAAAGATTTTTTTCCACTTCACAAATTCAGATGATGAAGATTAATTATAGAAAAATCAGAGGAAATTATGTTCCTAAATTAATAGTCACAAGGGAATGTAGGTCATTTCTCTTTTTCTGTAATATTTATCTTCAGTTCATATCTGATCAAGTTATTTTGGATGATTCACTTTCCACAAAATATTAATATGAAGTTTTCCCTGTGGCTCTGCACTTTCATTTTATTGGACAGTTTTAACAGTGGTAATTTTCCTAATCTCTAATCCTGGTAAAGTCCTTATACTTGTTTTGCATATTGGGACTTAGATCAGGTAGCGGAAGATTACTGTTTCCATTAGAGATAATGTCTTGTTAAGATATAATTGATTTCAATAACTTGTTCTCCTGAGATAAAGCCACTTTGAAGTTTCTTGAATAATTGCCATCAAATTTCTCATTATTTATACTCAAGAATTTCTTCAGCCTGGGAAGTCTTTTTATGTATTAACGATGCAAAGATATGCCTGGTTTTGATTCATAGATTCAGGTATGGCAGTTCATTCTTTGCCCACTGGGAAACCCAATGAAAAAGTCTTTTTGAACATGAGCTTGTTTTCATACATATGCAGTGACTTCCTGGGGCTGTGTTTATGAAATTCTACTGCAAATGAATGCAGGCATCTTGGGGTGAGGGTGGATTATCACATAAAGAATGTGGATTCTACTTAAATTTTATATATATGTGTGTGTGTGTATATATATATATATACACACATATATATACATATTTTTTTTTTTTTTGCTGTTTCTCCTTTACCTCCTACCTCCACCCTAATTCAATACTGTACCACAAGCCAGAGCACTAGATGGACATTGTAGAAAAGGTTTTGAAATGAGACAGAGCTTGGGTTAAATTCAGCTCTGCTGGCAATGCCATTTACAAACAACATGGCCTTGGGTATTTTACTTAGTTTTGTCAACCTCCAGTTTTCTCATCTGTAATAGAGATTATTTCTACAACTCAATGTTGTAACAGAATTTGAATTATATATCGTGTGTGTGTGTGTGTGTGTGTGTGTGTGTATATGTGTGTGTGTATACCTATAGTCTTTGGCACATTGTAGGTACTAAAAATGTTAGTCACTGGCATTAAAATAGAATTGACAACTAAAATGGGATAAAAACTTATGGTACATTAAACCAGCCTTTTTACTTAATGTAGAAATCAAATCTTAAGGTCGGGCACAGTGGTTCACGCCTGTAATCCTAGCACTCTGGGAGGCTGAGGTGGGTGGATTGTTTGAGCTCAGGAGTTCAAGACCAGCCTGAGCAAGAGTGAGACCCTATCTCTACTAAAAATAGAAAGAAATTAGCCAAACAACTAAAATATATAGAAAAAAATTAGCCGGGCATGGTGGTGCATGCTTGTAGTCCCAACTACTTGGGAGGCTGAGGCAGGAGGATTGCTTGAGCCCAGGAGTTTGAGGTTTCTGTGAGCTAGGCTGATGCCACAGCACTCTAGCCTGGGCAACAGAGCCAGACTCTGTCTCAAAAAAAAAATAAAATAAATAAAATAAATCAAATCTTAAAAGGCTAGAAGTTAAAAATGTGGGTCACATGATCTTAAAATATCAAGAATCACTTTCCTAAGTTAATTTGCTTTAATCCTTTTTTTCTTTCTCTATTGTTATTTTTTTCCAGCTTTACTGAGGTATAATTGACAAATAAAAATACTATAGTCTATATTCAAGTTGTATAATGTGATGATTTGATAAGCATATACATTGTGAAATGATTACCTCAATCAAATTAATAAACATCACCATACCTAGTTACAATTTTGTGTGTGTGTGTTTGTGTGGTGAGGACACTTAAGATCTACTCTCTAGGCAAATTTCAGGTAAACAATACAGCATTAATAACTATAGTCACTATGTGGTACATTCATTGGTCCCAGGACTAATTCATCTTATAACTGAAAATCTGTACTCTCTGACCAGCATCTCCACATTCCCCATGACCCCACTTACCAGCCCCTAGCACTCACCATTGTATTAATATTTTCTGCTTCTATTAGTTCAACTTTTTTAGATTCCACATATAAGTGAGTGGCTGCCTGGCTTATTTCATTTAGCATAATGTGCAGGTTTATCCATGTTGTCACAAACAGCAGGATTTCCTTCTTTTTAAAGGCTGAATATATTTCCATTATGTATACATACCACATTTTCTTTATCCATTCATCTGATGTTAAACACTTAGGTTGATTCCATATCTTAGCTATTGTGAATAATGCTGCAATGGACGTAGGAGTGCAGATATCTTTTGGAGATACTGATTTTATTTTCTTTGGCTATATACCCAAGAAGTGGGATTGCTGGATCATATGGCAATTCTATTTTATTTTTTTAAGAGAGAGAGTCTTTCTTTGTGCCCAGGCTTGAGGGAGTTCAGTGGCTCCATTTTAGGTTACTATAATCTCACACTCTTGGGCTCAAGTAATCCTTTTGCCTCAGCCTCCCCAGTAGCTGGGACTATAGGAGCACACCACCATGCCTGGCTAATGTTTTTATTTTTTGTAGCAATGAGGTCTAACTATGCTGTTGGCCTTGAACTCCTGGCCTCAAGTAATCTTCCCACCTACACCTCCCAAAGTGCTGGAATTATAGGAGTGGACCAGTGTGTCTAGGTATCAGTTCTATTTTTAATTTTTGAGGAACCTCCATACTGTTTTCCATAATTCCTGTGCCAATTTACAACAGTATACAAGGGTTCCTTTTTCTCCCCTCACCAATCTTCACCTTTGTGAAAACTTGTTATTTCTTGCCATCCTAACAGTTGTAACATGATATCTCATTGTGGTTTTGATTTGCATTTCACTGATGAGTAATGTTGGGCATTTTTCATATACTTGTTGACCTTTTGTATGCCTTCTTTGGAAAAACATCTGTTCAGGTTCTTTGCCCATTTTTTAAATTGGGTTATTTTTTTGCTGTTGAGTTGTATGAGTTCCTTATATATTTTGAATATCAAGCCCTTATCAAATATGTGGTTTGCAAATGTTTTCTTGCATTCTATAGGTTGCCTTTTCATTTTAATTATTTCTATTGTTGTGCAGAAACTTTTGTTTGAGATATGTTTGTTTCATTTATTCATTTTTGCTTTTAGTTGCCTGTGTTTTTGGTGTTATAGCCAAGAAAAATAATTGCAATGACCAATGTCAGGTAGCATTTTCCCTGTTTTCTTTTAGTACTTTTATGGTTTTAGATCTTATGTTTGAGTCCTTAATCCATTTTGAGTTAATTTTTTTTTTCTTTCTTTTTTTTTTTTTTTTTTTGAGACAGAGTCTCACTCTGTTGCCCGGGCTAGAGTGAGTGCCGTGGCATCAGCCTAGCTCACAGCAACCTCAAACTCCTGGACTTAAGCGATCCTACCGCCTCAGCCTCCCGAGTAGCTGGGACTACAGGCATGCGCCACCATGCCCGGCTAATTTTTTCTATATATATTTTAGTTGTCCAGATAATTTCTTTCTATTTTTAGTAGAGATGGGGTCTCACTCTTGCTCAGGCTGGTCTTGAACTCCTGACCTTGAGCGATCCACCCGCCTTGGCCTCCCAGAGTGCTAGGATTACAGGCGTGAGCCACCGCGCCTGGCCCGTTTTGAGTTAATTTTTTAATATTGTGAAAGATAGGAGTCCAATTTTATTCTTTTGCATGTGGATATCCACTTTTTCAACACCGTTTATTGTAGAAACTCTTCTTTCCCCACTGCGTATTGCATGCTCCTGTCAAAGATTAGTTGATCATATATATGTGGTTTTATTTCTGGGCTCTCTATTCTGTTCCATTGGTCTGTTTTTATGCCAGTACAATACTGTTTTGGTTACTATAGCTTTGTAATATAGTTTGAAATCAGAAAGTGTGATGCTGACAGTGTTTTTCTTTTTATTCAAGATTGCTCTGGCCATTTGTGGTATTTTGTGGTTCCATACCAGTTTTAGGATTGTTTTTCTATTTCTGAGAAAAATATCATTGGAATTTTGGTAGGGATTGCATTGAATCTGTAGATCACTTTGGGTAGCATGAATATTTTACCAACATTAATTCTTCTAATCCATAAACATAGGATATATTTCCATTTATTTGTGTTTTCTTCAATTTTTTTCACCAATTTCTTATAGTTTTCAGTGTATAAATCTTCCACCTACTTGGTTAAACTTATTCCTAAATATTTTATCTTTTCTGATGCTATTGAAAATGGGCTTCATTTCTTAAATTTTTTTGATATTTTGCTATCAATGTATATAATACAACTAATTTTTGTATGTTCAATTTGATTTCTGCAACTTTACTGGATTTATTTATTAGTTTTAATAGTTTTCTGGTGGAGTTTTTAGGGTTTTCTATATATAAGATCATACTATTTATAGACAGAGACAATTTAACTTTTTTCTTTTTTATTTCCTTTTCTTGCTTAATTGCTCTAGCTAAGACTTCCAGTAATATGTTGAGTAAAAGTGGCAAGACTAGACTTCATTGTCTTGTTCATAATCTTAGAGGAAAATTTTAAGCATTTCATTATTGAATATAATATTAGATATAGGATTTTCATATATTACCTTTATTATGTTGAGATACATTCCTTCTATATTAAATTTGTTGAGAGTTTTCATCATGAAAGAACATTGAATTTTGTCAAGTGCTTTTTCTGCATCCATTGAGATGATCCTGTGATTTTTATCTTTTATTCTGTTAATGTGGTGTATGACATTTATTGATTTGCGTATGTTTAACTATCCTTGCATACCAAAGATAAATCCCACTGATCATGGTGTTTCTTTCTTTTATTTCATTGTTTTTGTAAGGAAGTATCTTTGACTGGATTGTAGGTATACCTAAATAAGCCAAGTCTCAACTTGTTTTATATTTTAAAAATCATTATAAGACAATCTTAACTACCTTCAATTTTTCTGTTAAAAAAAGGTACTATTCCCTCCTTTTACCCAGCAATTGCTTAGTTACTAAGCATTTAATTATCATATACAACGTGCTTAGAATTAGAGAGAAAATACTGCCATTGACTTCAAATTAGAGAAACAACTTTGTATGTTGGTTAACACTGTACTAAGGGAGGACTAAGAAGGCAGGTAAACTTGAAGGTCTAGTTTTAGAATGATGTGGCATCTCCAACATATATTTGATGTTGATGCACATTGAAATTTAAAAACATTACCTCATATGATCACCATATTCTTTAGCTACTCTCGTCTTACTTTTTTTTCACAGCCAAGTTTTCCAAAGTGCTTCCTCTATAATTCAGTTGGATTTTAGGTAAATTCAGTTTTTTCAAATTTTAAATGGTATGGTATAAGACACATTACTAAAACCCCTACGTGTACAAAATTTGAAGTAATTTTCAAATCACTACAAATAAAATGTTATGAAGAATCACTTTGATCTAAAGTTGGTGGATGGAGTGAGATGTAAACTCTTCTTATGCTATTATCACGTGGCAGTACCACTTTTTCTGTGTACATAAATATCTACCTTATTTGGTCAGAATCTATCTTGAATTACCACAGGCTTGAATTATGCACGTTTTTCAAGAAATTTTTATTCCCATGATGACCAACCATGCTTTCCTCATTGTCTTCATGTCTTCATAGTCTCTCATCACCTTCCCTCTGTATTACATCACTGAAACAGCTCTTTCTATAAGTTTTATGTCATTAAATCTAATGAACATTTTGCGTTGTTTAAAGTCCTCTCCTTGAAACGTTATCTTTCCTGGTCATTAGGCACTTTCAACCTTTCTAGCTATTTTCTATCTCCTTTGCAAGCACATTCTTCTGTAGCCAACTGTGAAATTTTGTAGTTCATCTAGGCTTCATCCTATATCCTCTTCTGTTTTCAGCTAAATCTTGCTTTGGGCAATTTCATTCACATGTATGACTTTAGTTATTATAGATGGGCAGAAGAGTTACAAATATGATTCTTCTGTTCCTCGACTGATACGATATTATCTTATCTTCACTCATGATTTGCTCACTTCTTTCCAACTCCAGCCCCATCATACTGGCCCAAGTTACCATGAACTCTTACATGGATCACATGTAGTTTTTGTATTTGTCTTCCTATACTTACTTATGCTTATCCACTTTCCAATCCAAAATATGATAGCCAGAATAATGTTTTCTGAATTGAAAATCTGATTTCTTCCTATTTATGACCCATTAAATCACTTTTTTGGCTTTTCATAACTGTTAGAATGAAGAACAAAATACTTGACAATTTCTATACAGTCTTGTATGGCATCATTTAAATACTTCTCCAGACCATTTGGTATCATACTTTCTCCCATTCTGTTTGGAATAACTATACTAGCCTTTTAAAATCTTATTTTTTTTTTAAATGCAAGTTTTCTTCTTCCATAGGCTCTTCCTTCTGTCTGCTATACTTGTCCTAATTTACCCCAACTTAGCCTACCTAACTTCTTTTCTTCAATTCCCTACCCAGTATTCACTTCTTCAGAGACCTCTTTAACTAGATCAATTTTTCCTATTGAAAGCGAAATGTCAGAGATATCAACTGTCAAACTTAGTACTTAAGGAAACTGGACATTTCATGCTTAATAACCTCATACCATGCACACATCTGTGCATTGATGGCTATTGTAAATCAGCATCTATGCCACTTAAGTCCTTGAGAAACACTTCCTCTCTGTGAGTTGATAAGGTCCAAAAGGGTAGGAACCCTGCTTGGGTTTTTGCTTTGTTTTGTTCTTTTGTTCACCACTTTACTTCTGCATCTAGAATAGTATCTGGCACAAAATAGACAGCAAAATACTTTTTGAATGAGGACATGAACACATTAAGCAAATACATGTAGGCTCTATTCCTCAATGTCTAGTATAGTTAAGTGTAAACTATAAATCTCCCTTTATGTTCAAAGCAAATGAAATAATAGAAATGTTGGAAGAAATTGTTTTTTTTTTTCCCTCCCCCACTGGAAGAAATTGTTAAAAGAAAAATGATAACTGGACTAAATGTCAGGTGACGGAAGTTTTGACGTTGAATCTTCAGTTTAATACTTATACCACTTTAAGCAAGACTCTGTCTCAATATCATTTTCAAAATGGAAATAATAATAATAATAATGGCAATGATAAGGGTAAACTTTATGAAGAATTTACTGTATGTATCAGACACCTGGCTAAATGATGTAAAGACATTATCTCTATTAATCCTTAGAATTCCTATGAAATGCATTCTAATATAAAAATAAAAACAGTAACATCTGACATTTATATAACACTACGTGCTCAGAATTCTTTTAAGCATTTTACATGCATTATTTCCTCTAATCTTAATTACGTTGTTAGGAGAATGAAATTTCCATAAGAAACATGTGTATAGTATACACCAGAATACAGGTGTCAGAAAAATAATTATTGTGTCTATATAATCTAATTAAAAGCACATTTCTATGTAATCTGGGGACTATTTATGGTATTTTATGGTCAGTATTATTCCATCTACCTTTCATTTAAGCATGAAGAATTTATTTTGAATTCTGAAAACTTCTTGGCCAGGGCTATTTTTCTTTTATGTCCCCTTTTGCCATAATCCACTGTTACTCAATTTTCACTTGTGAGAATTCTGGCATATTTGACAATATATATTCAGTATTCTCAACTCTCTAACATTGTATGGCCAGAGGGAAATACTGGTTTACAATCTTATAGTGTGTGATAACTGCAGAGAGTCGATAAATTATTTTTGTATCTTTCAGGCCTACAAAGTCATAGTTTAAATATGTTCCCAAGCTTAAAAATCAGAACTATGGCATACAATAAACAGATTTCTCTTACATGTATTTTTGAGATATTTTGTTAAATTAAAAGTACTTATTCATTTCACAAAACTGTTTGAGATAAAAAGGGCAAACGACCTAAGGTCATTTCCAACTATTGCAAAAAATAATTTAAATACTGGCATCTTCTCTTACACTATATAGAACACTACATTTAAGCTGAATTTTTTTATTGTGAACTAAATAGCATTCTGTAAGTGAACTTAGAGTGAATAAGAATAATGGAGGAAAAGTGTTAAAATGTAAAGTTATTTATTCCATGAAGCCCACTTTTCTGTTTTTCTTTAAGTTAGAAATATATAAAGCTTTCTTTAAAACATAGGTTCTTTATTTATCATAGGTGTGCTGGTCAATCATAGCCCTTGAGGAGTTAATTCCAGGTATTTCTCCATCTTTGTTAAAATTGACTTTTATGGCACATTTTTCATATTCCCAAATAGCCAGCTGTAGTAATAACAGCATGTAAAATTATATTGAGTTTACTTCCCAAATAAGTACATCCCAGAATCAGAAAGACCTAGGTCCTAGTTCAACTTATGTTGGGGCTTTTGTTTCATCATGTATATGGCAAAAATTTTGAACTAGAATTTGATCATTGATCATTCAATTAAACAAATATTGAATGAGTGCTACTATGTGCCAGGCACTGTTCTAGATGCCAAGGACAGATAAAATTCCTAATGAAGCTTATGCTCTAGTGGAAAGACATTTAATGATTAAAAAAAGTCTATGATGCTATAGCATTCTGTTATTCACAATCTTTTGCTTATATAGAAAGGTTCTCCTTGTGACTTCCTCAAAAATTGAAATCATGTTTTAACTTTTTTTTATAGGTTGCAATAATTAGCACAGTTCCTGGACCAAAATGCATGCTTAATAATGGTTTGTTAAGTGGATAAATGCATAAATAAATTAATTAGCAGAAGGAGGGAATGAGTAAAATTTTTTGGAATCTAGATTGAAGCTAAGGCTTCCAATAATCTCTGTTTGGGCCATAATCTCTGTATATGGGGTTTTCATGAGTTTATGAAGCCAAAGTTACACTCTCTTACTGCACTTCCTTAGGAAAGTGGAATGGTGCATTCCAAGGAACTTCTCCTTCCCCTAATATTTAACTATCCTTCTCAGAAAGATTAAAGCATTCTACTGAGAAATCAGAGTATATGTAACTTTTAGTTTAGACAGTTTCTAAAAATGTGTGTGTATATATACACACATATATGGAAAAGCTCAAAGCCCTATTATCCAAAAAATTTTTAATTCTAGATGCTCCTTAAATTTTCCCTTCATTATAAGTAATTCTCTCACAAACTACCATTTTTGACATGACTAAGTGACTTATGAGTCTATTTTCCCATGCTTATTGATTCAAATCACTTTTTGGCAATATCATAAATTTAGAAGACTAAGAATATTTTATAGCCATAATAAATACTATTCAGGGGCATCTGAAAGTACGTGAATTAGAAGTGGGCTTGAAGAATTTGCTTTGTGAACAATTAAAGTCAGTGTTATAAATAGCCATTCTCTTTATCTGGAACCACAGAGTTGAAATCTGGCAGCATGCATCAACTAGGCAATAGAGCGAGGTCATGCTGGTATTCCCATGAACAGAGAAAGAACTGTAATAAGGAAACATCAAATGAGATGCCAGAGGGCCTGGAAATCCTGTGTAATGGACAGTGAGTACTAACATATTTCTGAAGAACTTTGTTAGACATTTCTGTCCCCTTACATAGAGACTATACCTCTCACTCATCACACAGTAGCCAATGCTGCTTAAGAGTAACTACATTAATGTCTCAATAGTGTTAAAAGTTGTAAGAGAAGAAAAACAGGCAGTAATTGCCACTAATTATATTGGTCTTATAAGAGTATATTTCATTTTTTAGATGGCATTACCTATTTATCATTCATTAAACTGATTTGGATGAATAATTTTATGACACCTATTTTGGTATGAAATATTTTACTCAGATTACTTTTTATATCTGTGGATGTGTGTGTACATGAGGGTTTTCATGTATATAACATATAACATGTATTTATAATGTATACATTTACTTCAAAGAATACATGAAAAGATGTACAATAGAAGATATGCAGAAGTCCCCCTTATCTGCAGTTTCACTTTCAGTGGTTTCAGTTACCTGAGGTCAAACCATGGTCCAAAAATATTGGTCCAAAAACATTGAATGGAAAATGCCAGTAATAAACAATTCATGTTTTAAATTGCACACTGTTCTGAGTAACGTGATGAAATTGCACGCCATCCTGCTCTGACCTGCCCAAGATGTGAGTTGATGCTACTTACCCATTAGTCACTAAGTAGTGGGCTTGGTTATCAGACCAATTGTCGTGGTATCACAGTGCTTGTGCTCGAGTAACCTTTCTGTTACTTGATAATGGCTCCAAAGTGCAAAAGTAGTGATACTGGCAATTTGGATATGCCAAAGAGAAGCCATAAGTGCATCCTTTAAGTGAAAAAGTGAAAATTCTCCACTTAATAAGGAAAAAAAAATCATATACTGAGGATAAGATCTATGGTAAGAATGAATCTACCTGTGAAATTATGAAGAAGGAAAAAGAAATTTTTCCTAGTACCTATGGGGTTTGTTATATCTGTGGTTTCAAGCATACACTTGGGGTCTTGCAATGTTTCTGCAGTAGATTACGCAGGACTACTATATTTCTAAATATTCTGAATTAAATGTTTCCTCAATCACGGCAATTCAATTTGGAATATATTTATATCAACCTTTTCAGACTCTTGTTACAGATGTGTTACTAAAACCATCTAGTAACATAACGTCAAATCTATATTGAAAATGCAGCTATATACCTAAAAGTGAATTTCTCTTTGTAAAATTTTAGGTTTCCTCTGTTTACAAATCATTTTTAAAGGCAAAGAATCACAAAAAATTCTTCTCTTTCTAGAATTATATAAATTTTGGCCTGAATACATTTCTTAAAACCTAGACTTTGGCTGGGCGTGGTGGCTCACACCTGTAATCCTAGTACTCTGGGAGGCTGAGGTGGGAGGACCACTCGAGATCAGGAGTTTGAGACCAGCCTGAGCAAGAGCGAGACCCTATCTCTACTAAAAATAGAAAGAAATGATCTGGACAGCTAAAATTATATATATAGAAAAAAATTAGCTGGGCATGGTGGCGCATGCCTGTAGTCCCAGCTACTCGGGTGGCTAAGGCAGATGGATTGCTTAAGTCTAGTAGTTTGAGGTTGCTGTGAGCTTGATGCCACGGCACTCTAGCCCAGGCAACAGAGCAAGACTCTGTCTCAAAAAAACAAAAAAACAAAAAACCTAGACTTTGATTATATCTCAAAATAAAATTAGTAAATGACATGGGCATGGGTAGGATCCTTGTCCCAGAACCAAGTTAAAGTGTCATATTTGTATGGCATTATCTATGAAGCACAACCCATAGCATTTGTGCTCTGTTGGTGCTGGAATGAGGTATTATCTGAGGGATATAGTCATTTAACAAGTCCGAGTACCAAGCAGCAAAACCCAAACTCCTTTTATAGACATTTTGGGTGTGGCTAAAGCCATGATGAACACTTAGAGGGTTTGTCTAGTGAAGGAATATGGCAGCAAAAGAGTCCAGACAAAAACGGTACTCACCATATTAAATTTCTGGTTCTCATACGGTGTAGAATAGGACTTTTGTGAGCAGTTAAGATATCATAGATAATGGTTAATTATCTTAGAAATGAGAGCTGCCAACAATTGACATCCAGGGCTTCAATCAAGTAAACTCTATCTTTTTGTACATTATTGATCTATGTTATAAATATTAATTTATATTTATTTACATGTTTACCCAGTCTATTACTCTTTATTCCCTCTGATGTCTCTGGGTTTCCATCTTGGATTATTTTGATACTGATAGTAAACTCTCCTTTAATATTTTCTGTGCCAGTATACTGATGACATTCTTTGAATTTTTCTTTGTTGTTTTGTTATGTTTAAAAATATCTTTATTTCATCTTCATTTTAGAAGGATATTTTCTGTGAGACTAGAAATGTAAGTTGGTAGTTATTTGTCTTGGTGCTTTAAAGATTTTGTTCCATTGTTGATTGGATTGCATTATTTTTCTTGAGGAATTAGTTGTAAAATTGATTTTTGTTCCTTTGAATAATATGTCTTTTTAAATATTATGCCTTATTTCAGATTCTTTCCTTTTGTTTTAGGAGTTTTTCTACGAGAAGATTAAGTGTGATTTTATTTGTTTTAATTGTGGTTAAATTTTCCAGTGCTTCTTGAATATCTGGATTGTTGTCTTTCCTAAGTTCTGGAAAATTTTTACCTATCATCTCTTCAAATGTTCTTTCTGGTTCATTTTTTTCTGATTTCTCTTTGGGCTGATAATTACATTTATGTCAGATATTTGACTGCATTATACATGGCTCCTTTTTTTCAATTTTTATATGTGCCTTTGTTTGTATATTTTGATTATCTGCTGTTAAATTGTTTAAAGTGATATTGTTTCCTTTTTCATCACATTTTTCTTTTGGGATAATTTTCCTTTTTCCTTAAAATGAAAATTGTTTCTTGAAACATTTAAAAACTACATTTAGTGAGGGTTTTTGGATGATAAACACTTACAGATTTTATTTGTAAATATCTTAGATTTTATTTTCCCTCTTAAATGATGATTGTGATGTGCATACTTATAAGTTGGCAATTATATTCTTTCAGCTCTTTGAAAATACTATTTCACTGTTTTCTGGCTTCCATTGTTGCTGTTGCTAAATATACTTTTAATTAAACTGACATTCTTTTAAATATAATTGTTATAGCCTAAGATGCGAGAAATGACCACCTAAAGACCGAATTGAGCCAAATTAGGAGTCTTCATTAGCTGGCCAGTGACCACCCCCTGTTCTGGGAAAGTCCAGAGACAGAGAATGGCCCCGATCTTAAAGTGGACAGGGGTTATATACCTTTACCATTAACAATACTAACAATACACATACAGCTCAGAACATGTTGATTACAATAATTCATAAGCAAGCAAACTTACAGAAGCAAATAGCAACCATTAAATCAAGGAACTTTTTTTTGAGGAGCATCCAAGGAATATTTTTCCAAGGAACTGCCAAGCGTAGTGCAATGTAACTATACACACCTAATGATTTTAAACAATCACTTACAAGTTAATCACTGTATAAATTTTTTTTTCTGTTATTCATGTATTCTTTTTTTAACTTCACACAACAGTGAGTCCGTACACAAGATGACTGCACTAGCCTGCATACAAGATGGCTTCACTGTGGCTCACAGAACTATAGTGATTACTGTGCCTCATCACAATAATCTTTTTTTTTCTTTAGATGTCTTTAAGATCTTCTCTTTACCTTTTTCTTCTTTAGTTTTTACCTATGATGTTTCTAGGTAAAAATTTTCTTTTATTTATTTTGTTTAAGATTTGTTGTACTTCCTGGACTTGATGATATGTGTATTTCATCAATTGTGGAGAATTCTAAACCTTTTAAAAACATTTTATTGAAGTATAATTTGCAACTGAAAAGTGTGCAATTTGATGAATTTTTACAAATCACACATATTAATACAACTAGCCCACAAATCCAGAAATACAGTACTTACAGCTCTCCAGACGTCTTCTTCAGGTTCCCTTTTATTCATTACCTATTCCCAAGTGTTACCACTGTCTGGAATTCTATTCTATAAGCAAAGGTGAGTTTTGCCAATTTTTGAACTTTACATAAGTGAAATTGCATAGTACATATTCTTTTGTGTTTCACTTCTTTTGCCCCCATGTATCCTTATTACTGAGTAGCTAATATAATCATTATCTTTGTGAATATCTCCTTTTCTTAGTTTCTTCTCAAAATCAAATTACACCCATATTAGACCTTCTCATTGTCATCCATATCTTCTATCTTCCAGCTCATTGTTTTTCTGTCCTGTATTATCAGTACTTTTTTAATATATATCTTTTAATTCATAAGTTTTCTTTTGAGTTATTTATAACCTGTTTTTTATTCTGAACATTGATTTTAATCTGTGTCTTTATTTTCATTTCTAGAAGTACTATTCACTTATTTAAAATATGCTTTATCTTTTAAAAAAATCTTATTAGTCTCATAATTTTATTCTATTCTAAATTTGCTTAAATATTTAAAAATACTTCTTTTATATTCCAAATCATATAATTACATTATCCAATGTCATAGGATGCCTAATTATGCTATTGACTGTTTCTACTGACTTTCACTGATGGTATCTTATGTTCCTAAAGTATTTTGTAACCTTAAATAGTTATATCATATAAGACGGAAATTTTTTCCTTTAAGTATCCCAGTTGTTCTTGGTTTTTTGTGCCAGTCTTCTGAAAATACGGTATTTGTGTTTGATTCTTCAGTATACTACCCCTTTAAATTAATTTTCTCCTGGACCTCATAGATAGTATAAATTAGAAATCCCTGCTCAGATGTGACTGGAAGATTCCACATAAAGCTAAAATTTCCTTGTTTTCACCCATTGTTGACAGTATTTTTTCTTGCCTGCAGTTTGACTAAGGCTATAGACCTCTAAGACAGCCAATAGCATAATTAGTTCATTTCTAACACTCCACCTTATGTGAGACACAAGGTCTTGCTACTTGTCTCATAAATGGCATGAAAACCAAAGACTACTTTACTAAGATCAGTAAATTATCTTAGATTAGCCATGCTTTTAGAGTAAGCTCACTGTTCATGTTTTCATTTTGCCTCTGGGGTATCTCTTAGTTTCTTATGAATTCATCTATGTCTTCAAAATGGTGATTGCTATACTTTATAGGTAATTTCCAAATGCTTTGTGTTAGGAGTTTTTAAAGGCAGCTATTCTGCCACATATCTGAAATAGAGGACTTCCTTTATTTTTTAAGGAATACTCTACTTCACTGGGTAGCTCTCTCAACAATTAACTGTATGATCTTGGGGCAGTTACTTAACTTTTTTGCCTTGTTTTTTTGTCGTAAAATAAAGGTGATAAATTATCTATTTCTTATAATGTTTTATGGATCAAATTGTATAACACATGTAAAGTGCTTTGAATCATGCCAGACTAAGTTGTCAGTAATTGTTAGTGATTACTACTAGTGCCAATACTATTACTGTTGATAGTCCTTTGTAGAGATTGATTTCCAGGCATTCAATTATTAAAATCATTATCAATATTCTAGCTTTTTAATGCTGTACCTTTCATCCATGCTTCAATCAATGCTGCCAACTTATCCTTGAATAGTAGTTTTGTTAGGTAGATAGTGAGGGACCTCTGGCTATCCTACGGACGAAGGCAGGTGCCTCATCGTTCAAGCAATTGCCCCACCTGGGGAAAAAGGACAAGGGTGGGCACCCTAGCTTGGTGCTGCCCCACCTTAATCCTGCCCTGAGCAATTGCCACACCTAGGGGAAAGAGGAACACACTACTAAGCTGCAAAAGAATGCAGGGAATTCCCTTGGGCCAGACAACCCAGGCACAGTAGTATCTGGAAAGTGACCTAGATTAACCTAAGGCTAATTATCTTATTGTTAACTGTCCCTCAAAGTGGCTCCATGGTGATGTCTGAACCACAAAGAGTGCCCAATCTGGACAGTATGAAACAGGACCCCAGACAATAATCAGGGCCTCTTGTTATGACAGGAGGCCTATTCATCATCTGTGGTGAACATATCTTGTTCTTCCTCCGTAAACCCATCTTGTTCTTCCTCAATAAACTTTGTTTTCATGCTTACCTTGCTTTTGGTGTGTCTGGTCATTCTTTGGCCAAAAGCATACCAAGAACCAAGAACTAGATTGCCAACCCAACAGTTTTTTCAAAGTTGGAAGAAATCAAAAATGTCATCTATTCCAAATTTCAACCCATCATAATCATGTTGGACAAATCACCATCCACTTTCTCCTGACTCACACAGAGATGTGGAACTCAAGGGATGTAATTGGTTTATAGCTCTTTCTTTCTCATAATCTTTCATCACCTTTCTTTCTTCTTTATCTTCCTTGTGGAAATGATACTATAAAGGGGAGAATGGCCTGAAAAAGGGTAAAAATATTTTCTGTCTCTTCAAAACTCCTCACCCTTTTTGAAAACTAAAACCCACATCTCTGCCTCAGGCTAGAGGTTGGGAGGGGCAGGAGAGTGTCCTTTGTTGTTTGTGCCACAGGAGATGGCTCAGGGAATTGCTTGGGTGAAGGTCACAAGAATGTCTTAGTGGAAGGTGGAATGAGTCTGGGCAGAAGTCATGAGATTGTCTTGGCCAAAAATGGAATTATGGGATTAATTAGAACCTTTGAAAGCTCTGTGCTTCTGCTCAGAAGAAAGACATTGGTTCTTTGAGGTGGGAGTCTGCCAACCTCCTTATTTGCTGGCAAATTAATAAACTTCTCTTTCCTTCCCCTCAACCACTTGTCCCCATTTTTCTGATACAGCCTTGGGGACAAGTGTAGAACTTTCAGTAACTATACATACATTAATGTAATGAGTCATATGTAGAGAAAAAGAACATGATTTCTAATGCTAACCATTGGACCCTGACACATCATTCATTCCCTGGGAGAAGGGAGAAGAGAGCTCAGTGAAAAAAAAATAGTGAGCTGATGCAAGATGATGTGTTGTTTCTTACATTTATTTTAGGACTTTTTCTGGCAGCAGTTCAGAATGGTTTCTGGATCCAGTGAGACTGAGTGCCTCCAGCTCATGTACTCATAAAAGGTCAAACAAAAAAAGTGTGCTCACGAGAGCTTCTGTTGATTCATTTGAGATTCTCTTTTGCTTTAATGCTGTGGAGACCAGGATTAAATATCCTTTGGGATTATGCTTATATAGATATGGCATGTTTTATTGAATTATACTTCCCAGGCTAACCTAGTAAAATAGGTCTAATGTTAAGCCTGATAAGTTTGGGCCTGGTAAAAAATCTAATATTTTTACTTCTTGTTGTGTTGTCCTTACAATGGCATTTTCATTGCTTTGCTTTAAAATATGAGAATGAGAGCTACAGATTCTATTTTATTTCTATCCTTCTGGCATAGCTTTAAAACTCTCATAAAATAATCAGGGAAATTGTCTCCATGAACAATTATGAAAAAAGCTATTCAGGCTGAATGCCTCTAAGTGAAGCTTCAAGAATCATGTTAATTTATTGTAAGATACATTTCTGATGAGAATTATTATAAACACAGGAAAAAAGGCATATCAGAATTTTAGAAGCCCTAAAGAACTCGCAGTATACTCATATAACAACTTATTTCTCCATTCTCTCCCTCCTTTAAAATTTCAAATGAAAAGTATATAAAGAGTCTCATTTTCACTTATTGTGTTTGTGCTGGTGTTCTCAGATAAAAGCTGGTTCTTTTAAACTTCATGTTCTTCCTTTAACCATTGCAGCAGAGATGAAGCATATCACTTTTCCTTCTATTGTAGTACACAAAGAAAATCTGTTTTTCATTTTAGCACTTCAAAATTTCTATTTCCTTACACAATATTATAAGATTTTTCAAGGATTAGCAACATTATTGGTAGTATCAAAAAAAAAAAAGTTTTTTTTTCCTTATGTGGAGCACATCTCTAGTAGTAGTCATTTTCTTTTTCTTAGGAAATCACATGGATTACCACTTATTCACAAATGATTTAAAATCTTTAATTTTGGAACTGAAGATCTATATACCCAATGACGTGTCATCTGAAAATTGCACATATGTGTCTAAATTTGAACTCCTTATCTTTCCCCAAACTCTGGTCCTCTTCTCATGCTGAATGGATATTCAAAATTAGACATACTTCCTCAAGCCTCACCTACTAAGTCATTCTCTTTGCTTCCTACCTCCGACATAGACCTTACCTTCTCTCCATGCTGACCTAATCACAGTTCTTCCTACAGGATATTGAAGGAAATTACAAATATTTTACCCCAAAATTGGCATTTTTGCTATGCTGGACTGATTGTAAAAGCCTCAAGTTCTCTCTGACCTTCCCTCCTACCCCACCACCACCATTAGCTCTCCCCAAATTGTTGAAGTTTCTTTATTTATCTGACTAAGATTCATACCCACCTAGGAGAAAAATTGTTCTTTTCTTCTCCCTATAACACTAGAAATGTGACCACACTGGAACAGACTCTTTTAAGAAGATAATGTCCCATTGCTCAGACTCATTTAAATTCCAAAGGGAACGATTTACCAGTTAATCTTAGTTCCCCATCCATGCATCCTCCCTAGTCATCTTTTGTTGCCTCTCACCAGAATTCCTCTTTATCTCTTTCATAAACCATTTTATCTGAAAGGTATACAAGCTTCTGAACACTGTTGGGGAGTTGAATCTTCATTTTCTGAGGGTTCTCGTGTATAGATATTAAAATAAATTTGATAATTTTTTTCATATTAATCTGCTTTATTGTGAGTTGGTTTTCCAGTGAAACAGCAGCTTGGCACAGTGAGATTGGTCATCGAAGCTGCTCTCCCCTCCTGGAGGCTGCCGCGAAGGGAATCCAGGTCCCGAGGAGAAGCTGGCAGAATGGGAGAGAGCTCCTTCCTAGTCAGACTTCTTTTTCTTCCATTCTCTCTCTCTCTTTTTTTTTTCTTCCCCCAACATTCGCATATTGAAAACCAGACAGACTTCTGATTTCTCCCTCTCTGGTTTGCAGTTGAACAGACAGGAAAAAAATCACTATCTCCTCTGTCCTTTCCAAATTTAAGATTAACGAGAGAAAAGCATTTTGTATGACTAGTCTTGGTAAAGTGTCTCTGGCGTATTTTTTTGTGCTTTGTGTTATGAATATTCATATTGTTTTGATCCCTTTCCTCTCAGAAATAGTCTTTTTTGTTGCTTTTCTTTGTCATCGTCTCTCTGTGTTGTTCTGTCATAAAGATGGGTATCACAGAGTAGAACAGCGGCCTGGATCCCGTACACGCCCACTGCTCAAGCTGGCCTAGTTTGCAGACTAGTCGGTTAACGTGGCTCTGACTAGACCCGTGACTATCGAGATAAACTTTGCTGCAGGTCCCTGAAGTAAAAACTGGATGTGATTCCCCTCTCGTGTTGTTTCACGTCCCTGAGAGCTTGTTTTGTGGCCAACTGGGAGTTTTCCGTCTTGGTCTTCGCCAATTCAGGGGGTGTGTTTTTTCAGGATCAAAAAGATTGGGAGTCCCAGACACCTAAGATTCGAAGCAGCTCACGTCTTATACTGAATGTGTCAAGCTCTCAGAGGAATCTTTGTTTTAAAAGGTGCCATCGTCTTTGTTATCTTAGGTCTATTTCTGAGAGTGAGTTTTTGAGGGTCATGGGAACTGCCTCTTCTAGGCCCTCTCCAGGAGCGCCTCTTGCTACTACTCTAAACCTGCAAAATTACCACCTGGGCTTTCTTGGATTGAGTCACTTTTGGAAAAAAATACCTCACTGAGAATTATTGATGGCTGAAAGACACAGCCTTTAAATTAAGACTCCTAAATGTCTGAAAATGAATTTTAGAGATTTCTTATTCTAGACAGTTGCTTTATTTGTATTAATAGAGGAAGTGGATTAATAGAAAGACACATAATATTGTGGCTAGCCTTAAATATTCTCTTGACAAAATTAAAGAGCAAAATCTGACCTAAAAGATAAAAATCCACTGTACACTGCTCCAGTGGGAACAAAAATAAAAGCTAGTTCACTTTGTGGCCTAGTGGTTAAAATTTTGTGTTTTTCACCCTAGCAGCCTGGGTTCAATTCCTGGTCAAGGAAATGATTCTGTTTTGGTTTAATATTTGTGTGGCTTTTGCCATTTACTTATCATTGCCTTTCTATAGAAAACCTTTAATTTCCTGTTTCCTTCTACCTGTGGGAGGCGCACAAGACTTTGGGGCTTTTGTAATAGGTAGTTAGCCAAGAAGCTAAGACCTTAAAAAATACGGCTGTCTGCTTGTCCCAGCTAAAATCTGCTCCCATTTACTTTTACTCCTCCCTACACCTCCTATCTCTTTGCCATCTTTGTACCACATGGAAAAAAAAAAACCTGGAGGGAACTTCTAATGGCTCAGACCCCTTAAGAAACTCAGAAAAACGTGCCACTCACCCTTTTTTTTTTTGTATGATCTTATGTTTTTCTTGTGGAGTCTAAAAGGTCATGGACAGATTCCTCTCAGGTATAAAACTCTGCTCTCTTTTTTGTATCCCATTACCTCTGTAGCTTTTGGCAATACCAGAAATCACTTTATGTTGTGAAAAATTTTTACGTTGATGTGCATAATGGCTAGACAGAGTGCTCTGATTAGACTGGGTTGTCTGCCAGCCTCAGGAACATGTCCTTAGAGTGAGGCATACCATGAAAGCATTACTGTCTAGTCCTGTAGCATTTCTCTCTTTTGGAGGATCTGGGACTCAGTGTAAAAAGGAAGTCCTTGATCTTGGGGGAATCTAAGTATTGTGCCTTCCAACTGTACCAGTGCTAAAACTGAAGGCTTTCTTGGCCATGTTTCTGTAAGGGCTCCACTGTAAAGCCAGTAATCTAATTAATAAACAATATAAATTAAAAAAAAATCACCTATCAAACTAAATCAGTCTACATTTAGCTGGTAATTTTAAAACTCTCTGTCAAAAAAATTTATCTCTATAATAAAACCCCTATTTATAAGGACATCTCCCTCTGTGCACCGAAACCCCGACAAACTTTTATGATTAAAAAGAACAATGGCTCAAAGTTTATATAACAAATCTTACCTTTGCTTAGGTCTAAGTTCTGTGCCTTGAGATATCAATTTTCTACTTGGTTTTATTCAGGAGATTAATAATCTAAAATGAGAGAGAAACTATTTGAAAACTGGCAAATGAAAAATCTTAAAATTGCATAAGATCTGTTTCTGTGTGTCTGTATGTCTATGTGTCTATATGTGATATTTCATTACCAAAATATATAAAAGGGGCTCTAATTAATAGCTTAAATAGTAAACACTTAAATCAAATATTTTATCAGGAAAATAAAAACTAACATAAATGTCTTTTAGTTCACATGACCGTTAGTAATCTTTGGTAAATAAAACTAATTTTAAAATTGTTATTAAAGTCTACATGTTTTCAGGTCATTGTCCTTCTATAATATTTTAAATACTTGCTAGACTTGACTGTGAGTTTATGTTTTTGGTTTTGAGCCTCTGGATTCTGGGGTCTGGATAGATGGGCATGATGAGGCCTGGGGCAAGTTCTTAGTACCTAGACTAACAGCTACAAGGCACAACCAAGCTCAACATGGCCCCTTCTTCCCTGCCCCAGCTTTGCCTCCTGGCTGTTATGAGAGGGTTTAGACCCTTAGCATCCTGTCTTCTGTCCTGAGCTCTATACCTGGTATGTAAATTGAGGGCACAGACAGACTCTGCCCTTCATAGTCACCTTTGTTGCCACATGGCTACTTGAGACCTAAGATGACTAGAGAAGACATTAGGGATGGTACCTATGTGGTAGTTTCAAACTTCTTCGAAGTAATTTAAAATCTTAAAGTCATATTATGTTAAATTAAAGAAAATAATCATAAAACATCTGAGTCATTTGTAAATACAGTAAGATACTAAATTGCTAATTATTTAAGTTTATATATTTTGACATCTTATTTTTATGTGATATAGAAAGCTAAATATATTCAGATGTTCTGATAAAAATTGAGGACTGATAACTTTAAGTTTCTAAGTTTTTCATTAAAAATAAGGGTTACTAAGAGTTAACATTGTAATTTATGTAATTAAAATGACTAGATGTAAGAAAAACAATTCTATATACAAACTATGTAAAAATTAAATTTTTTTGGTAAAAAATGTTATAAGAAGAAATAGAAATGTTTTTGTCAAATAGAAAATAATTTTGCCTAATTTAAAGGTTTTATAAATTATTTTAAATTAAATAAATGATATATAAAACTAAAAGTTGGGGGTAAATTATAAAAATCATAAAAATGTTATGGAAATCTTACCTTACGATCAAACTGATTAAGATTAAATAGATCTATTCCTAAGATTTTTATTAAAACTAGCACTCCCGGCTGGGCGAGGTGGCTCACGCCTGTAATCCTAGCACTCTGGGAGGCCGAGGCTGGTGGATCGCTCGAGGTCAGGAGTTCGAGACCAGCCTGAGCAAGAGTGAGACCCCGTCTCTACTAAAAATAGAAAGACATTATATGGACAACTAAAAATCTATATAGAAAAAATTAGCCGGGCATGGTGGCGCATGCCTGTAGTCCCAGCTACTCGGGAGGCTGAGACAGGAGGATCGCTTGAGCTCAGGAGTCTGAGGTTGCTGTGAGCTAGGCTGACGCCACGGCACTCACTCTAGCCTGGGCAACAGAGTGAGACTCTGTCTCAAAAAAAAAAAAAAAAAAACAAAAACAAACTAGCACTCCCATTTAATATACTAATGCAAAGATAAAATTTGTTTTTCTCTTTTAAACACGATTTTAATGTAACTTCAGTAGAGATAATGTAACAGAGAGAATGGCCTGAAAAAGGGTAAAAATGTTTTCTGTCTCTACAAAACCCACTGACACTTTTTGAGAACTGAAGCCCATCTCCCTGTCTCAGGCCAGTGGTGGGGAGCATTCAGGGGAACGTCCTTTGTTCTTTATACCACAGGAAATGGCTTAAAGGACTTGTCCTGGTGGAGGTCATGTGACATTGTCTTAAGTGAAGATGGGATTGATCAGAGGTCATGAGATTGTTTTAGCCAAAGACAAGCTGGGTTTTAAAGGTTTTAATCAGAACCATCCCCTTTAAGAACTCTGTATTTCTGCTCAGGGGCAGGATGTTGATACTTTAAGACAGGAGCCTGCTAACTTCCTCATTTGCTGGCAAAATAATGAACTTCTCTTTCCTTCCTCAAACCACTTGTCCTTATTCTTCTGCGGCAGTGCTGAGGACAAGTGTTGAACTTTTGGTAACAATAATAAAAGATTTTTGTTCACCTTCTGAGTAAACTCAAGAAAAGTAGAGAGAGGGAGAGACAGATTCAGTTTGCTTCTTTATTAGCTTTTCGGTTTCAGTTTGTCTTTATTAGATCTTGTGATTGTTTTGAAAACTGAGTCTCCTCTCTATTAAAGAGTGAAGTTTTTGCCTTGTAAAATCTTTGAATTATCACTTTGACTAAATAAATGCCTATTATTTTATAGTAACCTGTGATCCCGTGTTGTGACAGGTGTTATAAACTTTATATTTGACAAACATTCTAAAATCGAAATTCTAAATTCAGTCTTTTTTACTTCAAACTAGTTTTTCTAAAATAGGTACCAAAAGTCTAACAGAAATACATTCAGTTTATTTGGTATGTTAAAACTATATAGGAAACATTGTCAAATATGAAATGTTGTTTAATTTTCTTTGGGTTATATTGATATAAACATGTTATTAATATGTGTTGTAAAATTATAACAGAGTCTGAAAATTCTTATATGTCTTGGTATATGTTTTCAGTAACTATTATGGTTATTATGTTAAATTGTTATGTGCCAAAGAAATAATCAAATTTCTTTGTTAACTGTCTCTTTAACTGTGGCTATTTTAATATTTTCTGTCAATTGTTTTACTTTGATTTTTCTTGAAGAAAAAGCAATTTTCAACTGGCTGCAGTCCAAAATTTACTTCTTCAAGAAAATGTATAAAAAGGACTCTGTCATGTACTTTGTACCTTTTTCTTTTTTGACAGTGTCTTGCTCCGTCACCTGGGCTACAGTGGAGTGGCATCATCATAGCTCACTGCAACCTCCACCTCCTGGGCTCAAGTGATCCCCCTGCCTGAGTAGCTGGGACTACAGGTGTGCATCACCATGTCGAGCCAATTTTCTATTTCTTGTAGCGATGGGGTCTCGCTTTTGCTCAGCCTGGTCTCAAACTCCTGACCTCAAGCCATTCTCCTGCTTTGGCCTCCCAGAGTGGGAGGATTACAGGCGTGAGCCACTGCATCTGGCTGACAGGTATTTTTAAATACAGGTTTCTGAAAACTTTTGGAGATCATACCATTTGAATTAAGAAAACTTTCAAGACTTTAATTAAAAAGCTAATGTGTTCATGAGGATTACTAACCGTATCTCAAGCAAAACAAAAATTAATTTCATGGAACTGAGCTAATTTTTGTTATAATTTTTTGGTTTAAACATTGCTGATTCTTTTTATTTTTTGTTTCCCAGAAGTAAAAGAAAAAACCCTTTTCCTTCTTTTGAGCTATTTATAGCTTACAAAAAAATTGGTAAAATATATTTTCTGTGAGCAATCTGAAACATTTATTTTTCTCTCTACTTGATTTCTCCAGAATTTGGAAACTATTTATAAATATTCTTATTTTATAGCAGTATAGTTATTTGTATAAGTTCAGTAAGAATCTGTTTTCTTTTATAACAGGACACAATGTAAGATAATGGTTATTTTACCAAGGCTTTGGCTGAAATGGCATATTTTCAGATATACCCAGACTGCTTTGACAAATTAGGTTAACTTTATAAGGCAATGAAAAGTTCTCTAGAAAAAACGTCCCAGGTACCTCATCTATAACATTTCCTGATCTATGATAAGTAAAGAATGTCATTCTCTGACAGGTCCAGGAAACTCAAGTTATTCTGGAACCTCAAACAAAGAGAAATTTACCCAATTCATATAGGTACAGTTAAATCCTTGGATTGGCTTTTAAGTCCAAGCTGAGGTTCCTTATGAAAAAAGTTCCAGCAAAGCCGATTTTACAAAAGAAAAGCCTATATGGATAATGATTATTATTCATTTTCTGCAAATAATAAGACCAAAGATAATGAGACTAAAATTTATTTTGCAAATAAATTTGTCCTACCGTGACTTATCTTTAGTAAAAATGGCAAGCTAGAGAGAGAAAATTATGTTTCAGAAGACCCAGGATTAGATTCCATCCTTGTCCATTGTTTTTGAGTTTTTGTTTCTTGCCCATAATTTGGACTGAATTCTGAATTCTTTTCTGGTTATAAGACTCCAAATGAAACTGCTTTTACAAATTAATAAAAAAGGGTGCAAGGTGAGAAATGTGGTAAGGGCTTAGCTAAAAATAAGGCACAGGCCTAGGTAAAAATAATGATAATAATTAGCCACTGTCCCCTTGTTTACTTCTCTATAATTGCTACTCTGGAGCCACATAGCTGGTGGTAATAAAGATTCATAGCTTTCTCCATAGATGATATCACCTTTTTTAAACCTAGGGGTAGTTTCTGGGATATCTTCCAAGTGCCACATTCCAGTGGAATGACTGACTCACCCAGACCACTGGCCCATAGCGAGGCATTGGCTCAACTGGTCTTGTGACCCCCACCCAAGAACCTGATCTCCCTCCTCGGGGAGGCAGATTCGAGAAATTTCTCCCATCTCCCTGCTTAGTGCTATTCGGAATAAACTCTTTCTCTGCCATAAACTCTGCTGTCTCAGCATATTGGCTTGCTCTTTGGCAGCGAGCAAATAAACCTCGTTGGGTGGCAACACAAATAACATTTCAAATTTTTTCTTCCATTGTTCTGACTTGGCCTCAATGAAATTGCCTTTATTTTGAGGCCCTGCAAACAAACTTTGTGACAATCTCCAGGCAAAAAAAAAGAAAAAAAGAAAAAAAAGTCCTCAGATTTCCACTGCCTACTTCCACTTTAACTGAAGATGCTTCATTGAGTTTAACATCTAGAACCCTCAGCTGGATGTCTTACAGACTCTAAGAAAACTGGTTTACGAACAGTGCCAAATATTAACCTTTATTTTTCTTCTGTTTGAAAGCTCCTCTACGATGTCAGCTCCTGGAATGGGACACAGCTGTTTAACTGAACTGATACTTGCAGAACTAAGAGAGATACTAAAGAAGATATGGGACAGTATGTTTCAATTTGCTATTTTTCCAGTTATCTCTGTTTTTTTTTTTTTTTTCACTCCTTTGTCTATCTCTAACAACCTCTAATATAAATTTCTGAAAAGCTATCAGCTTGGCTTTTAATATGTGAAACTTTTTAGATTCAAAGTGTGGACCAAAGGAAATTAAAAATATTTTACCCCAAAATATGGCATTCTGACATGCGGGACTGATTAAAGAAGACTCAAGGTCTGTGGTCTTCCCCCCACACCATCAACTCTCTCCCAAAATCATTGAAGTTTCTTTATCTGCCTGAGATCCAGATCTACCTGGGAGAAAAATTGTTCTTTTCTTCTCCCCCCGTAAGACCAGAAATATGACCACACCTGAACAGACTCTTAAAGAAGATAATGTCCTATCTCTCAGATGCGTTTAAATTCCCAAGGGAATTCTTTACCTGTTAATCTTTGTTCTCCACCAATTCATCCTCCCTAGTAATCTTTTATTGCCCCTCAGCAGAATTTCTCTTTTCCCCCCTCCCATAACTCATTTTATCCAAAAGGCATATAAGCTTCTGAACACAGTTGGGAAGTTGAATCTTCATTTTCTGGGGGCTCTTGTGTGTAGATTTTAAAATAAATTCCACGTTTCTCTTATTAATCTGCTTTCTGGTGAGTTGATTTTCCAGTGAACCTTCTAAGGGGGAAAAGAAAGTTTTCTCTTCACCCTAACAACATAGAGCTTTAAGTCTCACCTTTTCATAGTCTGCTCCCCTTGCCTGGAGCACAGGTCTGGTTCTGGGCTCCTTTATGTCTCCACAAAATTCTTAACTCTCCTGGGAAGTGATCATAACTTAGGAAGCTCTCAGTCCAGGAGGAGAGACAGGCAGCAAAAAGAATAGAGAAATGTGATGGTAGAAACCACATTACAATAGTTTGTCTATATGTTTCTTTACCTTTATGAATTATGATCTTTTTGAGGTCATGGTTTGGGTCTAATTTGTCCTGTGTCTGTAGTGTTTAGCCTAATAACCAATAAATATTGCCTATTTATTGTCAAATAGATGTTCAATAAATATTTACTGAAAGAATGCAGTTCTTATGACCTACAATCACAAAACATTATTATGAGTATTATAAACATTTCTCTCCTTCTCAAATGAGCCTTAATCAATGGCTCACTGACAAGATTCAGATTTACATGGGATCATAAATTCTGAAACAAAATTCTAGATTTTTTCCAAAATTAGCATAAAATAATTCATAAATTTCACTGCAGACTCTTCTTTAGAAATGCAAAGGTGCACCATTAAACTATAAGAACAATGAGAAAGGAATTTATAATTTGTATGAACAAATAATTTTCTCCCCACATAAGGCAATTTTTTACCTCAGCAGACTATGTTTTTGCTGTTGGTCTGAGGATTAGAAGACCTGGTGTATAATTCTGTCCCCTCTATACAATAGCTCTAAAATTCATGATATTCACTTTGAGGCTGTTTTCTTATTAACAAATGTGGATGATAATACCTGCCATGATTATCTTTCATAGATAAATGGTGAGGTACAAATGAACCATTGCAAATGCAAGTAGTTTGAAAGATAAAATTACTGTGAAAGGATAAAGTATTATTATTGGGTAAATATATTAGTTTGTTATGGATATTAAAATAAAAAACAGTGAATTTTTTAGTCTAAAAATATTGTAACATTTCTGAATTCCATAGAAAGTTTTCTTACCAATAAATACATTACCATAATAGCAGCTAATTTGTTGAATGTTTGCAATGCGATAGAACTCCGATTATCTCATTCAATTCTAACTACAAATCCATTAAATAGGAATGATTATAACCATCCTTTTATAGATAAGGAAGATGAGGATTCCAGATACTAAGTGATACGGTTATTTTATACTGTTGCAGAATTTTAGTATCCAAACTAATTTTACTGCAATTCTTAAAGTGGTCATTGTAAAGAAGGAAACGAAGCTCTAAAACATGAGTATACATTTGCTAGTTGGTAAGTAATTTACTTTTTCCATACTTGTCCAAGTACTATTCTAAGATAAATAGTACATAAGATTAATCCTGGTATGTTTGCATATATCTGATTAAAAATAAAAGTCTTCTAATTAGATTAGAATAGCATATAGTATCATACCAGGAGAGAAAAAAAGCCACTAACAGGAATTTGTTTGAGATGCTACACTTTTCCTGTAAACACTCATCTTCCTCTGAGGCATTTCTTTCTCTATGCTTCCTAAATCAGGAGTCAATTATCTACTTATTGCTTAAGCCAGGACCGCTGGGATATTTCCTTAACCTTTAATCTTTCTCTCCCTCATACCTACTTTCCTATCCTCATTCTGTTCAATCAGTTATCATGTCCTGTCTCTTCTACTTTGTGCATATCTTTTGAGTCCGTTTTCTTCTCTCCATCTTCTTTGTACCACACTAATCGAATCCAAAATGTTTTTTTGCTGAAAATTCAGCAAACATCTCTCAATTGGTCATATTGAATCTATTTTGCATTCTTTTTCATTTATTCGCCAATGGCTAGCCCGGTCTTTTTAATATTACAAACGTGATCATGCTATACTTTTGTTTAAAATCCTTTGTGGATTCCAGTTACTTTTCAAATAAAGTCCCAAAATCCTGGTATGGATTTTTAGTCTTTGTATGATCTGTTTTACCTAATTTATATCCAACTATTCTCCTCTCATTGTATACCTGCCAGTCATACTAGCTTTATTTCAGTTTAGGCAGTGCCTACGTGTCTTCCAGCCTTGGAAGCCTGTACATATCAGTGCCCCTGCCTGGAACGCTCCGTCTTCCTCACACTGCCTCTTGGATACCACAAAGTCATCCTTGATGCTACACTTTACAAGTCCTTTCCTAAGGGATGCATTCCTCAGTCACCCCTAGATTAGGTCAGATCCCCTGTTAATTGCCTTCATAGCCTGCTGTGTTTTCCTTTTTTTAGTAGCCTATATCCCAATATGTCTTAAGTATTGGAGAAATCATCTGAGCAACTCAAAACGCAGAATTTTTGTTTTCCTCATCTCCTTATTCTTATGTCCACTTGGCAGTTGTCTGTTCTCTGTTCATGGCCAAAGAATGACCAGACACACCAAAAGCAAGGCAAGCATGAAATGAAGTTTATTGAGGAAGGGCAGGATGGTTTACAGAGCAAGAACAAGATACATTTGCTACAGACGATGAACGGGCCCTCCGTTGTAACAAGAGGCCCTGGTAATGGTCAGGGGTCTTGTTTTCTAGTGTCTAGATTGGGCTTTCCTTATGGTTCAGACGTTACCACCACTACTTGAACCACTTTGAGGGGCAGTTAATGACATCGTAATTAGCCTTAGGTTACTCTGGTCACTTTCCAGATCCTGCTACACCTGGGGTGCCTGGCCCATGGGCTGGGGACTTCCCTGCGTTCTTTTGCAGATTGGCAGAGCGGTCCTCCTTCTTCCCGAGTGGGGCAGTTGCTTGGGGCAGGGTTAAGGGGGGGCAGCACCAAAACCAGGGCCCACCTTTGTCCTTCTTCCTCAGGTGGGGCAATTGCTCGAGGCAGCGCCAAGGTGAGACACCTGCATTTGTCCCTAAGAGAGTTGGAGGTCCCTTGCTATCTACCAAACACTTATAAGCTGAGTAGTGTAAAAAAAAAAGTAATTGATTTCCCTGAGAAGGTGAGATGGCAAAAGAGCATAAATAACTAGGCTGTGTAATTTCTCCTGCCGTGCCTGATTAATATCTGTTTGAAGGCAGGATTTCTATTTTGTTCATTGCTATGTTGTGTGACTATAGCACGAAGTGAGTGTGCAATGACTATTTGGTAATTGAGAGAATCTGTGAAGTTTCTCTATGAATCACCCAAAGCTCTAGAACTCTATCTAGAGTAAAATAAAATAAAATGCAGTTCTTACCCCTTAAATAAATGTAAACTATCCCCTACCAATCTCCTTTCAGAATCAAGGGCTTTTCTAGACATGCTAGCTAAATTTTTGTAGTTTTAATTTTCTATTATCCTAAGTGCCTAATATATTTGTGGATGTTTGTTTCTTAATCCTAGAGTCACCAGCCTGAGCTGGATGTTATTATTCTTATTTTTACAAATAAAGAAACTAAGGATGACAGAGTCTTCGAGCCACCTTGCAAATCCTTTCTCTCTTTCAGTAGTAACAGGTCCCCAGCTGGCACATAGTTGGACTACAGTTCTCTGACTCTCACATTTCGATAGGGCCTTGTGGCTGATTTCCCCCCATGTTTTGTAAGAGAAGCTATGCATGCCTCTAAGTCTGGAGCTTTTCAAACAATGAGTGTGCCCCCTACACGTGCTTTCTCTCTTCCTCTGCCTGCCCCTGGATAGGCAACTCAGGCTCTACCACCAAGATGACACTCCAGTGTGTAGGGAACCAGAGCTGCCTTCCTGCATCTCAGTGTTGAGAAGAGCCTCTTTTGGACCAGGAACGTACATGTAGGCAGAAAAAAAATCTTCTATTATGTCTGAGTTGCTGTAATTTTGGGTCCAGTTTTTCCGCAGTTTACCTGCATAACCAAGGTAGACTCAGAAGCTTTTTCCTCCCTAAGGCCACGAGGTGGCACTCAATCTCAGGACTGCTTGGCCCAAAGACCATTTATCTCTAAGGTGGACAAAACTTAGAGATGTCTTTTAATTTGTGTACCTATTTAACCCTGGTTAATCTGTCCTAGTTCTTAGTGATTTTTTTTTCCCCCTCCGTTTTACTTGTAGGTATTAGCATGTTGCAGTCACTCTTTAAATTAACTTTTGATGGATGCCTACATTTTTGGAGTGGATTCAAAGCCTAGTTAAATAGAGTTCCTACTCTCGAGAAACCTGTTAATGATCAAAAGGAGAGGAAAAGAATGCTAATCAATGATGAGAACACAATTTAAAAAGTGGTAGATGTAGTCAAAATATGAATACATGGTTTGAATGTTACAAGGAGGAAGTGCCTGTTGTATTTCTGTTAATGTTGGCTAATGATTGATTTATTTTCTGCTTTACAACTCAGTAAGGTCAGAGCACTTCTGACTCTCTATTTGGACTAAAGCAGACTTAGGCCTGAAAGAGAAGGCCTCTGATGACATTCCAGCCCTTCATCTCCTTGTAAAAGCCCTTATACATTGAGCTGTACAGTCTAATGAGATCTAAATTGTGTCATTAGGCAGGTAGTTTGGTTTCATTATCACCAATTCTTTCAATGTGGCCCTGATAATATTTCTAATTAGCTGAGGTAAATCATTGCCAACCAATATGATAACTGAACTGATAAAAACCAGTTGCTCGGAAGTGGTTAGGTTTAAGACCTAATAGTGTGTTTAGGAAAGATTTTGGAGGAAATGGTAATTCCATGGGGATGCACGGACATGGGAAGTTTAAAAATAGTTCTGAGAGTTCGGTAAGTTTTTAAAAATCCACAAAGTAAAATATTTTCAGAGGTTTAATAAATTATCTTACTCCTTAAACACTTTCGTTTTTTCTGATCGCATAGGTATTTAGTACCATAGATTGTTATCCCAACACACGTTCGCTTCACATGCTTACTTTTGTTTTATAATGTTGTCTATTTTGTGAAGAAAGCACTAGTCTCAGAAAGCCAAAGTTCAAGTGTGTTAGTCTTCCTTTATTGGCATATTTAAAATTAAAATAAATTTTATTTCTTTAAAAAAATAGAGGTAAGAGTTTAATACCAATTGCCTATAGTATAATTCACAATTTCCTCTTTACTTTTCACAAGAGTGCATATCAATTCTGAATCAATAAAAATCCTTATAGGTACTTCCAGATAAAAATAAAGACATGGTCCTTGAAGTGTCTGGTTGTAACCAGGTTGTAGAACCTTCTAAAGATAATGGCTCACATAACAGCTCTTATTTCATGGCTCTAACCTCAATAAGACCAATGGTTAACCATTGCAAATAACAGAAGTACAGTTCTTATAATAAACTATGTTAGACAATCAATTTCTCTTTCTATGAAAATAAATATCTTGAATTGCTACTGCATTGATGTTTAGTGTGAGATCATTGAATAGTTGAAATATTTTATGACTTTAGCATTAGTTTTTAACTTTATTGGATGTTTTACTAATACAAAATGAATTTTAGATTTTGATTACATTGCATGGAATTTGGGAGAAACAAGCTTTCCTACCTGAAGCTCATCTTCTTTTGCTTATTTTGTTATAATATATGAAAGGTGAAAATATTGACAAATGCTATTGCCTGCCATTTATCATTTCTGCTTTACTTTATTTGATTTATTTTCCTTAAATCTTATTATTCCATTACTATTTTAAAGCTGTTTCTTATATAATCCTTGTATTTTTCATGCCCTTCTATTGCAATATAGGTTGTTATAGGCTATTCTAATAATAGTAGGAAACTAAATCTTATATGCCTTTACATTGCTAAAATAATTTTTATTAGAAAGAGAATTTTTACAGTAAGGTCTTCAATATTACCTTAGACTCATTTGGGATTAAGTTCTTGAGAGCCGGCAAGTTATTTATTTATGTATTTTGGAACAGAAGAAACCGGAGAGCACAGTATTTACTTCTATAAATATAATTTTTTCCAGCCTTATCTATTTATGCAAAGATCTTATTTGTCCTACATATTTATGCAGAGAGTTAGAGCTGATTGAGTGATAATAGGATTTAATGGTATTAAGTGACAGCTTTAATGAGAAGCCTGAAGTCAGACCAAGAGATCTGATGGGAATTCCTTCCAAGAGATATATTTAATTGGGGCTTGAACATGTTTTAAAAGCCAAGATGAATAATTCTATTAAGAAAAAATGCATCTAACAAATAAAACTACTAATTGAACTGTAATGCTGACCTTTAAAATAACAGACATGATTAAATGCATATTGTCAGAATGGCCTTCCTGTCTAGATATAAGGCTTTTAAGTGTTCGTTCCTCTCTGCTTATTGACTTTGGTTAATATATTCTGTGGATTTACATTTGATGTATTCGGGAAAGTAGAAAATAATTAACCACCACTTAGGTTACTGTCAAGAATGATGAAGTAACAGAGATCTACTAGGATTTCATGGACTGCTGGCCTCACACCATTTTAAATCTTTGGGATCTCATTAGTGATATTTCAGTACGGTATCATTGAGAATGAGTCTTATTTCCATTTTATGAAAGGGACACGTGATTTTCTTGTAAACTGAATTTAAAAGGAACAAATTTCAACAAAAAAAGATTTGATGGACAGATACCAGGTAAACATTGGAGAGATACAAGGGACTGAACTCCATGAAATGAATGATTGGTATGATACTACAATTCTGAAAAACCAATGGATGCAGGAGGGGAGAAAGAAAGTCTTATTACTCTTCCGTGGAAGATGAGTTGACTAATGCTATTTGTAAGGGTATAATATATATGAAGCTATACATACCTTCAGTAAATAGACTTTCACAACAACGCTATGAAGTAACAGCTATTATTATTCAAATTTGACAGGTATAGAAACCTTGGATTACTTGTTGAGGTTGAATAACTTCCCCAAAGTTACAATGCTGGGACTCAGATACAAGTCTGTGTGGCTTCAAACAGAATGTTAAGTTCAAGATTGTTTGGAAAAACAAGATGATAAATTTTAATGAGTGAAAAAGCACAGGGGTTGTCACTTGATGAACAAAAAAAGATAGGAATTAAAAAAGAACAACTTCCACAAAGAGAACATAAAGCAGGAAAACTTGGCCATTTAAGATGCTTTAAAGCTCAAACCAAGTAAAGATATTTTCTAAACAACCAAAGACATACCCCATTTTAAAAATGCAAAAAATCTGAATAGCTGCTTTCATTTTCTACTTAACATTCTAAGAAAAGACACACTTAAAGTCAACTGGCAAGTCAAACGTGAATCAGCCTATAATTATTTTATATATATTGCCTGGCTAATGTTCTTTAAGTCCCTTCCTATTCATTGCATGATTTAACATTGCTCCTTTTTATATAATTAAAATAGGATTTACTATGGAGCTCATACAACTACCACCTTCAGCTATTAATCAAGGAGTCATTCAAGGAAGAATGGGGAGACATTGTTGCTGAATCATCTCTCATTTTGTAAAGCCCACCAGAATGACCCATCAAGCAAACCTATTTCAAGTGAATTGTGCAAGAAAATTATTTAGAATACAATGACACTTTGGGTTTTCAATTCAGACTATGCCCACACATGTCCTAAAAACTGGTTTCACATGGCACTTTCTGATGGCTTGAACATCAGAACAATTTGTCACAAGTTTGTCATTTGTTTGCTCTAATTCTTATTGTTTAAGAGTAGAACAGATAATTGTGCACACACTGCTTTAGGCATGACTTTTATTAGTGGCCTCTCAATTTATGCATATGTAGGAGATGTTATTACCATAAAAAATAGATGAGAAAGTGAAAATTTCTGTTGACTTTCACTTAGTTCAGAGAACAGCATTCACTATCTGTAAAGGGCCCCAAAGTGAATGTTTTAGGCTATGATTGGTCTCTGTTATAATTATTTGACTCTGCTATGGCAGGGAGGCAGCCCTACACAGGATATAAACTTTACTTATAAAAATAGATGGTGGGAGGATTTGGCCTCTGGGCTGTAATTTGCCAATCCATAACTTAGATCAACAGTCTACCTCCTGGAAAGATGTGGTAAATAAAAATTGGAATTTTAGAAACATAAGAGTGAATTGCCTGGAGCAACACAGGGACTCAGTCACAGAAAAAGAAGGAGAATCTTGTTCTCCGAGGCCACTATTGCTGTACAACCACTGCCTCGATTGCCCAAATGGTCACCGAGAAAAAACAACCTACCTGGAAGTGTGGAAGGACACCTTTTTGGTAGTCCAGCAGTGCATCTTTCTGTATGTCAATATATGCAAATATATGCTAATTCAAATGGGATATTTGGCAAGGCTTAGGGATCCCCATTTAGCTGCTACTGAGGAAGTTATCCCCAAAGAATACAAACTAGAATAAAATTGTTCCAAAGCTGGATTAATTTTTTGTGGTCTGCATAGAGCTGCCTGCTCATTTATGCAGTTCCCTAGCTGGGTCTCCTCTGTGGTCATCTCTTCATTTTTGCAAAGATCACAGGACAAACATGCACAGACTCATCCTTTTCATTCAAGCACACAGTCACCACACTTAGGCTTTGAGGTCCATGGTGCCAGGCAGATACTGGAGCTTCTTTCAAGCTGAAACTTTTCATGTTTGGTGATAGACTGGAGTTGAGTGATTTTTAACTTGAAGTGAGTTCTGGAGATTAAAGCAGGTGGTTGACTTTGGAACTAGACTTCCTTTAGAGCAGGAGGCTAAAGTGGGAACAACTTTCCTACAATCTGTTTTTGCAAAGAAAATGCTTTAAAAATGCCAAAAGCAAATTCAAAGTTTTGGGCATTTGAATATGAACAGAAATAAAAATGCATCAGTACATTATGTAGGAATTCTTATAAAAGAATTAATAAACTTGGCTCTGATAAAAATGATGATAATAATGATAACAAGTAGTTATAGAGGGCTTACTGTATGACAGACACAGTCCTAAGTGCTTTCACATATATTAAATAATTTACATTACATTATGTTCTGTACAAAACCCCTCAAGAGCTCTCCATTATATATGGAATAAATCCCAAATCCTTAGCATGTAGATCAATATTCCCTCACATACCTTTTTAGTACTTTCATTATTCTCTGACATATATCATATGCTCTAGACATTTGGTGCTACTTGCTATTTTTTAAAGCTTTTTATTATCTTCTCTGGGCCAGACACTGCTTAGGTGCTAGGAATACAAAAAACAGGATTTCATTTTTAGTTTTGAGCAACTTATTGTCTAGCTGGGGAAGCATCTTTTAGCTAATTCCAGACCCTATAAACTTAACTGGAAGAAATAGAGGTTAATAAGGCCTATGTTGAACCCCCAAATAGTTAACTAATCAACACAACTATATTGTACATTTGCATCCTCCCATTCAAATATTAGATTCCATTTATTATACGGGCACTTTCCAAGGTACTCTTGAATATAAGAACATATGTTAGAAAAATATCAGCTTCTTTAAGCTTATCCACCCACATTTAGGAAGAAAGAGAAATAAGCACCTCTAAAGAAGCTATTCTAAATGTAGGGGGAAACCAGGACTGATTATCTGCATAAAATAGAATAAAAATGCAGTGAAAAAATAAGGTATTGAAAAGGGTCAGGGAAATGAGGATTGAGAAAAGGTCCATTAATTTGTCCAGAAAGAGGTCACCAAGAAAGCACTTTTAGTAAAGTGGTAGTAATAGAAGTCACATGCCTAGTGGCTGCAGAGGAAATGAGTCACTGGAGTCTAGGAAGTAGTCATTTAAATAGTTTGCATCGAGTGGAATTAGTCTAATAGTAGCTTTAGAAGGAATAGAGGATTGAGAAGTCTAGACTTGCAGAATCTTCATTTATGTTATCCACAGGAAGAGATCCATTAACTCTGCTGATATTAGTGCTTCTATGTAAAGCGTGTATTTTAAAAATTTCTTATTTTGATATTGTGAAGACACTATGGTCAACAGAAAGTATATTTTTAAGGAAATGAATCCTACTGGACTTTTTCAGATCACCTTGAAACTCTGGTTGGTAATCCAAAGCCAGCTATCTTTAGGGATATGCAAGAGCTTGAAGCAGCCTATGGAAAACACAGAAGAAATGATGAGATTTGTTTTGAATGATGACTTTGCTCCCTTTACCTAGGGTTAATCTACCCATAATGTTTGGGACCAAATTTTAGTTACAAATACTGTTTTTTTGTTTTTTTTTTTTTTAAATGGTCTTTTTATTCCATTTTTACAGAGCATGATATTAATAACTCTAATACTTTTTTACTTACCAAACACAGAGAACATGAAAGTTTCAAATAGTACCAGGTGTCTAATTGGAGCCTTTTTGCTCAATGTAAGCATAATATGACTTAGGAGGCAGTGCTGGAATAATGGCTGGATATTTCTCTCCCCTCTATTCTTTCAACTTTGATGGGAATAACTTAAAATATAGCTCATATGCAACAATGTTTTTAGTTGCTGAGTCATCTTTGTATTTCAAAATTCTGGGAGAGGGAGTTTAATTGACATGTTGACTACTAGTGAAGATAAACTGGACTTGGAGATGTCTAAATAGTTGAGTAGTAGCTTGTTGTATTATTTTGTTAGCTGCTTACACTTCCAAAGATTCCTGTGTGACTACTTAGGAGGCATCATGAAAGTTATCTCATTATTAGACCATGTAGTATAGTATAGTGGTTTCTAGCCTTTGGGACCCTTCCCTTCCCTTCCCTTCCCTTTCCTTCCCTTTCCTTTTTTTCTTCTTTCTTTCCTTCCTTCCTTCCTTCCTCCTCCCCTTCACCTCCCCTCCTTCTCCTCTCCCCCTCCCCTTCTTCTCCCCTCCCCTCCCCTTCCTTTCCCAGTATTACTGGGGTACAACGCTTTGGTTACATAAATTGCCTTTGCACAGTCTGAGTGAAACCTATGACAAGTGTGCCCATCCCCCAGATAGCACACTCAGCATCCGTTAGGTGTGGATTTACCCATCCCCGCCTCCCCTCCCACCTGCCCAACACCCTATGAATATTACTTCCCATATGTGCACATTAGTGTTGATCAATTAGTACCAATTTAATGGTGATTACATGTGGTGTTTGTTTTTCCATTCTTGTGATACTTCACTTAGAAGAATGGGCTCCACCTCCATCCAGGATAATACAATAGGTAGTTCATCATTTTTTATGGCTGAGTAGTACTCCATAGTATACATATACCACATTTTATTAACCCATTCATGTATTGGTGGGCACTTGGGTTGTTTCCACATCTTTGCAATTGTGAATTGTGCTGCTATAAACAGTCAAGTGCAGATGTCTTTTTTATATAATGTCTTTTTTTCCTTTGGGTAGATACCTAGTAGTGGGATTGGTGGATCAAATGACAGTTTTACTTTTAGTTCTTTGAGATGTCTCTATATTACTTTCCAGAGAGGTTGTACTAGTTTGCAGTCCCACCAATAGTGTATGAATTTTCCTATGTTTCTACATCCATGCCAACATTTGCTGTTTTGGGACATTTTCATAGAGTCATTCTCTTTGGAGTTAAGCGATATCTCATTGTGTTTTTGATTTTCATTTCCCTGATGATTAGAGATACTGAGTATTTTTTCATGTGTTTCTTGGTCATTAGACTATTTTCTTTTAAAAAATTTCTGTTCATGTCCTTTGCCCACTTTTTAATGGGATTGTTTGACTTTTTGTTGCTGATTTTCCTGAGTTCTATATAAATTCTAGTTATCAGGCCTTTATTAGATGTAACATGTGAATATTTTCTCCCATTCTGTACATTGTCTATTTGCCCTAGTGATAGTTTCTTTGGCTGTGAAGAAGTTTTTTAATTTGAACAGGTCCCATTTATTTATTTTCGTTGTTGCTGTGATTGCTTTTAGCATATTCTTCATAAATTCTTTGCCTAGACCTATGTAGCTTTTGGGATTTGAAGGAAATATAACTTTTTGTTTTAGAAAGTTAGGAAACATATCGCATTGTCAATATATTATTTTAGCAAGACTTGTAGACAACTGATGTTTTTGCTTAACTCAAAATTATTTGCTTTCTCTCTGGTAACAGCACCCTGATTTTCTTATGGTATCTAGCTCTTCCTCATTTTCATGTTGTTCATGAGAATCTGGCTCTATTCCTGGGCTTAGGGATCGACAATCAGATCATTGCATCCTCTGGCCACAATGACTGGCCTATCCACATCTGGTAAGACTTCTGTGGAACTACTAGGAAGAAAGAAGTTTTCTTTCCACTTGCAGGATCAGAAGTAAGGATGATGTAAGCCTGAATCATATGAGGCCATGTGTCAAATCTGAGAATAAAGCCTTTTAAAAAACAAAGCAGAGCCAAGAAGAGATGGAGAAGGATGTTGACCTAAAAACATCAATTGAATCAGAGATATAGCGACATCTGAGACTATGAAAATGGATTGCTTTTTAATCACATGAACCAATAAAGTCTCGTTTTAGCTTAAACCATTTTGAGTTAGGTTTTACATATGTACAACTGAGGGAGTTCAAACTAATATACCAAGAAGAAAGGCCATTTAAACATATAAACTGCTAGCATCATTTTATCATCATTATTTAACTTAAAAAAGAATATTATCATAAAAAGGAAGAATACGCTTGAAGGTGCTGACTCGGGGAGGGGGGGTGGGGAGGGGATGGATAGATACCTACATGATGGGTGCAACGCGCACTGTCTGGGGAACGGACACGCCTGGAGCTCTGACTTGGGGGGACAGGCGGTACATGGACAACGTTTGTAACCTGAAATTCTGTATGCCCCATAATAAGATGAAATAAATAAAAAAAAAAGGAAGAATAAAAGATAATCTTTTGAAATAGAAATAATCTAATTTTATACACTCATTACACTTAATGTGCTTACCTCTTAGCTGGCAAGTGAAAACCTTATCACAGGGCACCAAGGAATGGCTGGTCCAGTAGGACAGTAACTAAACAGACACTCAAGAGACAAGTGTAGAAGTCTCACTTCTACCAGTAAGAATTGTAAACTATTAGGGAGTTACTTAAAAATCCTTGCATCTGTGGGCCCTCAGTTTGGAACCAGGACAAATGATTCTTGCATAGCTACCACATATGCTGGTTATGAGGAGAAAAGTATAGGCTAGTTTATGTAAAAATGTTCAAAAGTTTCATGTCACCATAATGCACATTTATTAGTTTCTTAGTGATGATTATGAACTTGAGGGCTGGAGAAATTTTAATTTAATCTCTGAGTGACTTTGGCAAGCTAAGATGTGTCTTTGCATTTATGCAGAATCTTTCAAAGCTTAAAACATTTATAGGGGTCACTATAATATATGTTTTCCATTTTTTTGCTAACATTTTGGGTATAATTTTATTTCAATGCTATAAAATGCACAACCATTAAGAATGTTAGAGTTAAATGAAATAGAGTGATATTTTTCAAAAATGTTCACATTGTGTGAGGAAATGAACATCTGTTTTATGGGCTAATTATGTGATGTGTAGCAAGCTTTTTTTGTTGTTCATAGCTATGTTTTGAAGGATTGGTCAACGAGCCGTATCATAAACACTGTTAAAATGGGATTCTTGTGCATGAATAAATCTGAGTTCTTTTCTGTACTCTCAGCAGATTTTCTTTTTCCAAAGACAGACTTGATTTTAAATAAATTTTATAGCCAGAATGAAACAATGGACTTTCAATTACTTTAACAGGCAAAACATCTGATTTAGTGAAGCCGAGAGCTTCCTTTCCAGGGGACTGTTCTCTTTGGTTTTGTTATTTTTAAAGTTCTGGACACTAAGCTGAGCTTCTGGGAATTGGAGGCCAAGGGAGAGAAGTTCGGGTGTTTCTGTAAGAAAAGAACCTGCTTCATAGTTAAGGATTTGCGTCATATCCAATCACATTTGGCAGGTGAAAGAGGAAAAACGGGAATGCAGACAAAGCTATTGCTGACTGCTCTTGAGGCTCTGAAGCACCGTCCTTCCCTTATCCTGCACAGAGTCGGACTAGATTGTCTGCTCATTGGCAGCTTGCCATTCAGATGAGTGGTTCTGCTTTTCAGTTTGCCTTTTCAGTTTGCCTTTGAAGTTTCCCGTTGCAGGGACCAGAGGTAATGGGCCATTTTGCACCATTTATAGGAGCAAAGCGAAAGCAGCAATTTCTCCTTCAGAAAGCTACTGAAATGTCACCTGCGGTGAGCATATGTTTGGCAACAACAAGGTCATGTCCTCGGTCCTTTAAACAGTTTGATCAAAACCAAAGGGACCCGGTATTTTGAAGTGCTACAACTTCACTGGGGGCATTATGACCTGGCCCAAATGTGTTAGCACCTTTTCCAGGCTGGCAACTCTCAGTCAGGTTTGCACTAGTTCATTTTCATACTTTCCTGAATGGAGCTGGTCTATTAATTCTACCAGTGCTGGGTGCCTTGCATAGCTGTGGCTTTGCTAGATAAAATGGGTTTGGCTGCTTGTAGGCTTCAGTGAGAAATAGTGTGGTAGATAAAGCACGTGGACGAGAGAGCTGAACTTTTTTGAGGTTCGAATCCAGTTCTGGCATTAATCGGATGTATGACTTTAGGAAATTTACCTACTCTTTCTGCGCCTCAGTGTCTTTACATGAAAAATGGGAGTGATTCGCTCAAAGGTTGGTTGTAAGGATTAAATAAACTAAAATAAGTGAAAGTGCATGGTATATTTTAAGTACTTTGTCCATGTAAGTTATTATTATTATTAATTATGATTGAACTTTGAGACTTTACTCAATCCCTTTTTTTTCTTTTTCTTTTTTTTTTTTTTGCTGATCCAGTAAAATTAGTGTTATCCTTATACAATTGATTCTGGAATATTTATCGACTATATATACTGTATTCGTATCACTATTATAAGTGCCGTTGAAGAGATAGAAAACCAGATTATTATCTCTAGAATGAGTATGGTAATGTCTAACATAGAAGTACGTTTGACATAGAATAAAAATGGGCAGCTTTCAAGAGACTTTTACAATTTGTTTTGACTGAATCAGTTAAGAAAGCAAGAAAAGTATGTATAGCACTTGATGCTACATTGAAGACACCGGGCATGGCATTGGAAAGTCAAAGAGATTCGGAGTCCTTTTGTGTTGATTGAAGCTTATTGCACTTTAGTGTCTCGTCTCTGTGCATTTAGGTTTAAAGTAAGTACACCACCCGGTTCCCAAGACAGTGCTTGACAAACAGTAAATATTTGTTGAATAACTGTCCTTTCAATTTACAAAGCAGTTTCATATATATGTTCTCACTCAGGTTTTCTCAAGCTCAACCCTGTTGGCAATTTCTGGCTGGATGGTTCTTTGCTTTGGAGGATTGTCCTGGGCAGCATCCTTGGTCTCTATCACTAGACCTACAATCCTTCCCACCCGTCAGTTATGATGATCAAAAATGTCTCCAAACATTGTTAAATGCCACAAAGGTCAAAATTAACTCTATTCGAGAACCGCTGATTCTCATTTTACTCTAAAACTTCATTGTGTAGGGGGAATGGTGGCATCTGGTTCCCAGTTTACAGCTGAGCAAACTAAATTTCAGAGCTTTTAAGTGTCTTATGCAGTGTTCCCTTGCAAGTGACTGGCAGAGCCAGCAGTTGAACTCAACAGGTCCTGGGACTCTGAATCCTACGCCCTTCCTCTGACATACATGACTGTATGAGGCACAAGTCAACATGACTAAAGCGAGCAGAGCTTACACGGTGCAGTAGTGTGCAAGGACAGCCTGACTGATTCAGCTAGGCTGGTTAGAATATGTTTCTGTTCTCTGTGCCATCTTCGGAAAGAACAAGAAACAACCATAGTTATAGTTTCTGGGGATTAATAATTCTACCAAAAAGAACATGCTGTTTATTTATATTAGAGGGCAACCAAGTGTCTATTTTATTTAGAGAGATGGAAAGAGTAGCTTGGTCAAATTTTCCTGGTCCTGGACACAGCTTATTGACGTAGAAGGACATTCTGATTTTGTTATATTTGTGATGCTCTAATTTAATTTCCTTTTCTTTATCTTAGAGAACAAAATATTCAAATACTTTCTCGGGGAAAAGGTAGGAAAAGAGCACCTGATATCTAGAGTATGGTTCAAATTATTTGTGCTGCTGGCCTGTGAAATATAATTGTTGTTGCTTCCAGGAGGTTTTACAGACACAAGAGATCTAAATTTTACCTAACTGTGAAAATAAATTAGGGCCTTTTCCAGATGATGTTCCCTGAACTATAAATCTCCTTTGCAGTTTCAGATTCTGTCTAAACAACGTGGCATTAAAATTCATTCAATAAGATAAGCTGGGCTAGCACAGGTGTAAGCAATGATCACGATTAATATGAAGAGGCCAGAGAGAAAGAAATAAAATGAAAGCAACGGAAATGGAATGAGGGAGCTGGAGAGAGTTAGAGGACAGCATGAAAATAAATGCATGAAAATGATTTTGTGTAGAATTCAATAAAAGAGAGATGAGAACTCTCCACTGGAAATCAGATCTCTTTATATGCATCACAGTAAGCATAAGGGCACCCAAGGCAGATTTTATCTAAGAAAGTAGATGTTGAAAGAAAAGAGTTTGACAGAAGGTTTACCATTATTTCCACAGCTATTACTAATGTCATCAATAGAATATTCATTTATGGCATCAAGAACAAAATAAAGGGATGTGAAGCAAATATGGGATTCAAAGCATTGAAACCAAGACTTTACCATCAACTAACTCTGGGAGTTTAGACCAGCGGTTCTCAGATTTTGGCCTAAGTTGAATCATCTTTGAAGACACAGACTACCAGACTTCATCATTTTTTTTTATTTCACATGTCTGGGTTGAGGGCACAAGAATTGGCCTTCAAAACAAGTTCCCATGTAATGCTGGTACTATTAGACTCGAAGCCACACTCCTGAGTCATGGGTTTAGGCCATCATTGGGACCTAGATGAGGCCTGTTTTCTTCGATGCAGAATGTGACTGAAGACTACCTACCACCAAAGTATTTATGTATGAGAAGTCCTGTTTAAAAGCATATGTCTGTAACAGGACTTTTAAGAGGATATACATATACTTTTTAAAAAATTCCTTTCAGTTGTAATCTACGACCACTCCACTAGTCTGGGCTACTTTAGTAGGAGCATAATCAGATTACTGTAGCATACAATGGCTGTCAGTGGTACATTCTAGTGTCCTCCTGGATATTCTGTATTATAATAAGACATGGACAGAATTTTGTTTTAATTTTTTGGTGACAATATACTGGCATATGCCTTTTAGAATGGCCCATCCATGGCTGTGCTTTTCTTTTGCTTTCTGATGTTCTTTTAATAGATAGGAAAATGGAAAACATTTACTCTTAAATAACACTTCCACAGATCATCGATAATCCATGTCTCAACTTCTTGGAATTCCAGGCCATCAACAAGCAAGTATCACCTGTCTATATAGTGTCATGTTTTATGCTTGAATACAGATTTATAAATCCAAAGTCTTTACAAATAACCAATGGAGATCTCTAATTTAGAGAGTTGCTAACCTGAAGTATATGGAGTTCTAAAGGACAAAAATGTTATTAAAAAAGGAGTGGTAATTTGAATACTTTATAACTCATGCCTATTTCTCCGTGCAGTTCCATAAAAAAAAGAGACACTTCAGACATCCAGGGAAATTAAATTATTATTTGAAATTTTGAAGAAATCTTTTACGTGTTGAGTATAACATGTTGAGCTATACTATGTCTCAGACATTATACCAACTGCTCAGGAAACATTTAATTGAAGAATTGATAGCAGTTTTCAAGAAATTACAATATAGGAGGAAGACAACTTACAAAAAACTAATATATAACACAGTTTGAAACCTGCTGCAAAATAGCATGACAACAGATAAAAGGGAACAGATAATGCAGTATAAATGGGAAACTATTTCTAGAAAGAAATACATTATGAATGACCAAATGATCCTCTAAAATTATTCAACGCCATAAAGACTATTAGCTTTGGTGGAACTAAACAGCAGAAATTTTAAAAACTGCCAGTGATTTTTAAGGGATTTTTGCTTTGCATGTTATTCAGGCCTAAATAGGGCACTCATACTTTGATTACTAAATCTTTTTCCATGCATGCTTCCGTTTTTCTGAATGGTTCTTAATGGTTCACTCTATTTGAAATACATGGCCATTTGCTGATAAGTAAAAGAAGGAAATCATAATTCTGGCTATAATTTACCAGTTTAATTTACCACTATTTCTCAAATACATATATTTAAGTGAATGTAATCTTTTAATCATAGATATTCTTGAATCTGGAAGTTGGAGCTGGAGGGAAAAGAGGTTAAATGTAGTTGTGATTATATAGTGTTCTTGAATGTCAAAGCTACTACTAAATTTCAGATTTTTTGATTTGCAATACGAATGAAATTTCTGCCACATGGTATTTTACTCCTTTTCGAAAGTTGAAATGGGGCTGTGTTTTGAACATACTCAACAATGGAGTAGGCTTCAGATGAAGTGGCCTAGGCCTGGAGTGGCAGTTGTGTTGGTGAATGGGTGTGAGTGGGAGAGGAGAGTGTTGGAAAAGTGGAACTTTTAAATTATTATTTAGCAGTGAACCGTGGAGCTTATCTCCTTTTAAGGAAATGGGGACTTTTCAATTCTGAATACATGCCTGCTTTTAGAATGGGAACTTATGCCCTTCCTGAGTAGGATCATCCCTGTGCATGTAGCTTCCTAAGCATAGCCATGAGCCTTTTTCTTCTGCTTCATTGACTAACATAGAAAGTACTTGTGGAATTGTGTCTTCTCAAAATTCATATGTTGAAGCCCCAACCCCCAATGTGATTATATTTAGAGAGAGGGATTTTAGGAAGGTAATTAAGGTTAAATGAGGTCATAAGAGTGTGGCCCTAATCCAATGGGATTGGTGTCCTTATGAGATGAGGAAGTGACAACAAACATTTCTCTCTCCCCCCAGGTATAGAGGAAAGGCCACGTGAGGACATAGCAAGAAGGTGGCCATCTGCAAGCTAGGAAGAAGGTCTTTCCAGAAATCGACCTTGTCGACACCTTCATCTATAGCTTCTCGAGCTGTAAGAAAATAAATTTCTATTCTTTAAGACACACAGTCCATGGTATTCTGTTTTGGCAGCCCAAGCTGACTAATACATTACTTAATGGTAAGAAGTAGTGTATTCTCATTTTATCCATTTCACCTCATAGGTTTCAACATCTATAGAATATTAGGTGACTAGCTGAGACCGGATAGATTTTTCTAAAAATTTTATGTTTTTAAAGGGCTTCTAAATTCCTTGTTTGGAAAGTTAGCAAACAATGGTAAGAAACCTCCTTATGGCAAAGATAGGATAATTCTATATGATAATTTAATATAATGATGGACTTTTTTGCCCTTGGAAATTTCTAAATATTCATCCCCTGGATAATGAATATTTCCTGGTATATTTTAACTTTGTTTGCTCAATATGCTCCTTAAATTCATGTACAGCATGTACTGTGAGTAATGCAAACAGACAAGCCATGAGATCCATTTCATTAAGAAAAGATTAGGTAGAGATTCTGAAAATTTCCCATGAAACTTTGATGCACAATTCATTCTTTAATTAAAAGCAAACAGCCTTGCTTCTTGGGATTAGGCTACCTAATTATACAAAAATAAAAAAATAAAAAAGAGAGAATATGTTGATAAAGTATTTGAGTAAAAAGTGAATAAAATACCACCAGAATTTTTCCCAAATTAATACCATTCCAGACAGGGGGATACAAGAATAAAAATATAAAACGTTTTTGAATAATCTATACTTCAGATTCCCTGAACTCGTAAAGAATTAAAATCCCCAGTGCTCCAACCACAAGCAGGAGTTAAGCTAATGAGGCTTTGAGAAAAAGTTCAGTATCTGTATTAAACAGATACCCAAAAGATTGTTGATCCAGACTATATGGGGCAATCTGTCTGAGATTTCAGCATTTATTCTGACCTCTCTTACTAATTCACTGTGTAACTATAGGCAAGTAAGTTAATCGTTCTTTGACTTCATTTATGCCTTTGTCAAATGGAAATAATAACACGTATTTCATGGGAGTATTTGGAAGTTTAATTAAATTAGTCCTTTGAGCTTCTTAGATGAAAGTGGCTATACAAATGCAAAGTACAATTATTAAAGTCATTTTTCTTTTACCTGTATGGAACATGATGATTGAAACACATTTCTTTTAATTGGAAAAGTGACTAATTGCCTAAAAAGAAACCCTTTCTTATGGTGTAGGATACAATGGGCAGGATAGGTCAAACCTCTTTATAATAAATTGGATCATAATCTAATTCTTTATTTAGTAATAACAAAAAAAAATCTAATCTGTGGCAAAAGATTTAGATATTTCAAGAATCTAATATATCAAAATTCTAACACCTTGGGGCAACAGCAGTGGTGTTTATCTTATGGTCTGGTCCTGAAATGTGGTTTCTTTCACACCACCATCTCTAGGGTTGATTCAGTTCCCCAGGTCTTTTTGTGGTGAATTGATTACCTTTTCTTTCTGGTAAAAAAGCAGTGCTGTGTAAGTAAGGAGGATGCTAAGTCTCTGAAAACAATTTGTGTATATGCACTCTTATCTGGGGCATGACCATGTGACAAGCGGCTTAGGATCAGGCCACTGGGAGGGAAGAGGTCAAGGAGTTGAGAGGCCCCCTGGAAGATCACCTACAGCAGTAGGGTTGGAGAGAGCGGTGAGGAACTGGGATGCAAAGTTCTGAGCAAAAAAGGAGTGGGATGTGAGGTTCTGCAGATGATTTAACAAAGAAGTTTAATGAATGAGCAGTGGTGCTGTTAGGATGAATGGATGATAAGTGGCAATGAAAAGTAGAGAGAATCAAAACTCACCTCCAGACCCAGGTATTTGGGAGCCAGCAGGAGAGGAAATAGCTCTCTTTTGAAAGAGGAAGTTGTGTCCTTTGGGAAGAGCCAGATTTCCATTAGACACAGCAGAGGTTCTCAGCACTGATTGTGCACTAGAATCTCCTCATAAACTTATTCATTTATTTATTTTTAGAGGCAAGGTCTCACTCTTTTACCCAGGCAGGAGTGCAATGGCACAATCATAGCTCATTGCAGCTCAGAACTTATGCTCAAGCAATTCTCTTGCCTCAGTCCCCTGAGTAGCTAGGACCACAGGTGTACGCCAGTGCACCCAGGCTAATTTTTTTTTTTTTATTTTTATTTTTTGTAGAGATGGGGTCTTAGTGTATTGCCCAGCTGGTCTTTAACTCCTGGCCTCAAGCAATCCTCCTATCTCAGCCTTCCAAACTGCTGGGATTACAGGTGTGAGCCATCATGCCTGATCCTCCTCAGAAACTTTAAAGGGAATACTGCTGCTGGGCCCCATCTCTGACCAATTAAATCAGAATCTGTAGGGGTGGATTTCAGAGAAAAGAATGAAAGTGCAAGCAAAACAGGCAAATATAGTCAGCATATCTTTGACAAAGAAGAAAAGACAATGCAATGGTGAAAAGATACTCTTTTCAACAAATAATGTTGGGAAAATTGGGAATCGTCGACAAAAATTAACTCAGAACTCAATGTGAAATGTACAACTATAAAATTAGAAGATAATATGGTGGAAAATATGAGTGACTTTGGGTTTAGTGATGACTTTTTAGTTGCAACAACAAAAGGCACTATCCATGAAAAAAAGAATTGATTATCCAGACTTCATTAAAATTAAAAATTTCTGCTCTGTGAAAGACACTGTCAAAGAATGAAAATCCACAGAATGGAAGAAAATATTTGCAAAAGATATATAAGATAAAGGATTTTTATCCAAAATATAAAAAGAACTCTTAAAATTCAACAATAAGAATACAAACAACCCAATTAAAAAATGGGCCAAAGACCTTAAACAGATGCCTCACCAAAGAAGATATATAGATAAAAATAAGCATATGAAAAGAAGCTTCATATCAGTATGTCAGCAGAGAAATGCAAATTAAAGTGATAGTGAAATATCACTAAGCTATCAGAATGGCCAAAATCCAAAACACTGACAACATCAAATGCTGGTGAGGATGTGAAGCAACAGGAACTCTCATTCATTGCTGGTGGGAAAGCAAAATGATACAGCCACTTTGGAAGACAGTTTGGCAGTTTTTACAAAACTAAACATGCTCTTCCCATATACTACATATAAACATACTCTTACCATGCAATCTAGCAATAAGCTTCCTTGGTATTTACCTAAAGACTGAAATTACATAAACACAAAACCCTGATACAGATGTTTATAACAGCTCCATTTATATTGTCAAAACTTAGACGTAATCACAATGTCTTTCAGTAGATGAATGGATAAATAAACTGTTGTGCATTCGACAATGGAATATTATTCAGTGCTAAAAAGAAATGAACTATCAAGCTATGAAAACACATAAAATAAACTTAAGTGCATATTACTAAGTGAAAGAAGCCAATCTGAGAAGACCATGTACTGTATGATTCCAACAATAAGACATTCTGAAAAAACAAAACAATGGAGACAATGAAAAGATCTCTTGTTGCCAGGGGTTAAGAGAGAGGGAGGAAAAACAGAAGATTTATAGAGCAGTAAAATTACTCTCTATGATACGATAATGGTAGATACATGTCATTATACATTTGTCCTCCAACCCCATAGAATGTACAACACTAAAAGTGAACTCTAATATAAACTATGAACTCTAGGTGGTAAAGATACATCAATGTAGATTTACCAGTTGTAAAAAATAAACCACTTGGGGCCAGGCGTGGTGGCTCACGCCTGTAATCCTAGCACTCTGGGAGGCCGAGGCGGGTGGATCGCTCGAGGTCAGGAGTTCGAGACCAGCCTGAGCAAGAGCGAGACCCCGTCTCTACTAAAAATGGAAAGAAATTATCTGGCCAACTAAAAAATATATGTAGAAAAAATTAGCCGGGCATGGTGGCGCATGCCTGTCCTCCCAGCTACTCGGGAGGCTGAGGCAGTAGGATCGCTTAAGCCCAGGAGTTTGAGGTTGCTGTGAGCTAGGCTGACGCCATGGCACTCACTCTAGCCTGGGCAACAAAGCTAGACTCTGTCTCAAAAAAATAAATAAATAAATAAATAAATAAAAATAAACCACTCGGGTTGGGATGTTAATAAAGGGCAGACCATGCATGTGTAGGGACAGGGGGTGTATGGGAAATCTCTGTACCATCTATGCAATTTTGCTTTGAACCAAATACTACTCTAAAATATAAAATCTATTTTTAAAAAGTAAGCCAAAAAAAAAAAAAAATCCAACAAACACCTCTCTAGGAAATTGAGTTAGGTTTAAGAACTACTACTGCAGGTAGATTTCAGTTAGATCAAGGTGAAGGAAGCATAGGGAACAGAGGTTAGAATGATAGGAGACATCGTTTATGATCCATTTTGAGTTCCAGTGGACACTCCAGTTGGGAGCCAAAAGTCTGAAAGTGGATGTACAATGCCATTGGGAATTAGAGTGAACTCTGATCCTAGGCTTCTTGGACCATAGACAGGTAGGACCTGGTTACCTCAGGCTGTGGACTGGGGCAGTGGGGTGGGGAGACAAAAGATTGTCACCAGGAATACACAGAGTTCTCTTGCTTTGTTTTTATTCTTTACCAGGAGACATACGAGGAGAGGAGAGGGAAGACTTCATTCTTAGCAACAAGGCCTTCTTTTGACCCTTACTGTTAGGGAGCAGTGATAATTATAAAGCAAAATCCAAATACCTTTTTTTGGTTTGCTTTATTTTTCATTTTTTTGGTAGATACTCAAAATACCAGCCTTAATGTGTATCTCTGTTTTTTAAAAATAGTTTTGATTAATATACCTTATAAAGAATTGTGAATTCTTGTTTCATGGTCATTTCTCATGCTTAGAAAACCTGTATCTCATGCAAACCTGTATCCATTAGGCTTTGACAAATGAGGGATTCAGTACTAGCCAGTTTATACGTGACATTCAGTAAAGGAGAAATCATCTTAACACAGCCTGCCTGTTAATGGCAGGAAAGGTGGAAGCAGGTTTCTCTGCTGGGGACTAAAACTCGCCATGATTCTCCCCAGGATTAAATTCTGTAGTCTGGCCACTTGACTATCTGAAAGTTGCTGGTAAAATGAGACTTTACAGCTCCTGTGGTTCTGAGGGTCTAAGTAATAGAAAAGAAAAATGTACAATGTCAACATGAACTGAAGACTATGTGACTTGATTTAAGAATTTGGGAAGTCAATAAAGTGAACATAGTTTTCAGATGTAGAAGATGACATTTTGGACTTAACTTTTCTTATTCTTTTTTATACTATGGTACTTCTGTGGCTTTCAGGGAAAACAGAACATATACAGAATGGGAACACGGGCAAATGGCCCAGTACATCTAATTTAAGCAGAATCAATGCCTATGTCATATATAGCACTGCAAACTTTATGCCTTCTTTTCTCAACTGTATTCTGTTTCCTTAGACCATTACATCACTCTTACAAGGCATTTATTATATTTTTCTGGCTGAAGCAGTGGGTATAGGCAAAGCTCTGCAGGATGTTCTGGGGAGACTCCAAAGGCAAGTTACTTATGACTGCAACAGATGTTGATGATTTTCAGGGAAATGCTGACTTTATATTGTGAATCTCTACCTCTCTTAGGGAAAAATAAGGAATTTCCAATTGCCTGCTAGCTATAAGAACAGAAGGGCTAAACTGCCTAGCTATAAAAGCAGAACACTAAAATTCTGACAAAGAAAAAAAATAGCAGAGAACTCATCTCGGTTTTTATTAGAGAGCTAGAAAATTCCTCTCTCGATAGTTCATTCATTGGTTATGGCTACCCAGATATGATTAAGTGATGAGGGCAAAAGAAATTTAACCCTGCATTCCAAAATACTCATGTTTATTTAAATCTAATTTAAAAAAAAAAGCTGACCTCAGAAGTGCAAACATATGCCATTAATTAATCTTCCCCATGTTGTTAGTTTAGTGTTATTATTGGTATTAGTAGTAGAGCAGTCATAGCAGTAGTTGTGGAAATTCTTATGATAAGCATACTGTTATCACTGCTTGTGTTATTACAGACTTAAGTTGGGATGTCCTTTAACATGGCACTTAATCAGTGTGTTTAAACAAACAAATATTTAATCTTTTTAGGTATATAAACATAAAATCCAAAGAAATTAAACAAGGAAATAAACAACTAAACCATATCAGGCATTGAGATATACAATCTGGAATTCTTACTTGGAGATAATTTATTCTTTAAAAAATTAATTGCTTCATTTCTTCATTCATTCAACATTTATTGGGAAACTACTATATTCTAGGCACTAAATTATTCATTTATGTATCTATTTATTTATTTAATTCAGGATATTAGGGGGGTACAAACATTTTGGTTACGTGAAATGCATTTGCCTTGTTAGAGCCAGGACCACAAGTGTGTCATTCCCACAAACAGTGTGCCCCATCTCCATTGGCTGTGGGTTTACCCACCCCGCCAGCTCTACCACCCACCCTCTCACCCCCCTACCTGACCATCCCTTCCCACATTTTCGTCCAGAATTCTTAAGGTTTCACACCTTAGGTTTAAGTCTGTTATCCAATGTGAGTTGATTTTTGTGCGAGGTGAGAGGTGGGGATCCAGTTTCATTCTTCTGCATGTGGCTATCCAGTTTTCCAAGCATCATTTATTGAATAGAAATTCTTTTCTTCAATGTATACTTTTGTCTGCTTTGTCAAAGATTAGATGACAATACGAGGATGGTTTTATATCTAGGATCTCTGTCATATTCCAAAGGTCTAGATGTCTGTTCTTGAGCAAGTACCATGCTGTTTTGGTTACTATAGCCTAATAGTGAAGATGGAAGTCTGGCAGACTGATGTCTCCCAATTTGTTCTTTTTGCTTAAGACTGCTTTGCCCATACGAGGTCTTCTCTGGTTCCAGACAAAGTGTAGAATTATTTTTTCTAAATCTGTAAAGAATGATGGTGGAATTTTGATAGGAATTGCATTAATTCTGTAGATCACTTTAGGTAGAATGGACATTTTAACAATATTGATTCTACCAATCCATGAGCATGGTAGAGATTTCCATCTGTATACATCATCTACAATTTCTTTTCTCAGTGTTTCATAATTCTCCCTATAAATATCTCTCACCTCCTTTGTTAAATATATTCCTAAATATTTAAATTTCTTTGATGCTATCGTGAAAGTTGTTGCATCTTTGATTTAATTTTTGGCTTGACTCTTATTGGTATATATGAATGCCACTGATTTGTGTGCATTAATTTTGTATCCTGACTCTTTACTGAATTCATTTATCAATTCCAGGAGTCTCTTGGCTGAATCCTTGGGATTTTCTAGGTATAATAGCATATCATCAGCAAAGAGTGAGAATTTGACCTCTTTTGCCTCCATTTGGGCACCCTTAATTCCCTTCTCTTGTCTGATTGCTCTGGCAAGGACTTCCAGCATTATATTGAATAGAAATGGGGATAGTGGCAGCCCTGTCTGGTTATGGTTCTAGCTCTAAGCAGGAATGCTTTCAGTTTTTCCCCATTCAATATGATATTGACTGTGGGTTTATCATATATGGTCTTTATAATTTTAAGGAATGTCCTATCTATGCCTATTTTGTTGAGAGTTTTTATCATAAAAGTGTGCTGGATTTTGTCAAATGCGTTTTCTGTGTCTATTCAGAGAATCATATGATCTTCTTTCTTGCTTTTCTTTACGTGGTGAATTACATTTATAGATTTGTTTATGTTGAACCAGCCTTGCATACCTGAGATGAAGCACACCTGGTTATGGTGAATTATTTTTTTGATGTGCTGTTGGATTTGGTTTGCTAAAATTTTGTTGAGAATTTTTGCATCTATCTTCATGAGGGATATTGGTCTGTAGTTTTCTTTTTTTGCTACATCCTTTTCTGGCTTTGATATCAAGGCGATATTGGCTTTGTACAATGAGTTGGGGAGGATACTGTCCTTCTCAATGTTTTGGAATAATTTCTGAAGTGTAGGTATGAGTTCTTTTTTGTATGTTTGGTAAAAATCAGGTGTGAACCCATCTGATCTGGGACTTTTTATTTTTTTCTGGAAGATTTTTTATTGCTACTCCAATTTGTGTGCTTGATATTGTCTGTTCAGATCTATTTCCTCCTGATTAAGCTTAGGGGGGTTGTGTGTTTCCAAGAATTTGTCAATTTCCTCAACATTTTGTAGCTTTTGGGCATATAGATTTTTATAATATTCAAAGATAATGTCTTATATTTCCATGATGTCTATGGTGACCTCTCCTTTTTCATTTCTGATTGAGTTTATTAAAGTCCTTTCCTTTCTAGTTCTTGTCAATCTAGCAAGAGGGCTGTCAATTTTGTTTATTTTTTTTTGAAAAACCAGCTTTGGATTTTATTGATCTTCTGTATAGCTCTTTTGTCCTTCATTTCATTTAGTTCTGCTCTAATCTTAATTATTTCCTTTCTTCTGTTAGGTTTAGAATTAATTTGTTCTTCGTTTTCCAGTTCCTTGAGATAGTTTATTAGTTTGTTGATTTGTGAGCTTTCTGTCTTTTCGATGTGAGCACGTAATGCTATTAGTTTTTCTCTCAGGAATGCTTTTGCTGTATGCCACAGGTTTTGATAGCTTGTGTCCCTGTTATCATTTAATTCAAAGAATTTTTTGATCTCCATCTGAATCTTTTCCTTCACCCAGCAGTCATTTAGTAATAGATTGTTTAATTTTCATGACTTTGTGAAACAGTGAGCATTTCTGTTGGAATTGATCTCTAGTTTTATACCGCTATGGTCTGAGAAGATACATGGTACAATTTCTATTTTTTTTAAATTTGTTGAGGTCTGATTTGTGGCCTAGGATGTGGTTGATTTTGGAGAAAGTTCCATGAGGTGATGAGAAAAATGTATATTCAGCTTAATTTGGATGGAGTGTTCTGAAGAGGTCTGTTAGACTCATTTGTTTTAGAGCTCTGTTTAGGTCCATTATTTCTTTGTTTATTTTGTGTTTGGAGGATCTGTCCATTTCAGACAGTGGAGTGTTGAAATCCCCTGCTATTATGGCATTACTATTTATCATGCTATTTAGTTCATACAGGGTTTGCTTTATATATCTAGGTGCTCCTGTGTCTGATGCATAGATATTAAGAATTGTGAAGTCTTCTTGTTGGGTTTTTCCTTTCACCATTATATAGTGACCATCTTTGTCTTTCTTTACTTTTGCTATTTTAAAATTTATGCTGTCTGAAATCAGAATTGCTACCCCCTCTCTCTTTTGGTTTCTATTTGCCTGATAATTTGTTTTCCACCCCTTGACCTTGAGTCTGTAAGTGTCTTTGTGGGTAAGATGCATTTCCTGGAGACAGCAGATACTTGGTTTATAATGTTTTATCCACTCAGCCATTCTATGTCTCTTCAAAGGATAATTCAAGCCATTCACATTTATTGAGAGACTTGATATTTGGGGTGGATTTCTGTTCATATTGTTGGATAAGTTCTTATTGTTTTGTTTTACCTCTGGAGCTATTGTGGAATCCAGGTTCTGGGCTTTAACTCTTGAGTGTTTTTAAGTTGGTGGGTGTCTATTGCACTTTTCAGTGTATAATGCAAGTCTGAGTACTTCCTGCAGAGCAGGTCTGGTCTTGACAAATTCCATCAGTGATTGCTTGTCTGGGACAGTCTTTATTTCTCACTGGTAGAGAAGCTCAGTTTTGCTGGGTAAAGAATTCTAGGTTGGCCATTGTTCTGTTTAAGAAGATTGAGGATGGGTCCCCAGTCCCTTCTGGGTTTCATTTGAGAAGTCTGCAGTTACTCTGATAGGTTTTCCTTTGTAGATTATCTGTTTTTTTCATGTTACTGTGTGAAGAATTTCCTCTTTCATGTTTACTTCGGCCAGTCTGATTATTATGTTGATATGGTGTTTGCCTCTTGATGTTAAGTCTCCCAGGAGTTCTCTGTGCTTCTTGTATCTGGATATCTAGGTTTCTGGCCAGGCCAGGCATATTTGCCTCCAGTATTCCAAGAAATAGATTTTCTAGCCCTTGTGTATTTCCTTTTTCTCTCTCTGGAATGCTATAATTCTTATATTTGGTTTCTTTACATAATCCCACATTTCTTGTATGTTCTGCTCTTGTCTCTTGCTTCTGTGTTCTTTTTCTTCATTCAATCTGTTTAGCACATAGGCATTATCTTCAAGCTCTGAGATTCTCTCCTCTGCATGATCCACTCTATTTTTAAGGGTTTCTACTGTGTTTTGAAGTTCCTTGAATGCCTCCTTCATTTCCAAGATTTCTGTTTGTTTTTTTGTACTATTTCAATTTCTTTAGAGAATTTTTCATTCATTTCTTGTATTGTTCTGATGATTTCTTTTTGTTAGGTTTCTATTTTCTCTTCAATTCCATTGAGTTTCCTTACAGTCCATATTTGGAATTCTTCCTCCATAAATTTAATCATTTCATTTAGATTAATATCTGATTTTGAGGGTCTCATGATTTCTTTTGGGGGTGACTTTTCTCTCTGCTCTTTCATATTCCCTGTGTTCTTTCTCTTATTCTTTCTCATCAGGGTAATTGATTAAGAAGTAGGAGTACTAGGAATGGTTTTTGCCCTGAACTTTAAGCCTGAAGGGACATTCTTTAACTGTGGTGGGAGGAGACGCGCTGTTCTTGTATTGCCTTAGAGGTATTTTGGCAAGTTGGTTTACCTATGGCCTGTTGTCTTCACCTCTTGCCAGTGGAGATTAGTGAGATTGGTCCCCCAGCTTAAGCTCCCATGTGGTGAATCACACCTGTGTGTATAACTCCATTGCCCTCTAATAGCTTGAAATAGAGGACACTGTGTTGAGCTGTGGGGTTACCCTGGGTGTCCTTGGTTGTAGATTGTGTTGGAAGACCAGTTATCTAGGTAACTTGATGCCTCTTGGTGTCAGGTCCCCAGGTGAGGAATACTAGTGCCCCAATCTTTAGGAAGGATCTTGCCACTCCGGAGGGTTACTTGGACCCTATTCTTCCTTAAAGTGGTGGTAGGAGCAAGGCAGATCATAGCTGCTGCCTATCAGCCTTGGATGTGTGCGCTTCTATGGGTGCTTGCTCTGCCATTAGGGGGAGCCACTAATATGTTACTCAGGGCTCTTCCACCACACCTGGGAGGCTGCTCCTGATGGGAGGGGTTACTTGGTGCACCTGCTGTGGCCTCTGGCCAGGATTTTGCTTCCCTGACTGCGAAATCCACTGTTGGCAGCTGCCCAGATGCGGAGATCAGGCGCCAGAGTGATGATCCTACTGGATGACCTAAGTTGGTCTGACAAGCAGAGTCACTGGGCTGTCAACTACTGATCTGCACCAAGGCCCGCAGATTCACGCCAGTCGCACAGTTAAAGTGGCTTTTCTTGCCTCTCCCGACCTCCAGGGGTGGAGCCCACCACTTTTGGCATGAAAGTTGCTGCGCTAGGGAGAGGGGTGGTGTCCAGTCTGCCCAGCGCCCCAGCGCCTGTGAATCCGTGGGTGTTAACCTTCCACGACTGGGGAAGCACTCAAAATTCACCCATCAGAACGGGCCGGCTAATTGACAATAGGTCATGGAAGGGTGGAGCTTGTCGGAGAGTCCCCAGGCTGGAGGAAGGGTGCCACCCAAAACAGGAGCGCACCACAGCATCTGGGTTGTGGACCCCCAAAATATCGGCCGCCCACCTGCAGAGTGCTAGCACTGGGGGCGACTGTTCAGGAGCTGGCAGATGCCGGATTGGGGAGCGAAGTCATCAGGATGCCCGGTTGTCTCTTTTGTGTCGCCGTCCAGCAATCTTGCACCTGTCCAGCAGTAGGTTTTGCTCTTTCTGACTCACCCTGAGCCGGCCTAATTGCCCACAGCGGTCTCCAGGGTAGAGACGCCTTTTCAGTGTTCACCTCCGCTGTTCTGGTCCCACTGACCGCCAGAGGCCAGGTGCCTGTCCCCTAACTGCCCTGAGCAGTAGCTCAGACCAGTCCCTCCCCCACCTGGTGCAGTCCCAGCACAGATCTCCAGGGGAGATCAAGATGCTTCCCTCTATTGTCTCCTCTCCGTAGAGCCCAACGTCTCCTGCCGGGATTTTGCACCGACTTCAGGCAAATCCCTGTGGAGGACAGTGGGGAACCAGGACATTCTCTTGTGGGTCAGATCCCGCTGCACTTGCTGGCCAGGAGGGCACAGCCATCCCACGCTCTATTCTCTTTTGTTTATCTCACACTCTCTGGACTTCACGATCCTATTTCCCATTCACCCTTTCCCCACCCGCCCCCCCCCAACCCCATTTTGTGCGTCTCACGCTGTTTTTCTGCAGTTTCACAATGCTGCTCTTGTGGGGGAGGGATCCACTTGTGTGTAGCAGACCGAGATTTTCACCTCTTTCTCTGGGAACAGGGAGCCAGGAGGTCACCTTTACTTTGCCATTTTTCCTCCCTGTATCTATAGGCACTAATTTAGACACTGCAAGGGCAGTGGTCTCTGCCATGATAGAACTTACTTCTCTGTTTGGCAGTGGATGACAATTAGAGAAAATAAGAAGATTCAGTGATATGAAATTGAATTTTACAGATGAGTCTGATCAAAAAGTACTTAACAAAGTGACCAATAGGGAAAATAAACCCACAAAGCACATAGTGAGAAGCAGAGGTGTTCTCATTGTTTATCAGTCAGTGGCTACTGCCTGATCTTACGAAATTCAAGACACACCTAATGAAATACTGTGCAAAGCTCATAAATGTAGTCCCTAACTCTGCCTTCGGTTTTTGTGTCCACACTAGCTAGTATCTAGTTAATCTAATAGGTACACCTGGCATTTCATAAATACATCATAAATATTTGCTGAATGAAGGAATGGATTGTCTCAATTCAGAATCAGTAGATGTATAACCAAATCTTCATCATTTAATTCTTACTGAAAGCTTACTTTATCTTCTTGCATTGCCTGTTTTCTTGTCTTCCTTTATTACTCATTCTGGTCTAAACTGGTTTTGGGGATCTCCCTTGATTTGCTGAAACTGAAACATTAAGGTTTCAACAAGCTTCCACTGGATATAAGAAGTTTCAAAATCAGCCTAAAGAAAGCCCCAAAGAGGGTAAGGGCCCAAGGAGGAATTTCAGTATAGTCCAAACATGTTTATATGATAATAAATATTCCAGTTTCCTTTAGGAATTCATTAGAGAGGGCTTTCCCTCCATTTCTTAGAACCACTGGAAATTGTATCAATTCTCCATAGTAATATATACAACATGAGTTGATGTTGTGAAATGTTGGTTCAAACACAAGGTTTATTTGATTAGAATTTATTGCATCATTAGTTAGCTTCAGACAGAGTTTGGTCTAACAAACAGCTCACACATATTTGGGGAAATAATTAATTGGACTATAAGATCCAGGGCAAGGTTTTATGTCTGTTTTATAAACATGTGAACTTACGCTTTCCTGAAAATCATTTCACCAAAATCACCATATTTTCCTGTAGGGATTAAAAAACATATGTTTTCTTACAAATTTTTCTGACTCCTGTTCTATCTTACTTTTTAATGTTGATGATCTATACAGAATTATTTGGACTCCATGGGCTTTACATTGCGCCAAGAAATGTTAGTAAAGATTTTGATAACAAGAAAGAAAAGAGGACATTCAGAGTGTGTACACCAGGTAAGCTTAGAGGAATGTAGGCTTATATTATGCATTTGTAGACAAGGATGAGGATTTTATCACTGGACTAGAGGAAGTATGTTGGGGAATAATGGAAACAAAGTTGTATACGTCAGGTGGATTCAGTAAGAGCAGCTTGAAATTGATGGAATGGAAAACAGAAAGCTATGGTTTGTTAATGAGCAGGACTGTGTCATAATGCTTTATGGAGATGAAACTGATGGAAGAATACAGGTTAGATTTTTTTTTTTTTTTATGGAGAGTCTGGAGGTAGAGACAGCTGCCAGCAGCAGCCTTTTGTAGGTAGAAGGTGGTGAGACCTTGTATCACTTTTGGCACTTGTGTGAGTCAGGAAGATGGAGGAGAAAATCTTTTAGAAGAAAAAAATAACAGATTTTTGTATTTCAGTGAGAGTTTGGACATAAGAAATGAAGGTGTTAAACATGTCCAGAAGAATAGTGATATTATTGATGAAATTTAGTGATTTGCCTAGTCAGGCCAGTGGCATATAGAACCTAGAGTTTACCAGGAATTACTATGTTAATATAGATTCTATTCTTCAATCCAGGAGGCTCATAGTCTTGGGTGAGAGGCAGATAAGTAAAAAGATACCTATTTGTAATAAAAGTGCTGTGATAGAGGTAAGTACAAAGTGATATGAAAGCACACACACACACACAAAAAAGGAGAAAATGGCACAGCTGAGGGCATAGTTAGGAAAGCTTCCTAGAAGAACAAAACTCTAAACTAAGTTTTGAAACAGAGGCAAGTACCCAGTTAAGAAAGACATGACAGATAGTGCTGTAGGTAATAGAGATAGATGAGGAAGAGTGATGAGGAGCGAAACCTGAATTTTTACTTATTGAGTATGGTTGAGCGCTGTGTCTACTGTTTTAAGGAGATTATACCTCATCTGCTAGGAAGCGAGTGTGAGAGAGATTAGTTCATTTTTGGAAATGCTGCCTTTAATTGGATAGAGCATTTGCCTTTAGGTGTCATTTGGATAGCTAGGTATTCTGAACTTGCTGATGTTAGGTGGATATGGAAGTCATTCAGTGGCAGTTGAAGCATGGGAGAGGATGAGTTCTTAAAAAGTAGTGTGAAGAGGAAAGAACCATAGATTTTAAACTGAGGTGGGGGAGATTATCTCTAGTTAGGTAGCAAGTTTCAGTCAAATCATAACCATGTGAAATGTTTGTCTTAGTTTTAACATAATATAGGTAAATCTCTAGAAACTACATGAAAACTTTTGGAACCTGAATTAGTAAACTTTCATTTTTATCTCTCCCTTCCCTATGGTGTTTTTCCCTTTCAATCTGAACTATACAAGCCCGAGTCCCAGTTCATGTACAACCTTTATAGGTCTTTTAGAATCACAGATCAGTAGAAGGTTAGAGCTGAAAGAAACTTTGCAGACAATCTAGTTAAGTAGGTAGGTTTCGTACTTTTTTTTTTTTTTTTAAAAAAAAACAACAAACTATTTCTGACAATCAAAGCTTAACATAGAAGCATTTTTAAAAGTAGACAAAAGTAAAGTTGCTTTTATTGAAAGTGGTGAGAGTTTGTGATTTATTGTGCCACTCCTCTCTGCAATAAAGTCCATCTGTCCCTTTATGGTAGACCCTGAGGGAGGCCTCTGGAAGCCTCAAGCTCTGAAGGACAGCTTTTGACAACTACCGATAGCGCCTAATGCTTTCATTAACAGACAGCAAGAAACTTGCTCAAAGACATATCATTAGACCTAATTTTAGAATAAACATTCCACCCTCTGGAAGAGTTGCTTGCACTATATGAAGAACTATTCTTAACTGATGTTACTTAAAAGGCATTACCAGATGCATCCACCTAGAATCACTGAGTGATCAATGACTGTCAGACTTCTTGTGGTTCACCCCTTGAAAATACAGGCTAAGGAAGGGAGGGGGACAACGCGAGCAGAGAGATGGTTCCTTTACCTTTCCCTGGCCTGGTGGCACATGGGGAAAAAAGGCAAAATAGGGAATCAAAAGTTGTGTGGATGAAAGGTTAACGTTATTTTTCTTTCTTTCTTTTTTTTTTTTTTTTTGAGACAGAGTCTCACTCTGTTGCCCAGGCTAGAGTGAGTGCCGTGGCGTCAGCCTAGCTCACAGCAACCTCAAACTCCTGGGCTCAAGCGATCCTCCTGTCTCAGCCTCCCGAGTAGTTGGGACTACAGGCATGCACCACCATGCCCGGCTAATTTTTTCTATATATATTTTTAGCTGTCCATATAATTTCTTTCTATTTTTAGTAGAGATGGGGTCTCGCTCTTGCTCAGGCTGGTCTCGAACTCCTGAGCTCAAACGATCCGCCCACCTCGGCCTCCCAGAGAGCTAGGATTACAGGCATGAGCCACCGCACCCGGCCGTTATTTTTCTTTTTAAAAGTGGGCATTAAAGAGAAAAATAATTCAAATAACCAGGGGAGCTCTTTTAAGGTACTTCGTCCTGTAATAAAATTTACTGTATTAGAAAGAAACCAACTTACCCAGCAGAGTAAATGAAGACTGGTTTTGCCTTCTTGATATTTATATTTATATTTAGCATCTTACCTTAATAAGACATAGAAATTGATTTGCAACAAATTTGGAAAAGTTAATTTCTCACGATGTTCCCAGAATGGAACAAAGATTTTAGTGTTTTTAGACATGGTAAGGGAATTACTTAACCTTGTACATCTTTGGTTATCAACAAGTACTGTGGTATTATTCCATGTCAAACACTGTGCCAGGGACTGGCATATTAAAAAATTAACTTATTGACCAGACTCTTCAGGAGTCTACACTAACTTGAAGAAAACAAATCATTGCAATGTGATGTGATACTTTTGGCAATATAAAATCAATACTATGGGAACATAAAAGAATGCCTATTTTATATGCATCAGAGAAATAAGATGATATTTTAAGTGAATTATGAAAGATGCATAGAAATGCAATGCAAGGAAGTTAAAAGTCAATCTTTTTTTTTAATTTCAGCTTATTATGGGGGTACAAAAGTTTAGGTTATGTCTATTGCCCATGCCCCCCCACCCCGCCGAGTCAGAGCTTCAAACGTGTCCATTCCCCAGACAGTGCGCATTGCACTCATTATGTAGGTATACACCCATCCCCTCCCCCCACCCCCCACATCTGCCCAACATCCAGTTGATATTATTCCCAAATGTGTGTTTAGGTGATGATCAGGGAAACCAATTTGATGGTGAGTACATGTGGTGCTTATTTTTCCATTCTTGGGATACTTCACTTGGTAGAATGGGAACAAAGACATTCTATAACAAAGACATCTGCACCCGAATGTTTATAGCAGCATGATTCACAATCGCAAAGATGTGGAAACAACCCAAATGCCCATCAATACATGAGTGGATTAGTAAAATGTGGTACATGTATACCATGGAGTATTACTCAGCTATAAGAAATAACGGTGATGTAGAATCTCTTATGTTCTCCTGGAAAGAGTTAGATAGAAGTCAATCTTAAATGATGAGGGAAAGTATACACTCCACCCTTTCATCTGACTTGGAAAATAAAGGCTTGTTTGCTTAGGAAGCATTCCATAAAGCCACAGCTGATGGAATTGGTCCTTGACCAAAGAAAAAAGAAAAACTGATTATGCAGGAGAGGAAACAGAGGTCAGTAAACAAAAGAAGCATTTCAAAACAAGGCACCAGATTCTGGGCATAGAGATGGAGATCAGAGAGTTGATTGAATGAGAGCTGAAAACAGTGCTAACTGAACAAGTTGGAAGATAATTGTTAAGAGCAAATACCTGGAACAGTCATTGATTTCCATGATTAGATTTTATCTCTTCATAAAAATCTGATAATGTAAGATATTGTTCAATTTCTTTTTCAATGCATACTTCATATTCCAAGAGTAGTTTCTAGTGGAGTTTAATAAAGACACCAGAGAGAGAATGAAAATACTTATTTTTATTATTTTTGGTTTACATTGGAGTGGAAAATAATGGGTAAATCTTCAGTCCTTCAGGGGAAAAAATCAAAGTAAGCATCACTAACAGAAACAACGTCAATTCTCTGCTCAGCATGACTTTATCTGTATATGTATGACTGGAGTTTTTTTTTTTTTTAATAAAAAAAATTTTAAACCATTTTTCTGAAGCTGTAGATTATATGCATGTAAACTACAATAGTTTCTAAACCAAAGCAAGTGTTGAAAAACCTTTCTTTTTTTCTGTTTTTTTTTTTTTTTTCTGTTTATGTGCTGCTGCAGTAGCTAATTTCTGAAGAAGAATTTGCAGTTAAATTTGATGGAACACACTGCATCTGCTCAATTCCAGTCAGATCCTAATGGTGCTGCCAAAGGCTGTGTTAGAATTATAAGAGAATGTTCGCTAGACTCAAATAGATGTAGGACAGGCCTCTCATGACAGAGACTCTTAGGTCTCTGAATCTGGCAAGAATGTGCTCGAAAGGCTTGATTACAGAAAAATGACTCAATTCAGTACAAATATAAAAAATTCTATCCAGAAGTTTTAGTTCTTCTGGGAAAAAATACAAAACAACAACAACAACAAAAAAAACCCCTTACTGATAATACTGGGATGCTGATTTCCTTCCTCTCTGAAGCAAACTGAAATTCTTGAGGATTGTAAGAAAGATAGCAGACATTCAGTGCTTGTTACAAAGATACTTAATAAATTTGGGTTTAAATTATTAATAGATTGAATTGACATAGTAGTGGTATTTTGGGTCATGGATTTCTTTAAGAATCTGAGGAAAACTGGAAATCCTCTACCAGAAAGAATGCACAACCATATATACACATTAAATTTAGCAAAAATGTTTAGGGGGTTCAGCCATCCCCAAAAGTACATTCTTGAACTCTAAGTTTAAAAAAAAAACTTCTGCAGTAAATATTCAGAATATTTGGTCCATGGATTTCTAGACACAGAAAGAAAGAGCTCAGATTTTTTTACGCGGATCAGGTGGTGACATTCTGTTCTTTGAATGAATTTACCGTGGCAGCCTGCTGCTTGGGGAAGCCTCCCTTGACTATCCCCTCTAAACATCATCTCCTACTCAGCCTTGCTCCTAGCCAACACCTGATCCTTTTTTATCACATAGATTTTTTTATTCCTTCACAACAATTAATACAGTCAGAACTTATTTCTCATTATTGTTTTTATTGTTGCAGCCTGTTCCCATTAGAATGTAAGCATAGGAAGACCTTATTTATCTCTAGCATCTAGAAGGTCGTCTAGTATATAGTTTTGTTTAGTGTTTATTTTTTGAATTAATAATGCAGCATTATCTAGTTTTGAAGTCTGTAAACTACCGATTGGTAATGTATATGAGTACATGTGAAGTCAAGAACGATAGAGACAAACAATTAGCTGGATATGCATTACTGCAGTATGCTAAACTTTCATAACATGCTGAAACTTAAAATGGCCAGTGTTTCTTTCATTCAACTCATTTCTCGCTCCATTTCCAAGACTTTCGTCATATAATATTTATTTTCTGGAAGTGTCTGCTTAAATGTAATATTTCCAACTCTGAATTGTAGTAGGAAATGATAGCTATCATGGCAACATTTTAATCACTTAAAAAATAGGTGCAAGCTTTGCCAGGCATGGTATAGTTTTGGTAGGGATGCAGCTTGATACTGAACTGCAAATGTATATGGACTAAACAGCAAACTTCTTGCAGCACTAAGATGTTCCTGAGAACTCTTCCATTTTCACCGTATTGCTTCACATCTCTAACTGGGGATAATGTTTTAAGATGGTCGTAGACATGAAAGTTGTCGTGTGCTCTTGAAAAGGTACAATTTTATGCCCTTCTCTTATATCAGTTTCAAGTCATGTTGAGTAATAATTTATATTTGTAAAACCTATTTGGAACTTGATGAACTGAGCTTCAAAGGAGATAAGTTCTATGCCAATCGGTTTGACATTTTGGAGACAACACAGACTCCAAATAGGATTAACATTCCTCTAAGCTTGATGAAATATATCAACCAAAAGGGATAAACTACATAACATAATTTCAAGATGCGAGTCAGATAAATGAGCTTGGTAAAGTCAGTTTGGGGAAGCATTTCTTTCTAATTGGCTAAACAGGAGAGCAAATAGTTTTCTATTCTTTACTCACGAGATTTGCAAGAATTGAATTCATCATTTCTTAGAAAAATAATTAGTGAAGTTGGTTTTTCTTCCATAAGCTAATGTTTTCATTGCATTTTTTCTAGTAAAACATTTCATTTTTTCTAGTAAAACATTTCATTTTTTCTAGAAAAACTTCAACAATTCAAAAGAGCAGATTTTATTAAGCCCCAGACCTTCTCTGAAGTTATTGATAATGACAAATTATTAGCTAAAAGTTTTATGCTGAGTTTAGCTAACTTTTAGAAATAGAAACCATTCCCTGATCTTGATTTCAGTATGGATACAGCTTGCTAAAATGAATGATATTCAGTGACTCTGGGCTTTTCTAGAAATAACTTTATAGCTATAAGTAGTCAGTGATTAAGGTTTTGTATCATCCTATAGCATCCAAATTTTAGTTCATGCTCCTTGCCTATAGTACTAGGTAGATCACTTTGTAGTAGCTCTTCTAATGGTCCATTTTTCATATAATGATGGAAAAGGCAAGTACACTTTGTCTCTAAATGTCCATTCCTTATCATGTCACAGGAACTTTATTACATGGGGTATGATAAAGAATATGATCATACATACCCCATCAAATGAGCAAGATGACATTTTTTATTCTGTTTTCAAAAATACACCATTAGACAAAGTTTATCTTTTAGAAACTCTGGAATTGCTAAACTCATCAGATAAAGTTTGACTTTAAAAAAGATAATTTTTTTTTTAAGGAGAATCACACTAAAAGATTATTATATGTAAAACTTACCTTACTAGGGAAACAACTGGTTTTATTTTGAAATAAAAATAAGCACAATTTTATATAGTTACTTTTTTTTTTTTTTTTTGACAGAGTCTCGCTTTGTTGCCCGGTGTAGAGTGAGTGCCGTGGCGTCAGCCTAGCTCACAGCAACCTCAAACTCCTGGGCTTAAGCGATCCTACTGCCTCAGCCTCCCGAGTAGCTGGGACTACAGGCATGCGCCACCATGCCCGGCTAATTTTGTCTATATATATATTTTTAGTTGTTTGGCTAATTTCTTTCTATTTTTAGTAGAGATGGGGTCTCGCTCTTGCTGGTCTAGAACTCCTGACCTCGAGCGATCCACCCGCCTCGGCCTCCCAGAGTGCTAGGATTACAGGCGTGAGCCACCGCGCCCCGCCAATATAATTACATTTTTAAAATAATTTTTCTGGTTGAAAAATTTGTACTCATAAGTTTGGTAGTGATTTTCAGATATGAAAATCTGTTTCTTATTAGGATTAAGAATCAGAAATTCATAATATTTTCTGAATATGAGATTTCATCAGAGAGAATACAACTGATTGATTATAAAGGTGAAATGACTCTATGAGTATAGAGGCAAGAATCAGAGATTCTGAGTTTATGAGAAATTTTAACTAATCACTCATAATTTCATGTATATAATGCATCTGCTGTTATTTTCCCTTTTATCTCTACATATTGGTAATGCAGTGAAATAATACCATTTTCTGAACTCATAGGTATAAGTTTAGTTGCAAGTAGTAAGCATCATGATTCAAGTGCCACAAACACAAATAACACACAAACAAAATCAGACTATGAACGTATTATTATTTGAGTGACAGGAAAGTTTGGTAATGATCTGGTTAATTCGGAAAATATCAGTTACATAGTTTATTTAGGATTAAGACTTTCTGAGCTTGGAGTGCTTCATTGCTTGGATTTTGCAGATGATTTAAAAATAGTCATTATTTCCCTCATAAAGTTTATTTTATTTGCTAGAGATGTAAAAAAAAAACAGTGATTAGAGTAACTTCTTATTTATTTCAGGCACAAACTGATGATTTATTAAGAAAAATGCTTTTAAATTGTAGATGTTTAATGCAAATCACATTTTTAAACTCATGTTACCCCCACGTCTAGTGACAATAATAAAATCTGTGTTTGCTCTAGCAGCACATACACTATAAATTGGATATGGTGATGAAACCTGACATAGAAAACAATAAAGTGCTTTACAAGCTGCACACCTCACAAATAAGCTGTGATCATCCAAATTTTGAATGTATGTGATACTATATAACATCATGGAAAAAAGTAATGAAGACCTAGATATCTATTACAGGTCATCTACTTAACAATTCATTCATTTCTGAAATTGATATGACTTTCCTTCCTCATACAAACTCTTGATATACAAAATATTGACTGATTATTTTTGTGGTGTGTGTACAATGACTAGTGAATCTCCTAAATTTTCCAACTCTCAATAGCAGAGGAAAACATATATAAACTTTCTAAAAGAGAACACACCATTGTAATAGGACCTAGAGTGGTCATTGAACCATGCTTACTTTTCGTAGGCAAAAAAACAAACAAACAAAAATGTTCTTAAAATCTTAACAATTTCAAGATCGGATTATTTAATCCTACAATTTTGACAGTGAGATATTTGAGTATGATGTTTTACTTGTGGCATTTTAAATTAATTACCCTTAAATATTAGCATCTCTTTACACAATGCTTTATCTGAATTATTATATCTTTATCTTTCAAAGAAAATGGTGGTACTATGTATTTGTGAAACTAAATATTTACAACAATTTAAGTTATATATTATTTATTATGGAATATACTTTTAAAATTGTAAAACCAACCCATAATAGTTTCCATAAAGCTGCCTTAGGGAACTTTTTTAATATACGGAAAATACATTTAAACTCAATGACATGTTTCATATATAGATTATATGTTTTGTGGAGTTATTAACATAAATATTATTAAAGCTTTTCTTTTTTGTTACATTATTTCTACACATACATCAAATTAGAATAACAAGGAGTCACCTTTCCATCTTGTTTTATGAATTGGTTATTTACACTTTTGAAACCACACATATAACTCCCAAGTCCACCCATCATTTTCTTTTGCACAAATCTTAGCCATAGCTCTCCAGGGCTCATAATCTAAACCTAGAGGACAACACAAAAAAAATTTTTTTAAGAGTTTTCATGTGTGCTTCATATATTTTTAGAGTTCTGATACAAGAAATTACACTACTGTGAGTTGTGCATAAAATATTGTAAGTTAAAATACTAATATATTTAATTATGAAAATCAAAATTTGTTTGATGTATAACAAATGAGTGGAATCAACTCAGATCCAGTTTTTTGACTTGGCTGCATCGGTTGCAAGCAACTATATGGGTTGCATTCAGTGGAGTGACCAGAGCAACTCAGGTGTACTGAATCACTTTTCAGTGTTAGTGGTCCAGTAGACTTGGGGTAAAACAAAGATTCTGTGTAAGGTATCTGGTTTGATTTTCTATTTAGTTTATAATGCTGATGTAAAGGGGTAAGCCAAGAAGGTCCTACTTGACCGCACTTGAAAATTGACTCGAATAATTACTAAGATTAAATTTCAGTGTATTTTATAAAAAATATTACTTACTTTCACAGAAGTGAAGAGATACAATTGCACAATGGTGGTTACAATGGTAGAAATACATATTGCCAATAAAACGTTAGCAAGAGATTTAAAAATGACTGTACAGCACCGCATCAGAGAATTGTGTTAACAGCAAAATGACGATTTTTCCATATAAATGAAATCCTTAAATATTCTTAAAGAAATAAATGGGGGGAAAGCGCATTTTTTTCCTTCTAATTCCTACCAAAAATATTTCCTGATGTGGAGCAAAAGACAGTAAAAAATGACAGAGTTAAAAAAAAAAAGACATTCATGCATTTAAGCCACCATTAGTCTCTGACTCTAATATAAGGCAGATCGTTAATCTTTTGCAAAACTATGACTTTAGCCACTTAAACTCTTTTTAGTGCTTTTCATGACAAGGACATGATAGGCCTTGTAAATTTAGGAGTTAAGATGTGTTTCCAACACGTTAACTTAGACAAGCTCAGCTGTTTTTTGAAACACCAACTTTACAATAAAAAAATGCTTTGCTTTGGAGAAATGATGAAAAGTAGCAATAAAGAAAAAACAGAAGGGGTCCTATGGAGTTTATCACAAATGACACTGTTTAAATCAGTGAAAACAAATCACATTTGCCTATGTGTCATCCTCAGTCTTAATGATGTGGAAAAGGGTAACATTGAACAGGACCTGGTGGCCATTGTTCCAGGCATAAAGAGCTCTATCTCTTGCATTATAGTCAAGCATGGATATGTGAAAATATTGGTTATGGAAGGGAATGTCTGTGTACTCATATGTGGAGGTTTTTGTGGAATAGGAATAATACACCTTGGCTCCAGTTAAGTGGGAGTTGGTGACATACAGTGTCCCACAGATCATGAAAGATTCCCCTGCACTTCTCTTGGGGTACCCGGTGCTCCAGCTCTTCGTCACCTCCAAGGTGTCTTGGTTAAGTTGGCTGATGACAATATTGCCTGCATTCTGGTTGGTGGCATACACAGCCCACAGTCCGATTTCATCAGCCATTAGGTCGATGTCAGAGAATCCACCCCATGTGTAGGGGTAAACATTGTGAAAACCAGCATACTCCAGGCTTCGTTGGGCAAGCACTCTCCCCATATCAAAGCTGTATTTGATGATGATATTACTTTGATACTTGTTAAAATAGAGTGAGCCATTGTAGACAACATGGTTAGTTCCTGCCCACTTGAAAGGGAGGTTGTATGTCCTTGATTCAGCCCCACTGACAAAGTCTGCAAGTGATTTGTATTCACGGACAATTTTATTGTTAGTATAACTGTCCATGTACCAGACCTGAGAAGAAAGAAAAAAAAAATGAAGTGACTAAGTTCTGTATTTTTCTGAGAATTCCAAAATAAAGACTGAGAGACAACACATATTAATGTCATAATTCTCAGGCTCTGGGTGGAAGCCACATTATCTTACTGCCCCACCTGCTGAAACGTGATAGTATTTTAGGCTTTTGTAAAAATATTGGCATCGTCTATGTGAAAAAGAAATAACTGAATTTACTGCCTTGATATTAACTTGCTTTTTGCTTTTTCTTTCTTTGTTCTTTAGTTTTGATCATTTAGGGCATACCACTGAGTGAACCAAACATATGTCAATGCAAATCACATCATCTGATAGATCAATACAATCGGTAATAACTGCAAAAAATATAACCTTCAGCAAATTATATTTATTCCATCCTTTGCTCTGAAAAAACGTATGGTCTAATTTTGCATATTCAAATTATTTCTCCTTTATGGGTTCTACAAAATATTCTAGTAACACTTGTTTATTGGATCAGCTTGTAGGTACAACTATCTTTTAATGAAACAATTTTACTAATTTAATAACTAATCTTGTTTGGATGAAACCCTTGAGAATCTTAATTTATACTGAGTTCTGTAATAGAACATAAATAGAGCTATGAGAAGTTTCCACTATATTGATTTACATAATATAGGCATTGGCAACTTATGAAAATACCCCCAAAAGTTTCAGTGCTATTTCTTTTAAAATTACCTCTAGACTCCAGGGATATTTTAGCCTATTTAGCGAATTGGTTAGCCCTCAAGATTTTCACTTATTTAGTGCTTTCTTTTTTTCATAGAAAAGAACAGGTATTAGAAAGAATATACAGAAAATTTTGTATGCTTATAATTAGACCTTTTCAAGCATAAAGCACGACTAAAACCAATAAAAATTAGTCTTACTATATGGTTGAATTATAGGATGGAACGTTTTACTAAAATAGGTTTGCCCTATCTTTAGATATATTAATATTGTCAAACAGAAAATATTTGCAAACAAATGCAACATTTTTCAAGTTGGAACTAATATCCCTGAAGAAAATGAATAGCCCAGTGGAGAAAATGTGTAAACAAAACACAATTCTAAACAAAGGTGTTTATGGGAGCAACATACTCTGTTATTTTTTTCAGATGCTAAAGGATCTGTCATCCAAGCACCAAATCGGGTTCCAGAAGTCTTGACAGTAATTGGGCCTGTGATTTTCATCAACTTGCCACATGCTGAAATAGAGCAACATAAACATGTTGGGTGAACATGGCCAGTAATTCTAATACACATACTCATACCAAGAGCAAAGAAAAGGATCGTAAAGCAAAGCAAATCCATGGGATTAATAGCTCATATTCTGAATGGATGATTGTTCATATTGGGTGCTATGCATTTAACCATAATTTGAACTATGAGTAGTTGCTTTTTCAATGCTCTAAATCTAAAGTGTGAAATTTTAAACTGGGAACTGATTTGTCCAATCCGGAAATAAATAAATGAGGAAAGTCATTATCATTATACCAATTCCATGGCTGCTTTTTCTAAGTAAAGAAGTCAGAAAAATTAAACAAATTGCTCATGGACCTGTTTACTTGATCACCAGCAAACCCTCCCCTTCCCCGCCAGGCTTTGTGACTACGGATAACTTATAACAGCCAGAAGGAACTCCACCAACTGATTTTCAATTTGTACTGGTGAGTGAGTAGCTCTTGAGAAAGATGTCCTTATAGACTATAACAAAAACTTCAAGTGCAGTCTACCTGAAAGAGGTGGAGTTTTGAAGGGTGAATGCCTTGTACAGATAATAGGGCCTGGTAGGGCATTCATGAACACCCAAGGAACAAAACCCCCAAAACTCAAGCCCTCAGACCCCAAAGTCACATGCTGTGAAAGATGAAGAGATGTAAGATATCATGAAAAATTAATAACTTCATGAAAACGTTGTCATATCTTTTTATCATCCTAGCTGTGAATAAGACATTGGGAATAGTGTGGACTACATAAATGCCCAAACCAAAACCAAACAGAAACCTAGGCATTTTTATGAGATTTTTAAACAGCAAAACTTGTAAGTGATTTATTATAAACAGCGTAAAAAGCTTTATGGCTGCCTATAAATGTTGAGCTTTAAGAAATCCTCTTTCCTGTCCATTTTTACCATCTTTTTCCTTTCTGTTATTTTTTGGGGGGGGGGGGGTCCTATTTGTTTCACATATCTTCTATCCTCCTCTACCTATCTTTAGAATTGAGAAATTTCTAGTTAGTTCTTGTTGGTTCCTATGTGTTTGGAAGGAAAGAAACAGATACTCAAAGGAAATCAAGGACAAAACTAATTCTACCTTGGAGCTTATTTTTGCTCTTTTTTTTTTTTTTCCTGTATATGCTACTCATAAAAATAATTTGAAATTGGCAGATACTAAGCCTTGAAGTTAGGAAGAGGATGCCTGATAACATTATGTTTTGCATTATTACTTCAGTGATAGCTACAAATTTAGTAATCTCCAGCATTTTATGAAACCTGAATTGAATACATTTTCCCCCTTTTGTGAAAAAAGCTAACTGTGATGGCATCGTTATACCTGTATGGTAAATTACTTTATGATTTCCTTAAACCTGAAAAACCAGGCCAATAATTCAGAAGACTTTATGGCATTATCTATGTTGAATAGCAAGATCCTGGGTTAAAACCTATTTGGAATATATCAGTTTTACTTGCTATAAACACATGAACAATATATGAGTAAAGTAGGATCAATTTGAACTAGAGAAAAATTAATCATATTCTGAATGGATCTAATTGAGTATATTCTTTGAATATACAATAAGTGAAAGTAATATGATTTTTAATGATGTCTTAGATGTTTAAAAATGAACAGTTGATAAGAACATGAAAATTTCAAGTATAAATAGAGTGAAATAAATAGAAAGGCATCCTCCTGCCCGGAAAAACACGGCAAAACAAAATACGTGACTTTTTTACTTAAACATAGGAAAGTAATTTTGACTCAAGTTGATGAAGTAATATATGATTCCATCTCCTTTCTTTTCCATGATCTCATTAAAATGATAAGAAAGGAGTAAAACATAGGGACAAACAAACAAAACCAAAAACTCCATACAAAGAGAATGGCATATGAGTCCTTACTGGAGAAGAAGTTTAAACAAATCTCTAGAAGGCAGAGGTGATGGAGAGTGATTATCAAAGAGGTAGGATGGAATGAGACACATCAGTGTGTCTGAAGAAGAGGTGAGAGCTGAGAAGGGAGATGATCTGCCTTAAAGAAGAGAAGTAAAGGACTCAGAAACCTAAGTAGGAAGGATGTTGAGGGTGAGTTAGGACTCTGACAACAAAGACACCACTGTAAGCATGCCTTAAGAGCAATCGATCCCATCTTCATCTGTAGATGCAGGACCTCAGAAGGCAGGTTAAAAACAACAACAACAACAACAACAAAAACCCCATAAAACTGTGTTACTTACCTGAAAAGTTACAGGGCACTAATGTAGTTAGTGGAGGCCCAGAACCAGGCCCCTATGTAATGACATTGGTAGTCTCCCTTTCTACTCTCCAGAGAAAGAAGTGTCAAGCCCTAGCTAAATACACAGAGCTTCCAAGCAGATTTGTTGTTCAAATCCTTCAAAATGAAGGGATAACCAACGATGACCATATATTTTTTAAAAGTTTACAATAAGAATGACCAAAGTAAATGTGCATAAAACCAGGGCCCCAATAAAAGAGAGATAATTCAGAGAGTTGAAGAGACCCTAGTATCTTCAAAGAGTTTTGTATCTTGTATACTCTGCACTGCGAAAGGAAAACACAAAGAACTATTAGAGATTAAAAGTATAATTTTAAAAAATAAATAGGTTGGAAGTTAAAAAAAGTTGTCCTCAAAATTAAAACAGAAAGGATGAAATTAGGAAGAAAAATATGGAGACATATAGGATCAATCCAGAAACTCCAACGTCTGAAGAGTGAGGTTTCTAGAAAGAGAGGAGAGAGAAAATGAGTGGAAAAAATAATCAAAGAAGTTAAATAGGAATCTTCCTAGTTGTAAAACCTAAATATTCTGATGAAAAGGACACACTGTTGTTAGAAGATTAAGAATAAATTGAAATTGAAACTTTTCAGAGAAAGAGCATGAGTTGGTCACATGAAAAGAGAGAGGAATTAGATTGGAGTTGGGCTTCTCATCACCAGTACTAGATGCTAGAAGACAGTGATCAGGGCCTTTATATTTAGGAAGAGAAATCAGAGGGAGATAGAATAAAGATATTTTCTATTTTCTGATATGCAAACTTCCCAAGAGTTTACCTACAATGCACTCTTTCTTAAGAAGGGTCTATTGCAGCAAAATAAGTGAGTAAACCAAGACAAGCAAAGACATGAGATCAGAAAAACCGTGACTTCCTGTTCCTGAATGGTAACTGTGCAGTAGGCCTTAAGTATATTTAGTCCAGAATGGAAACACAGCTCCAATGGGATGTCTCCGATATAAGTGGAACTGATATATAGATAGATTATATGAGACCCTCTAGGAAAAACTGGGGATGGTGAAGACAATTATTCACTTGAACTTAACTCTAGTAATATTCTCCTTTAAATGGAACATGATGTTGTACTTGGAGAGGAAGGGAATATGTCTGAGTCTACCACTTAGCTCCCAAGGAACAATACAAGCATTGTTATAATAATGTAAACACTCCTGGCTACCTTGTAGAATCAGCAGATAAGCTAATTACAGAATACTTGACAGACGTTTCATCTGCTCTGTGATTACAGAAAAGACCAAATGTTTCCAACCATGATAACATAGAAGAACATAAAATGTAAAGTTTACATTGTTAAGGAATTAAAAATTGAGAGAAGAAATAGAAAGAAAGATGAGGGTATAACTGTCTTCATATTCAAAAATATGATAGGAGATTTTTTCCTATACTTGATGAAAAAATAATAAAGATTTAAATTTAAGACTTGATGTTACAAAATTGGTAAGAGTCAAACTATGAATAGTCATAAAAGCATATTAGGAGGAGACATGACAGTAAGTGAAGTTGGCCATGTGGTCTAAATCCTCATCTTGCAGAGAAGAAATGTCTAAAATTGATAAATCAAAAAAAGTAGGGAAAAAGCATATTATTAGAAATAGGAATAAAACCACCAAAAGCCTTAACATTAAAGTGTTAAATGTGGTTGCCTCTGGGAAGCAGAGCTGACGAAGGAGACTGTTGCTTTTTATTCTAAGCTTTTATAATTCAAAGCCTACAATTTTCTAGCCATGTGCATACAATATTTAGGTTACAATGTAAAAAGTTAAAATAGCTGCAAAAATTTAGGAGCCATTAATTTTATAAAGCAAAAATCACATTTATATATTGCCCATTGAAAAATCATTTCCAGGTTCTATATGCCATGCTTCCTTGGGGCTAGGAAGTAGGTAGAAATGGAAGATGTAAATAGTCTGCAGATATAGAAACTGTGAACATTCTGCATTTTAATTTGTTTTTTTTCCTGGGAGGACTAGATTGGAATTGTTTTCTTTAAACTTCTAGCTCTGTCTTACAATTGACATGGCAATTTCTCTCTCTTTAATTCTTTCAACCTTAAAAAATTAGAATCCTTATTATGAATTATAATATTTATCACTTACTTTATATAGATGTTAAGAAAGGCTAACAAGTGACTGCAGTGGTTAGTATATGTGCAGGAGCTACACTAAGAGATGTACACATGAGTCAAGTAGAAACAATATATGTCGTATTTCAAAGTAGTTAAGTGATTGTGACCTTGAAAAAATGTGCTCCTGTTGAAGACCCACTAATTAAAGGGAGAAAATTAATCTAAATTTCTTGAAAATATTTTTTAAAGATGAAGGATCTTTCATTATCATTTGAAAAAAAAACATACACAGAATTCCAGAAGTCAGTTGAATCAAATTTATTCTGGATATGGATCAATATAATGTCCCAAATAGGAAACATAAATATAATGAAACGTCCATTCCCACTAGTTCCCAGAGGAAATAACCACGTGGAAACATGACCAGTAGGACATTATGGTGACTTCAAGTTGTTTCTATACTGAAAGTGAATATCGATTTTGCAGTTACGGAGTTTGACTTAACATTTTAAATGGTCAAACTATACAATTAAACTTCAAAGTGAGATTTTTAAACTGCTTTATTAGCAAAATTGTCCTCTTTGCCGTCGATAACCTTTATCACCAGACTGAAGCATGATTTGGACAAAGCAAGAAGACACTAACCCCATATTTTGCCTGAGAGGTATGCATAGTTTAGATGCTGAGGTATGCATAATCAGATGGGATTAGTTGAAACCCGAGTAAGAACTGTCCTTGGGTCTCATATTCGTTCTATGAATCTCATCTAATCAGTATTTGTAAACAACCCACAGCATATCAGTGGGTTTGGTGTCTTGGCTTCGGTGGTGTTTGGATCTAAGCCAGCATTGCACCTACATGGCAAAGGGACCCTGCTGAGCCTTACGTCGTTTAGACCAGGAATTAGGAAAGAATTTATACCAGGGGTTAAAAGCTTCTGACTCTTAAACCAGTAGTCACCAAACTTTTTGGAACCAGAGACCGGTTTCATGGATGACAATTTTTCCACAGACTGCAGCGGGCAGGGGCATGGGGGGCAGGGGTGCAGATAGGGAGATGGTTTGGGAATGATTCAAGTGCATTACATGTATTGTGAACTTTATTATTACTACATTGTCACTTGCCACTCACTGACAGGGTTTTGATATGAGTCTGCAAGCAATTGATTTATTATGGTCTCTGTGCAGTCAAACCTCTCTGCTAATGATAATCTGTATTTGCAGCCGCTCCCCAGTGCTAGCATCACCGTCTCAGCTCCACCTCAGGTCACCAGGCATTAGATTCTCATAAGGAGCGCTCAACCTGGATCTCTCACACGCACAGTTTACAGTGGGGTTCCTGCTCCTGTGAGAATCTCATGCTGCCGCTGATCTGAGAGGAGGCGGAGCTCAGGTGGTGATGGGAGCGATGAGGAGTGGCTGCAAATACAGATGAAGCTTTGCTGGCTTCCCCTCCTGCTGTGTGGCCTGGCTCCTAATAGGCCACAGACCGGTACCAGTCCACAGTCCAGGGATTAGGGACCACAATCTTAAACTAAAAATGACTTTACTTTCTTCTTGTGGCAATAGGCATTTTTCTAAAATATGTTAGAGGGTAAAAACACTAGTTACTATTTAAAGATTAAATAATTAATATATGCATTTAACAACCATTTACTGAGAATTTATTTTGTACCAGGACTGTTCTAGGTGCTGGGGATATAAAGGCAAACAGGGAGACAAGCCGTACAGCTTCTCAAAATACCACTACTTATGCCTATCTTTTCCGTTTCCTTTTTTATTCTTTTTTTTTTTTCTTTTTTGAATCAACTAGCAAGGAAAGTTAAATGAAGAAGTTGTTTCAGACCAAATATGTATTGAGAAGTAAAAGATGTGGCAATGAATTCACTGAATATCTGTTGATATTAAATAAAAAATAGAAATTCAGCCTGGGGACTGTAACATATGATAACACTAATTCCATGAAGACAGCCTTCTTAGATAAGCAAAATATATCTTATTTTAAGCCACATTTACCTTTTCTCTTTCTCCACAAAATATGCCTGTTCCACAAAACTATTAAACATAGAAAAAAGCAAATTTCAACTAATCTCCTATACTTAGTTTTCTATGAAAAATGAATGTGAGGATCTAGAAAAAGCAAATTAAATACAGTTACATTTCTTATCAAGTCTCGCTGATTTGGTCCTACACCTGTGTCTTAATGGTGATTGTCCATATGATTGAAACTTGTCCCTATAACCAATAAATCAATACACTTTTATGAATTTTAACTATGAGCTTTCAGTGAATGGCTTTTAAAATAGATGCAAACCATTTTCAAAATATGCATTCAAAATATACATGTGAGCTCTGGCTACAAATAGAGATATCTAGTACTTGGCCAGGGAAGATACTATGAACATTTGTGAACTTTGTGTTTTGCATTCTTTGGTTCTCCTATGTGTAATCATCTCCCCCTCATTTTCCTCCATGTCTGTCAGCCATTAGCTATCTCCCATCTGCCCAAGGACTCACAGTGTGCAAAGCCAGGATTTGTCTTTCTAGCACCACCTTGTATTTGACCTCCGTCCACTATAACTTTTCATCCTGGAGTCACATCTTTGAATAAACCAATTTTTATAGTATTCATCTAAGAAGTATGCTTGAAGTGAAGAACTAACGACTCAGAGAATTAACAATTTAAAAATATATGCATCTTAAATGAGTCCTTCAGTTTCTTAATCTGAACTAGTGAGCACATTAAAAATTGTGGAGTCCATAGCAATAACCTTGCTTAAAACCCCTGATAAGTATTTAATAATTATGGATGGAGATGTCCTTTACTTTGCAATGAGTAGTAGGCAAAGTGCTTTGCATAAAATTTCTTCATATTGGGTGACTTCAGAAAGTAAACCCTTAGGTGCTTAAAAGAGGGGCTTTCGGATGTGGCTTTCAAACAGGAGTGCTTCATTAACTCATTTGTTCATTTATCCAGCTAACATTTATTGAGCAGCAAGCATTGTTCTAGATACTAGAGTTACAGTGATGAGGAAGACCTGATACCTCTGTTCTGGTGAAGCTTACATTTTGGGGAGGAAGAGAGACAGAATAAATAAATAAGCAAACTATCTGGTAGGAATAAATTTAATGCAGGTATTTCAGTAGGGCCATTTTATAAAGAGTGACTGGGGAGCTACTTTAGGTTGGGGGAGTAGGCAAGACCTCCCAGAGTGTGATATTTAATATGAGATCTAATTGACAAAGGTCAGCCATGGACTCATAAGTTGAAGGGAAGGACAGTTATGCATTTAGTTTGTTTAGTGGTGCAGCCAGTTAGTGGATTTAGCCATTCTGTGGATCAGCTTAAGGGAAGGCAGCATGTTAAAGAGGTTGGGGTATGGGTTAAAGAGTCTGTCTAGACCTGGATCCTGATTTTACCCCCTTACTTTCTGGGGACTGTGAACAATTTCTTACCTCTGGGTGTCTCATGGGTAAGGACAGTAATAATATCTATCTTAAATGTTATTGACAAGATTCAATAAGAAATACATGCTAAGTGTTTAGAATAGTGTTTGGTACATAGTTAAATTCTTAAGAAATATTAGCTACTATTGTTGTTGCAAAGGCCCTAAATCTGGATAAGCTTGGTGAGTTAAGAGAGACAAAAATAAACAGAAAGAAGACCAGTGTGTCTAGGACACACCTGGAAAAGCAGAAGAGGTTGGAGAGATGAATAGTCCAGATCATCCAGTTTGTAAAATCAGAGTGAATACAATATTTGGATTTTATTCTAGGCATGATTGGAAGCCATTGAAGGATTTTAAAGAGGGAGAGGATAACAGAATATGAGCTGTATTTTAAAAAGATGAATCTTGTTACTGTTTGGAAAATTAATTGTAGAGGGGATAAAGTGTAGTCAGAAAGTACGATTAAGAGGTTATCACACTGGTCCAGGTGAGAGTTGATGGGAACAGTGATGGAGAAAAGGAAATGAATTTGTGGTATGTTTTCAGGCTAAAGTTGATAGGACTTGGTGTTGGATTAGATGCAAGGATGGAAAGCAAAAAGGGGAATAAAAATATCAAATGAAAAAGTAATCTAGGCCGGGTGCGGTGGCTCATGCCTGTAATCCTAGCACTCTGGGAGGCTGAGGCGGGCGGATCGTATGAGCTCAGGAGTTTGAGACCAGCCTGAGCAAGAGCAAGACCCCATCTCTACTAAAAATAGAAAGAAATTATATGGACAGCTAAAAATATATATAGAAAAATTAGCTGGACATGGTGGCATATGCCTGTAGTCCCAGCTACTCGGGAGGCTGAGGCAGGAGGATTGCTTAAGCCCAGGAGTTTGAGGTTGCTGTGAGCTAGGCTGACGCCACGGCACTCACTCTAGCCTGGGCAACAGAGCAAGACTCTGTCTCAAAAAAAAAAAAAAAAAAAATTAAAAAAAAAAAGTAATCTAGGGCCAGGCACGGTGGCTCACACCTGTAATCCTACCGCTCTGGGAGGCTGAGGGGGGAGGATCACTTGACCTCAGGAGTTCAAGGTCAGCCTGAGCAAGAGTGAGACCTCTGTCTCTACTAAAAAATATAAAAAATAGCAGGGCGTTGCAGTGTGTGCACTGTAGCTCCAGCTACTCGGGAGGCTGAGGCAGTAGGATCGCTTGAGCCCAGGAGTTTGAGGTTGCTGTGAGCTAGGCTGACGTCACAGCACTCTAGCCAGGGCAAGGGAAGTGAGACTCTGTCTCAAAATAAATAAATAAATAAATAAATAAATAAAATAAAAAGAAAAGAAAAGAAAAAGTAATCTAGGGTAATATGCATATTTTTGGCTTGTTTAGCTGGTCAGGTTATAGTGTCATTTACTCAGATGGAACGACTGAAGGAGGAATAGGTTTGGGAGGAAAAATCAAGAATCCAACATGAGTTATTTTATGTTCTTCATGACTATTATACATGCCAGTGGGAACAGTAGGTAAATCTAGGGAGCAGACACTCTTTTACTATGCAGTTTTGACTTTCATCAGCACAATGACGACAGTGAAAGCCAGGAGCTACAAAGGCGACCAGAACAGAGCCCTGCAGATCACAATGTTTATAGGACCTAGCGAAGGAACATAAGAATAAGCTGTATGTAAGTGGGATAGAAAAAATAGTGTGGTGTTGGAAATCCAAAAGAAGAAAGTGTTTTAAGAAGGATGTAATGCTGACCTGTGGCTGCTATCACTGAGAGGTCTAGGAAGACAGAATCAAAGACACGTCCGTGGAATCTGGCAATGATAAGTCATTGGTGATGACAAGACTCAAATGAAGAGAGTGGTCAGACTAGAAATTGGACTGGAGTTGGTTTGAAAAGACTATGAACTGAAGCAGCAGCTATAGAAGATTCTTTCAAAGGAAAAAAAGTTAGGAGATAGGGATAGGGAAATATGAGATCATGGAAAGTTTTTATTGCTGTACTGATGTTATTTCTGTTTAAGAAACGCTTGTTTGTCTATAGGAATCAAGTAGTAGAGAGCAAGAAACTGGTGACGTGAAAGACAGTAATTAAATAAATGAAGCCCATGAGCAGATGGTAGTTTAACCTATTTAGTAACCACGAGTAATCTTGCCTCTATCCTTTTATACGCGTGTGTACACGCATGTGCGTGTGTCCTAACTTGCACTAATTTCCAAGGAAATGTTCTTTGTGTAGCATATTTTATCCAGGTTTGAACGCTGAGGTGGGAGTTAGTTAGGAGATCTGGTTTCTAATCTACGCCACAACACTAAATCATCATATAATGTTAGATAATACGCTTATTCCCTGAGGTGGAGTTTCTTCATCCATAAAATGAAAGTTCTGAAGCCCGACATATTGTCATTTTAACTCAGGCGACATGGAATAGATACTGGTTCAACAAACTTTTATGTGCTGATGGGGAGAAGGTGGTATTTGTGGTTGTGGTTAAACACACACACAAACACCCTTGGTGGGATCATGGTCACCATCAGCATTGTCTACCTTTATTCCTGGGAAGCAAAACACAGAAAGTTCTCTCAATGTTGATTTCTTCTCAGTAGAAGCTTCCATTACATATGGTTACTGATTTTCTAATCCAAAATCCATCTTGCCAAATGAAATTAGTAAAATTAAAGTTACAGGAATTTATAAACCTGGCTGCATTTTTAGTTATAATTTTGTGGACCTTAGTGTTAAGTAAGCACAGATACCCTCAGATTCTTTTGGCGCCCAGAAACTGTAAAAATAAAGTAAAATGAAATGAACAATAAAAGTCACTTTTTTTTTTTTATTTCTTAGCTTCTCAAAACTAGCTCTTGTTCCAATAAATCACTATCTTTCTCACTTTACTCTCACTTTTTATGAGGACAAAGGAAGCCAGACAGAAAGGATAATTTTCCCAAATGCCTGGAAGACAAATGTTGCTGCAAAGGTGGACAGAAAAGAAGGAAGTTAAGAATCTTGCTTCATTGATTTTCTCCTGCTATGCTTTCTGTCTACAGTAAGACACATGAAAATATTAGCATTTATAATATATTGCCCGTGTACATTGTGTATATTCTGAAAATATACTGAATCAGTAGTAATTGAAGAAAGTGATCATTTTATTTCTCTGGTGACTTTTAGAGATTCAACTTTCTTAATCTGTTACAATCCGTATTTATTAATCACTAGATCAGGAAGAGATATCATTTGGGATTCAGCAAGAAGATCAGTTGTTTGGATCAACAAAGCATAAAAACCATCTGTCCTCTATTTTGTTTATTTCTTCAATATATAATTGTAACTTGTAATATCCTGGACTAACAGCTTCTGGATTTTAATCTTAAAGCCATACCCATATAACCAAATTAAATGGAGTAGTGAATAAATTTATGGGCAGAAAGTTATTTCTTTTTACTTAGGGCCATCAGAGAATTCATGTCATAAAAAATACATATGATTTGATCTTTAAAGTCTATCTATTAAAGCTACTTAAGTAAGTTTTTCTCTATCATACCTTTGGTAGTAAAATATATATCATTTAAGCATTTATTTTCCTGTCTAGTCTTACCGATCATGCTACTAAGGGAAAGGTAAAGATAAGAATGGTCATACTGGATATAGCCCTCATTGGAATGCATTTCCAGTGTTATCTGTTTCATTGGATCGAGAATAATGTTAGCGTGTCTAAATAACTCCCTTTTCCCGAAATTAATACAATTTTACCCATTTAATTATTTAAAAATTGTCTCTTCCTTTTACCTTTTCTGAGATAAAGCTTGTATTTTGAACATATCTTTAAGGAGAAGCCTACCTAACATCTAAACTTAATGGAGAACTCTGTTATAAAATCTCAATTAATTTAACAGACAATTCATGCTTGCCTCTGGAAATATAGGTTTTATATCCTTAAAAGGCTCATAATTTAGTTCAAAATGTAGGACATAAAAAGAGAAAAGTTGATGGCACGAAGGAGGTTTCTAAATTTAAAAAAAAAAAGAGGAAAGTTAATGATAAATCAATTTATGGTAAAATTTACCAACCACCCGTAAATGAAGCTAAACTGTAACAAGGGTTCCAGGATTCCAGAAGAATGAGTCATTGAGTGTATAGACAATGGAGAAATTGCCATTCTATTTTACAACCCAGGATTTTGGGGAGAGTAGGACTATCTTTGGTAAATGATTTATTCAGAGATCTCCTCAATTTAATTTGAGGGAATATTCTCATAAATTTCCCCTATTACATTTCTGAGTTAAATCTCACTCCTTTCCACCTCAGGCACACAGTTTGACTTTTCTGTTAATTCTTGCTTTCACCGAGATGTTCAGTGTCTCTTGCTTAAATGCTACTGCATTGCCATTGAAGAAAGCAATGAAAACAAGGGTGGAAAAATGTTGTGTGTTTGTGTTTTTTTTTTTCCCCCAAAGCTTTTTGGTTTTATAAAAGACACAGATATGTTTTATATTTTACATACACTGATTTATTTCTTGAAAGCAAGTTAGAACTTTTTATTTTAAAAATAAAATTTGATCTTAAACATTCTGCAGATGCTAACTTTCGTCTGCTGCATTTCAGGTGTAGTGGGAGAGTCTCCAAGGATTCAACTAGAAGAGGACATGGATGGCTCCCTACCTCTCAGTCCAGAGACAACTCATCTAAAAGCAGGTAAAGATTTTTTTAAAAAAAGCAAATGGGCATTCTCTGTAAAATGTGTTAATGTACGAAGTGTCATGCAGGAGCAGGGAGAGCGCTGTGGAAGCCCAGGCCAGGGGAACACAACCACATTACGGGACACTCAGGGAACATGTAAGGTGGGGAGAAAAAGTGTTCCAGGAAAAAGGAGACAAAATTCAATGTTCAGGAGGTGAAGAAAGCATGCACAATTGAGGAACTGAAAGATTAAAATGACTGAAGCTTAGAGTGAGTTCATGATGAGGGCGTGAGAGAAGAACTGAAGCCCTGGAGAATCAGACAGAGGCCATTTCATCAGGACAAGGCATGCAAAGGTGTTTGGATTCAATTTTAAAGGTAAACCACTTTAAAAAAAAAATATGGAACGCTTCACGAATTTGCGTGTCTTCCTTGCACAGGGGCCATGCTAATCTTCTCTGTATCGTTCCAATTTTAGTATATGTGCTGCCGAAGCGAGCACCAGGTAAACCACTTAAATACAGGTTTAACACGACAAGATTTGCATTTGGGAAGGATTACACTCAATACGTAGTGTGAAGGAGAGGGAACAACTGCAGCTAAAACATATGGTTAGGAGGCCATTGCAGTAATCCGTTTGTAAAAGGATGACCGATGCTCTGGGTGAGGGTGGTGGAAGTGAGGATGCAGAAAAGAGGTAGTTTTGAAAGATCTGTGAGAGGGGAGAAAAAAGATTTGGTGATTGTGTTGGGGGAGTGAGTCTCAAGACAGAACCAAGAATGGATCTGTGGCTTCTTTTGTACAACAATTGGGTGGATGGCTTTTCTATTCATTAAATTAAACTTATTGAGCATCTAGGAGATTTCTCTATTATTGTATGCACCCCACAAAAAAATCTCAGCCCCTGAACTTAGTACTAAGATTTAAAGTTACTGGCTTTAACATAGATCTTTGGCAAGTTAATTTAAAATTTTTGAGCATCTGTTTTAATTCAATGGCCAATGCTAATGCCCAACTCAGAGCTCTGCATAGATTAGAACTAGCACATGTAAAACAGCAGGCACAATGCCTGTTAAGTGAGCGGTAGGCACTCAATATTGCTGTAGTTACCTGTTTATGTGCTTGTTGTCCCCACTAAAATGTAAGCATCTCGACAGTAGGGGGAAATGGTCTCCTAGCCATCTTTGCATCTGCTAATACCTAGCAAAGTGCCAGCATTAGGGAGTTAATAAATATTTGTCAAATGTGCAAGTAAGAACATTTAGCAAATAATTTGGCTTCCCTTTTAAAAACTAATTCGGCATAAACAGCAAAGACAGTAACCCAAAGTCTTACCACTTGTGACCTCAAGTTCCTAATGCTACTGATACTTAAAAATGAAGTCTCGAAACCATTTGTGTTAATAGAAGGATGCAGCCAGTAGATGCACTTTGCTTCACTAGATGGCACTGAACCATTGCCCTAAAACAGAACTAGCAAGAAGGAGTTGGGGGGCAGAGAACTAGAAAGCTGGAAAGCCTGATTATAATCTCCATTAAATATCTTTTGGTGATCTCAGGGGATGGTGTATGAGCTTTAACCATGCTTTTTCAGTCAAATTCTCACATACATATAATTATATTCTCACGTCTAGGAAGGTGATATGATTTAATTAAGCACAGGGGATTTATTCTATTCGATCTCTCATAGGAGAAAATTAAGCACTTCGGAAAGGGCCTTAATTACTGTACCTCACGCAGGCCACTAGGGTGCATTGCTGTTGAAGCGTTTTGCTAACTTCTATTTTCTCCAAACCTTTAATTCTCTAGTAGAAATGAGGTAAATGGTGCCCTGGTGGTCTCAATGACATGTGATTCCCTCAGGGCCTTACTTATGATTTGGGAGTAACTTAGACATTACAGGCAATAAGACTAGTTTGTTTTTTAGTATTTTAAAATTCATGTGATGTACTCTGTAACATTTTCCTAAAAGCAACCCACGCTGAAAAAGTGAGGGGAAATGCATCCATCATTGTTGCAATTTTATTGTCTCTCTCCTCAATCCATTTCTACCCTCTGCTAACTGGCCGTGTGGGTTGAGAGGTGCTTGTGAAGAGCGAAGATGCCATTGATGAATGAGTCTTCTTGCTCTTGTTACTACATTGCTGATCCTATAATTATCCAGTGTCCCACTCTAGATATGAGCAGCATAGCAACTGGATTTTAGACCTTTTTGGAACATTGAACCTCTGATACGTTTTTCTTTTCACTCTTTCCGTTAATGGTGCTGATGTTGACAAATGTCTTTTTTCTCCCCCAAGACCACGTGTTCTGATATTTTGATATTTGAGCACTTAATTATGAGATAATACTAGGCTTGGAGTTAAAAGGATTCTCAGAGATGAATTGATCCAACCTGTACCAATTGCCAGGAAATGTAAATACTTATTGATAAATACCTGTGCCAATTGCCAGGAAATGCAAATACTAAGAAGTGTAGCACTATGACCTAGTGTG